>NC_064634.1:521890617-523090617 GCF_023864275.1 Schistocerca cancellata | reverse complement strand
CGATGGATCACTCAAATTGCGTCCCGATTCAATACATCGCCCTCCAGCCGACTTGTCTCCATGGGTCTATTGCTGCCTCGGGCACCTTATGGCCGTTCTGCTGCGGGTCAAAGATTTTCGAATCGGACGAAAAACTGAAAGTGAATTGTAACGTTCAGGGCCACCTAATGACGATGGATCACTCAAATTGCGTCCCGATTCAATACATCGTCCTCCAGCAGACTTGTCTCCATGGGTCTATTGCTGCCACGGATACATTATTGCTGTTCTGCTGTGACTCAAAGATTTTCGAATCGGACGAAAAACTGATAGTGAATTGTAGCATTCAGGGCCACCTAATGACGATGGACCACACCAATTGCGTCCCGATTCAATACATCGTCCTCCAGCCGACTTGACTCCATGGGTCTATTGCTGCCTCGGGCACATTAAGGCCGTTCTGCTGTGAGTCTAGATTATCGAATGGGACGAAAAACTGATAGTGAATTGTAACGTTCAGGGCCACCTAATGACGATGGATCACTCAAATTGCGTCCCGATTCAATACATCGTCCTCCAGCCGACTTGTCTCCATGGGTCTATTGCTGCCTCGGGCACCTTATGGCCGTTCTGCTGTGAGTCAAATATTTTCGAATCGGACGAAAAACTGATAGTGAATTGTAACTTTCAGGGCCACCTAATGTCGATGGATCACTCAAATTGCGTCCCGATTCAATACATCGCCCTCCAGCCGACTTGTCTCCATGGGTCTATTGCTGCCTCGGGCACCTTATGGCCGTTCTGCTGCGGGTCAAAGATTTTCGAATCGGACGAAAAACTGAAAGTGAATTGTAACGTTCAGGGCCACCTAATGACGATGGATCACTCAAATTGCGTCCCGATTCAATACATCGTCCTCCAGCAGACTTGTCTCCATGGGTCTATTGCTGCCTCGGGCACCTTATGGCCGTTCTGCTGTGAGTCATAGATTTTCGAATCGGACGAAAAACTGATAGTGAATTGTAACGTTCAGGGCCTCATAATGACGATGGAACACTCAAATTGCGTCCCGATTCAATACATCGTCCTGCAGCAGACTTGTCTCCATGGGTCTATTGCTGCCTCGGGCACCCTATGGCCGTTCTGCTGTGAGTCAAAGATTTTCGAATCTGAAGAAAAACTGATAGTGAATTGTAACATTCTGGGCCACCTAATGACGATGGATCACTCAAATTGCGTCCCGATTCAATACATCGTCCTCCAGCCGACTTGTCTCCATGGGCCTATTGCTGCCTCGGGCACCTTATGGCCGTTCTGCTGCGAGTCAAATATTTTCGAATCGGACGAAAAACTGATAGTGAATTGTAACGTTCAGGGCCACCTAATGTCGATGGATCACTCAAATTGCGTCCCGATTCAATACATCGTCCTCCAGCCGACTTTGCTCCATAGGTCTATTGCTGCCTCGGGCACCTTATGGCCGTTCTGCTGTGAGTCAAAGATTTTCGAATCGGACGAAAAACTGAAAGTGAATTGTAACGTTCAGGGCCACCTAATGACGATGGATCACTCAAATTGCGTCCTGATTCAATACATCGTCCTCCAGCAGACTTGTCTCCATGGGTCTATTGCTGCCTCGGGCACCTTATGGCCGTTCTGCTGTGAGTCAAAGATTTTGGAATCGGACGAAAAACTGATAGTGAATTGTAACATTCAGGGCCACCTAATGACGATGGACCACACCAATTGCGTCCCGATTCAATACATCGTCCTCCAGCCGACTTGACTCCATGGGTCTATTGCTGCCTCCTGCACCTTATGGCCGTTCTGCTGTGAGTCTAGATTATCGAATGGGACGAAAAACTGATAGTGAATTGTAACGTTCAGGGCCACCTAATGACGATGGATCACTCAAATTGCGTCCCGATTCAATACATCGTCCTCCAGCAGACTTGTCTCCATGGGTCTATTGCTGCCTCGGGCACCTTATGGCCGTTCTGCTGTGAGTCAAAGATTTTCGAATCGGATGAAAAACTGATAGTGAATTGTAACATTCAGGGCCACCTAATGACGATGGACCACACAAATTGCGTCCCGATTCAATACATCGTCCTCCAGCCGACTTGACTCCATGGGTCTATTGCTGCCTCGGGCACCTTATGGCCGTTCTGCTGTGAGTCTAGATTATCGAATGGGACGAAAAACTGATAGTGAATTGTAACGTTCAGGGCCACGTAATGACGATGGATCACTCAAATTGCGTCCCGATTCAATACATCGTCCTCCAGCAGACTTGTCTCCATGGGTCTATTGCTGCCTCGGGCACCTTTTGGCCGTTCTGCTGTGAGTCAACGATTTTCGAATCGGACGAAAAACTGATAGTTAATTGTAACGATCAGGGCCTCCTAATGACGATGGAACACTCAAATTGCGTCCCGATTCAATACATCGTCCTGCAGCAGACTTGACTCCATGGGTCTATTGCTGCCACGGGCACCTTATGGCCGTTCTGCTGTGAGTCAAAGATTTTCGAATCTGACGAAAAACTGATAGTGAATTGTAACATTCTGGGCCACCTAATGACGATGGATCACTCAAATTGCGTCCCGATTCAATACATCGTCCTCCAGCCGACTTGTCTCCATGGGTCTATTGCTGCCTCGGGCACCTTATGGCCGTTCTGCTGTGAGTCAAATATTTTCGAATCGGACGAAAAACTGATAGTGAATTGTAACTTTCAGGGCCACCTAATGTCGATGGATCACTCAAATTGCGTCCCGATTCAATACATCGCCCTCCAGCCGACTTGTCTCCATGGGTCTATTGCTGCCTCGGGCACCTTATGGCCGTTCTGCTGTGGGTCAAAGATTTTCGAATCGGACGAAAAACTGAAAGTGAATTGTAACGTTCAGGGCCACCTAATTACGATGGATCACTCAAATTGCGTCCCGATTCAATACATCGTCCTCCAGCAGACTTGTCTCCATGGGTCTATTGCTGCCTCGGATACCTTATTGCTGTTCTGCTGTGACTCAAAGATTTTCGAATCGGACGAAAAACTGATAGTGAATTGTAGCATTCAGGGCCACCTAATGACGATGGACCACACCAATTGCGTCCCGATTCAATACATCGTCCTCCAGCCGACTTGACTCCATGGGTCTATTGCTGCCTCGGGCACATTAAGGCCGTTCTGCTGTGAGTCTAGATTATCGAATGGGACGAAAAACTGATAGTGAATTGTAACGTTCAGGGCCACCTAATGACGATGGATCACTCAAATTGCGTCCCGATTCAATGCATCGTCCTCCAGCCGACTTGTCTCCATGGGTCTATTCCTGCCTCGGGCACCTTATGGCCGTTCTGCTGTGAGTCATAGATTTTCGAATCGGACGAAAAACTGATAGTGAATTGTAACGTTCAGGGCCTCATAATGACGATGGAACACTCAAATTGCGTCCCGATTCAATACATCGTCCTGCAGCAGACTTGTCTCCATGGGTCTATTGCTGCCTCGGGCACCTTATGGCCGTTCTGCTGTGAGTCAAAGATTTTCGAATCTGAAGAAAAACTGATAGTGAATTGTAACATTCTGGGCCACCTAATGACGATGGATCACTCAAATTGCGTCCCGATTCAATACATCGTCCTCCAGCCGACTTGTCTCCATGGGCCTATTGCTGCCTCGGGCACCTTATGGCCGTTCTGCTGTGAGTCAAATATTTTCGAATCGGACGAAAAACTGATAGTGAATTGTAACATTCAGGGCCACCTAATGTCGATGGATCACTCAAATTGCGTCCCGATTCAATACATCGTCCTCCAGCCGACTTGTCTCCATGGGTCTATTGCTGCCTCGGGCACCTTATGGCCGTTCTGCTGTGAGTCATAGATTTTCGAATCGGACGAAAAACTGATAGTGAATTGTAACGTTCAGGGCCTCCTAATGACGATGGAACACTCAAATTGCGTCCCGATTCAATACATCGTCCAGCAGCAGACTCTTCTCCATGGGTCTATTGCTGCCTCGGGCACCTTATGGCCGTTCTGCTGTGAGTCAAAGATTTTCGAATCTGACGAAAAACTGATAGTGAATTGTAACATTCTGGGCCACCTAATGACGATGGATCACTCAAATTGCGTCCCGATTCAATACATCGTCCTCCAGCCGACTTGTCGCCATGGGTCTATTGCTGCCTCGGGCACCTTATGGCCGTTCTGCTGCGAGTCAAATATTTTCGAATCGGACGAAAAACTGATAGTGAATTGTAACGTTCAGGGCCACCTAATGTCGATGGATCACTCAAATTGCGTCCCGATTCAATACATCGTCCTCCAGCCGACTTGTCTCCATAGGTCTATTGCTGCCTCGGGCACCTTATGGCCGTTCTGCTGTGAGTCAAAGATTTTCGAATCGGACGAAAAATTGAAACTGAATTGTAACGTTCAGGGCCACCTAATGACGATGGATCACTCAAATTGCGTCCCGATTCAATACATCGTCCTCCAGCAGACTTGTCTCCATGGGTCTATTGCTGCCTCGGGCACCTTATGGCCGTTCTGCTGTGAGTCAAAGATTTTCGAATCGGACGAAAAACTGATAGTGAATTGTAACATTCAGGGCCACCTAATGACGATGGACCACACAAATTGCGTCCCGATTCAATACATCGTCCTCCAGCCGACTCGACTCCATGGGTCTATTGCTGCCTCGGGCACCTTTTGGCCGTTCTGCTGTGAGTCAACGATTTTCGAATCGGACGAAAAACTGATAGTGAATTGTAACGTTCAGGGACACCTAATGACGATGGATCACTCAAATTGCGTCCCGATTCAATACATCGTCCTCCAGCAGACTTGTCTCCATGGGTCTATTGCTGCCTCGGGCACCTTATGGCCTTTCTGCTGTGAGTCAAAGATTTTCGAATCGGACGAAAAACTGATAGTGAATTGTAACGTTCAGGGCCTCCTTATGACGATGGAACACACAAATTGCGTCCCGATTCAATACATCGTCCTGCAGCAGACTTGTCTCCATGGGTCTATTGCTGCCTCGGGCACCTTATGGCCGTTCTGCTGTGAGTCAAAGATTTTCGAATCGGACGAAAAACTGATAGTGAATTGTAACGTTCAGGGCCACCTAATGACGATGGATCACTCAAATTGCGTCCCGATTCAATACATCGTCCTCCAGCCGACTTGTCTCCATGGGTCTATTGCTGCCTCGGGCACCTTATGGCCGTTCTGCTGTGAGTCAAATATTTTCGAATCGGACGAAAAACTGATAGTGAATTGTAACTTTCAGGGCCACCTAATGTCGATGGATCACTCAAATTGCGTCCCGATTCAATACATCGCCCTCCAGCCGACTTGTCTCCATGGGTCTATTGCTGCCTCGGGCACCTTATGGCCGTTCTGCTGCGGGTCAAAGATTTTCGAATCGGACGAAAAACTGAAAGTGAATTGTAACGTTCAGGGCCACCTAATGACGATGGATCACTCAAATTGCGTCCCGATTCAATACATCGTCCTCCAGCAGACTTGTCTCCATGGGTCTATTGCTGCCTCGGGCACCTTATGGCCGTTCTGCTGTGAGTCATAGATTTTCGAATCGGACGAAAAACTGATAGTGAATTGTAACGTTCAGGGCCTCATAATGACGATGGAACACTCAAATTGCGTCCCGATTCAATACATCGTCCTGCAGCAGACTTGTCTCCATGGGTCTATTGCTGCCTCGGGCACCCTATGGCCGTTCTGCTGTGAGTCAAAGATTTTCGAATCTGAAGAAAAACTGATAGTGAATTGTAACATTCTGGGCCACCTAATGACGATGGATCACTCAAATTGCGTCCCGATTCAATACATCGTCCTCCAGCCGACTTGTCTCCATGGGCCTACTGCTGCCTCGGGCACCTTATGGCCGTTCTGCTGCGAGTCAAATATTTTCGAATCGGACGAAAAACTGATAGTGAATTGTAACGTTCAGGGCCACCTAATGTCGATGGATCACTCAAATTGCGTCCCGATTCAATACATCGTCCTCCAGCCGACTTTGCTCCATAGGTCTATTGCTGCCTCGGGCACCTTATGGCCGTTCTGCTGTGAGTCAAAGATTTTCGAATCGGACGAAAAACTGAAAGTGAATTGTAACGTTCAGGGCCACCTAATGACGATGGATCACTCAAATTGCGTCCTGATTCAATACATCGTCCTCCAGCAGACTTGTCTCCATGGGTCTATTGCTGCCTCGGGCACCTTATGGCCGTTCTGCTGTGAGTCAAAGATTTTGGAATCGGACGAAAAACTGATAGTGAATTGTAACATTCAGGGCCACCTAATGACGATGGACCACACCAATTGCGTCCCGATTCAATACATCGTCCTCCAGCCGACTTGACTCCATGGGTCTATTGCTGCCTCCTGCACCTTATGGCCGTTCTGCTGTGAGTCTAGATTATCGAATGGGACGAAAAACTGATAGTGAATTGTAACGTTCAGGGCCACCTAATGACGATGGATCACTCAAATTGCGTCCCGATTCAATACATCGTCCTCCAGCAGATTTGTCGCCATGGGTCTATTGCTGCCTCGGGCACCTTTTGGCCGTTCTGCTGTGAGTCAACGATTTTCGAATCGGACGAAAAACTGATAGTGAATTGTAACGTTCAGGGACACCTAATGACGATGGATCACTCAAATTGCGTCCCGATTCAATACATCGTCCTCCAGCAGACTTGTCTCCATGGGTCTATTGCTGCCTCGGGCACCTTATGGCCTTTCTGCTGTGAGTCAAAGATTTTCGAATCGGACGAAAAACTGATAGTGAATTGTAACGTTCAGGGCCTCCTTATGACGATGGAACACACAAATTGCGTCCCGATTCAATACATCGTCCTGCAGCAGACTTGTCTCCATGGGTCTATTGCTGCCTCGGGCACCTTATGGCCGTTCTGCTGTGAGACAAAGATTTTCGAATCGGACGAAAAACTGATAGTGAATTGTAACGTTCAGGGCCACCTAATGACGATGGATCACTCAAATTGCGTCCCGATCCAATACATCGTCCTCCAGCCGACTTGTCTCCATGGGTCTATTGCTGCCTCGGGCACCTTATGGCCGTTCTGCTGTGGGTCAAAGATTTTCGAATCGGACGAAAAACTGAAAGTGAATTGTAACGTTCAGGGCCACCTAATGACGATGGATCACTCAAATTGCGTCCCGATTCAATACATCGTCCTCCAGCAGACTTGTCTCCATGGGTCTATTGCTGCCACGGATACCTTATTGCTGTTCTGCTGTGACTCAAAGATTTTCGAATCGGACGAAAAACTGATAGTGAATTGTAGCATTCAGGGCCACCTAATGACGATGGACCACACCAATTGCGTCCCGATTCAATACATCGTCCTCCAGCCGACTTGACTCCATGGGTCTATAGCTGCCTCGGGCACATTAAGGCCGTTCTGCTGTGAGTCTAGATTATCGAATGGGACGAAAAACTGATAGTGAATTGTAACGTTCAGGGCCACCTAATGACGATGGATCACTCAAATTGCGTCCCGATTCAATGCATCATCCTCCAGCCGACTTGTCTCCATGGGTCTATTCCTGCCTCGGGCACCTTATGGCCGTTCTGCTGTGAGTCATAGATTTTCGAATCGGACGAAAAACTGATAGTGAATTGTAACGTTCAGGGCCTCATAATGACGATGGAACACTCAAATTGCGTCCCGATTCAATACATCGTCCTGCAGCAGACTTGTCTCCATGGGTCTATTGCTGCCTCGGGCACCTTATGGCCGTTCTGCTGTGAGTCAAAGATTTTCGAATCTGAAGAAAAACTGATAGTGAATTGTAACATTCTGGGCCACCTAATGACGATGGATCACTCAAATTGCGTCCCGATTCAATACATCGTCCTCCAGCCGACTTGTCTCCATGGGCCTATTGCTGCCTCGGGCACCTTATGGCCGTTCTGCTGTGAGTCAAATATTTTCGAATCGGACGAAAAACTGATAGTGAATTGTAACGTTCAGGGCCACCTAATGTCGATGGATCACTCAAATTGCGTCCCGATTCAATACATCGTCCTCCAGCCGACTTGTCTCCATGGGTCTATTGCTGCCTCGGGCACCTTATGGCCGTTCTGCTGTGAGTCATAGATTTTCGAATCGGACGAAAGACTGATAGTGAATTGTAACGTTCAGGGCCTCCTAATGACGATGGAACACTCAAATTGCGTCCCGATTCAATACATCGTCCTGCAGCAGACTCTTCTCCATGGGTCTATTGTTGCCTCGGGCACCTTATGGCCGTTCTGCTGTGAGTCAAAGATTTTCGAATCTGACGAAAAACTGATAGTGAATCGTAACATTCTGGGCCACCTAATGACGATGGATCACTCAAATTGCGTCCCGATTCAATACATCGTCCTCCAGCCGACTTGTCGCCATGGGTCTATTGCTGCCTCGGGCACCTTATGGCCGTTCTGCTGCGAGTCAAATATTTTCGAATCGGACGAATAACTGATAGTGAATTGTAACGTTCAGGGCCACCTAATGTCGATGGATCACTCAAATTGCGTCCCGATTCAATACATCGTCCTCCAGCCGACTTTGCTCCATTGGTCTATTGCTGCCTCGGGCACCTTATGGCCGTTCTGCTGTGAGTCAAAGATTTTCGAATCGGACGAAAAACTGAAAGTGAATTGTAACGTTCAGGGCCACCTAATGACGATGGATCATTCAAATTGCGTCCCGATTCAATACATCGTCCTCCAGCAGACTTGTCTCCATGGGTCTATTGCTGCCTCGGGCACCTTATGGCCGTTCTGCTGTGAGTCAACGATTTTCGAATCGGACGAAAAACTGATAGTGAATTGTAACATTCAGGGCCACCTAATGACGATGGACCACACCAATTGCGTCCCGATTCAATACATCGTCCTCCAGCCGACTTGACTCCATGGGTCTATTGCTGCCTCCTGCACCTTATGGCCGTTCTGCTGTGAGTCTAGATTATCGAATGGAACGAAAAACTGATAGTGAATTGTAACGTTCAGGGCCACCTAATGACGATGGATCACTCAAATTGCGTCCCGATTCAATACATCGTCCTCCAGCAGACTTGTCTCCATGGGTCTATTGCTGCCTGGGGCACCTTTTGGCCGTTCTGCTGTGAGTCAACGATTTTCGAATCGGACGAAAAACTGATAGTGAATTGTAACGTTCAGGGACACCTAATGACGATGGATCACTCAAATTGCGTCCCGATTCAATACATCGTCCTCCAGCAGACTTGTCTCCATGGGTCTATTGCTGCCTCGGGCACCTTATGGCCTTTCTGCTGTGAGTCAAAGATTTTCGAATCGGACGAAAAACTGATAGTGAATTGTAACGTTCAGGGCCTCCTTATGACGATGGAACACACAAATTGCGTCCCGATTCAATACATCGTCCTGCAGCAGACTTGTCTCCATGGGTCTATTGCTGCCTCGGGCACCTTATGGCCGTTCTGCTGTGAGTCAAATATTTTCGAATCGGACGAAAAACTGATAGTGAATTGTAACTTTCAGGGCCACCTAATGTCGATGGATCACTCAAATTGCGTCCCGATTCAATACATCGCCCTCCAGCCGACTTGTCTCCATGGGTCTATTGCTGCCTCGGGCACCTTATGGCCGTTCTGCTGTGGGTCAAAGATTTTCGAATCGGACGAAAAACTGAAAGTGAATTGTAACGTTCAGGGCCACCTAATGACGATGGACCACACCAATAGCGTCCCGATTCAATACATCTCCTCCAGCCGAATTGACTCCATGGGTCTATTGCTGCCTCGGGCACATTAAGGCCGTTCTGCTGTGAGTCTAGATTATCGAATGGGACGAAAAACTGATAGTGAATTGTAACGTTCAGGACCACCTAATGACGATGGATCACTCAAATTGCGTCCCGATTCAATGCATCGTCCTCCAGCCGACTTGTCTCCATGGGTCTATTCCTGCCTCGGGCACCTTATGGCCGTTCTGCTGTGAGTCACAGATTTTCGAATCGGACGAAAAACTGATAGTGAATTGTAACATTCTGGGCCACCTAATGACGATGGATCACTCAAATTGCGTCCCGATTCAATACATCGTCCTCCAGCCGACTTGTCTCCATGGGCCTATTGCTGCCTCGGGCACCTTATGGCCGTTCTGCTGTGAGTCAAATATTTTCGAATCGGACGAAAAACTGATAGTGAATTGTAACGTTCAGGGCCACCTAATGTCGATGGATCACTCAAATTGCGTCCCGATTCAATACATCGTCCTCCAGCCGACTTGTCTCCATGGGTCTATTGCTGCCTCGGGCACCTTATGGCCGTTCTGCTGTGAGTCATAGATTTTCGAATCGGACGAAAAACTGATAGTGAATTGTAACGTTCAGGGCCTCCTAATGACGATGGAACACTCAAATTGCGTCCCGATTCAATACATCGTCCTGCAGCAGACTCTTCTCCATGGGTCTATTGCTGCCTCGGGCACCTTATGGCCGTTCTGCTGTGAGTCAAAGATTTTCGAATCTGACGAAAAACTGATAGTGAATTGTAACATTCTGGGCCACCTAATGACGATGGATCACTCAAATTGCGTCCCGATTCAATACATCGTCCTCCAGCCGACTTGTCGCCATGGGTCTATTGCTGCCTCGGGCACCTTATGGCCGTTCTGCTGCGAGTCAAATATTTTCGAATCGGACGAAAAACTGATAGTGAATTGTAACGTTCAGGGCCACCTAATGTCGATGGATCACTCAAATTGCGTCCCGATTCAATACATCGTCCTCCAGCCGACTTTGCTCCATTGGTCTATTGCTGCCTCGGGCACCTTATGGCCGTTCTGCTGTGAGTCAAAGATTTTCGAATCGGACGAAAAACTGAAAGTGAATTGTAACGTTCAGGGCCACCTAATGACGATGGATCACTCAAATTGCGTCCCGATTCAATACATCGTCCTCCAGCAGACTTGTCTCCATGGGTCTATTGCTGCCTCGGGCACCTTATGGCCGTTCTGCTGTGAGTCAACGATTTTCGAATCGGACGAAAAACTGATAGTGAATTGTAACATTCAGGGCCACCTAATGACGATGGACCACACCAATTGCGTCCCGATTCAATACATCGTCCTCCAGCCGACTTGACTCCATGGGTCTATTGCTGCCTCCTGCACCTTATGGCCGTTCTGCTGTGAGTCTAGATTATCGAATGGAACGAAAAACTGATAGTGAATTGTAACGTTCAGGGCCACCTAATGACGATGGATCACTCAAATTGCGTCCCGATTCAATACATCGTCCTCCAGCAGACTTGTCTCCATGGGTCTATTGCTGCCTGGGGCACCTTTTGGCCGTTCTGCTGTGAGTCAACGATTTTCGAATCGGACGAAAAACTGATAGTGAATTGTAACGTTCAGGGACACCTAATGACGATGGATCACTCAAATTGCGTCCCGATTCAATACATCGTCCTCCAGCAGACTTGTCTCCATGGGTCTATTGCTGCCTCGGGCACCTTATGGCCTTTCTGCTGTGAGTCAAAGATTTTCGAATCGGACGAAAAACTGATAGTGAATTGTAACGTTCAGGGCCTCCTTATGACGATGGAACACACAAATTGCGTCCCGATTCAATACATCGTCCTGCAGCAGACTTGTCTCCATGGGTCTATTGCTGCCTCGGGCACCTTATGGCCGTTCTGCTGTGAGTCAAATATTTTCGAATCGGACGAAAAACTGATAGTGAATTGTAACTTTCAGGGCCACCTAATGTCGATGGATCACTCAAATTGCGTCCCGATTCAATACATCGCCCTCCAGCCGACTTGTCTCCATGGGTCTATTGCTGCCTCGGGCACCTTATGGCCGTTCTGCTGTGGGTCAAAGATTTTCGAATCGGACGAAAAACTGAAAGTGAATTGTAACGTTCAGGGCCACCTAATGACGATGGACCACACCAATAGCGTCCCGATTCAATACATCTCCTCCAGCCGAATTGACTCCATGGGTCTATTGCTGCCTCGGGCACATTAAGGCCGTTCTGCTGTGAGTCTAGATTATCGAATGGGACGAAAAACTGATAGTGAATTGTAACGTTCAGGACCACCTAATGACGATGGATCACTCAAATTGCGTCCCGATTCAATGCATCGTCCTCCAGCCGACTTGTCTCCATGGGTCTATTCCTGCCTCGGGCACCTTATGGCCGTTCTGCTGTGAGTCACAGATTTTCGAATCGGACGAAAAACTGATAGTGAATTGTAACATTCTGGGCCACCTAATGACGATGGATCACTCAAATTGCGTCCCGATTCAATACATCGTCCTCCAGCCGACTTGTCTCTATGGGCCTATTGCTGCCTCGGGCACCTTATGGCCGTTCTGCTGTGAGTCAAATATTTTCGAATCGGACGAAAAACTGATAGTGAATTGTAACGTTCAGGGCCACCTAATGTCGATGGATCACTCAAATTGCGTCCCGATTCAATACATCGTCCTCCAGCCGACTTGTCTCCATGGGTCTATTGCTGCCTCGGGCACCTTATGGCCGTTCTGCTGTGAGTCATAGATTTTCGAATCGGACGAAAAACTGATAGTGAATTGTAACGTTCAGGGCCTCCTAATGACGATGGAACACTCAAATTGCGTCCCGATTCAATACATCGTCCTGCAGCAGACTCTTCTCCATGGGTCTATTGCTGCCTCGGGCACCTTATGGCCGTTCTGCTGTGAGTCAAAGATTTTCGAATCTGACGAAAAACTGATAGTGAATTGTAACATTCTGGGCCACCTAATGAAGATGGATCACTCAAATTGCGTCCCGATTCAATACATCGTCCTCCAGCCGACTTGTCGCCATGGGTCTATTGCTGCCTCGGGCACCTTATGGCCGTTCTGCTGCGAGTCAAATATTTTCGAATCGGACGAAAAACTGATAGTGAATTGTAGCATTCAGGGCCACCTAATGACGATGGACCACACCAATTGCGTCCCGATTCAATACATCGTCCTCCAGCCGACTTGACTCCATGGGTCTATTGCTGCCTCGGGCACATTAAGGACGTTCTGCTGTGAGTCTAGATTATCGAATGGGACGAAAAACTGATAGTGAATTGTAATGTTCAGGGCCACCTAATGACGATGGATCACTCAAATTGCGTCCCGATTCAATGCATCATCCTCCAGCCGACTTGTCTCCATGGGTCTATTCCTGAATCGGGCACCTTATGGCCGTTCTGCTGTGAGTCATAGATTTTCGAATCGGACGAAAAACTGATAGTGAATTGTAACGTTCAGGGCCTCATAATGACGATGTAACACTCAAATTGCGTCCCGATTCAATACATCGTCCTGCAGCAGACTTGTCTCCATGGGTCTATTGCTGCCTCGGGCACCTTATGGCCGTTCTGCTGTGAGTCAAAGATTTTCGAATCTGAAGAAAAACTGATAGTGAATTGTAACATTCTGGGCCACCTAATGACGATGGATCACTCAAATTGCGTCCCGATTCAAAACATCGTCCTCCAGCCGACTTGTCTCCATGGGCCTATTGCTGCCTCGGGCACCTTATGGCCGTTCTGCTGTGAGTCAAATATTTTCGAATCGGACGAAAAACTGATAGTGAATTGTAACGTTCAGGGCCACCTAATGTCGATGGATCACTCAAATTGCGTCCCGATTCAATACATCGTCCTCCAGCCGACTTGTCTCCATGGGTCTATTGCTGCCTCGGGCACCTTATGGCCGTTCTGCTGTGAGTCATAGATTTTCGAATCGGACGAAAAACTGATAGTGAATTGTAACGTTCAGGGCCTCCTAATGACGATGGAACACTCAAATTGCGTCCCGATTCAATACATCGTCCTGCAGCAGACTCTTCTCCATGGGTCTATTGCTGCCTCGGGCACCTTATGGCCGTTCTGCTGTGAGTCAAAGATTTTCGAATCTGACGAAAAACTGATAGTGAATTGTAACATTCTGGGCCACCTAATGACGATGGATCACTCAAATTGCGTCCCGATTCAATACATCGTCCTCCAGCTGACTTTGCTCCATAGGTCTATTGCTGCCTCGGGCACCTTATGGCCGTTCTGCTGTGAGTCAAAGATTTTCGAATCGGACGAAAAACTGAAAGTGAATTGTAACGTTCAGGGCCACCTAATGACGATGGATCACTCAAATTGCGTCCCGATTCAATACATCGTCCTCCAGCAGACTTGTCTCCAGGGGTCTATTGCTGCCTCGGGCACCTTATGTCCGTTCTGCTGTGATTCTAGATTATCGAATGGGACGAAAAACTGATAGTGAATTGTAACGTTCAGGGCCACGTAATGACGATGGATCACTCAAATTGCGTCCCGATTCAATACATCGTCCTCCAGCAGACTTGTCTCCATGGGTCTATGCTGCCTTGGGCACCTTTTGGCCGTTCTGCTGTGAGTCAACGATTTTCGAATCGGACGAAAAACTGATAGTGAATTGTAACGTTCAGGGCCTCCTAATGACGATGGAACACTCAAATTGCGTCCCGATGCAATACATCGTCCTCCAGCAGACTTGTCTCCATGGGTCTATTGCTGCCTCGGGCACCTTATGGCCGTTCTGCTGTGAGTCTAGATTATTGAATGGGACGAAAAACTGATAGTGAATTGTAACGTTCAGGGCCACCTAATGACGATGGATCACTCAAATTGCGTCCCGATTCAATTCATCGTCCTCCAGCAGACTTGTCTCCATGGGTCTATTGCTGCCTCGGGCACCTTATGGCCGTTCTGCTGTGAGTCAAAGATTTTCGAAACGGATGAAAAGCTGATAGTGAATTGTAACATTCAGGGCCACCTAATGACGATGGACCACACAAATTGCGTCCCGATTCAATACATCGTCCTATCGCCGACTTGACTCGATGGGTCTATTGCTGCCTCGGGCACCTTATGGCTGTTCTGCCGTGTGTCTAGATTATAGAATGGGACGAAAAACTGATAGTGAATTGTAACGCTCAGGGCCAACTAATGACGATGGATCACTCAAATTGCGTCCCGATTCAATACATCGTCCTCCAGCAGACTTGTCTCCATGGGTCTATTGCTGCCTCGGGCACCTTATGGTCGTTCTCCCGTGGGTGTTGATTATCGAATGGGACGAAAAACTGATAGTTAATTGTAACATTCAGGGCCACCTAATGATGATGGATCACTCAAATTGCGTCCCGATTCAATACATCGGCCTCCAGCAGCCTCGTCTCCATGGGTCTATTGCTGCCTCGGGCACCTTATGGCCGTTCTGCTGTGAGTCAAAGATTTTCGAATCGGACGAATAACTGATAGTGAATTGTAACGATCAGGGCCTCCTAATGACGATGGAACACTCAAATTGCGTCCCGATTCAATACATCGTCCTCCAGCAGACTTGTCTCCATGGGTCTATTGCTGCCTCGGGCACCTTATGGCCGTTCTGCTGTGAGTCAAAGATTTTCGAATCGGACGAAAAACTGATAGTGAATTGTAACATTCAGGGCCACCTAATGACGATGGACCATACCAATTGCGTCCCGATTCAATACATCGTCCTCCAGCCGACTTGACTCCATGGGTCTATTGCTGCCTCCTGCACCTTATGGCCGTTCTGCTGTGAGTCTAGATTATCGAATGGGACGAAAAACTGATAGTGAATTGTAACGTTCAGGGCCACCTAATGACGATGGATCACTCAATTTGCGTCCCGATTCAATACATCGTCCTCCAGCAGACTTGTCTCCATGGGTCTATTGCTGCCTCGGGCACCTTTTGGCCGTTCTGCTGTGAGTCAACGATTTTCGAATCGGACGAAAAACTGATAGTGAATTGTAACGTTCAGGGACACCTAATGACGATGGATCACTCAAATTGCGTCCCGATTCAATACATCGTCCTCCAGCAGACTTGTCTCCATGGGTCTATTGCTGCCTCGGGCACCTTATGGCCTTTCTGCTGTGAGTCAAAGATTTTCGAATCGGACGAAAAACTGATAGTGAATTGTAACGTTCAGGGCCTCCTTATGACGATGGAACACACAAATTGCGTCCCGATTCAATACATCGTCCTGCAGCAGACTTGTCTCCATGGGTCTATTGCTGCCTCGGGCACCTTATGGCCGTTCTGCTGTGAGTCAAATATTTTCGAATCGGACGAAAAACTGATAGTGAATTGTAACTTTCAGGGCCACCTAATGTCGATGGATCACTCAAATTGCGTCCCGATTCAATACATCGCCCTCCAGCCGACTTGTCTCCATGGGTCTATTGCTGCCTCGGGCACCTTATGGCCGTTCTGCTGTGGGTCAAAGATTTTCGAATCGGACGAAAGACTGAAAGTGAATTGTAACGTTCAGGGCCACCTAATGACGATGGACCACACCAATAGCGTCCCGATTCAATACATCGTCCTCCAGCCGAATTGACTCCATGGGTCTATTGCTGCCTCGGGCACATTAAGGCCGTTCTGCTGTGAGTCTAGATTATCGAATGGGACGAAAAACTGATAGTGAATTGTAACGTTCAGGACCACCTAATGAGGATGGATCACTCAAATTGCGTCCCGATTCAATGCATCATCCTCCAGCCGACTTGTCTCCATGGGTCTATTCCTGCCTCGGGCACCTTATGGCCGTTCTGCTGTGAGTCACAGATTTTCGAATCGGACGAAAAACTGATAGTGAATTGTAACATTCTGGGCCACCTAATGACGATGGATCAGTCAAATTGCGTCCCGATTCAATACATCGTCCTCCAGCCAACTTGTCGCCATGGGTCTATTGCTGCCTCGGGCACCTTATGGCCGTTCTGCTGCGAGTCAAATATTTTCGAATCGGACGAAAAACTGATAGTGAATTGTAACGTTCAGGGCCACCTAATGTCGATGGTCACTCAAATTGCGTCCCGATTCAATACATCGTCTTCCAGCCGACTTGTCTCCATAGGTCTATTGCTGCCTCGGGCACCTTTTGGCCGTTCTGCTGTGGATCTAGATTATCGAATGGGACGAAAAACTGATAGTGAATTGTAACGTTCAGGGCCACCTAATGACGATGGATCACTCAAATTGCGTCCCGATTCAATACATCCTCCTCCAGCAGACTTGTCTCCATGGGTCTATTGCTGCCTCGGGCACCTTTTGGCGTTCTGCTGTGAGTCAACGATTTTCGAATCGGACGAAAAACTGATAGTGAATTGTAACGTTCAGGGACACCTAATGACGATGGATCACTCAAATTGCGTCCCGATTCAATACATCGTCCTCCAGCAGACTTGTCTCCATGGGTCTATTGCTGCCTCGGGCACCTTATGGCCTTTCTGCTGTGAGTCAAATATTTTCGAATCGGACGAAAAACTGATAGTGAATTGTAACGTTCAGGGCCTCCTTATGACGATGGAACACACAAATTGCGTCCCGATTCAATACATCGTCCTGCAGCAGACTTGTCTGCATGGGTCTATTGCTGCCTCGGGCACCTTATGGCCGTTCTGCTGTGAGTCAAATATTTTCGAATCTGACGAAAAACTGATAGTGAATTGTAACATTCTGGGCCACCTAATGACGATGGATCTCTCAAATTGCGTCCCGATTCAATACATCGTCCTCCAGCCGACTTGTCTCCATGGGTCTATTGCTGCCTCGGGCACCTTATGGCCGTTCTGCTGTGAGTCAAAGATTTTCGAATCGGACGAAAAACTGATAGTGAATTGTAACATTCAGGGCCACCTAATGACGATGGACCACACCAATTGCGTCCCGATTCAATACATCGTCCTCCAGCCGACTTGACTCCATGGGTCTATTGCTGCCTCGGGCACCTTATGTCCGTTCTGCTGTGATTCTAGATTATCGAATGGGACGAAAAACTGATAGTGAATTGTAACGTTCAGGGCCACGTAATGACGATGGATCACTCAAATTGCGTCCCGATTCAATACATCGTCCTCCAGCAGACTTGTCTCCATGGGTCTATGCTGCCTCGGGTACCTTTTGGCCGTTCTGCTGTGAGTCAACGATTTTCGAATCGGACGAAAAACTGATAGTGAATTGTAACGTTCAGGGCCTCCTAATGACGATGGAACACTCAAATTGCGTCCCGATGCAATACATCGTCCTCCAGCAGACTTGTCTCCATGGGTCTATTGCTGCCTCGGGCACCTTATGGCCGTTCTGCTGTGAGTCTAGATTATTGAATGGGACGAAAAACTGATAGTGAATTGTAACGTTCAGGGCCACCTAATGACGATGGATCACTCAAATTGCGTCCCGATTCAATTCATCGTCCTCCAGCAGACTTGTCTCCATGGGTCTATTGCTGCCTCGGGCACCTTATGGCCGTTCTGCTGTGAGTCAAAGATTTTCGAAACGGATGAAAATCTGATAGTGAATTGTAACATTCAGGGCCACCTAATGACGATGGACCACACAAATTGCGTCCCGATTCAATACATCGTCCTATCGCCGACTTGACTCGATGGGTCTATTGCTGCCTCGGGCACCTTATGGCTGTTCTGCCGTGAGTCTAGATTATAGAATGGGACGAAAAACTGATAGTGAATTGTAACGCTCAGGGCCAACTAATGACGCTGGATCACTCAAATTGCGT
Source organism: Schistocerca cancellata (assembly GCF_023864275.1). Taxonomy (NCBI): domain Eukaryota; kingdom Metazoa; phylum Arthropoda; class Insecta; order Orthoptera; family Acrididae; genus Schistocerca; species Schistocerca cancellata. The sequence goes on along the minus strand of NC_064634.1, from coordinate 523,071,983 downwards.
CCCGATTCAATACATCGTCCTCCAGCAGACTTGTCTCCATGGGTCTATTGCTGCCTCGGGCACCTTATGGTCGTTCTCCCGTGGGTGTTGATTATCGAATGGGACGAAAAACTGATAGTTAATTGTAACATTCAGGGCCACCTAATGATGATGGATCACTCAAATTGCGTCCCGATTCAATACATCGGCCTCCAGCAGCCTCGTCTCCATGGGTCTATTGCTGCCTCGGGCACCTTATGGCCGTTCTGCTGTGAGTCAAAGATTTTCGAATCGGACGAAAAACTGATAGTGAATTGTAACGATCAGGGCCTCCTAATGACGATGGAACACTCAAATTGCGTCCCGATTCAATACATCGTCCTCCAGCAGACTTGTCTCCATGGGTCTATTGCTGCCTCGGGCACCTTATGGCCGTTCTGCTGTGAGTCAAAGATTTTCGAATCGGACGAAAAACTGATAGTGAATTGTAACATTCAGGGCCACCTAATGACGATGGACCACACCAATTGCGTCCCGATTCAATACATCGTCCTCCAGCCGACTTGACTCCATGGGTCTATTGCTGCCTCGGGCACCTTATGTCCGTTCTGCTGTGATTCTAGATTATCGAATGGGACGAAAAACTGATAGTGAATTGTAACGTTCAGGGCCACGTAATGACGATGGATCACTCAAATTGCGTCCCGATTCAATACATCGTCCTCCAGCAGACTTGTCTCCATGGGTCTATGCTGCCTCGGGCACCTTTTGGCCGTTCTGCTGTGAGTCAACGATTTTCGAATCGGACGAAAAACTGATAGTGAATTGTAACGTTCAGGGCCTCCTAATGACGATGGAACACTCAAATTGCGTCCCGATGCAATACATCGTCCTCCAGCAGACTTGTCTCCATGGGTCTATTGCTGCCTCGGGCACCTTATGGCCGTTCTGCTGTGAGTCTAGATTATCGAATGGGACGAAAAACTGATAGTGAATTGTAACGTTCAGGGCCACCTAATGACGATGGATCACTCAAATTGCGTCCCGATTCAATTCATCGTCCTCCAGCAGACTTGTCTCCATGGGTCTATTGCTGCCTCGGGCACCTTATGGCCGTTCTGCTGTGAGTCAAAGATTTTCGAAACGGATGAAAAGCTGATAGTGAATTGTTACATTCAGGGCCACCTAATGACGATGGACCACACAAATTGCGTCCCGATTCAATACATCGTCCTATCGCCGACTTGACTCGATGGGTCTATTGCTGCCTCGGGCACCTTATGGCTGTTCTGCTGTGAGTCTAGATTATAGAATGGGACGAAAAACTGATAGTGAATTGTAACGCTCAGGGCCAACTAATGACGATGGATCACTCAAATTGCGTCCCGATTCAATACATCGTCCTCCAGCAGACTTGTCTCCATGGGTGTATTGCTGCCTCGGGCACCTTTTGGCCGTTCTGCTGTGAGTCAACCATTTTCGAATCGGACGAAAAACTGATAGTGAATTGTAACGTTCAGGGCCACCTAATGACGATGGATCACTCAAATTGCGTCCCGATTCATTACATCGTCCTCCAGCAGACTTGTCTCCATGGGTCTATTGCTGCCTCGGGCACCTTACGGCCTTTCTGCTGTGAGTCAAAGATTTTCGAATCGGACGAAAAACTGATAGTGAATTGTAACGTTCAGGGCCTCCTTATGACGATGGAACACAACAAATTGCGTCCCGATTCAATACATCGTCCTGCAGCAGACTTGTCTCCATGGGTCTATTGCTGCCTCGGGCACCTTATGGACGTTCTGCTGTGAGTCAAAGATTTTCGAATCTGACGAAAAACTGATAGTGAATTGTAACGTTCAGGGCCACCTAATGACGATGGACCACACAAATTGCGTCCCGATTCAATACATCGTCCTCCAGCCGACTTGACTCCATGGGACTATTGCTGCCTCGGGCACCTTATGGTCGTTCTCCCGTGGGTCTTGATTATCGAATGGGACGAAAAACTGATAGTTAATTGTAACATTCAGGGCCACGTAATGAGGATGGATCACTCAAATTGCGTCCCGATTCAATACATCGGCCTCCAGCAGCCTCGTCTCCATGGGTCTATTGCTGCCTCGGGCACCTTAGGGCCGTTCTGCTGTGACTCAAAGATTTTCGAATCGGACGAAAAACTGATAGTGAATTGTAACGATCAGGGCCTCCTAATGACGATGGAACACTCAAATTGCGTCCCGTTTCAATACATCGTCCTCCAGCAAACTTGTCTCCATGGGTCTATTGCTGCCTCGGGCACCTTATGGCCGTTCTGCTGTGAGTCAAAGATTTTCGAATCGGATGAAAAACTGATAGTGAATTGTAACATTCTGGGCCACCTAATGACGATGGATCACTCAAATTGCGTCCCGATTCAATACATCGTCCTCCAGCCAACTTGTCGCCATGGGTCTATTGCTGCCTCGGGCACCTTATGGCCGTTCTGCTGCGAGTCAAATATTTTCGAATCGGACGAAAAACTGATAGTGAATTGTAACGTTCAGGGCCACCTAATGTCGATGGTCACTCAAATTGCGTCCCGATTCAATACATCGTCGTCCAGCCGACTTGTCTCCATAGGTCTATCGCTGCCTCGGGCACCTTTTGGCCGTTCTGCTGTGAGTCTAGATTATCGAATGGGACGAAAAACTGATAGTGAATTGTAACGTTCAGGGCCACCTAATGACGATGGATCACTCAAATTGCGTCCCGATTCAATACATCCTCCTCCAGCAGACTTGTCTCCATGGGTCTATTGCTGCCTCGGGCACGTTTTGGCCGTTCTGCTGTGAGTCAACGATTTTCGAATCGGACGAAAAACTGATAGTGAATTGTAACGTTCAGGGACACCTAATGACGATGGATCACTCAAATTGCGTCCCGATTCAATAAATCGTCCTCCAGCAGACTTGTCTCCATGGGTCTATTGCTGCCTCGGGCACCTTATGGCCTTTCTGCTGTGAGTCAAAGATTTTCGAATCGGACGAAAAACTGATAGTGAATTGTAACGTTCAGGGCCTCCTTATGACGATGGAACACACAAATTGCATCCCGATTCAATACATCGTCCTGCAGCAGACTTGTCTCCATGGGTCTATTGCTGCATCGGGCACCTTATGGACGTTCTGCTGTGAGTCAAAGATTTTCGAATCGGACGAAAAACTGATAGTGAATTGTAACATTCTGGGCCACCTAATGACGATGGATCACTCAAATTGCGTCCCGATTCAATACATCGTCCTCCAGCCGACTTGTCTCCATGGGTCTATTGCTGCCTCGGGCACCTTATGGCCGTTCTGCTGTGAGTCAAAGATTTTCGAATCGGACGAAAAACTGATAGTGAATTGTAACATTCAGGGCCACCTAATGACGATGGACCACACCAATTGCGTCCCGATTCAATACATCGTCCTCCAGCCGACTTGACCCCATGGGTCTATTGCTGCCTCGGGCACCTTATGTCCGTTCTGCTGTGATTCTAGATTATCGAATGGGACGAAAAACTGATAGTGAATTGTAACGTTCAGGGCCACGTAATGACGATGGATCACTCAAATTGCGTCCCGATTCAATACATCGTCCTCCAGCAGACTTGTCTCCATGGGTCTATGCTGCCTCGGGCACCTTTTGGCCGTTCTGCTGTGAGTCAACGATTTTCGAATCGGACGAAAAACTGATAGTGAATTGTAACGTTCAGGGCCTCCTAATGACGATGGAACACTCAAATTGCGTCCCGATGCAATACATCGTCCTCCAGCAGACTTGTCTCCATGGGTCTATTGCTGCCTCGGGCACCTTATGGCCGTTCTGCTGTGAGTCTAGATTATTGAATGGGACGAAAAACTGATAGTGAATTGTAACGTTCAGGGCCACCTAATGACGATGGATCACTCAAATTGCGTCCCGATTCAATTCATCGTCCTCCAGCAGACTTGTCTCCATGGGTCTATTGCTGCCACGGGCACCTTATGGCCGTTCTGCTGTGAGTCAAAGATTTTCGAAACGGATGAAAAGCTGATAGTGAATTGTAACATTCAGGGCCACCTAATGACGATGGACCACACAAATTGCGTCCCGATTCAATACATCGTCCTATCGCCGACTTGACTCGATGGGTCTATTGCTGCCTCGGGCACCTTATGGCTGTTCTGCTGTGAGTCTAGATTATAGAATGGGACGAAAAACTGATAGTGAATTGTAACGCTCAGGGCCAACTAATGACGATGGATCACTCAAATTGCGTCCCGATTCAATACATCGTCCTCCAGCAGACTTGTCTCCATGGGTCTATTGCTGCCTCGGGCACCTTATGGTCGTTCTCCCGTGGGTGTTGATTATCGAATGGGACGAAAAACTGATAGTTAATTGTAACATTCAGGGCCACCTAATGATGATGGATCACTCAAATTGCGTCCCGATTCAATACATCGGCCTCCAGCAGCCTCGTCTCCATGGGTCTATTGCTGCCTCGGGCACCTTATGGCCGTTCTGCTGTGAGTCAAAGATTTTCGAATCGGACGAAAAACTGATAGTGAATTGTAACGATCAGGGCCTCCTAATGACGATGGAACACTCAAATTGCGTCCCGATTCAATACATCGTCCTCCAGCAGACTTGTCTCCATGGGTCTATTGCTGCCTCGGGCACCTTATGGCCGTTCTGCTGTGAGTCAAAGATTTTCGAATCGGACGAAAAACTGATAGTGAATTGTAACATTCAGGGCCACCTAATGACGATGGACCACACCAATTGCGTCCCGATTCAATACATCGTCCTCCAGCCGACTTGACTCCATGGGTCTAATGCTGCCTCGGGCACCTTATGTCCGTTCTGCTGTGATTCTAGATTATCGAATGGGACGAAAAACTGATAGTGAATTGTAACGTTCAGGGCCACGTAATGACGATGGATCACTCAAATTGCGTCCCGATTCAATACATCGTCCTCCAGCAGACTTGTCTCCATGGGTCTATGCTGCCTCGGGCACCTTTTGGCCGTTCTGCTGTGAGTCAACGATTTTCGAATCGGACGAAAAACTGATAGTGAATTGTAACGTTCAGGGCCTCCTAATGACGATGGAACACTCAAATTGCGTCCCGATGCAATACATCGTCCTCCAGCAGACTTGTCTCCATGGGTCTATTGCTGCCTCGGGCACCTTATGGCCGTTCTGCTGTGAGTCTAGATTATCGAATGGGACGAGAAACTGATAGTGAATTGTAACGTTCAGGGCCACCTAATGACGATGGATCACTCAAATTGCGTCCCGATTCAATTCATCGTCCTCCAGCAGACTTGTCTCCATGGGTCTATTGCTGCCTCGGGCACCTTATGGCCGTTCTGCTGTGAGTCAAAGATTTTCGAACGGATGAAAAGCTGATAGTGAATTGTTACATTCAGGGCCACCTAATGACGATGGACCACACAAATTGCGTCCCGATTCAATACATCGTCCTATCGCCGACTTGACTCGATGAGTCTATTGCTGCCTCGGGCACCTTATGGCTGTTCTGCTGTGAGTCTAGATTATAGAATGGGACGAAAAACTGATAGTGAATTGTAACGCTCAGGGCCAACTAATGACGATGGATCACTCAAATTGCGTCCCGATTCAATACATCGTCCTCCAGCAGACTTGTCTCCATGGGTCTATTGCTGCCTCGGGCACCTTTTGGCCGTTCTGCTGTGAGTCAACGATTTTCGAATCGGACGAAAAACTGATAGTGAATTGTAACGTTCAGGGCCACCTAATGACGATGGATCACTCAAATTGCGTCCCGATTCAATACATCGTCCTCCAGCAGACTTGTCTCCATGGGTCTATTGCTGCCTCGGGCACCTTACGGCCTTTCTGCTGTGAGTCAAAGATTTTCGAATCGGACGAAAAACTGATAGTGAATTGTAACGTTCAGGGCCTCCTTATGACGATGGAACACAACAAATTGCGTCCCGATTCAATACATCGTCCTGCAGCAGACTTGTCTCCATGGGTCTATTGCTGCCTCGGGCACCTTATGGACGTTCTGCTGTGAGTCAAAGATTTTCGAATCTGACGAAAAACTGATAGGGAATTGTAACATTCTGGGCCACCTAATGACGATGGATCACTCAAATTGCGTCCCGATTCAATACATCGTCCTCCAGCCGACTTGTCTCCATGGGTCTATTGCTGCCTCGGGCACCTTATGGCCGTTCTGCTGTGAGTCAAAGATTTTCGAATCGGACAAAAAACTGATAGTGAATTGTAACGTTCAGGGCCACCTAATGACGATGGATCACTCAAATTGCGTCCCGATTCAATACATCGTCTTCCAGCAGACTTGTCTCCATGGGTCTATTGCTGCCTCGGGCACCTTATGGCCGTTCTGCTGTGAGTCAAAGATTTTCGAATCGGACGAAAAACTGATAGTGAATTGTAACATTCAGGGCCACCTAATGACGATGGACCACACCAATTGCGTCCCGATTCAATACATCGTCCTCCAGCCGACTTGACTCCATGGGTCTAATGCTGCCTCGGGCACCTTATGACCGTTCTGCTGTGATTCTAGATTATCGAATGGGACGAAAAACTGATAGTGAATTGTAACGTTCAGGGCCACGTAATGACGATGGATCACTCAAATTGCGTCCCGATTCAATACATCGTCCTCCAGCAGACTTGTCTCCATGGGTCTATGCTGCCTCGGGCACCTTTTGGCCGTTCTGCTGTGAGTCAACGATTTTCGAATCGGACGAAAAACTGATAGTGAATTGTAACGTTCAGGGCCTCCTAATGACGATGGAACACTCAAATTGCGTCCCGATGCAATACATCGTTCTCCAGCAGACTTGTCTCCATGGGTCTATTGCTGCCTCGGGCACCTTATGGCCGTTCTGCTGTGAGTCTAGATTATCGAATGGGACGAAAAACTGATAGTGAATTGTAACGTTCAGGGCCACCTAATGACGATGGATCACTCAAATTGCGTCCCGATTCAATTCATCGTCCTCCAGCAGACTTGTCTCCATGGGTCTATTGCTGCCTCGGGCACCTTATGGCCGTTCTGCTGTGAGTCAAAGATTTTCGAAACGGATGAAAAGCTGATAGTGAATTGTTACATTCAGGGCCACCTAATGACGATGGACCACACAAATTGCGTCCCGATTGAATACATCGTCCTATCGCCGACTTGACTCGATGAGTCTATTGCTGCCTCGGGCACCTTATGGCTGTTCTGCTGTGAGTCTAGATTATAGAATGGGACGAAAAACTGATAGTGAATTGTAACGCTCAGGGCCAACTAATGACGATGGATCACTCAAATTGCGTCCCGATTCAATACATCGTCCTCCAGCAGACTTGTTTCCATGGGTCTATTGCTGCCTCGGGCACCTTTTGGCCGTTCTGCTGTGAGTCAACGATTTTCGAATCGGACGAAAAACTGATAGTGAATTGTAACGTTCAGGGCCACCTAATGACGATGGATCACTCAAATTGCGTCCCGATTCAATACATCGTCCTCCAGCAGACTTGTCTCCATGGGTCTATTGCTGCCTCGGGCACCTTACGGCCTTTCTGCTGTGAGTCAAAGATTTTCGAATCGGACGAAAAACTGATAGTGAATTGTAACGTTCAGGGCCTCCTTATGACGATGGAACACAACAAATTGCGTCCCGATTCAATACATCGTCCTGCAGCAGACTTGTCTCCATGGGTCTATTGCTGCCTCGGGCACCTTATGGACGTTCTGCTGTGAGTCAAAGATTTTCGAATCTGACGAAAAACTGATAGGGAATTGTAACATTCTGGGCCACCTAATGACGATGGATCACTCAAATTGCGTCCCGATTCAATACATCGTCCTCCAGCCGACTTGTCTCCATGGGTCTATTGCTGCCTCGGGCACCTTATGGCCGTTCTGCTGTGAGTCAAAGATTTTCGAATCGGACAAAAAACTGATAGTGAATTGTAACGTTCAGGGCCACCTAATGACGATGGATCACTCAAATTGCGTCCCGATTCAATACATCGTCTTCCAGCAGACTTGTCTCCATGGGTCTATTGCTGCCTCGGGCACCTTATGGCCGTTCTGCTGTGAGTCAAAGATTTTCGAATCGGACGAAAAACTGATAGTGAATTGTAACATTCAGGGCCACCTAATGACGATGGACCACACAAATTGCGTCCCGATTCAATACATCGTCCTCCAGCCGACTTGACTCCATGGGACTATTGCTGCCTCGGGCACCTTATGGTCGTTCTCCCGTGGGTCTTGATTATCGAATGGGACGAAAAACTGATAGTTAATTGTAACATTCAGGGCCACGTAATGAGGATGGATCACTCAAATTGCGTCCCGATTCAATACATCGGCCTCCAGCAGCCTCGTCTCCATGGGTCTATTGCTGCCTCGGGCACCTTAGGGCCGTTCTGCTGTGACTCAAAGATTTTCGAATCGGACGAAAAACTGATAGTGAATTGTAACGATCAGGGCCTCCTAATGACGATGGAACACTCAAATTGCGTCCCGTTTCAATACATCGTCCTCCAGCAAACTTGTCTCCATGGGTCTATTGCTGCCTCGGGCACCTTATGGCCGTTCTGCTGTGAGTCAAAGATTTTCGAATCGGACGAAAAACTGATAGTGAATTGTAACATTCAGGGCCACCTAATGACGATGGACCACACCAATTGCGTCCCGTTTCAATACATCGTCCTGCAGCAGACTTGTCTCCATGGGTCTATTGCTGCCTCGGGCACCTTATGGCCGTTCTGCTGTGAGTCTAGATTATTGAATGGGACGAAAAACTGATAGTGAATTGTAACGTTCAGGGCCACCTAATGACGATGGATCACTCAAATTGCGTCCCGATTCAATACATCGTCCTCCAGCAGACTTGTCTCCATGGGTCTATTGCTGCCTCGGGCACCTTATGGCCGTTCTGCTGTGAGTCAAAGATTTTCGAATCGGATGAAAAGCTGATAGTGAATTGTAACATTCTGGGCCACCTAATGACGATGGATCACTCAAATTGCGTCCCGATTCAATACATCGTCCTCCAGCCGACTTGTCTCCATGGGTCTATTGCTGCCTCGGGCACCTTATGGCCGTTCTGCTGTGAGTCTAGATTATCGAATGGGACGAAAAACTGATAGTGAATTGTAACGTTCAGGGCCACCTAATGACGATGGATCACTCAAATTGCGTCCCGATTCAATACATCGTCCTCCAGCAGACTTGTCTCCATGGGTCTATTGCTGCCTCGGGCACCTTATGGCCGTTCTGCTGTGAGTCAAAGATTTTCGAATCGGATGAAAAGCTGATAGTGAATTGTAACATTCTGGGCCACCTAATGACGATGGATCACTCAAATTGCGTCCCGATTCAATACATCGTCCTCCAGCAGACTTGTCTCCATGGGTCTACTGCTGCCTCGGGCACCTTTTGGCCGTTCTGCTGTGAGTCATCGATTTTCGAATCGGACGAAAAACTGATAGTGAATTGTAACGTTCAGGGCCACCTAATGACGATGGATCACTCAAATTGCGTCCCGATTCAATACATCGTCCTCCAGCAGACTTGTCTCCATGGGTCTATTGCTGCCTCGGGCACCTTATGGCCGTTCTGCTGTGAGTCAAATATTTTCGAATCGGACGAAAAACTGATAGTGAATTGTAACGTTCAGGGCCACCTAATGTCGATGGATCACTCAAATTGCGTCCCGATTCAATACATCGTCCTCCAGCCGACTTGTCTCCATGGGTCTATTGCTGCATCTGGCACCTTACGGCCGTTCTGCTGTGAGTCATAGATTTTCGAATCGGAAGAAAAACTGATAGTGAATTGTAACGTTCAGGGCCACCTAATGACGATGGATCACTCAAATTGCGTCCCGATTCAATACATCGTCCTCCAGCAGACTTGTCTCCATGGGTCTATTGCTGCCTCGGGCACCTTATGGCCGTTCTGCTGTGAGTCAAAGATTTTCGAATCGGATGAAAAGCTGATAGTGAATTGTAACATTCAGGGCCACCTAATGACGATGGACCACACAAATTGCGTCCCGATTCAATACATCGTCCTATCGCCGACTTGACTCGATGGGTCTATTGCTGCCTCGGGCACCTTATGGCTGTTCTGCTGTGAGTCTAGATTATAGAATGGGACGAAAAACTGATAGTGAATTGTAACGCTCAGGGCCAACTAATGACGATGGATCACTCAAATTGCGTCCCGATTCAATACATCGTCCTCCAGCAGACTTGTCTCCATGGGTCTATTGCTGCCTCGGGCACCTTATGGCCGTTCTGCTGTGAGTCAAAGATTTTCGAATCGGACGAAAAACTGATAGTGAATTGTAACATTCTGGGCCACCTAATGACGATGGATCACTCAAATTGCGTCCCGATTCAATACAACGTCCTCCAGCCGACTTGTCTCCATGGGTCTATTGCTGCCTCGGGCACCTTATGGCCGTTCTGCTGTGAGTCTAGATTATCGAATGGGACGAAAAACTGATAGCGAATTGTAACGTTCAGGGCCACCTAATGACGATGGATCACTCAAATTGCGTCCCGATTCAATACATCGTCCTCCAGCAGACTTGTCTCCATGGGTCTATTGCTGCCTCGGGCACCTTATGGCCGTTCTGCTGTGAGTCAAAGATTTTCGAATCGGATGAAAAGCTGATAGTGAATTGTAACATTCAGGGCCACCTAATGACGATGGACCACACAAATTGCGTCCCGATTCAATACATCGTCCTATCTTGACTCGATGGGTCTATTGCTGCCTCGGGCACCTTATGGCAGTTCTGCTGTGAGTCTAGATTATAGAATGGGACGAAAAACTGATAGTGAATTGTAACGCTCAGGGCCAACTAATGACGATGGATCACTCAAATTGCGTCCCGATTCAATACATCGTCCTCCAGCAGACTTGTCTCCATGGGTCTATTGCTGCCTCGGGCACCTTTTGGCCGTTCTGCTGTGAGTCATCGATTTTCGAATCGGACGAAAAACTGATAGTGAATTGTAACGTTCAGGGCCACCTAATGACGATGGATCACTCAAATTGCGTCCCAATTCAATACATCGTCCTCCAGCAGACTTGTCTCCATGGGTCTATTGCTGCCTCGGGCACCTTATGGCCGTTCTGCTGTGAGTCAAAGATTTTCGAATCGGACGAAAAACTGATAGTGAATTGTAACGTTCAGGGCCACCTAATGACGATGGAACACTCAAATTGCGTCCCGATTCAATACATCGTCCTGCAGCAGACTTGTCTCCATGGGTCTATTGCTGCCTCGGGCACCTTATGGCCGTTCAGCTGTGAGTCAAAGATTTTCGAATCTGACGAAAAACTGATAGTGAATTGTAACATTCTGGGCCACCTAATGGCGATGGATCACTCAAATTGCGTCCCGATTCAATACATCGTCCTCCAGCCGACTTGTCTCCATGGGTCTATTGCTGCCTCGGACACCTTATGGCCGTTCTGCTGTGAGTCAAATATTTTCGAATCGGACGAAAAACTGATAGTGAATTGTAACGTTCAGGGCCACCTAATGTCGATGGATCACTCAAATTGCGTCCCGATTCAATACATCGTCCTCCAGCCGACTTGTCTCCATGGGTCTATTGCTGCATCTGGCACCTTACGGCCGCTCTGCTGTGAGTCATAGATTTTCGAATCGGAAGAAAAACTGATAGTGAATTGTAACGTTCAGGGCCTCCTAATGACGATGGAACACTCAAATTGCGTCCCGATTCAATACATCGTCCTCCAGCAGACTTGTCTCCTTGGGTCTATTGCTGCCTCGGGCACCTTATGGCCGTTCTGCTGTGAGTCAAAGATTTTCGAATCGGACGAAAAACTGATAGTGAATTGTAACATTCAGGGCCACCTAATGACGATGGACCACACCAATTGCGTCCCGATTCAATACATCGTCCTCCAGCCGACTTGACTCCATGGGTCTATTGCTGCCTCGGGCACCTTATGGCCGTTCTGCTGTGAGTCTAGATTATCGAATGTGACGAAAAACTGATAGTGAATAGTGACGTTCAGGGACACGTAATGAGGATGGATCACTCAAATTGCGTCCCGATTCAATACATCGTACTCCAGCAGACTTGTCTCCATGGGTCTATTGCTGCCTCGGGCACCTTTTGGCCGTTCTGCTGTGAGTCAACGAATTTCGAATCGGACGAAAAACTGATAGTGAATTGTAACGTTCAGGGCCACCTAATGACGATGGATCACTCAAATTGCGTCCCGATTCAATACATCGTCCTCCAGCAGACTTGTCTCCATGGGTCTATTGCTGCCTCGGGCACCTTATGGCCGTTCTGCTGTGAGTCAAATATTTTCGAATCGGACGAAAAACTGATAGTGAATTGTAACATTCTGGGCCACCTAATGACGATGGACCACTCAAATTGCGTCCCGATTCAATACATCGTCCTCCAGCCGTCTTGTCTCCATGGGTCTATTGCTGCCTCGGGCACCTTATGGCTGTTCTGCTGTGAGTCAAATATTTTCGAATCGGACGAAAAGCTGATAGTGAATTGTAACGTTCAGGGCCACCTAATGCCGATGGATCACTCAAATTGCGTCCCGATTCAATACATCGTCCTCCAGCCGACTTGTCTCCATGGGTCTATTGCTGCCTCGGGCACCTTACGGCCGTTCTGCTGTGAGTCATAGATTTTCGAATCGGAAGAAAAACTGATTGTGAATTGTAAAGTTCAGGACCTCCTAATGACGATGGATCACTCAAATTGCGTCCCGATTCAATACATCGTCCTCCAGCCGACTTGTCTCCATGGGTCTATTGCTGCCTCTGGCACCTTATGGCCGTTCTGCTGTGAGTCAAAGATTTTCGAATCGGACGAAAAACTGATAGTGAATTGTAACGTTCAAGGCACCTAATGACGATGGATCACACAAATTGCGTCCCGATTAAATACATCGTCCTCCAGCAGACCTGTCTCCATGGGTCTATTGCTGCCTCGGATACCTTATGGCTGTTCTGCTGTGACTCAAAGATTTTCGAATCGGACGAAAAACTGATAGTTAATTGTAACGATCAGGGCCTCCTAATGACGATGGAACACTCAAATTGCGTCCCGATTCAATACTTCGTCCTCCAGCAGACTTGTCTCCATGGGTCTATTGCTGCCTCGGGCACCTTATGGCCGTTCTGCTGTGAGTCAAAGATTTTCGAATCGGACGAAAAACTGATAGTGAATTGTAACATTCAGGGCCACCTAATGACGATGGACCACACCAATTGCGTCCCGATTCAATACATCGTCCTCCAGCCGACTTGACTCCATGGGTCTATTGCTGCCTCAGGCACCTTATGGCCGTTCTGCTGTGAGTCTAGATTATCGAATGGGACGAAAAACTGATAGTGAATTGTAACGTTCAGGGCCACGTAATGAGGATGGATCACTCAAATTGCGTCCCGATTCAATACATCGTCCTCCAGCAGACTTGTCTCCATGGGTCTATTGCTGCCTCGGGCACCTTTTGGCCGTTCTGCTGTGAGTCAACGATTTTCGAATCGGACGAAAAACTGATAGTGAATTGTAACGTTCAGGGCCACCTAATGACGATGGATCACTCAAATTGCGTCCCGATTCAATACATCGTCATCCAGCAGACTTGTCTCCATGGGTCTATTGCTGCCTCGGGCACCTTATGGCCGTTCTGCTGTGAGTCAAAGATTTTCGAATCGGACGAAAAACTGATAGTGAATTGTAACGTTCAGGGCCTCCTTATGACGATGGAACACTCAAATTGCGTCCCGATTCAATACATCGTCCTGCAGCAGACTTGTCTCCATGGGTCTATTGCTGCCTCGGGCACCTTATGGCCGTTCTGCTGTGAGTCAACGATTTTCGAATCGAACGAAAAACTGATAGTGAATTGTAACATTCCGGGCCACCTAATGGCGATGGATCACTCAAATTGCGTCCTGATTCAATACATCGTCCTCCAGCCGAATTGTCTCCATGGGTCTATTGCTGCCTCGGGCACCTTATGGCCGTTCTGCTGTGAGTCAAAGATTTTCGAATCGGACAAAAAACTGATAGTGAATTGTAAAGTTCAGGGCCACCTAATGACGATGGATCACTCAAATTGCGTCCCTGTTCAATACATCGTCCTCCAGCAGACTTGTCCCCAATGGGTCTATTGCTGCCTCGGGCACCTTATGGCCGTTCTGCTGTGAGTCAAAGATTTTCGAATCGGACGAAAAACTGATAGTTAATTGTAACATTCAGGGCCACCTAATGACGATGGACCACACAAATTGCGTCCCGATTCAATACATCGTCCTCCAGCCGACTTGACTCCATGGGACTATTGCTGCCTCGGACACCTTATGGTCGTTTTCCCGTGGGTCTTGATTATCGAATGGGACGAAAAACTGATAGTTAATTGTAACATTCAGGGCCACCTAATGATGATGGATCACTCAAATTGCGCCCCGATTCAATACATCGTCCTCCAGCAGCCTTGTCTCCATGGGTCTATTGCTGCCTCGGGCACCTTATGGCCGTTCTGCTGGGACTCAAAGATTTTCGAATCGGACGAAAAACTGATAGTGAATTGTAACGATCAGGGCCTCCTAATGTCGATGGAACACTCAAATTGCGTCCCGATTCAATACATCGTCCTCCAGCAGCCTTGTCTCCATGGGTCTATTTTTGCCTGGGCACCATATGGCCATTCTGCTGTGAGTCAGAGATTTTCGAATCGGACGAAAAACTGATAGTGAATTGTAACGTTCAGGGCACCTAATGACGATGGATCACTCAAATTGCGTCCCGATTAAATACATCGTCCTCCAGCAGACTTGTCTCCATGGGTCTATTGCTGCCTCGGATACCTTATGGCTGTTCTGCTGTGACTCAAAGATTTTCGAACCAACGAAAAACTGATAGTTAATTGTAACGATCAGGGCCTCCTAATGACGATGGAAGACTCAAATTGCGTCCCGATTCAATACATCGTCCTCCAGCAGATTTGTCTCCATGGGTCTATTGCTGCCTCGGGCACCTTATGGCCGTTCTGCTGTGAGTCAAAGATTTTCGAATCGGACGAAAAACTGATAGTGAATTGTAACTTTCAGGGCCACCTAATGACGATGGACCACACCAATTGCGTCCCGATTCAATACATCGTCCTCCAGCCGACTTGACTCCATGGGTCTATTGCTGCCTCGGGCACCTTTTGGCCGTTCTGCTGTGAGTCAACGATTTTCGAATCGGACGAAAAACTGATAGTGAATTGTAACGTTCAGGGCCACCTAATGACGATGGATCACTCAAATTGCGTCCCGATTAAATACATCGTCCTCCAGCAGACATGTCTCCATGGGTCTATTGCTGCCTCGGGCACCTTATGGCCGTTCTGCTGTGAGTCAAAGATTTTCGAATCGGACGAAAACCTGGTAGAGAATTGTAACGTTCAGGGCCTCCTTTTGACGATGGAACACTCAAATTGCGTCCCGATTCAATACATCGTCCTGCAGCAGACTTGTCTCCATGGGTCTATTGCTGCCTCGGGCACCTTATGGCCGTTCTGCTGTGAGTCAAAGATTTTCGAATCTGACGAAAAACTGATAGTGAATTGTAACATTCAGGGCCACCTAATGATGATGGATCACTCAAATTGCGTCCCGCTTCAATACATCGTCCTCCAGCAGACTTGTCTCCATGGGTCTATTGCTGCCTCGGGCACCTTTTGGCCGTTCTGCTGTGAGTCAAAGATTTTCGAATCGGACGAAAAACTGATAGTGAATTGTAACTTTCAGGGCACCTAATGACGATGGATCACTCAAATTGCGTCCCGATTAAATACATCGTCCTCCAGCAGACTTGTCTCCATGGAAACTGATAGTTAATTGTAACGTTCAGGGCCTCCTAATGACGATGGAACACTCAAATTGCGTCCCGATTCAATACATCGTCCTGCAGCAGACTCGTCTCCATGGATCTATTGCCGCCTCGGGCACCTTATGGCCGTTCTGTTGTGAGTCAAAGATTTTCGAATCGGACGAAAAACTGATAGTGAATTGTAACGTTCAGGGCCACCTAATGACGATGGATCACTCAAATTGCGTCCCGATTCAATACATCGTCCTCCAGCAGACTTGTCTCCATGGGTCTATTGCTGCCTCGGGCACCTTATGGCCGTTCTGCTGTGAGTCAAAGATTTTCGAATCGGACGAAAAACTAATAGTGAATTGTAACGTTCAGGGCCACCTAATGACGATGGATCACTCAAATTGCGTCCCGATTAAATACATCGTCCTCCAGCAGACTTGTCTCCATGGGTCTATTGCTGCCTCGGGCACCTTATGGCCGTTCTGATGTGAGTCAAAGATTTTCGAATCGGACGAAAAACTGGTAGTGAATTGTAACGTTCAGGGCCTCCTTTTGACGATGGAACACTCAAATTGCGTCCCGATTCAATACATTGTCCTGCAGCAGACTTGTCTCCATGGGTCTATTGCTGCCTCGGGCACCTTTTGGCCGTTCTGCTGTGAGTCAAAGATTTTCGAATCGGACGAAAAACTGATAGTGAATTGTAACGTTCAGGGCACCTAATGACGATGGATCACTCAAATTGCGTCCCGATTAAATACATCGTCCTCCAGCAGACTTGTCTCCATGGAAACTGATAGTTAATTGTAACGTTCAGGGCCTCCTAATGACGATGGAACACTCAAATTGCGTCCCGATTCAATACATCGTCCTGCAGCAGACTCGTCTCCATGGGTCTATTGCCGCCTCGGGCACCTTTTGGCCGTTATGTTGTGAGTCAAAGATTTTCGAATCGGACGAAAAACTGATAGTGAATTGTAACGTTCAGGGCCACCTAATGACGATGGATCACTCAAATTGCGTCCCAATTCAATACATCGTCCTCCAGCAGACTTGTCTCCATGGGTCTATTGCTGCCTCGGGCGCCTTATGGCCGTTCTGCTGTGAGTCAAAGATTTTCGAATCGGACGAAAAACTGATAGTGAATTGTAGCATTCAGGGCCACCTAATGACGATGGACCACACAAATTGCGTCCCGATTCAATACATCGTCGTCCAGCCGACTTGACTCCATGGGACTATTGCTGCCTCGGACACCTTATGGTCGTTCTCCCGTGGGTCTTGATTATCGAATGGGACGAAAAACTGATACTTAATTGTAACATTCAGGGCCACCTAATGACGATGGACCACACCAATTGCGTCCCGATTCAATACATCGTCCTCCAGCCGACTTGACTCCATGGGTCTATTGCTGCCTCGGGCACCTTATGGCCGTTCTGCTGTGAGTCTAGATTATCGAATGGGACGAAAAACTGATAGTGAATTGTAACGTTCAGGGCCACCTAATGACGATGGATCACTCAAATTGCGTCCCTATTAAATACATCGTCCTCCAGCAGACTTGTCTCCATGGGTCTATTGCTGCCTCGGATACCTTTTGGCTGTTCTGCTGTGACTCAAAGATTTTCGAATCGGACGAAAAACTGATAGTTAACTGTAACGATCAGGGCCTCCTAATGACGATGGAACACTCAAATTGCGTCCCGATTCAATACATCGTCCTCCAGCAGACTTGTCTCCATGGGTCTATTGCTGCCTCGGGCACCTTATGGCCGTTCTGCTGTGAGTCAAAGATTTTCGAATCGGACGAAAAACTGATAGTGAATTGTAACATTCAGGGCCACCTAATGACGATGGACCACACCAATTGCGTCCCGATTCAATACATCGTCCTCCAGCCGACTTGACTCCATGGGTCTATTGCTGCCTCGGGCCCTTATGGCCGTTCTGCTGTGAGTCTAGATTATCGAATGGGACGAAAAACTGATAGTGAATTGTAACGTTCAGGGCCACCTAATGACGATGGATCACTCAAATTGCGTCCCGATTCAATACATCGTCCTCCAGCAGACTTGTCTCCATGGGTCTATTGCTGCCTCGGGCACCTTTTGGCCGTTCTGCTGTGAGTCAACGATTTTCGAATCGGACGAAAAACTGATAGTGAATTGTAACGTTCAGGGCCACCTAATGACGATGGATCACTCAAATTGCGTCCCGATTCAATACATCGTCCTCCAGCAGACTTGTCTCCATGGGTCTATTGCTGCCTCGGGCACCTTATGGCCGTTCTGCTGTGAGTCAAAGATTTTCGAATCGGACGAAAAACTGATAGTGAATTGTAACGTTCAGGGCCTCCTTATGACGATGGAACACTCAAGTTGCGTCCCGATTCAATACATCGTCCTGCAGCAGACTTGTCTCCATGGGTCTATTGCTAACTCGGGCACCTTATGGCCGTTCTGCTGTGAGTCAAAGATTTTCGAATCTGACGAAAAACTGATAGTGGATTGTAACATTCCGGGCCACCTAATGACGATGGAACACTCAAATTGCGTCCTGATTCAATACATCGTCCTCCAGCCGACTTGTCTCCATGGGTCTATTGCTGCCTCGGGCACCTTATGGCCGTTCTGCTGTGAGTCAAAGATTTTCGAATCGGACGAAAAACTGAAAGTGAATTGTAACATTCAGGGCCACCTAATGACGATGGACCACACAAATTGCGTCCCGATTCAATACATCGTCCTCCAGCCGACCAGTCCCCATGGGTCTATTGCTGCCTCGGGCACCTTATGGCCGTTCTGCTGTGAGTCAAAGATTTTCGAATCGGACGAAAAACTGATAGTGAATTGTAACATTCAGGGCCACCTAATGACGATGGACCACACAAATTGCGTCCCGATTCAATACATCGTCCTCCAGCCGACTTGACTCCATGGGACTATTGCTGCCTCGGACACCTTATGGTCGTTCTCCCGTGGGTCTTGATTATCGAATGGGACGAAAAACTGATAGTTAATTGTAACATTCAGGGCCACCTAATGATGATGGATCACTCAAATTGCGTCCCGCTTCAATACATCGTCCTCCAGCAGACTTGTCTCCATGGGTCTATTGCTGCCTCGGGCACCTAATGGCCGTTCTGCTGTGAGTCTAGATTATCGAATGGGACGAAAAACTGATAGTGAATTGTAACGTTCAGGGCCACGTAATGAGGATGGATCACTCAAATTGCGTCCCGATTCAATACATCGTCCTCCAGCAGACTTGTCTCCATGGGTCTATTGCTGCCTCGGGCACCTTTTGGCCGTTCTGCTGTGAGTCAACGATTTTCGAATCGGACGAAAAACTGATAGTGAATTGTAACGTTCAGGGGCACCTAATGACGATGGATCACTCAAATTGCGTCCCGATTCAATACATCGTCCTCCAGCAGACTTGTCTCCATGGGTCTATTGCTGCCTCGGGCACCTTATGGCCGTTCTGCTGTGAGTCAAAGATTTTCGAATCGGACGAAAAACTGGTAGTGAATTGTAACGTTCAGGGCCTCCTTTTGACGATGGAACACTCAAATTGCGTCCCGATTCAATACATCGTCCTGCAGCAGACTTGTCTCCATGGGTCTATTGCTGCCTCGGGCACCTTATGGCCGTTCTGCTGTGAATCAAAGATTTTCGGATCTGACGAAAAACTGATAGTGAATTGTAACATTCAGGGCCACCTAATGATGATGGATCACTCAAATTGCGTCCCGCTTCAATACATCGTCCTCCAGCAGACTTGTCTCCATGGGTCTATTGCTGCCTCGGGCACCTTTTGCCGTTCTGCTGTGAGTCAAAGATTTTCGAATCGGACGAAAAACTAATAGTGAATTGTAACGTTCAGGGCACCTAATGACGATGGATCACTCAAATTGCGTCCCGATTAAATACATCGTCCTCCAGCAGACTTGTCTCCATGAAAACTGATAGTTAATTGTAACATTCAGGGCCACCTAATGATGATGGATCACTCAAATTGCGTCCCGCTTCAATACATCGTCCTCCAGCAGACTTGTCTCCATGGGTCTATTGCTGCCTCGGGCACCTTATGGCCGTTCTGCTGTGAGTCAAAGATTTTCGAATCGGACGAAAAACTGATAGTGAATTGTAACGTTCAGGGCCACCTAATGACGATGGACCACACAAATTGCGTCCCGATTCAGTACATCGTACTCCAGCCGACTTGACTCCATGGGACTATTGCTGCCTCGGACACCTTATGGTCGTTCTCCCGTGGGTCTTGATTATCGAATGGGACGAAAAACTGATAGTTAATTGTAACATTCAGGGCCACCTAATGATGATGGATCACTCGAATTGCGTCCCGATTCAATACATCGTCCTCCAGCAGCCTTGTCTCCATGGGTCTATTGCTGCCTTGGGCACCTTATGGCCGTTCTGCTGTGAGTCAAAGATTTTCGATTCGGACGAAAAACTGATAGTGAATTGTAACGATCAGGGCCTCCTAATGTCGATGGAACACTCAAATTGCGTCCCGATTCAATACATCGTCCTCCAGCAGCCTTGTCTCCATGGGTCTATTGCTGCCTCGGGCACCTTATGGCCGTTCTGCTGTGAGTCAAAGATTTTCGAATCGGACGAAAAACTGATAGTGAATTGTAACGTTCAGGGCACCTAATGACGATGGATCACTCAAATTGCGTCCCTATTAAATACATCGTCCTACAGCAGACTTGTCTCCATGGGTCTATTGCTGCCTCGGATACCTTATGGCTATTCTGCTGTGACTCAAAGATTTTCGAATCGGACGAAAAACTGATAGTTAATTGTAACGATCAGGGCCTCCTAATGACGATGGAACACTCAAATTGCGTCCCGATTCAATACATCGTCCTCCAGCAGACTTGTCTCCATGGGTCTATTGCTGCCTCGGGCACCTTATGGCCGTTCTGCTGTGAGTCAAAGATTTTCGAATCGGACGAAAAACTGATAGTGAATTGTAACATTCAGGGCCACCTAATGACGATGGACCACACCAATTGCGTCCCGATTCAATACATCGTCCTCCAGCCGACTTGACTCCATGGGTCTATTGCTGCCTCGGGCACCTTATGGCCGTTCTGCTGTGAGTCTAGATTATCGAATGGGACGAAAAACTGATAGTGAATTGTAACGTTCAGGGCCACGTAATGAGGATGGATCACTCAAATTGCGTCCCGATTCAATACATCGTCCTCCAGCAGACTTGTCTCCATGGGTCTATTGCTGCCTCGGGCACCTTTTGGCCGTTCTGCTGTGAGTCAACGATTTTCGAATCGGACGAAAAACTGATAGTGAATTGTAACGTTCAGGGACACCTAATGACGATGGATCACTCAAATTGCGTCCGGATTCAATACATCGTCATCCAGCAGACTTGTCTCCATGGGTCTATTGCTGCCTCGGGCACCTTATGGCCGTTCTGCTGTGAGTCAAAGATTTTCGAATCGGACGAAAAACTGATAGTGAATTGTTACGTTCAGGGCCTCCTTATGACGATGGAACACTCAAATTGCGTCCCGATTCAATACATCGTCCTGCAGCAGACTTGTCTCCATGGGTCTATTGCTGCCTCGGGCACCTTATGGCCGTTCTGCTGTGAGTCAAAGATTTTCGAATCTGACGAAAAACTGATAGTGAATTGTAACATTCCGGGCCACCTAATGACGATGGATCACTCAAATTGCGTCCTGATTCAATACATCGTCCTCCAGCCGACTTGTCTCCATGGGTCTATTGCTGCCTCGGGCACCTTATGGCCGTTATGCTGTGAGTCAAAGATTTTCGAATCGGACGAAAAACTGATAGTGAATTGTAACATTCAGGGCCACCTAATGACGATGGACCACACAAATTGCGTCCCGATTCAATACATCGTCCTCCAGCCGACCAGTCCCCATGGGTCTATTGCTGCCTCGGGCACCTTATGGCCGTTCTGCTGTGAGTCAAAGATTTTCGAATCGGACGAAAAACTGATAGTGAATTGTAACATTCAGGGCCACCTAATGACGATGGACCACACAAATTGCGTCCCGATTCAATACATCGTCCTCCAGCCGACTTGACTCCATGGGACTATTGCTGCCTCGGACACCTTATGGTCGTTCTCCCGTGGGTCTTGATTATCGAATGGGACGAAAAACTGATAGTTAATTGTAACATTCAGGGCCACCTAATGATGATGGATCACTCAAATTGCGTCCCGCTTCAATACATCGTCCTCCAGCAGACTTGTCTCCATGGGTCTATTGCTGCCTCGGGCACCTTTTGGCCGTTCTGCTGTGAGTCAAAGATTTTCGAATCGGACGAAAAACTGATAGTGAATTGTAGCGTTCAGGGCCACCTAATGACGATGGATCACTCAAATTGCGTCCCGATTCAATACATCGTCCTCCAGCAGACTTGTCTCCATGGGTCTATTGCTGCCTCGGGCACCTTATGGCCGTTCTGCTGTGAGTCAAAGATTTTCGAATCGGACGAAAATCTGATAGTGAATTGTAACGTTCACGGCCACCTAATGACGATGGATCACTCAAATTGCGTCCCGATTCAATACATCGTCCTCCAGCAGACTTGTCCCCATGGGTCTATTGCTGCCTCGGGCGCCTTATGGCCGTTCTGCTGTGAGTCAAAGATTTTCGAATCGGACGAAAAACTGATAGTGAATTGTAACATTCAGGGCCACCTAATGACGATGGACCACACAAATTGCGTCCCGATTCAATACATCGTACTCCAGCCGACTTGACTCCATGGGACTATTGCTGCCTCGGACACCTTATGGTCGTTCTCCCGTGGGTCTTGATTATCGAATGGGACGAAAAACTGATAGTTAATTGTAACATTCAGGGCCACCTAATGATGATGGATCACTCGAATTGCGTCCCGATTCAATACATCGTCCTCCAGCAGCCTTGTCTCCATGGGTCTATTGCTGCCTCGGGCACCTTATGGCCGTTCTGCTGTGAGTCAAAGATTTTCGATTCGGACGAAAAACTGATAGTGAATTGTAACGATCAGGGCCTCCTAATGTCGATGGAACACTCAAATTGCGTCCCGATTCAATACATCGTCCTCCAGCAGCCTTGTCTCCATGGGTCTATTGCTGCCTCGGGCACCTTATGGCCGTTCTGCTGTGAGTCAAAGATTTTCGAATCGGACGAAAAACTGATAGTGAATTGTAACGTTCAGGGCACCTAATGACGATGGATCACTCAAATTGCGTCCCTATTAAATACATCGTCCTCCAGCAGACTTGTCTCCATGGGTCTATTGCTGCCTCGGATACCTTATGGCTGTTCTGCTGTGACTCAAAGATTTTCGAATCGGACGAAAAACTGATAGTTAATTGTAACGATCAGGGCCTCCTAATGACGATGGAACACTCAAATTGCGTCCCGATTCAATACATCGTCCTCCAGCCGACTTGTCTCCATGGGTCTATTGCTGCCTCGGGCACCTTATGGCCGTTCTGCTGTGAGTCAAAGATTTTCGAATCGGACGAAAAACTGATAGTGAATTGTAACATTCAGGGCCACCTAATGACGATGGACCACACCAATTGCGTCCCGATTCAATACATCGTCCTCCAGCCGACTTGACTCCATGGGTCTATTGCTGCCTCGGGCACCTTATGGCCGTTCTGCTGTGAGTCTAGATTATCGAATGGGACGAAAAACTGATAGTGAATTGTAACGTTCAGGGCCACGTAATGAGGATGGATCACTCAAATTGCGTCCCGATTCAATACATCGTCCTCCAGCAGACTTGTCTCCATGGGTCTATTGCTGCCTCGGGCACCTTTTGGCCGTTCTGCTGTGAGTCAACGATTTTCGAATCGGACGAAAAACTGATAGTGAATTGTAACGTTCAGGGCCACCTAATGACGATGGATCACTCAAATTGCGTCCGGATTCAATACATCGTCATCCAGCAGACTTGTCTCCATGGGTCTATTGCTGCCTCGGGCACCTTATGGCCGTTCTGCTGTGAGTCAAAGATTTTCGAATCGGACGAAAAACTGATAGTGAATTGTTACGTTCAGGGCCTCCTTATGACGATGGAACACTCAAATTGCGTCCCGATTCAATACATCGTCCTGCAGCAGACTTGCTGCCTCGGGCACCTTATGGCCGTTCTGCTGTGAGTCAAAGATTTTCGAATCTGACGAAAAACTGATAGTGAATTGTAACATTCCGGGCCACCTAATGACGATGGATCACTCAAATTGCGTCCCGCTTCAATACATCGTCCTCCAGCAGACTTGTCTCCATGGGTCTATTGCTGCCTCGGGCACCTAATGGCCGTTCTGCTGTGAGTCTAGATTATCGAATGGGACGAAAAACTGATAGTGAATTGTAACGTTCAGGGCCACGTAATGAGGATGGATCACTCAAATTGCGTCCCGATTCAATACATCGTCCTCCAGCAGACTTGTCTCCATGGGTCTATTGCTGCCTCGGGCACCTTTTGGCCGTTCTGCTGTGAGTCAACGATTTTCGAATCGGACGAAAAACTGATAGTGAATTGTAACGTTCAGGGGCACCTAATGACGATGGATCACTCAAATTGCGTCCCGATTCAATACATCGTCCTCCAGCAGACTTGTCTCCATGGGTCTATTGCTGCCTCGGGCACCTTATGGCCGTTCTGCTGTGAGTCAAAGATTTTCGAATCGGACGAAAAACTGGTAGTGAATTGTAACGTTCAGGGCCTCCTTTTGACGATGGAACACTCAAATTGCGTCCCGATTCAATACATCGTCCTGCAGCAGACTTGTCTCCATGGGTCTATTGCTGCCTCGGGCACCTTATGGCCGTTCTGCTGTGAATCAAAGATTTTCGGATCTGACGAAAAACTGATAGTGAATTGTAACATTCAGGGCCACCTAATGATGATGGATCACTCAAATTGCGTCCCGCTTCAATACATCGTCCTCCAGCAGACTTGTCTCCATGGGTCTATTGCTGCCTCGGGCACCTTTTGCCGTTCTGCTGTGAGTCAAAGATTTTCGAATCGGACGAAAAACTAATAGTGAATTGTAACGTTCAGGGCACCTAATGACGATGGATCACTCAAATTGCGTCCCGATTAAATACATCGTCCTCCAGCAGACTTGTCTCCATGAAAACTGATAGTTAATTGTAACATTCAGGGCCACCTAATGATGATGGATCACTCAAATTGCGTCCCGCTTCAATACATCGTCCTCCAGCAGACTTGTCTCCATGGGTCTATTGCTGCCTCGGGCACCTTATGGCCGTTCTGCTGTGAGTCAAAGATTTTCGAATCGGACGAAAAACTGATAGTGAATTGTAACGTTCAGGGCCACCTAATGACGATGGACCACACAAATTGCGTCCCGATTCAGTACATCGTACTCCAGCCGACTTGACTCCATGGGACTATTGCTGCCTCGGACACCTTATGGTCGTTCTCCCGTGGGTCTTGATTATCGAATGGGACGAAAAACTGATAGTTAATTGTAACATTCAGGGCCACCTAATGATGATGGATCACTCGAATTGCGTCCCGATTCAATACATCGTCCTCCAGCAGCCTTGTCTCCATGGGTCTATTGCTGCCTTGGGCACCTTATGGCCGTTCTGCTGTGAGTCAAAGATTTTCGATTCGGACGAAAAACTGATAGTGAATTGTAACGATCAGGGCCTCCTAATGTCGATGGAACACTCAAATTGCGTCCCGATTCAATACATCGTCCTCCAGCAGCCTTGTCTCCATGGGTCTATTGCTGCCTCGGGCACCTTATGGCCGTTCTGCTGTGAGTCAAAGATTTTCGAATCGGACGAAAAACTGATAGTGAATTGTAACGTTCAGGGCACCTAATGACGATGGATCACTCAAATTGCGTCCCTATTAAATACATCGTCCTCCAGCAGACTTGTCTCCATGGGTCTATTGCTGCCTCGGATACCTTATGGCTATTCTGCTGTGACTCAAAGATTTTCGAATCGGACGAAAAACTGATAGTTAATTGTAACGATCAGGGCCTCCTAATGACGATGGAACACTCAAATTGCGTCCCGATTCAATACATCGTCCTCCAGCAGACTTGTCTCCATGGGTCTATTGCTGCCTCGGGCACCTTATGGCCGTTCTGCTGTGAGTCAAAGATTTTCGAATCGGACGAAAAACTGATAGTGAATTGTAACATTCAGGGCCACCTAATGACGATGGACCACACCAATTGCGTCCCAATTCAATACATCGTCCTCCAGCCGACTTGACTCCATGGGTCTATTGCTGCCTCGGGCACCTTATGGCCGTTCTGCTGTGAGTCTAGATTATCGAATGGGACGAAAAACTGATAGTGAATTGTAACGTTCAGGGCCACGTAATGAGGATGGATCACTCAAATTGCGTCCCGATTCAATACATCGTCCTCCAGCAGACTTGTCTCCATGGGTCTATTGCTGCCTCGGGCACCTTTTGGCCGTTCTGCTGTGAGTCAACGATTTTCGAATCGGACGAAAAACTGATAGTGAATTGTAACGTTCAGGGACACCTAATGACGATGGATCACTCAAATTGCGTCCGGATTCAATACATCGTCATCCAGCAGACTTGTCTCCATGGGTCTATTGCTGCCTCGGGCACCTTATGGCCGTTCTGCTGTGAGTCAAAGATTTTCGAATCGGACGAAAAACTGATAGTGAATTGTTACGTTCAGGGCCTCCTTATGACGATGGAACACTCAAATTGCGTCCCGATTCAATACATCGTCCTGCAGCAGACTTGTCTCCATGGGTCTATTGCTGCCTCGGGCACCTTATGGCCGTTCTGCTGTGAGTCAAAGATTTTCGAATCTGACGAAAAACTGATAGTGAATTGTAACATTCCGGGCCACCTAATGACGATGGATCACTCAAATTGCGTCCTGATTCAATACATCGTCCTCCAGCCGACTTGTCTCCATGGGTCTATTGCTGCCTCGGGCACCTTATGGCCGTTATGCTGTGAGTCAAAGATTTTCGAATCGGACGAAAAACTGATAGTGAATTGTAACATTCAGGGCCACCTAATGACGATGGACCACACAAATTGCGTCCCGATTCAATACATCGTCCTCCAGCCGACCAGTCCCCATGGGTCTATTGCTGCCTCGGGCACCTTATGGCCGTTCTGCTGTGAGTCAAAGATTTTCGAATCGGACGAAAAACTGATAGTGAATTGTAACATTCAGGGCCACCTAATGACGATGGACCACACAAATTGCGTCCCGATTCAATACATCGTCCTCCAGCCGACTTGACTCCATGGGACTATTGCTGCCTCGGACACCTTATGGTCGTTCTCCCGTGGGTCTTGATTATCGAATGGGACGAAAAACTGATAGTTAATTGTAACATTCAGGGCCACCTAATGATGATGGATCACTCAAATTGCGTCCCGCTTCAATACATCGTCCTCCAGCAGACTTGTCTCCATGGGTCTATTGCTGCCTCGGGCACCTTTTGGCCGTTCTGCTGTGAGTCAAAGATTTTCGAATCGGACGAAAAACTGATAGTGAATTGTAGCGTTCAGGGCCACCTAATGACGATGGATCACTCAAATTGCGTCCCGATTCAATACATCGTCCTCCAGCAGACTTGTCTCCATGGGTCTATTGCTGCCTCGGGCACCTTATGGCCGTTCTGCTGTGAGTCAAAGATTTTCGAATCGGACGAAAAACTGATAGTGAATTGTAACGTTCACGGCCACCTAATGACGATGGATCACTCAAATTGCGTCCCGATTCAATACATCGTCCTCCAGCAGACTTGTCCCCATGGGTCTATTGCTGCCTCGGGCGCCTTATGGCCGTTCTGCTGTGAGTCAAAGATTTTCGAATCGGACGAAAAACTGATAGTGAATTGTAACATTCAGGGCCACCTAATGACGATGGACCACACAAATTGCGTCCCGATTCAATACATCGTACTCCAGCCGACTTGACTCCATGGGACTATTGCTGCCTCGGACACCTTATGGTCGTTCTCCCGTGGGTCTTGATTATCGAATGGGACGAAAAACTGATAGTTAATTGTAACATTCAGGGCCACCTAATGATGATGGATCACTCGAATTGCGTCCCGATTCAATACATCGTCCTCCAGCAGCCTTGTCTCCATGGGTCTATTGCTGCCTCGGGCACCTTATGGCCGTTCTGCTGTGAGTCAAAGATTTTCGATTCGGACGAAAAACTGATAGTGAATTGTAACGATCAGGGCCTCCTAATGTCGATGGAACACTCAAATTGCGTCCCGATTCAATACATCGTCCTCCAGCAGCCTTGTCTCCATGGGTCTATTGCTGCCTCGGGCACCTTATGGCCGTTCTGCTGTGAGTCAAAGATTTTCGAATCGGACGAAAAACTGATAGTGAATTGTAACGTTCAGGGCACCTAATGACGATGGATCACTCAAATTGCGTCCCTATTAAATACATCGTCCTCCAGCAGACTTGTCTCCATGGGTCTATTGCTGCCTCGGATACCTTATGGCTGTTCTGCTGTGACTCAAAGATTTTCGAATCGGACGAAAAACTGATAGTTAATTGTAACGATCAGGGCCTCCTAATGACGATGGAACACTCAAATTGCGTCCCGATTCAATACATCGTCCTCCAGCCGACTTGTCTCCATGGGTCTATTGCTGCCTCGGGCACCTTATGGCCGTTCTGCTGTGAGTCAAAGATTTTCGAATCGGACGAAAAACTGATAGTGAATTGTAACATTCAGGGCCACCTAATGACGATGGACCACACCAATTGCGTCCCGATTCAATACATCGTCCTCCAGCCGACTTGACTCCATGGGTCTATTGCTGCCTCGGGCACCTTATGGCCGTTCTGCTGTGAGTCTAGATTATCGAATGGGACGAAAAACTGATAGTGAATTGTAACGTTCAGGGCCACGTAATGAGGATGGATCACTCAAATTGCGTCCCGATTCAATACATCGTCCTCCAGCAGACTTGTCTCCATGGGTCTATTGCT
This sequence comes from Schistocerca cancellata, assembly GCF_023864275.1. Lineage (NCBI taxonomy): Eukaryota > Metazoa > Arthropoda > Insecta > Orthoptera > Acrididae > Schistocerca > Schistocerca cancellata. The sequence goes on along the minus strand of NC_064634.1, from coordinate 523,043,039 downwards.
GCCTCGGGCACCTTTTGGCCGTTCTGCTGTGAGTCAACGATTTTCGAATCGGACGAAAAACTGATAGTGAATTGTAACGTTCAGGGCCACCTAATGACGATGGATCACTCAAATTGCGTCCGGATTCAATACATCGTCATCCAGCAGACTTGTCTCCATGGGTCTATTGCTGCCTCGGGCACCTTATGGCCGTTCTGCTGTGAGTCAAAGATTTTCGAATCGGACGAAAAACTGATAGTGAATTGTTACGTTCAGGGCCTCCTTATGACGATGGAACACTCAAATTGCGTCCCGATTCAATACATCGTCCTGCAGCAGACTTGCTGCCTCGGGCACCTTATGGCCGTTCTGCTGTGAGTCAAAGATTTTCGAATCTGACGAAAAACTGATAGTGAATTGTAACATTCCGGGCCACCTAATGACGATGGATCACTCAAATTGCGTCCTGATTCAATACATCGTCCTCCAGCCGACTTGTCTCCATGGGTCTATTGCTGCCTCGGGCACCTTATGGCCGTTATGCTGTGAGTCAAAGATTTTCGAATCGGACGAAAAACTGATAGTGAATTGTAACATTCAGGGTCACCTAATGACGATGGACCACACAAATTGCGTCCCGATTCAATACATCGTCCTCCAGCCGACCAGTCCCCATGGGTCTATTGCTGCCTCGGGCACCTTATGGCCGTTCTGCTGTGAGTCAAAGATTTTCGAATCGGACGAAAAACTGATAGTGAATTGTAACATTCAGGGCCACCTAATGACGATGGACCACACAAATTGCGTCCCGATTCAATACATCGTCCTCCAGCCGACTTGACTCCATGGGACTATTGCTGCCTCGGACACCTTATGGTCGTTCTCCCGTGGGTCTTGATTATCGAATGGGACGAAAAACTGATAGTTAATTGTAACATTCAGGGCCACCTAATGATGATGGATCACTCAAATTGCGTCCCGCTTCAATACATCGTCCTCCAGCAGACTTGTCTCCATGGGTCTATTGCTGCCTCGGGCACCTTTTGGCCGTTCTGCTGTGAGTCAAATATTTTCGAATCGGACGAAAAACTGATAGTGAATTGTAACGTTCAGGGCACCTAATGACGATGGATCACTCAAATTGCGTCCCGATTAAATACATCGTCCTCCAGCACACTTGTCTCCATGGGTCTATGGCTGCCTCGGTTACCTTATGGCTGTTCTGCTGTGACTTAAAGATTTTCGAATCGGACGAAAAACTGATAGTTAATTGTAACGATCAGGGCCTCCTAATGACGATGGAACACTCAAATTGCGTCCCGATTCAATACATCGTCATCCAGCAGACTTGTCTCCATGGGTCTATTGCTGCCTCGGGCACCTTATGGCCGTTCTGCTGTGAGTCAAAGATTTTCGAATCGGACGAAAAACTGATAGTGAATTGTAACATTCAGGGCCACCTAATGACGATGGACCACACCAATTGCGTCCCGATTCAATACATCGTCCTCCAGCCGACTTGACTCCATGGGTCTATTGCTGCCTCGGGCACCTTATGGCCGTTCTGCTGTGAGTCTAGATTATCGAATGGGACGAAAAACTGATAGTGAATTGTAACGTTCAGGGCCACCTAATGAGGATGGATCACTCAAATTGCGTCCCGATTCAATACATCGTCCTCCAGCAGACATGACTCCATGGGTCTATTGCTGCCTCGGGCACCTTATGGCCGTTCTGCTGTGAGTCAACGATTTTCGAATCGGACGAAAAACTGATAGTGAATTGTAACGTTCAGGGCCACCTAATGACGATGGATCACTCAAATTGCGTCCCGATTCAATACATCGTCCTCCAGCAGACTTGTCTCCATGGGTCTATTGCTGCCTCGGATACCTTATGGCTGTTCTGTTGTGACTCAAAGATTTTCGAATCGGACGAAAAACTGATAGTTAATTGTAACGATCAGGGCCTCCTAATGACGATGGAACACTCAAATTGCGTCCCGATTCAATACATCGTCCTCCAGCAGACTTGTCTCCATGGGTCTATTGCTGCCTCGGGCACCTTATGGCCGTTCTGCTGTGAGTCAAAGTTTTTCGAATCGGACGAAAAACTGATAGTGAATTATAACATTCAGGGCCACCTAATGACGATGGACCACACCAATTGCGTCCCGATTCAATACATCGTCCTCCAGCCGACTTGACTCCATGGGTCTATTGCTGCCTCGGGCACCTTATGGCCGTTCTGCTGTGAGTCTAGTTTATCGAATGGGACGAAAAACTGATAGTGAATTGTAACGTTCAGGGCCACCTAATGACGATGGATCACTCAAATTGCGTCCCGATTCAATACATCGTCCTCCAGCAGACTTGTCTCCATGGGTCTATTGCTGCCTCGGGCACCTTTTGGCCGTTCTGCTGTGAGTCAACGATTTTCGAATCGGACGAAAAACTGATAGTGAATTGTAACGTTCAGGGCCACCTAATGATGATGGATCACTCAAATTGCGTCCCGATTCAATACATCGTCCTCCAGCAGACTTGTCTCCATGGGTCTATTGCTGCCTCGGGCACCTTATGGCCGTTCTGCTGTGAGTCAAAGATTTTCGAATCGGACGAAAAACTGATAGTGAATTGTATCGTTCAGGGCCTCCTTATGACGATGTAACACTCAAATTGCGTCCCGATTCAATACATCGTCCTGCAGCAGACTTGTCTCCATGGGTCTATTGCTGCCACGGGCACCTTATGGCCGTTCTGCTGTGAGTCAACGATTTTCGAATCGGACGAAAAACTGATAGTGAATTGTAACATTCCGGGCCACCTAATGACGATGGATCACTCAAATTGCGTCCTGATTCAATACATCGTCCTCCAGCCGACTTTTCTCCATGGGTCTATTGCTGCCTCGGGCACCTTATGGCCGTTCTGCTGTGAGTCAAAGATTTTCGAATCGGACAAAAAACTGATAGTGAATTGTAAAGTTCAGGGCCACCTAATGACGATGGATCACTCAAATTGCGTCCCGATTCAATACATCGTCCTCCAGCAGACTTGTCCCCATGGGTCTGTTGCTGCCTCGGGCACCTTATGGCCGTTCTGCTGTGAGTCAAAGATTTTCGAATCGGACGAAAAACTGATAGTGAATTGTAACATTCAGGGCCACCTAATGACGATGGACCACACAAATTGCGTCCCGATTCAATACATCGTCCTCCAGCCGACTTGACTCCATGGGACTATTGCTGCCTCGGACACCTTATGGTCGTTCTCCCGTGGGTCTTGATTATCGAATGGGACGAAAAACTGATAGTTAATTGTAACATTCAGGGCCACCTAATGATGATGGATCACTCAAATTGCGTCCCGCTTCAATACATCGTCCTCCAGCAGACTTGTCTCCATGGGTCTATTGCTGCCTCGGGCACCTTTTGGCCGTTCTGCTGTGAGTCAAAGATTTTCGAATCGGACGAAAAACTGATAGTGAATTGTAACGTTCAGGGCACCTAATGACGATGGATCACTCAAATTGCGTCCCGATTAAATACATCGTCCTCCAGCACACTTGTCTCCATGGGTCTATGGCTGCCTCGGATACCTTATGGCTGTTCTGCTGTGACTTAAAGATTTTCGAATCGGACGAAAAACTGATAGTTAATTGTAACGATCAGGGCCTCCTAATGACGATGGAACACTCAAATTGCGTCCCGATTCAATACATCGTCATCCAGCAGACTTGTCTCCATGGGTCTATTGCTGCCTCGGGCACCTTATGGCCGTTCTGCTGTGAGTCAAAGATTTTCGAATCGGACGAAAAACTGATAGTGAATTGTAACATTCAGGGCCACCTAATGACGATGGACCACACCAATTGCGTCCCGATTCAATACATCGTCCTCCAGCCGACTTGACTCCATGGGTCTATTGCTGCCTCGGGCACCTTATGGCCGTTCTGCTGTGAGTCTAGATTATCGAATGGGACGAAAAACTGATAGTGAATTGTAACGTTCAGGGCCACGTAATGAGGATGGATCACTCAAATTGCGTCCCGATTCAATACATCGTCCTCCAGCAGACATGACTCCATGGGTCTATTGCTGCCTCGGGCACCTTATGGCCGTTCTGCTGTGAGTCAACGATTTTCGAATCGGACGAAAAACTGATAGTGAATTGTAACGTTCAGGGCCACCTAATGACGATGGATCACTCAAATTGCGTCCCGATTCAATACATCGTCCTCCAGCAGACTTGTCTCCATGGGTCTATTGCTGCCTCGGATACCTTATGGCTGTTCTGTTGTGACTCAAAGATTTTCGAATCGGACGAAAAACTGATAGTTAATTGTAACGATCAGGGCCTCCTAATGACGATGGAACACTCAAATTGCGTCCCGATTCAATACATCGTCCTCCAGCAGACTTGTCTCCATGGGTCTATTGCTGCCTCGGGCACCTTATGGCCGTTCTGCTGTGAGTCAAAGTTTTTCGAATCGGACGAAAAACTGATAGTGAATTATAACATTCAGGGCCACCTAATGACGATGGACCACACCAATTGCGTCCCGATTCAATACATCGTCCTCCAGCCGACTTGACTCCATGGGTCTATTGCTGCCTCGGGCACCTTATGGCCGTTCTGCTGTGAGTCTAGTTTATCGAATGGGACGAAAAACTGATAGTGAATTGTAACGTTCAGGGCCACCTAATGACGATGGATCACTCAAATTGCGTCCCGATTCAATACATCGTCCTCCAGCAGACTTGTCTCCATGGGTCTATTGCTGCCTCGGGCACCTTTTGGCCGTTCTGCTGTGAGTCAACGATTTTCGAATCGGACGAAAAACTGATAGTGAATTGTAACGTTCAGGGCCACCTAATGATGATGGATCACTCAAATTGCGTCCCGATTCAATACATCGTCCTCCAGCAGACTTGTCTCCATGGGTCTATTGCTGCCTCGGGCACCTTATGGCCGTTCTGCTGTGAGTCAAAGATTTTCGAATCGGACGAAAAACTGATAGTGAATTGTATCGTTCAGGGCCTCCTTATGACGATGTAACACTCAAATTGCGTCCCGATTCAATACATCGTCCTGCAGCAGACTTGTCTCCATGGGTCTATTGCTGCCACGGGCACCTTATGGCCGTTCTGCTGTGAGTCAACGATTTTCGAATCGGACGAAAAACTGATAGTGAATTGTAACATTCCGGGCCACCTAATGACGATGGATCACTCAAATTGCGTCCTGATTCAATACATCGTCCTCCAGCCGACTTTTCTCCATGGGTCTATTGCTGCCTCGGGCACCTTATGGCCGTTCTGCTGTGAGTCAAAGATTTTCGAATCGGACGAAAAACTGATAGTGAATTGTAACATTCAGGGCCACCTAATGACGATGGACCACACCAATTGCGTCCCGATTCAATACATCGTCCTCCAGCCGACTTGACTCCATGGGTCTATTGCTGCCTCGGGCACCTTATGGCCGTTCTGCTGTGAGTCTAGATTATCGAATGGGACGAAAAACTGATAGTGAATTGTAACGTTCAGGGCCACGTAATGAGGATGGATCACTCAAATTGCGTCCCGATTCAATACATCGTCCTCCAGCAGACATGACTCCATGGGTCTATTGCTGCCTCGGGCACCTTATGGCCGTTCTGCTGTGAGTCAACGATTTTCGAATCGGACGAAAAACTGATAGTGAATTGTAACGTTCAGGGCCACCTAATGACGATGGATCACTCAAATTGCGTCCCGATTCAATACATCGTCCTCCAGCAGACTTGTCTCCATGGGTCTATTGCTGCCTCGGATACCTTATGGCTGTTCTGTTGTGACTCAAAGATTTTCGAATCGGACGAAAAACTGATAGTTAATTGTAACGATCAGGGCCTCCTAATGACGATGGAACACTCAAATTGCGTCCCGATTCAATACATCGTCCTCCAGCAGACTTGTCTCCATGGGTCTATTGCTGCCTCGGGCACCTTATGGCCGTTCTGCTGTGAGTCAAAGTTTTTCGAATCGGACGAAAAACTGATAGTGAATTATAACATTCAGGGCCACCTAATGACGATGGACCACACCAATTGCGTCCCGATTCAATACATCGTCCTCCAGCCGACTTGACTCCATGGGTCTATTGCTGCCTCGGGCACCTTATGGCCGTTCTGCTGTGAGTCTAGTTTATCGAATGGGACGAAAAACTGATAGTGAATTGTAACGTTCAGGGCCACCTAATGACGATGGATCACTCAAATTGCGTCCCGATTCAATACATCGTCCTCCAGCAGACTTGTCTCCATGGGTCTATTGCTGCCTCGGGCACCTTTTGGCCGTTCTGCTGTGAGTCAACGATTTTCGAATCGGACGAAAAACTGATAGTGAATTGTAACGTTCAGGGCCACCTAATGATGATGGATCACTCAAATTGCGTCCCGATTCAATACATCGTCCTCCAGCAGACTTGTCTCCATGGGTCTATTGCTGCCTCGGGCACCTTATGGCCGTTCTGCTGTGAGTCAAAGATTTTCGAATCGGACGAAAAACTGATAGTGAATTGTATCGTTCAGGGCCTCCTTATGACGATGTAACACTCAAATTGCGTCCCGATTCAATACATCGTCCTGCAGCAGACTTGTCTCCATGGGTCTATTGCTGCCACGGGCACCTTATGGCCGTTCTGCTGTGAGTCAACGATTTTCGAATCGGACGAAAAACTGATAGTGAATTGTAACATTCCGGGCCACCTAATGACGATGGATCACTCAAATTGCGTCCTGATTCAATACATCGTCCTCCAGCCGACTTTTCTCCATGGGTCTATTGCTGCCTCGGGCACCTTATGGCCGTTCTGCTGTGAGTCAAAGATTTTCGAATCGGACAAAAAACTGATAGTGAATTGTAAAGTTCAGGGCCACCTAATGACGATGGATCACTCAAATTGCGTCCCGATTCAATACATCGTCCTCCAGCAGACTTGTCCCCATGGGTCTGTTGCTGCCTCGGGCACCTTATGGCCGTTCTGCTGTGAGTCAAAGAATTTCGAATCGGACGAAAAACTGATAGTGAATTGTAACATTCAGGGCCACCTAATGACGATGGACCACACAAATTGCGTCCCGATTCAATACATCGTCCTCCAGCCGACTTGACTCCATGGGACTATTGCTGCCTCGGACACCTTATGGCCGTTCTGCTGTGAGTCAACGATTTTCGAATCGGACGAAAAACTGATAGTGAATTGTAACGTTCAGGGCCTCCTAATGACGATGGAACACTCAAATTGCGTCCCGATACAATACATCGCCCTCCAGCAGACTTGTCTCCATGGGAGTATTGCTGCCTCGGGCACCTTATGGCCGTTCTGCTGTGGTCAAAGATTTTCGAATCGGACGAAAAACTGATAGTGAATTGTAACATTCAGGGCCACCTAATGACGATGGACCACACAAATTGCGTCCCGATTCAATACATCGTCCTCCAGCCGACTTGACTCCATGGGTCTATTGCTGCCTCGGGCATCTTATGGCCGTTCTGCTGTGAGTCTAGATTATTGAATGGGACGAAAAACTGATAGTGAATTGTAACGTTCAGGGCCACCTAATGACGATGGATCACTCAAATTGCGTCCCGATTCAATACATCGTCCTCCAGCAGACTTGTCTCCATGGGTCTATTGCTGCCTCGGGCAACTTATGGCCGTTCTGCTGTGAGTCAACGATTTTCGAATCGGACGAAAAACTGATAGTGAATTGTAACGTTCAGGGCCTCCTAATGACGATGGAACACTCAAATTGCGTCCCGATGCAATACATCGTCCTCCAGCAGACTTGTCTCCATGGGTCTATTGCTGTCTCGGGCACCTTATGGCCGTTCTGCTGTGAGTCAAAGATTTTCGAATCGGACGAAAAACTGATTGTGAATTGTAACGTTCAGGGCAACCTAATGACGATGGATCACTCAAATTGCGTCCCGATTCAATACATCGTCCTCCAGCAGACTTGTCTCCATGGGTCTATTGCTGCCTCGGGCACCTTATGGCCGTTCTGCTGTGAGTCAAAGATTTTCGAATCGGACGAAAAACTGATAGTGAATTGTAACGTTCAGGGCCTCCTAAAGACGATGGAACACTCAAATTGCGTCCCGATTCAATACATCGACCTGCAGCAGACTTGTCTCCATGGGTCTATTGCCGCCTCGGGCACCTTATGGCCGTTCTGCAGTGAGTCAAAGATTTTCGAATCAGACGAAAAACTGATAGTGAATTGTAACGTTCAGTGCCACCTAATGACGATGGATCACTCAAATTGCGTCCCGATTCAATACATCGTCCTCCAGCAGACTTGTCTCCATGGGTCTATTGCTGCCTCGGGCACCTTATGGCCGTTCTGCTGTGAGTCAAAGATTTTCGAATCGGACGAAAAACTGATAGTGAATTGTAACGTTCAGGGCAACCTAATGACGATGGATCACTCAAATTGCGTCCCGATTCAATACATCGTCCTCCAGCAGACTTGTCTCCATGGGTCTATTGCTGCCACGGTCACCTTATGGCCGTTCCGCTGTGAGTCAAAGATTTTCGAATCGGACGAAAAACTGATAGTGAATTGTAACGTTCAGGGCCTCCTAATGACGATGGAACACTCAAATTGCGGCCCGATTCAATACATCGTCCTGCAGCAGACTTGTCTCCATGGGTCTATTGCCGCCTCGGGCACCTTATGGCCGATCTGCTGTGAGTCAAAGATTTTCGAATCGGACGAAAAACTGATAGTGAATTGTAACATTCTGGACCACCTAATGACGATGGATCACTCAAATTGCGTCCCGATTCAATACATCGTCCTCCAGCCGACTTGTCTCCATCGGTCTATTGCTGCCTCGGGCACCTTATGGCCGTTCTGCTGTGACTCAAAGATTTTCGAATCGGACGAAAAACTGATAGTGAATTGTAACGATCAGGGCCTCCTAATGTCGATGGAACACTCAAATTAAGTCCCGATTCAATACATCGTCCTCCAGCCGACTTGACTCCATGGGTCTATTGCTGCCTCGGGCCGTTCTGGTGTGAGTCTAGATTATCGAATGGGATGAAAAACTGATAGTGAATTGTAACGTTCAGGGCCACCTAATGACGATGGATCACTCAAATTGCGTCCCGACTCAATACATCGTCCTCCAGCAGACTTGTCTCCATGGGTCTATTGCTGCCTCGGACACCTTATGGCCGTTCTGCTGTGAGTCAACGGTTTTCGAATCGGACGAAAAACTGATAGTGAATTGTAACGTTCAGGGCCTCCTAATGACGATGGAACACTCAAATTGCGTCCCGATGCAATACATAGTCCTCCAGCAGACTTGTCTCCATGGGTGTATTGCTGCCTCGGGCACTTTATGGCCGTTCTGCTGTGGTCAAAGATTTTCGAATCGGACGAAAAACTGATAGTGAATTGTAACTTTCAGGGGCACCTAATGACGATGGACCACACAAATTGCGTCCCGATTCAATACATCGTCCTCCAGCAGACTTGTCTCCATGGGTCTATTGCTGCCTCGGGCACCTTATGGCCGTTCTGCTGTGAGTCAACGATTTTCGAATCGGACGAAAAACTGATAGTGAATTGTAACGTTCAGGGCCTCCTAATGACGATGGAACACTCAAATTGCGTCCCGATGCAATACATCGTCCTCCAGGAGACTTGTCTCCATGGGTCTATTGCTGCCTCGGGCACCTTATGGCCGTTCTGCTGTGAGTCAAAGATTTTCGAATCGGACGAAAAACTGATAGTGAATTGTAACGTTCAGGGCAACCTAATGACGATGGATCACTCAAATTGCGTCCCGATTCAATACATCGTCCTCCAGCAGACTTGTCTCCATGGGTCTATTGCTGCCTCGGGCACCTTATGGCCGTTCTGCTGTGAGTCAAAGATTTTCGAATCGGACGAAAAACTGATAGTGAATTGTAACGTTCAGGGCCTCCTAATGACGATGGAACACTCAAATTGCGCCCGATTCAATACATCGTCCTGCAGCAGACTTGTCTCCATGGGTCTATTGCCGCCTCGGGCACCTTATGGCCGTTCTGCTGTGAGTCAAAGATTTTCGAATCAGACGAAAAACTGATAGTGAATTGTAACGTTCAGGGCCACCTAATGACGATGGATCACTCAAATTGCGTCCCGACTCAATACATCGTCCTCCAGCAGACTTGTCTCCATGGGTCTATTGCTGCCTCGGACACCTTATGGCCGTTCTGCTGTGAGTCAACGGTTTTCGAATCGGACGAAAAACTGATAGTGAATTGTAACGTTCAGGGCCTCCTAATGACGATGGAACACTCAAATTGCGTCCCGATGCAATACATAGTCCTCCAGCAGACTTGTCTCCATGGGTGTATTGCTGCCTCGGGCACTTTATGGCCGTTCTGCTGTGGTCAAAGATTTTCGAATCGGACGAAAAACTGATAGTGAATTGTAACTTTCAGGGGCACCTAATGACGATGGACCACACAAATTGCGTCCCGATTCAATACATCGTCCTCCAGCAGACTTGTCTCCATGGGTCTATTGCTGCCTCGGGCACCTTATGGCCGTTCTGCTGTGAGTCAACGATTTTCGAATCGGACGAAAAACTGATAGTGAATTGTAACGTTCAGGGCCTCCTAATGACGATGGAACACTCAAATTGCGTCCCGATGCAATACATCGTCCTCCAGCAGACTTGTCTCCATGGGTCTATTGCTGCCTCGGGCACCTTATGGCCGTTCTGCTGTGAGTCAAAGATTTTCGAATCGGACGAAAAACTGATAGTGAATTGTAACGTTCAGGGCAACCTAATGACGATGGATCACTCAAATTGCGTCCCGATTCAATACATCGTCCTCCAGCAGACTTGTCTCCATGGGTCTATTGCTGCCTCGGGCACCTTATGGCCGTTCTGTTGTGAGTCAAAGATTTTCGAATCGGACGAAAAACTGATAGTGAATTGTAACGTTCAGGGCCTCCTAATGACGATGGAACACTCAAATTGCGTCCCGATTCAATACATCGTCCTGCAGCAGACTTGTCTCCATGGGTCTATTGCCGCTTCGGGCACCTTATGGCCGTTCTGCTGTGAGTCAAAGATTTTCGAATCAGACGAAAAACTGATAGTGAATTGTAACGTTCAGGGCCACCTAATGACGATGGATCACTCAAATTGCGTCCCGATTCAATACATCGTCCTCCAGCAGACTTGTCTCCATGGGTCTATTGCTGCCTCGGGCACCTTATGGCCGTTCTGCTGTGAGTCAACGATTTTCGAATCGGACGAAAAACTGATAGTGAATTGTAACGTTCAGGGCCTCCTAATGACGATGGAACACTCAAATTGCGTACCGATGCAATACATCGTCCTCCAGCAGACTTGTCTCCATGGGTCTATTGCTGCCTCGGGCACCTTATGGCCGTTCTGCTGTGAGTCAAAGATTTTCGAATCGGACGAAAAACTGATAGTGAATTGTAACGTTCAGGGCAACCTAATGACGATGGATCACTGAAATTGCGTCCCGATTCAATACATCGTCCTCCAGCAGACTTGTCTCCATGGGTCTATTGCTGCCTCGGGCACCTTATGGCCGTTCTGCTGTGAGTCAAAGATTTTCGAATCGGACGAAAAACTGATAGTGAATTGTAACGTTCAAGGCCTCCTAATGACGATGGAACACTCAAATTGCGTCCCGATTCAATACATCGTCCTGCAGCAGACTTGTCTCCATGGGTCTATTGCCGCCTCGGGCACCTTATGGCCGTTCTGCTGTGAGTCAAAGATTTTCGAATCGGACGAAAAACTGATAGTGATTTGTAACGTTCAGGGCCTCCTAATGACGATGGATCACTGAAATTGCATCCCGATTCAATACATCGTCCTCCAGCCGACTTGACTCCATGGGTCTATTGCTGCCTCGGGCACCTTATGGCTGTTCTGCTGTGAGTCTAGATTATCGAATGGGACGAAAAACTGATAGTGAATTGTAACGTTCAGGGCCACCTAATGACGATGGATGACTCAAATTGCGTCCGGATTCAATACATCGTCCTCCAGCAGACTTGTCTCCGTGGGTCTATTGCTGCCTCGGGCACCTTATGGCCGTTCTGCGGTGAGTATAGATTATCGAATGGGACGAAAAACTGATAGTGAATTGTAACGTTCAGGGCCACCTAATGACGATGGATCACTCAAATTGCGTCCCGATTCAATACATCGTCCTCCAGCAGACTTGTCTCCATGGGTCTATTGCTGCCTCGGGCACCTTTTGGCCGTTCTACTGTGAGTCAACGATTTTCGAATCGGACGAAAAACTGATAGTGAATTGTAACGTTCAGGGCCACCTAATGACGATGGATCACTCAAATTGCGTCCCGATTCAATACATCGTCCTCCAGCAGACTTGTCTCCATGGGTCTATTGCTGCCTCGGACACCTTATGGCCGTTCTGCTGTGAGTCAACGATTTTCGAATCCGACGAAAAACTGATAGTGAATTTTAACGTTCAGTGCCTCCTAATGACGATGGAACACTCAAATTGCGTCCCGATGCAATACATCGTCCTCCAGCAGACTTGTCTCCATGGGGCTATTGCTGCCTCGGGCACCTTATGGCCGTTCTGCTGTGAGTCAAAGATTTTCGAATCGGACGAAAAACTGATAGTGAATTGTAACATTCAGGGCCACCTAATGACGATGGACCTCAAAAATTGCGTCCCGATTCAATACATCGTCCTCCAGCCGACTTGACTCCATGGGTCTATAGCTGTTTCGTGCACCTTATGGCCGTTCTGCTGTGAGTCTAGATTATCGAATGGGACGAAAAACTGATAGTGAATTGTAACGTTCAGGGCCACCTAATGACGATGGATCACTCAAATTGCGTCCCGATTCAATACATCGTCCTCCAGCAGACTTGTCTCTATGGGTCTATTGCTGCCTCGGGCACCTTATGGCCGTTCTGCGGTGAGTCTAGATTATCGTATGGGACGAAAAACTGATAGTGAATTGTAACGTTCAGGGCCACCGAATGACGATGAATCACACATATTGCGTCCCGATTCAATACATCGTCCTCCAGCAGACTTGTTTCCATGGGTCTATTGCTGCCTCGTGCACCTTATGGCCGTTCTGCTGTGACTCAAAGATTTTCGAATCGGACGAAAAACTGATAGTGAATTGTAACGTTCAGGACCTCCTAATGACGATGGAACACTCAAATTGAGTCCCGATTCAATACATCGTCCTCCAGCCGACTTGTCTCCATGGGTCTATTGCTGCCTCGGGCACCTTATGGCCGTTCTGCTGTGAGTCAAAGATTTTCGAATCGGACGAAAAACTGATAGTGAATTGTAACGTTCAAGGCCTCCTAATGACGATGGATCACTGAAATTGCATCCCGATTCAATACATCGTCCTCCAGCCGACTTGACTCCATGGGTCTATTGCTGCCTCGGGCACCTTATGGCTGTTCTGCTGTGAGTCTAGATTATCGAATGGGACGAAAAACTGATAGTGAATTGTAACGTTCAGGGCCACCTAATGACGATGGATCACTCAAATTGCGTCCCGATTCAATACAACGTCCTCCAGCAGACTTGTCTCCATGGGTCTATTGCTGCCTCGGGCACCTTATGGCCGTTCTGCGGTGAGTCTAGATTATCGAATGGGACGAAAAACTGATAGTGAATTGTAACGTTCAGGGCCACCTAATGACGATGGATCACTCAAATTGCGTCCCGATTCAATACATCGTCCTCCAGCAGACTTGTCTCCATGGGTCTATTGCTGCCTCGGGCACCTTATGGCCGTTCTGCTGTGAGTCAACGATTTTCGAATCGGACGAAAAACTGATAGTGAATTGTAACGTTCAGGGCCTCCTAATGACGATGGAACACTCAAATTGCGTACCGATGCAATACATCGTCCTCCAGCAGACTTGTCTCCATGGGTCTATTGCTGCCTCGGGCACCTTATGGCCGTTCTGCTGTGAGTCAAAGATTTTGGAATCGGACGAAAAACTGATAGTGAATTGTAACGTTCAGGGCCACCTAATGACGATGGATCACTCAAATTGCGTCCCGATTCAATACATCGTCCTCCAGCAGACTCGTCTCCATGGGTCCATTGCTGCCTCGGGCACCTTATGGCCGTTCTGCTGTGACTCAAAGATTTTCGAATCGGACGAAAAACTGATAGTGAATTGTAACGATCAGGGCCTCCTAATGTCGATGGAACACTCAAATTAAGTCCCGATTCAATACATCGTCCTCCAGCCGACTTGACTCCATGGGTCTATTGCTGCCTCGGGCCGTTCTGGTGTGAGTCTAGATTATCGAATGGGACGAAAAACTGATAGTGAATTGTAACGTTCAGGGCCACCGAATGACGATGAATCACACATATTGCGTCCCGATTCAATACATCGTCCTCCAGCAGACTTGTTTCCATGGGTCTATTGCTGCCTCGTGCACCTTATGGCCGTTCTGCTGTGACTCAAAGATTTTCGAATCGTACGAAAAACTGATAGTGAATTGTAACGTTCAGGGCCTCCTAATGACGATGGATCACTGAAATTGCATCCCGATTCAATACATCGTCCTCCAGCCGACTTGACTCCATGGGTCTATTGCTGCCTCGGGCACCTTATGGCTGTTCTGCTGTGAGTCTAGATTATCGAATGGGACGAAAAACTGATAGTGAATTGTAACGTTCAGGGCCACCTAATGACGATGGATGACTCAAATTGCGTCCGGATTCAATACATCGTCCTCCAGCAGACTTGTCTCCATTGGTCTATTGCTGCCTCGGGCACCTTATGGCCGTTCTGCGGTGAGTATAGATTATCGAATGGGACGAAAAACTGATAGTGAATTGTAACGTTCAGGGCCACCTAATGACGATGGATCACTCAAATTGCGTCCCGATTCAATACATCGTCCTCCAGCAGACTTGTCTCCATGGGTCTATTGCTGCCTCGGGCACCTTTTGGCCGTTCTACTGTGAGTCAACGATTTTCGAATCGGACGAAAAACTGATAGTGAATTGTAACGTTCAGGGCCACCTAATGACGATGGATCACTCAAATTGCGTCCCGATTCAATACATCGTCCTCCAGCAGACTTGTCTCCATGGGTCTATTGCTGCCTCGGACACCTTATGGCCGTTCTGCTGTGAGTCAACGATTTTCGAATCCGACGAAAAACTGATAGTGAATTGTAACGTTCAGTGCCTCCTAATGACGATGGAACACTCAAATTGCGTCCCGATGCATTACATCGTCCTCCAGCAGACTTGTCTCCATGGGTCTATTGCTGCCTCGGGCACCTTATGGCCGTTCTGCTGTGAGTCAAAGATTTTCAAATCGGACGAAAAACTGATAGTGAATTGTAACGTTCAGGGCAACCTAATGACGATGGATCACTCTAATTGCGTCCCGATTCAATACATCGTCCTCCAGCAGACTTGTCTCCATGGGTCTATTGCTGCCTCGGGCACCTTATGGCCGTTCTGCTGTGAGTCAAAGATTTTCGAATCGGACGAAAAACTGATAGTGAATTCTAACGTTCAGGGCAACCTAATGACAATGGATCACTCAAATTGCGTCCCGATTCAATACATCGTCCTCCAGCTGACTTGTCTCCATGGGTCTATTGCTGCCTCGGGCACCTTATGGCCGTTCTGCTGTGAGTCAAAGATTTTCGAATCGGACGAAAAACTGATAGTGAATTGTAACGTTCAGGGCCTCCTAATGTCGATGGAACACTCAAATTGCGTCCCGATTCAATACATCGTCCTGCAGCAGACTTGTCTCCATGGGTCTATTGCCGCCTCGGGCACCTTATGGCCGTTCTGCTGTGAGTCAGAGTTTTTCGAATCGGACGAAAAACTAATAGTGAATTGTAACGTTCAGGGCCTCCTAATGACGATGGAACACTCTAATTGCGTCCCGATGCAATACATCGTCCTCCAGCAGACTTGTCTCCATGGGTCTATTGCTGCCTCGGGCATCTTATGGCCGTTCTGCTGTGAGTCAAAGATTTTCGAATCGGACGAAAAACTGATAGTGAATTGTAACGTTCAGGGCAACCTAATGACGATGGATCACTCAAATTGCGTCCCGATTCAATACATCGTCCTCCAGCAGACTTGTCTCCATGGGTCTATTGCTGCCTCGGCACCTTATGGCCGTTCTGCTGTGAGTCAAAGATTTTCGAATCGGACGAAAAACTGATAGTGAATTGTAACGTTCAGGGCCTCCTAATGACGATGGAACACTCAAATTGTGTCCCGATTCAATACATTGTCCTGCAGCAGACTTGTCTCCATGGGTCTATTGCCGCCTCGGGCACCTTATGGCCGTTTTGCTGTGAGTCAAAGATTTTCGAATCGGACGAAAAACTGATAGTGAATTGTAACGTTCAGGGCCACCTAATGACGATGGATCACTCAAATTGCGTCCCGATTCAATACATCGTCCTCCAGCAGACTTGTCTCCATGGGTCTATTGCTGCCTCGGGCAACTTATGGCCGTTCTGCTGTGAGTCAACGATTTTCGAATCGGACGAAAAACTGATAGTGAATTGTAACGTTCAGGGCCTCCTAATGACGATGGAACACTCAAATTGCGTCCCGATGCAATACATCGTCCTCCAGCAGACTTGTCTCCATGGGTCTATTGCTGCCTCGGGCACCTTATGGCTGTTCTGCTGTGAGTCTAGATTATCGAATGGGACGAAAAACTGATAGTGAATTGTAACGTTCAGGGCCACCTAATGACGATGGATGACTCAAATTGCGTCCGGATTCAATACATCGTCCTCCAGCAGACTTGTCTCCGTGGGTCTATTGCTGCCTCGGGCACCTTATGGCCGTTCTGCGGTGAGTATAGATTATCGAATGGGACGAAAAACTGATAGTGAATTGTAACGTTCAGGGCCACCTAATGACGATGGATCACTCAAATTGCGTCCCGATTCAATACATCGTCCTCCAGCAGACTTGTCTCCATGGGTCTATTGCTGCCTCGGGCACCTTTTGGCCGTTCTACTGTGAGTCAACGATTTTCGAATCGGACGAAAAACTGATAGTGAATTGTAACGTTCAGGGCCACCTAATGACGATGGATCACTCAAATTGCGTCCCGATTCAATACATCGTCCTCCAGCAGACTTGTCTCCATGGGTCTATTGCTGCCTCGGACACCTTATGGCCGTTCTGCTGTGAGTCAACGATTTTCGAATCCGACGAAAAACTGATAGTGAATTTTAACGTTCAGTGCCTCCTAATGACGATGGAACACTCAAATTGCGTCCCGATGCAATACATCGTCCTCCAGCAGACTTGTCTCCATGGGGCTATTGCTGCCTCGGGCACCTTATGGCCGTTCTGCTGTGAGTCAAAGATTTTCGAATCGGACGAAAAACTGATAGTGAATTGTAACATTCAGGGCCACCTAATGACGATGGACCTCAAAAATTGCGTCCCGATTCAATACATCGTCCTCCAGCCGACTTGACTCCATGGGTCTATAGCTGCCTCGTGCACCTTATGGCCGTTCTGCTGTGAGTCTAGATTATCGAATGGGACGAAAAACTGATAGTGAATTGTAACGTTCAGGGCCACCTAATGACGATGGATCACTCAAATTGCGTCCCGATTCAATACATCGTCCTCCAGCAGACTTGTCTCCATGGGTCTATTGCTGCCTCGGGCACCTTATGGCCGTTCTGCGGTGAGTCTAGATTATCGTATGGGACGAAAAACTGATAGTGAATTGTAACGTTCAGGGCCACCGAATGACGATGAATCACACATATTGCGTCCCGATTCAATACATCGTCCTCCAGCAGACTTGTTTCCATGGGTCTATTGCTGCCTCGTGCACCTTATGGCCGTTCTGCTGTGACTCAAAGATTTTCGTATCGGACGAAAAACTGATAGTGAATTGTAACGTTCAGGACCTCCTAATGACGATGGAACACTCAAATTGAGTCCCGATTCAATACATCGTCCTCCAGCCGACTTGTCTCCATGGGTCTATTGCTGCCTCGGGCACCTTATGGCCGTTCTGCTGTGAGTCAAAGATTTTCGAATCGGACGAAAAACTGATAGTGAATTGTAACGTTCAAGGCCTCCTAATGACGATGGATCACTGAAATTGCATCCCGATTCAATACATCGTCCTCCAGCCGACTTGACTCCATGGGTCTATTGCTGCCTCGGGCACCTTATGGCTGTTCTGCTGTGAGTCTAGATTATCGAATGGGACGAAAAACTGATAGTGAATTGTAACGTTCAGGGCCACCTAATGACGATGGATCACTCAAATTGCGTCCCGATTCAATACAACGTCCTCCAGCAGACTTGTCTCCATGGGTCTATTGCTGCCTCGGGCACCTTATGGCCATTCTGCGGTGAGTCTAGATTATCGAATGGGACGAAAAACTGATAGTGAATTGTAACGTTCAGGGCCACCTAATGACGATGGATCACTCAAATTGCGTCCCGATTCAATACATCGTCCTCCAGCAGACTTGTCTCCATGGGTCTATTGCTGCCTCGGGCACCTTATGGCCGTTCTGCTGTGAGTCAACGATTTTCGAATCGGACGAAAAACTGATAGTGAATTGTAACGTTCAGGGCCTCCTAATGACGATGGAACACTCAAATTGCGTACCGATGCAATACATCGTCCTCCAGCAGACTTGTCTCCATGGGTCTATTGCTGCCTCGGGCACCTTATGGCCGTTCTGCTGTGAGTCAAAGATTTTGGAATCGGACGAAAAACTGATAGTGAATTGTAACGTTCAGGGCCACCTAATGACGATGGATCACTCAAATTGCGTCCCGATTCAATACATCGTCCTCCAGCAGACTCGTCTCCATGGGTCCATTGCTGCCTCGGGCACCTTATGGCCGTTCTGCTGTGACTCAAAGATTTTCGAATCGGACGAAAAACTGATAGTGAATTGTAACGATCAGGGCCTCCTAATGTCGATGGAACACTCAAATTAAGTCCCGATTCAATACATCGTCCTCCAGCCGACTTGACTCCATGGGTCTATTGCTGCCTCGGGCCGTTCTGGTGTGAGTCTAGATTATCGAATGGGACGAAAAACTGATAGTGAATTGTAACGTTCAGGGCCACCGAATGACGATGAATCACACATATTGCGTCCCGATTCAATACATCGTCCTCCAGCAGACTTGTTTCCATGGGTCTATTGCTGCCTCGTGCACCTTATGGCCGTTCTGCTGTGACTCAAAGATTTTCGAATCGTACGAAAAACTGATAGTGAATTGTAACGTTCAGGGCCTCCTAATGACGATGGATCACTGAAATTGCATCCCGATTCAATACATCGTCCTCCAGCCGACTTGACTCCATGGGTCTATTGCTGCCTCGGGCACCTTATGGCTGTTCTGCTGTGAGTCTAGATTATCGAATGGGACGAAAAACTGATAGTGAATTGTAACGTTCAGGGCCACCTAATGACGATGGATGACTCAAATTGCGTCCGGATTCAATACATCGTCCTCCAGCAGACTTGTCTCCATTGGTCTATTGCTGCCTCGGGCACCTTATGGCCGTTCTGCGGTGAGTATAGATTATCGAATGGGACGAAAAACTGATAGTGAATTGTAACGTTCAGGGCCACCTAATGACGATGGATCACTCAAATTGCGTCCCGATTCAATACATCGTCCTCCAGCAGACTTGTCTCCATGGGTCTATTGCTGCCTCGGGCACCTTTTGGCCGTTCTACTGTGAGTCAACGATTTTCGAATCGGACGAAAAACTGATAGTGAATTGTAACGTTCAGGGCCACCTAATGACGATGGATCACTCAAATTGCGTCCCGATTCAATACATCGTCCTCCAGCAGACTTGTCTCCATGGGTCTATTGCTGCCTCGGACACCTTATGGCCGTTCTGCTGTGAGTCAACGATTTTCGAATCCGACGAAAAACTGATAGTGAATTGTAACGTTCAGTGCCTCCTAATGACGATGGAACACTCAAATTGCGTCCCGATGCATTACATCGTCCTCCAGCAGACTTGTCTCCATGGGTCTATTGCTGCCTCGGGCACCTTATGGCCGTTCTGCTGTGAGTCAAAGATTTTCAAATCGGACGAAAAACTGATAGTGAATTGTAACGTTCAGGGCAACCTAATGACGATGGATCACTCTAATTGCGTCCCGATTCAATACATCGTCCTCCAGCAGACTTGTCTCCATGGGTCTATTGCTGCCTCGGGCACCTTATGGCCGTTCTGCTGTGAGTCAAAGATTTTCGAATCGGACGAAAAACTGATAGTGAATTCTAACGTTCAGGGCAACCTAATGACAATGGATCACTCAAATTGCGTCCCGATTCAATACATCGTCCTCCAGCTGACTTGTCTCCATGGGTCTATTGCTGCCTCGGGCACCTTATGGCCGTTCTGCTGTGAGTCAAAGATTTTCGAATCGGACGAAAAACTGATAGTGAATTGTAACGTTCAGGGCCTCCTAATGTCGATGGAACACTCAAATTGCGTCCCGATTCAATACATCGTCCTGCAGCAGACTTGTCTCCATGGGTCTATTGCCGCCTCGGGCACCTTATGGCCGTTCTGCTGTGAGTCAAAGTTTTTCGAATCGGACGAAAAACTAATAGTGAATTGTAACGTTCAGGGCCTCCTAATGACGATGGAACACTCTAATTGCGTCCCGATGCAATACATCGTCCTCCAGCAGACTTGTCTCCATGGGTCTATTGCTGCCTCGGGCATCTTATGGCCGTTCTGCTGTGAGTCAAAGATTTTCGAATCGGACGAAAAACTGATAGTGAATTGTAACGTTCAGGGCAACCTAATGACGATGGATCACTCAAATTGCGTCCCGATTCAATACATCGTCCTCCAGCAGACTTGTCTCCATGGGTCTATTGCTGCCTCGGCACCTTATGGCCGTTCTGCT
Organism: Schistocerca cancellata; assembly: GCF_023864275.1. NCBI lineage: Eukaryota > Metazoa > Arthropoda > Insecta > Orthoptera > Acrididae > Schistocerca > Schistocerca cancellata. The sequence continues at coordinate 523,022,061 of NC_064634.1, read as the reverse complement.
GTGAGTCAAAGATTTTCGAATCGGACGAAAAACTGATAGTGAATTGTAACGTTCAGGGCCTCCTAATGACGATGGAACACTCAAATTGTGTCCCGATTCAATACATCGTCCTGCAGCAGACTTGTCTCCATGGGTCTATTGCCGCCTCGGGCACCTTATGGCCGTTTTGCTGTGAGTCAAAGATTTTCGAATCGGACGAAAAACTGATAGTGAATTGTAACGTTCAGGGCCACCTAATGACGATGGATCACTCAAATTGCGTCCCGATTCAATACATCGTCCTCCAGCAGACTTGTCTCCATGGGTCTATTGCTGCCTCGGGCAACTTATGGCCGTTCTGCTGTGAGTCAACGATTTTCGAATCGGACGAAAAACTGATAGTGAATTGTAACGTTCAGGGCCTCCTAATGACGATGGAACACTCAAATTGCGTCCCGATGCAATACATCGTCCTCCAGCAGACTTGTCTCCATGGGTCTATTGCTGCCTCGGGCACCTTATGGCCGTTCTGCTGTGAGTCAAAGATTTTCGAATCGGACGAAAAACTGATTGTGAATTGTAACGTTCAGGGCAACCTAATGACGATGGATCACTCAAATTGCGTCCCGATTCAATACATCGTCCTCCAGCAGACTTGTCTCCATGGGTCTATTGCTGCCTCGGGCACCTTATGGCCGTTCTGCTGTGAGTCAAAGATTTTCGAATCGGACGAAAAACTGATAGTGAATTGTAACGTTCAGGGCCTCCTAAAGACGATGGAACACTCAAATTGCGTCCCGATTCAATACATCGTCCTGCAGCAGACTTGTCTCCATGGGTCTATTGCCGCCTCGGGCACCTTATGGCCGTTCTGCTGTGAGTCAAAGATTTTCGAATCAGACGAAAAACTGATAGTGAATTGTAACGTTCAGTGCCACCTAATGACGATGGATCACTCAAATTGAGTCCCGATTCAATACATCGTCCTCCAGCAGACTTGTCTCCATGGGTCTATTGCTGCCTCGGGCACCTTATGGCCGTTCTGCTGTGAGTCATCGATTTTCGAATCGGACGAAAAACTGATAGTGAATTGTAACGTTCAGGGCCTCCTAATGACGATGGAACACTCAAATTGCGTCCCGATGCAATACATCGTCCTCCAGCAGACTTGTCTCCATGGGTCTATTGCTGCCTCGGGCACCTTATGGCCGTTCTGCTGTGAGTCAAAGATTTTCGAATCGGACGAAAAACTGATAGTGAATTGTAACGTTCAGGGCAACCTAATGACGATGGATCACTCAAATTGCGTCCCGATTCAATACATCGTCCTCCAGCAGACTTGTCTCCATGGGTCTATTGCTGCCTCGGTCACCTTAGGGCCGTTCCGCTGTGAGTCAAAGATTTTCGAATCGGACGAAAAACTGATAGTGAATTGTAACGTTCAGGTCCTCCTAATGACGATGGAACACTCAAATTGCGGCCCGATTCAATACATCGTCCTGCAGCAGACTTGTCTCCATGGGTCTATTGCCGCCTCGGGCACCTTATGGCCGATCTGCTGTGAGTCAAAGATTTTCGAATCGGACGAAAAACTGATAGTGAATTGTAACATTCTGGACCACCTAATGACGATGGATCACTCAAATTGCGTCCCGATTCAATACATCGTCCTCCAGCCGACTTGTCTCCATCGGTCTATTGCTGCCTCGGGCACCTTATGGCCGTTCTGCTGTGACTCAAAGATTTTCGAATCGGACGAAAAACTGATAGTGAATTGTAACGATCAGGGCCTCCTAATGTCGATGGAACACTCAAATTAAGTCCCGATTCAATACATCGTCCTCCAGCCGACTTGACTCCATGGGTCTATTGCTGCCTCGGGCCGTTCTGGTGTGAGTCTAGATTATCGAATGGGATGAAAAACTGATAGTGAATTGTAACGTTCAGGGCCACCTAATGACGATGGATCACTCAAATTGCGTCCCGACTCAATACATCGTCCTCCAGCAGACTTGTCTCCATGGGTCTATTGCTGCCTCGGACACCTTATGGCCGTTCTGCTGTGAGTCAACGATTTTCGAATCGGACGAAAAACTGATAGTGAATTGTAACGTTCAGGGCCTCCTAATGACGATGGAACACTCAAATTGCGTCCCGATGCAATACATAGTCCTCCAGCAGACTTGTCTCCATGGGTGTATTGCTGCCTCGGGCACTTTATGGCCGTTCTGCTGTGGTCAAAGATTTTCGAATCGGACGAAAAACTGATAGTGAATTGTAACATTCAGGGGCACCTAATGACGATGGACCACACAAATTGCGTCCCGATTCAATACATCGTCCTCCAGCCGACTTGACTCCATGGGTCTATTGCTGCCTCGGGCATCTTATGGCCGTTCTGCTGTGAGTCTAGATTATTGAATGGGACGAAAAACTGACAGTGAATTGTAACGTTCAGGGCCACCTAATGACGATGGATCACTCAAATTGCGTCCCGATTCAATACATCGTCCTCCAGCAGACTTGTCTCCATGGGTCTATTGCTGCCTCGGGCACCTTATGGCCGTTCTGCTGTGAGTCAACGATTTTCGAATCGGACGAAAAACTGATAGTGAATTGTAACGTTCAGGGCCTCCTAATGACGATGGAACACTCAAATTGCGTCCCGATGCAATACATCGTCCTCCAGCAGACTTGTCTCCATGGGTCTATTGCTGCCTCGGGCACCTTATGGCCGTTCTGCTGTGAGTCAAAGATTTTCGAATCGGACGAAAAACTGATAGTGAATTGTAACGTTCAGGGCCTCCTAATGACGATGGAACACTCAAATTGTGTCCCGATTCAATACATCGTCCTGCAGCAGACTTGTCTCCATGGGTCTATTGCCGCCTCGGGCACCTTATGGCCGTTTTGCTGTGAGTCAAAGATTTTCGAATCGGACGAAAAACTGATAGTGAATTGTAACGTTCAGGGCCACCTAATGACGATGGATCACTCAAATTGCGTCCCGATTCAATACATCGTCCTCCAGCAGACTTGTCTCCATGGGTCTATTGCTGCCTCGGGCAACTTATGGCCGTTCTGCTGTGAGTCAACGATTTTCGAATCGGACGAAAAACTGATAGTGAATTGTAACGTTCAGGGCCTCCTAATGACGATGGAACACTCAAATTGCGTCCCGATGCAATACATCGTCCTCCAGCAGACTTGTCTCCATGGGTCTATTGCTGCCTCGGGCACCTTATGGCCGTTCTGCTGTGAGTCAAAGATTTTCGAATCGGACGAAAAACTGATTGTGAATTGTAACGTTCAGGGCAACCTAATGACGATGGATCACTCAAATTGCGTCCCGATTCAATACATCGTCCTCCAGCAGACTTGTCTCCATGGGTCTATTGCTGCCTCGGGCACCTTATGGCCGTTCTGCTGTGAGTCAAAGATTTTCGAATCGGACGAAAAACTGATAGTGAATTGTAACGTTCAGGGCCTCCTAAAGACGATGGAACACTCAAATTGCGTCCCGATTCAATACATCGTCCTGCAGCAGACTTGTCTCCATGGGTCTATTGCCGCCTCGGGCACCTTATGGCCGTTCTGCTGTGAGTCAAAGATTTTCGAATCAGACGAAAAACTGATAGTGAATTGTAACGTTCAGTGCCACCTAATGACGATGGATCACTCAAATTGAGTCCCGATTCAATACATCGTCCTCCAGCAGACTTGTCTCCATGGGTCTATTGCTGCCTCGGGCACCTTATGGCCGTTCTGCTGTGAGTCATCGATTTTCGAATCGGACGAAAAACTGATAGTGAATTGTAACGTTCAGGGCCTCCTAATGACGATGGAACACTCAAATTGCGTCCCGATGCAATACATCGTCCTCCAGCAGACTTGTCTCCATGGGTCTATTGCTGCCTCGGGCACCTTATGGCCGTTCTGCTGTGAGTCAAAGATTTTCGAATCGGACGAAAAACTGATAGTGAATTGTAACGTTCAGGGCAACCTAATGACGATGGATCACTCAAATTGCGTCCCGATTCAATACATCGTCCTCCAGCAGACTTGTCTCCATGGGTCTATTGCTGCCTCGGTCACCTTAGGGCCGTTCCGCTGTGAGTCAAAGATTTTCGAATCGGACGAAAAACTGATAGTGAATTGTAACGTTCAGGTCCTCCTAATGACGATGGAACACTCAAATTGCGGCCCGATTCAATACATCGTCCTGCAGCAGACTTGTCTCCATGGGTCTATTGCCGCCTCGGGCACCTTATGGCCGATCTGCTGTGAGTCAAAGATTTTCGAATCGGACGAAAAACTGATAGTGAATTGTAACATTCTGGACCACCTAATGACGATGGATCACTCAAATTGCGTCCCGATTCAATACATCGTCCTCCAGCCGACTTGTCTCCATCGGTCTATTGCTGCCTCGGGCACCTTATGGCCGTTCTGCTGTGACTCAAAGATTTTCGAATCGGACGAAAAACTGATAGTGAATTGTAACGATCAGGGCCTCCTAATGTCGATGGAACACTCAAATTAAGTCCCGATTCAATACATCGTCCTCCAGCCGACTTGACTCCATGGGTCTATTGCTGCCTCGGGCCGTTCTGGTGTGAGTCTAGATTATCGAATGGGATGAAAAACTGATAGTGAATTGTAACGTTCAGGGCCACCTAATGACGATGGATCACTCAAATTGCGTCCCGACTCAATACATCGTCCTCCAGCAGACTTGTCTCCATGGGTCTATTGCTGCCTCGGACACCTTATGGCCGTTCTGCTGTGAGTCAACGATTTTCGAATCGGACGAAAAACTGATAGTGAATTGTAACGTTCAGGGCCTCCTAATGACGATGGAACACTCAAATTGCGTCCCGATGCAATACATAGTCCTCCAGCAGACTTGTCTCCATGGGTGTATTGCTGCCTCGGGCACTTTATGGCCGTTCTGCTGTGGTCAAAGATTTTCGAATCGGACGAAAAACTGATAGTGAATTGTAACATTCAGGGGCACCTAATGACGATGGACCACACAAATTGCGTCCCGATTCAATACATCGTCCTCCAGCCGACTTGACTCCATGGGTCTATTGCTGCCTCGGGCATCTTATGGCCGTTCTGCTGTGAGTCTAGATTATTGAATGGGACGAAAAACTGACAGTGAATTGTAACGTTCAGGGCCACCTAATGACGATGGATCACTCAAATTGCGTCCCGATTCAATACATCGTCCTCCAGCAGACTTGTCTCCATGGGTCTATTGCTGCCTCGGGCACCTTATGGCCGTTCTGCTGTGAGTCAACGATTTTCGAATCGGACGAAAAACTGATAGTGAATTGTAACGTTCAGGGCCTCCTAATGACGATGGAACACTCAAATTGCGTCCCGATGCAATACATCGTCCTCCAGCAGACTTGTCTCCATGGGTCTATTGCTGCCTCGGGCACCTTATGGCCGTTCTGCTGTGAGTCAAAGATTTTCGAATCGGACGAAAAACTGATAGTGAATTGTAACGTTCAGGGCAACCTAATGACGATGGATCACTCAAATTGCGTCCCGATTCAATACATCGTCCTCCAGCAGACTTGTCTGCATGGGTCTATTGCTGCCTCGGGCACCTTACGGCCGTTCTGCTGTGAGTCAAAGATTTTCGAATCGGACGAAAAACTGATAGTGAATTGTAACGTTCAGGGCCTCCTAATGACGATGGAACACTCAAATTGCGTCCCGATTCAATACATCGTCCTGCAGCAGACATGTCTCCATGGGTCTATTGCCGCCTCGGGCACCTTATGGCCGTTCTGCTGTGAGTCAAAGATTTTCGAATCAGACGAAAAACTTATAGTGAATTGTAACGTTCAGGGCCACCTAATGACGATGGATCACTCAAATTGCGTCCCGATTCAATACATCGTCCTCCAGCAGACTTGTCTCCATGGGTCTATTGCTGCCTCGGGCACCTTATGGCCGTTCTGCTGTGAGTCAACGATTTTCGAATCGGACGAAAAACTGATAGTGAATTGTAACGTTCAGGGCCTCCTAATGACGATGGAACACTCAAATTGCGTACCGATGCAATACATCGTCCTCCAGCAGACTTGTCTCCATGGGTCTATTGCTGCCTCGGGCACCTTATGGCCGTTCTGCTGTGAGTCAAAGATTTTCGAATCGGACGAAAAACTGATAGTGAATTGTAACGTTCAGGGCAACCTAATGACGATGGATCACTCAAATTGCGTCCCGATTCAATACATCGTCCTCCAGCTGACTTGTCTCCATGGGTCTATTGCTGCCTCGGGCACCTTATGGCCGTTCTGCTGTGAGTCAAAGATTTTCGAATCGGACGAAAAACTGATAGTGAATTGTAACGTTCAAGGCCTCCTAATGACGATGGAACACTCAAATTGCGTCCCGATTCAATACATCGTCCTGCAGCAGACTTGTCTCCATGGGTCTATTGCCGCCTCGGGCACCTTATGGCCGTTCTGCTGTGAGTCAAAGATTTTCGAATCGGACGAAAAACTGATAGTGATTTGTAACGTTCAGGGCCTCCTAATGACGATGGATCACTGAAATTGCATCCCGATTCAATACATCGTCCTCCAGCCGACTTGACTCCATGGGTCTATTGCTGCCTCGGGCACCTTATGGCTGTTCTGCTGTGAGTCTAGATTATCGAATGGGACGAAAAACTGATAGTGAATTGTAACGTTCAGGGCCACCTAATGACGATGGATGACTCAAATTGCGTCCGGATTCAATACATCGTCCTCCAGCAGACTTGTCTCCATGGGTCTATTGCTGCCTCGGGCACCTTATGGCCGTTCTGCGGTGAGTATAGATTATCGAATGGGACGAAAAACTGATAGTGAATTGTAACGTTCAGGGCCACCTAATGACGATGGATCACTCAAATTGCGTCCCGATTCAATACATCGTCCTCCAGCAGACGTGTCTCCATGGGTCTATTGCTGCCTCGGGCACCTTTTGGCCGTTCTACTGTGAGTCAACGATTTTCGAATCGGACGAAAAACTGATAGTGAATTGTAACGTTCAGGGCCACCTAATGACGATGGATCACTCAAATTGCGTCCCGATTCAGTACATCGTCCTCCAGCAGACTTGTCTCCATGGGTCTATTGCTGCCTCGGACACCTTATGGCCGTTCTGCTGTGAGTCAACGATTTTCGAATCCGACAAAAAACTGATAGTGAATTGTAACGTTCAGTGCCTCCTAATGACGATGGAACACTCAAATTGCGTCCCGATGCAATACATCGTCCTCCAGCAGACTTGTCTCCATGGGGCTATTGCTGCCTCGGGCACCTTATGGCCGTTCTGCTGTGAGTCAAAGATTTTCGAATCGGACGAAAAACTGATAGTGAATTGTAACATTCAGGGCCACCTAATGACGATGGACCTCAAAAATTGCGTCCCGATTCAATACATCGTCCTCCAGCCGACTTGACTCCATGGGTCTATAGCTGCCTCGTGCACCTTATGGCCGTTCTGCTGTGAGTCTAGATTATCGAATGGGACGAAAAACTGATAGTGAATTGTAACGTTCAGGGCCACCTAATGACGATGGATCACTCAAATTGCGTCCCGATTCAATACATCGTCCTCCAGCAGACTTGTCTCCATGGGTCTATTGCTGCCTCGGGCACCTTATGGCCGTTCTGCGGTGAGTCTAGATTATCGAATGGGACGAAAAACTGATAGTGAATTGTAACGTTCAGGGCCACCGAATGACGATGGATCACACAAATTGCGTCCCGATTCAATACATCGTCCTCCAGCAGACTTGTTTCCATGGGTCTATTGCTGCCTCGTGCACCTTATGGCCGTTCTGCTGTGACTCAAAGATTTTCGAATCGGACGATAAACTGATAGTGAATTGTAACGTTCAGGACCTCCTAATGACGATGGAACACTCAAATTGAGTCCCGATTCAATACATCGTCCTCCAGCCGACTTGTCTCCATGGGTCTATTGCTGCTTCGGGCACCTTATGGCCGTTCTGCTGTGAGTCAAAGATTTTCGAATCGGACGAAAAACTGATAGTGAATTGTAACGTTCAAGGCCTCCTAATGACGATGGATCACTGAAATTGCATCCCGATTCAATACATCGTCCTCCAGCCGACTTGACTCCATGGGTCTATTGCTGCCTCGGGCACCTTATGGCTGTTCTGCTGTGAGTCTAGATTATCGAATGGGACGAAAAACTGATAGTGAATTGTAACGTTCAGGGCCACCTAATGACGATGGATCACTCAAATTGCGTCCCGATTCAATACAACGTCCTCCAGCAGACTTGTCTCCATGGGTCTATTGCTGCCTCGGGCACCTTATGGCCGTTCTGCGGTGAGTCTAGATTATCGAATGGGACGAAAAACTGATAGTGAATTGTAACGTTCAGGGCCACCTAATGACGATGGATCACTCAAATTGCGTCCCGATTCAATACATCGTCCTCCAGCAGACTTGTCTCCATGGGTCTGTTGCTGCCTCGGACACCTTATGGCCGTTCTGCTGTGAGTCAACGATTTTCGAATCCGACGAAAAACTGATAGTGAATTGTAACGTTCAGTGCCTCCTAATGACGATGGAACACTCAAATTGCGTCCCGATGCAATACATCGTCCTCCAGCAGACTTGTCTCCATGGGTCTATTGCTGCCTTGGGCACCTTATGGCCGTTCTGCTGTGAGTCAAAGATTTTCGAATCGGACGAAAAACTGATAGTGAATTGTAACATTCAGGGCCACCTAATGACGATGGACCTCACAAATTGCGTCCCGATTCAATACATCGTCCTCCAGCCGACTTGACTCCATGGGTCTATAGCTGCCTCGGGCACCTTATGGCTGTTCTGCTGTGAGTCTAGATTATCGAATGGGACGAAAAACTGATAGTGAATTGTAACGTTCAGGGCCACCTAATGACGATTGATCACTCAAATTGCGTCCCGATTCAGTACAACGTCCTCCAGCAGACTTGTCTCCATGGGTCTATTGCTGCCTCGGGCACCTTATGGCCGTTCTGCTGTGAGTCAACGATTTTCGAATCGGACGAAAAACTGATAGTGAATTGTAACGTTCACGGCCTCCTAATGACGATGGAACACTCAAATTGCGTCCCGATGCAATACATCGTCCTCCAGCAGACTTGTCTCCATGGGTCTATTGCTGCCTCGGGCACCTTATGGCCGTTCTGCTGTGAGTCAAAGATTTTCTAATCGGACGAAAAACTGATAGTGAATTGTAACGTTCAGGGCAACCTAATGACGATGGATCACTCAAATTGCGTCCCGATTCAATACATCGTCCTCCAGCAGACTTGTCTCCATGGGTCTATTGCTGCCTCGGGCACCTTATGGCCGTTCTGCTGTGAGTCAAAGATTTTCGAATCGGACGAAAAACTGATAGTGAATTGTAACGTTCAGGGCCTCCTAATGACGATGGAACACTCAAATTGCGTCCCGATTCAATACATCGTCCTGCAGCTGACTTGTCTCCATGGGTCTATTGCCGCCTCGGGCACCTTATGGCCGTTCTGCTGTGAGTCAAAATTTTCGAATCGGACGAAAAACTGATAGTGAATTGTAACGTTCAGGGCCACCTAATGACGATGGATCACTCAAATTGCGTCCCGATTCAATACATCGTCCTCCAGCAGACTTGTCTCCATGGGTCTATTGCTGCCTCGGGCACCTTATGGCCGTTCTGCTGTGAGTCAACGATTTTCGAATCGGACGAAAAACTGATAGTGAATTGTAACGTTCAGGGCCTCCTAATGACGATGGAACACTCAAATTGCGTCCCGATGCAATACATCGTCCTCCAGCAGACTTGTCTCCATTGGCCTATTGCTGCTTCGGGCACCTTATGGCCGTTCTGCTGTGAGTCAAAGATTTTCGAATCGGACGAAAAACTGATAGTGAATTGTAACGTTCAGAGCAACCTAATGACGATGGATCACTCAAATTGCGTCCCGATTCAATACATCGTCCTCCAGCAGACTTGTCTCCATGGGTCTATTGCTGCCTCGGGCACCTTATGGCCGTTCTGCTGTGAGTCAAAGATTTTCGAATCGGACGAAAAACTGATAGTGAATTGTAACGTTCAAGGCCTCCTAATGACGATGGAACACTCAAATTGCGTCCCGATTCAATACATCGTCCTGCAGCAGACTTGTCTCCATGGGTCTATTGCCGCCTCGGGCACCTTATGGCCGTTCTGCTGTGAGTCAAAGATTTTCGAATCGGACGAAAAACTGATAGTGATTTGTAACGTTCAGGGCCTCCTAATGACGATGGATCACTGAAATTGCATCCCGATTCAATACATCGTCCTCCAGCCGACTTGACTCCATGGGTCTAATGCTGCCTCGGGCACCTTATGGCTGTTCTGCTGTGAGTCTAGATTATCGAATGGGACGAAAAACTGATAGTGAATTGTAACGTTCAGGGCCACCTAATGACGATGGATCACTCAAATTGCGTCCCGATTCAATACATCGTCCTCCAGCAGACTTGTCTCTATGGGTCTATTGCTGCCTCGGGCACCTTATGGCCGTTCTGCGGTGAGTCTAGATTATCGAATGGGACGAAAAACTGATAGTGAATTGTAACGTTCAGGGCCACCTAATGACGATGGATCACTCAAATTGCGTCCCGATTCAATACATCGTCCTCCAGCAGACTTGTCTCCATGGGTCTATTGCTGCCTCGGGCACCTTTTGGCCGTTCTGCTGTGAGTCAACGATTTTCGAATCGGACGAAAAACTGATAGTGAATTGTAACGTTCAGGGCCACCTAATGACGATGGATCACTCAAATTGCGTCCCGATTCAATACATCGTCCTCCAGCAGACCTGTCTCCATGGGTCTATTGCTGCCTCGGACACCTTATGGCCGTTCTGCTGTGAGTCAACGATTTTCGAATCCGACGAAAAACTGATAGTGAATTGTAACGTTCAGTGCCTCCTAATGACGATGGAACACTCAAATTGCGTCCCGATGCAATACATCGTCCTCCAGCAGACTTGTCTCCATGGGTCTATTGCTGCCTCGGGCACCTTATGGCCGTTCTGCTGTGAGTCAAAGATTATCGAATCGGACGAAAAACTGATAGTGAATTGTAACATTCAAGGCCACCTAATGACGATGGACCTCACAAATTGCGTCCCGATTCAATACATCGTCCTCCAGCCAACTTGACTCCATGGGTCTATAGCTGCCTCGTGCACCTTATGGCCGTTCTGCTGTGAGTCTAGATTATCGAATGGGACGAAAAACTGATAGTGAATTGCAACGTTCAGGGCCACCTAATGACGATGGATCACTCAAATTGCGTCCCGATTCAATACATCGCCCTCCAGCAGACTTGTCTCCATGGGTCTATTGCTGCCTCGGGCACCTTATGGCCGTTCTGCTGTGAGTCAAAGATTCTCGAATCGGAGGAATGACTGATAGTGAATTGTAACGTTCAGGGCCACCGAATGACGATGGATCACTCAAATTGCGTCCCGATTCAATACATCGTCCTCCAGCAGACTTGTCTCCATGGGTCTATTGCTGCCTCGGGCACCTTTTGGCCGTTCTGCTGTGAGTCAACGATTTTCGAATCGGACGAAAAACTGATAGTGAATTGTAACGTTCAGGGCCACCTGATGACGATGGATCACTCAAATTGCGTCCCGATTCAATACATCGTCCTCCAGCAGACTTGTCTCCATGGGTCTATTGCTGCCTCGGACACCTTATGGCCGTTCTGCTGTGAGTCAAAGATTCTCGAATCGGAGGAATGACTGATAGTGAATTGTAACGTTCAGGGCCACCGAATGACGATGGATCACTCAAATTGCGTCCCGATTCAATACATCGTCCTCCAGCAGACTTGTCTCCATGGGTCTATTGCTGCCTCGGGCACCTTTTGGCCGTTCTGCTGTGAGTCAACGATTTTCGAATCGGACGAAAAACTGATAGTGAATTGTAACGTTCAGGGCCACCTGATGACGATGGATCACTCAAATTGCGTCCCGATTCAATACATCGTCCTCCAGCAGACTTGTCTCCATGGGTCTATTGCTGCCTCGGACACCTTATGGCCGTTCTGCTGTGAGTCAACGATTTTCGAATCCGACGAAAAACTGATAGTGAATTGTAACGTTCAGTGCCTCCTAATGACGATGGAACACTCAAATTGCGTCCCGATGCAATACATCGTCCTCCAGCAGACTTGTCTCCATGGGTCTATTGCTGCCTTGGGCACCTTATGGCCGTTCTGCTGTGAGTCAAAGATTTTCGAATCGGACGAAAAACTGATAGTGAATTGTAACATTCAGGGCCACCTAATGACGATGGACCTCCCAAATTGCGTCCCGATTCAATACATCGTCCTCCAGCCGACTTGACTCCATGGGTCTATAGCTGCCTCGGGCACCTTATGGCTGTTCTGCTGTGAGTCTAGTTTATCGAATGGGACGAAAAACTGATAGTGTATTGTAACGTTCAGGGCCACCTAATGACGATTGATCACTCAAATTGCGTCCCGATTCAATACAACGTCCTCCAGCAGACTTGTCTCCATGGGTCTATTGCTGCCTCGGGCACCTTATGCCCGTTCTGCTGTGAGTCAACGATTTTCGAATCGGACGAAAAACTGATAGTGAATTGTAACGTTCAGGGCCTCCTAATGACGATGGAACACTCAAATTGCGTCCCGATGCAATACATCGTCCTCCAGCAGACTTGTCTCCATGGGTCTATTGCTGCCTCGGGCACCTTAATGCCGTTCTGCTGTGAGTCAAAGATTTTCGAATCGGACGAAAAACTGATAGTGAATTGTAACGTTCAGGGCAACCTAATGACGATGGATCACTCAAATTGCGTCCCGATTCAATACATCGTCCTCCAGCAGACTTGTCTCCATGGGTCTATTGCTGCCTCGGGCACCTTATGGCCGTTCTGCTGTGAGTCAAAGATTTTCGAATCGGACGAAAAACTGATAGTGAATTGTAACGTTCAGGGCCTCCTAATGACGATGGAACACTCAAATTGCGTCCCGATTCAATACATCGTCCTGCAGCTGACTTGTCTCCATGCGTCTATTGCCGCCTCGGGCACCTTATGGCCGTTCTGCTGTGAGTCAATATTTTCGAATCGGACGAAAAACTGATAGTGAATTGTAACGTTCAGGGCCACCTAATGACGATGGATCACTCAAATTGCGTCCCGATTCAATACATCGTCCTCCAGCAGACTTGTCTCCATGGGTCTATTGCTGCCTCGGGCACCTTATGGCCGTTCTGCTGTGAGTCAACGATTTTCGAATCGGACGAAAAACTGATAGTGAATTGTAACGTTCAGGGCCTCCTAATGACGATGGAACACTCAAATTGCGTCCCGATGCAATACATCGTCCTCCAGCAGACTTGTCTCCATGGGTCTATTGCTGCTTCGGGCACCTTATGGCCGTTCTGCTGTGAGTCAAAGATTTTCGAATCGGACGAAAAACTGATAGTGAATTGTAACGTTCAGGGCAACCTAATGACGATGGATCACTCAAATTGCGTCCCGATTCAATACATCGTCCTCCAGCAGACTTGTCTCCATGGGTCTATTGCTGCCTCGGGCACCTTATGGCCGTTCTGCTGTGAGTCAAAGATTTTCGAATCGGACGAAAAACTGATAGTGAATTGTAAAGTTCAAGGCCTCCTAATGACGATGGAACACTCAAATTGCGTCCCGATTCAATACATCGTCCTGCAGCAGACTTGTCTCCATGGGTCTATTGCCGCCTCGGGCACCTTATGGCCGTTCTGCTGTGAGTCAAAGATTTTCGAATCGGACGAAAAACTGATAGTGATTTGTAACGTTCAGGGCCTCCTAATGACGATGGATCACTGAAATTGCATCCCGATTCAATACATCGTCCTCCAGCCGACTTGACTCCATGGGTCTAATGCTGCCTCGGGCACCTTATGGCTGTTCTGCTGTGAGTCTAGATTATCGAATGGGACGAAAAACTGATAGTGAATTGTAACGTTCAGGGCCACCTAATGACGATGGATCACTCAAATTGCGTCCCGATTCAATACATCGTCCTCCAGCAGACTTGTCTCCATGGGTCTATTGATGCCTCGGGCACCTTATGGCCGTTCTGCGGTGAGTCTAGATTATCGAATGGGACGAAAAACTGATAGTGAATTGTAACGTTCAGGGCCACCTAATGACGATGGATCACTCAAATTGCGTCCCGATTCAATACATCGTCCTCCAGCAGACTTGTCTCCATGGGTCTATTGCTGCCTCGGGCACCTTTTGGCCGTTCTGCTGTGAGTCAATGATTTTCGAATCGGACGAAAAACTGATAGTGAATTGTAACGTTCAGGACCACCTAATGACGATGGATCACTCAAATTGCGTCCCGATTCAATACATCGTCCTCCAGCAGACTTGTCTCCATGGGTCTATTGCTGCCTCGGACACCTTATGGCCGTTCTGCTGTGAGTCAACGATTTTCGAATCCGACGAAAAACTGATAGTGAATTGTAACGTTCAGTGCCTCCTAATGACGATGGAACACTCAAATTGCGTCCCGATGCAATACATCGTCCTCCAGCAGACTTGTCTCCATGGGTCTATGGCTGCCTCGGGCACCTTATGGCCGTTCTGCTGTGAGTCAAAGATTATCGAATCGGACGAAAAGCTGATAGTGAATTGTAACATTCAGGGCCACCTAATGACGATGGACCTCACAAATTGCGTCCCGATTCAATACATCGTCCTCCAGCCAACTTGACTCCATGGGTCTATAGCTGCCTCGTGCACCTTATGGCCGTTCTGCTGTGAGTCTAGATTATCGAATGGGACGAAAAACTGATAGTGAATTGTAACGTTCAGGGCCACCTAATGACGATGGATCACTCAAATTGCGTCCCGATTCAATACATCGTCCTCCAGCAGACTTGTCTCCATGGGTCTATTGCTGCCTCGGGCACCTTTTGGCCGTTCTGCTGTGAGTCAAAGATTCTCGAATCGGAGGAATGACTGATAGTGAATTGTAACGTTCAGGGCCACCGAATGACGATGGATCACTCAAATTGGGTCCCGATTCAATACATCGTCCTCCAGCAGACTTGTCTCCATGGGTCTATTGCTGCCTCGGGCACCTTATGGCCGTTCTGCTGTGACTCAAAGATTATCGAATCGGACGAAAAACTGATAGTGAATTGTAACGTTCAGGGCCTCCTAATGACGATGGAACACTCAAAATGAGTCCCGATTCAATACATCGTCCTACAGCCGACTTGTCTCCATGGGTCATTTGCTGCCTCGGGCACCTTATGGCCGTTCTACTGTGAGTCAAAGATTTTCGAATCGGACGAAAAACTGATAGTGAATTGTAACGTTCAGGGCCTCCTAATGACGATGGAACACTGAAATTGCATCCCGATTCAATACATCGTCCTCCAGCCGACTTGACTCCATGGGTCTTTTGCTGCCTCGGGCACCTTATGGCTGTCCTGCTGTGAGTCTAGATTATCGAATGGGACGAAAAACTGATAGTGAATTGTAACGTTCAGGGCCACCTAATGACCATGGATCACTCAAATTGCGTCCCGATTCAATACATCGTCCTCCAGCAGACTTGTCTCCATGGGTCTATTGCTGCCTCGGGCACCTTATGGCCGTTCTGCGGTGAGTCTAGATTATCGAATGGGACGAAAAACTGATAGTGAATTGTAACGTTCAGGGCCACCTAATGACGATGGATCACTCAAATTGCGTCCCGATTCAATACATCGTCCTCCAGCAGACTTGTCTCCATGGGTCTATTGCTGCCTCGGGCACCTTTTGCCCGCTCTGCTGTGAGTCAACGATTTTCGAATCCGACGAAAAACTGATAGTGAATTGTAACGTTCAGTGCCTCCTAATGACGATGGAACACTCACATTGCGTCCCTATGCAATACATCGTCCTCCAGCAGACTTGTCTCCATGGGTCTATTGCTGCCTCGGGCACCTTATGGCCGTTCTGCTGTGACTCAAAGATTTTCGAATCGGACGAAAAACTGATAGTGAATTGTAACGTTCAGGAACGCCTAATGGCGATGGAACACTCAAATTGCGTCCCGATTCAATACATCGTCCTCCAGCCGACTTGTCTCCATGGGTCTATTGCTGCTTTGGCACTTTACGGCCGTTCTGCTGCGAGTCATAGATTTTCGAATCGGACGAAAAACTGATAGTGAATTGTAACGTTCAGGGCCTCCTAATGACGATGGAACACTGAAATTGCGTCCCGATTCAATACATCGTCCTGCAGCAGACTTGTCTCCATGGGTCTATTGCTGCCTTGGTTACCTTATGGCCGTTCTGCTGTGAGTCAAAGATTTTCGAATCTGACGAAAAACTGATAGTGAATTGTAACATTCTGGGCCACCTAATGACGATGGATCACTCAAATTGCGTCCCGATTCAATACATTGTCCTCCAGCCGACTTGTCTCCATGGGTCTATTGCTGCCTCGGGCACCTTATGGCCGTTCTGCTGTGAGTCAAAGATTTTCGAATCGGACGAAAAACTGATAGTGAATTGTAACGTTCAGGGCAACCTAATGACGATGGATCACTCAAATTGCGTCCCGATTCAATACATCGTCCTCCAGCAGACTTGTCTCCATGGGTCTATTGCTGCCTCGGGCACCTTATGGCCGTTCTGCTGTGAGTCAAAGATTTTCGAATCGGACGAAAAACTGATAGTGAATTGTAACGTTCAGGGCCACCTAATGACGATGGATCACTCAAATTGCGTCCCGATTCAATACATCGTCCTCCAGCAGACTTGTCTCCATGGGTCTATTGCTGCCTCGGGCACCTTATGGCCGTTCTGCGTTGAGTCTAGATTATCGAATGGGACGAAAAACTGATAGTGAATTGTAACGTTCAGGGCCACCTAATGACGATGGATCACTCAAATTGCGTCCCGATTCAATACATCGTCCTCCAGCAGACTTGTCTCCACGGGTCTATTGCTGCCTCGGGCACCTTTTGGCCGTTCTGCTGTGAGTCAACGATTTTCGAATCGGACGAAAAACTGATAGTGAATTGTAACGTTCAGGGCCACCTAATGACGATGGATCACTCAAATTGCGTCCCGATTCAATACATCGTCCTCCAGCAGACTTGTCACCATGGGTCTATTGCTGCCTCGGACACCTTATGGCCGTTCTGCTGTGAGTCAACGATTTTCGAATCCGACGAAAAACTGATAGTGAATTGTAACGTTCAGTGCCTCCTAATGACGATGGAACACTCAAATTGCGTCCCGATGCAATACATCGTCCTCCAGCAGACTTGTCTCCATGGGTCTATTGCTGCCACGGGCACCTTATGGCCGTTCTGCTGTGAGTCAAAGATTTTCGAATCGGACGAAAAACTGATAGTGAATTGTAACATTCAGGGCCACCTAATGACGATGGACCTCACAAATTGCGTCCCGATTCAATACATCGTCCTCCAGCCGACTTGACTCCATGGGTCTATAGCTGCCTCGTGCACCTTATGGCCGTTCTGCTGTGAGTCTAGATTATCGAATGGGACGAAAAACTGATAGTGAATTGTAACGTTCAGGGCCACCTAATGACGATGGATCACTCAAATTGCGTCCCGATTCAATACATCGTCCTCCAGCAGACTTGTCTCCATGGGTCTATTGCTGCCTCGGGCACCTTATGGCCGTTCTGCTGTGAGTCAAAGATTCTCGAATCGGAGGAAAGACTGATAGTGAATTGTAACGTTCAGGGCCACCGAATGACGATGGATCACTCAAATTGCGTCCCGATTCAATACATCGTCCTCCAGCAGACTTGTCTCCATGGGTCTATTGCTGCCTCGTGCACCTTATGGCCGTTCTGCTGTGACTCAAAGATTTTCGAATCGGACGAAAAACTGATAGTGAATTGTAACGTTCAGGACCTCCTAATGACGATGGAACACTCAAATTGAGTCCCGATTCAATACATCGTCCTCCAGCCGACTTGTCTCCATGGGTCTATTGCTGCCTCGGGCACCTTATGGTCGTTCTCCCGTGACTCTTGATTATCGAATGGGACGAAAAAGTGATAGTTAATTGTAACATTCAGGGCCTCCTAATGACGATGGAACACTCAAATTGCGTCCTGATTCAATACCTCGTCGTCTAGCAGACTTGTCTCCATGGGTCTATTGCTGCCTCGGGCACCTTATGGCCGTTCTGCTGTGAGTCAAAGATTTTCGAATCGGACGAAAAACTGATAGTGAATTGTAACGTTCAGGGCCACCTAATGTCGATGGATCACTCAAATTGCGTCCCGATTTAATACATCGTCCTCCAGCCGACTTGTCTCCATGGGTCTATTGCTGCTTTGGCACTTTACGGCCGTTCTGCTGCGAGACATAGATTTTAGAATCGGACGAAAAACTGATAGTGAATTGTAACGTTCAGGGCCTCCTAATGACGATGGAACACTCAAATTGCTTCCCGATGCAATACATCGTCCTCCAGCAGACTTGTCTCCATGGGTCTATTGCTGCCTCGGGCACCTTATGGCCGTTCTGCTGAGAGTCAAAGATTTTCGAATCGGACGAAAAACTGATAGTGAATTGTAACGTTCAGGGCAACCTATGACGATGGATCACTCAAATTGCGTCCCGATTCAATACATCGTCCTCCAGCAGACTTGTCTCCATGGGTCTATTGCTGCTTCGGGCACCTTATGGCCGTTCTGCTGTGAGTCAAAGATTTTCGAATCGGACGAAAAACTGATAGTGAATTGTAACGTTCAGGGCCACCTAATGACGATGGATCACTCAAATTGCGTCCCGATTCAATACATCGTCCTCCAGCAGACTTGTCTCCATGGGTCTATTGCTGCCTCGGGCACCTTATGGCCGTTCTGCGGTGAGTCTAGATTATCGAATGGGACGAAAAACTGATAGTGAATTGTAACGTTCAGGGCCACCTAATGACGATGGATCACTCAAATTGCGTCCCGATTCAATACATCGTCCTCCAGCAGACTTGTCTCCATGGGTCTATTGCTGCCTCGGGCACCTTTTGGCCGTTCTGCTGTGAGTCAACGATTTTCGAATCGGACGGAAAACTGATAGTGAATTGTAACGTTCAGGGCCACCTAATGACGATGGATCACTCAAATTGCGTCCCGATTCAATACATCGTCCTCCAGCAGACTTGTCTCCATGGGTCTATTGCTGCCTCGGACACTTTATGGCCGTTCTGCTGTGAGTCAACGATTTTCGAATCCGACGAAAAACTGATAGTGAATTGTAACGTTCAGTGCCTCCTAATGACGATGATAACACACAAATTGCGTCCCGATGCAATACATCGTCCTCCAGCCGACTTGTCTCCATGGGTCTATTGCTGCCTCGGGCCCCTTATGGCCGTTCTGCTGTGAGTCAAAGATTTTCGAATCGGACAAAAAGCTGATAGTGAATTGTAACGTTCAGGGCCACCTAATGACGATGGATCACTCAAATTGCGTCCCGATTCAATACATCGTCCTCCAGCAGACTTGTCCCCATGGGTCTATTGCTGCCACGGGCACCTTATGGCCGTTCTGCTGTGAGCCAAAGATTTTCGAATCGGACGAAATACTGATAGTGAATTGTATCATTCAGGGCAACCTAATGACGATGGACCTCACAAATTGCGTCCCGATTCAATACATCGTCCTCCAGCCGACTTGACTCCATGGGTCTATAGCTGCGTCGTGCACCTTATGGCCGTTCTGCTGTGAGTCTAGATTATCGAATGGGACGAAAAACTGATAGTGAACTGTAACGTTCAGGGCCACCTAATGACGATGGATCACTCAAATTGCGTCCCGATTCAATACATCGTCCTCCAGCAGACTTGTCTCCATGGGTCTATTGCTGCCTCGGGCACCTTATGGCCGTTCTGCTGTGAGTCAAAGATTCTCGAATCGGAGGAAAGACTGATAGTGAATTGTAACGTTCAGGGCCACCGAATGACGATGGATCACTCAAATTGCGTCCCGATTCAATACATCGTCCTCCAGCAGACTTGTCTCCATGGGTCTATTGCTGCCCCGTGCACCTTAAGGCCGTTCTGCTGTGACTCAAAGATTTTCGAATCGGACGAAAAACTGATAGTGAATTGTAACGTTCAGGGCCACCTAATGACGATGGATCACTCAAATTGCGTCCCGATTCAATACATCGTCCTCCAGCAGACTTGTCTCCATGGGTCTATTGCTGCCTGGGTCACCTTATGGCCGTTCTGCTGTGAGTCAAAGATTTTCGAATCGGACGAAAAACTGATAGTGAATTGTAACGTTCAGGGCCTCCTAATGATGATGGAACACTCAAATTGCGTCCCGATGCAATACATCGTCCTCCAGCAGACTTGTCTCCATGGGTCTATTGCTGCCTCGGGCACCTTATGGCCGTTCTGCTGTGAGTCAAAGATTTTCGAATCGGACGAAAAACTGATAGTGAATTGTAACGTTCAGGGCAACCTAATGACTATGGATCACTCAAATTGCGTCCCGATTCAATACATCGTCCTCCAGCAGACTTGTCTCCATGGGTCTATTGCTGCCTCGGGCACCTTATGGCCGTTCTGCTGTGAGTCAAAGATTTTCGAATCGGACGAAAAACTGATAGTGAATTGTAACGTTCAGGGCCACCTAATGACGATGGATCACTCAAATTGCGTCCCGATTCAATACATCGTCCTCCAGCAGACTTGTCTCCATGGGTCTATTGCTGTCTCGGGCACCTTATGGTCGTTATCCCGTGAGTCTTGATTATCGAATGGGACGAAAAAGTAATTGTTAATTGTAACATTCAGGGCCTCCTAATGACGATGGAACACTCAAATTGCGTCCCGATTCAATACCTCGTCGTCCAGCAGACTTGTCTCCATGGGTCTATTGCTGCCTCGGGCACCTTATGGCCGTTCTGCTGTGAGTCAACGATTTTCGAATCGGACGAAAAACTGATAGTGAATTGTAACGTTCAGGGCCACCTAATGACGATGGATCACTCAAATTGCGTCCCGATTCAATACATCGTCCTCCAGCAGACTTGTCTCCATGGGTCTATTGCTGCCTCGGGCACCTTATGGCCGTTCTGCTGTGAGTCAAAGATTTTCGAATCGGACGAAAAACTGATAGTGAATTGTAACGTTCAGGGCCACCTAATGTCGATGGATCACTCAAATTGCGTCCCGATTCAATACATCGTCCTCCAGCCGACTTGTCTCCATGGGTCTATTGCAGCTTTGGGCACTTTACGGCCGTTCTGCTGCGAGTCATAGATTTTCGAATCGGACGAAAAACTGATAGTGAATTGTAACGTTCAGGGCCTCCTAATGACGATGGAACACTCAAATTGCGTCCCGATTCAATACATCGTCCTCCAGCAGACTTGTCTCCAAGGGTCTATTGCTGCCTCGGGCACCTTATGGCCGTTCTGCTGTGAGTCAAAGATTTTCGAATCGGACGAAAAACTGATAGTGAATTGTAACGTTCAGGGCCACCTAATGACGATGGATCACTCAAATTGCGTCCCGATTCAATACATCGTCCTCCAGCAGACTTGTCTCCATGGGTCTATTGCTGCCTCGGGCACCTTATGGCCGTTCTGCGGTGAGTCTAGATTATTGAATGGGACGAAAAACTGATAGTGAATTGTAACGTTCAGGGCCACCTAATGACGATGGATCACTCAAATTGCGTCCCGATTCAATACATCGTCCTCCAGCAGACTTGTCTCCATGGGTCTATTGCTGCCTCGGGCACCTTATGGCCGTTCTGCGGTGAGTCTAGATTATCGAATGGGACGAAAAACTGATAGTGAATTGTAACGTTCAGGGCCACCTAATGACGATGGATCACTCAAATTGCGTCCCGATTCAATACATCGTCCTCCAGCAGACTTGTCTCCAAGGGTCTATTGCTGCCTCGGTCACCTTTTGGCCGTTCTGCTGTGAGTCAACGATTTTCGAATCCGACGAGAAACTGATAATGAATTGTAACGTTCAGTGCCTCCTAATGACGATGGAACACTCACATTGCGTCCCGATGCAATACATCGTCCTCCAGCAGACTTGTCTCCATGGGTATATTTTTGCCTCGGGCACCTTATGGCCGTTCTGCTGTGAGTCAAAGATTTTCGAATCGGACGAAAAACTGATAGTGTATTGTAACATTCAGGGCCACCTAATGACGATGGACCTCACAAATTGCGTCCCGATTCAATACATCGTCCTCCAGCCTACTTGACTCCATGGGTCTATAGCTGCCTCGTGCACCTTATGGCCGTTCTGCTGTGACTCAAAGATTTTCGATTCGGACGAAAAACTGATAGTGAATTGTAACATTCAGGGCAACCTAATGACGATGGACGACACCAATTGCGTCCCGATTCAATACATCGTCCTCCAGCCGACTTGACTCCATGGGTCTATTGCTGCCTCGGGCACCTTATGGCCGTTCTGCCGTGAGTCTAGATAATAGAATGGGACGAAAAACTGATAGTGGATTGTAACGTTCAGGGCCACGTAATGAGGATGGATCATTCAAATTGCGTCCCGATTCAATACATCGTCCTCCAGCAGCCTTGTATCCACGTTTCTATTGCTGCCTCGGGCACCTTTTGGCCGTTCTGCTGTGAGTCAACGATTTTCGAATCGGACGAAAAACTGATAGTGAATTGTAACCTTCAGGGCCACCTAATGACGATGGATCACTCAAATTGCGTCCCGATTCAATACATCGTCCTCCAGCAGACTTGTCTCCATGGGTCTATTGCTGCCTCGGGCACCTTATGGCCGTTCTGCGGTGAGTCTAGATTATCGAATGGGACGAAAAACTGATAGTGAATTGTAACGTTCAGGGCCACCTAATGACGATGGATCACTCAAATTGCGTCCCGATTCAATACATCGTCCTCCAGCAGACTTGTCTCCAAGGGTCTATTGCTGCCTCGGTCACCTTTTGGCCGTTCTGCTGTGAGTCAACGATTTTCGAATCCGACGAGAAACTGATAATGAATTGTAACGTTCAGTGCCTCCTAATGACGATGGAACACTCACATTGCGTCCCGATGCAATACATCGTCCTCCAGCAGACTTGTCTCCATGGGTATATTTTTGCCTCGGGCACCTTATGGCCGTTCTGCTGTGAGTCAAAGATTTTCGAATCGGACGAAAAACTGATAGTGTATTGTAACATTCAGGGCCACCTAATGACGATGGACCTCACAAATTGCGTCCCGATTCAATACATCGTCCTCCAGCCTACTTGACTCCATGGGTCTATAGCTGCCTCGTGCACCTTATGGCCGTTCTGCTGTGACTCAAAGATTTTCGATTCGGACGAAAAACTGATAGTGAATTGTAACATTCAGGGCAACCTAATGACGATGGACGACACCAATTGCGTCCCGATTCAATACATCGTCCTCCAGCCGACTTGACTCCATGGGTCTATTGCTGCCTCGGGCACCTTATGGCCGTTCTGCCGTGAGTCTAGATAATAGAATGGGACGAAAAACTGATAGTGGATTGTAACGTTCAGGGCCACGTAATGAGGATGGATCATTCAAATTGCGTCCCGATTCAATACATCGTCCTCCAGCAGCCTTGTATCCACGTTTCTATTGCTGCCTCGGGCACCTTTTGGCCGTTCTGCTGTGAGTCAACGATTTTCGAATCGGACGAAAAACTGATAGTGAATTGTAACCTTCAGGGCCACCTAATGACGATGGATCACTCAAATTGCGTCCCGATTCAATACATCGTCCTCCAGCAGACTTGTCTCCATGGGTCTATTGCTGCCTCGGGCACCTTATGGCCGTTCTGCTGTGAGTCAAAGATTTTCGAATCGGACGAAAAACTGATAGTGAATTGTAACGTTCAGGGCCTCCTTATGACGATGGAACACTCAAATTGCGTCCCGATTCAATACATCGTCCTGCAGCAGACTTGTCTCCATGGGTCTATTGCTGCCTCGGGCACCTTATGGCCGTTCTGCTGTGAGTCAAAGATTTTCGAATCTGACGAAAAACTGATAGTGAATTGTAACATTCTGGGCCACCTAATGGCGATGGATCACTCAAATTGCGTCCTGATTCAATACATCGTCCTCCAGCCGACTTGTCTCCATGGGTCTATTGCTGCCTCGGGCCCCTTATGGCCGTTCTGCTGTGAGTCAAAGATTTTCGAATCGGACAAAAAGCTGATAGTGAATTGTAACGTTCAGGGCCACCTAATGACGATGGATCATTAAAATTGCGTCCCGATTCAATACATCGTCCTCCAGCAGACTTGTCCCCATGGGTCTATTGCTGCCTCGGGCACCTTATGGCCGTTCTGCTGTGAGCCAAAGATTTTCGAATCGGACGAAAAACTGATAGTGAATTGTATCATTCAGGGCCACCTAATGACGATGGACCTCACAAATTGCGTCCCGATTCAATACATCGTCCTCCAGCCGACTTGACTCCATGGGTCTATAGCTGCGTCGTGAACCTTATGGCCGTTCTGCTGTGAGTCTAGATTATCGAATGGGACGAAAAACTGATAGTGAACTGTAACGTTCAGGGCCACCTAATGACGATGGATCACTCAAATTGCGTCCCGATTCAATACATCGTCCTCCAGCAGACTTGTCTCCATGGGCCTATTGCAGCCTCGGGCACCTTATGGCCGTTCTGCTGTGAGTCAAAGATTCTCGAATCGGAGGAAAGACTGATAGTGAATTGTAACGTTCAGGGCCACCGAATGACGATGGATCACTCAAATTGCGTCCCGATTCAATACATCGTCCTCCAGCAGACTTGTCTCCATGGGTCTATTGCTGCCCCGTGCACCTTAAGGCCGTTCTGCTGTGACTCAAAGATTTTCGAATCGGACGAAAAACTGATAGTGAATTGTAACGTTCAGGGCCACCTAATGACGATGGATCACTCAAATTGCGTCCCGATTCAATACATCGTCCTCCAGCAGACTTGTCTCCATGGGTCTATTGCTGCCTGGGTCACCTTATGGCCGTTCTGCTGTGAGTCAAAGATTTTCGAATCGGACGAAAAACTGATAGTGAATTGTAACGTTCAGGGCCTCCTAATGATGATGGAACACTCAAATTGCTTCCCGATGCAATACATCGTCCTCCAGCAGACTTGTCTCCATGGGTCTATTGCTGCCTCGGGCACCTTATGGCCGTTCTGCTGTGAGTCAAAGACTTTCGAATCGGACGAAAAACTGATAGTGAATTGTAACGTTCAGGGCAACCTAATGACGATGGATCACTCAAAATGCGTCCCGATTCAATACATCGTCCTCCAGCAGACTTGTCTCCATGGGTCTATTGCTGCCTCGGGCACCTTATGGCCGTTCTGCTGTGAGTCAAAGATTTTCGAATCGGACGAAAAACTGATAGTTTATTGTAACGTTCAGGGCCACCTAATGACGATGGATCACTCAAATTGCGTCCCGATTCAATACATCGTCCTCCAGCAGACTTGTCTCCATGGGCCTATTGCTGCCTCGGGCACCTTATGGCCGTTCTGCGGTGAGTCTAGATTATTGAATGGGACGAAAAACTGATAGTGAATTGTAACGTTCAGGGCCACCTAATGACGATGGATCACTCAAATTGCGTCCCCATTCAATACATCGTCCTCCAGCAGACTTAACTCCATGGGTCTATTGCTGCCTCGGGCACCTTTTGGCCGTTCTGCTGTGAGTCAACGATTTTCGAATCGGACGAAAAACTGATAGTGAATTGTAACGTTCAGGGCCACCTAATGACGATGGATCACTCAAATTGCGTCCCGATTCAATACATCGTCCTCCAGCAGACTTGTCTCCATGGGTCTATTGCTGCCTCGGACACCGTATGGCCGTTCTGCTGTGAGTTAACGATTTTCGAATCCGACGAAAAACTGATAGTGAATTGTAACGTTCAGTGCCTCCTAATGACGATGGAACACTCAAATTGCGTCCCGATGCAATACATCGTCCTCCAGCAGACTTGTCTCCATGGGCCTATTGCTGCCTCGGGCACCTTATGGCCGTTCTGCTGTGAGTCAAAGATTTTCGAATCGGACGAAAAACTGATAGTGAATTGTAACGTTCAGGGCCACCTAATGACGATGGATCACTCAAATTGCGTCCCGATTCAATACATCGTCCTCCAGCAGACTTGTCTCCATGGGTCTATTGCTGCCTCGGGCACCTTATGGCCGTTCTGCGGTGAGTCTAGATTATTGAATGGGACGAAAAACTGATAGTGAATTGTAACGTTCAGGGCCACCTAATGACGATGGATCACTCAAATTGCGTCCCGATTCAATACATCGTCCTCCAGCAGACTTGTCTCCATGGGTCTATTGCTGCCTCGGGCACCTTATGGCCGTTCTGCGGTGAGTCTAGATTATCGAATGGGACGAAAAACTGATAGTGAATTGTAACGTTCAGGGCCACCTAATGACGATGGATCACTCAAATTGCGTCCCGATTCAATACATCGTCCTCCAGCAGACTTGTCTCCATGGGTCTATTGCTGCCTCGGACACCTTATGGCCGTTCTGCTGTGAGTCAACGATTTTCGAATCCGACGAAAAACTGATAGTGAATTGTAACGTTCAGTGCCTCCTAATGACGATGGAACACTCAAATTGCGTCCCGATGCAATACATCGTCCTCCAGCAGACTTGTCTCCATGGGTCTATTGCTGCCTCGGGCACCTTATGGCCGTTCTGCTGTGAGTCAAAGATTTTCGAATCGGACGAAAAACTGATAGTGAATTGTAACGTTCAGGGCCACCTAATGACGATGGATCACTCAAATTGCGTCCCGATTCAATACATCGTCCTCCAGCAGACTTGTCTCCATGGGTCTATTGCTGCCTCGGGCACCTTATGGCCGTTCTGCGGTGAGTCTAGATTATTGAATGGGACGAAAAACTGATAGTGAATTGTAACGTTCAGGGCCACCTAATGACGATGGATCACTCAAATTGCGTCCCGATTCAATACATCGTCCTCCAGCAGACTTGTCTCCATGGGTCTATTGCTGCCTCGGGCACCTTATGGCCGTTCTGCGGTGAGTCTAGATTATCGAATGGGACGAAAAACTGATAGTGAATTGTAACGTTCAGGGCCACCTAATGACGATGGATCACTCAAATTGCGTCCCGATTCAATACATCGTCCTCCAGCAGACTTGTCTCCAAGGGTCTATTGCTGCCTCGGTCACCTTTTGGCCGTTCTGCTGTGAGTCAACGATTTTCGAATCCGACGAGAAACTGATAATGAATTGTAACGTTCAGTGCCTCCTAATGACGATGGAACACTCACATTGCGTCCCGATGCAATACATCGTCCTCCAGCAGACTTGTCTCCATGGGTATATTTTTGCCTCTGGCACCTTATGGCCGTTCTGCTGTGAGTCAAAGATTTTCGAATCGGACGAAAAACTGATAGTGTATTGTAATATTCAGGGCCACCTAATGACGATGGACCTCACAAATTGCGTCCCGATTCAATACATCGTCCTCCAGCCTACTTGACTCCATGGGTCTATAGCTGCCTCGTGCACCTTATGGCCGTTCCGCTGTGACTCAAAGATTTTCGATTCGGACGAAAAACTGATAGTGAATTGTAACGTTCAGGACCTCCTAATGACGATGGAACACTCAAATTGAGTCCCGATTCAATACATCGTCCTCCAGCCGACTTGTCTCCATGGGTCTATTGCTGCCTCGGGCACCTTATGGTCGTTCTCCCGTGAGTCTTGATTATCGAATGGGACGAAAAAGTAATAGTTAATTGTAACATTCAGGGCCTCCTAATGACGATGGAACACTCAAATTGCGTCCCGATTCAATTCCTCGTCGACCAGCAGACTTGTCTCCATGGGTCTATTGCTGCCTCGGGCACCTTATGGCCGTTCTGCTGTGAGTCAACGATTTTCGAATCGGACGAAAAACTGATAGTGAATTGTAACGTTCAGGGCCACCTAATGACGATGGATCACTCAAATTGCGTCCCGATTCAATACATCGTCCTCCAGCAGACTTGTCTCCATGGGTCTATTGCTGCCTCGGGCACCTTATGGCCGTTCTGCTGTGAGTCAAAGATTTTCGAATCGGACGAAAAACTGATAGTGAATTGTAACGTTCAGGGCCACCTAATGTCGATGGATCACTCAAATTGCGTCCCGATTCAATACATCGTCCTCCAGCCGACTTGTCTCCATGGGTCTATTGCAGCTTTGGGCACTTTACGGCCGTTCTGCTGCGAGTCATAGATTTTCGAATCGGACGAAAAACTGATAGTGAATTGTAACGTTCAGGGCCTCATAATGACGATGGAACACTCAAATTGCGTCCCGATTCAATACATCGTCCTGCAGCAGACTTGTCTCCATGGGTCTATTGCTGCCTTGGGCACCTTATGGCCGTTCTGCTGTGAGTCAAAGATTTTCGAATCTGACGAAAAACTGATAGTGAATTGTAACATTCTGGGCCACCTAATGACGATGGATCTCTCAAATTGCGTCCCGATTCAATACATCGTCCTCCAGCCGACTTGTCTCCATGGGTGTATTGCTGCCTCGGGCACCTTATGGCCGTTCTGCTGTGAGTCAAATATTTTCGAATCGGACGAAAAATTGATAGTGACTTGTAACGTTCAGGGCCACCTAATGTCGATGGATCACTCAAATTGCGTCCCGATTCAATACATCGTCCTCCAGCAGACTTGTCTCCATGGGTCTATTGCTGCCTCGGGCACCTTATGGCCGTTCTGCTGTGAGTCAAAGATTTTCGAATCGGACGAAAAACTGATAGTGAATTGTAACATTCAGGGCCACCTAATGACGATGGACGACACCAATTGCGTCCCGATTCAATACATCGTCCTCCAGCCGACTTGACTCCATGGGTCTATTGCTGCCTCGGGCACCTTATGGCCGTTCTGCTGTGAGTCTAGATAATAGAATGGGACGAAAAACTGATAGTGGATTGTAACGTACAGGGCCACGTAATGAGGATGGATCATTCAAATTGCGTCCCGATTCAATACATCGTCCTCCAGCAGACTTGTCTCCATGGGTGTATTGCTGCCTCGGGCACCTTTTGGCCGTTCTGCTGTGAGTCAACGATTTTCGAATCGGACGAAAAACTGATAGTGAATTTTAACCTTCAGGGCCACCTAATGACGATGGATCACTCACATTGCGTCCCGATTCAATACATCGTCCTCCAGCAGACTTGTCTCCATGGGTCTATTGCTGCCTCGGGCACCTTGTGGCCGTTCTGCTGTGAGTCAAAGATTTTCGAATCGGACGAAAAACTGATAGTGAATTGTAACGTTCAGGGCCTCCTTATGACGATGGAACACTCAAATTGCGTCCCGATTCAATACATCGTCCTGCAGCAGACTTGTCTCCATGGGTCTATTGCTGCCTCGGGCACCTTATGGCCGTTCTGCTGTGAGTCAAAGATTTTCGAATCGGACGAAAAACTGATAGTGAATTGTAACATTCAGGGCCACCTAATGACGATGGACCACACAAATTGCGTACCGATTCAATACATCGTCCTCCAGCCGACTTGACTCCATGGGACTATTGCTGCCTCGGGCACCTTATGGTCGTTCTCCCGTGGGTCTTGATTATCGAATGGGACGAAAAACCGATAGTTAATTGTAACATTCAGCGCCACCTAATGATGATGGATGACTCAAATTGCGTCCCGATTCAATACATCGTCCTCCAGCAGCCTTGTCTCCATGGGTCTATAGCTGCCTCGGGCACCTTATGGCCGTTCTGCTGTAACTCAAAGATTTTCGAATCGGACGAAAAACTGATAGTGAATTGTAACGATCAGGGCCTCCTAATGTCGATGGAACACTCAAATTACGTCCCGATTAAATACATCGTCCTCCAGCCGACTTGACACCATGGGTCTATTGCTGCCTCGGGCCGTTCTTGTGTGAGTCTAGATTATCGAATGGGATGAAAAACTGATAGTGAATTGTAACGTTCAGGGCCACCTAATGACGATGGATCATTAAAATTGCGTCCCGATTCAATACATCGTCCTCCAGCAGACTTGTCTCCATGGGTCTATTGCTGCCTCGGACACCTTATGGCCGTTCTGCTGTGAGTCAACGATTTTCGAATCGGACGAAAAACTGATAGTGAATTGTAACGTTCAGGGCCTCCATATGACGATGGAACACTCAAATTGCGTCCCGATGCAATACATCGTCCTCCAGCAGACTTGCCTCCATGGGTCTATTGCTGCCTCTGGCACCTTATGGCCGTTCTGCTGTGGTCAAAGATTTTCGAATCGGACGAAAAACTGATAGTGAATTGTAACATTTAGGGCCACCTAATGACGATGGACCACACAAATTGCGTCCCGATTCAATACATCGTCCTCCAGCCGACTTGACTCCATGGGTCTATTGCTGCCTCGGGCATCTTATGGCCGTTCTGCTGTGAGTCTAGATTATTGAATGGGACGAAAAACAGATAGTTAATTGTAACATTCAGCGCCACCTAATGATGATGGATCACTCAAATTGCGTCCCGATTCAATACATCGTCCTCCAGCAGACTTGTCTCCATGGGTCTATTGCTGCCTCGGGCACCTTATGGCCGTTTTGCTGTGAGTCAAAGATTTTCGAATCGGACGAAAAACTAATAGTTAATTGTAACGTTCAGTGCCTCCTAATGACGATGGAACACTCAAATTGCGTCCCGATGCAATACATCGTCCTCCAGCAGACTTGTCTCCATGGGTCTATTGCTGCCTCGGGCACCTTATGGCCGTTCTGCTGTGAGCCAAAGATTTTCGAATCGTACGAAAAACTGATAGTGAATTGTATCATTCAGGGCCACCTAATGACGATGGACCTCACAAATTGCGTCCCGATTCAATACATCGTCCTCCAGCCGACTTGACTCCATGGGTCTATAGCTGCCTCGTGCACCTTATGGCCGTTCTGCTGTGAGTGTAGATTATCGAATGGGACGAAAAACTGATAGTGAACTGTAACGTTCAGGGCCACCTAATGACGATGGATCACTCAAATTGCGTCCCGATTCAATACAACGTCCTCCAGCAGACTTGTCTCCATGGGTCTATTGCAGCACCGTGCACCTTAAGGCCGTTCTGCTGTGACTCAAAGATTTTCGAATCGGACGAAAAACTGATAGTGAATTGTAACGTTCGGGGCCACCTAATGACGATGGATCACTCAAATTGCGTCCCGATTCAATACATCGTCCTCCAGCAGACTTGTCTCCATGGGTCTATTGCTGCCTCGGACACCTTATGGCCGTTCTGCTGTGAGTCAAAGATTTTCGAATCGGACGAAAAACTGATAGTGAATTGTAACGTTCAGGGCCTCCTAATGACGATGGAACACTCAAATTGCGTCCCGATTCAATACATCGTCCTGCAGCAGACTTGTCTCCATGGGTCTATTGCTGCCTCGGACACCTTATGGCCGTTCTGCTGTGAGTCAAAGATTTTCGAATCTGACGAAAAACTGATAGTGAATTGAAACATTCTGGGCCACCTAATGACGATGGATCACTCAAATTGCGTCCCAATTCAATACATCGTCCTCCAGCCGACTTGTCTCCATGGGCCTATTGCTGCCTCGGGCACTTTATGCCCGTTCTGCTGTGAGTCAAATATTTTCGAATCGGACGAAAAACTGATAGTGAATTGCAACGTTCAGGGCCACCTAATGTCGATGGATCACTCAAATTGCGTCCCGATTCAATACATCGTCCTGCAGCCGACTTGTCTCCATGGGTCTATTGCTGCTTTGGGCACTTTACGGCCGTTCAGCTGTGAGTCATAAATTTTCGAATCGGACGAAAAACTGATAGTGAATTGTAACGTTCAGGGCCTCCTAATGACGATGGATCACTCAAATTGCGTCCCGATTCAATACATCGTCCTCCAGCAGACTTGTCTCCATGGGCCTATTGCTGCCTCGGGCACCTTATGGCCGTTCTGCTGTGAGTCTAGATTATCGAATGGGACGAAAAACTGATAGTGAACTGTAACGTTCAGGGCCACCTAATGACGATGGATCACTCAAATTGCGTCCCGATTCAATACATCGTCCTCCAGCAGACTTGTCTCCATGGGCCTATTGCTGCCTCGGGCACCTTATGGCCGTTCTGCTGTGAGTCAAAGATTCTCGAATCGGAGGAAAGACTGATAGTGAATTGTAACGTTCAGGGCCACCGAATGACGATGGATCACTCAAATTGCGTCCCGATTCAATACATCGTCCTCCAGCAGACTTGTCTCCATGGGTCTATTGCTGCCCCGTGCACCTTAAGGCCGTTCTGCTGTGACTCAAAGATTTTCGAATCGGACGAAAAACTGATAGTGAATTGTAACGTTCAGGGCCACCTAATGACGATGGATCACTCAAATTGCGTCCCGATTCAATACATCGTCCTCCAGCAGACTTGTCTCCATGGGTCTATTGCTGCCTGGGTCACCTTATGGCCGTTCTGCTGTGAGTCAAAGATTTTCGAATCGGACGAAAAACTGATAGTGAATTGTAACGTTCAGGGCCTCCTAATGATGATGGAACACTCAAATTGCTTCCCGATGCAATACATCGTCCTCCAGCAGACTTGTCTCCATGGGTCTATTGCTGCCTCGGGCACCTTATGGCCGTTCTGCTGTGAGTCAAAGACTTTCGAATCGGACGAAAAACTGATAGTGAATTGTAACGTTCAGGGCAACCTAATGACGATGGATCACTCAAAATGCGTCCCGATTCAATACATCGTCCTCCAGCAGACTTGTCTCC
Organism: Schistocerca cancellata; assembly: GCF_023864275.1. NCBI lineage: Eukaryota > Metazoa > Arthropoda > Insecta > Orthoptera > Acrididae > Schistocerca > Schistocerca cancellata. The sequence goes on along the minus strand of NC_064634.1, from coordinate 522,989,181 downwards.
ATGGGTCTATTGCTGCCTCGGGCACCTTATGGCCGTTCTGCTGTGAGTCAAAGATTTTCGAATCGGACGAAAAACTGATAGTGTATTGTAACGTTCAGGGCCACCTAATGACGATGGATCACTCAAATTGCGTCCCGATTCAATACATCGTCCTCCAGCAGACTTGTCTCCATGGGTCTATTGCTGCCTCGGGCACCTTATGGCCGTTCTGCGGTGAGTCTAGATTATTGAATGGGACGAAAAACTGATAGTGAATTGTAACGTTCAGGGCCACCTAATGACGATGGATCACTCAAATTGCGTCCCCATTCAATACATCGTCCTCCAGCAGACTTAACTCCATGGGTCTATTGCTGCCTCGGGCACCTTTTGGCCGTTCTGCTGTGAGTCAACGATTTTCGAATCGGACGAAAAACTGATAGTGAATTGTAACGTTCAGGGCCACCTAATGACGATGGATCACTCAAATTGCGTCCCGATTCAATACATCGTCCTCCAGCAGACTTGTCTCCATGGGTCTATTGCTGCCTCGGACACCTTATGGCCGTTCTGCTGTGAGTTAACGATTTTCGAATCCGACGAAAAACTGATAGTGAATTGTAACGTTCAGTGCCTCCTAATGACGATGGAACACTCAAATTGCGTCCCGATGCAATACATCGTCCTCCAGCAGACTTGTCTCCATGGGCCTATTGCTGCCTCGGGCACCTTATGGCCGTTCTGCTGTGAGTCAAAGATTTTCGAATCGGACGAAAAACTGATAGTGAATTGTAACGTTCAGGGCCACCTAATGACGATGGATCACTCAAATTGCGTCCCGATTCAATACATCGTCCTCCAGCAGACTTGTCTCCATGGGTCTATTGCTGCCTCGGGCACCTTATGGCCGTTCTGCGGTGAGTCTAGATTATTGAATGGGACGAAAAACTGATAGTGAATTGTAACGTTCAGGGCCACCTAATGACGATGGATCACTCAAATTGCGTCCCGATTCAATACATCGTCCTCCAGCAGACTTGTCTCCATGGGTCTATTGCTGCCTCGGGCACCTTATGGCCGTTCTGCGGTGAGTCTAGATTATCGAATGGGACGAAAAACTGATAGTGAATTGTAACGTTCAGGGCCACCTAATGACGATGGATCACTCAAATTGCGTCCCGATTCAATACATCGTCCTCCAGCAGACTTGTCTCCATGGGTCTATTGCTGCCTCGGACACCTTATGGCCGTTCTGCTGTGAGTCAACGATTTTCGAATCCGACGAAAAACTGATAGTGAATTGTAACGTTCAGTGCCTCCTAATGACGATGGAACACTCAAATTGCGTCCCGATGCAATACATCGTCCTCCAGCAGACTTGTCTCCATGGGTCTATTGCTGCCTCGGGCACCTTATGGCCGTTCTGCTGTGAGTCAAAGATTTTCGAATCGGACGAAAAACTGATAGTGAATTGTAACGTTCAGGGCCACCTAATGACGATGGATCACTCAAATTGCGTCCCGATTCAATACATCGTCCTCCAGCAGACTTGTCTCCATGGGTCTATTGCTGCCTCGGGCACCTTATGGCCGTTCTGCGGTGAGTCTAGATTATTGAATGGGACGAAAAACTGATAGTGAATTGTAACGTTCAGGGCCACCTAATGACGATGGATCACTCAAATTACGTCCCGATTCAATACATCGTCCTCCAGCAGACTTGTCTCCATGGGTCTATTGCTGCCTCGGGCACCTTATGGCCGTTCTGCGGTGAGTCTAGATTATCGAATGGGACGAAAAACTGATAGTGAATTGTAACGTTCAGGGCCACCTAATGACGATGGATCACTCAAATTGCGTCCCGATTCAATACATCGTCCTCCAGCAGACTTGTCTCCAAGGGTCTATTGCTGCCTCGGTCACCTTTTGGCCGTTCTGCTGTGAGTCAACGATTTTCGAATCCGACGAGAAACTGATAATGAATTGTAACGTTCAGTGCCTCCTAATGACGATGGAACACTCACATTGCGTCCCGATGCAATACATCGTCCTCCAGCAGACTTGTCTCCATGGGTATATTTTTGCCTCTGGCACCTTATGGCCGTTCTGCTGTGAGTCAAAGATTTTCGAATCGGACGAAAAACTGATAGTGTATTGTAACATTCAGGGCCACCTAATGACGATGGACCTCACAAATTGCGTCCCGATTCAATACATCGTCCTCCAGCCTACTTGACTCCATGGGTCTATAGCTGCCTCGTGCACCTTATGGCCGTTCCGCTGTGACTCAAAGATTTTCGATTCGGACGAAAAACTGATAGTGAATTGTAACGTTCAGGACCTCCTAATGACGATGGAACACTCAAATTGAGTCCCGATTCAATACATCGTCCTCCAGCCGACTTGTCTCCATGGGTCTATTGCTGCCTCGGGCACCTTATGGTCGTTCTCCCGTGAGTCTTGATTATCGAATGGGACGAAAAAGTAATAGTTAATTGTAACATTCAGGGCCTCCTAATGACGATGGAACACTCAAATTGCGTCCCGATTCAATTCCTCGTCGACCAGCAGACTTGTCTCCATGGGTCTATTGCTGCCTCGGGCACCTTATGGCCGTTCTGCTGTGAGTCAACGATTTTCGAATCGGACGAAAAACTGATAGTGAATCGTAACGTTCAGGGCCACCTAATGACGATGGATCACTCAAATTGCGTCCCGATTCAATGCATCGTCCTCCAGCAGACTTGTCTCCATGGGTCTATTGCTGCCTCGGGCACCTTATGGCCGTTCTGCTGTGAGTCAAAGATTTTCGAATCGGACGAAAAACTGATAGTGAATTGTAACGTTCAGGGCCACCTAATGTCGATGGATCACTCAAATTGCGTCCCGATTCAATACATCGTCCTCCAGCCGACTTGTCTCCATGGGTCTATTGCAGCTTTGGGCACTTTACGGCCGTTCTGCTGCGAGTCATAGATTTTCGAATCGGACGAAAAACTGATAGTGAATTGTAACGTTCAGGGCCTCATAATGACGATGGAACACTCAAATTGCGTCCCGATTCAATACATCGTCCTGCAGCAGACTTGTCTCCATGGGTCTATTGCTGCCTTGGGCACCTTATGGCCGTTCTGCTGTGAGTCAAAGATTTTCGAATCTGACGAAAAACTGATAGTGAATTGTAACATTCTGGGCCACCTAATGACGATGGATCTCTCAAATTGCGTCCCGATTCAATACATCGTCCTCCAGCCGACTTGTCTCCATGGGTGTATTGCTGCCTCGGGCACCTTATGGCCGTTCTGCTGTGAGTCAAATATTTTCGAATCGGACGAAAAATTGATAGTGACTTGTAACTTTCAGGGCCACCTAATGTCGATGGATCACTCAAATTGCGTCCCGATTCAATACATCGTCCTCCAGCAGACTTGTCTCCATGGGTCTATTGCTGCCTCGGGCACCTTATGGCCGTTCTGCTGTGAGTCAAAGAGATTCGAATCGGACGAAAAACTGATAGTGAATTGTAACATTCAGGGCCACCTAATGACGATGGACGACACCAATTGCGTCCCGATTCAATACATCGTCCTCCAGCCGACTTGACTCCATGGGTCTATTGCTGCCTCGGGCACCTTATGGCCGTTCTGCTGTGAGTCTAGATAATAGAATGGGACGAAAAACTGATAGTGGATTGTAACGTACAGGGCCACGTAATGAGGATGGATCATTCAAATTGCGTCCCGATTCAATACATCGTCCTCCAGCAGACTTGTCTCCATGGGTGTATTGCTGCCTCGGGCACCTTTTGGCCGTTCTGCTGTGAGTCAACGATTTTCGAATCGGACGAAAAACTGATAGTGAATTTTAACCTTCAGGGCCACCTAATGACGATGGATCACTCACATTGCGTCCCGATTCAATACATCGTCCTCCAGCAGACTTGTCTCCATGGGTCTATTGCTGCCTCGGGCACCTTGTGGCCGTTCTGCTGTGAGTCAAAGATTTTCGAATCGGACGAAAAACTGATAGTGAATTGTAACGTTCAGGGCCTCCTTATGACGATGGAACACTCAAATTGCGTCCCGATTCAATACATCGTCCTGCAGCAGACTTGTGTCCATGGGTCTATTGCTGCCTCGGGCACCTTATGGCCGTTCTGCTGTGAGTCAAAGATTTTCGAATCGGACGAAAAACTGATAGTGAATTGTAACATTCAGGGCCACCTAATGACGATGGACCACACAAATTGCGTACCGATTCAATACATCGTCCTCCAGCCGACTTGACTCCATGGGACTATTGCTGCCTCGGGCACCTTATGGTCGTTCTCCCGTGGGTCTTGATTATCGAATGGGACGAAAAACCGATAGTTAATTGTAACATTCAGCGCCACCTAATGATGATGGATCACTCAAATTGCGTCCCGATTCAATACATCGTCCTCCAGCAGCCTTGTCTCCATGGGTCTATAGCTGCCTCGGGCACCTTATGGCCGTTCTGCTGTAACTCAAAGATTTTCGAATCGGACGAAAAACTGATAATGAATTGTAACGATCAGGGCCTCCTAATGTCGATGGAACACTCAAATTACGTCCCGATTAAATACATCGTCCTCCAGCCGACTTGACACCATGGGTCTATTGCTGCCTCGGGCCGTTCTTGTGTGAGTCTAGATTATCGAATGGGATGAAAAACTGATAGTGAATTGTAACGTTCAGGGCCACCTAATGACGATGGATCATTAAAATTGCGTCCCGATTCAATACATCGTCCTCCAGCAGACTTGTCTCCATGGGTCTATTGCTGCCTCGGACACCTTATGGCCGTTCTGCTGTGAGTCAACGATTTTCGAATCGGACGAAAAACTGATAGTGAATTGTAACGTTCAGGGCCTCCATATGACGATGGAACACTCAAATTGCGTCCCGATGCAATACATCGTCCTCCAGCAGACTTGCCTCCATGGGTCTATTGCTGCCTCTGGCACCTTATGGCCGTTCTGCTGTGGTCAAAGATTTTCGAATCGGACGAAAAACTGATAGTGAATTGTAACATTTAGGGCCACCTAATGACGATGGACCACACAAATTGCGTCCCGATTCAATACATCGTCCTCCAGCCGACTTGACTCCATGGGTCTATTGCTGCCTCGGGCATCTTATGGCCGTTCTGCTGTGAGTCTAGATTATTGAATGGGACGAAAAACAGATAGTTAATTGTAACATTCAGCGCCACCTAATGATGATGGATCACTCAAATTGCGTCCCGATTCAATACATCGTCCTCCAGCAGACTTGTCTCCATGGGTCTATTGCTGCCTCGGGCACCTTATGGCCGTTTTGCTGTGAGTCAAAGATTTTCGAATCGGACGAAAAACTAATAGTTAATTGTAACGTTCAGTGCCTCCTAATGACGATGGAACACTCAAATTGCGTCCCGATGCAATACATCGTCCTCCAGCAGACTTGTCTCCATGGGTCTATTGCTGCCTCGGGCACCTTATGGCCGTTCTGCTGTGAGCCAAAGATTTTCGAATCGTACGAAAAACTGATAGTGAATTGTATCATTCAGGGCCACCTAATGACGATGGACCTCACAAATTGCGTCCCGATTCAATACATCGTCCTCCAGCCGACTTGACTCCATGGGTCTATAGCTGCCTCGTGCACCTTATGGCCGTTCTGCTGTGAGTGTAGATTATCGAATGGGACGAAAAACTGATAGTGAACTGTAACGTTCAGGGCCACCTAATGACGATGGATCACTCAAATTGCGTCCCGATTCAATACAACGTCCTCCAGCAGACTTGTCTCCATGGGTCTATTGCAGCACCGTGCACCTTAAGGCCGTTCTGCTGTGACTCAAAGATTTTCGAATCGGACGAAAAACTGATAGTGAATTGTAACGTTCGGGGCCACCTAATGACGATGGATCACTCAAATTGCGTCCCGATTCAATACATCGTCCTCCAGCAGACTTGTCTCCATGGGTCTATTGCTGCCTGGGTCACCATATGGCCGTTCTGCTGTGAGTCAAAGATTTTCGAATCGGACGAAAAACTGATAGTGAATTGTAACGTTCAGGGCCTCCTAATGACGATGGAACACTCAAATTGCGTCCCGATTCAATACATCGTCCTGCAGCAGACTTGTCTCCATGGGTCTATTGCTGCCTCGGACACCTTATGGCCGTTCTGCTGTGAGTCAAAGATTTTCGAATCTGACGAAAAACTGATAGTGAATTGAAACATTCTGGGCCACCTAATGACGATGGATCACTCAAATTGCGTCCCAATTCAATACATCGTCCTCCAGCCGACTTGTCTCCATGGGCCTATTGCTGCCTCGGGCACTTTATGGCCGTTCTGCTGTGAGTCAAATATTTTCGAATCGGACGAAAAACTGATAGTGAATTGTAACGTTCAGGGCCACCTAATGTCGATGGATCACTCAAATTGCGTCCCGATTCAATACATCGTCCTGCAGCCGACTTGTCTCCATGGGTCTATTGCTGCTTTGGGCACTTTACGGCCGTTCAGCTGTGAGTCATAAATTTTCGAATCGGACGAAAAACTGATAGTGAATTGTAACGTTCAGGGCCTCCTAATGACGATGGATCACTCAAATTGCGTCCCGATTCAATACATCGTCCTCCAGCAGACTTGTCTCCATGGGTCTATTGCTGCCTGGGTCACCTTATGGGCGTTCTGCTGTGAGTCAAAGATTTTCGAATCGGACGAAAAACTGATAGTGAATTGTAACGTTCAGGGCCTCCTAATGACGATGGAACACTCAAATTGCGTCCCGATTCAATACATCGTCCTGCAGCAGACTTGTCTCCATGGGTCTATTGCTGCCTCGGACACCTTATGGCCGTTCTGCTGTGAGTCAAATATTTTCGAATCGGACGAAAAACTGATAGTGAATTGTAACGTTCAGGGCCACCTAATGTCGATGGATCACTCAAATTGCGTCCCGATTCAATACATCGTCCTCCAGCCGAGTTGTCTCCATGGGTCTATTTCTGCTTTGGGCACTTTACGGCCGTTCTGCTGTGAGTCATAGATTTTCGAATCGGACGAAAAACTGATAGTGAATTGTAACGTTCAGGGCCTCCTAATGACGATAGAACACTCAAATTGCGTCCCGATTCAATACATCGTCCTGCAGCAGACTTGTCTCCATGGGTCTATTGCTGCCTTGGGCACCTAATGGCCGTTCTGGTGTGAGTCAAAGATTTTCGAATCGGACGAAAAACTGATAGTGAATTGTAACATTCAGGGCCACCTAATGACGCTGGACCTCACAAATTGCGTCCCGATTCAATACATCGTCCTGCAGCAGACTTGTCTCCATGGGTCTATTGCTGCCTTGGGCACCTAATGGCCGTTCTGGTGTGAGTCAAAGATTTTCGAATCTGACGAAAAACTGATAGTGAATTGTAACATTCTGGGCCACCTAATGACGATGGATCACTCAAATTGCGTCCCGATTCAATACATCGTCCTCCAGCCAACTTGTCTCCATGGGTCTATTGCAGCCTCGGGCACCTTATGGCCGTTCTGCTGTGAGTCAAATATTTTCGAATCGGACGAAAAACTGATAGTGACTTGTAACGTTCAGGGCCACCTAATGTCGATGGATCACTCAAATTGCGTCCCGATTCAATACATCGTCCTCCAGCAGACTTGTCTCCATGGGTCTATTGCTGCCTCGAACACTTTATGGCCATTCTGCTGTGAGTCAACGATTTTCGAATCCGACGAAAAACTGATAGTGAATTGTAACATTCAGGGCCACCTAATGACGCTGGACCTCACAAATTGCGTCCCGATTCAATACATCGTCCTCCAGCCGACTTGTCTCCATGGGTCTATAGCTGCCTCGTGCACCTTATGGCCGTTCTGCTGTGAGACTAGATTATCGAATGGGACGAAAAACTGATAGTGAATTGTAACGTTCAGGGCCACCTAATGACGATGGATCACTCAAATTGCGTCCCGATTCAATACATCGTCCTCCAGCAGACTTGTCTCCATGGGTCTATTGCTGCCTCGGGCACCTTATGGCCGTTCTGCTGTGAGTCAAAGATTCTCGAATCGGAGGAAAGACTGATAGTGAATTGCAACGTTCAGGGCCACCGAATGACGATGGATCACTCAAATTGCGTCCCGATTCAATACATCGACCTCCAGCAGACTTGTCTCCATGGGTCTATTGCTGCCTCGTGCACCTTATGGCCGTTCTGCTGTGCCTCAAAGATTTTCGAATCGGACGAAAAACTGATGGTGAATTGTAACGTTCAGGGCCTCCTAATGACGATGGAACACTCAAATTGAGTCCCGATTCAATACATCGTCCTCCAGCCGACTTGTCTCCATGAGTCTATTGCTGCCTCGGGCACCTTATGGTCGTTCTCCCGTGAGTCTTGATTATCGAATGGGACGAAAAAGTGATAGTTAATTGTAACATTCAGGGCCGCCTAATGACGATGGAACACTCAAATTGCGTCGCGATTCAATACCTCGTCGTCCAGCAGACTTGTCTCCATGGGTCTATTGCTGCCTCGGGCACCTTATGGCCGTTCTGCTGTGAGTCAACGATTTTCGAATCGGACATAAAACTGATAGTGAATTGTAACGTTCAGGGCCACCTAATGACAATGGATCACTCAAATTGCGTCCCGATTCAATACATCGTCATCCAGCAGACTTGTCTCCATGGGTCTATTGCTGCCTCGGGCGCCTTATGGCCGTTCTGCTGTGAGTCAAAGATTTTCGAATCGGACGAAAAACTGATAGTGAATTGTAACGTTCAGGGCCTCCTAATGACGATGGAACACTCAAATTGCGTCCCGATTCAATACATCGTCCTGCAGCAGGCTTAACTCCATGGGTCTATTGCTGCCTCGGGCACCTTATGGCCGTTCTGCTGTGAGTCAAATATTTTCGAATCGGACGAAAAACTGATAGTGAATTGTAACGTTCAGGGCCACCTAATGTCGATGGATCACTCAAATTGCGTCCCGATTCAATACATCGTCCTCCAGCCGACTTGTCTACATGGGTCTAATGCTGCCTCGGGCACCTTATGGCCGTTGTGCTGTGAGTCAAAGATTTTCGAATCGGACGAAAAACTGATAGTGAATTGTAACGTTAAGGGACACCTAATGACGATGGATCACTCAAATTGCGTCCCGATTCAATACATCGTCCTCCAGCAGACTTGTCTCCATGGGTCTATTGCTGCCTCGGATACCTTATGGCTGTTCTGCTGTGACTCAAAGATTTTCGAATCGGACGAAAAACTGATAGTTAATTGCAACATTCAGGGCCACCTAATGACGATGGACCACACAAATTGCGTCCCGATTCAATACATCGTCCTCCAGCCGACTTGACTCCATGGGAATATTGCTGCCTCGGGCACCTTATGGTCGTTCTCCTGTGGGTCTTGATTATCGAATGGGACGAAAAACTGATAGTGAATTGTAACGTTCAGGGCCTCCTAATGACGATGGAACATTCAAATTGCGTCCCGATGCAATACATCGTCCTCCAGCAGACTTGTCTCCATGGGTCTATTGCTGCCTCGGACACCTTATGGCCATTCTGCTGTGAGTCAACGATTTTCGAATCCGACGAAAAACTGATAGTGAATTGTAACGTTCAGTGCCTCCTAATGACGATGGAACACTCAAATTGCGTCCCGATGCAATACATCGTCCTCCAGCAGACTTGTCTCCATGGGTCTATTGCTGCCCCGGGCACCTTATGGCCGTTCTGCTGTGAGTCAAAGATTTTCGAATCGGACGAAAAACTGATGGTGAATTGTAACATTCAGGGCCACCTAATGACGATGGACCTCACAAATTGCGTCCCGATTCAATACATCGTCCTCCAGCCGACTTGACTCCATGGGTCTATAGCTGCCTCGTGCACCTTATGGCCGTTCTGCTGTGAGTCTAGATTATCGAATGGGACGAAAAACTGATAGTCAATTGTAACGTTCAGGGCCACCTAATGACGATGGATCACTCAAATTGCGTCCCGATTCAATACATCGTCCTCCAGCAGACTTGTCTCCATGGGTCTATTGCTGCCTCGGGCACCTTATGGCCGTTCTGCTGTGAGTCAAAGATTCTCGAATCGGAGGAAAGACTGATAGTGAATTGTAACATTCAGGGCCACCGAATGACGATGGATCACTCAAATTGCGTCCCGATTCAATACATCGTCCTCCAGCAGACTTCTCTCCATGGGTCTATTGCTGCCTCGTGCACCTTATGGCCATTCTGCTGTGACTCAAAGATTTTCGAATCGGACGAAAAACTGATAGTGAATTGTAACGTTCAGGGCCTCCTAATGACGATGGAACACTCAAATTGAGTCCCGATTCAATACATCGTCCTCCAGCCGACTTGTCTCCATGGGCCTGTTGCTGCCTCGGGCACCTTATGGTCGTTCTCCCGTGAGTCTTGATTATCGAATGGGACGAAAAAGTGATAGTTAATTGTAACATTCAGGGCCTCCTAATGACGATGGAACACTCAAATTGCGTCCCGATTCAATACCTCGTCGTCCAGCAGACTTGTCTCCATGGGTCTATTGCTGCCTCGGGCACCTTATGGCCGTTCTGCTGTGAGTCAACTATTTTCGAATCGGACGAAAAACTGATAGTGAATTGTAACGTTCAGTGCCACCTAATGACCATGGATCACTCAAATTGCGTCCCGATTCAATACATCGTCCTCCAGCAGACTTGTCTCCATGGGTCTATTGCTGCCTCGGGCACCTTATGGCCGTTCTGCTGTGAGTCAAAGATTTTCGAATCGGACGAAAAACTGATAGTGAATTGTAACGTTCAGGGCCTCCTAATGACGATGGAACACTCAAATTGCGTCCCGATTCAATACATCGTCCTGCAGCAAACTTGTCTCCATGGGTCTATTGCTGCCTCGGGCACCTTATGGCCGTTCTGCTGTGAGTCAAAGATTTTCGAATCTGACGAAAAATTGATAGTGAATTATAACATTCTGGGCCACCTAATGACGATGGATCACTCAAATTGCGTCCCAATTCAATACATCGTCCTCCAGCCGACTTGTCTCCATGGGTCTATTGCTGCCTCGGGCACCTTATGGCCGTTCTCCTGTGAGTCAAATATTTTCGAATCGGACGAAAAACTGATAGTGAATTGTAACGTTCAGGGCCACCTAATGTCGATGGATCACTCAAATTGCGTCCCGATTCAATACATCGTCCTCCAGCCGACTTGTCTACATGGGGCTAATGCTGCCTCGGGCACCTTATGGCCGTTGTGCTGTGAGTCAAAGATTTTCGAATCGGACGAAAAACTGATAGTGAATTATAACGTTAAGGGACACCTAATGACGATGGATCACTCAAATTGCGTCCCGATTCAATACATCGTCCTCCAGCAGACTTGTCTCCATGGGTCTATTGCTGCCTCGGATACCTTATGGCTGTTCTGCTGTGACTCAAAGATTTTCGAATCGGACGAAAAACTGATAGTTAATTGCAACGTTCAGGGCCACCGAATGACGATGGATCACTCAAATTGCGTCCCGATTCAATACATCGTCCTCCAGCAGACTTGTCCCCATGGGTCTATTGCTGCCTCGGGCACCTTATGGCCGTTCTGATGTGAGTCAAAGATTTTCGAATGGGACGAAAAACTGATAGTGAATTGTAACATTCAGGGCCACCTAATGACGATGGACCACACAAATTGCGTCCCGATTCAATACATCGTCCTCCAGCCGACTTGACTCCATGGGACTATTGCTGCCTCGGGCACCTTATGGTCGTTCTCCTGTGGGTCTTGATTATCGAATGGGACGAAAAACTGATAGTGAATTGTAACGTTCAGGGCCTCCTAATGACGATGGAACATTCAAATTGCGTCCCGATGCAATACATCGTCCTCCAGCAGACTTGTCTCCATGGGTCTATTGCTGCCTCGGGCACCTTATGGCCGTTCTGCTGTGAGTCAAAGATTTTCGAATCGGACGAAAAATTGATAGTGAATTGTAACGTTCAGGGCAACCTAATGACGATGGATCACTCAAATTGCGTCCCGATTCAATACATCGTCCTCCAGCAGACTTGTCTCCATGGATCTATTGCTGCCTCGGGCACCTTATGGCCCTTCTGCTGTGAGTCAAAGATTTTCGAATCGGACGAAAAACTGATAGTGAATTGTAACGTTCAGGGCCTCCTAATGACGATGGAACACTCAAATTGCGTCCCGATTCAATACATCGTCCTGCAGCAGACTTGTCTCCATGGGTCTATTGCTGCCTCGGGCACCTTATGGCCGTTCTGCTGTGAGTCAAAGATTTTCGAATCGGACGAAAAACTGATGGTGAATTGTAACATTCTGGACCAACTAATGACGATGGATCACTCAAATTGCGTGCCGATTCAATACATCGTCCTCCAGCAGACTTGTCTCCATGGGTCTATTGCTGCCTCGGACACCTTATGGCCATTCTGCTGTGAGTCAACGATTTTCGAATCCGACGAAAAACTGATAGTGAATTGTAACGTTCAGTGCCTCCTAATGACGATGGAACACTCAAACTGCGTCCCGATGCAATACATCGTCCTCCAGCAGACTTGTCTCCATGGGTCTATTGCTGCCCCGGGCACCTTATGGCCGTTCTGCTGTGAGTCAAAGATTTTCGAATCGGACGAAAAACTGATGGTGAATTGTAACATTCAGGGCCACCTAATGTCGATGGACCTCACAAATTGCGTCCCGATTCAATACATCGTCCTCCAGCCGACTTGACTCCATGGGTCTATAGCTGCCTCGTGCACCTTATGGCCGTTCTGCTGTGAGTCTAGATTATCGAATGGGACGAAAAACTGATAGTCAATTGTAACGTTCAGGGCCACCTAATGACGATGGATCACTCAAATTGCGTCCCGATTCAATACATCGTCCTCCAGCAGACTTGTCTCCATGGGTCTATTGCTGCCTCGGGCACCTTATGGCCGTTCTGCTGTGAGTCAAAGATTCTCGAATCGGAGGAAAGACTGATAGTGAATTGTAACGTTCAGGGCCACCGAATGACGATGGATCACTCAAATTGCGTCCCGATTCAATACATCGTCCTCCAGCAGACTTCTCTCCATGGGTCTATTGCTGCCTCGTGCACCTTATGGCCGTTCTGCTGTGACTCAAAGATTTTCGAATCGGACGAAAAACTGATAGTGAATTGTAACGTTCAGGGCCTCCTAATGACGATGGAACACTCAAATTGCGTCCCGATTCAATACCTCGTCGTCCAGCAGACTTGTCTCCATGGGTCTATTGCTGCCTCGGGCACCTTATGGCCGTTCTGCTGTGAGTCAACTATTTTCGAATCGGACGAAAAACTGATAGTGAATTGTAACGTTCAGTGCCACCTAATGACCATGGATCACTCAAATTGCGTCCCGATTCAATACATCGTCCTCCAGCAGACTTGTCTCCATGGGTCTATTGCTGCCTCGGGCACCTTATGGCCGTTCTGCTGTGAGTCAAAGATTTTCGAATCGGACGAAAAACTGATAGTGAATTGTAACGTTCAGGGCCTCCTAATGACGATGGAACACTCAAATTGCGTCCCGATTCAATACATCGTCCTGCAGCAAACTTGTCTCCATGGGTCTATTGCTGCCTCGGGCACCTTATGGCCGTTCTGCTGTGAGTCAAAGATTTTCGAATCTGACGAAAAATTGATAGTGAATTATAACATTCTGGGCCACCTAATGACGATGGATCACTCAAATTGCGTCCCAATTCAATACATCGTCCTCCAGCCGACTTGTCTCCATGGGTCTATTGCTGCCTCGGGCACCTTATGGCCGTTCTCCTGTGAGTCAAATATTTTCGAATCGGACGAAAAACTGATAGTGAATTGTAACGTTCAGGGCCACCTAATGTCGATGGATCACTCAAATTGCGTCCCGATTCAATACATCGTCCTCCAGCCGACTTGTCTACATGGGGCTAATGCTGCCTCGGGCACCTTATGGCCGTTGTGCTGTGAGTCAAAGATTTTCGAATCGGACGAAAAACTGATAGTGAATTATAACGTTAAGGGACACCTAATGACGATGGATCACTCAAATTGCGTCCCGATTCAATACATCGTCCTCCAGCAGACTTGTCTCCATGGGTCTATTGCTGCCTCGGATACCTTATGGCTGTTCTGCTGTGACTCAAAGATTTTCGAATCGGACGAAAAACTGATAGTTAATTGCAACGTTCAGGGCCACCGAATGACGATGGATCACTCAAATTGCGTCCCGATTCAATACATCGTCCTCCAGCAGACTTGTCCCCATGGGTCTATTGCTGCCTCGGGCACCTTATGGCCGTTCTGATGTGAGTCAAAGATTTTCGAATCGGACGAATAACTGATAGTGAATTGTAACATTCAGGGCCACCTAATGACGATGGACCACACAAATTGCGTCCCGATTCAATACATCGTCCTCCAGCCGACTTGACTCCATGGGACTATTGCTGCCTCGGGCACCTTATGGTCGTTCTCCTGTGGGTCTTGATTATCGAATGGGACGAAAAACTGATAGTGAATTGTAACGTTCAGGGCCTCCTAATGACGATGGAACATTCAAATTGCGTCCCGATGCAATACATCGTCCTCCAGCAGACTTGTCTCCATGGGTCTATTGCTGCCTCGGGCACCTTATGGCCGTTCTGCTGTGAGTCAAAGATTTTCGAATCGGACGAAAAATTGATAGTGAATTGTAACGTTCAGGGCAACCTAATGACGATGGATCACTCAAATTGCGTCCCGATTCAATACATCGTCCTCCAGCAGACTTGTCTCCATGGATCTATTGCTGCCTCGGGCACCTTATGGCCCTTCTGCTGTGAGTCAAAGATTTTCGAATCGGACGAAAAACTGATAGTGAATTGTAACGTTCAGGGCCTCCTAATGACGATGGAACACTCAAATTGCGTCCCGATTCAATACATCGTCCTGCAGCAGACTTGTCTCCATGGGTCTATTGCTGCCTCGGGCACCTTATGGCCGTTCTGCTGTGAGTCAAAGATTTTCGAATCGGACGAAAAACTGATGGTGAATTGTAACATTCTGGACCAACTAATGACGATGGATCACTCAAATTGCGTGCCGATTCAATACATCGTCCTCCAGCAGACTTGTCTCCATGGGTCTATTGCTGCCTCGGACACCTTATGGCCATTCTGCTGTGAGTCAACGATTTTCGAATCCGACGAAAAACTGATAGTGAATTGTAACGTTCAGTGCCTCCTAATGACGATGGAACACTCAAACTGCGTCCCGATGCAATACATCGTCCTCCAGCAGACTTGTCTCCATGGGTCTATTGCTGCCCCGGGCACCTTATGGCCGTTCTGCTGTGAGTCAAAGATTTTCGAATCGGACGAAAAACTGATGGTGAATTGTAACATTCAGGGCCACCTAATGTCGATGGACCTCACAAATTGCGTCCCGATTCAATACATCGTCCTCCAGCCGACTTGACTCCATGGGTCTATAGCTGCCTCGTGCACCTTATGGCCGTTCTGCTGTGAGTCTAGATTATCGAATGGGACGAAAAACTGATAGTCAATTGTAACGTTCAGGGCCACCTAATGACGATGGATCACTCAAATTGCGTCCCGATTCAATACATCGTCCTCCAGCAGACTTGTCTCCATGGGTCTATTGCTGCCTCGGGCACCTTATGGCCGTTCTGCTGTGAGTCAAAGATTCTCGAATCGGAGGAAAGACTGATAGTGAATTGTAACGTTCAGGGCCACCGAATGACGATGGATCACTCAAATTGCGTCCCGATTCAATACATCGTCCTCCAGCAGACTTCTCTCCATGGGTCTATTGCTGCCTCGTGCACCTTATGGCCGTTCTGCTGTGACTCAAAGATTTTCGAATCGGACGAAAAACTGATAGTGAATTGTAACGTTCAGGGCCTCCTAATGACGATGGAACACTCAAATTGAGTCCCGATTCAATACATCGTCCTCCAGAGGACTTGTCTCCATGGGTCTATTGCTGCCTCGGGCACCTTATGGTCGTTCTCCCGTGAGTCTTGATTATCGAATGGGACGAAAAAGTGATAGTTAATTGTAACATTCAGGGCCTCCTAATGACGATGGAACACTCAAATTGCGTCCCGATTCAATACCTCGTCGTCCAGCAGACTTGTCTCCATGGGTCTATTGCTGCCTCGGGCCGTTCTGGTGTGAGTCTAGATTATCGAATTGGATGAAAAACTGATAGTGAATTGTAACGTTCAGGGCCTCCTAATGACGATGGAACACTCAAATTGCGTCCCGATTCAATACATCGTCCTGCAGCAAACTTGTCTCCATGGATCTATTGCTGCCTCGGGCACCTTATGGCCGTTTGCTGTGAGTCAAAGATTTTCGAATCTGACGAAAAACTGATAGTGAATTGTAACATTCTGGGCCACCTAATGACGATGGATCACTCATATTGCGTCCCGATTCAATACATCGTCCTCCAGCCGACTTGTCTCCATGGGTCTATTGCTGCCTCGGGCACCTTACGGCCGTTCTGCTGTGAGTCATAGATTTTCGAATCGGACGAAAAACTGATAGTGAATTGTAACGTTCAGGGCCACCTAATGTCGATGGATCACTCAAATTGCGTCCCGATTCAATACATCGTCCTCCAGCCGACTTGACTCCATGGGACTATTGCTGCCTCGGGCACCTTATGGTCGTTCTCCCGTGGGTCTTGATTATCGAATGGGACGAAAAACTGTAAGTTAATTGTAACATTCAGGGCCACCTAATGATGATGGATCACTCAAATTGCGTCCCGATTCAATACATCGTCCTCCAGCAGCCTTGTCTCCATGGGTCTATTGCTGCCTCGGGCATCTTATGGCCGTCCTGCTGTGAGTCTAGATTATTGAATGGGACGAAAAACTGATAGTGAATTGTAACGTTCAGGGCCACCTAATGACGATGGATCACTCAAATTGAGTCCCGATTCAATACATCGTCCTCCAGCAGACTTGTCTCCATGGGTCTATTGCTGCCTCAGGCACCTTATGGCCGTTCTGCTGTGAGTCAACGATTTTCGAATCGGACGAAAAACTGATAGTGAATTTTAACGTTCAGGGCCTCCTAATGACGATGGAACACTCAATGTGCGTCCCGATTCAATACATCGTCCTCCAGCAGACTTGTCTCCATGGGTCTATTGCTGCCTCGGGCACCTTATGGCCGTTCTGCTGTGAGTCAAAGATTTTCGAATCGAACGAAAAACTGATAGTGAATTGTAACATTCAGGGCCACCTAATGACGATGGACGACACCAATTGCGTCCCGATTCAATACATCGTCCTCCAGCCGACTTGACTCCATGGGTCTATTGCTGTCTCGGGCACCTTATGGCCGTTCTGCTGTGAGTCTAGATTATAGAATGGGACGAAAAACTGATAGTGAATTGTAACGTTCAGGGCCACGTAATGATGATGGATCACTCAAATTGCGTCCCGATTCAATACATCGTCCACCAGCAGACTTCTCTCCATGGGTCTATTGCTGCCTCGGGCACCTTATGGTCGTTCTCCCGTGGGTCTTGATTATCGAATGGGACGAAAAACTGATAGTTAATTGTAAAATTCAGGGCCACCTAATGACGATGGACAACACAAATTGCGTCCCGATTCAATACATCGTCCTCCAGCCGACTTGACTCCATGGGACTATTGCTGCCTCGGGCACCTTATGGTCGTTCTCCCGTGGGTCTTGATTATCGAATGGGACGAAAAACTGATAGTTAATTGTAACATTCAGGGCCACCTAATGATGATGGATCACTCAAAATGCGTCCCGATTCAATACATCGTCCTCCAGCAGACTTGTCTCCAAGGGTCTATTGCTGCCTCGGGCACCTTATGGCCGTTCTGCTGTGACTCGAAGATTTTCGAATCGGACGAAAAACTGATAGTGAATGGTAACGATCAGGGCCTCCAAAAGTCGATGGAACACTCAAATTACGTCCCGATTCAGTACATCGTCCTCCAGCCGACTTGACTCCATGGGTCTATGCTGCCTCGGGCCGTTCTGGTGTGAGTCTAGATTATCGAATGGGATGAAAAACTGATAGTGAATTGTAACATTCAGGGCCACCTAATGACGATGGACCTCACAAATTGCGTCCCGATTCAATACATCGTCCTCCAGCCGACTTGACTCCATGGGTCTATAGCTGCCTCGTGCACCTTATGGCCGTTCTGCTGTGAGTCTAGATTATCGAATGGGACGAAAAACTGATAGTCAATTGTAACGTTCAGGGCCACCTAATGACGATGGATCACTCAAATTGCGTCCCGATTCAATACATCGTCCTCCAGCAGACTTGTCTCCATGGGTCTATTGCTGCCTCGGGCACCTTATGGCCGTTCTGCTGTGAGTCAAAGATTCTCGAATCGGAAGAAAGACTGATAGTGAATTGTAACGTTCAGGGCCACCGAATGACGATGGATCACTCAAATTGCGTCCCGATTCAATACATCGTCCTCCAGCAGACTTGTCTCCATGGGTCTATTGCTGCCTCGGGCACCTTATGGCCGTTCTGCTGTGAGTCAAAGATTTTCGAATCGAACGAAAAACTGATAGTGAATTGTAACATTCAGGGCCACCTAATGACGATGGACGACACCAATTGCGTCCCGATTCAATACATCGTCCTCCAGCCGACTTGACTCCATGGGTCTATTGCTGTCTCGGGCACCTTATGGCCGTTCTGCTGTGAGTCTAGATTATAGAATGGGACGAAAAACTGATAGTGAATTGTAACGTTCAGGGCCACGTAATGATGATGGATCACTCAAATTGCGTCCCGATTCAATACATCGTCCACCAGTAGACTTCTCTCCATGGGTCTATTGCTGCCTCGGGCACCTTATGGTCGTTCTCCCGTGGGTCTTGATTATCGAATGGGACGAAAAACTGATAGTTAATTGTAAAATTCAGGGCCACCTAATGACGATGGACAACACAAATTGCGTCCCGATTCAATACATCGTCCTCCAGCCGACTTGACTCCATGGGACTATTGCTGCCTCGGGCACCTTATAGTCGTTCTCCCGTGGGTCTTGATTATCGAATGGGACGAAAAACTGATAGTTAATTGTAACATTCAGGGCCACCTAATGATGATGGATCACTCAAAATGCGTCCCGATTCAATACATCGTCCTCCAGCAGACTTGTCTCCAAGGGTCTATTGCTGCCTCGGGCACCTTATGGCCGTTCTGCTGTGACTCGAAGATTTTCGAATCGGACGAAAAACTGATAGTGAATGGTAACGATCAGGGCCTCCAAAAGTCGATGGAACACTCAAATTACGTCCCGATTCAGTACATCGTCCTCCAGCCGACTTGACTCCATGGGTCTATTGCTGCCTCGGGCCGTTCTGGTGTGAGTCTAGATTATCGAATGGGATGAAAAACTGATAGTGAATTGTAACATTCAGGGCCACCTAATGACGATGGACCTCACAAATTGCGTCCCGATTCAATACATCGTCCTCCAGCCGACTTGACACCATGGGTCTATAGCTGCCTCGTGCACCTTATGGCCGTTCTGCTGTGAGTCTAGATTATCGAATGGGACGAAAAACTGATAGTCAATTGTAACGTTCAGGGCCACCTAATGACGATGGATCACTCAAATTGCGTCCCGATTCAATACATCGTCCTCCAGCAGACTTGTCTCCATGGGTCTATTGCTGCCTCGGGCACCTTATGGCCGTTCTGCTGTGAGTCAAAGATTCTCGAATCGGAAGAAAGACTGATAGTGAATTGTAACGTTCAGGGCCACCGAATGACGATGGATCACTCAAATTGCGTCCCGATTCAATACATCGTCCTCCAGCAGACTTGTCTCCATGGGTCTATTGCTGCCTCGTGCACCTTATGGCCGTTCTGCTGTGACTCAAAGATTTTCGAATCGGACGAAAAACTGATAGTGAATTGTAACGTTCAGGGCCTCCTAATGACGATGGAACACTCAAATTGAGTCCCGATTCAATACATCGTCCTCCAGCCGACTTGTCTCCATGGGTCTGTTGCTGCCTCGGGCACCTTATGGTCGTTCTCCCGTGAGTCTTGATTATCGAATGGGACGAAAAAGTGATAGTTAATTGTAACATTCAGGGCCTCCTAATGACGATGGAACACTCAAATTGCGTCCCGATTCAATACCTCGTCGTCCAGCAGACTTGTCTCCATGGGTCTATTGCTGCCTCGGGCACCTTATGGCCGTTCTGCTGTGAGTCAACTATTTTCGAATCGGACGAAAAACTGATAGTGAATTGTAACGTTCAGGGCCACCTAATGACCATGGATCACTCAAATTGCGTCCCGATTCAATACATCGTCCTCCAGCAGACTTGTCTCCATGGGTCTATTGCTGCCTCGGGCACCTTATGGCCGATCTGCTGTGAGTCAAAGATTTTCGAATCGGACGAAAAACTGATAGTGAATTGTAACGTTCAGGGCCTACTAATGACGATGGAACACTCAAATTGCGTCCCGATTCAATACATCGTCCTGCAGCAGACTTGTCTCCATGGGTCTATTGCAGCCTCGGGCACCTTATGGCCGTTCTGCTGTGAGTCAAATATTTTCGAATCGGACGAAAAACTGATAGTGAATTGTAACGTTCTGGGCCACCTAATGACGATGGATCACTCAAATTGCGCCCCAATTCAATACATCGTCCTCCAGCCGACTTGTCTCCATGGGTCTATTGCTGCCTCGGGCACCTTATAGCCGTTCTGCTGTGAGTCAAATATTTTCGAATCGGACGAAAAACTGATAGTGACTTGTAACGTTCAGGGCCACCTAATGTCGATGGATCACTCAAATTGCGTCCCGATTCAATACATCGTCCTCCAGCAGACTTGTCTCCATGGGTCTATTGCTGCCTCGGGCACCTTATGGCCGTTCTGCTGTGAGTCAAAGATTTTCGAACCGGACGAAAAACTGATAGTGAATTGTAACGTTCAGGGACACCTAATGACGATGGATCACTCAAATTGCGTCCCGATTCAATACATCGTCCTCCAGCAGACTTGTCTCCATGGGTCTATTGCTGCCTCGGATACCTTATGGCTGTTCTGCTGTGACTCAAAGATTTTCGAATCGGACGAAAAACTGATAGTTAATTGTAACGATCAGGGCCTCCTAATGACGATGGAACACTCAAATTGCGTCCCGATTCAATACATCGTCCTCCTGCAGACTTGTCTCCATGGGTCTATTGCTGCCTCGGGCACCTTATGGCCGTTCTGCTGTGAGTCAAAGATTTTCGAATCGGACGAAAAACTGATAGTGAATTGTAGCATTCAGGGCCACCTAATGATGATGGACGACACCAATTGCGTCCCGATTCAATACATCGTCCTCCAGCCGACTTGACTCCATGGGTCTATTGCTGTCTCGGGCACCTTATGGCCGTTCTGCTGTGAGTCTAGATTATAGAATGGGACGAAAAACTGATAGTGAATTGTAACGTTCTGGGCCACGTAATGAAGATGGATCACTCAAATTGCGTCCCGATTCAATACATCGTCCACCAGCAGACTTCTCTCCATGGGTCTATTGCTGCCTCGGGCACCTTATGGTCGTTCTCCCGTGGGTCTTGATTATCGAATGGGACGAAAAACTGATAGTTAATTGTAAAATTCAGGGCCACCTAATGACAATGGACCACACAAATTGCGTCCCGATTCAGTACATCGTCCTCCAGCCGACTTGACTCCATGGGTCTATTGCTGCCTCGGGCCGTTCTGGTGTGAGTCTAGATTATCGAATGGGATGAAAAACTGATAGTGAATTGTAACGTTCAGGGCCTCCTAATGACGATGGAACACTCAAATTGCGTCCCGATTCAATACATCGTCCTGCAGCAGACTTGTCTCCATGGGTCTATTGCTGCCTCGGGCACCTTATGGCCGTTCTGCTGTGAGTCAAAGATTTTCGAATCTGACGAAAAACTGATAGTGAATTGTAACATTCTAGGCCACCTAATGACGATGGATCACTCAAATTGCGTCCCGATTCAATACATCGTCCTCCAGCCGACTTGTCTCCATGGGTCTATTGCTGCCTCGGGCACCTTATGGCCGTTCTGCTGTGAGTCAAATATTTTCGAATCGGACGAAAAACTGATAGTGAATTGTAACGTTCAGGGCCACCTAATGTCGATGGATCACTCAAATTGCGTCCCGATTCAATACATCGTCCTCCAGCCGACTTGTCTCCATGGGTCTATTGCTGCCTCGGGCACCTTACGGCCGTTCTGCTGTGAGTCATAGATTTTCGAATCGGACGAAAAACTGATAGTGAATTGTAACGTTCAGGGCCACCTAATATCGATGGATCACTCAAATTGCGTCCCGATTCAATACATCGTCCTCCAGCCGACTTGACTCCATGGGACTATTGCTGCCTCGGGCACCTTATGGTCGTTCTCCCGTGGGTCTTGATTATCGAATGGGACGAAAAACTGATAGTTAATTGTAACATTCAGGGCCACCTAATGATGATGGATCACTCAAATTGCGTCCCGATTCAATACATCGTCCTCCAGCAGACTTGTCTCCATGGGTCTATTGCTGCCTCGGGCATCTTATGGCCGTTCTGCTGTGAGTCTAGATTATTGAATGGGACGAAAAACTGATAGTGAATTGGATCGTTCAGGGCCACCTAATGACGATGGATCACTCAAATTGAGTCCCGATTCAATACATCGTCCTCCAGCAGACTTGTCTCCATGGGTCTATTGCTGCCTCGGGCACCTTATGGCCGTTCTGCTGTGAGTCAACGATTTTGGAATCGGACGAAAAACTGATAGTGAATTTTAACGTTCAGGGCCTCCTAATGACGATGGAACACTCAATGTGCGACCCGATTCAATACATCGTCCTCCAGCAGACTTGTCTCCATGGGTCTATTGCTGCCTCGGGCACCTTATGGCCGTTCTGCAGTGAGTCAAAGATTTTCGAATCGGACGAAAAACTGATAGTGAATTGTAACATTCAGGGCCACCTAATGACGATGGACGACACCAATTGCGTCCCGATTCAATACATCGTCCTCCAGCCGACTTGACTCCATGGGTCTATTGCTGTCTCGGGCACCTTATGGCCGTTCTGCTGTGAGTCTAGATTATAGAATGGGACGAAAAACAGATAGTGAATTGTAACGTTCAGGGCCACGCAATGAAGAAGGATCACTCAAATTGCGTTCTGATTCAATACATCGTCCACCAGCAGACTTCTCTCCATGGGTCTATTGCTGCCTCGGGCACCTTATGGTCGTTCTCCCGTGGGTCTTGATTATCGAATGGGACGAAAAACTGATAGTTAATTGTAAAATTCAGGGCCACCAAATGACTATGGACCACACAAATTGCGTCCCGATTCAAAACATCGTCCTCCAGCAGCCTTGTCTCCAAGGGTCTATTGCTGCCTCGGGCACCTTATGGCCGTTCTGCTGTGACTCAAAGATTTTCGAATCGGACGAAAATCTGATAGTGAATGGTAACGATCAGGGCCTCCTAAAGTCGATGGAACACTCAAATTACGTCCCGATTCAGTACATCGTCCTCCAGCCGACTTGACTCCATGGGTCTATTGCTGCCTCGGTCCGTTCTGGTGTGAGTCTAGATTATCGAATGGGATGAAAAACTGATAGTGAATTGTAACGTTCAGGGCCTCCTAATGACGATGGAACACACAAATTGCGTCCCGATTCAATACATCGTCCTGCAGCAGACTTGTCTCCATGGGTCTATTGCTGCCTCGGGCACCTTATGGCCGTTCTGCTGTGAGTCAAAGATTTTCGAATCTGACGAAAAACTGATAGTGAATTGTAACATTCTGGGCCACCTAATGACGATGGGTCACTCAAATTGCGTCCCGATTCAATACATCGTCCTCCAGCCGACTTGTCTCCATGGGTCTAATGCTGCCTCGGGCACCTTATGGCCGTTCTGCTGTGAGTAAAATATTTTCGAATCGGACGAAAAACTGATAGTGAATTGTAACGTTCAGGGCCACCTAATGTCGATGGATCACTCAAATTGCGTCCCGATTCAATACATCGTCCTCCAGCCGACTTGTCTCCATGGGTCTATTGCTGCCTCGGGCACCTTACGGCCGTTCTGCTGTGAGTCATAGATTTTCGAATCGGACGAAAAACTGATAGTGAATTGTAACGTTCAGGGCCACCTAATGTCGATGGATCACTCAAATTGCGTCCCGATTCAATACATCGTCCTCCAGCCGACTTGACTCCATGGGACTATTGCTGCCTCGGGCACCTTATGGTCGTTCTCCCGTGGGTCTTGATTATCGAATGGGACGAAAAACTGATAGTTAATTGTAACATTCAGGGCCACCTAATGATGATGGATCACTCAAATTGCGTCCCGATTCAATACATCGTCCTCCAGCAGCCTTGTCTCCATGGGTCTATTGCTGCCTCGGGCATCTTATGGCCGTTCTGCTGTGAGTCTAGATTATTGAATGGGACGAAAAACTGATAGTGAATTGTAACGTTCAGGGCCACCTAATGACGATGGATCACTCAAATTGAGTCCCGATTCAATACATCGTCCTCCAGCAGACTTGTCTCCATGGGTCTATTGCTGCCTCGGGCACCTTATGGCCGTTCTGCTGTGAGTCAACGATTTTCGAATCGGACGAAAAACTGATAGTGAATTGTAACGTTCAGGGCCTCCTAATGACGATGGAACACTCAAATTGCGTCCCGATGCAATACATCGTCCTCCAGCAGACTTGTCTCCATGGGTTTATTGCTGCCTCGGGCACCTTATGGCCGTTCTGCTGTGAGTCAAAGATTTTCGAATCGGACGAAAAACTGATAGTGATTTGTAACGTTCAGGGCAACCTAATGACGATGGATCACTCAAATTGCGTCCCGATTAAATACATCGTCCTCCAGCAGACTTGTCTCCATGGGTCTATTGATGCCTCGGGCACCTTATGGCCGTTCTGCAGTGAGTCAAAGATTTTCGAATCGGACGAAAAACTGATAGTGAATTGTAACGTTCAGGGCCTCCTAATGACGATGGAACACTCAAATTGCGTCCCGATTCAATACATCGTCCTGCAGCAAACTTGTCTCCATGTGTCTATTGCTGCCTCGGGCACCTTATGGCCGTTCTGCTGTGAGTCAAAGATTTTCGAATCGGACGAAAAACTGTTAGTGAATTGTAACTTTCTGGACCACCTAATGACGATGGATCACTCAAATTGCGTCCCGATTCAATACATCGTCCTCCAGCCGACTTGTCTCCATGGGTCTATTGCTGCCTCGGGCACCTTATGGCCGTTCTGCTGTGAGTCATAGATTTTCGAATCGGACGAAAAACTGATAGTGAATTGTAACGTTCAGGGCCTCCTAATGACGATGGAACACTGAAATTGCATCCCGATTCAATACATCGTCCTCCAGCCGACTTGACTCCATGGGTCTATTGCTGCCTCGGGCACCTTATGGCTGTTCTGCTGTGAGTCTAGATTATCGAATGGGACGAAAAACTGATAGTGAATTGTAACGTTCAGGGCCACCTAATGACGATGGATCACTCAAATTGCGTCCCGATTCAAAACATCGTCCTCCAGCAGACTTGTCTCCATGGGTCTATTGCTGCCTCGGCACCTTATGGCCGTTCTGCGGTGAGTCTAGATTATCGAATGGGACGAAAAACTGATAGTGAATTGTAACGTTCAGGGCCACCTAATGACGATGGATCACTCAAATTGCGTCCCGATTCAATACATCTTCCTCCAGCAGACTTGTCTCCATGGGTCTATTGCTGCCTCGGGCACCTTATGGTCGTTCTCCCGTGGGTCTTGATTATCGAATGGGACGAAAAACTGATAGTTAATTGTAAAATTCAGGGCCACCTAATGACGATGGACCACACAAATTGCGTCCCGATTCAATACATCGTCCTCCAGCCGACTTGACCCAATGGGACTATTGCTGCCTCGGGCACCTTATGGTCGTTCTCCCGTGGGTCTTGATTATCGAATGGGACGAAAAACTGATAGTTAATTGTAACATTCAGGGCCACCTAATGATGATGGATCACTCAAATTGCGTCCCGATTCAATAGATCGTCCTCCAGCAGCCTTGTCTCCAAGGGTCTATTGCTGCCTCGGGCACCTTATGGCCGTTCTGCTGTGACTCGAAGATTTTCGAATCGGACGAAAAACTGATAGTGAATGGTAACGATCAGGGCCTCCAAATGTCGATGGAACACTCAAATTACGTCCCGATTCAGTACATCGTCCTCCAGCCGACTTGACTCCATGGGTCTATTGCTGCCTCGGGCCGTTCTGGTGTGAGTCTAGATTATCGAATGGGATGAAAAACTGATAGTGAATTGTAACGTTCAGGGCCACCTAATGACGATGGACCTCACAAATTGCGTCCCGATTCAATACATCGTCCTCCAGCCGACTTGACTCCATGGGTCTATAGCTGCCTCGTGCACCTTATGGCCGTTCTGCTGTGAGTCTAGATTATCGAATGGGACGAAAAACTGATAGTCAATTGTAACGTTCAGGGCCACCTAATGACGATGGATCACTCAAATTGCGTCCCGATTCAATACATCGTCCTCCAGCAGACTTGTCTCCATGGGTCTATTGCTGCCTCGGGCACCTTATGGCCGTTCTGCTGTGAGTCAACGATTCTCGAATCGGAAGAAAGACTGATAGTGAATTGTAACGTTCAGGGCCACCGAATGACGATGGATCACTCAAATTGCGTCCCGATTCAATACATCGTCCTCCAGCAGACTTGTCTCCATGGGTCTATTGCTGCCTCGTGCACCTTATGGCCGTTCTGCTGTGACTCAAAGATTTTCGATCGGACGAAAAACTGATAGTGAATTGTAACGTTCAGGGCCTCCTAATGACGATGGAACACTCAAATTGAGTCCCGATTCAATACAACGTCCTCCAGCCGACTTGTCTCCATGGGCCAGTTGCTGCCTCGGGCACCATATGGTCGTTCTCCCGTGAGTCTTGATTATCGAATGGGACGAAAAAGTGATAGTTAATTGTAACATTCAGGGCCTCCTAATGACGATGGAACACTCAAATTGCGTCCCGATTCAATACCTCGTCGTCCAGCAGACTTGTCTCCATGGGTCTATTGCTGCCTCGGGCACCTTATGGCCGTTCTGCTGTGAGTCAACTATTTTCGAATCGGACGAAAAACTGATAGTGAATTGTAACGTTCAGTGCCACCTAATGACCATGGATCACTCAAATTGCGTCCCGATTCAATACATCGTCCTCCAGCAGACTTGTCTCCATGGGTCTATTGCTGCCTCGGGCACCTTATGGCCGTTCTGCTGTGAGTCAAAGATTTTCGAATCGGACGAAAAACTGATAGTGAATTGTAACGTTCAGGGCCTCCTAATGACGATGGAACACTCAAATTGCGTCCCGATTCAATACATCGTCCTGCAGCAAACTTGTCTCCATGGGTCTATTGCTGCCTCGGGCACCTTATGGCCGTTCTGCTGTGAGTCAACGATTTTCGAATCGGACGAAAAACTGTTAGTGAATTGTAACTTTCTGGACCACCTAATGACGATGGATCACTCAAATTGCGTCCCGATTCAATACATCGTCCTCCAGCCGACTTGTCTCCATGGGTCTATTGCTGCCTCGGGCACCTTATGGCCGTTCTGCTGTGAGTCATAGATTTTCGAATCGGACGAAAAACTGATAGTGAATTGTAACGTTCAGGGCCTCCTAATGACGATGGAACACTGAAATTGCATCCCGATTCAATACATCGTCCTCCAGCCGACTTGACTCCATGGGTCTATTGCTGCCTCGGGCACCTTATGGCTGTTCTGCTGTGAGTCTAGATTATCGAATGGGACGAAAAACTGATAGTGAATTGTAACGTTTAGGGCCACCTAATGACGATGGATCACTCAAATTGCGTCCCGATTCAAAACATCGTCCTCCAGCAGACTTGTCTCCATGGGTCTATTGCTGCCTCGGCACCTTATGGCCGTTCTGCGGTGAGTCTAGATTATCGAATGGGACGAAAAACTGATAGTGAATTGTAACGTTCAGGGCCACCTAATGACGATGGATCACTCAAATTGCGTCCCGATTCAATACATCTTCCTCCAGCAGACTTGTCTCCATGGGTCTATTGCTGCCTCGGGCACCTTATGGTCGTTCTCCCGTGGGTCTTGATTATCGAATGGGACGAAAAACTGATAGTTAATTGTAAAATTCAGGGCCACCTAATGACGATGGACCACACAAATTGCGTCCCGATTCAATACATCATCCTCCAGCCGACTTGACTCCATGGGACTATTGCTGCCTCGGGCACCTTATGGTCGTTCTCCCGTGGGTCTTGATTATCGAATGGGACGAAAAACTGATAGTGAATTGTAACATTCAGGGCCACCTAATGATGATGGATCACTCAAATTGCGTCCCGATTCAATACATCGTCCTCCAGCAGCGTTGTCTCCAAGGATCTATTGCTGCCTCGGGCACCTTATGGCCGTTCTGCTGTGACTCGAAGATTTTCGAATCGGACGAAAAACTGATAGTGAATGGTAACGATCAGGGCCTCCAAAAGTCGATGGAACACTCAAATTACGTCCCGATTCAGTACATCGGCCTTCAGCCGACTTGTCTCCATGGGTCTATTGCTGTCTCGGGCACCTTATGGTCGTTCTCCCGTGGGTCTTGATTATCGAATGGGACGAAAAACTGATAGTGAATTGTAACATTCAGGGCCACCTAATGATGATGGATCACTCAAATTGCGTCCCGATTCAATACATCGTCCTCCAGCGGCGTTGTCTCCAAGGATCTATTGCTGCCTCGGGCACCTTATGGCCGTTCTGCTGTGAGTCATAGATTTTCGAATCGGACGAAAAACTGATAGTGAATTGTAACGTTCAGGGCCTCCTAATGACGATGGAACACTGAAATTGCATCCCGATTCAATACATCGTCCTCCAGCCGACTTGACTCCATGGGTCTATTGCTGCCTCGGGCACCTTATGGCCGTTCTGCATTGAGTCATAGATTTTCGAATCGGACGAAAAACTGATAGTGAATTGTAACGTTCTGGGCCTCCTAATGACGATGGAACACTGAAATTGCATCCCGATTCAATACATCGTCCTCCAGCCGACTTGTCTCCATGGGTATATTGCTGCCTCGGGCACCTTATAGCCGTTCTGCTGTGAGTCAAATATTTTCGAATCGGACGAAAAACTGATAGTGAATTGTAGCATTCAGGGCCACCTAATGACGATGGACGACACCAATTGCGTCCCGATTCAATACATCGTCCTCCAGCCGACTTGACTCCATGGGTCTATTGCTGTCTCGGGCACCTTATGGCCGTTCTGCTGTGAGTCTAGATTATAGAATGGGACGAAAAACTGATAGTGAATTGTAACGTTCAGGGCCACGTAATGAAGATGGATCACTCAAATTGCGTCCCGATTCAATACATCGTCCACCAGCAGACTTCACTCCATGGGTCTATTGCTGCCTCGGGCACCTTATGGTTGTTCTCCCGTGGGTCTTGATTATCGAATGGGACGAAAAACTGGTAGTTAATTGTAAAATTCAGAGCCACCTAATGACGATGGACCACACAAATTGCGTCCCGATTCAGTACATCGACCTCCAGCCGACTTGACTCCATGGGTCTATTGCTGCCTCGGGCCGTTCTGGTGTGAGTCTAGATTATCGAATGGGATGAAAAACTGATAGTGAATTGTAACGTTCAGGGCCTCCTAATGACGATGGAACACTCAAATTGCGTCCCGATTCAATACATCGTCCTGCAGCAGACTTGTCTCCATGGGTCTATTGCTGCCTCGGGCACCTTATGGCCGTTCTGCTGTGAGTCAAAGATTTTCGAATCTGACGAAAAACTGATAGTGAATTGTAACATTCTGGGCCACCTAATGTCGATGGATCACTCAAATTGCGTCCCGATTCAATACATCGTCCTCCAGCCGATTTGACTCCATGGGACTATTGCTGCCTCGGGCACCTTATGGTCGTTCTCCCGTGCGTCTTGATTATCGAATGGGACGAAAAACTGATAGTTAATTGTAACATTCAGGGCCACCTAATGATGATGGATCACTCAAATTGCGTCCCGATTCAGTACATCGTCCTCCAGCAGACTTGTCTCCATGGGTCTATTGCTGCCTCGGGCATCTTATGGCCGTTCTGCTGTGAGTCTAGATTATTGAATGGGACGAAAAACTGATAGTGAATTGTAACGTTCAGGGCCACCTAATGACGATGGATCACTCAAATTGAGTCCCGATTCAATACATCGTCCTCCAGCAGACTTGTCTCCATGGGTCTATTGCTGCCTCGGGCACCTTATGGCGGTTCTGCTGTGAGTCAACGATTTTCGAATCGGACGAAAAACTGATAGTGAATTTTAACGTTCAGGGCCTCCTAATGACGATGGAACACTCAATGTGCGTCCCGATTCAATACATCGTCCTCCAGCAGACTTGTCTCCATGGGTCTATTGCTGCCTCGAGCACCTTATGGCCGTTCTGCTGTGAGTCAAAGATTTTCGAATCGGACGAAAAACTGATAGTGAATTGTAACGATCAGGGCCTCCTAATGTCGATGGAACACTCAAATTACGTCCCGATTCAATACATCGTCCTCCAGCCGACTTGACTCCATGGGGCTATTGCTGCCTCGGGCCGTTCTGGTGTGTGTCTAGATTATCGAATGGGATGAACAACTGATAGTGAATTGTAACGTTCAGGGCCACCTAATGACGATGGATCACTCAAATTGCGTCCCGATTCAATACATCGTCCTCCAGCAGACTTGTCTCCATGGGTCTATTGCTGCCTCGGGCACCTAATGGCCGTTCTGCTGTGAGTCAACGATTTTCGAATCGGACGAAAAACTGATAGTGAATTGTAACGTTCAGGGCCTCCTAATGACGATGGAACACTCAAATTGCGTCCCGATGCAATACATCGTCCTCCAGCAGACTTGTCTCCATGGGTCTATTGCTGCCTCGGGCACCTTATGGCCGTTCTGCTGTGAGTCTAGATTATCGAATGGGACGAAAAACTGATAGTTAATTGTAACATTCAGGGCCTCCTAATGACGATGGAACACTCAAATTGCGTCCCGATTCAATGCATCGTCCTCCAGCAGACTTGTCTCCATTGGTCTATTGCTGCCTCGGGCACCTTATGGCCGTTCTGCTGTGAGTCAAAGATTTTCGAATCGGACGAAAAACTGAAAGTGAATTGTAACATTCAGGGCCACCTAATGACGATGGATCACTCAAATTGCGTCCCGATTCAATACATCATCCACCAGCAGACTTGTCACCATGCGTCTATTACTGCCACGGGCACCTTATGGCCGTTCTGCTGTGACTCAAAGATTATCGAATCGGACGAAAGACTGATACTGAATTGCAACGTTCATGGCTTCCTAATGACGATGGAACACTCAAATTGCGTCCCGATTCAATACATCGTCCTCCAGCATACTTGTCTCCATGGGTCTATTGCTGCCTTGTGCACCTTACGGCCGTTCTGCTGTGAGTCAAAGATTTTCAAATCTGACGAAAAACTGATAGTGAATTGTAACATTCAGGGCCACCTAATGACGATGGATCACTCAAATTGCGTCCCGATTCAATACATCGTCCTCCAGCAGACTTGTCTCCATGGGTCTATTGATGCCTCGGTCACCTTATGGCCGTTCTGCTGTGAGTCAAAGATTTTCGAATCGGACGAAAAACTGATAGTGAATTGTAACATTCAGGGCCACCTAATGACGATGGACCACACAAATTGCGTCCCGATTCAATACATTGTCCTCCAGACGACTTGCCTCCATGGGTCTATTGCTGCCTCGGGCACCTTATGGCCGGTCTGCTGTGAGTCTAGATTATCTAATGGGACGAAAAACTGATAGTGAATTGTAACGTTTAGGGCCACCTAATGACGATGGATCACTCAAATTGCGTCCCGATTCAATACATCGTCCTTCAGCAGACTTGTCTCCATGGGGCTATTGCTGCCTCGGGCACCTTATGGCCGTTCTGCTGTGAGTCAAAGATTTTCGAATCGGACAAAAAACGGACAGTGAAGTGTAACGTTCAGGGCCACCTAATGACGATGGATCACTCAAATTGCGTCCCGATTCAATACATCGTCCTCCAGCAGACTTGTCTCCATGGGTCTATTGCTGCCTCGGGCACCTTCTGGCCGTTCTGCTGTGAGTGAAAGATTTTCGAATCGGACGAAAAACTGAAAGTGAATTGTAACATTCACGGCCACCTAATGACGATGGATCACTCAAATTGCGTCCCGACTCAATACATCGTCCACCAGCAGACTTGTCACCATGCGTCTATTACTGCCTCGGGCACCTTATGCCGTTATGCTGTTACTCAAAGATTTTCGAATCGGACGAAAGACTGATAGTGAATTGTAACGTTCAGGGCCTCCTAATGACGATGGAACACTCAAATTGCGTCCCGATTCAATACATCGTCCTCCAGCAGACTTGTCTACATGGGTCTATTGCTGCCTCGGGCACCTTATGGCCGTTCTGCAGTAAGTCAAAGATTTTCGAATCGGACGAAAAACTGAAAGTGAATTGTAACATTCAGGGCCACCTAATGACGATGGATCACTCAAATTGCGTCCCGATTCAATACATCGTCCTCCAGCAGACTTGTCTGCATTCAATACTCCAGCCGACTTGTCTCCATGGGTCTATTGCTGCCTCGGGCACCTTATGGCCGTTCTGCTGTGAGTCAAAGATTTTCGAATCGGACGAAAAACTGATAGTGAATTGTAACATTCAGTTCCACCTAATGACGATGGACCACACAAATTGCGTCCCAATTCAATACATCGTCCTCCAGCGGACTTGACTCCATGGGTCTATTGCTGCCTCGGGCACCTTATGGCCGTTCTGCTGTGAGTCTAGTTTATCGAATGGGACGAAAAACTGATAGTGAATTGTAACGTTCATGGCGACCTAAAGACGATGGATCACTCAAATTGCGTCCCGATTCAATACATCGTCCTCCAGCAGTCTTGTCTCCATTGGTCTATTGCTGCCTCGGGCACCTTATGGCCGTTCTGCTGTGAGTCTAGATTATCGAATGGGACGAAAAACTGATAGTGAATTGTAACGTTCATGGCGACCTAAAGACGATGGATCACTCAAATTGCGTCCCGATTCAATACATCGTCCTCCAGCAGACTTGTCTCCATATGTCTATTGCTGCCTCGGGCACCTTATGGCCGTTCTGCTATGAGTCAAAGATTTTCGAATCGGACGAAAAACTGATAGTGAATTGTAACTTTCAGGGCCACCTAATGACGATGGATCACTCAAATTGCGTCCCGATTCAATACATCGTCCTCCAGCAGACTTGTCTCCATGGGTCTATTGCTGCCTCGGGCACCTCATGGTAGTTCTCCCGTGAGTCTAGATTATCGAATGGGACGAAACACTGATAGTTAATTGTAACATTCAGGGCCTCCTAATGACGATGAAACACTCAAAATGCGTCCCGATTCAATACATCGCCCTCCAGCTGACTTGTCTCCATGCGTCTATTGCTGCCTCGGGCACCTTATGGCCGTTCTGCTGTGACTCAAAGATTTTCGAATCGGACGAAAAACTGATAGTGAATTGTAACGATCAGGGCCTCCTAATGTCGATGGAACACTCAAATTACGTCCCGATTCAATACATCGTCCTCCAGCCGACTTGACTCCATGGGTCTATTGCTGCCTCGGGCCGTTCTGGTGTGTGTCTAGATTATCGAATGGGATGAACAACTGATAGTGAATTGTAACGTTCAGGGCCACCTAATGACGATGGATCACTCAAATTGCGTCCCGATTCAATACATCGTCCTCCAGCAGACTTGTCTCCATGGGTCTATTGCTGCCTCGGGCACCTAATGGCCGTTCTGCTGTGAGTCAACGATTTTCGAATCGGACGAAAAACTGATAGTGAATTGTAACGTTCAGGGCCTCCTAATGACGATGGAACACTCAAATTGCGTCCCGATGCAATACATCGTCCTCCAGCAGACTTGTCTCCATGGGTCTATTGCTGCCTCGGGCACCTTATGGCCGTTCTGCTGTGAGTCTAGATTATCGAATGGGACGAAAAACTGATAGTTAATTGTAACATTCAGGGCCTCCTAATGACGATGGAACACTCAAATTGCGTCCCGATTCAATGCATCGTCCTCCAGCAGACTTGTCTCCATTGGTCTATTGCTGCCTCGGGCACCTTATGGCCGTTCTGCTGTGAGTCAAAGATTTTCGAATCGGACGAAAAACTGAAAGTGAATTGTAACATTCAGGGCCACCTAATGACGATGGATCACTCAAATTGCGTCCCGATTCAATACATCATCCACCAGCAGACTTGTCACCATGCGTCTATTACTGCCACGGGCACCTTATGGCCGTTCTGCTGTGACTCAAAGATTTTCGAATCGGACGAAAGACTGATACTGAATTGCAACGTTCAGGGCCTCCTAATGACGATGGAACACTCAAATTGCGTCCCGATTCAATACATCGTCCTCCAGCATACTTGTCTCCATGGGTCTATTGCTGCCTTGTGCACCTTACGGCCGTTCTGCTGTGAGTCAAAGATTTTCAAATCTGACGAAAAACTGATAGTGAATTGTAACATTCAGGGCCACCTAATGACGATGGATCACTCAAATTGCGTCCCGATTCAATACATCGTCCTCCAGCAGACTTGTCTCCATGGGTCTATTGATGCCTCGGTCACCTTATGGCCGTTCTGCTGTGAGTCAAAGATTTTCGAATCGGACGAAAAACTGATAGTGAATTGTAACATTCAGGGCCACCTAATGACGATGGACCACACAAATTGCGTCCCGATTCAATACATTGTCCTCCAGACGACTTGCCTCCATGGGTCTATTGCTGCCTCGGGCACCTTATGGCCGGTCTGCTGTGAGTCTAGATTATCTAATGGGACGAAAAACTGATAGTGAATTGTAACGTTTAGGGCCACCTAATGACGATGGATCACTCAAATTGCGTCCCGATTCAATACATCGTCCTTCAGCAGACTTGTCTCCATGGGGCTATTGCTGCCTCGGGCACCTTATGGCCGTTCTGCTGTGAGTCAAAGATTTTCGAATCGGACAAAAAACGGACAGTGAAGTGTAACGTTCAGGGCCACCTAATGACGATGGATCACTCAAATTGCGTCCCGATTCAATACATCGTCCTCCAGCAGACTTGTCTCCATGGGTCTATTGCTGCCTCGGGCACCTTCTGGCCGTTCTGCTGTGAGTGAAAGATTTTCGAATCGGACGAAAAACTGAAAGTGAATTGTAACATTCACGGCCACCTAATGACGATGGATCACTCAAATTGCGTCCCGACTCAATACATCGTCCACCAGCAGACTTGTCACCATGCGTCTATTACTGCCTCGGGCACCTTATGCCGTTATGCTGTTACTCAAAGATTTTCGAATCGGACGAAAGACTGATAGTGAATTGTAACGTTCAGGGCCTCCTAATGACGATGGAACACTCAAATTGCGTCCCGATTCAATACATCGTCCTCCAGCAGACTTGTCTACATGGGTCTATTGCTGCCTCGGGCACCTTATGGCCGTTCTGCAGTGAGTCAAAGATTTTCGAATCGGACGAAAAACTG
Organism: Schistocerca cancellata; assembly: GCF_023864275.1. NCBI lineage: Eukaryota > Metazoa > Arthropoda > Insecta > Orthoptera > Acrididae > Schistocerca > Schistocerca cancellata. The sequence goes on along the minus strand of NC_064634.1, from coordinate 522,953,346 downwards.
AAAGTGAATTGTAACATTCAGGGCCACCTAATGACGATGGATCACTCAAATTGCGTCCCGATTCAATACATCGTCCACCAGCAGACTTGTGACCATGCGTCTATTACTGCCTCGTGCACCTTATGGCCGTTCTGCTGTGACTCAAAGATTATCGAATCGGACGAAAGAGTGATAGTGAATTGTAACGTTCAGGGCCTCCTAATGGCGATGGAACACTCAAATTGCGTCCCGATTCAATACATCGTCCTCCAGCAGACTTGTCTTCATGGGTCTATTGCTGTCTCGGGCACCTTATGGCCGTTCTGCTGTGAGTCTAGATTATCGAATGGGACGAAAAACTGATAATGAATTGTAACGTTCAGGGCCACTTAATGACGTTGGATCACTCAAATTGCGTCCCGATTCAATACATCGTCCTCCAGCAGACTTGTCTGCATTCAATACTCCAGCCGACTTGTCTCCATGGGTCTATTGCTGCCTCGGGCACCTTATGGCCGTTCTGCTGTGAGTCAAAGATTTTCGAATCGGACGAAAAACTGATAGTGAATTGTAACATTCAGTTCCACCTAATGACGATGGACCACACAAATTGCGTCCCAATTCAATACATCGTCCTCCAGCGGACTTGACTCCATGGGTCTATTGCTGCCTCGGGCACCTTATGGCCGTTCTGCTGTGAGTCTAGTTTATCGAATGGGACGAAAAACTGATAGTGAATTGTAACGTTCATGGCGACCTAAAGACGATGGATCACTCAAATTGCGTCCCGATTCAATACATCGTCCTCCAGCAGTCTTGTCTCCATTGGTCTATTGCTGCCTCGGGCACCTTATGGCCGTTCTGCTGTGAGTCTAGATTATCGAATGGGACGAAAAACTGATAGTGAATTGTAACGTTCATGGCGACCTAAAGACGATGGATCACTCAAATTGCGTCCCGATTCAATACATCGTCCTCCAGCAGACTTGTCTCCATATGTCTATTGCTGCCTCGGGCACCTTATGGCCGTTCTGCTATGAGTCAAAGATTTTCGAATCGGACGAAAAACTGATAGTGAATTGTAACTTTCAGGGCCACCTAATGACGATGGATCACTCAAATTGCGTCCCGATTCAATACATCGTCCTCCAGCAGACTTGTCTCCATGGGTCTATTGCTGCCTCGGGCACCTCATGGTAGTTCTCCCGTGAGTCTAGATTATCGAATGGGACGAAAAACTGATAGTTAATTGTAACATTCAGGGCCTCCTAATGACGATGAAACACTCAAAATGCGTCCCGATTCAATACATCGCCCTCCAGCTGACTTGTCTCCATGCGTCTATTGCTGCCTCGGGCACCTTACGGCCGTTCTGCTGTGACTCAAAGATTTTCGAATCGGACGAAAAACTGATAGTGAATTGTAACATTCAGGGCCTCCTAATGACGATGGAACACTCAAATTGCGTCCCGATTCAATACATCGTCCTCCAGCAGACTTGTCTCCATTGGTCTATTGCTGCCTCGGGCACCTTATGGCCGTTCTGCTGTGAGTCAAAGATTTTCGAATCGGACGAAAAACTGAAAGTGAATTGTAAATTTCAGGGCCACCTAATGACGATGGATCACTCAAATTGCGTCCCGATTCAATACATCGTCCTCCAGCAAACTTGTCTCCATGGGTCTATTGCTGCCTCGGGCACCTTATGGCCGTTCTGCTGTGAGTCAAAGATTTTCGAATCGGACGAAAAACTGATAGTGAATTGTAACGTTCAGGGCCACCTAATGACGATGGATCACTCAAATTGCGTCCCGATTCAATACATCGTCCTCCAGCAGACCTGTCTCCATGGGTCTATTGCTGCCTCGGCACCTTATGGCCGTTCTGCGGTGAGTCTAGATTATCGAATGGGACGAAAAACTGATAGTGAATTGTAACGTTCAGGGCCACCTAATGACGATGGATCACTCAAATTGCGTCCCGATTCAATACATCTTCCTCCAGCAGACTTGTCTCCATGCGTCTATTGCTGCCTCGGGCACCTTATGGCAGTTCTGCTGTGAGTCAAAGATTCTCGAATCGGAGGAAAGACTGATAGTGAATTGTATCGTTCAGGGCCACCGAATGACGATGGATCACTCAAATTGCGTCCCGATTCAATACATCGTCCTCCAGCAGACTTGTCTCCATGGGTCTATTGCTGCCTCGTGCATTTTATGGCCGTTCTGCTGTGACTCAAAGATTTTCGAATCGGACGAAAAACTGATAGTGATTTGTAACGTTCAGGGCCTCCTAATGACGATGGAACACTCAAATTGCGTCCCGATTCAATACATCGTCCTCCAGCCGACTTGTCTCCATGGGTCTATTGCTGCCTCGGGCACCTAATGGTCGTTCTCCCGTGAGTCTTGATTATCGAATGGGACGAAAAAGTGATAGTTAATTGTAACATTCAGGGCCTCCTAATGACGATGGAACACTCAAATTGGGTCCCGATTCAATACATCGTCCTCCAGCCGACTTGTCTCCATGGGTCTATTGCTGCCTCGGGCACCTTATGGCCGTTCTGCTGTGAGTCAAAGATTTTCGAATCGGACGAAAAACTGATAGTGAATTGTAACGATCAGGGCCTCCTAATGTCGATGGAACACTCAAATTACGTCCCGATTCAATACATCGTCCTCCAGCCGACTTGACTCCATGGGTCTATTGCTGCCTCGGGCCGTTCTGGTGTGTGTCTAGATTATCGAATGGGATGAACAACTGATAGTGAATTGTAACGTTCAGGGCCACCTAATGACGATGGATCACTCAAATTGCGTCCCGATTCAATACATCGTCCTCCAGCAGACTTGTCTCCATGGGTCTATTGCTGCCTCGGGCACCTTATGGCCGTTCTGCTGTGAGTCAACGATTTTCGAATCGGACGAAAAACTGATAGTGAATTGTAACGTTCAGGGCCTCCTAATGACGATGGAACACTCAAATTGCGTCCCGATGCAATACATCGTCCTCCAGCAGACTTGTCTCCATGGGTCTATTGCTGCCTCGGGCACCTTATGGCCGTTCTGCTGTGAGTCTAGATTATCGAATGGGACGAAAAGCTGATAGTTAATTGTAACATTCAGGGCCTCCTAATGACGATGGAACACTCAAATTGCGTCCCGATTCAATACATCGTCCTCCAGCAGACTTGTCTCCATTGGTCTATTGCTGCCTCGGGCACCTTATGGCCGTTCTGCTGTGAGTCAAAGATTCTCGAATCGGACGAAAAACTGAAAGTGAATTGTAACATTCAGGGCCACCTAATGACGATGAATCACTCAAATTGCTTCCCGATTCAATACATCGTCCTCCAGCAGACTTGTCTCCATGGGTCTATTGATGCCTCGGTCACCTTATGGCCGTTCTGCTGTGAGTCAAAGATTTTCGAATCGGACGAAAAACTGATAGTGAATTGTAACATTCAGGGCCACCTAATGACGATGGACCACACAAATTGCGTCCCGATTCAATACATTGTCCTCCAGACGACTTGCCTCCATGGGTCTATTGCTGCCTCGGGCACCTTATGGCCGATCTGCTGTGAGTCTAGATTATCTAATGGGACGAAAAACTGATAGTGAATTGTAACGTTTAGGGCCACCTAATGACGATGGATCACTCAAATTGCGTCCCGATTCAATACATCGTCCTCCAGCAGACTTGTCTCCATGGGGCTATTGCTGCCTCGGGCACCTTATGGCCGTTCTGCTGTGAGTCAAAGATTTTCGAATCGGACAAAAAACGGACAGTGAAGTGTAACGTTCAGGGCCACCTAATGACGATGGATCACTCAAATTGCGTCCCGATTCAATACATCGTCCTCCAGCAGACTTGTCTCCATGGGTCTATTGCTGCCTCGGGCACCTTATGGCCGTTCCGCTGTGAGTGAAAGATTTTCGAATCGGACGAAAAACTGAAAGTGAATTGTAACATTCAGGGCCACCTAATGACGATGGATCACTCAAATTGCGTCCCGACTCAATACATCGTCCACCAGCAGACTTGTCACCATGCGTCTATTATTGCCTCGGGCACCTTATGGCCGTTATGCTGTTACTCAAAGATTTTCGAATCGGACGAAAGACTGATAGTGAATTGTAACGTTCAGGGCCTCCTAATGACGATGGAACACTCAAATTGCGTCCCGATTCAATACATCGTCCTCCAGCAGACTTGTCTACATGGGTCTATTGCTGCCTCGGGCACCTTATGGCCGTTCTGCTGTGAGTCAAAGATTTTCGAATCGGACGAAAAACTGAAAGTGAATTGTAACATTCAGGGCCACCTAATGACGATGGATCACTCAAATTGCGTCCCGATTCAATACATCGTCCACCAGCAGACTTGTGACCATGCGTCTATTACTGCCTCGGCACCTTATGGCCGTTCTGCTGTGACTCAAAGATTTTCGAATCGGACGAAAGAGTGATAGTGAATTGTAACGTTCAGGGCCTCCTAATGGCGATGGAACACTCAAATTGCGTCCCGATTCAATACATCGTCCTCCAGCATACTTGTCTTCATGGCCGTTCTGCTGTGAGTCAAAGATTTTCAAATCTGACGAAAAACTGATAGTGAATTGTAACATTCAGGGCCACCTAATGACAATGGACCACACAAATTGCGTCCCGATTCAATACATCGTCCTCCAGCCGACTTGTCTCCATGGGTCTATTGCTGCCTCGGGCACCTTATGGCCGTTCTGCTGTGAGTCTGGATTATCGAATGGGACGAAAAACTAATAGTGAATTGTAACGTTCAGGCCACTTAATGACGTTGGATCACTCAAATTGCGTCCCGATTCAATACATCGTCCTCCAGCAGACTTGTCTGCATTCAATACGCCAGCCGACTTGCCTCCATGGGTCTATTGCTGCCTCGGGCACCTTATGGCCGTTCTGCTGTGAGTCAAAGATTTTCGAATCGGACGAAAAACTGATAGTGAATTGTAACATTCAGTTCCACCTAATGACGATGGACCACACAAATTGCGTCCCGATTCAATACATCGTCCTCCAGCGGACTTGACTCCATGGGTCTATTGCTGCCTCGGGCACCTTATGGCCGTTCTGCTGTGAGTCTAGTTTATCGAATGGGACGAAAAACTGATAGTGAATTGTAACGTTCATGGCGACCTAAAGACGATGGATCACTCAAATTGCGTCCCGATTCAATACATCGTCCTCCAGCAGACTTGTCTCCATTGGTCTATTGCTGCCTCGGGCACCTTATGGCCGTTCTGCTGTGAGTCTAGATTATCGAATGGGACGAAAAACTGATAGTGAATTGTAACGTTCATGGCGACCTAAAGACGATGGATCACTCAAATTGCGTCCCAATTCAATACATCGTCCTCCAGCAGTCTTTTCTCCATATGTCTATTGCTGCCTCGGGCACCTTATGGCCGTTCTGCTATGAGTCAAAGATTTTCGAATCGGACCAAAAACTGATAGTGAATTGTAACTTTCAGGGCCACCTAATGACGATGGATCACTCAAATTGCGTCCCGATTCAATACATCGTCCTCCAGCAGACTTGTCTCCATGGGTCTATTGCTGCCTCGGGCACCTTATGGTCGTTCTCCCGTGAGTCTAGATTATCGAATGGGACGAAAAACTGATAGTTAATTGTAACATTCAGGGCCTCCTAATGACGATGAAACACTCAAAATGCGTCCCGATTCAATACATCGCCCTCCAGCTGACTTGTCTCCATGCGTCTATTGCTGCCTCGGGCACCTTATGGCCGTTCTGCTGTGACTCAAAGATTTTCGAATCGGACGAAAAACTGATAGTGAATTGTAACATTCAGTTCCTCCTAATGACGATGGAACACTCAAATTGCGTCCCGATTCAATACATCGTCCTCCAGCAGACTTGTCTCAATTGGTCTATTGCTGCCTCGGGCACCTTATGGCCGTTCTGCTGTGAGTCAAAGATTTTCGAATCGGACGAAAAACTGAAAGTGAATTGTAAATTTCAGGGCCACCTAATGACGATGGATCACTCAAATTGCGTCCCGATTCAATACATCGTCCACCAGCAGACTTGTCACCATGCGTCTATTACTGCCTCGGGCACCATATGGCCGTTCTGCTGTGACTCAAAGATTTTCGAATCGGACGAAAGACTGATAGTGAATTGCAACGTTCAGGGCCTCCTAATGACGATGGAACACTCAAATTGCGTCCCGATTCAATACATCGTCCTCCAGCAGACTTGTCTGCATTGAATACTCCAGCCGACTTGTCTCCATGGGTCTATTGCTGCCTCGGGCACCTTATGGCCGTTCTGCTGTGAGTCAAAGATTTTCGAATCGGACGAAAAACTGATAGTGAATTGTAACATTCAGTTCCACCTAATGACGATGGACCACACAAATTGCGTCCCGATTCAATACATCGTCCTCCAGCGGACTTGACTCCATGGGTCTATTGCTGCCTCGGGCACCTTATGGCCGTTCTGCTGTGAGTCTAGTTTATCGAATGGGACGAAAAACTGATAGTGAATTGTAACGTTCATGGCTACCTAAAGACGATTTATCACTCAAATTGCGTCCCGATTCAATACATCGTCCTCCAGCAGACTTGTCTCCATTGGTCTATTGCTGCCTCGGGCACCTTATGGCCGTTCTGCTGTGAGTCTAGATTATCGAATGGGACGAAAAACTGATAGTGAATTGTAACGTTCATGGCGACCTAAAGACGATGGATCACTCAAATTGCGTCCCGATTCAATACATCGTCCTCCAGCAGACTTGTCTCCATATGTCTATTGCTGCCTCGGGCACCTTATGGCCGTTCTGCTATGAGTCAAAGATTTTCGAATCGGACGAAAAGCTGATAGTGAATTGTAACTTTCAGGGCCACCTAATGACGATGGATCACTCAAATTGCGTCCCGATTCAATACATCGTCCTCCAGCAGACTTGTCTCCATGGGTCTATTGCTGCCTTGGGCACCTTATGGTCGTTCTCCCGTGAGTCTAGATTATCGAATGGGACGAAAAACTGATAGTTAATTGTAACATTCAGGGCCTCCTAATAACGAAGAAACACTCAAAATGCGTCCCGATTCAATACATCGCCCTCCAGCTGACTTGTCTCCATGCGTCTATTGCTGCCTCGGGCACCTTATGGCCGTTCTGCTGTGACTCAAAGATTTTCGAATCGGACGAAAAACTGATAGTGAATTGTAACATTCAGGGCCTCCTAATGACGATGGAACACTCAAATTGCGTCCCGATTCAATACATCGTCCTCCAGCAGACTTGTCTCCATTGGTCTATTGCTGCCTCGGGCACCTTATGGCCGTTCTGCTGTGAGTCAAAGATTTTCGAATCGGACGAAATACTGGTAGTGAATTGTAACATTCAGGGCCACCTAATCACGATGGATCTCTCAAATTGCGTCTCGATTCAGTACATCGTCCTCCAGCCGACTTGTCTCCATGAGTTTATGGCTGCCTCGGGCGCCTTATGGCCGTTCTGCTGTGAGTCAAAGATTTTCGAATCGGACGAAAAACTGATAGTGAATTGCAACGTTCAGGGCCTCCTAATGACGATGGAACACTCAAATTGCGTCCCGATTCAATACATCGTCCTCCAGCAGACTTGTCTTCATGGGTCTATTGCTGCCTTGTGCACCTTATGGCCGTTCTGCTGTGAGTCAAAGATTTTCAAATCTGACGAAAAACTACACCTAATGACGATGGATCACTCAAATTGCGTCCCGATTCAATACATCGTCCTCCTGCAGACTTGTCTCCATGGGTCTATTGATGCCTCGGTCATCTTATGGCCGTTCTGCTGTGAGTCAAAGATTTTCGAATCGGACGAAAAACTGATAGTGAATTGTAACATTCAGGGCCACCTAATGACGATGGACCACACAAATTGCGTCCCGAATCAATACATCGTCCTCCAGCCGACTTGACTCCATGGGTCTATTGCTGCCTCGGGCACCTTATGGCCGTTCTGCTGTGAGTCTAGATTATCTAATGGGACGAAAAACTGATAGTGAATTGTAACGTTCAGGGCCACCTAATGACGATGGATCACTCAAATTGCGTCCCGATTCAATACATCGTCCTCCAGCAGACTTGTCTCCATGGGTCTACTGCTGCCTCGGGCACCTTATGGCCGTTCTGCTGTGAGTCAAAGATTTTCGAATCGGACAAAAAACGGACAGTGAAGTATAACGTTCAGGGCCACCTAATGACGATGGATCACTCAAATTGCGTCCCGATTCAATACATCGTCCTCCAGCAGACTTGTCTCCATGGGTGTATTGCTGCCTCGGGCACCTTATTGCCGTTCTGCTGTGAGTCAAAGATTTTCGAATCGGACAAAAAACTGACATTGAATTGTAACATTCAGGGCCACCTAATGACGGTGGATCACTCAAATTGCGTCCCGATTCGATACATCGTCCTCCAGCAGACTTGTCTCCATGGGTCTATTGCTGCCTCGGGCACCTTATGGCCGTTCTGCTGTGGGTCTAGTTTATCGAATGGGACGAAAAACTGATAGTGAATTGTAACGTTCATGGCGACCTAAAGACGATGGATCACTCAAATTGCGTCCCGATTCAATACATCGTCCTCCAGCAGACTTGTCTCCATTGGTCAATTGCTGCCTCGGGCACCTTATGGCCGTTCTGCTGTGAGTCAAAGATTTTCGAATCGGACGAAAAACTGAAAGTGAATTGTAACATTCAGGGCCACCTAATGACGATGGATCACTCAAATTGCGTCCCGATTCAATACATCATCCACCAGCAGACTTGTCACCATGCGTCTATTACTGCCTCGGGCACCTTATGGCCGTTCTGCTGTGACTCAAAGATTTTCGAATCGGACGAAAGACTGATAGTGAATTGCAACGTTCAGGGCCTCCTAATGACGATGGAACACTCAGATTGCGTCCCGATTCAATACATCGTCCTCCAGCAGACTTGTCTTCATGGGTCTATTGTTGCCTTGTGCACCTTATGGCCGTTCTGCTGTGAGTTAAAGATTTTCGAATCGGACGAAAAACTGATAGTGAATTGTAACGTTCAGGTCCTCCTGATGACGATGGAACACTCAAATTGCTTCCCGATTCAATACATCGTCCTCCAGCAGACTTGTCTCCATTGGTCTATTGCTGCCTCGGGCACCTTATGGCCGTTCTGCTGTGAGTCTAGATTATCGAATGGGACGAAAAACTGATAGTGAATTGTAACGTTCAGGGCCAAATAATGACGATGGATCACTCAAATTGCGTCCCGATTCAATACATCGTCCTCCAGCAGACTTGTTTCCATGTGTCTATTGCTGCCTCGGGCACCTTATGGCCGTTCTGCTATGACTCAAAGATTTTCGAATCGGACGAAAAACTGATAGTGAATTGTAACTTTCAGGGCCACCTAATGACGATGGATCTCTCAAATTGCGTCCCGATTCAATACATCGTCCTCCAGCAGACTTGTCTCCATGGGACTATTGCTGCCTCGGGCACCTTATGGCCGTTCTGCTGTGAGTCAAAGATTTTGGAATCGGACGAAAAACTGATAGTGAATTGTAACGTTCAGGGCCACCTAATGACGATGGATCACTCAAATTGCGTCCCGATTCAATACATCGTCCTCCAGCAGACTCGTCTCCATGGGTCCATTGCTGCCTCGGGCACCTTATGGCCGTTCTGCTGTGACTCAAAGATTTAGGAATCGGTCGAAAAACTGATAGTGAATTGTAACATTCAGGGCCACTTAATGACGATGGATCACTCAAATTGCGTCCCGATTCAATACATCATCCACCAGCAGACTTGTCACCATGCGTCTATTACTGCCTCGGGCACCTTATGGCCGTTCTGCTGTGACTCAGAGATTTTCGAATCGGACGAAAGACTGATAGTGAATTGCAACGTTCAGGGCCTCCTAATGACGATGGAACACTCAAATTGCGTCCCGATTCAATACATCGTCCTTCAGCAGACTTGTCTTCATGGGTCTATTGCTGCCTTGTGCACCTTATGGCCGTTCTGCTGTGAGTCAAAGATTTTCAAATCTGACGAAAAACTACACCTAATGACGATGGATCACCCAAATTGCGTCCCGATTCAATTCATCGTCCTCCTGCAGACTTGTCTCCATGGGTCTATTGATGCCTCGGTCATCTTATGGCCGTTCTGCTGTGAGTCAAAGATTTTCGAATCGGACGAAAAACTGATAGTGAATTGTAACATTCAGGGCCACCTAATGACGATGGACCACACAAATTGCGTCCCGAATCAATACATCGCCTCCAGCCGACTTGACTCCATGGGTCTATTGCTGCCTCGGGCACCATATGGCCGTTCTGCTGTGAGTCTAGATTATCTAATGGGACGAAAAACTGATAGTGAATTGTAACGTTCAGGGCCACCTAATGACGATGGATCACTCAAATTGCGTCCCGATTCAATACATCGTTCCCCAGCAGACTTGTCTCCATGGGTCTATTGCTGCCTCGGGCACCTTATGGCCGTTCTGCTGTGAGTCAAAGATTTTCGATTCGGACAAAAAACGGACAGTGAAGTATAACGTTCAGGGCCACCTAATGACGATGGATCACTCAAATTGCGTCCCGATTCAATACATCGTCCTCCAGCAGACTTGTCTCCATGGAACTATTACTGCCTCGGGCACCTTATTGCCGTTCTGCTGTGAGTCAAAGATTTTCGAATCGGACAAAAAACTGACATTGAATTGTAACATTCAGGGCCACCTAATGACGGTGGATCACTCAAATTGCGTCCCGATTCAATACATCGTCCTCCAGCAGACTTGTCTCCATGGGTCTATTGCTGCCTCGGGCACCTTATGGCCGTTCTGCTGTGGGTCTAGTTTATCGAATGGGACGAAAAACTGATAGTGAATTGTAACATTCATGGCGACCTAAAGACGATGGATCACTCAAATTGCGTCCCGATTCAATACATCGTCCTCCAGCAGACTTGTCTCCATTGGTCAATTGCTGCCTCGGGCACCTTATGGCCGTTCTGCTGTGAGTCAAAGATTTTCGAATCGGACGAAAAACTGAAAGTGAATTGTAACATTCAGGGCCACCTAATGACGATGGATCACTCAAATTGCGTCCCGATTCAATACATCATCCACCAGCAGACTTGTCACCTTGCGTCTATTACTGCCTCGGGCACCTTATGGCCGTTCTGCTGTGACTCAAAGATTTTCGAATCGGACGAAAGACTGATAGTGAATTGCAACGTTCAGGGCCTCCTAATGACGATGGAACACTCAAATTGCGTCCCGATTCAATACATCGTCCTCCAGCAGACTTGTCTTCATGGGTCTATTGTTGCCTTGTGCACCTTATGGCCGTTCTGCTGTGAGTTAAAGATTTTTGAATCGGACGAAAAACTGATAGTGAATTGTAACGTTCAGGTCCTCCTGATGACGATGGAACACTCAAATTGCGTCCCGATTCAATACATCGTCCTCCAGCAGACTTGTCTCCATTGGTCTATTGCTGCCTCGGGCACCTTATGGCCGTTCTGCTGAGAGTCTAGATTATCGAATGGGACGAAAAACTGATAGTGAATTGTAACGTTCAGGGCCACCTAATGACGATGGATCGCTCAAATGGCGTCCCGATTCAATACATCGTCCTCCAGCAGACTTGTTTCCATGTGTCTATTGCTGCCTCGGGCACCTTATGGCCGTTCTGCTATGACTCAAAGATTTTCGAATCGGACGAAAAACTGATAGTGAATTGTAACGTTCATGGCGACCTAAGACGATGGACCACTCAAATTGCGTCCCGATTCAATACATCGTCCTCCAGCAGACCTTTCTCCTTTGGTCTATTGCTGCCTCGGGCACCTTATGGCCGTTCTGCTGTGACTCAAAGATTTTCGAATCGGACGAAAAACTGATAGTGAATTGTTACGTTCAGGTCCACCTATTGACGATGGAACACTCAAATTGCGTCCCGATTCAATACATCGTCCTCCAGCCGACTTGTCTCCATGGGTCTATTGCTGCCTCGGTCACCTTTTAGCCGTTCTACTGAGTCAAAGATTTTCGAATCGGACGAAAAACTGATAGTGAATTGTAACGTTCAGGGCCACCTAATGACGATGGATCACTCAAATTGCGTCCCGATTCAATACATCGTCCTCCAGCAGACTTGTCTCCATGGGTCTATTGCTGCCTCGGGCACCTTATGGCCGTTCTGCTGTGAGTCAAAGATTTTCGAATCGGACGAAAAACTGATAGTGAATTGTTACGTTCAGGCCCACCTAATGACGATGGATCACTCAAATTGCGTCCCGATTCAATACATCGTCCTCCAGCAGACTTGTCTCCATGGGACCATTGCTGCCTCGGGCACCTTATGGCATTTCTGCTGTGACTCAAAGATTTTCGAATCGGACGAAAAACTGATAGTGAATTGTAACGTTCAGGGCCTCCTAATGACAATGGAACACTCAAGTTGCGTCCCGATTCAATACATCGTCCTCCAGCAGACTTGTCTCCATGGGTCTATTGCTGCCTCGGGCACCTTATGGCCGTTCTGCTGTGAGTCTAGATTATCGAATGGGACGAAAAACTGATAGTGAATTGTAACATTCAGGGCCAGCTAATGACGATGGATCACTCAAATTGCGTCCCGACCCAATACATCGTCCACCAGCAGACTTGTCACCATGCGTCTATTACTGCCTCGGGCACCTTATGGCCGTTCTGCTGTGACTCAAAGATTTTCGAATCGGACGAAAGAGTGATAGTGAATTGTAACGTTCAGGGCCTCCTAATGGCGATGGAACACTCAAATTGCGTCCCGATTTAATACATCGTCCTCCAGCAGACTTGTCTTCATGGGTCTATTGCTGCCTCGGGCACCTTATGGCCGTTCTGCTGTGAGTCAAAGATTTTCAAATCTGACGAAAAACTGATAGTGAATTGTAACATTCAGGGCCACCTAATGACGATGGATCACTCAAATTGCGTCCCGATTCAATACATCGTCCTCCAGCAGACTTGTCTCCATGGGTCTATTGATGCCTCGGGCACCTTATGGCCGTTATGCTGTGAGTCAAAGATTTTCGAATGGGACGAAAAACTGATAGTGAATTGTAACGTTCAGGGCCACTTAATGACGATGGATCACTCAAATTGCGTCCCGATTCAATACATCGTCCTCCAGCAGACTTGCCTGCATTCAATACTCCAGCCGACTTGTCTCCATTGGTCTATTGCTGCCTCGGGCACCTTATGTCCGTTCTGCTGCGAGTCTAGATTATCGAATGGGACGAAAAACTGATAGTGAATTGTAACGTTCATGGCGACCTAAAGACGATGGATCACTCAAATTGCGTCCCGATTCAATACATCGTCCTCCAGCAGACTTGTCTCCATTGGTCTATTGCTGCCTCGGGCACCTTATGGCCGTTCTGCTGTGAGTCTAGATTATCGAATGGGACGAAAAACTGATAGTGAATTGTAACGTTCATGGCGACCTAAAGACGATGGATCACTCAAATTGCGTCCCGATTCAATACATCGTCCTCCAGCAGACTTGTCTCCATATGTCTATTGCTGCCTCGGGCACCTTATGGCCGTTCTGCTATGAGTCAAAGATTTTCGAATCGGACGAAAAACTGATAGTGAATTGTAACTTTCAGGGCCACCTAATGACGATGGATCACTCAAATTGCGTCCCGATTCAATACATCGTCCTCCAGCAGACTTGTCTCCATGGGTCTATTGCTGCCTCGGGCACCTTATGGTCGTTCTCCCGTGAGTCTGGATTATCGAATGGGACGAAAAACTGATAGTTAATTGTAACATTCAGGGCCTCCTAATGACGATGAAACACTCAAAATGCGTCCCGATTCAATACGTCGCCCTCCAGCTGACTTGTCTCCATGCGTCTATTGCTGCCTCGTGCACCTTATGGCCGTTCTGCTGTGACTCAAAAATTTTCGAATCGGACGAAAAACTGATAGTGAATTGTAACATTCAGGGCCTCCTAATGACGATGGAACACTCAAATTGCGTCCCGATTCAATACATCGTCCTCCAGCAGACTTGTCTCCATTGGTCTATTGCTGCCTCGGGCACCTTATGGCCGTACTGCTGTGAGTCAAAGATTTTCGAATCGGACGAAAAACTGAAAGTGAATTGTAAATTTCAGGGCCACCTAATGACGATGGATCACTCAAATTGCGTCCCGATTCAATACATCGTCCACCAGCAGACTTGTCACCATGCGTCTATTACTGCCTCGGGCACCTTATGGCCGTTCTGCTGTGACTCAAAGATTTTCGAATCGGACGAAAGAGTGATAGTGAATTGTAACGTTCAGGGCCTCCTAATGGCGATGGAACACTCAAATTGCGTCCCGATTTAATACATCGTCCTCCAGCAGACTTGTCTTCATGGGTCTATTGCTGCCTCGGGCACCTTATGGCCGTTCTGCTGTGAGTCAAAGATTTTCAAATCTGACGAAAAACTGATAGTGAATTGTAACATTCAGGGCCACCTAATGACGATGGATCACTCAAATTGCGTCCCGATTCAATACATCGTCCTCCAGCAGACTTGTCTCCATGGGTCTATTGATGCCTCGGGCACCTTATGGCCGTTATGCTGTGAGTCAAAGATTTTCGAATGGGACGAAAAACTGATAGTGAATTGTAACGTTCAGGGCCACTTAATGACGATGGATCACTCAAATTGCGTCCCGATTCAATACATCGTCCTCCAGCAGACTTGCCTGCATTCAATACTCCAGCCGACTTGTCTCCATGGGTCTATTGCTGCCTCGGGCACCTTATGGCCGTTCTGCTGTGAGTCAAAGATTTTCGAATCGGACGAAAAACTGATAGTGAATTGTAACATTCAGTTACACCTAATGACGATGGACCACACAAATTGCGTCCCGATTCAATACATCGTCCTCCAGCGGACTTGACTCCATTGGTCTATTGCTGCCTCGGGCACCTTATGGCCGTTCTGCTGTGAGTCTAGATTATCGAATGGGACGAAAAACTGATAGTGAATTGTAACGTTCATGGCGACCTAAAGACGATGGATCACTCAAATTGCGTCCCGATTCAATACATCGTCCTCCAGCAGACTTGTCTCCATTGGGCTATTGCTGCCTCGGGCACCTAATGGCCGTTCTGCTGTGAGTCTAGATTATCGAATGGGACGAAAAACTGATAGTGAATTGTAACGTTCATGGCGACCTAAAGACGATGGATCACTCAAATTGCGTCCCGATTCAATACATCGTCCTCCAGCAGACTTGTCTCCATATGTCTATTGCTGCCTCGGGCACCTTATGGCCGTTCTGCTATGAGTCAAAGATTTTCGAATCGGACGAAAAACTGATAGTGAATTGTAACTTTCAGGGCCACCTAATGACGATGGATCACTCAAATTGCGTCCCGATTCAATACATCGTCCTCCAGCAGACTTGTCTCCATGGGTCTATTGCTGCCTCGGGCACCTTATGGTCGTTCTCCCGTGAGTCTGGATTATCGAATGGGACGAAAAACTGATAGTTAATTGTAACATTCAGGGCCTCCTAATGACGATGAAACACTCAAAATGCGTCCCGATTCAATACGTCGCCCTCCAGCTGACTTGTCTCCATGCGTCTATTGCTGCCTCGTGCACCTTATGGCCGTTCTGCTGTGACTCAAAAATTTTCGAATCGGACGAAAAACTGATAGTGAATTGTAACATTCAGGGCCTTTTAATGACGATGGAACACTCAAATTGCGTCCCGATTCAATACATCGTCCTCCAGCAGACTTGTCTCCATTGGTCTATTGCTGCCTCGGGCACCTTATGGCCGTACTGCTGTGAGTCAAAGATTTTCGAATCGGACGAAAAACTGAAAGTGAATTGTAAATTTCAGGGCCACCTAATGACGATGGATCACTCAAATTGCGTCCCGATTCAATACATCGTCCACCAGCAGACTTGTCACCATGCGTCTATTACTGCCTCGGGCACCTTATGGCCGTTCTGCTGTGACTCAAAGATTTTCGAATCGGACGAAAGACTGATAGTGAATTGCAACGTTCAGGGCCTCCTAATGACAATGGAACACTCAAATTGCGTCCCGATTCAATACATCGTCCTCCAGCAGACTTGTCTTCATGGGTCTATTGCTGCCTTGTGCACCTTATGGCCGTTCTGCTGTGAGTCAAAGATTTTCAAATCTGAAGAAAAACTGAAAGTGAATTGTAACATTCAGGGCCACCTAATGACGATGGACCACACAAATTGCGTCCCGATTCAATACATCGTCCTCCAGCCGACTTGACTCCATGGGTCTATTGCAGCCTCGGGCACCTTATGGCCGTTCTGCTGTGAGTCTAGATTATCTAATGGGACGAAAAACTGATAGTGAATTGTAACGTTCAGGGCCACCTAATGACGATGGATCACTCAAATTGCGTCCCGATTCAATACATCGTCCTCCAGCAGACTTGTCTCCATGGGTCTATTGATGCCTCGGGCACCTTATGGCCGTTATGCTGTGAGTCAAAGATTTTCGAATCGGACGAAAAACTGATAGTGAATTGTAACATTCAGGGCCACCTAATGACAATGGACCACACAAATTGCGTCCCGATTCAATTCATCGTCCTCCAGCCGACTTCACTCCATGGGTCTATTGCTGCCTCGGGCACCTTATGGCCGTTCTGCTGTGAGTCTAGATTATCGAATGGGACGAAAAACTGATAGTGAATTGTAACGTTCAGGGCCACCTAATGACGATGGATCACTCAAATTGCGTCCCGATTCAATACATCGTCCTCCAGCAGACTTGTCTGCATTCAATACTCCAGCCGACTTGTCTCCATGGGTCTATTGCTGCCTCGGGCACCTTATGGCCGTTCTGCTGTGAGTTAAAGATTTTCGAATCGGACGAAAAACTGATAGTGAATTGTAACGTTCAGGTCCTCCTGATGACGATGGAACACTCAAATTGCGTCCCGATTCAATCGTCCTCCAGCAGACTTGTCTCCATGGGTCTATTGCTGCCTCGGGCACCTTATGGCCGTTCTGCTGTGAGTCTAGATTATCGAATGGGACGAAAAACTGATAGTGAATTGTAACGTTCAGGGCCACCTAATGACGATGGATCACTCAAATTGCGTCCCGATTCAATACATCGTCCTCCAGCAGACTTGTCTCCATGTGTCTATTGCTGCCTCGGGCACCTTATGGCCGTTCTGCTATGAGTCAAAGATTTTCGAATCGGACGAAAAACTGATAGTGAATTGTAACTTTCAGGGCCTCCTAATGACGATGGATCTCTCAAATTGCGTCCCGATTCAATACATCGTCCTCCAGCAGACTTGTCTCCATGGGACTATTGCTGCCTCGGGCACCTTATGGCCGTTCTGCTGTGAGTCAAAGATTTTCGAATCGGACGAAAAACTGATAGTGAATTGTAACGTTCAGGGCCACCAAATGACGATGGATCACTCAAATTGCGTCCCGATTCAATACATCGTCCTCCAGCAGACTTGTCTCCATGGGTCCATTGCTGCCTCGGGCACCTTATGGCCGTTCTGCTGTGACTCAAAGATTTTCGTATCGGACGAAAAACTGATAGTGAATTGTAACGTTCAGGGCCTCCTAATGACGATGGAACACTCAAATTGCGTCCCGATTCAATACATCGTCCTCCAGCAGACTTGTCTCCATTGGTCTATTGCTGCCTCGGGCACCGTATGGCCGTTCTGCTGTGAGTCAAAGATTTTCGAATCGGACGAAAAACTGATAGTGAATTGTAACATTCAGGGCCACCTAATGACAATGGACCACACAAATTGCGTCCCGATTCAATACATCGTCCTCCAGCCGACTTGACTCCATGGGTCTATTGCTGCCTCGGGCACCTTATGGCCGTTCTGCTGTGAGTCTAGATTATCGAATGGGACGAAAAACTGATAGTGAATTGTAACGTTCAGGGCCACTTAATGACGATGGATCACTCAAATTGCGTCCCGATTCAATACATCGTCCTCCAGCAGACTTGCCTGCATTCAATACTCCAGCCGACTTGTCTCCATGGGTCTATTGCTGCCTCGGGCACCTTATGGCCGTTCTGCTGTGAGTCAAAGATTTTCGAATCGGACGAAAAACTGATAGTGAATTGTAACATTCAGTTACACCTAATGACGATGGACCACACAAATTGCGTCCCGATTCAATACATCGTCCTCCAGCGGACTTGACTTCATGGGTCTATTGCTACCTCGGGCACCTTATGGCCGTTCTGCTGTGAGACTAGTTTATCGAATGGGACGAAAAACTGATAGTGAATTGTAACGTTCATGGCGACCTAAAGACGATGGATCACTCAAATTGCGTCCCGATTCAATACACGTCCTCCAGCAGACTTGTCTCCATATGTCTATTGCTGCCTCGGGCACCTTATGGCCGTTCTGCTATGAGTCAAAGATTTTCGAATCGGACGAAAAACTGATAGTGAATTGTAACTTTCAGGGCCACCTAATGACGATGGATCACTCAAATTGCGTCCCGATTCAATACATCGTCCTCCAGCAGACTTGTCTGCATTCAATACGCCAGCCGACTTGTCTCCATAAGTCTATTGCTGCCTCGGGCACCTTATGGCCGTTCTGCTGTGAGTTATAGATTTTCGAATCGGACGAAAAACTGATAGTGAGTTGTAACGTTCAGGTCCTCCTGATGACGATGGAACACTCAAATTGCGTCCCGATTCAATACATCGTCCTCCAGCAGACTTGTCTCCATGGGTCTATTGCTGCCTCGGGCACCTTATGGCCGTTCTGCTGTGAGTCTAGTTTATCGAATGGGACGAAAAACTGATAGTGAATTGTAACATTCATGGCGACCTAAAGACGATGGATCACTCAAATTGCGTCCCGATTCAATACATCGTCCTCCAGCAGACTTGTCTCCATGTGTCTATTGCTGCCTCGGGCACCTTATGGCCGTTCTGCTATGAGTCAAAGATATTCGAATCGGACGAAAAACTGATAGTGAATTGTAACTTTCAGGGCCACCTAATGACGATGGATCTCTCAAATTGCGTCCCGATTCAATACATCGTCCTCCAGCAGACTTGTCTCCATGGGACTATTGCTGCCTCGGGCACCTTATGGCCGTTCTGCTGTGAGTCAAAGATTTTCGTTCGGACGAAAAACTGATAGTGATTTGTAACGTTCAGGGCCACCTAATGACGATGGATCACTCAAATTGCGTCCCGATTCAATACATCGTCCTCCAGCAGACTTGTCTCCATGGGTCCATTGCTGCCTTGGGCACCTTATGGCCGTTCTGCTGTGACTCAAAGATTTTCGAATCGGACGAAAAACTGATAGTGAATTGTAACGTTCAGGGCCTCCTAATGACGATGGAACACTCAAATTGCGTCCCGATCCAATACATCGTCCTCCAGCAGACTTGTCTTCATGGGTCTATTGCTGCCTTGTGCACCTTATGGCCGTTCTGCTGTGAGTCAAAGATTTTCAAATCTGACGAAAAACTGATAGTGAATTGTAACATTCAGGGCCACCTAATAACGATGGATCACTCAAATTGCGTCCCGATTCAATACATCGTCCTCCAGCAGACTTGTCTCCATGGGTCTATTGATGCCTCGGGCACCTTATGGCCGTTCTGCTATGAGTCAAAGATTTTCGAATCGGACGAAAAACTGATAGTGAATTGTAACTTTCAGGGCCACCTAATGACGATGGATCTCTCAAATTGCGTCCCGATTCAATACATCGTCCTCCAGCAGACTTGTCTCCATGGGACTATTGCTGCCTGGGGCACCTTATGGCCGTTCTGCTGTGAGTCAAAGATTTTCGAATCGGACGAAAAACTGATAGTGAATTGTAACGTTCAGGGCCACCTAATGACGATGGATCACTCAAATTGCGTCCCGATTCAATACATCGACCTCCAGCAGACTTGTCTCCATGGGTCCATTGCTGCCTCGGGCACCTTACGGCCGTTCTGCTGTGACTCAAAGATTTTCGAATCGGACGAAAAACTGATAGTGAATTGTAACGTTCAGGGCCTCCTAATGACGATGGAACACTCAAATTGCGTCCCGATTCAATACATCGTCCTCCAGCAGACTTGTCTCCATTGGTCTATTGCTGCCTCGGGCACCGTATGGCCGTTCTGCTGTGAGTCAAAGATTTTCAAATCTGACGAAAAACTGATAGTGAATTGTAACATTCAGGGCCACCTAATAACGATGGATCACTCAAATTGCGTTCCGATTCAATACATCGTCCTCCAGCAGACTTGTCTCCATGGGTCTATTGATGCCTCGGTCACCTTATGGCCGTTTTGCTGTGAGTCAAAGATTTTCGAATCGGACGAAAAACTGATAGTGAATTGTAACATTCAGTGCCACCTAATGACGATGGACCACACAAATTGCGTCCCGATTCAATAAATCGTCCTCCAGCCGACTTCACTCCATGGGTCTATTGCTGCCTCGGGCACCTTATGGCCGTTCTGCTGTGAGTCTAGATTATCTAATGGGACGAAAAACTGATAGTGAATTGTAACGTTCAGGGCCACCTAATGACGATGGATCACTCAAATTGCGTCCCGATTCAATACATCGTCCTCCAGCAGACTTGTCTCCATGGGTCTATTGCTGCCTCGGGCACCTTATGGCCGTTCTGCTGTGAGTCAAAGATTTTCGAATCGGACAAAGAACTGACATTGAATTGTAACATTCAGGGCCACCTAATGACGGTGGATCACTCAAATTGCGTCCCGATTCAATACATCGTCCTCCAGCAGACTTGTCTCCATGGGTCTATTGCTGCCTCGGGCACCTTATGGCCGTTCTGCTGTGAGTTAAAGATTTTCGAATCGGACGAAAAACTGATAGTGAATTGTAACGTTCAGGTCCTCCTGATGACGATGGAACACTCAAATTTCGTCCCGATTCAATACATCGTCCTCAAGCAGACTTGTCTCCATGGGTCTATTGCTGCCTCGGGCACCTTATGGCCGTTCTGCTGTGAGTCTAGTTTATCGAATGGGACGAAAAACTGATAGTGAATTGTAACGTTCATGGCGACCTAAAGACGATGGATCACTCAAATTGCGTCCCGATTCAATACATCGTCCTCCAGCAGACTTGTCTCCATTGGTCTATTGCTGCCTCGGGCACCTTATGGCCGTTCTGCTGTGAGTCTAGATTATCGAATGGGACGAAAAACTGATGGTGAATTGTAACGTTCAGGGCCACCTAATGACGATGGATCACTCAAATTGCGTCCCGATTCAATACTTCGTCCTCCAGCAGACTTGTCTCCATGTGTCTATTGCTGCCTCGGGCACCTTATGGCCGTTCTGCTATGAGTCAAAGATTTTCGAATCGGACGAAAAACTGATAGTGAATTGTAACTTTCAGGGCCACCTAATGACGATGGATCTCTCAAATTGCGTCCCGATTCAATACATCGTCCTCCAGCAGACTTGTCTCCATGGGACTATTGCTGCCTCGGGCACCTTATGGCCGTTCTGCTGTGAGTCAAAGATTTTCGAATCGGACGAAAAACTGATAGTGAATTGTAACGTTCAGGGCCACCTAATGACGATGGATCACTCAAATTGCGTCCCGATTCAATACATCGTCCACCAGCAGACTTGTCTCCATGGGTCCATTGCTGCCTCGGGCACCTTACGGCCGTTCTGCTGTGACTCAAAGATTTTCGAATCGGACGAAAAACTGATAGTGAATTGTAACGTTCAGGGCCTCCTAATGACGATGGAACACTCAAATTGCGTCCCGATTCAATACATCGTCCTCCAGCAGACTTGTCTCCATTGGTCTATTGCTGCCTCGGGCACCGTATGGCCGTTCTGCTGTGAGTCAAAGATTTTCGAATCGGACGAAAAACTGATAGTGAATTGTAACATTCAGGGCCACCTAATGACAATGGACCACACAAATTGCGTCCCGATTCAATACATCGTCCTCCAGCCGACTTGACTCCATGGTTCTATTGCTGCAACGGGCACCTTATGGCCGTTCTGCTGTGAGTCTAGGGTTTATTGCTGCCTCGGGCACCTGATGGCAGTTCTGCTGTGAGTCTAAATTATCGAATGGGACGAAAAACTGATAGTGAATTGTAACGTTCAGGGCCACCTAATGACGATGGATCACTCAAATTGCGTCCCGATTCAATACATCGTCCTCCAGCAGACTTGTCTCCATGGGTCTATTGCTGCCTCGCGCACCTTATGGCCGTTCTGCTGTGAGTCAAAGTTTTTTTAATCGGACGAAAAACTGATAGTCAATTGTAACTCTCAGGGCCATCTAATGACGATGGATCACTCAAATTGCGTCCCGATTCAATACATCGTCCTCCAGCCGACTTTTCTGCATGGGTCTATTGCTGCCTCGGGCACCTTATTGCCGTTCTGCTGTGAGTCAAATATTTTCGAATCGGACGAAAAACTGATAGTGAACTGCAACGTTCAGGGCCTCCTAATGTCGATGGAACACTCAAATTGCGTCCTGATGCAATACATCGTCCTCCAGCAGACTTGTCTCCATGGGTCTATTGCTGCCTCGGGCACCTTATGGCCGTTCTCCTGTGAGTCAAAGATTTTCGAATCGGACGAAAAACTGATAGTGAACTGTAACGTTCAGTGCCTCCTAATGACGATGGAACACTCAAACTGCGTCCCGATTCAATACATCGCCCTCCAGCAGACTTGTCTCCATGGGTCTAATGCTGCCTCGGGCACCTTATGGCCGTTCTGCTGTGAGTCAAAGATTTTCGAATCGGACGAAAAACGGATAGTAGATTGTTACGTTCAGGGCCACCTAATGACGATGGATCACTCAAATTGCGTCCCGATTCAATACATCGTCCTCCAGCAGACTTGTCTTCATGGGTCTATTGCTGCCTCGGGAACCTTATGGCCGTTCTGCTGTGACTCTAAGATTTTCGAATCGGACGAAAAACTGATCGTGAATTGTAACATTAAGGGCTACCTAATGACGATGGACCACACAAACTGCGTCCCGATTCAATACATCGTCCTCCAGCCGACTTGACTCCATGGGTCTATTGCTGCCTCGGGCACCTTATGGCCGTTCAGCTGTGAGTCTAGATTATCGAATGGGACGAAAAACTTATAGTGAATTGTAACTTTCAGGGCCACCTAATGACGATGGATCACTCAAATTGCGTCCCGATTCAATACATCGTCCTCCAGCAGACTTGTCTCCATGGGTCTATTGCTGCCTCGGGCACCTTATGGCCGTTCTGCTGTGAGTCAAAGATTTTCGAATCGGACGAAAAACTGATAGTGAATTGTAACGTTCAGGGCCACCTAATGACGATGGATCACTCAAATTGCGTCCCGATTCAATACATCGTCCTCCAGCAGACTTGTCTCCATGGGTCTATTGCTGCCTCGGGCACCTTATGGCCGTTCTGCTGTGAGTCAAAGATTTTCGAATCGGACGAAAAACTGATAGTGAACTGTAACGTTCAGGGCCTCCGAATGACGATCGAACACTCAAACTGCGTCCCGATTCAATACATCGTCCTCCAGCAGACTTGTCTCCATGGGTCTATTGCTGCCTCGGGCACCTTATGGCCGTTCTGCTGTGAGTCAAAGATTTTCGAATCGGACGTAAAACTGATAGAAGATTGTAACGTTCAAGGCCACCTAATGACGATGGATCACTCAAATTGCGTCTCGATTCAATACATCGTCCTCCAGCAGACTTGTCTCCATGGGTCTATTGCTGCCTCGGGCACCTTATGGCCGTTCTGCTGTGACTCTAAGATTTTCGAATCGGACGAAAAACTGATAGTGAATTGTAACGTTCAGGGCCACCCAATGACGATGGTTCACACAAATTGCGTCCCGATTAAATACATCGTCCTCCAGCAGACTTGTCTCCATTGGTCTATTACTGCCTCGGGCACCTTATGGCCGTTCTGCTGTAACTGAAAGATTATCGAATCGGACGAAAAACTGATAGTGAATTGTAACGTTCAGGGACTCCTAATGACGATGGAACACTCAAATTGCCTCCCGATTCAATACATCGTCCTCCAGCAGACTTGTCTCCATGAGTCTATTGCTGCCACGGGCACCTTATGGCCGTGGGTCAAAGATTTTCGAATCGGACGAAAAACTGATAGTGAATTGTAACATTCACGGCTACCTAATGACGATGGACCACACAAATTGCGTCCCTATTCAATACATCGTCCTCCAGCCGACTTGACTCCATGGGTTTATTGCTGCCTCGGGCACCTGATGGCCGTTCTGCTGTGAGTCTAGATTATCGAATGGGACGAAAAACTGATAGTGAATTGTAACGTTCAGGGTCACCTAATGACGATGGAACACTCAAATTGCCTCCCGATTCAATACATCGTCCTCCAGCCGAGTTGACTCCATGGGTTTATTGCTGCCTCGGGCACCTGATGGCCGTTCTGCTGTGAGTCTAAATTATCGAATGGGACGAAAAACTGATAGTGAATTGTAACGTTCAGGGCCACCTAATGACGATGGATCACTCAAATTGCGTCCCGATTCAATACATCGTCCTCCAGCAGACTTGTCTCCATGGGTCTATTGCTGCCTCGCGCACCTTATGGCCGTTCTGCTGTGAGTCAAAGTTTTTTTAATCGGACGAAAAACTGATAGTCAATTGTAACTCTCAGGGCCATCTAATGACGATGGATCACTCAAATTGCGTCCCGATTCAATACATCGTCCTCCAGCCGACTTTTCTGCATGGGTCTATTGCTGCCTCGGGCACCTTATTGCCGTTCTGCTGTGAGTCAAATATTTTCGAATCGGACGAAAAACTGATAGTGAACTGTAACGTTCAGGGCCTCCTAATGTCGATGGAACACTCAAATTGCGTCCTGATGCAATACATCGTCCTCCAGCAGACTTGTCTCCATGGGTCTATTGCTGCCTCGGGCACCTTATGGCCGTTCTCCTGTGAGTCAAAGATTTTCGAATCGGACGAAAAACTGATAGTGAATTGTAACGTTCAGGGCCACCTAATGACGATGGATCACTCAAATTGCGTCCCGATTCAATACATCGTCCTCCAGCAGACTTGTCTCCACGGGTCAATTGCTGCCTCGGGAACCTTATGGTCGTTCTCCCGTGAGTCTAGATTATCGAATGGGACGAAAAACTGATAGTTAATAGTAACATTCAGGGCTTCCTAATGACGATGGAACACTCAAATTGCGTCCCGATTCAATACTTCGTCCTCCAGCCGACTTGACTCCATGGGTCTATTGCTGCCTCGGGCACCTTATGGGCGTTCTGCTGTGAGTCTAGATTATCGAATGGGACGAAAAACTGATAGTGAATTGTAACGTTCAGGCCACCTAATGACGATGGATCACTCAAATTGCGTCCTGATTCAATACATCGTCCTCCAGCAGGCTTGTCTCCATGGGTCTATTGCTGCCTCGGGCACTTTATAGCCGTTCTGCTGTGAGTCAAAGATTTTCGAATCGGACGAAAAACTGATAGTGAATTGTAACTTTCAGTGCCACCTAATGACGATGGATCACTCAAATTGCGTCCCGATTCAATACATCTCTCTGCAGCCGACTTGTCTCCATGGGTCTATTGCTGCCTCGGGCACCTTATGGCCGTTCTGCCGTGACTCAAAGATTTTCGAATCGGACGAAAAACTGATAGTGAATTGTAACGTTCAGGGCCTCCTACTGACGATGGAACACTCAAATTGCGTCCCGATTCAATACATCGTCCTCCAGTAGACTTGTCTCAATAGGTCTATTGCTGCCTCGGGCACCTTATGGTCGTTCTCCCGTGAGTCTAGATTATCGAATGGGACGAAAAACTGATAGTTAATTGTAACAATCAGGGCATCCTAATGACGATGGAGCACTCAAATTGCGTCCCGATTCAATACATCGTCCTCCAGCAGACTTATCTCCACGGGTCAATTGCTGCCTCGGGCACCTTATGTCCGTTCTGCTGTGAGTCAAATATTTTCGAATCGGACGAAAAACTGACAGTGAATTGTAACATTCAGGGCCACCTAATGACGATGGACCACACAAATTGCGTCCCGATTCAATACATCGTCCTGCAGCCGACTTGTCTCCATGAGTCTTTTGCTGCCACGGGCGCCTTATGGCCGTTCTGCTGTGAGTCAAAGATTTTCGAATCGGACGAAAAACTGATAGTGATTTGTAACATTCAGGGCCACCTAATGACGATGGATCACTCAAACTGTGTCCCGATTCAATACATCATCCTCCAGCCGACTTGTCTCCATGGGGCTATTGCTGCCTCGGGCACCTTATGGCCGTTCTGCTGTGAGTCAAAGATTTTCGAATCGGACGAAAAACTGTTAGTGAATTGTAACGTTTAGGCCCTCCTAATGACGATGGAACACTCAAATTGCGTCCCGATTCAATACATCGTCCTCCAGCAGACTTGTCTCCATGGGTCTATTGCTGCCTCGGGCAAATTATGGCCGTTCTGCTGTGAGTCAAAGATTTTCGAATTGGACGAAAATTTGATAGTGAATTGTAACATTCACGGCTACCTAATGACGATGGACCACACAAATTGCGTCCCGATTCAATACATCGTCCTCCAGCCGACTTGACTCCATGGGTCTATTGCTGCCTCGGGCACCTGATGGCCGTTCTGCTGTGAGTCTAGATTATCGAATGGGACGAAAAACTGATAGTGAATTGTAACGTTCAGGGCCACCTAATGACGATGGATCACTCAATTTGCGTCCCGATTCAATACATCGTCCTCCAGCAGACTTGTCTCCATGGGTCTATTGCTGCCTCGCGCACCTTATGGCCGTTCTGCTGTGAGTCAAAGATTTTTTAATCGGACGAAAAACTGATAGTGAATTGTAACTTTCAGGGCCATCTAATGACGATGGATTACTCAAATTGCGTCCCGATTCAATACATCGTCCTCCAGCCGACTTGTCTCCATGGGTGTATTGCTGTCTCGGGCACCTTATTGCCGTTCTGCTGTGAGTCAAAGATTTTCGAATCGGACGAAAAACTAATAGTGAACTGCAACGTTCAGGGCCTCCTAATGACGATGGAACACTCAAATTGCGTCCTGATGCAATACATTGTCCTCCAGCAGACTTGTCTCCATGGGTCTATTGCTGCCTCGGGCACCTTATGGCCGTTCTGCTGTGAGTAAAATTTTCGAATCGGACGAAAACCTGATAGTGAATTGTAACGTTCAGGGCCACCTAATGACGATGGATCACTCAAATTGCGTCCCGATTCAATACATCGTCCTCCAGCAGACTTGTCTCTATGGGTCTATTGCTGCCTCGGGCACCTTACGGCCGTTCTGCTGTGAGTCAAAGATTTTCGAATCGGACGAAAAACTGATAGTGAATTGTAACGTTCAGGACCTCCTAATGACGATGGAACACTCAAATTGCGTCCCGATTCAATACATCGCCCTCCAGCAGATTTGTCTCCATGGGTCTATTGCTACCTCGGGCAGCTTATGGCCGTTCTGCTGTGAGTCAAAGATTTTCGAATCGGACGAAAAACTGATAGTGAATTGTAACGTTCAGGGCCACCTAATGACGATGGATCACTCAAATTGCGTCCCGATTCAATACATCGCCCTCCAGCAGACTTGTCTCCAAGGGTCTATTGCTGCCTCGGGCACCTTATGGTCGTTCTCCAGTGAGTCGAGATTATCGAATGGGACGAAAAACTGATAGTTAATTGTAACATTCAGGGCTTCCTAATGACGATGGAACACTCAAATTGCGTCCCGATTCAATACATCGTCCTCCAGCAGACTCGTCTCCATAAGTCTATTGCTGCCTCGGGCACCTTATGGCCGTTCTGCTGTGTGTCAAAGATTTTCAAATCGGACGAAAAACTGATAGTGAATTGTAACATTCAGGGCCACCTAATGAAGATGGACCACACAAATTGCGTCCCGATTCAATACATCGTCCTCCAGCAGACTTGTCTCCATGGGTCTATTGCTGCCTCGGGCACCTTATGGCCGTTCTGCTGTGAGTCAAAGATTTTCGAATCGGACGAACAACTGATAGTGAATTGTAACATTCAGGGCCACCTAATGACGATGGATCACTCAAATTGTGTCCCGATTCAATACATCGTCCTCCAGCCGACTTGTCTCCATGGGGCTGTTGCCGCCTCGGGCACCTTATGGCCGTTCTGCTGTGAGTCAAAGATTTTCGAATCGGACGAAAAACTGATAGTGAATTGCAACGTTCAGGGCCACCTAATGACGATGGAACACTCAAATTGTGTCCCGATTCAATACATCGTCCCCCAGCAGACTTGTCTCCATGGGTCTATTGCTGCCTCGGGTACCTTATGGCCGTTCTGCTGTGACTCTAAGATTTTCGAATCGGACGAAAAACTGATAGTGAATTGTAACGTTCAGGGCCACCTAATGACGATGGATCACTCAAATTGCGTCCCGATTCAATACATCGTCCTCCAGCAGACTTGTCTCCATGGGTCTATTACTGCCTCGGGCACCTTATGCTCGTTCTCCCGTGAGTCTAGATTATCGAATGGGACGAAAAACTGATAGTTAATTGTAACATTCAGGGCATCCTAATGACGATGCAACACTCAAATTGCGTCCCGATTCAATACATCGTCCTCCAGCAGACTTGTCTCCATGGGTCAATTGCTGCCTCGGGCACCTTATGGCCGTTCTGCTGTGAGTCAAAGATTTTCGAATCGGACGACAAACTGACAGTGAATTGTAACATTTAGGGCCACCTAATGACGATGGACCACACAAATTGCGTCCCGATTCAATACATCGTCCTCCAGCCGACTTGACTCCAGGGGTCTATTGCTGCCTCGGGCATCTTATGGCCGTTCTGCTGTGAGTCTATTTTATCGAATGGGACGAAAAACTGATAGTGAATTGTAACGTTCAGGGCTTCCTGATGACGATGGAACACTCAAATTGCGTCCCGATTCAATACATCGTCCTCCAGCAGACTTGTCTCCATGGGTCTATTGCTGCCTCGGGCACCTTATGGCCGTTCTGCTGTGAGTCAAAGATTTTCGAATCGGACGAAAAACTGATAGTGAATTGTAACTTTCAGTGCCACCTAATGACGATGGATCACTCAAATTGCGTCCGGATTCAATACATCTCCCTGCAGCCGACTTGTCTCCTTGGGTCTATTGCTGCCTCGGGCACCTTATGGCCGTTCTGCTGTGAGTCAAAGATTTTCGAATCGGACGAAAAACTGATAGTGAATTGTAAAGTTCAGGGCCACCTAATGACGATGGATCACTCAAGTTGCGTCCCGATTCAATACATCGTCCTCCAGCAGACTTGTCTCCATGGGTCTATTACTGCCTCGGGCACCTTATGGCCGTTCTGCTGTGACTCAAAGATTTACGAATCGGACGAAAAACTGATAGTGAATTGTAACGTTCAGGGCCTCCTAATGGCGATGGAACACTCAAATAGCGTCCCGATTCAATACATCGTCCTCCAGCAGACTTGTCTCCATGGGTCTATTGCTGCCTCGGTCACCTTATGGCCGTTCTGCTGTGAGTCAAAGATTTTCGAATCGGACGAAAAACTGATAGTGTATTGTAACTTTCAGTTTCACCTAATGACGATGGATCACTCAAAATTGCGTCCGGATTCAATACATCTCTCTGCAGCCGACTTGTCTCCTTGGGTCTATTGCTGCCTCGGGCACCTTATGGCCGTTCTGCTGTGACTCAAAGATTTTCGAATCGGACGAAAAACTGATAGTGAATTGTAACGTTCAGGGCCTCCTAATGACGATGGAACACTCAAATTGCGTCCCGATTCAATACATCGTCCTCCAGCAGACTTGTCTCCATGGGTCTATTGCTGCCTCGGGCACCTTATGGCCGTTCTGCTGTGAGTCAAAGATTTTCGAAGCGGACGAAAAACTGATAGTGAATTGTAACATTCAGGGCCACTTAATGACGATGTATCACTCAAATTGCGTCCCGATTCAATACATCGTCCTCCAGCAGAACTGTCTCCATGGGTCTATTGCTGCCTCGGGCACATTATGGCCGTTCTGCTTTGAGTCAAAGATTTTCGAATCGGACGAAAAACTGATAGTGAATCGTAACGTTCAGGACCTCCTAATGACG
Source organism: Schistocerca cancellata (assembly GCF_023864275.1). NCBI lineage: Eukaryota > Metazoa > Arthropoda > Insecta > Orthoptera > Acrididae > Schistocerca > Schistocerca cancellata. Next base: position 522,923,107 of record NC_064634.1, on the reverse strand, counting down.
ATGGAACACTCAAATTGCATCCCGATTCAATACCTCGTCCTCCAGCAGACTTGTCTCCATGGGTCTATTGCTGCCTCGGGAAGCTTATGGCCGTTCTGCTGTGAGTCAAAGATTTTCGAATCGGACGAAAAACTGATAGTGAATTGTAACGTTCAGGGCCACCTAAAGACGATGGATCACTCAAATTGCGTCCCGATTCAATACATCGTCCTCCAGCAGACTTGTCTCCATGGGTCTATTGCTCCCTCGGGCACCTTATGGTCGTTCTCCCGTGTGTCAAGATTATTGAATGGGACGAAAAACTGATAGTTAATTGTAACATTCAGGGCATCCTAATGACGATGGAACACTCAAATTGCGTCCCGATTCAATACATCGTCCTCCAGCAGACTTGTCTCCATGGGTCTATTGCTGCCTCGGGCACCTTATGGCCGTTCTGCTGTGAGTCAAAGATAATCTAATCGGACGAAAAACTGATAGTGAATTGTAACATTCAGGGCCACCTAATGACGATGGACCACACAAATTGCGTCACAATTCATTACATCATCCTCCAGCCGACTTGACTCCATGGGTCTATTGCTGCCTCGGGCATCTTATGGCCGTTCTGCTGTGAGTCTAGTTTATCGAATGGGACGAAAAACTGATAGTGAATTGTAACGTTCAGGGCTTTTGGATGACGATGGAACACTCAAATTGCGTCCCGATTCAATACATCATCCTCCAGCAGACTTGTCTCCATGGGTCTATTGCTGCCTCGGGCACCTTATTGCCGTTCTGCTGTGAGTCAAAGATTTTCGAATCGGACGAAAAACTGATAGTGAATCGTAACGTTCAGGACCTCCTAATGACGATGGAACACTCAAATTGCGTCCCGATTCAATACCTCGTCCTCCAGCAGACTTGTCTAAATGGGTCTATTGCTGCCTCGGGCAGCTTATGGCCGTTCTGCTGTGAGTCAAAGATTTACGAATCGGACGAAAAACTGATAGTGAATTGTAACGTTCAGGGCCTCCTAATGACGATGGAACACTCAAATTGCGTTCCAATTCAATACATCGTCCTCCAGCAGACTTGTCTCCATGGGTCTATTGCTGCCTCGGGCACCTTATGGCCGTTCTGCTGTGAGTCAAAGATTTTCGAATCGGACGAAAAACTGATAGTATATTGTAACTTTCAGTTTCACCTAATGACGATGGATCACTCAAATTGCGTCCGGATTCAATACATCTCTCTGCAGCCGACTTGTCTCCTTGGGTCTATTGCTGCCTCGGGCACCTTATGGCCGTTCTGCTGTGACTCAAAGATTTTCGAATCGGACGAAAAACTGATAGTGAATTGTAACGTTCAGGGCCTCCTAATGACGATGGAACACTCAAATTGCGTCCCGATTCAATACACCGTCCTCCAGCAGACTTGTCTCCATGGGTCTTTTGCTGCCTCGGGCACCTTATGGCCGTTCTGCTGTGAGTCAAAGATTTTCGAATCGGACGAAAAACTGATAGTAGATTGTAACGTTCAGGGCCACCTAATGACTATGGATCACTCAAATTGCGTCCCGATTCAATACATCGTCCTCCAGCAGACTTGTCTCCATGGGTCTATTGCTGCCTCGGGCACCTTATGGCCGTTCTGCTGAGACTCAAAGATTTTCGAATCGGACGAAAAACTGATAGTGAATTGTAACTTTCAGGGCCACCTAATGACGATGGATCACTCAAATTGCGTCCCGATTCAATACATCGTCCTCCAGCCGACTTGTCTCCATGTGTCTATTGCTGCCTCGGGCACATTATGGCCGTTCTGCTGTGAGTCAAAAATTTTCGAATCGGACGAGAAACTGATAGTGAATCGTAACGTTCAGGACCTCCTAATGACGATGGAACACTCAAATTGCGTCCCGATTCAATACCTCGTCCTCCAGCAGACTTGTCTCCATGGGTCTATTGCTGCCTCGGGAAGCTTATGGCCGTTCTGCTGTGAGTCAAAGATTTTCGAATCGGACGAAAAACTGATAGTGAATTGTAACGTTCAGGGCCACCTAAAGACGATGGATCACTCAAATTGCGTCCCGATTCAATACATCGTCCTCCAGCAGACTTGTCTCCATGGGTCAATTGCTGCCTTGGGCACCTTATGGCCGTTCTGCTGTGAGTCAAAGATAATCGAATCGGACGAAAACCTGATAGTGAATTGTAACATTCAGGGCCACCTAATGACGATGGACCACACAAATTGCGTCCCGATTCAATACATCGTCCTCCAGCCGACTTGACTCCATGGGTCTATTGCTGCCTCGGGCATCTTATGGCCGTTCTGCTGTGAGTCTAGTTTATCGAATGGGACGAAAAACTGATAGTGAATTGTAACGTTCAGGGCTTTTTGATGACGATGGAACACTCAAATTGCGTCCCGATTCAATACATCGTCCTCCAGCAGACTTGTCTCCATGGGTCAATTGCAGCCTCGGGCACCTTATGGCCGTTCTGCTGTGAGTCAAAGATTTTCGAAACGGACGAAAAACTGATAGTGAATTGTAACATTCAGGGCCACCTAATGACGATGGATCACTCAAATTGCGTCCCGATTCAATACATCGTCCTGCAGCCGACTTGTCTGCATGGGTCTATTGCTGCCTCGGGCACCTTATGGCCGTTCTGCTGTGAGTCAAAGATTTTCGAATCGGACGAAAAACTGATGGTCGATTGTAACGTTCAGGGCCACCTAATGACGATGGATCACTCAAATTGCGTCCCGATTCAATACTTCGTCCTCCAGCAGACTTGTCTCCATGGGTCTATTGCTGCCTCGGGCACCTTATTGCCGTTCTGCTGTGAGTCAAAGATTTTCGAATCGGACGAAAAACTAATAGTGAATCGTAACGTTCAGGACCTCCTAATGACGATGGAACACTCAAATTGCGTCCCGATTCAATACCTCGTCCTCCAGCAGACTTGTCTCCATGGGTCTATTGCTGCCTCGGGCAGCTTATGGCCGTTCTGCTGTGAGTCAAAGATTTTCGAATCAGACGAAAAACTGATAGTGAATTGTAACGTTCAGGGCCACCTAAAGACGATGGATCACTCAAATTGCGTCCCGATTCAATACATCGTCCTCCAGCAGACTTGTCTCCATAGGTCTATTGCTGCCTCGGGCACCTTATGGTCGTTCTCCCGTGTGTTTAGATTATCGAATGGGACGAAAAACTGATAGTTAATTGTAACATTCAGGGCATCCTAATGACGATGGAACACTCAAATTGCGTCCCGATTCAATACATCGTCCTCCAGCAGACTTGTCTCCATGGGTCTATTGCTGCCTCGGGCACCATATGGCCGTTCTGCTGTGAGTCAAAGATTTTCGAATCGGACGAAAAACTGATAGTAGATTGTAACGTTCAGGGCCACCTAATGACGATGGATCACTCAAATTGCGTCCCGATTCAATACATCGTCCTCCAGCAGACTTGTCTCCATGGGTCTATTGCTGCCTCGGGCACCTTATGGCCGTTCTGCTGTGACTCAAAGATTTTCGAATCGGACGAAAAACTGATAGTGAATCGTAACGTTCAGGACCTCGTAATGACGATGGAACACTCAAATTGCGCCCCGATTCAATACCTCGTCCTCCAGCAGACTTGTCTCCATGGGTCTATTGCTGCCTCGGGAAGCTTATGGCCGTTCTGCTGTGAGTCAAAGATTTTCGAATCGGACGAAAAACTGATAGTGAATTGTAACTTTCAGGGCCACCTAATGACGATGGATCACTCAAATTGCGTCCCGATTCAATACATCGTCCTCCAGCTGACTTGTCTAAATGTGTCTATTGCTGCCTCGGGCACATTACGGCCGTTCTGCTGTGAGTCAAAGATTTTCGAATCGGACGAAAAACTGATAGTGAATCGTAACGTTCAGGACCTCGTAATGACGATGGAACACTCAAATTGCGCCCCGATTCAATACCTCGTCCTCCAGCAGACTTGTCTCCATGGGTCTATTGCTGCCTCGGGAAGCTTATGGCCGTTCTGCTGTGAGTCAAAGATTTTCGAATCGGACGAAAAACTGATAGTGAATTGTAACGTTCAGGGCCACCTACAGACGATGGATCACTCAAATTGCGTCCCGATTCTATACATCGTCCTCCAGCAGACTTGTCTCCATGGGTCTATTGCTGCCTCGGGCACCTTATGGTCGTTCTCCCGTGTGTCAAGATTATTGAATGGGACGAAAAACTGATAGTTAATTGTAACATTCAGGGCAACCTAATGACGATGGAACACTCTAATTGCGTCCCGATTCAATACATCGTCCTCCAGCAGACTTGTCTCCATGGGTCAATTGCTGCCTCGGGCACCTTATGGCCGTTCTGCTGTGAGTCAAAGATAATCTAATCGGACGAAATACTGATAGTGAATTGTAACATTCAGGTCCACCTAATGACGATGGACCACACAAATTGCGTCCCGATTCAATACATCGTCCTCTAGCCGACTTGACTCCATGGGTCTATTGCAGCCTCGGGCATCTTATGGCCGTTCTGCTGTGAGTCTAGTTTATCGAATGGGACGAAAAACTGATAGTGAATTGTAACGTTCAGGGCTTTTTGATGACGATGGAACACTCAAATTGCGTCCCGATTCAATACCTCGTCCTCCAGCAGACTTGTCTAAATGGGTCTATTGCTGCCTCGGGCAGCTTATGGCCGTTCTGCTGTGAGTCTGATTTTCGAATCAGACCAAAAACTGATAGTGAATTGTACCGTTCAGGGCCACCTAAAGACGATGGATCACTCAAATTGCGTCCCGATTCAATACATCGTCCTCCAGCAGACTTGTCTCCATAGGTCTATTGCTGCCTCGGGCACCTTATGGTCGTTCTCCCGTGAGTTTAGATTATCGCATGGGACGAAAAACTGATAGTTAATTGTAACATTCAGGGCATCCTAATGACGATGGAACACTCAAATTGCGTCCCGATTCAATACATCGTCCTCCAGCAGACTTGTCTCCATGGGTCAATTGCTGCCTCGGGCACCTTATGGCCGTTCTGCTGTGAGTCAAAGATTTTCTAATTGGACGAAAAACTGATAGTGAATTGTAACATTCAGGGCCACCTAATGACGATGGACCACACAAATTGCGTCCCGATTCAATACATCGTCCTCCAGCCGACTTGACTCCATGGGTCTATTGCTGCCTCGGGCATCTTATGGCCGTTCTGCTGTGAGTCTAGTTTATCGAATGGGACGAAAACTGATAGTGAATTGTAACGTTCAGGGTTTCCTGATGACGATGGAACACTCAAATTGCGTCCCGATTCAATACATCGTCCTCCAGCAGACTTGTCTCCATGGGTCAATTGCTGCCTCGGGCACCTTATGGCCGTTCTGCTGTGAGTCAAAGATTTTCGAATAGGACGAAAAACTGATAGTGAATTGTAATATTCAGGGCCACCTAATGACGATGGATCACTCAAATTGCGTCCCGATTCAATTAATCGTCCTATAGCAGACTTGTCTCCATGGGTCTACTGCTGCCTCGGGCACCTTATGGCCGTTCTGCTGTGAGGCAAAGATTTTCGAATCGGACGAAAAACTGATAGTGAATTGTAACTTTCAGGGCCACCTAATGACGATGGATCACTCAAATTGCGTCCCGATTCAATACATCGTCCTCCAGCCGAATTGTCTCCATGGGTCTATTGCTGCCTCGGTCACCTTATGGCCGTTCTGCTGTGAGTCAAAGATTTTCGAATCGGACGAAAAACTGATAGTGAACTGTAACGTTCAGGGCCTCCTAATGACGATGGAACACTCAAATTGCGTCCCGATTCAATACCTCGTCCTCCAGCAGACGTGTCTCCATGGGTCTATTGCTGCATCGGGCACCTTATGGTCGTTCTCCCGTGCGTCTAGATTATCGAATGGTACGAAAAACTGATAGCTAATTGTAACATTCAGGGCTTCCTAATGACGATGGAACACTCAAATTGCGTCCCGATTCAATACATCGTCCTCCAGCCGACTTGACTCCATGGGTCTATTGCTGCCTCGGGCACCTTATGGCCGTTCTGCTGTGAGTCTAGATTATCGAATGGGACGAAAAACTGATAGTGAATTCTAACGTTCAGGCCACCTAATGACGATGGATCACTCAAATTGCGTCCCGATTCAATACATCGTCCTCCAGCAGACTAGTCTCCATGGGTCTATTGCTGCCTCGGGCACTTTATGGCCGTTCTGCTGTGAGTCAAAGATTTTCGAATCGGACGAAAAACTGATAGTGAATTGTAACTTTCAGCGCCACCTAATGACGATGGATCACTCAAATTGAGTCCCGATTCAATACACCTCCCTGCAGCCGACTTGTCTCCATGGGTCTATTGCTGCCTCGGGCACCTTATGGCCGTTCTGCTGTAACTCAAAGATTTTCGAATCGGACGAAAAACTGATAGTGAATTGTAACGTTCAGGGCCTCCTAATGACGATGGAACACTCAAATTGCGTCCCGATTCAATACCTTGTCTTCCAGCAGACTTGTCTACATGGGTCTATTGCTGCCTCGGGCAGCTTATGGCCGTTCTGCTGTGAGTCAAAGATTTTCGAATCGGACGAAAAACTGATAGTGAATTGTAACGTTCAGGGCCACCTAAAGACGATGGATCACTCAAATTGCGTCCCGATTCAATACATCGTCCTCCAGCCGACTTGACTCCATGGGTCTATTGCTGCCTCGGGCATCTTATGGCCGTTCTGCTGTGAGTCTATTTTATCGAATGGGACGAAAAACTGATAGTGAATTGTAACGTTCAGGGCTTCCTGATGACGATGGAACACTCAAATTGCGTCCCGATTCAATACATCGTCCTCCAGCAGACTTGTCTCCATGGGTCAATTGCTACCTCGGGCCCCTTATGGCCGTTCTGCTGTGAGTCAAAGATTTTCGAATCGGACGAAAAACTGATAGTGAATTGTAACATTCAGGGCCACCTAATGACGATGGATCTCTCAAATAGCGTCCCGATTCAATACATCGTCCGGCAGCCGACTTGTCTCCATGGGTCTGTTGCTGCCTCGGGCGCCTTATGGCCGTTCTGCTGTGAGTCAAAGATTTTCGAATCGGACGAAAAACTGATAGTGAATTGTAACATTCTGGGCCACCTAATGACGATGGATCACTCAAATTGTGTCCCGATTCAATACATCATCCTCCAGCCGACTTGTCTCCATGGGGCTATTGCTGCCTCGGGCACCTTATGGCCGTTCTGCTGGTGAGTCAAAGATTTACGAATCGGACGAAAAACTGATAGTGAATTGTAACATTCAGGGCCACCTAATGACGATGGACCACACAAATTGCGTCCCGATTCAATACATCGTCCTCCAGCCTTCTAGACTCCATGGGTCTATTGCTGCCTCGGGCATCTTATGGCCGTTCTGCTGTGAGTCTAGTTTATCGAATGGGACGAAAAACTGATAGTGAATTGTAACGTTCAGGGCTTCCTGATGACGATGGAACACTCAAATTGCGTCCCGATTCAATACATCGTCCTCCAGCAGACTTGTCTCCATGGGTCAATTGCTGCCTCGGGCACCTTATGGCCGTTCTGCTGTGAGTCAAAGATTTTCGAATCGGACGAAAAACTGATAGTGAATTGTAATATTCAGGGCCACCTAATGACGATGGATCACTCAAATTGCGTCCCGATTCAATACATCATCCTCCAGCCGACTTGTCTCCAAGGGGCTATTGCTGCCTCGGGCACCTTATGGCCTTTCTGCTGTGAGTCAAAGATTTTCGAATCGGACGAAAAACTGATAGTGAATTGTAACGTTCAGGCCGTCCTAATGACGATGGAACACTCAAATTGCGTCCCGATTCAATACATCGTCCTCCAGCCGACTTGTCTCCATAGGTCTATTGCTGCCTCGGGCACCTTATGGCCGTTCTGCTGTGAGTCAAAGATTTTCGAATCGGACGAAAAACTGAAAGTGAATTGTAACGTTCAGGGCCACCTAATGACGACCGATCACACAAATTGCGTCCCGATTCAATACATCGTCCTCCAGCAGACTTGTCTCCATGGGTCTATTGCTGCCTCGGGCACCTTATGGCCGTTCTGCTGTGAGTCAAAGACTTTCGAATCGGACGAAAAACTGATAGTGAATTGTAACGTTCAGGGCGTCCTAATGACGATGGAACACTCAAATTGCGTCCCGATTCAATTAATCGTCCTATAGCAGACTTGTCTCCATGGGTCTACTGCTGCCTCGGGCACCTTATGGCCGTTCTGCTGTGAGTCAAAGATTTTCGAATCGGACGAAAAACTGATAGTGAATTGTAACATTCAGGGCCACTTAATGACGATGGATCACTCAAAATGCGTCCCGATTCAATACATCGTCCTCCAGCAGACTTGTCTCCATGGGTCTATTGCTGCCTCGGGCACCTTATGGCCGTTCTGCTGTGAGGCAAAGATTTTCGAATCGGACGAAAAACTGATAGTGAATTGTAACTTTCAGGGCCACCTAATGACGATGGATCACTCAAATTGCGTCCCGATTTAATACATCGTCCTCCAGCCGACTTGTCTCCATGGGTCTATTGCTGCCTCGGGCACCTTATGGCCGTTCTGCTGTGAGTCAAAGATTTTCGAATCGGACGAAAAACTGATAGTGAACTGTAACGTTCAGGGCCTCCTAGTGACGATGGAACACTCAAATTGCGTCCCGATTAAATACCTCGTCCTCCAGCAGACTTGTCTCCATGGGTCTATTACTGCCTCGGGCAGCTTATGGCCGTTCTGCTGTGAGTCGAAGATTTTCGAATCGGACGAAAAACTGATAGTGAATTCTAACGTTCAGGCCACCTAATGACGATGGATCACTCAAATTGCGTCCCGATTCAATACATCGTCCTCCAGCAGACTTGTCTCCATGGGTCTATTGCTACCTCGGACACTTTATGGCCGTTCTGCTGTGAGTCAAAGATTTTCGAATCGGACGAAAAACTGATAGTGAATTGTAACTTTCAGTGCCACCTAATGACGATGGATCACTCAAATTGCGTCCCGATTCAATACATCTCCCTGCAGCCGACTAGTCTCCATGGGTCAATTGCTGCCACGGGCACCTTATGGCCGTTCTGCTGTGACTCAAAGATTTTCGAATCGGACGAAAAACTGATAGTGAATTGTAACGTTCAGGGCCTCCTAATGACGATGGAACACTCAAATTGCGTCCCGATTCAATACATCGTCCTCCAGCAGACTTGTCTGCATGGGTCTATTTTGCCTCGGGCAGCTTATGGCCGTTCTGCTGTGAGTCAAAGATTTTCGAATCGGACGAAAAACTGATAGTGAATTGTAACGTTCAGGGCCACCTAAAGACGATGGATCACTCAAATTGCGTCCCGATTCAATACATCGTCCTCCAGCAGACTTGTCTCCATAGGTCTATTGCTGCCTCGGGCACCTTATGGTCGTTCTACCGTGAGTCTAGATTATCGAATGGGACGAAAAACTGATAGTTAATTGTAACATTCAGGGCATCCCAATGACGATGGAACACTCAAATTGCGTCCCGATTCAATACATCGTCCTCCAGCAGACTTGTCTCCATGGGTCAATTGCTGCCTCGGGCACCTTATGGCCGTTCTGCTGTGAGTCAAAGATTTTCGAATCGGACGAAAAACTGATAGTGAATTGTAACATTCAGGGCCACCTAATGACGATGGAGCACACAAATTGCCTCCCGATTCAATACATCGTCCTCCAGCCGACTTGACTCCATGGGTCTATTGCTGCCTCGGGCATCATATGGCCGTTCTGCTGTGAGTCTATTTTATCGAATGGGACGAAAAACTGATAGTGAATTGTAACGTTCAGGGCTTCCTGATGACAATGGAACACTCAAATTGCGTCCCGATTCAATACATCGTCCTCCAGCAGACTTGTCTCCATGGGTCTATTGCTGCCTCGGGCACCTTATGGCCGTTCTGCTGTGAGTCAAAGATTTTCGAATCGGACGAAAATTTGATAGTGAATTGTAACATTCACGGCTACCTAATGACGATGGACCACACAAATTGCGTCCCGATTCAATACATCGTCCTCCAGCCGACTTGACTCCATGGGTCTATTGCTGCCTCGGGCACCTGATGGCCGTTCTGCTGTGAGTCTAGATTATCGAATGGGACGAAAAACTGATAGTGAATTGTAACGTTCAGGGCCACCTAATGACGATGGATCACTCAAATTGCGTCCCGATTCAATACATCGTCCTCCAGCCGACTTGTCTCCATGGGTCTATTGCTGCCTCGGGCACCTTATGGCCGTTCTGCTGTGAGTCAAAGATTTTCGAATCGGACGAAAAACTGATAGTGAACTGTAACGTTCAGGGCCTCCTAAAGACGATGGAACACTCAAATTGCGTCCCGATTAAATACCTCGTCCTCCAGCAGACTTGTCTCCATGGGTCTATAGCTGCCTCGGGCAGCTTATGGCCGTTCTGCTGTGAGTCGAAGATTTTCGAATCGGACGAAAAACTGATAGTGAATTGTAACGTTCAGGGCCACCTAATGACGATGGATCACTCAAATTGCGTCCCGATTAAATACATCGTCCTCCAGCAGACTTGTCTCCATGGGTCTATTGCTGCCTCGGGCACCATATGGTCGTTCTCCCGTGCGTCTAGATTATCGAATGGGACGAAAAACTGATAGTTAATTGTAACATTCAGGGCTTCCTAATGACGATGGAACACTCAAATTGCGTCCTGACGCACTAATCGTCCTCCAGCAGACTTGTCTCCATGGGTCTATTGCTGCCTCGGGCACCTTATGGGCGTTCTGCTGTGAGTCTAGATTATCGAATGGGACGAAAAACTGATAGTGAATTCTAACGTTCAGGCCACCTAATGACGATGGATCACTCAAATTGCGTCCCGATTCAATACATCGTCCTCCAGCAGACTTGTCTCCATGGGTCTATTGCTGCCTCGGACACTTTATGGCCGTTCTGCTGTGAGTCAAAGATTTTCGAATCGGACGAAAAACTGATAGTGAATTGTAACTTTCAGTGCCACCTAATGACGATGGATCACTCAAATTGCGTCCCGATTCAATACATCTCCCTGCAGCCGACTTGTCTCCATGGGTCAATTGCTGCCTCAGGCACCTTATGGCCGTTCTGCTGTGACTCAAAGATTTTCGAATCGGACGAAAAACTGATAGTGAATTGTAACGTTCAGGGCCTCCTAATGACGATGGAACACTCAAATTGCGTCCCGATTCAATACCTCGTCCTCCAGCAGACTTGTCTGCATGGGTCTATTGCTGCCTCGGGCAGCTTATGGCCGCTCTGCTGTGAGTCAAAGATTTTCGAATCGGACGAAAAACTGATAGTGAATTGTAACGTTCAGGGCCACCTAAAGACGATGGATCACTCAAATTGCGTCCCGATTCAATACATCGTCCTCCAGCAGACTTGTCTCCATAGGTCTATTGCTGCCTCGGGCACCTTATGGTCGTTCTACCGTGAGTGTAGATTATCGAATGGGACGAAAAACAGATAGTTAATTGTAACATTCAGGGCATCCCAATGACGATGGAACACTCAAATTGCGTCCCGATTCAATACATCGTCCTCCAGCCGACTTGTCTCCATGGGTCTGTTGCTGCCTCGGGCGCCTTATGGCCGTTCTGCTGTGAGTCAAAGATTTTCGAATCGGACGAAAAACTGATAGTGAATTGTAACATTCAGGGCCACCTAATGACGATGGATCACTCAAATTGTGTCCCGATTCAATACATCATCCTCCAGCCGACTTGTCTCCATGGGGCTATTGCTGCCTCGGACACCTTATGGCCGTTCTGCTGTGAGTCAAAGATTTTCGAATCGGACGAAAAACTGATAGTGAATTGTAACGTTCAGGCCCTCCTAATGACGATGGAACACTCAAATTGCGTCCCGATTCAATACATCGTCCTCCAGCAGACTTGTCTCCATGGGTCTATTGCTGCTTTGGGCAACTTATGGCCGTTCTGCTGTGAGTCAAAGATTTTCGAATGGGACGAAAATTTGATAGTGAATTCTAACATTCACGGCTACCTAATGACGATAGACCACACAAATTGCGTCCCGATTCAATACATCGTCCTCCAGCCGACTTGACTCCATGGGTCTATTGCTGCCTCGGGCACCTGATGGCCGTTCTGCTGTGAGTCTAGATTATCGAATGGGACGAAAAACTGATAGTGAATTGTAACGTTCAGGGCCACCTAATGACGATGGAACACTCAAATTGCGTCCCAATTCAATTAATCGTCCTATAGCAGACTTGTCTCCATGGGTCTACTGCTGCCTCGGGCACCTTATGGCCGTTCTGCTGTGAGTCAAAGACTTTCGAATCGGACGAAAAACTGATAGAGAATTGTAACGTTCAGGGCCTCCTAATGACGATGGAACACTCAAATTGCGTCCCGATTCAATTAATCGTCCTATAGCAGACTTGTCTCCATGGGTCTAGTGCTGCCTCGGGCACCTTATGGCCGTTCTGCTGTGAGTCAAAGATTTTCGAATCGGACGAAAAACTGATAGCGAATTGTAACTTTCAGGGCCACCTAATGACGATGGATCACTCAAATTGCGTCCCGATTCAATACATCTTCCTCCAGCAGACTTGTCTCCATGGGTCTATTGCTGCCTCGGGCACCTTATGGCCGTTCTGCTGTGAAGCAAAGATTTTCGAATCGGACGAAAAACTGATAGTGAATTGTAACTTTCAGGGCCACCTAATGACGATGGATCACTCAAATTGCGTCCAGATTCAATACATCGTCCTGCAGCCGACTTGTCTCCATGGGTCTGTTGCTGCCTCGGGCGCCTTATGGCCGTTCTGCTGTGAGTCAAAGATTTTCGAATCGGACGAGAAACTGATAGTGAATTGTAACATTCAGGGCCACCTAATGACGATGGATCACTCAAATTGTGTCCCGATTCAATACATCATCCTCCAGCCGACTTGTCTCCATGGGGCTATTGCTGCCTCGGGCACCTTATGGCCGTTCTGCTGTGAGTCAAAGATTTTCGAATTGGACGAAAAACTGATAGTGAATTGTAACGTTCAGGCCCTCCTAATAACGATGGAACACTCAAATTGCGTCCCGATTCAATACATCGTCCTCCAGCAGACTTGTCTCCATGGGTCTATAGCTGCCTCGGGCAGCTTATGGCCGTTCTGCTGTGAGTTGAAGATTTTCGAATCGGACGAAAAACTGATAGTGAATTGTAACGTTCAGGGCCACCTAATGACGATGGATCACTCAAATTGCGTCCCGATTAAATACATCGTCCTCCAGCAGACTTGTCTCCATGGGTCTATTGCTGCCTCGGGCACCTTATGGTCGTTCTCCCGTGCGTCTAGATTATCGAATGGGACGAAAAACTGATAGTTAATTGTAACATTCAGGGCATCCCAATGACGATGGAACACTCAAATTGCGTCCCGATTCAATACATCGTCCTCCAGCCGACTTGACTCCATGGGTCTATTGCTGCCTCGGGCATCTTATGGCCGTTCTGCTGTGAGTCTATTTTATCGAATGGGACGAAAAACTGATAGTGAATTGTAACGTTCAGGGCTTCCTGATGACAATGGAACACTCAAATTGCGTCCCGATTCAATACATCGTCCTCCAGCAGACTTGTCTCCATGGGTCAATTGCTGCCTCGGGCCCCTTATGGCCGTTCTGCTGTGAGTCAAAGATTTTCGAATCGGACGAAAAACTGATAGTGACTTGTAACATTCAGGGCCACCTAATGACGATGGATCACTCAAATTGCGTCCCGATTCAATACATCGTCCGGCAGCCGACTTGTCTCCATGGGTCTGTTGCTGCCTCGGGCGCCTTATGGCCGTTCTGCTGTGAGTCAAAGATTTTCGAAGCGGACGAAAAACTGATAGTGAATTGTAACATTCAGGGCCACCTAATGACGATGGATCACTCAAATTGTGTCCGGATTCAATACATCATCCTCCAGCCGACTTGTCTCCATGGGCCTATTGCTGCCTCGGGCACCTTATGGCCGTTCTGCTGTGAGTCAAAGATTTTCGAATCGGACGAAAAACTGATAGTGAATTGTAACGTTCAGGCCCTCCTAATGACGATGGAACACTCAAATTGCGTCCCGATTCAATACATCGTCCTCCAGCAGACTTGTCTCCATGGGTCTATTGCTGCCTCGGGCACCTTATGGCCGTTCTGCTGTGAGTCAAAGATTTTCGAATGGGACGAAAATTTGATAGTGAATTCTAACATTCACGGCTACCTAATGACGATAGACCACACAAATTGCGTCCCGATTCAATACATCGTCCTCCAGCCGACTTGACTCCATGGGTCTATTGCTGCCTCGGGCACCTGATGGCCATTCTGCTGTGAGTCTAGATTATCGAATGGGACGAAAAACTGATAGTGAATTGTAACGTTCAGGGCCACCTAATGACGATGGATCACTCAAATTGCGTCCCGATTCAATACATCGTCCTCCAGCAGACTTGTCTCCATGGGTCTATTGCTGCCTCGCGCACCTTATGGCCGTTCTGCTGTGAGTCAAAGATTTTTTAATCGGACGAAAAACTGATAGTGAATTGTAACTCTCAGGGCCATCTAATGACGATGGATCACTCAAATTGCGTCCCGATTCAATACATCGTCCTCCAGCCGACTTGTCTCCATGGGTCTATTGCTGCCTCGGGTACCTTATTTCCGTTCTGCTGTGAGTCAAAGATTTTCGAATCGGACAAAAAACTGATAGTGAATTGTAACGTTCAGGCCCTCCTAATGACGATGGAACACTCAAATTGCGTCCCGATTCAATACCTCGTCCTCCAGCAGACTTGTCTGCATCGGTCTATTGCTGCCTCGGGCAGCTTATGGCCGTTCTGCTGTGAGTCGAAGATTTTCGAATCGGACGAAAAACTGATAGTGAATTGTGACTTTCAGGGCCACCTAATGACGATGGATCACTCAAATTGCGTCCCGATTCAATACGTCGCCCTCCAGCAGACTTGTCTCCAAGGGTCTATTGCTGCGTCGCGCACCTTATGGTCGTTCTCCCGTGAGTCTAGATTATCGAATGGGACGAAAAACTGATAGTTAATTGTAACATTCAGGGCTTCCTAATGACGATGGAACACTCAAATTGCGTCCCGATTCAATACATCGTCCTCCAGCAGACTTGTCTCCATAGGTCTATTGCTGCCTCGGGCACCTTATGGTCGTTCTCCCGTGAGTCTAGATTATCGAATGGGACGAAAAACTGATAGTTAATTGTAACATTCAGGGCATCCTAATGACGATGGAACACTCAAATTGCGTCCCGATTCAATACATCGTCCTCCAGCAGACTTGTCTCCATGGGTCAATTGCTGCCTCGGGCTCCTTTATGGCCGTTCTGCTGTGAGTCAAAGATTTTCGAATCGGACGAAAAACTGATAGTGTATTGTAACATTCAGGGCCACCTAATGACGATGGAGCACACAAATTGCCTCCCGATTCAATACATCGTCCGCCAGCCGACTTGACTCCATGGGTCTATTGCTGCCTCGGGCATCTTATGGCCGTTCTGCTGTGAGTCAATTTTATCGAATGGGACAAAAAACTGATAGTGAATTGTAACGTTCAGGGCTTCCTGATGACGATGGAACACTCAAATTGCGTCCCGATTCAATACTTCGTCCTCCAGCAGACTTGTCTCCATGGGTCAATTGCTGCCCCGGGCCCCTTATGGCCGTTCTGCTGTGAGTCAAAGATTTTCGAATCGGACGAAAAACTGATAGTGAGTTGTAACATTGAGGGCCACCTAATGACGATGGATCACTCAAATTGCGTCCCGATTCAATACATCGTCCGGCAGCCGACTTGTCTTCATGGGTCTGTTGCTGCCTCGGGCGCCTTATGGCCGTTCTGCTGTGAGTCTAGATTATCGAATGGAACGAAAAACTGATAGTGAATTATAACGTTCAGGGCCACCTAATGACGATGGATCATTCAAATTGCGTCCCGATTCAATACATCGTCCTCCAGCAGACTTGTCTCCATGGGTCTATTGCTGCCTCGCGCACCTTATGGCCGGTCTGCTGTGAGTCAAAGATATTTTAATCGGACAAAAAACTGATAGTGAATTGTAACTTTCAGGGCCATCTAATGACGATGGATCACTCAAATTGCGTCCCGATTCAATACATCGTCCTCCAGCCGACTTGTCTCCATGGGTCTATTGCTGCCTCGGGCACCTTATTGCCGTTCTGCTGTGAGTCAAAGAATTTCGAATCGGACGAAAAACTGATAGTGAATTGTAACGTTCAGGACCTCCTAATGACGATGGAACACTCAAATTGCGTCCCGATTCAATACCTCGTCCTCCAGCAGACTTGTCTCCATGGGTCTATTGCTGCCTCGGGCAGCTTATGGCCGTTCTGCTGTGAGTCAAAGATTTTCGAATCGGACGAAAAACTGATAGCGAATTGTAACGTTCAGGGCCACCTAATGACGATGGATCACTCAAATTGCGTCCCGATTCAATACATCGCCCTCCAGCAGACTTGTCTCCAAGGGTCTATTGCTGCCTCGGGCACCTTATGGTCGTTCTCCCGTGAGTCTAGATTATCGAATGGGACGAAAAACTGATAGTTAATTGTAACATTCAGGGCTTCCTAATGACGATGGAAAACTCAAATTGCGTCCCGATTCAATACATCGTCCTCCAGCAGACTCGTCTCCATGGGTCAATTGCTGCCTCGGGCACCTTATGGCCGTTCTGCTGTGTGTCAAAGATTTTCGAATCGGACGAAAAACTGATAGTGAATTGTAACATTCAGGGCCACCTAATGACGATGGACCACACAAATTGCGTCCCGATTCAATACATCGTCCTCCAGCAGACTTGTCTCCATGGGTCTATTGCTGCCTCGGGCACCTTATGGCCGTTCTGCTGTGAGTCAAAGATTTTCGAATCGGACGAACGACTGATAGTGAATTGTAACATTCAGGGCCACCTAATGACGATGGATCACTCATTTTGTGTCCCGATTCAATACATCGTCCTTCAGCCGACTTGTCTCCATGGGGCTATTGCTGCCTCGGGCACCTTATGGCCGTTCTGCTGTGAGTCAAAGATTTTCGAATCGGACGAAAAACTGATAGTGAATTGTAACGTTCAGGGCCACCTAATGACGATGGAACACTCAAATTGCGTCCCGATTCAATACATCGTCCTCCAGCATACTTGTCTCCATGGGTCTATTGCTGCCTCGGGCACCTTATGGCCGTTCTGCTGTGACTCTAAGATTTTCGAATCGGACGAAAAACTGGTAGTGAATTGTAACTTTCAGGGCCACCTAATGACGATGGATCACTCAAATTGCGTCCCGATTCAATTCATCGTCCTCCAGCAGACTTGTCTCCATGTGTCTATTTTGCCTCGGGCACCTTATGGCCGTTCTGCTGTGACTCAAAGATTTACGAATCGGACGAAAAACTGATAGTGAATTGTAACGTTCAGGGCCTCCAAATGACGATGGAACACTCAAATTGCGTCCCGATTCAATTCATCGTCCTCCAGCAGACTTGTCTCCATGGGTCTATTTCTGCCTCGGGCACCTTATGGCCGTTCTCGTGAGTCAAAGATTTTCGAATCGGACGAAAAACTGATAGTGAATTGTAACATTCAGGGCTACCTAATGACGATGGACCACACAAATTGCGTCCCGATTCAATACATCGTCCTCCAGCCGACTTGATTCCAAGGGTCTATTGCTGCCTCGGGCACCTTATGGGCGTTCTGCTGTGAGTCTAGATTATCGAATGGGACGAAAAACTGATAGTGAATTGTAACGTTCAGGCCACCTAATGACGATGAATCACTCAAATTGCGTCCCGATTCAATACATCGTCCACCAGCCGACTTGTCCCCATGGGTCTATTGCTGCCTCGGGCACCTTATGGCCGTTGTGCTGTGAGTCAAAGATTTTCTAATCGGACGAAAAACTGATAGTGAATTGTAACTTTCAGTGCCACCTAATGACGATGGATCACTCATATTGTGTCCCGATTCAATACATCTCCCTGCAGCCGACTTGTCTCCATGGGTCTATTGCTGCCTCGGGCACCTTATGGCCGTTCTGCTGTGACTCAAAGATTTTCGAATCGGACGAAAAACTGATAGTGAATTGTAACGTTCAGGGCCTCCTAATGACGATGGAACACTCAAATTGCGTCCCGATTCAATACATCGTCCTCCAGCAGACTTGTCTCCATGGGTCTATTGCTGCCTCGGGCACCATATGGCCCTTCTGCTGTGAGTCAAAGATTTTCGAATCGGACGAAAAACTGATAGTGAATTGTAACATTCAGGGCTACCTAATGACGATGGACCACACAAATTGCGTCCCGATTCAATACATCGTCCTCCAGCCGTATTGACTCCATGGGTCTATTGCTGCCTCGGGCACCTTATGGGCGTTCTGCTGTGAGTCTAGATTATCGAATGGGACGAAAAACTGATAGTGAATTGTAACGTTCAGGCCACCTAATGACGATGGATCACTCAAATTGCGTCCCGATTCAATACATCGTCCTCCAGCAGACTTGTCTCCATGGGTCTATTGCTGCCTCGGGCACCTTATGGCCGTTCTGCTGTGAGTCAAAGATTTTCGAATCGGACGAAAAACTGATAGTGAATTGTAACTTTCAGTGCCACCTAATGACGATGGATCACTCAAATTGCGTCCGGATTCAATACATCTCCCTGCAGCCGACTTGTCTCCTTGGGTCTATTGCTGCCTCGGGCACCTTATGGCCGTTCTGCTGTGACTCAAAGATTTTCGAATCGGACGAAAAACTGATAGTGAATTGTAACGTTCTGGGCCTACTAATGACGATGGAACACTCAAATTGCGTCCCGATTCAATACATCGTCCTCCAGCAGACTTGACTCCATGGGTCTATTGCTGCCTCGGGCACCTTATGGCCGTTCTGCTGTGAGCCAAAGATTTTCGAATCGGACGAAAAACTGATAGTAGATTGTAACGTTCAGGGCCACCTAATGACGATGGATCACTCAAATTGCGTCCCGATTCAATACATCGTCCTCCAGCAGACTTGTCTCTATGGGTCTATTGCTGCCTCGGGCACCTTATGGCCGTTCTGCTGTGACTCAAAGATTTTCGAATCGGACGAAAAACTGATAGTGAATTGTAACTTTCAGGGCAACCTAATGACGATGGATCACTCAAATTGCGTCCCGATTCAATACATCGGCCTCCAGCCCACTTGTCTCCATGTGTCTATTGCTGCCTCGGGCACCTTATGGCCGTTCTGCTGTGAGTCAAAGATTTTCGATTCGGACGAAAAACTGATAGTGAATCGTAACGTTCAGGACCTCCTAATTACGATGGAACACTCAAATTGCGTCCCGATTCAATACCTCGTCCTCCAGCAGACTTGTCTCCATGGGTCTATTGCTGCCTCGGGCACCTTATGGTCGTTCTCCCGTGAGTCTAGATTATCGAATGGGACGAAAAAGTGATAGTTAATTGTAACATTCAGGGCATCCTAATGACGATGGAACACTCAAATTGCGTCCCAATTCAATACATCGTCCTCCAGCAGACTTGTCTCCATGGGTCTATTGCTGCCTCGGGCACCTTATGGCCGTTCTGCTGTGAGTCAAAGATTTTCGAATCGGACGAAAAACTGATAGTGAATTGTAACGTTCAGGGCCACCTAATGACGATGGAACACTCAAATTGCGTCCCGATTCAATACATCGTCCTCCAGCATACTTGTCTCCATGGGTCTATTGCTGCCTCGGGCACCTTATGGCCGTTCTGCTGTGACTCTAAGATTTTCGAATCGGACGAAAAACTGGTAGTGAATTGTAACTTTCAGGGCCACCTAATGACGATGGATCACTCAAATTGCGTCCCGATTCAATTCATCGTCCTCCAGCAGACTTGTCTCCATGTGTCTATTACTGCCTCGGGCACCTTATGGCCGTTCTGCTGTGACTCAAAGATTTACGAATCGGACGAAAAACTGATAGTGAATTGTAACGTTCAGGGCCTCCAAATGACGATGGAACACTCAAATTGCGTCCCGATTCAATTCATCGTCCTCCAGCAGACTTGTCTCCATGGGTCTATTGCTGCCTCGGGCACCTTATGGGCGTTCTGCTGTGAGTCTAGATTATCGAATGGGACGAAAAAGTGATAGTGAATTGTAACGTTCAGGCCACCTAATGACGATGGATCACTCAAATTGCGTCCCGATTCAATACATCGTCCTCCAGCAGACTTGTCTCCATGGGTCTATTGCTGCCTCGGGCACCTTATGGCCGTTCTGCTGTGAGTCAAAGATTTTCGAATCGGACGAAAAACTGATAGTGAATTGTAACTTTCAGTGCCACCTAATGACGATGGATCACTCAAATTGCGTCCGGATTCAATACATCTCCCTGCAGCCGACTTGTCTCCTTGGGTCTATTGCTGCCTCGGGCACCTTATGGCCGTTCTGCTGTGACTCAAAGATTTTCGAATCGGACGAAAAACTGATAGTGAATTGTAACGTTCTGGGCCTACTAATGACGATGGAACACTCAAATTGCGTCCCGATTCAATACATCGTCCTCCAGCAGACTTGACTCCATGGGTCTATTGCTGCCTCGGGCACCTTATGGCCGTTCTGCTGTGAGTCAAAGATTTTCGAATCGGACGAAAAACTGATAGTAGATTGTAACGTTCAGGGCCACCTAATGACGATGGATCACTCAAATTGCGTCCCGATTCAATACATCGTCCTCCAGCAGACTTGTCTCCATGGGTCTATTGCTGCCTCGGGCACCTTATGGCCGTTCTGCTGTGACTCAAAGATTTTCGAATCGGACGAAAAACTGATAGTGAATTGTAACGTTCAGGGCCACCTAATGACGATGGAACACTCAAATTGCGTCCCGATTCAATACATCGTCCTCCAGCATACTTGTCTCCATGGGTCTATTGCTGCCTCGGGCACCTTATGGCCGTTCTGCTGTGACTCTAAGATTTTCGAATCGGACGAAAAACTGGTAGTGAATTGTAACTTTCAGGGCCACCTAATGACGATGGATCACTCAAATTGCGTCCCGATTCAATTCATCGTCCTCCAGCAGACTTGTCTCCATGTGTCTATTACTGCCTCGGGCACCTTATGGCCGTTCTGCTGTGACTCAAAGATTTACGAATCGGACGAAAAACTGATAGTGAATTGTAACGTTCAGGGCTTCCAAATGACGATGGAACACTCAAATTGCGTCCCGATTCAATACATCGTCCTCCAGCAGACTTGTCTCCATGGGTCTATTTCTGCCTCGGGCACCTTATGGCCGTTCTCGTGAGTCAAAGATTTTCGAATCGGACGAAAAACTGATAGTGAATTGTAACATTCAGGGCTACCTAATGACGATGGACCACACAAATTGCGTCCCGATTCAATACATCGTCCTCCAGCCGACTTGATTCCAAGGGTCTATTGCTGCCTCGGGCACCTTATGGGCGTTCTGCTGTGAGTCTAGATTATCGAATGGGACGAAAAACTGATAGTGAATTGTAACTTTCAGGCCACCTAATGACGATGAATCACTCAAATTGCGTCCCGATTCAATACATCGTCCACCAGCAGACTTGTCCCCATGGGTCTATTGCTGCCTCGGGCACCTTATGGCCGTTGTGCTGTGAGTCAAAGATTTTCTAATCGGACGAAAAACTGATAGTGAATTGTAACTTTCAGTGCCACCTAATGACGATGGATCACTCATATTGTGTCCCGATTCAATACATCTCCCTGCAGCCGACTTGTCTCCATGGGTCTATTGCTGCCTCGGGCACCTTATGGCCGTTCTGCTGTGACTCAAAGATTTTCGAATCGGACGAAAAACTGATAGTGAATTGTAACGTTCAGGGCCTCCTAATGACGATGGAACACTCAAATTGCGTCCCGATTCAATACATCGTCCTCCAGCAGACTTGTCTCCATGGGTCTATTGCTGCCTCGGGCACCTTACGGCCGTTCTGCTGTGAGTCAAAGATTTACGAATCGAACGAAAAACTGATAGTGAATTGTAACGTTCAGGGCCTCCTAATGACGATGGAACACTCAAATTGCGTCCCGATTCAATACATCGTCCTCCAGCAGACTTGTCTCCATGGGTCTATTGCTGCCTCGGGCACCATATGGCCCTTCTGCTGTGAGTCAAAGATTTTCGAATCGGACGAAAAACTGATAGTGAATTGTAACATTCAGGGCTACCTAATGACGATGGACCACACAAATTGCGTCCCGATACAATACATCGTCCTCCAGCCGTATTGACTCCATGGGTCTATTGCTGCCTCGGGCACCTTATGGGCGTTCTGCTGTGAGTCTAGATTATCGAATGGGACGAAAAACTGATAGTGAATTGTAACGTTCAGGCCTCCTAATGACGATGGATCACTCAAATTGCGTCCCGATTCAATACATCGTCCTCCAGCAGACTTGTCTCCATGGGTCTATTGCTGCCTCGGGCACCTTATGGCCGTTCTGCTGTGAGTCAAAGATTTTCGAATCGGACGAAAAACTGATAGTGAATTGTAACTTTCAGTGCCACCTAATGACGATGGATCACTCAAATTGCGTCCGGATTCAATACATCTCCCTGCAGCCGACTTGTCTCCTTGGGTCTATTGCTGCCTCGGGCACCTTATGGCCGTTCTGCTGTGACTCAAAGATTTTCGAATAGGACGAAAAACTGATAGTGAATTGTAACGTTCTGGGCCTACTAATGACGATGGAACACTCAAATTGCGTCCCGATTCAATACATCGTCCTCCAGCAGACTTGTCTCCATGGGTCTATTGCTGCCTCGGGCACCTTATGGCCGTTCTGCTGTGAGTCAAAGATTTTCGAATCGGACGAAAAACTGATAGTAGATTGTAACGTTCAGGGCCACCTAATGACGATGGATCACTCAAATTGCGTCCCGATTCAATACATCGTCCTCCAGCAGACTTGTCTCCATGGGTCTATTGCTGCCTCGGGCACCTTATGGCCGTTCTGCTGTGACTCAAAGATTTTCGAATCGGACGAAAAACTGATAGTGAATTGTAACTTTCAGGGCAACCTAATGACGATGGATCACTCAAATTGCGTCCCGATTCAATACATCGGCCTCCAGCCCACTTGTCTCCATGTGTCTATTGCTGCCTCGGGCACCTTATGGCCGTTCTGCTGTGAGTCAAAGATTTTCGATTCGGACGAAAAACTGATAGTGAATCGTAACGTTCAGGACCTCCTAATGACGATGGAACACTCAAATTGCGTCCCGATTCAATACCTCGTCCTCCAGCAGACTTGTCTCCATGGGTCTATTGCTGCCTCGGGCAGCTTATGGCCGTTCTCCTGTGAGTCAAAGATTTTCTAATCGGACGAAAAACTGATAGTGAATTGTAACGTTCAGGGCCACCTAAAGACGATGGATCACTCAAATTGCGTCCCGATTCAATTCATCGTCCTCCAGCAGACTTGTCTCCATAGGTCTATTGCTGCCTCGGGCACCTTATGGTCGTTCTCCCGTGTGTTTAGATTATCGAATGGGACGAAAAACTGATAGTTAATTGTAACATTCAGGGCATCCTAATGACGATGGAACACTCAAATTGCGTCCCGATTCATTACATCGTCCTCCAGCAGACTCGTCTCCATGGGTCAATTGCTGCCTCGGGCACCTTATGGCCGTTCTGCTGTGAGTCAAAGATTTTCGAAACGGACGAAAAACTGAGAGTGAATTGTAACATTCAGGGCCACCTAGTGGCGATGGATCACTCAAATTGCGTCCCGATTCAATACATCGTCCAGCAGCCGACTTGTCTCCATGGGTCTATTGCTGCCTCGGGCACCTTATGGCCGTTCTGCTGTGAGTCAAAGATTTTCG
The DNA here is from genome assembly GCF_023864275.1 of Schistocerca cancellata. Lineage (NCBI taxonomy): Eukaryota > Metazoa > Arthropoda > Insecta > Orthoptera > Acrididae > Schistocerca > Schistocerca cancellata. The sequence continues at coordinate 522,899,099 of NC_064634.1, read as the reverse complement.
AATCGGACGAAAAACTGATAGTAGATTGTAACGTTCAGGGCCACCTAATGACGATGGATCACTCAAATTGCGTCCCGATTCAATACATCGTCCTCCAGCAGACTTGTCTCCATGGGTCTATTGCTGCCTCGGGCTCCTTATGGCCGTTCTGCTGTGAGTCAAAGATTTTCGAATCGGACGAAAAACTGATAGTGAATCGTAACGTTCAGGACCTCCTAATGACGATGGAACACTCAAATTCCGTCCCGATTCAATGCCTCGGCCTCCAGCAGACTTGTCTCCATGGGACTATTGCTGCCTCGGGCAGCTTATGGCCGTTCTGCTGTGAGTCAAAGATTTTCGAATCGGACGAAAAACTGATAGTGAATTGTACCGATCAGGCCCTCCAAATGACGATGGAACACTCAAATTGCGTCCCGATTCAATACATCGTCCTCCAGCAGACTTGTCTCCATGGGTCTATTGCTGCCTCGGGCACCTTACGGCCGTTCTGCTGTGAGTCAAAGACTTTCGAATCGGACGAGAAACCGATAGTGAATTGTAACGTTCAGGGCCTCCTAATGACGATGGAACACTCAAATTGCGTCCCGATTCAATTAATCGTCCTATAGCAGACTTGTCTCCATGGGTCTATTGCTGCCTCGGGCACCTTATGGCCGATCTGCTGTGAGTCAAAGATTTTCGAATCGGACGAAAAACTGATAGTGAATTGTAACTTTCAGGGCCACCTAATGACGATGGATCACTCAAATTGCGTCCCGATTCAATACATCGTCCTCCAGCCGACTTGTCTCCATGGGTCTATTGCTGCCTCGGGCACCTTATGGCCGTTCTGCTGTGAGTCAAAGATTTTCGAATCGGACGAAAAACTGATAGTGAACTGTAACGTTCTGTCTCTCCTAATGACGATGGAACACTCAAATTGCGTCCCGATTCAATACATCGTCCTCCAGCAGACTTGTCTCCATGGGTCTATTGCTGCCTCGGGCACCTTATGGCCGTTCTGCTGTGAGTCAAAGATTTTCGAATCGGACGAAAAACTGATAGTGAATCGTAACGTTCAGGACCTCCTAATGACGATGGAACACTCAAATTCCGTCCCGATTCAATGCCTCGGCCTCCAGCAGACTTGTCTCCATGGGTCTATTGCTGCCTCGGGCAGCTTATGGCCGTTCTGCTGTGAGTCGAAGATTTTCGAATCGGACGAAAAACTGATAGTGAATTGCAACGTTCAGGGCCACCTAATGACGATGGATCACTCAAATTGCGTCCCGATTCAATACATCGTCCTCCAGCAGACTTGTCTCCATGGGTCTATTGCTGCCTCGGGCACCTTATGGTCGTTCTCCCGTGCGTCTAGATTATCGAATGGGACGAAAAACTGATAGTTAATTGTAACATTCAGGGCTTCCTAATGACGATGGAACACTCAAATAGCGTCCTGATGCAATACATCGTCCTCCAGCAGACTTGTCTCCATGGGTCTATTGCTGCCTCGGGCACCTTATGGCCGTTCTGCTGTGAGTCAAAGATTTTCGAAACGGACGAAAAACTGATAGTGAATTGTAACGTTCAGGACCTCCTAATGACGATGGAACACTCAAATTGCGTCCCGATTCAATACCTCGTCCTCCAGCAGACTTGTCTCCATGGGTCTATTGCTGCCTCGGGCAGCTTATGGCCGTTCTGCTGTGAGTCAAAGATTTTCGAATCGGACGAAAAACTGATAGTGAATTGTAACGTTCAGGGCCACATAAAGACGATGGATCACTCAAATTGCGTCCCGATTCAATACATCGTCCTCCAGCAGACTTGTCTCCATAGGTCTATTGCTGCCTCGGGCACCTTATGGTCGTTCTAACGTGAGTCTAGATTATCGAATGGGACGAAAAACTGATAGTTAATTGTAACATTCAGGGCATCCTAATGACGATGGAACACTCAAATTGCGTCCCGATTCAATACATCGTCCTCCAGCAGACTTGTCTCCATGGGTCTATTGCTTCCTCGGGCACCTTATGGCCGTTCTGCTGTGAGAAAAATTTTCGAATCGGACGAAAAACTGATAGTGAATTGTAACGTTCAGGGCCACCTAATGACGATGGATCACTCAAATTGCGTCCCGATTCAATACATCGTCCTCCAGCAGACTTGTCTCTATGGGTCTATTGCTGCTTCGGGCACCTTATGGCCGTTCTGCTGGGAGTCAAAGATTTTCAAATCGGACGAAAAACTGATAGTGAATTGTAACGTTCAGGACCTCCTAATGACGATGGAACACTCAAATTGCGTCCCGATTCAATACCTCGTCCTCCAGCAGACTTGTCTCCATGGGTCTATTGCTGCCTCGTGCAGCTTATGGCCGTTCTGCTGTGAGTCAAAGATTTTCGAATCGGACGAAAAACTGATAGTGAATTGTAACGTTCAGGCCCTCCTAATGACGATGGAACACTCAAATTGCGTCCCGATTCAATACATCGTCCTCCAGCAGACTTGTCTCCATGGGTCTATTGCTGCCTCGGGCACCTGAAGGCCGTTCTGCTGTGAGTCTAGATTATCGAATGGGACGAAAAACTGATAGTGAATTGTAACGTTCAGGGCCTCCTAATGACGATGGAACACTCAAATTGTGGCCTGATGCAATACATCGACCTCCAGCAGACTTGTCTCCATGGGTCTATTGCTGCCTCGGGCACCTTATGGCCGTTCTGCTGTGAGAAAAATTTTCGAATCGGACGAAAAACTGACAGTGAATTGTAACGTTCAGGGCCACCTAATGACGATGGATCACTCAAATTGCGTCCCGATTCAATACATCGTCCTCCAGCAGACTTGTCTCTACGGGTCTATTGCTGCCTCGGGCACCTTATGGCCGTTCTGTTGTGAGTCAAAGATTTTCGAATCGGACGAAAAACTGATAGTGAATTGTAACGTTCAGGACCTCCTAATGACGATGGAACACTCAAATTGCGTCCCGATTCAATACCTCGTCCTCCAGCAGACTTGTCTCCATAGGTCTATTGCTGCCTCGGGCACCTTATGGCCGTTCTGCTGTGAGTCAAAGATTTTCGAATCGGACGAAAAACTGATAGTGAATTGTAGTGTTCAGGGCTTCCTGATGACGATGGAATACTCAAATTGCGTCCCGATTCAATACATCGTCCTCCAGCAGACTTGTCTCCATGGGTCAATTGCTGCCTCGGGCACCTTATGGCCGTTCTGCTGTGAGTCAAAGATTTTCGAATCGGACGAAAAACTGATAGTGAATTGTAACATTAAGGGCCACCTAATGACGATGGATCACTCAAATTGTGTCCCGATTCAATACATCATCCTCCAGCCGACTTGTCTCCATGGGGATATTGCTGCCTCGGGCACCTTATGGCCATTCTGCTGTGAGTCAAAGATTTTCGAATCGGACGAAAAACTAATAGTGAATTGTAACGTTCAGGCCCTCCTAATGACGATGGAACACTCAAATTGCGTCCCGATTCAATACATCGTCCTCCAGCCGACTTGTCTCCATAGGTCTATTGCTGCCTCGGGCACCTTATGGCCGTTCTGCTGTGAGTCAAAGATTTTCGAATTGGACGAAAAACTGAAAGTGAATTGTAACGTTCAGGGCCACCTAATGACGATCGATCACTCAAATTGCGTCCCGATTCAATACATCGTCCTCCAGCAGACTTGTCTCCATGGGTCTATTGCTGCCTCGGGCAACTTATGGCCATTCTGCTGTGAGTCAAAGACTTTCGAATCGGACGAAAAACTGATGGTGAATTGTAACGTTCAGGGCCTCCTAATGACGATGGAACACTCAAATTGCGTCCCGATTCAATTAATCGTCCTATAGCAGACTTGTCTCCATGGGTCTATTGCTGCCTCGGGCACCTTATGGCCGTTCTGCTGTGAGTCAAAGATTTTCGAATCGGACGAAAAACTGATAGTGAATTGTAACATTCAGGGCCACTTAATGACGATGGATCACTCAAATTGCGTCCCGATTCAATACATCGTCCTCCAGCAGACTTGTCTCCATGGGTCTATTGCTGCCTCGGGCACCTTATGGTCGTTCTCCCGTGCGTCTAGATTATCGAATGGGACGAAAAACTGATAGTTAATTGTACTATTCAGGGCGTCCTAATGACGATGGAACACTCAAATTGCGTCCCGATTCAATACATCGTCCTCCAGCAGACTTGTCTCCATGGGTCTATTGCTGCCTCGGGCACCTGATGGCCGTTCTGCTGTGAGTCTAGATTATCGAATGGGACGAAAAACTGATATTGAATTGTAACGTTCCGGGCCTCCTAATGACGATGGAACACTCAAATTGCGGCCTGATGCAATACATCGACCTCCAGCAGACTTGTCTCCATGGGTCTATTGCTGCCTCGGGCACCTTATGGCCGTTCTGCTGTGAGAAAAATTTTCGAATCGGACGAAAAACTGACAGTGAATTGTAACGTTCAGGGCCACCTAATGACGATGGATCACTCAAATTGCGTCCCCATTCAATACATCGTCCTCCAGCAGACTTGTCTCTACGGGTCTATTGCTGCCTCGGGCACCTTATGGCCGTTCTGCTGTGAGTCAAAGATTTTCGAATCGGACGAAAAACTGATAGTGAATTGTAACGTTCAGGACCTCCTAATGACGATGGAACACTCAAATTGCGTCCCGATTCAATACCTCGTCCTCCAGCAGACTTGTCTCCATGGGTCTATTGCTGCCTCGGGCACCTTATGGCCGTTCTGCTGTGAGTCTAGATTATCGAATGGGACGAAAAACTGATAGTGAATTTTAACGTTCAGGGCCACCTAATGACGATGGATCATTCAAATTGCGTCCCGATTCAATACATCGCCCTCCAGCAGACTTGTCTCCAAGGGTCTATTGCTGCCTCGGGCACCTTATGGTCGTTCTCCCGTGAGTCTAGATTATCGAATGGGACGAAAAACTGATAGTTAATTGTAACATTCAGGGCTTCCTAATGACGATGGAACACTCAAATTGCGTCCCGATTCAATACATCGTCCTCCAGCAGACTCGTCTCCATGGGTCAATTGCTGCCTCGCGGCACCTTATGGCCGTACTGCTGTGTGTCAAAGATTTTCGAATCGGACGAAAAACTGATAGTGAATTGTAACATTCAGGGCCACCTAATGACGATGGACCACACAAATTGCGTCCCGATTCAATACATCGTCCTCCAGCAGACTTGTCTCCATGGGTCTATTGCTGCCTCGGGCACCTTATGGCCGTTCTGCTGTGAGTCAAAGATTTTCGAATCGGACGAACAACTGATAGTGAATTGTAACATTCAGGGCCACCTAATGACGATGGACCACACAAATTGCGTCCCGATTCAATACATCGTCCTCCAGCCGACTTGACTCCATGGGTCTATTGCTGCCTCGGGCATCTTATGGCCGTTCTGCTGTGAGTCTAGTTTATCGAATGGGACGAAAAACTGATAGTGAATTGTAACGTTCAGGGCTTCCTGATGACGATGGAATACTCAAATTGCGTCCCGATTCAATTCATCGTCCTCCAGCAGACTTGTCTCCATGGGTCAATTGCTGCCTCGGGCACCTTATGGCCGTTCTGCTGTGAGTCAAAGATTTTCGAATCGGACGAAAAACTGATAGTGAATTGTAACATTCAGGGCCACCTAATGACGATGGATCACTCAAATTGTGTCCCGATTCAATACATCATCCTCCAGCCGACTTGTCTCCATGGGGCTATTGCTGCCTCGGGCACCTTATGGCCATTCTGCTGTGAGTCAAAGATTTTCGAATCGGACGAAAAACTAATAGTGAATTGTAACGTTCAGGCCCTCCTAATGACGATGGAACACTCAAATTGCGTCCCGATTCAATACATCGTCCTCCAGCCGACTTGTCTCCATAGGTCTATTGCTGCCTCGGGCACCTTATGGCCGTTCTGCTGTGAGTCAAAGATTTTCGAATCGGACGAAAAACTGAAAGTGAATTGTAACGTTCAGGGCCACCTAATGACGATCGATCACTCAAATTGCGTCCCGATTCAATACATCGTCCTCCAGCAGACTTGTCTCCATGGGTCTATTGCTGCCTCGGGCAACTTATGGCCGTTCTGCTGTGAGTCAAAGACTTTCGAATCGGACGAAAAACTGATAGTGAATTGTAACGTTCAGGGCCTCCTAATGACGATGGAACACTCAAATTGCGTCCCGATTCAATTAATCGTCCTATAGCAGACTTGTCTCCATGGGTCTATTGCTGCCTCGGGCACCTTATGGCCGTTCTGCTGTGAGTCAAAGATTTTCGAATCGGACGAAAAACTGATAGTGAATTGTAACTTTCAGGGCCATCTAATGACGATGGATCACTCAAATTGCGTCCCGATTCAATACATCGTCCTCCAGCAGACTTGTCTCCATGGGTCTATTGCTGCCTCGGGCACCTTATGGCCGTTCTGTTGTGAGTCAAAGATTTTCGAATCGGACGAAAAACTGATAGTGAATTGTAACATTCAGGGCCACCTAATGACGATGGACCACACAAATTGCCTCCCGATTCAATACATCGTCCTCCAGCCGACTTGACTCCATGGGTCTATTGCTGCCTCGGGCATCTTATGGCCGTTCTGCTGTGAGTCTATTTTATCGAATGGGACGAAAAACTGATAGTGAATTGTAACGTTCAGGGCCTCCTGATGACGACGGAACACTCAAATTGCGTCCCGATTCAATACATCGTCCTCCAGCAGACTTGTCTCCATGGGTCAATTGCTGCCTCGGGCCACATATGGCCGTTCTGCTGTGAGTCAAAGATTTTGGAATCGGACGAAAAACTGATAGTGAATTGTAACGTTCAGGCCCTCCTAATGACGATGGAACACTCAAATTGCGTCCCGATTCAATACATCGTCCTCCAGCAGACTTGTCTCCATGGGTCTATTGCTGCCTCGGGCACCTGATGGCCGTTCTGCTGTGAGTCTAGATTATCGAATGGGACGAAAAACTGATAGTGAATTGTAACGTTCAGGGCCTCCTAATGACGATGGAACACTCAAATTGCGGCCTGATGCAATACATCGACCTCCAGCAGACTTGTCTCCATGGGTCTATTGCTGCCTCGGGCACGTTATGACCGTTCTGCTGTGAGAAAAATTTTCGAATCGGACGAAAAACTGATAGTGAATTGTAACTTTCAGGGCCACCTAATGACGATGGATCACTGAAATTGCGTCCCGATTCAATACATCGTCCTCCAGCAGACATGTCTCTATGGGTCTATTGCTGCCTCGGGCACCTTATGGCCGTTCTGCTGTGAGTCAAAGATTTTCGAATCGGACGAAAAACTGATAGTGAATTGTAACGTTCAGGACCTCCTAATGACGATGGAACACTCAAATTGCGTCCCGATTCAATACCTCGTCCTCCAGCAGACTTGTCTCCATGGGTCTATTGCTGCCTCGTGCAGCTTATGGCTGTTCTGCTGTGAGTCAAAGATTTTCGAATCGGACGAAAAACTGATAGTGAATTTTAACGTTCAGGGCCACCTAATGACGATGGATCATTCAAATTGCGTCCCGATTCAATACATCGCCCTCCAGCAGACTTGTCTCCAAGGGTCTATTGCTGCCTCGGGCACCTTATGGTCGTTCTCCCGTGAGTCTAGATTATCGAATGGGACGAAAAACTGATAGTTAATTGGAACATTCAGGGCTTCCTAATGACGATGGAACACTCAAATTGCGTCCCGATTCAATACATCGTCCTCCAGCAGACTCGTCTCCATGGGTCAATTGCTGCCTCGCGGCACCTTATGGCCGTACTGCTGCGTGTCAAAGATTTTCGAATCGGACGAAAAACTGATAGTGAATTGTAACATTCAGGGCCACCTAATGACGATGGACCACACAAATTGCGTCCCGATTCAATACATCGTCCTCCAGCAGACTTGTCTCCATGGGTCTATTGCTGCCTCGGGCACCTTATGGCCGTTCTGCTGTGAGTCAAAGATTTTCGAATCGGACGAAAAACTGATAGTGAATTGTAACATTCAGGGCCACCTAATGACGATGGATCACTCAAATTGTGTCCCGATTCAATACATCATCCTCCAGCCGACTTGTCTCCATGGGGCTATTGCTGCCTCGGGCACCTTATGGCCATTCTGCTGTGAGTCAAAGATTTTCGAATCGGACGAAAAACTAATAGTGAATTGTAACGTTCAGGCCCTCCTAATGACGATGGAACACTCAAATTGCGTCCCGATTCAATACATCGTCCTCCAGCCGACTTGTCTCCATAGGTCTATTGCTGCCTCGGGCACCTTATGGCCGTTCTGCTGTGAGTCAAAGATTTTCGAATCGGACGAAAAACTGAAAGTGTATTGTAACGTTCAGGGCCACCTAATGACGATCGATCACTCAAATTGCGTCCCGATTCAATACATCGTCCTCCAGCAGACTTGTCTCCATGGGTCTATTGCTTCCTCGGGCACCTTATGGCCGTTCTGCTGTGAGTCAAAGACTTTCGAATCGGACGAAAAACTGATGGTGAATTGTAAGGTTCAGGGCCTCCTAATGACGATGGAACACTCAAATTGCGTCCCGATTCAATTAATCGTCCTATAGCAGACTTGTCTCCATGGGTCTACTGCTGCCTCGGGCAGCTTATGGCCGTTCTGCTGTGAGTCAAAGATTTTCGAATCGGACGAAAAACTGATAGTGAATTGTAACATTCAGGGCCACTTAATGACGATGGATCACTCAAATTGCGTCCCGATTCAATACATGGTCCTCCAGCAGACTTGTCTCCATGGGTCTATTGCTGCCTCGGGCACCTTATGGTCGTTCTCCCGTGCGTCTAGATTATCGAATGGGACGAAAAACTGATAGTTAATTGTACTATTCAGGGCGTCCTAATGACGATGGAACACTCAAATTGCGTCCCGATTCAATACATCGTCCTCCAGCCGACTTGTCTCCATGGGTGTATTGCTGTCTCGGGCACCTTATGGCCGTTCTGCTGTGAGTCAAATATTTTCGAATCGGACGAAAAACTAATAGTGTATTGCAACGTTCAGGCCCACCTAATGACGATGGATCACTCAAATTGCGTCCAGATTCAATACATCGTCCTCCAGCAGACTTGTCTCCATGGGTCTATTGCTGCCTTGGGCACCTTATGGCCGTTCTGCTGTGAGTCAAAGATTTTCGAATCGGACGAAAAACTGATAGTGAATTGTAACGTTCAGGGCCTCCTAATGACGATGGAACACTCAAATTGCGTCCCGATTCAATACATCGTCCTCCAGCAGACTTGTCTCCATGGGTCAATTGCTGCCTCGGGCAGCTTATGGCCGTTCTGCTGTGAGTCAAAGATTTTCGAATCGGACGAAAAACTGATAGTGAATTGTAACATTCAGGGCCAACTAATGACGATGGACCACACAAATTGCCTCCCGATTCAATACATCGTCCTCCAGCCGACTTGACTCCATGGGTCTATTGCTGCCTCGGGCATCTTATGGCCGTTCTGCTATGAGTCTATTTTATCGAATGGGACGAAAACTGATAGTGAATTGTAACGTTCAGGGCTTCCTGATGACGATGGAACACTCAAATTGCGTCCCGATTCAATACATCGTCCTCCAGCAGACTTGTCTCCATGGGTCAATTGCTGCCTCGGGCCCCTTATGGCCGTTCTGCTGTGAGTCAAAGATTTTCGAATCGGACGAAAAACTGATAGTCAATTGTAACATTCAGGGCCACCTAATGACGATGGATCACTCAAATTGCGTCCCGATTCAATACATCGTCCGGCAGCCGAATTGTCTCCATGGGTCTGTTGCTGCCTCGGGCGCCTTATGGCTGTTCTGCTGTGAGTCAAAGATTTTAGAATCGGACTAAAAACTGATAGTGAATGGTAACATTCAGGGCCACCTAATGACGATGGATCACTCAAATTGTGTCCCGATTCAATACATCATCCTCAAGCCGACTTGTCTCCATGGGGCTATTGCTGCCTCGGGCACCTTATGGCCGTTCTGCTGTGAGTCAAAGATTTTCGAATCGGACGAAAAACTGATAGTGAATTGTAACGTTCAGGCCATCCTAATGACGATGGAACACTCAAATTGCGTCCCGATTCAATACATCGTCCTCCAGCAGACTTGTCTCCATGGGTCTATTGCTGCCTCGGGCACCTGATGGCCGTTCTGCTGTGAGTCTAGATTATCGAATGGGACGAAAAACTGATAGTGAATTGTAACGTTCAGGGCCTCCTAATGACGATGGAACACTCAAATTGCGGCCTGATGCAATACATCGACCTCCAGCAGACTTGTGTCCATGGGTGTATTGCTGCCTCGGGCACCTTATGGCCGTTCTGCTGTGAGAAAAATTATCGAATCGGACGAAAAACTGATAGTGAATTGTAACGTTCAGGGCCACCTAATGACGATGGATCACTCAAATTGCGTCCCGATTCAATACATCGTCCTCCAGCAGACTTGTCTCTATGGGTCTATTGCTGCCTCGGGCACCTTATGGCCGTTCAGCTGTGAGTCAAAGATTTTCGAATCGGACGAAAAACTGATAGTGAATTGTAACGTTCAGGACCTCCTAATGACGATGGAACACTCAAATTGCGTCCCGATTCAATACATCGTCCTCCAGCAGACTTGTCTCCATGGGTCTATTGCTGCCTCGGGCACCTTATGGCCGTTCTGCTGTGAGTCAAAGATTTTCGAATCGGACGAACAACTGATAGTGAATTGTAACATTCAGGGCCACCTAATGACGATGGACCACACAAATTGCGTCCCGATTCAATACATCGTCCTCCAGCCGACTTGACTCCATGGGTCTATTGCTGCCTCGGGCATCTTATGGCCGTTCTGCTGTGAGTCTAGTTTATCGAATGGGACGAAAAACTGATAGTGAATTGTAACGTTCAGGGCTTCCTGATGACGATGGAATACTCAAATTGCGTCCCGATTCAATACATCGTCCTCCAGCAGACTTGGCTCCATGGGTCAATTGCTGCCTCGGGCACCTTATGGCCATTCTGCTGTGGGTCAAAGATTTTCGAATCGGACGAAAAACTGATAGTGAATTGTAACATTCAGGGCCACCTAATGACGATGGATCACTCAAATTGTGTCCCGATTCAATACATCATCCTCCAGCCGACTTGTCTCCATGGGGCTATTGCTGCCTCGGGCACCTTGTGGCCATTCTGCTGTGAGTCAAAGATTTTCGAATCGGACGAAAAACTAATAGTGAATTGTAACGTTCAGGCCCTCCTAATGACGATGGAACACTCAAATTGCGTCCCGATTCTATACATCGTCCTCCAGCCAACTTGTCTCCATAGGTCTATTGCTGCCTCGGGCACCTTATGGCCGTTCTGCTGTGAGTCAAAGATTTTCGAATCGGACGAAAAACTGAAAGTGAATTGTAACGTTCAGGGCCACCTAATGACGATCGATCACTCAAATTGCGTCCCGATTCAATACATCATCCTCTAGCAGACTTGTCTCCATGGGTCTATTGCTGCCTCGGGCACCTTATGGCCGTTCTGCTGTGAGTCAAAGACTTTCGAATCAGACGAAAAACTGATGGTGAATTGTAACCTTCAGGGCCTCCTAATGACGATGGAACACTCAAATTGCGTCCCGATTCAATTAATCGTCCTATAGCAGTCTTGTCTCCATGGGTCTATTGCTGCCTCGGGCACTTTATGGCCGTTCTGCTGTGAGTCAAAGATTTTCGAATCGGACGAAAAACTGATAGAGAATTGTAACATTCAGGGCCACTTAATGACGATGGATCACTCAAATTGCGTCCCGATTCAATACATCATCCTCCAGCAGACTTGTCTCCATTGGTCTATTGCTGCCTCGGGCACCTTATGGTCGTTCTCCCGTGCGTCTAGATTATCGAATGGGACGAAAAACTGATAGTTAATTGTATTATTCAGCGCGTCCTAATGACGATGGAACACTCAAATTGCGTCCCGATTCAATACATCGTCCTCCAGCCGACTTGTCTCCATGGGTGTATTGCTGCCTCGGGCACCTTATGGCCGTTCTGCTGTGAGTCAAAGATTTTCGAATCGGACGAAAAACTGATAGTGAATTGCAACGTTCAGGGCCACCTAATGACGATGGATCACTCAAATTGCGTCCCGATTCAATACATCGCCCTCCAGCAGACTTGTCTCCATGGGTCTATTGCTGCCTCGGGCACCTTATGGCCGTTCTGCTGTGAGCCAAAGATTTTCGAATCGGACGAAAAACTGATAATGAATTGTAACGTTCAGGACCTCCTAATGACGATGGAACACTCAAATTGCGTCCCGATTCAATACCTCGTCCTCCAGCAGACTTGTCTCCATGGGTTTATTACTGCCTCGGGCATCTTATGGCCGTTCTGCTGTGAGTCAAAGATTTTCGAATCGGATGAAAAACTGATAGTAAATTGTAACGTTCAGGGCCACCTAATGATGATGGATCACTCAAATTGCGTCCCGATTCAATACATCGTCCTCCAGCAGACTTGTCTCCATGGGTCTATTGCTGCCTCGGGCACCTTATGGTCGTTCTCCCGTGAGTCTACATTATCGAATGGGACGAAAAACTGATAGTGAATTGTAACGTTCAGGGCTTCCTGATGACGATGGAATACTCAAATTGCGTCCCGATTCAATACATCGTCCTCCAGCAGACTTGTCTCCATGGGTCTATTGCTGCCTCGGGCACCTTATGGCCGTTCTGCTGTGAGTCAAAGATTTTCGAATCGGACGAAAAACTGATAGTGAATTGTAACATTCAGGGCCACCTAATGACGATGGATCACTCAAATTGTGTCCCGATTCAATACATCATCCTCCAGCCGACTTGTCTCCATGGGGCTATTGCTGCCTCGGGCACCTTATGGCCATTCTGCTGTGAGTCAAAGATTTTCGAATCGAACGAAAAACAAATAGTGAATTGTAACGTTCAGGCCCTCCTAATGACGATGGAACACTCAAATTGCGTCCCGATTCAATACATCGTCCTCCAGCCGACTTGTCTCCATAGGTCTATTGCTGCCTCGGGCACCTTATGGCCGTTCTGCTGTGAGTCAAAGATTTTTGAATCGGACGAAAAACTGAAAGTGTATTGTAACGTTCAGGGCCACCTAATGACGATCGATCACTCAAATTGCGTCCCGATTCAATACATCGTCCTCCAGCAGACTTGTCTCCATGGGTCTATTGCTGCCTCGGGCACCTTATGGCCGTTCTGCTGTGAGTCAAAGACTTTCGAATCGGACGAAAAACTGAAGGTGAATTGTAAGGTTCGGGGCCTCCTAATGACGATGGAACACTCAAATTGCGTCCCGATTCAATTAATCGTCCTATAGCAGACTTGTCTCCATGGGTCTACTGCTGCCTCGGGCAGCTTATGGCCGTTCTGCTGTGAGTCAAAGATTTTCGAATCGGACGAAAAACTGATAGTGAATTGTAACATTCAGGGCCACTTAATGACGATGGATCACTCAAATTGCGTCCCGATTCAATACATCGTCCTCCAGCAGACTTGTCTCCATGGGTCTATTGCTGCCTCGGGCACCTTATGGTCGTTCTCCCGTGCGTCTAGATTATCGAATGGGACGAAAAACTGATAGTTAATTGTACTATTCAGGGCGTCCTAATGACGATGGAACACTCAAATTGCGTCCCGATTCAATACATCGTCCTCCAGCCGACTTGTCTCCATGGGTGTATTGCTGCCTCGGGCACCTTATGGCCGTTCTGCTGTGAGTCAAATATTTTCGAATCGGACGAAAAACTAATAGTGAATTGCAACGTTCAGGGCCACCTAATGACGATGGATCACTCAAATTGCGTCCCGATTCAATACATCGTCCTCCAGCAGACTTGTCTCCATGGGTCTATTGCTGCCTTGGGCACCTTATGGCCGTTCTGCTGTGAGTCAAAGATTTTCGAATCGGACGAAAAACTGATAGTGAATTGTAACGTTCAGGGCCTCCTAATGACGATGGAACACTCAAATTGCGTCCCGATTCAATACATCGTCCTCCAGCAGACTTGTCTCCATGGGTCAATTGCTGCCTCGGGCACCTTATGGCCGTTCTGCTGTGAGTCAAAGATTTTCGAATCGGACGAAAAACTGATAGTGAATTGTAACATTCAGGGCCAACTAATGACGATGGACCACCCAAATTGCCTCCCGATTCAATACATCGTCCTCCAGCCGACTTGACTCCATGGGTCTATTGCTGCCTCGGGCATCTTATGGCCGTTCTGCTGTGAGTCTATTTTATCGAATGGGACGAAAACTGATAGTGAATTGTAACGTTCAGGGCTTCCTGATGACGATGGAACACTCAAATTGCGTCCCGATTCAATACATCGTCCTCCAGCAGACTTGTCTCCATGGGTCAATTGCTGCCTCGGGCCCCTTATGGCCGTTCTGCTGTGAGTCAAAGATTTTCGAATCGGACGAAAAACTGATAGTGAATTGTAACATTCAGGGCCACCTAATGACGATGGATCACTCAAATTGCGTCCCGATTCAATACATCGTCCGGCAGTCGAATTGTCTCCATGGGTCTGTTGCTGCCTCGGGCGCCTTATGGCCGTTCTGCTGTGAGTCAAAGATTTTAGAATCGGACTAAAAACTGATAGTGAATTGTAACATTCAGGGCCACCTAATGACGATGGATCACTCAAATTGTGTCCCGATTCAATACATCATCCTCCAGCCGACTTGTCTCCATGGGGCTATTGCTGCCTCGGGCACCTTATGGCCGTTCTGCTGTGAGTCAAAGATTTTCGAATCGGACGAAAAACTGATAGTGAATTGTAACGTTCAGGCCCTCCTAATGACGATGGAACACTCAAATTGCGTCCCGATTCAATACATCGTCCTCCAGCAGACTTGTCTCCATGGGTCTATTGCTGCCTCGGGCACCTGATGGCCGTTCTGCTGTGAGTCTAGATTATCGAATGGGACGAAAAACTGATAGTGAATTGTAACGTTCAGGGCCTCCTAATGACGATGGAACACTCAAATTGCGGCCTGATGCAATACATCGACCTCCAGCAGACTTGTGTTCATGGGTCTATTGCTGCCTCGGGCACCTTATGGCCGTTCTGCTGTGAGAAAAATTATCGAATCGGACGAAAAACTGATAGTGAATTGTAACGTTCAGGGCCACCTAATGACGATGGATCACTCAAATTGCGTCCCGATTCAATACATCGTCCTCCAGCAGACTTGTCTCTATGGGTCTATTGCTGCCTCGGGCACCTTATGGCCGTTCTGCTGTGAGTCAAAGATTTTCGAATCGGACGAGAAACTGATAGTGAATTGTAACATTCAGGGCCACCTAATGACGATGGACCACACAAATTGCGTCCCGATTCAATACATCGTCCTCCAGCAGACTTGTCTCCATGGGTCTATTGCTGCCTCGGGCACCTTATGGCCGTTGTGCTGTGAGTCAAAGATTTTCGAATCGGACGAAAAACTGATAGTGAATCGTAACCTTCAGGGCCACCTAATGACGATGGATCACTCAAATTGTGTCCCGATTCAATACATCGTCCTCCAACCGACTTGTCTCCA
The DNA here is from genome assembly GCF_023864275.1 of Schistocerca cancellata. Classification (NCBI taxonomy): domain Eukaryota; kingdom Metazoa; phylum Arthropoda; class Insecta; order Orthoptera; family Acrididae; genus Schistocerca; species Schistocerca cancellata. The sequence continues at coordinate 522,883,458 of NC_064634.1, read as the reverse complement.
TGGGGCTATTGCTGCCTCGTGCACCTTATGGCCGTTCTGCTGTGAGTCAAAGACTTTGGAATCGGACGAAAAACTGATAGTGAATTGTAACGTTCAGGGCCACCTAATGACGATGGATCACTCAAATTGCGTCCCGATTCAATACATCGTCCTCCAGCAGACTTGTCTCCATGGGTCTATTGCTGCCTCGGGCACATTATGGCCGTTCTGCTGTGACTCTAAAATTTTCGAATCGGACGAAAAACTGATAGTGAATTGTAACGTTCAGGGCCTCCTAATGACGATGGATCACTCAAATTGCGTCCCGATTCAATTAATCGTCCTATAGCAGTCTTGTCTCCATGGGTCTATTGCTGCCTCGGGCACTTTATGGCCGTTCTACTGTGAGTCAAAGATTTTCGAATCGGACGAAAAACTGATAGTGAATTGTAACATTCAGGGCCACTTAATGACGATGGATCACTCAAATTGCGTCCCGATTCAATACATCGTCCTCCAGCAGACTTGTCTCCATTGGTCTATTGCTGCCTCGGGCACCTTATGGTCGTTCTCCCGTGCGTCTAGATTATCGAATGGGACGAAAAACTGATAGTTAATTGTATTATTCAGCGCGTCCTAATGACGATGGAACACTCAAATTGCGTCCCGATTCAATACATCGTCCTCCAGCCGACTTGTCTCCATGGGTGTATTGCTGCCTCGGGCACCTTATGGCCGTTCTGCTGTGAGTCAAAGATTTTCGAATCGGACGAAAAACTGATAGTGAATTGCAACGTTCAGGGCCACCTAATGACGATGGATCACTCAAATTGCGTCCCGATTCAATACATCGTCCTCCAGCAGACTTGTCTCCATGGGTCTATTGCTGCCTCGGGCACCTTATGGCCGTCCTGCTGTGAGCCAAAGATTTTCGAATCGGACGAAAAACTGATAATGAATTGTAACGTTCAGGACCTCCTAATGACGATGGAACACTCAAATTGCGTCCCGATTCAATACCTCGTCCTCCAGCAGACTTGTCTCCATGGGTTTATTACTGCCTCGGGCATCTTATGGCCGTTCTGCTGTGAGTCAAAGATTTTCGAATCGGATGAAAAACTGATAGTAAATTGTAACGTTCAGGGCCACCTAATGATGATGGATCACTCAAATTGCGTCCCGATTCAATACATCGTCCTCCAGCAGACTTGTCTCCATGGGTCTATTGCTGCCTCGGCCACCTTATGGTCGTTCTCCCGTGAGTCTACATTATCGAATGGGACGAAAAACTGATAGTTAATTGTAACATTCAGGGCTTCCTAATGACGATGGAACACTCAAATTGCGTCCCGATTCAATACATCGTCCTCCAGCAGACTTGTCTCCACGGGTCAATTGCTGCCTCGGGCACCTTATGGCCGTTCTGCTGTGAGTCAAAGATTTTCGAATCGGACGAAAAACTGATAGTGAATCGTAACCTTCAGGGCCACCTAATGACGATGGATCACTCAAATTGCGTCCCGATTCAATACATCGTCCTCCAGCAAACTTGTCTCCATGGGTCAATTGCTGCCTCGGGCACCTTATGGTCGTTCTCCCGTGAATCTAGATTATCGAATGGGACGAAAAACTGATAGTTAATTGTAACATTCAGGGCTTCCTAATGACGATGGAACACTCAAATTGCGTCCCGATTCAATACATCGTCCTCCAGCAGACTCGTCTCCATGGGTCAATTGCTGCCTCGGGCACCTTATGTCCGTTCTGCTGTGTGTCAAAGATTTTCGAATCGGACGAGAAACTGATAGTGAATTGTAACATTCAGGGCCACCTAATGACGATGGACCACACAAATTGCGTCCCGATTCAATACATCGTCCTCCAGCAGACTTGTCTCCATGGGTCTATTGCTGCCTTGGGCACCTGATGGCCGTTGTGCTGTGAGTCAAAGATTTTCGAATCGGACGAAAAACTGATAGTGAATCGTAACCTTCAGGGCCACCTAATGACGATGGATCACTCAAATTGTGTCCCGATTCAATACATCGTCCTCCAACCGACTTGTCTCCATGGGGCTATTGCTGCCTCGTGCACCTTATGGCCGTTCTGCTGTGAGTCAAAGACTTTCGAATCGGACGAAAAACTGATAGTGAATTGCAACGTTCAGGGCCACCTAATGACGATGGATCACTCAAATTGCGTCCCGATTCAATACATCGTCCTCCAGCAGACTTGTCTCCATGGCTCTATTGCTGCCTCGGGCACATTATGGCCGTTCTGCTGTGACTCTAAAATTTTCGAATCGGACGAAAAACTGATAGTGAATTGTAACGTTCAGGCCACCTAATGACGATGGAACACTCAAATTGCGTCCCGATTCAATACATCGTCCTCCAGCAGACTTGTCTCCATGGGTCTATTGCTGCCTCGGGCACCTTATGGCCGTTCTGCTGTGAGTCAAAGATTTTCGAATCGGACAAAAAACTGATAGTGAATTGTAACATTCAGGGCTACCTAATGACGATGGACATCACAAATTGCGTCCCGATTCAATACATCGTCCTCCAGCCGACTTGACTCCATGGGTCTATTGCTGCCTCGGGCACCTTATGGCCGTTCTGCTGTGAGTCTAGATTATCGAATGGGACGAAAAACTGATAGTGAATTGTAACGTTCAGGGCCACCTAATGACGATGGATCACTCAAATTGCGTCCCGATTCAATACATCGTCCTCCAGCAGACTTGTCTCCATGGGTCTATTGCTGCCTCGGGCACCTTATGGCCGTTCTGCTGTGAGTCAAAGATTTTCGAATCGGACGAAAAACTGATAGTGAATTGTAACTTTCAGGGCCACCTAATGACGATGGATCACTCAAATTGCGTCCCGATTCAATACATCGTCCACCAGCCGACTTGTCTCCATGGGTCTATTGCTGCCTCGGGCACCTTATGGCCGTTCTGCTGTGAGTCAAAGATTTTCGAATCGGACGAAAAACTGATAGTGAACTGTAACGTTCAGGGCCTCCTAATGACGATGGAACACTCAAATTGCGGCCTGATGCAATACATCGTCCTCCAGCAGACTTGTCTCCATGATTCTATTGCTGCCTCGGGCACCTTATGGCCGTTCTGCTGTGAGTAAAATTTTCGAATCGGACGAAAAACTGATAGTGAATTGTATCGTTCAGGACCACCTAATGACGATGGATCACTCAAATTGCGTCCCGATTCAATACATCGTCCTCCAGCAGACTTGTCTCTATGGGTCTATTGCTGCCTCGGGCACCTTATGGCCGTTCTGCTGTGAGTCAAAGATTCTCGAATCGGACGAAAAACTGATAGTGAATTGTAACGTTCAGGACCTCCTAATGACGATGGAACACTCAAATTGCGTCCCGATTCAATACCTCGTCCTCCAGCAGACTTGTCTCCATGGGTCTATTGCTGCCTCTGGCAGCTTACGGCCGTTCTGCTGTGAGTCAAAGATTTTCGAATCGGACGAAAAACTGATAGTGAATTGTAACATTCAGGGCCACCTAATGACGATGGACCACACAAATTGCGTCCCGATTCAATACATCGTCCTTCAGGCGACTTGACTCCATGGGTCTATTGCTGCCTCGGGCACCTTATGGCCGTTCTGCTGTGAGCCAAAGACTTTCGAATCGGACGAAAAACTGATGGTGAATTGTAACGTTCAGGGCCTCCTAATGACGGTGGAACACTCAAATTGCGTCCCGATTCAATTAATCGTCCTATAGCAGACTTGTCTCCATGGGCCTATTGCTGCCTCGGGCACCTTATGGCCGTTCTGCTGTGAGTCAAAGATTTTCGAATCGGACGAAAAACTGATAGTGAATTGTAACGTTCAGAGCCTCCTAATGACGATGGATCACTCAAATTGCGTCCCGATTCAATACATCGCCCTCCAGCAGACTTGTCTCCAAGGGTCTATTGCTGCCTCGGGCACCTTATGGTCGTTCTCCCGTGAGTCTAGATTATCGAATGGGACGAAAACCTGATAGTTAATTGTAAAATTCAGGGCTTCCTAATGACGATGGAACACTCAAATTGCGTCCCGATTCAATACATCGTCCTCTAGCAGACTCGTCTCCATGGGTCAATTGCTGCCTCGCGGCACCTTATGGCCGTACTCCTGTGTGTCAAAGATTTTCGAATCGGACGAAAAACTGATAGTGAATTGTAACATTCAGGGCCACCTAATGACGATGGACCACACAAATTGCGTCCCGATTCAATACATCGTCCTCCAGCAGACTTGTCTCCATGGGTCTATTGCTGCCTCGGGCACCTTATGGCCGTTCTGCTGTGAGTCAAAGATTTTCGAATCGGACGAAAAACTGATAGTGAATTGTAACGTTCAGGACCTCCTAATGACGATGGAACACTCAAATTGCGTCCCGGTTCAATACCTCGTCCTCCAGCAGACTTGTCTCCATGGGTTTATTACTGCCTCGGGCATCTTATGGCCGTTCTGCTGTGAGTCAAAGATTTTCGAATCGGACGAAAAACTGATAGTAAATTGTGACTTTCAGGGCCACCTAATGACGATGGATCACTCAAATTGCGTCCCGATTCAATACATCGTCCTCCAGCAGACTTGTCTCCATGGGTCTATTGCTGCCTCGGGCACCTTATGGTCGTTCTACCGTGAGTCTACATTATCGAATGGGACGAAAAACTGATAGTTAATTGTAACATTCAGGGCTTCCTAATGACGATGGAACACTCAAATTGCGTCCCGATTCAATACATCGTCCTCCAGCAGACTTGTCTCCATGGGTCAATTGCTGCCTCGGGCACCTTATGGCCGTTCTGCTGTGAGTCAAAGATTTTCGAATCGGACGAAAAACTGATAGTGAATCGTAACATTCAGGGCCACCTAATGACGATGGATCACTCAAATTGCGTCCCGATTCAATACATCGTCCTCCAGCAGACTTGTCTCCATGGGTCAATTGCTGCCTCGGGCACCTTATGGTCGTTCTCCCGTGAGTCTAGATTATCGAATGGGACGAAAAACTGATAGTTAATTGTAGCATTCAGGGCATCCTAATGACGATGGAACACTCAAATTGCGTCCCGATTCAATACATCGTCCTCCAGCAGACTCGTCTCCATGGGTCAATTGCTGCCTCTAGCACCTTATGTCCGTTCTGCTGTGTGTCAAAGATTTTCGAATCGGACGAAAAACTGATAGTGAATTGTAAAATTCAGGGCCACCTAATGACGATGGATAACACAAATTGCGTCCCGATTCAATACATCGTCCTCCAGCAGACTTGTCTCCATGGGTCTATTGCTGCCTCGGGCACCTTATGGCCGTTCTGCTGTGAGTCAAAGATTTTCGAATCGGACGAAAAACTGATAGTGAATTGTAACTTTCAGGGCCACCTAATGACGATGGATCACTCAAATTGTGTCCCGATTCAATACATCGTCCTCCAGCCGACTTGTCTCCATGGGGCTATTGCTGCCTCCTGCACCTTATGGCCGTTCTGCTGTGAGTCAAAGACTTTCGAATCGGACGAAAAACTGATAGTGAATTGCAACGTTCAGGGCCACCTAATGACGATGGATCACTCAAATTGCGTCCCGATTCAATACATCGTCCTCCAGCAGACTTGTCTCAATGGGTCTATTGCTGCCTCGGGCACATTATGGCCGTTCTGCTGTGACTCTAAGATTTTCGAATAGGACGAAAAACTGATAGTGACTTGTAACATTCAGGGCCACCTAATGACGATGGATCACTCAAATTGCGTCCCGATTCAATACATCGTCCTCCAGCAGACTTGTCTCCATGGGTCTATTACGGCCTCGGGCACCTTATGGCCGTTCTGCTGTGACTCAAAGGTTTTCGAATCGGACGAAAAACTGATAGTGAATTGTAACGTTCTGGGCCTCCTAATGACGATGGAACACACAAATTGCGTCCCGATTCAATACATCGTCCTCCAGCAGACTTGTCTCCATGGGTCTATTGCTGCCTCGGGCACCTTATGGCCGTTCTGCTGTGAGTCAAAGATTTTCGAATCGGACGAAAAACTGATAGTGAATTGTAACTTTCAGGGCCACCTAATGACGATGGATCACTCAAATTGCGTCCCGATTCAATACATCGTCCACCAGCCGACTTGTCTCCATGGGTCTATTGCTGCCTCGGGCACCTTATGGCCGTTCTGCTGTGAGTCAAAGATTTTCGAATCGGACGAAAAACTGATAGTGAACTGTAACGTTCAGGGCCTCCTAATGACGATGGAACACTCAAACTGCGTCCCGATTCAATACATCGTCCTCCAGCAGACTTGTCTCCATGGGTCTATTGCTGCCTCGGGCACCTTATGGCCGTTCTGCTGTGAGTCAAAGATTTTCGAATCGGACGAAAAACTGATATTGAATTGTAACATTAAGGGACTCCTAATGACGATGGAACACTCAAATTGCCTCCCGATTCAATACATCGTCCTCCAGCAGACTTGTCTCCATGGGTCTATTGCTGCCTCGGGCACCTTATGGCCGTTCTGCTGTTAGTCAAAGATTTTCGAATCGGACGAAAAACTGATAGTGAATTGTAACATTCACGGCTACCTAATGACGATGGACCACACAAATTGCGTCCCGATTCAATTCATCGTCCTCCAGCCGACTTGACTCCAAGGGTCTATTGCTGCCTCGGGCACCTGATGGCCGTTCTGCTGTGAGTCTAGATTATCGAATGGGACGAAAAACTGATAGTGAATTGTAACGTTCAGGGCCACTTAATGACGATGGATCACTCAAATTGCGTCCCGATTCAATACCTCGTCCTCCAGCAGACTTGTCTCCATGGGTCTATTGCTGCATCGCGCACCTTATGGCCGTTCTGCTGTGAGTCAAAGATTTTTTAATCGGACGAAAAACTGATAGTGAATTGTAACTTTCAGGGCCATCTAATGACGATGGATCACTCAAATTGCGTCCCGATTCAATACATCGTCCTCCAGCCGACTTGTCTCCATGGGTCTATTGCTGCCTCGGGCACCTTATTGCCGTTCTGCTGTGAGTCAAAGATTTTCGAATCGGACGAAAAACTGATAGTGAATTGTAACGTTCAGGACCTCCTAATGACGGTGGAACACTCAAATTGCTTTCCGATTCAATACCTCGTCCTCCAGCAGACTTGTCTCCATGGGTCTATTGCTGCCTTGGGCAGCTTATGGCCGTTCTGCTGTGAGACAAAGATTTTCAAATCGGACGAAAAACTGATAGTGGGATTGTAACGTTCAGGGCCACCTTATGACGATGGATCACTCAAATTGCGTCCCGATTCAATACATCGCCCTCCAGCAGACTTGTCTCCAAGGGTCTATTGCTGCCTCAGGCACCCTATGGTCGTTCTCCCGTGAGTCTACATTATCGAATGGGACGAAAAACTGATAGTTAATTGTAACATTAAGGGCTTCCTAATGATGATGGAACACTCAAATTGCGTCCCGATTCAATACATCGTCCTCCAGCAGACTCGTCTCCATGGGTCAATTGCTGCCTCGGGCACCTTATGGCCGTTCTGCTGTGTGTCAAAGAATTTCGAATCGGACGAAAAACTGATAGTGAATTGTAACATTCACGGCCACCTAATGACGATGGACCACACAAATTGCGTCCCGATTCAATACATCGTCCTCCAGCAGACTTGTCTCCATGGGTCTATTGCTGCCTCGGGCACCTTATGGCCGTTCTGCTGTGAGTCAAAGATTTTCGAATCGGACGAAAAACTGATAGTGAATTGTAACGTTCAGGGCCTCCTAATGACGATGGAACACTCAAACTGCGTCCCGATTCAATACATCGTCCTCTAGCAGACTTGTGTCCATGGGTCTATTGCTGCCTCGGGCACCTTATGGCCGTTCTGCTGTGAGTCAAAGATTTTCGAATCGGACGAAAAACTGATATTGAATTGTAACATTCATGGACTCCTAATGACGATGGAACACTCAAATTGCCTCCCGATTCAATACATCGTCCTCCAGCAGACTTGTCTCCATGGGTCTATTGCTGCCTCGGGCACCTTATGGCCGTTCTGCTGTGAGTCAAAGATTTTCGAATCGGACGAAAAACTGATAGTGAATTGTAACACTCACGGCTACCTAATGACGATGGACCACACAAATTGCGTCCCGATTCAATTCATCGTCCTCCAGCCGACTTGACTACAAGGGTCTATTGCTGCCTCGGGCACCTGATGGCCGTTCTGCTGTGAGTCTAGATTATCGAATGGGACGAAAAACTGATAGTGAATTGTAACGTTCAGGACCACCTAATGACGATGGATCACTCAAATTGCGTCCCGATTCAATACCTCGTCCTCCAGCAGACTTGTCTCCATGGTCTATTGCTGCATCGCGCACCTTATGGCCGTTCAGCTGTGAGTCAAAGATTTTTTAATCGGACGAAAAACTGATAGTGAATTGTAACTTTCAGGGCCATCTAATGACGATGGATCACTCAAATTGCGTCCCGATTCAATACATCGTCCTCCAGCCGACTTGTCTCCATGGGTCTATTGCTGCCTCGGGCACCTTACTGCCGTTCTGCTGTGAGTCAAAGATTTTCGAATCGGACGAAAAACTGATAGTGAATTGTAACGTTCAGGACCTCCTAATGACGATGGAACACTCAAATTGCGTTCCGATTCAATACCTCGTCCTCCAGCAGACTTGTCTCCATGGGTCTATTGCTGCCTCGGGCAGCTTATGGCCGTTCTGCTGTGAGTCAAAGATTTTCGAATCGGACGAAAAACTGATAGTGAATTGTAACGGTCAGGGCCACCTTATGACGATGGATCACTCAAATTGCGTCCCGATTCAATACATCGCCCTCCAGCAGACTTGTCTCCAAGGGTCTATTGCTGCCTCAGGCACCCTATGGTCGTTCTCCCGTGAGTCTAGATTATCGAATGGGATGAAAAACTGATAGTTAATTGTAATATTAAGGGCTTCCTAATGATGATGGAACACTCAAATTGCGTCCCGATGCAATACATCGTACTCCAGCAGGCTCGTCTCCATGGGTCAATTGCTGCCTCGGGCACCTTATGGCCGTTCTGCTGTGTGTCAAAGAATTTCGAATGGGACGAAAAACTGATAGTGAATTGTAACATTCACGGCCACCTAATGACGATGGACCACACAAATTGCGTCCCGATTCAATACATCGTCCTCCAGCAGACTTGTCTCCATGGGTCTATTGCTGCCTCGGGCACCTTATGGCCGTTCTTCTGTGAGTCAAAGATTTTCGAATCGGACGAAAAACTGATAGTGAATTGTAACATTCAGGGCCACCTAATGACGATGGATCACTCAAATTGTGTCCCGATTCAATACATCGTCCTCCAGGCGACTTGTCTCCATGGGGCTATAGCTGCCTTGGGCACCTTATGGCCGTTCTGCTGTGAGTCAAAGATTTTCGAATCGGACGAAAAACTGATAGTGAATTGTAACGTTCAGGGCGTCCTAATGACGATGGAACACTCAAATTGCGTCCCGATTCAATACATCGTCCTCCAGCAGACTTGTCTCCATGGGTCTATTGCTGCCTCTGGCACCTTATGGCCGTTCTGCTGTGAGTGAAAGATTTTCGAATCGGACGAAAAACTGATAGTGAATTGTAACGTTCAGGACATCCTAATGACGATGGAACACTCAAATTGCGTCCCGATTCAATACCTCGTCCTCCAGCAGACTTGTCTCCATGGGTCTATTACTGCCTCGGGCATCTTATGGCCGTTCTGCTGTGAGTCAAAGATTTTCGAATCGGACGAAAAACTGATAGTAAATTGTAACGTTCAGGGCCACCTAATGACGATGGATCACTCAAATTGCGTCCCGATTCAATACATCGTCCTCCAGCAGACTTGTCTCCATGGGTCTATTGCTGCCTCGGGCACCTTATGGTCGTTCTCCCGTGAGTCTACATTATCGAATGGGACGAAAAACTGATAGTTAATTGTAACATTCAGGGCTTCCTAATGACGATGGAACACTCAAATTGCGTCCCGATTCAATACATCGTCCTCCAGCAGACTTGTCTCCATGGGTCAATTGCTGCCTCGGGCACCTTATGGCCGTTCTGCTGTGAGTCAAAGATTTTCGAATCGGACGAAAAACTGATAGTGAATTGTAACGTTCAGGACCTCCTAATGACGATGGAACACTCAAATTGCGTCCCGATTCAATACCTCGTCCTCCAGCAGACTTGTCTCCATGGGTCTATTGCTGCCTCGGGCACCTTATGGCCGTTCTGCTGTGAGTCAAAGATTTTCGAATCGGACGAAAAACTGATAGGGAATTGTAACTTTCAGGGCCACCTAATGACGATGGATCACAACAAATTGCGTCCCGATTCAATACATCGTCCTCCAGCAGACTCGTCTCCATGGGTCTATTGCTGCCTCGGGCAAATTATGGCCGTTCTGCTGTGACTCTAAGATTTTCGAATCGGACGAAAAACTGATAGTGAATTGTAACGTTCAGGCCACCTAATGACGATGGATCACTCAAATTGCGTCCCGATTCAATACATCGTCCTCCAGCAGACCTGTCTCCATGGGTCTATTACTGCCTCGGGGCACCTTATGGCCGTTCTGCTGTGACTCAAAGATTTTCGAATCGGACGAAAAACTGATAGTGAATTGTAACGTTCAGGGCCTCCTAATGACGATGGAACACTCAAATTGAGTCCCGATTCAATACATCGTCCTCCAGCAGACTTGTCTCCATGGGTCTATTGCTGCCTCGGGCACCTTATGGCCGTTCTGCTGTGGGTCAAAGATTTTCGAATCGGACGAAAAACTGATAGTGAATTGTAACATTCAGGGCTACCTAATGACGATGGACCACACAAATTGCGTCCCAATTCAATACATCGTCCTCCAGCCGACTTGAGTCCATGGGTCTATTGCTGCCTCGGGCACCTTATGGCCGTTCTGCTGTGAGTCTAGATTATCGAATGGGACGAAAAACTGATAGTGAATTGTAACGTTCAGGGCCACCTAATGACGATGGATCACTCAAATTGCGTCCCGATTCAATACATCGTCCTCCAGCAGACTTGTCTCCATGGGTCTATTGCTGCCTCGGGCACCTTATGGCCGTTCTGCTGGTAGTCAAAGATTTTCGAATCGGACGAAAAACTGATAGTGAATTGTAACTTTCAGGGCCACCTAATGACGATGGATCACTCAAATTGCGTCCCGATTCAATACATCGTCCACCAGCCGACTTGTCTCCACGGGTCTATTGCTGCCTCGGGCACCTTGTGACCGTTCTGCTGTGAGTCAAAGATTTTCGAATCGGACGAAACACTGATGGTGAACTGTAACGTTCAGGGCCTCCTAATGACGTTGGAACACTCAAACTGCGTCCCGATTCAATACTTCGTCCTCCAGCAGACTTGTCTCCATGGGTCTATTGCTGCCTCGGGCACCTTATGGCCGTTCTGCTGTGAGTCTAGATTATCGAATGGGACGAAAAACTGATAGTGAATTGTAACGTTCAGGACCACCTAATGACGATGGATCACTCAAATTGCGTCCCGATTCAATACCTCGTCCTCCAGCAGACTTGTCTCCATGGTCTATTGCTGCAGCGCGCACCTTATGGCCGTTCTGCTGTGAGTCAAAGATTTTTTAATCGGACGAAAAACTGATAGTGAACTGTAACTTTCAGGGCCATCTAATGACGATGGATCACTCAAATTGCGTCCCGATTCAATACATCGTCCTCCAGCCGACTTGTCTCCATGGGTCTATTGCTGCCTCGGGCACCTTATTGCCGTTCTGCTGTGAGTCAAAGATTTTCGAATCGGACGAAAAACTGATAGTGAATTGTAACGTTCAGGACCTCCTAATGACGATGGAACACTCAAATTGCGTTCCGATTCAATACCTCGTCCTCCAGCAGACTTGTCTCCATGGGTCTATTGCTGCCTCGGGCAGCTTATGGCCGTTCTGCTGTGAGTCAAAGATTTTCGAATCGGACGAAAAACTGATAGTGAATTGTAACGTTCAGGGCCACCTTATGACGATGGATCACTCAAATTGCGTCCCGATTCAATACATCGCCCTCCAGCAGACTTGTCTCCAAGGGTCTATTGCTGCCTCAGGCACCCTATGGTCGTTCTCCCGTGAGTCTAGATTATCGAATGGGACGAAAAACTGATAGTTAATTGTAATATTAAGGGCTTCCTAATGATGATGGAACACTCAAATTGCGTCCCGATTCAATACATCGTACTCCAGCAGACTCGTCTCCATGGGTCAATTGCTGCCTCGGGCACCTTATGGCCGTTCTGCTGTGTGTCAAAGAATTTCGAATGGGACGAAAAACTGATAGTGAATTGTAACATTCACGGCCACCTAATGACGATGGACCACACAAATTGCGTCCCGATTCAATACATCGCCCTCCAGCAGACTTGTCTCCATGGGTCTATTGCTGCCTCGGGCACCTTATGGCCGTTCTTCTGTGAGTCAAAGATTTTCGAATCGGACGAAAAACTGATAGTGAATTGTAACATTCAGGGCCACCTAATGACGATGGATCACTCAAATTGTGTCCCGATTCAATACATCGTCCTCCAGGCGACTTGTCTCCATGGGGCTATAGCTGCCTTGGGCACCTTATGGCCGTTCTGCTGTGAGTCAAAGATTTCCGAATCGGACGAAAAACTGATAGTGAATTGTAACGTTCAGGGCGTCCTAATGACGATGGAACACTCAAATTGCGTCCCGATTCAATACATCGTCCTCCAGCAGACTTGTCTCCATGGGTCTATTGCTGCCTCGGGCACCTTATGGCCGTTCTGCTGTGAGTGAAAGATTTTCGAATCGGACGAAAAACTGATAGTGAATTGTAACGTTCAGGACATCCTAATGACGATGGAACACTCAAATTGCGTCCCGATTCAATACCTCGTCCTCCAGCAGACTTGTCTCCATGGGTCTATTACTGCCTCGGGCATCTTATGGCCGTTCTGCTGTGAGTCAAAGATTTTCGAATCGGACGAAAAACTGATAGTAAATTGTAACGTTCAGGGCCACCTAATGACGATGGATCACTCAAATTGCGTCCCGATTCAATACATCGTCCCCCAGCAGACTTGTCTCCATGGGTCTATTGCTGCCTCGGGCACCTTATGGTCGTTCTCCCGTGAGTCTACATTATCGAATGGGACGAAAAACTGATAGTTAATTGTAACATTCAGGGCTTCCTAATGACGATGGAACACTCAAATTGCGTCCCGATTCCATACATCGTCCTCCAGCAGACTTGTCTCCATGGGTCAATTGCTGCCTCGGGCACCTTATGGCCGTTCTGCTGTGAGTCAAAGATTTTCGAATCGAACGAAAAACTGATAGTGATTCGTAACATTCAGGTCCACCTAATGACGATGGATCACTCAAATTGCGTCCCGATTCAATACATCGTCCTCCAGCAGACTCCATGGGTCAATTGCTGCCTCGGGCACCTTATGGCCGTTCTGCTGTGAGTCAAAGATTTTCGAATCGGACGAAAAACTGATAGTGAATTGTAACGTTCAGGACCTCCTAATGACGATGGAACACTCAAATTGCGTCCCGATTCAATACCTCGTCCTCCAGCAGACTTGTCTCCATGGGTCTATTGCTGCCTCGGGCACCTTATGGCCGTTCTGCTGTGAGTCAAAGATTTTCGAATCGGACGAAAAACTGATAGGGAATTGTAACTTTCAGGGCCACCTAATGACGATGGATCACAACAAATTGCGTCCCGATTCAATACATCGTCCTCCAGCAGACTCGTCTCCATGGGTCTATTGCTGCCTCGGGCACATTATGGCCGTTCTGCTGTGACTCTAAGATTTTCGAATCGGACGAAAAACTGATAGTGAATTGTAACGTTCAGGCCACCTAATGACGATGGATCACTCAAATTGCGTCCCGATTCAATACATCGTCCTCCAGCAGACTTGTCTCCATGGGTCTATTACTGCCTCGGGGCACCTTATGGCCGTTCTGCTGTGACTCAAAGATTTTCGAATCGGACGAAAAACTGATAGTGAATTGTAACGTTCAGGGCCTCCTAATGACGATGGAACACTCAAATTGAGTCCCGATTCAATACATCGTCCTCCAGCAGACTTGTCTCCATGGGTCTATTGCTGCCTCGGGCACCTTATGGCCGTTCTGCTGTGGGTCAAAGATTTTCGAATCGGACGAAAAACTGATAGTGAATTGTAACATTCAGGGCTACCTAATGACGATGGACCACACAAATTGCGTCCCGATTCAATACATCGTCCTCCAGCCGACTTGAGTCCATGGGTCTATTGCTGCCTCGGGCACCTTATGGCCGTTCTGCTGTGAGTCTAGATTATCGAATGGGACGAAAAACTGATAGTGAATTGTAACGTTCAGGGCCACCTAATGACGATGGATCACTCAAATTGCGTCCCGATTCAATACATCGTCCTCCAGCAGACTTGTCTCCATGGGTCTATTGCTGCCTCGGGCACCTTATGGCCGTTCTGCTGGTAGTCAAAGATTTTCGAATCGGACGAAACACTGATGGTGAACTGTAACGTTCAGGGCCTCCTAATGACGTTGGAACACTCAAACTGCGTCCCGATTCAATACTTCGTCCTCCAGCAGACTTGTCTCCATGGGTCTATTGCTGCCTCGGGCACCTTATGGCCGTTCTGCTGTGAGTCAAAGATTTTCGAATCGGACGAAAAACAGATAGTAGATTGTAACGTTCAGGGCCACCTAATGACGATGGATCACTCAAATTGCGTCCCGATTCAATACATCGTCCTCCAGCAGACTTGTCTACATGGGTCTATTACTGCCTCGGGCACCTTATGCCGTTCTGCTGTAACTCAAAGATTTTCGAATCGGACGAAAAACTGATAGTGAATTGTAACGTTCAGGGACTCCTAATGACGATGGAACACTCAAATTGCCTCCCGATTCAATACATCGTCCTCCAGCAGACTTGTCTCCATGGGTCTATTAATGCCTCGCGCACCTTATGGCCGTTCTGCTGTGAGTCAAAGATTTTCGAATGGGACGAAAAACTGATAGTGAATTGTAACATTCACGGCTACCTAATGACGATGGACCACACAAATTGCGTCCCGATTCAATACATAGTCCTCCAGCCTACTTGACTCCATGGGTCTATTGCTGCCTCGGGCACCTGATGGCCTTTCTGCTGTGAGTCTAGATTATCGAATGGGACGAAAAACTGATAGTGAATTGTAACTTTCAGGGCCATCTAATGACGATGGATCACTCAAATTGCGTCCCGATTCAATACATCGTCCTCCAGCCGACTTGTCTCCATGGGTCTATTGCTGCCTCGGGCACCTTATTGCCGTTCTGCTGTGAGACAAAGATTTTCGAATCGGACGAAAAACTGATAGTGAACTGTAACGTTCAGGGCCTCCTAATGACGATGGAACACTCAAATTGCGTCCCGATGCAATACATCGTCCTACAGCAGACTTGTCTCCATGGGTCTATTGCTGCCTCGGGCAACTAATGGCCGTTCTGCTGTGAGTCAAAATTATCGAATCGGACGAAAGACTGATAGTGAATTGTAACGTTCAGGGCCACCTAATGACGATGGAACACTCAGATTGCGTTCCGATTCAATACCTCGTCCTCCAGCAGACTTGTCTCCATGGGTCTATTGCTGCCTCGGGCAGCTTATGGCCGTTCTGCTGTGAGTCAATGATTTTCGAATCGGACGAAAAACTGATAGTGGGATTGTAACGTTCAGGGCCACCTAATGACGATGTATCACTCAAATTGCGTCCCGATTCAATACATCGCCCTCCAGCAGACTTGTCTCCAAGGGTCTATTGCTGCTTCATGCACCTTATGGTCGTTCTTCCGTGAGTCTAGATTATCGAATGGGACGAAAAACTGATAGTTAATTGTAATATTCAGGGTTTCCTAATGATGAATAAAAACTCAAATTGCGTCCCGATTCAATACATCGTCCTTTAGTAGACTCATCTCCATGGGTCAATTGCTGCCTCGGGCACCTTATGGCCGTTCTGCTGTGTGTCAAAGAATTTCGAATCGGACGAAAAACTGATAGTGAATTGTAACATTCAGGGCCACCTAACGACGATGGACCACACAAATTGCGTCCCGATTCAATACATCGTACTCCAGCAGACTTGTCTCCATGGGTCTATTGCTGCCTCGGGCACCTTATGGCCGTTCTTCTGTCAGTCAAAGATTTTCGAATCGGACGAAAAACTGATAGTGAATTGTAACATTCAGGGCTTCCTAATGACGATGGAACACTCAAATTGCGTCCCGATTCAATACATCGTCCTCCAGCAGACTTGTCTCCATGGGTCAATTGCTGCCTCGGGCACCTTATGGCCGTTCTGCTGTGAGTCAAAGATTTTCGAATCGAACGAAAAACTGATAGTGAATCGTAACATTCAGGGCCACCTAATGACGATGGATCACTCAAATTGCGTCCCGATTCAATACATCGTCCTCCAGCAGACTTGTCTCCATGGGTCAGTTGCTGCCTCGCGCACCTTATGGCCGTTCTGCTGTGAGTCAAAGATTTTCGAATGGGACGAAAAACTGATAGTGAATTGTAACATTCACGGCTACCTAATGACGATGGACCACACAAATTGCGTCCCGATTCAATACATAGTCCTCCAGCCTACTTGACTCCATGGGTCTATTGCTGCCTCGGGCACCTGATGGCCTTTCTGCTGTGAGTCTAGATTATCGAATGGGACGAAAAACTGATAGTGAATTGTAACTTTCAGGGCCATCTAATGACGATGGATCACTCAAATTGCGTCCCGATTCAATACATCGTCCTCCAGCCGACTTGTCTCCATGGGTCTATTGCTGCCTCGGGCACCTTATTGCCGTTCTGCTGTGAGACAAAGATTTTCGAATCGGACGAAAAACTGATAGTGAACTGTAACGTTCAGGGCCTCCTAATGACGATGGAACACTCAAATTGCGTCCCGATGCAATACATCGTCCTACAGCAGACTTGTCTCCATGGGTCTATTGCTGCCTCGGGCACCTAATGGCCGTTCTGCTGTGAGTCAAAATTATCGAATCGGACGAAAAACTGATAGTGAATTGTAACGTTCAGGGCCACCTAATGACGATGGATCACTTAAATTGCGTCCCGATTCAATACATCGTCCTCCAGCAGACTTGTCTCTATGGGTCTATTGCTGCCTCGTGCACCTTATGGCCGTTCTGCTGTGAGTCAAAGATTTTCGAATCAGACGAAAAACTGATAGTGAATTGTAACGTTCAGGACCTCCTAATGACGATGGAACACTCAGATTGCGTTCCGATTCAATACCTCGTCCTCCAGCAGACTTGTCTCCATGGGTCTATTGCTGCCTCGGGCAGCTTATGGCCGTTCTGCTGTGAGTCAATGATTTTCGAATCGGACGAAAAACTGATAGTGGGATTGTAACGTTCAGGGCCACCTAATGACGATGTATCACTCAAATTGCGTCCCGATTCAATACATCGCCCTCCAGCAGACTTGTCTCCAAGGGTCTATTGCTGCTTCATGCACCTTATGGTCGTTCTCCCGTGAGTCTAGATTATCGAATGGGACGAAAAACTGATAGTTAATTGTAATATTCAGGGTTTCCTAATGATGATGGAAAACTCAAATTGCGTCCCGATTCAATACATCGTCCTCCAGTAGACTCATCTCCATGGGTCAATTGCTGCCTCGGGCACCTTATGGCCGTTCTGCTGTGTGTCAAAGAATTTCGAATCGGACAAAAAACTGATAGTGAATTGTAACATTCAGGGCCACCTAACGACGATGGACCACACAAATTGCGTCCCGATTCAATACATCGTACTCCAGCAGACTTGTCTCCATGGGTCTATTGCTGCCTCGGGCACCTTATGGCCGTTCTTCTGTCAGTCAAAGATTTTCGAATCGGACGAAAAACTGATAGTGAATTGTAACATTCAGGGCTTCCTAATGACGATGGAACACTCAAATTGCGTCCCGATTCAATACATCGTCCTCCAGCAGACTTGTCTCCATGGGTCAATTGCTGCCTCGGGCACCTTATGGCCGTTCTGCTGTGAGTCAAAGATTTTCGAATCGAACGAAAAACTGATAGTGAATCGTAACATTCAGGGCCACCTAATGACGATGGATCACTCAAATTGCGTCCCGATTCAATACATCGTCCTCCAGCAGACTTGTCTCCATGGGTCAGTTGCTGCCTCGCGCACCTTATGGCCGTTCTGCTGTGAGTCAAAGATTTTCGAATGGGACGAAAAACTGATAGTGAATTGTAACATTCACGGCTACCTAATGACGATGGACCACACAAATTGCGTCCCGATTCAATACATAGTCCTCCAGCCTACTTGACTCCATGGATCTATTGCTGCCTCGGGCACCTGATGGCCTTTCTGCTGTGAGTCTAGATTATCGAATGGGACGAAAAACTGATAGTGAATTGTAACTTTCAGGGCCATCTAATGACGATGGATCACTCAAATTGCGTCCCGATTCAATACATCGTCCTCCAGCCGACTTGTCTCCATGGGTCTATTGCTGCCTCGGGCACCTTATTGCCGTTCTGCTGTGAGACAAAGATTTTCGAATGGGACGAAAAACTGATAGTGAATTGTAACATTCACAGCTACCTAATGACGATGGACCACACAAATTGCGTCCCGATTCAATACATCGTCCTCCAGCCGACTTGACTCCATGGGTCTATTGCTGCCTCGGGCACCTGATGGCCGTTCTGCTGTGAGTCTAGATTATCGAATGGGACGAAAAACTGATAGTGAATTGTAACTTTCAGGGCCATCTAATGACGATGGATCACTCAAATTGCGTCCCGATTCAATACATCGTCCTCCAGCAGACTTGTCTCCATGGGTCTATTACTGCCTCGGGGCACCTTATGGCCGTTCTGCTGTGACTCAAAGATTTTCGAATCGGACGAAAAACTGATAGTGAATTGTAACGTTCAGGGCCTCCTAATGACGATGGAACACTCAAATTGAGTCCCGATTCAATACATCGTCCTCCAGCAGACTTGTCTCCATGGGTCTATTGCTGCCTCGGGCACCTTATGGCCGTTCTGCTGTGGGTCAAAGATATTCGAATCGGACGAAAAACTGATAGTGAATTGTAACATTCAGGGCTACCTAATGACGATGGACCACACAAATTGCGTCCCGATTCAATACATCGTCCTCCAGCCGACTTGAGTCCATGGGTCTATTGCTGCCTCGGGCACCTTATGGCCGTTCTGCTGTGAGTCTAGATTATCGAATGGGACGAAAAACTGATAGTGAATTGTAACGTTCAGGGCCACCTAATGACGATGGATCACTCAAATTGCGTCCCGATTCAATACATCGTCCTCCAGCAGACTTGTCTCCATGGGTCTATTGCTGCCTCGGGCACCTTATGGCCGTTCTGCTGGTAGTCAAAGATTTTCGAATCGGACGAAAAACTGATAGTGAATTGTAACTTTCAGGGCCACCTAATGACGATGGATCACTCAAATTGCGTCCC
This sequence comes from Schistocerca cancellata, assembly GCF_023864275.1. Classification (NCBI taxonomy): domain Eukaryota; kingdom Metazoa; phylum Arthropoda; class Insecta; order Orthoptera; family Acrididae; genus Schistocerca; species Schistocerca cancellata. Next base: position 522,863,859 of record NC_064634.1, on the reverse strand, counting down.
GATTCAATATATCGTCCACCAGCCGACTTGTCTCCACGGGTCTATTGCTGCCTCGGGCTCCTTGTGACCGTTCTGCTGTGAGTCAAAGATTTTCGAATCGGACGAAACACTGATGGTGAACTGTAACGTTCAGGGCCTCCTAATGACGTTGGAACACTCAAACTGCGTCCCGATTCAATACTTCGTCCTCCAGCAGACTTGTCTCCATGGGTCTATTGCTGCCTCGGGCACCTTATGGCCGTTCTGCTGTGAGTCAAAGATTTTCGAATCGGACGAAAAACAGATAGTAGATTGTAACGTTCAGGGCCACCTAATGACGATGGATCACTCAAATTGCGTCCCGATTCAAAACATCGTCCTCCAGCAGACTTGTCTACATGGGTCTATTACTGCCTCGGGCACCTTATGCCGTTCTGCTGTAACTCAAAGATTTTCGAATCGGACGAAAAACTGATAGTGAATTGTAACGTTCAGGGACTCCTAATGACGATGGAACACTCAAATTGCCTCCCGATTCAATACATCGTCCTCCAGCAGACTTGTCTCCATGGGTCTATTGCTGCCTCGGGCACCTTATGGCCGTTCTGCTGTGAGTCAAAGATTTTCGAATGGGACGAAAAACTGATAGTGAATTGTAACATTCACGGCTACCTAATGACGATGGACCACACAAATTGCGTCCCGATTCAATACATAGTCATCCAGCCTACTTGACTCCATGGGTCTATTGCTGCCTCGGGCACCTGATGGCCTTTCTGCTGTGAGTCTAGATTATCGAATGGAACGAAAAACTGATAGTGAATTGTAACGTTCAGGGCCACCTAATGACGATGTATCACTCAAATTGCGTCCCGATTCAATACATCGCCCTCCAGCAGACTTGTCTCCAAGGGTCTATTGCTGCTTCATGCACCTTATGGTCGTTCTCCCGTGAGTCTAGATTATCGAATGGGACGAAAAACTGATAGTTAATTGTAATATTCAGGGTTTCCTAATGATGATGGAAAACTCAAATTGCGTCCCGATTCAATACATCGTCCTCCAGTAGACTCATCTCCATGGGTCAATTGCTGCCTCGGGCACCTTATGGCCGTTCTGCTGTGTGTCAAAGAATTTCGAATCGGACGAAAAACTGATAGTGAATTGTAACATTCAGGGCCACCTAACGACGATGGACCACACAAATTGCGTCCCGATTCAATACATCGTACTCCAGCAGACTTGTCTCCATGGGTCTATTGCTGCCTCGGGCACCTTATGGCCGTTCTTCTGTCAGTCAAAGATTTTCGAATCGGACGAAAAACTGATAGTGAATTGTAACATTCAGGGCTTCCTAATGACGATGGAACACTCAAATTGCGTCCCGATTCAATACATCGTCCTCCAGCAGACTTGTCTCCATGGGTCAATTGCTGCCTCGGGCACCTTATGGCCGTTCTGCTGTGAGTCAAAGATTTTCGAATCGAACGAAAAACTGATAGTGAATCGTAACATTCAGGGCCACCTAATGACGATGGATCACTCAAATTGCGTCCCGATCCAATACATCGTCCTCCAGCAGACTTGTCTCCATGGGTCAGTTGCTGCCTCGGGCACCTTATGGCCGTTCTGCTGTGAGTCAAAGATTTTCGAATCGGACGAAAAACTGATAGTGAATTGTAACGTTCAGGACCTCCTAATGACGATGGAACACTCAAATTGCGTCCCGATTCAATACCTCGTCCTCCAGCAGACTTGTCTCCATGGGTCTATTACTGCCTCGGGCATCTTATGGCCGTTCTGCTGTGAGTCAAAAATTTTCGAATCGGACGAAAAACTGATAATGAACTGTAACGTTCAGGGCCTCCTAATGACGATGGAACACTCAAACTGCGTCCCGATTCAATACATCGTCCTCCAGCAGACTTGTCTCCATGGGTCTATTGCTGCCTCGGGCACCTTATGGCCGTTCTGCTGTGAGTCAAAGATTTTCGAATGGGACGAAAAACTGATAGTGAATTGTAACATTCACGGCTACCTAATGACGATGGACCACACAAATTGCGTCCCGATTCAATACATCGTCCTCCAGCCGACTTGACTCCATGGGTCTATTGCTGCCTCGGGCACCTGATGGCCGTTCTGCTGTGAGTCAAAATTTTCGAATCGGACGAAAAACTGATAGTGAATTGTAACGTTCAGGCCCACCTAATGACGATGGATCACTCAAATTGCGTCCCGATTCAATACATCGTCCTCCAGCAGACTTGTCTCTATGGGTCTATTGCTGCCTCGGGCACCTTATGGCCGTTCTGCTGTGAGTCAAAGATTTTCGAATCAGACGAAAAACTGATAGTGAATTGTAACGTTCAGGACCTCCTAATGACGATGGAACACTCAGATTGCGTTCCGATTCAATACTTCGTCCTCCAGCAGACTTGTCTCCATGGGTCTATTGCTGCCTCGGGCAGCTTATGGCCGTTCTGCTGTGAGTCAAAGATTTTTCGAATCGGACGAAAAACTGATAGTGGGATTGTAACGTTCAGGGCCACCTAATGACGATGTATCACTCAAATTGCGTCCCGATTCAATACATCGCCCTCCAGCAGACTTGACTCCAAGGGTCTATTGCTGCTTCATGCACCTTATGGTCGTTCTCCCGTGAGTCTAGATTATCGAATGGGACGAAAAACTGATAGTTAATTGTAATATTCAGGGTTTCCTAATGATGATGGAACACTCAAATTGCGTCCCGATTCAATACATCGTCCTCCAGTAGACTCATCTCCATGGGTCAATTGCTGCCTCGGGCACCTTATGGCCGTTCTGCTGTGTGTCAAAGAATTTCGAATCGGACGAAAAACTGATAGTGAATTGTAACATTCAGGGCCACCTAACGACGATGGACCACACAAATTGCGTCCCGATTCATTACATCGAACTCCAGCAGACTTGTCTCCATGGGTCTATTGCTGCCTCGGGCACCTTATGGCCGTTCTTCTGTCAGTCAAAGATTTTCGAATCGGACGAAAAACTGATAGTGAATTGTAACATTCAGGGCTTCCTAATGACGATGGAACACTCAAATTGCGTCCCGATTCAATACATCGTCCTCCAGCAGACTTGTCTCCATGGGTCTAATGCAGCCTCGGGCACCTTATGGCCGTTCTGCTGTGAGTCAAAGATTTTCGAATCGAACGAAAAACTGATAGTGAATCGTAACATTCAGGGCCACCTAATGACGATGGATCACTCAAATTGCGTCCCGATTCAGTACATCGTCCTCCAGCAGACTTGTCTCCATGGGTCAGTTGCTGCCTCGGGCACCTTATGGCCGTTCTGCTGTGAGTCAAAGATTTTCGAATCGGACGAAAAACTGATAGTGAATTGTAACGTTCAGGACCTCCTAATGACGATGGAACATTCAAAATGCGTCCCGATTCAATACCTCGTCCTCCAGCAGACTTGTCTCCATGGGTCTATTACTGCCTCGGGCATCTTATGGCCGTTCTGCTGTGAGTCAAAAATTTTCGAATCGGACGAAAAACTGATAATGAACTGTAACGTTCAGGGCCTCCTAATGACGATGGAACACTCAAACTGCGTCCCGATTCAATACATCGTCCTCCAGCAGACTTGTCTCCATGGGTCTATTGCTGCCTCGGGCACCTTATGGCCGTTCTGCTGTGAGTCAAAGATTTTCGAATCGGACGAAAAACTGATAGTAGATTGTAACGTTCAGGGCCACCTAATGACGATGGATCACTCAAATTGCGTCCCGATTCAATACATCGTCCTGCAGCAGACTTGTCTCCATGGGTCAGTTGCTGCCTCGATCACCTTATGGCCGTTCTGCTGTGGGTCAAAGATTTTCGAATCGGACGAAAAACTGATAGTGAATTGTAACGTTCAGGACCTCCTAATGACGATGGAACACTCAAATTGCGTCCCGATTCAATACCTCGTCCTGCCAGCAGACTTGTCTCCACGGGTCTATTGCTGCCTCGGGCACCTTGTGACCGTTCTGCTGTGAGTCAAAGATTTTCGAATCGGACGAAACACTGATGGTGAACTGTAACGTTCAGGGCCTCCTAATGACGTTGGAACACTCAAACTGCGTCCCGATTCAATACTTCGTTCTCCAGCAGACTTGTCTCCATGGGTCTATTGCTGCCTCGGGCACCTTATGGCCGTTCTGCTGTGAGTCAAAGATTTTCGAATCGGACGAAAAACAGATAGTAGATTGTAACGTTCAGGGCCACCTAATGACGATGGATCACTCAAATTGCGTCCCGATTCAATACATCGTCCTCCAGCAGACTTGTCTACATGGGTCTATTACTGCCTCGGGCACCTTATGCCGTTCTGCTGTAACTCAAAGATTTTCGAATCGGACGAAAAACTGATAGTGAATTGTAACGTTCAGGGACTCCTAATGACGATGGAACACTCAAATTGCCTCCCGATTCAATACATCGTCCTCCAGCAGACTTGTCTCCATGGGTCTATTGCTCGCTCGCGCACCTTATGGCCGTTCTGCTGTGAGTCAAAGATTTTCGAATGGGACGAAAAACTGATAGTGAATTGTAACATTCACGGCTACCTAATGACGATGGACCACACAAATTGCGTCCCGATTCAATACATAGTCCTCCAGCCTACTTGACTCCATGGGTCTATTGCTGCCTCGGGCACCTGATGGCCTTTCTGCTGTGAGTCTAGATTATCGAATGGGACGAAAAACTGATAGTGAATTGTAACTTTCAGGGCCATCTAATGACGATGGATCACTCAAATTGCGTCCCGATTCAATACATCGTCCTCCAGCCGACTTGTCTCCATGGGTCTATTGCTGCCTCATGCACCTTATTGCCGTTCTGCTGTGAGACAAAGATTTTCGAATCGGACGAAAAACTGATAGTGAACTGTAACGTTCAGGGCCTCCTAATGACGATGGAACACTCAAATTGCGTCCCGATGCAATACATCGTCCTACAGCAGACTTGTCTCCATGGGTCTATTGCTGCCTCGGGCACCTAATGGCCGTTCTGCTGTGAGTCAAAATTATCGAATCGGACGAAAAACTGATAGTGAATTGTAACGTTCAGGGCCACCTAATGACGATGGATCACTCAAATTGCGTCCCGATTCAATACATCGTCCTCCAGCAGACTTGTCTCCATGGGTCTATTGCTGCCTCGGGCAGCTTATGGCCGTTCTGCTGTGAGTCAAAGATTTTCGAATCGGACGAAAAACTGATAGTGGGATTGTAACGTTCAGGGCCACCTAATTACGATGTATCACTCAAATTGCGTCCCGATTCAATACATCGCCCTCCAGCAGACTTGTCTCCAAGGGTCTATTGCTGCTTCATGCACCTTATGGTCGTTCTCCCGTGAGTCTAGATTATCGAATGGGACGAAAAACTGATAGTTAATTGTAATATTCAGGGTTTCCTAATGATGATGGAAAACTCAAATTGCGTCCCGATTCAATACATCGTCCTCCAGTAGACTCATCTCCATGGGTCAATTGCTGCCTCGGGCACCTTATGGCCGTTCTGCTGTGTGTCAAATAATTTCGATTCGGACGAAAAACTGATAGTGAATTGTAACATTCAGGGCCACCTAACGACGATGGACCACACAAATTGCGTCCCGATTCAATACATCGTCCTCCAGCAGACTTGTCTCCATGGGTCTATTGCTGCCTCGGGCACCTTATGGCCGTTCTTCTGTCAGTCAAAGATTTTCGAATCGGACCAAAAACTGATAGTGAATTGTAACATTCAGGGCTTCCTAATGACGATGGAACACTCAAATTGCGTCCCGATTCAATACATCGTCCTCCAGCAGACTTGTCTCCATGGGTCAATTGCTGCCTCGGGCACCTTATGGCCGTTCTGCTGTGAGTCAAAGATTTTCGAATCGAACGAAAAACTGATAGTGAATCGTAACATTCAGGGCCACCTAATGACGATGGATCACTCAAATTGCGTCCCGATTCAATACATCGTCCTCCAGCAGACTTGTCTCCATGGGTCAGTTGCTGCCTCGGGCACCTTATGGCCGTTCTGCTGTGAGTCAAAGATTTTCGAATCGGACGAAAAACTGATAGTGAATTGTAACGTTCAGGACCTCCTAATGACGATGGAACACTCAAATTGCGTCCCGATTCAATACCTCGTCCTCCAGCAGACTTGTCTCCATGGGTCTATTACTGCCTCGGGCATTTTATGGCCGTTCTGCTGTGAGTCAAAAATTTTCGAATCGGACGAAAAACTGATAATGAACTGTAACGTTCAGGGCCTCCTAATGACGATGGAACACTCAAACTGCGTCCCGATTCAATACATCGTACTCCAGCAGACTTGTCTCCATGGGTCTATTGCTGCCTCGGGCACCTTATGGCCGTTCTGCTGTGAGTCAAAGATTTTCGAATGGGACGAAAAACTGATAGTGAATTGTAACATTCACGGCTACCTAATGACGATGGACCACACAAATTGCGTCCCGATTCAATACATCGTCCTCCAGCCGACTTGACTCCATGGGTCTATTGCTGCCTCGGGCACCTGATGGCCGTTCTGCTGTGAGTCTAGATTATCGAATGGGACGAAAAACTGATAGTGAATTGTAACTTTCAGGGCCATCTAATGACGATGGATCACTCAAATTGCGTCCCCATTCAATACATCGTCCTCCAGCAGACTTGTCTCCATGGGTCTATTACTGCCTCGGGGCATCTTATGGCCGTTCTGCCGTGACTCAAAGATTTTCGAATCGGACGAAAAACTGATAGTGAATTGTAACGTTCAGGGCCTCCTAATGACGATGGAACACTCAAATTGAGTCCCGATTCAATACATCGTCCTCCAGCAGACTTGTCTCCATGGGTCTATTGCTGCCTCGGGCACCTTATGGCCGTTCTGCTGTGGGTCAAAGATTTTCGAATCGGACGAAAAACTGATAGTGAATTGTAACATTCAGGGCTACCTAATGACGATGGACCACACAAATTGCGTCCCGATTCAATACATCGTCCTCCAGCCGACTTGAGTCCATGGGTCTATTGCTGCCTCGGGCACCTTATGGCCGTTCTGCTGTGAGTCTAGATTATCGAATGGGACGAAAAACTGATAGTGAATTGTAACGTTCAGGGCCACCTTATGACGATGGATCACTCAAATTGCGTCCCGATTCAATACATCGTCCTCCAGCAGACTTGTCTCCATGGGTCTATTGCTGCCTCGGGCACCTTATGGCCGTTCTGCTGGTAGTCAAAGATTTTCGAATCGGACGAAAAACTGATAGTGAATTGTAACTTTCAGGGCCACCTAATGACGATGGATCACTCAAATTGCGTCCCGATTCAATACATCGTCCACCAGCCGACTTGTCTCCACGGGTCTATTGCTGCCTCGGGCACCTTGTGACCGTTCTGCTGTGAGTCAAAGATTTTCGAATCGGACGGAACACTGATGGTGAACTGTAACGTTCAGGGCCTCCTAATGACGTTGGAACACTCAAACTGCGTCCCGATTCAATACTTCGTCCTCCAGCAGACTTGTCTCCATGGGTCTATTGCTGCCTCGGGCACCTTATGGCCGTTCTGCTGTGAGTCAAAGATTTTCGAATCGGACGAAAAACTGATAGTGAATTGTAACGTTCAGGACCTCCTAATGACGATGGAACACTCAGATTGCGTTCCGATTCAATACCTCGTCCTCCAGCAGACTTGTCTACATGGTTCTATTGCTGCCTCGGGCAGCTTATGGCCGTTCTGCTGTGAGTCAAAGATTTTCGAATCGGACGAAAAACTGATAGTGGGATTGTAACGTTCAGGGCCACCTAATGACGATGTATCACTCAAATTGCGTCCCGATTCAATACATCGCCCTCCAGCAGACTTGTCTCCAAGGGTCTATTGCTGCTTCATGCACCTTATGGTCGTTCTCCCGTGAGTCTAGATTATCGAATGGGACGAAAAACTGATAGTTAATTGTAATATTCAGGGTTTCCTAATGATGATGGAAAACTCAAATTGCGTCCCGATTCAATACATCGTCCACCAGTAGACTCATCTCCATGGGTCAATTGCTGCCTCGGGCACCTTATGGCCGTTCTGCTGTGTGTCAAAGAATTTCGAATCAGTCGAAAAACTGATAGTGAATTGTAACATTCAGGGCCACCTAACGACGATGGACCACACAAATTGCGTCCCGATTCAATACATCGTACTCCAGCAGACTTGTCTCCATGGGTCTATTGCTGCCTCGGGCACCTTATGGCCGTTCTTCTGTCAGTCAAAGATTTACGAATCGGACGAAAAACTGATAGTGAATTGTGACATTCAGGGCTTCCTAATGACGATGGAACACTCAAATTGCGTCCCGATTCAATACATCGTCCTCCAGCAGACTTGTCTCCATGGGTCAATTGCTGCCACGGGCACCTTATGGCCGTTCTGCTGTGAGTCAAAGATTTTCGAATCGAACGAAAAACTGATAGTGAATCGTAACATTCAGGGCCACCTAATGACGATGGATCACTCAAATTGCGTCCCGATTCAATACATCGTCCTCCAGCAGACTTGTCTCCATGGGTCAGTTGCTGCCTCGGGCACCTTATGGCCGTTCTGCTGCGAGTCAAAGATTTTCGAATCGGACGAAAAACTGATAGTGAATTGTAACGTTCAGGACCTCCTAATGACGATGGAACACTCAAATTGCGTCCCGATTCAATACCTCGTCCTCCAGCAGATTTGTCTCCATGGGTCTATTACTGCCTCGGGCATCTTAAGGCCGTTCTGCTGTGAGTCAAAAATTTTCGAATCGGACGAAAAACTGATAATGAACTGTAACATTCAGGGCCTCCTAATGACGATGGAACACTCAAACTGCGTCCCGATTCAATACATCGTCCTCCAGCAGACTTGTCTCCATGGGTCTATTGTTGCCTCGGGCACCTTATGGCCGTTCTGCTGTGAGTCAAAGATTTTCGAATGGGACGAAAAACTGATAGTGAATTGTAACATTCACGGCTACCTAATGACGATGGACCACACAAATTGCGTCCCGATTCAATACATCGTCCTCCAGCCGACTTGACTCCATGGGTCTATTGCTGCCTCGGGCACCTGATGGCCGTTCTGCTGTGAGTCTAGATTATCGAATGGGACGAAAAACTGATAGTGAATTGTAACTTTCAGGGCCATCTAATGACGATGGATCACTCAAATTGCGTCCCGATTCAATACATCGTCCTCCAGCCGACTTGCCTCCATGGGTCTATTGCTGCCTCGGGCACCTTATTGCCGTTCTGCTGTGAGTCAAAGATTTTCGAATCGGACGAAAAACTGATAGTGAACTGTAACGTTCAGGGCCTCCTAATGACGATGGAACACTCAAATTGCGTCCCGATGCAATACAACGTCCTCCAGCAGACTTGTCTCCATGGGTCTATTGCTGCCTCGGGCACCTTATGGCCGTTCTGCTGTGAGTCAAAATTTTCGAATCGGACGAAAAACTGATAGTGAATTGTAACGTTCAGGGCCACCTAATGACGATGGATCACTCAAATTGCGTCCCGATTCAATACATCGTCCTCCAGCAGACTTGTCTCTATGGGTCTATTGCTGCCTCGGGCACCTTATGGCCGTTCTGCTGTGAGTCAAAGATTTTCGAATCAGACGAAAAACTGATAGCGAATTGTAACGTTCAGGACCTCCTAATGACGATGGAACACTCAGATTGCGTTCCGATTCAATACCTCGTCCTCCAGCAGACTTGTCTCCATGGGTCTATTGCTGCCTCGGGGAGCTTATGGCCGTTCTGCTGTGAGTCAAAGATTTTCGAATCGGACGAAAAACTGATAGTGGGATTGTAACGTTCAGGGCCACCTAATGACGATGTATCACTCAAATTGCGTCCCGATTCAATACATCGCCCTCCAGCAGACTTGTCTCCAAGGGTCTATTGCTGCTTCATGCACCTTATGGTCGTTCTCCCGTGAGTCTAGATTATCGAATGGGACGAAAAACTGATAGTTAATTGTAATATTCAGGGTTTCCTAATGATGATGGAACACTCAAATTGCGTCCCGATTCAATACATCGTCCTCCAGTAGACTCATCTCCATGGGTCAATTGCTGCCTCGGGCACCTTATGGCCGTTCTGCTGTGTGTCAAAGAATTTCGAATCGGACGAAAAACTGATAGTGAATTGTAACATTCAGGGCCACCTAAGGACGATGGACCACACAAATTGCGTCCCGATTCATTACATCGTACTCCAGCAGACTTGTCTCCATGGGTCTATTGCTGCCTCGGGCATCTTATGGCCGTTCTGCTGTGAGTCAAAAATTTTCGAATCGGACGAAAAACTGATAATGAACTGTAACGTTCAGGGCCTCCTAATGACGATGGAACACTCAAACTGCGTCCCGATTCAATACATCGTCCTCCAGCAGACTTGTCTCCATGGGTCTATTGCTGCCTCGGGCACCTTATGGCCGTTCTGCTGTGAGTCAAAGATTTTCGAATCGGACGAAAAACTGATAGTAGATTGTAACGTTCAGGGCCACCTAATGACGATGGATCACTCAAATTGCGTCCCGATTCAATACATCGTCCTGCAGCAGACTTGTCTCCATGGGTCAGTTGCTGCCTCGGGCACCTTATGGCCGTTCTGCTGTGGGTCAAAGATTTTCGAATCGGACGAAAAACTGATAGTGAATTGTAACGTTCAGGACCTCCTAATGACGATGGAACACTCAAATTGCGTCCCGATTCAATACCTCGTCCTGCCAGCAGACTTGTCTCCATGGGTCTATTACTGCCTCGGGCATTTTATGGCCGTTCTGCTGTGAGTCAAAGATTTTCGAATCGGACGAAAAACTGATAGTGAATTGTAACGTACAGGGCCACCTAATGACGATGGACCACTCAAATTGCGTCCCAATTCAATACATCGCCCTCCAGCAGACTTGTCTCCATGGGTCTATTGCTGCCTCGGGCACCTTATGGTCGTTCTCCCGTGAGTCTAGATTATCGAATGGGACGAAAGACTGATAGTTAATTGTAACATTCAGGGCTTCCTAATGACGATGGAACACTCAAATTGCGTCCCGATTCAATACATCGTCCTCCAGCAGACTCGTCTCCATGGGTCAATTGCTGCCTCGGGCACCTTATGGCCGTTCTGTTGTGTGTCAAAGATTTTCGAATCGGACGAAAAACTGATAGTGAATTGTAACTTTCAGGGCCACCTAATGACGATGGACCACACAAATTGCGTCCCGATTCAATACATCGTCCTCCAGCAGACTTGTCTCCATGGGTCTATTGCTGCCTCGGGCACCTTATGGCCGTTCTGCTGTGAGTCAAAGATTTTCGAATCGGACGAAAAACTGATAGTGAATTGTAACATTCAGGGCTACCTAATGACGATGGACCACACAAATTGCGTCCCGATTCAATACATCGTCCTCCAGCCGACTTGACTCCATGGGTCTATTGCTGCCTCGGGCACCTTATGGCCGTTCTGCTGTAACTCAAAGATTTTCGAATCAGACGAAAAACTGATAGTGAATTGTAACGTTCAGGACCTCCTAATGACGATGGAACACTCAAATTGCGTCCCGATTCAATACCTCGTCCTGCCAGCAGACTTGTCTCCATGGGTCTATTACTGCCTCGGGCATTTTATGGCCGTTCTGCTGTGAGTCAAAGATTTTCGAATCGGACGAAAAACTGATAGTGAATTGTAACGTACAGGGCCACCTAATGACGATGGACCACTCAAATTGCGTCCCAATTCAATACATCGCCCTCCAGCAGACTTGTCTCCATGGGTCTATTGCTGCCTCGGGCACCTTATGGTCGTTCTCCCGTGAGTCTAGATTATCGAATGGGACGAAAGACTGATAGTTAATTGTAACATTCAGGGCTTCCTAATGACGATGGAACACTCAAATTGCGTCCCGATTCAATACATCGTCCTCCAGCAGACTCGTCTCCATGGGTCAATTGCTGCCTCGGGCACCTTATGGCCGTTCTGTTGTGTGTCAAAGATTTTCGAATCGGACGAAAAACTGATAGTGAATTGTAACTTTCAGGGCCACCTAATGACGATGGACCACACAAATTGCGTCCCGATTCAATACATCGTCCTCCAGCAGACTTGTCTCCATGGGTCTATTGCTGCCTCGGGCACCTTATGGCCGTTCTGCTGTGAGTCAAAGATTTTCGAATCGGACGAAAAACTGATAGTGAATTGTAACATTCAGGGCTACCTAATGACGATGGACCACACAAATTGCGTCCCGATTCAATACATCGTCCTAAAGCCGACTTGACTCCATGGGTCTATTGCTGCCTCGGGCACCTTATGGCCGTTCTGCTGTAACTCAAAGATTTTCGAATCAGACGAAAAACTGATAGTGAATTTTAACGTTCAGGGGCTCCTAATGACGATGGAACACTCAAATTGCCTCCCGATTCAATACATCGCCCTCCAGCAGACTTGTCTCCAAGGGTCTATTGCTGCTTCATGCACCTTATGGTCGTTCTCCCGTGAGTCTAGATTATCGAATGGGACGAAAAACTGATAGTTAATTGTAATATTCAGGGTTTCCTAATGATGATGGAACACTCAAATTGCGTCCCGATTCAATACATCGTCCTCCAGCAGACTTGTCTCCAAGGGTCTATTGCTGCCTCGGGCACCTTATGGCCGTTCTGCTGTGAGTCAAAGATTTTCGAATCGGACGAAAAACTGATAGTAGATTGTAACGTTCAGGGCCACCTAATGACGATGGATCACTCAAATTGCGTCCCGATTCAATACATCGTCCTCCAGCAGACTTGTCTCCATGGGTCTATTACTGCCTCGGGCACCTTATGGCCGTTCTGCTGTAACTCAAAGATTTTCGAATCGGACGAAAAACTGATGGTGAATTGTAACGTTCACGGCTACCTAAAGACGATGGACCAAACAAATTGCGTCCCGATTCAATACATCGTCCTTCAGCCGACTTGACTCCATGGGTCTATTGCTGCCTCGGGCACCTGATGGCCGTTCTGCTGTGAGTCAAAATTTTCGAATCGGACGAAAAACTGATGGTGAATTGTAACGTTCACGGCTACCTAAAGACGATGGACCAAACAAATTGCGTCCCGATTCAATACATCGTCCTCCAGCCGACTTGACTCCATGGGTCTATTGCTGCCTCGGGCACCTGATGGCCGTTCTGCTGTGAGTCTAGATTATCGAATGGGACGAAAAACTGATAGTGAATTGTAACGTTCAGGGCCACCTAATGACGATGGAACACTCAAATTGCGTCCCGATTCAATACATCGTCCTCCAGCAGACTCGTCTCCATGGGTCAATTGCTGCCTCGGGCACCATATGGCCGTTCTGCTGTGAGTCAAAGATTTTCGACTCGGACGAAAAACTGATAGTGAATTGTAACATTCAGGGCCACCTAATGACGATGGACCACACAAATTGCGTCCCGATTCAATACATCGTCCTCCAGCCGACGTGACTCCATGGGTCTATTGCTGCCTCGGGCATCTTATGGCCGTTCTGCTGTGAGTCTAGTTTATCGAATGGGACGAAAAACTGATAGTGAATTGTAACGTTCAGGGCTTCCTGATAACGATGGAACACTCAAATTGCGTCCCGATTCAATACATCGTCCTCCAGCAGACTTGTCTCCATGGGTCAATTGCTGCCTCGGGCACCTTATGGCCGTTCTGCTGTGAGTCAAAGATTTTCGAATCGGACGAAAAACCGATAGTGAATTGTAACATTCAGGGCCACCTAATGACGATGGATCACTCAAATTGCGTCCCGATTCAATACATCGTCCTGCAGCCGACTTGTCTCCATGGGTCTATTGCTGCCTCGGGCACCTTATGGCCGTTCTGCTGTGAGTCAAAGATTTTCGAATCGGACGAAAAACTGATAGTGAATTGTAACATTCAGGGCTACCTAATGACGATGGACCACACAAATTGCGTCCCGATTCAATACATCGTCCTCCAGCCGACTTGACTCCATGGGTCTATTGCTGCCTCGGGCACCTTATGGCCGTTCTGCTGTAACTCAAAGATTTTCGAATCAGACGAAAAACTGATAGTGAATTGTAACGTTCAGGACCTCCTAATGACGATGGAACACTCAAATTGCGTCCCGATTCAATACCTCGTCCTGCCAGCAGACTTGTCTCCATGGGTCTATTACTGCCTCGGGCATTTTATGGCCGTTCTGCTGTGAGTCAAAGATTTTCGAATCGGACGAAAAACTGATAGTGAATTGTAACGTACAGGGCCACCTAATGACGATGGACCACTCAAATTGCGTCCCAATTCAATACATCGCCCTCCAGCAGACTTGTCTCCATGGGTCTATTGCTGCCTCGGGCACCTTATGGTCGTTCTCCCGTGAGTCTAGATTATCGAATGGGACGAAAGACTGATAGTTAATTGTAACATTCAGGGCTTCCTAATGACGATGGAACACTCAAATTGCGTCCCGATTCAATACATCGTCCTCCAGCAGACTCGTCTCCATGGGTCAATTGCTGCCTCGGGCACCTTATGGCCGTTCTGTTGTGTGTCAAAGATTTTCGAATCGGACGAAAAACTGATAGTGAATTGTAACTTTCAGGGCCACCTAATGACGATGGACCACACAAATTGCGTCCCGATTCAATACATCGTCCTCCAGCAGACTTGTCTCCATGGGTCTATTGCTGCCTCGGGCACCTTATGGCCGTTCTGCTGTGAGTCAAAGATTTTCGAATCGGACGAAAAACTGATAGTGAATTGTAACATTCAGGGCTACCTAATGACGATGGACCACACAAATTGCGTCCCGATTCAATACATCGTCCTAAAGCCGACTTGACTCCATGGGACTATTGCTGCCTCGGGCACCTTATGGCCGTTCTGCTGTAACTCAAAGATTTTCGAATCAGACGAAAAACTGATAGTGAATTTTAACGTTCAGGGGCTCCTAATGACGATGGAACACTCAAATTGCCTCCCGATTCAATACATCGTCCTCCAGCAGACTTGTCTCCATGGGGCTATAGCTGCCTCGGGCACCTTATGGCCGTTCTGCTGTGAGTCAAAGATTTTCGAATCGGACGAAAAACTGATAGTGAATTGTAACATTCAGGGCTACCTAATTACGATGGACCACACAAATTGCGTCCCGATTCAATACATCGTCCTCCAGCCGACTTGACTCCATGGGTCCATTGCTGCCTCGGGCACCTTATGGCCGTTCTGCTGTGAGTCAAAGATTTTCGAATCGGACGAAAAACTGATAGTGGGATTGTAACGTTCAGGGCCACCTAATGACGATGTATCACTCAAATTGCGTCCCGATTCAATACATCGCCCTCCAGCAGACTTGTCTCCAAGGGTCTATTGCTGCTTCATGCACCTTATGGTCGTTCTCCCGTGAGTCTAGATTATCGAATGGGACGAAAAACTGATAGTTAATTGTAATATTCAGGGTTTCCTAATGATGATGGAACACTCAAATTGCGTCCCGATTCAATACATCGTCCTCCAGCAGACTTGTCTCCAAGGGTCTATTGCTGCCTCGGGCACCTTATGGCCGTTCTGCTGTGAGTCAAAGATTTTCGAATCGGACGAAAAACTGATAGTAGATTGTAACGTTCAGGGCCACCTAATGACGATGGATCACTCAAATTGCGTCCCGATTCAATACATCGTCCTCCAGCAGACTTGTCTCCATGGGTCTATTACTGCCTCGGGCACGTTATGGCCGTTCTGCTGTAACTCAAAGATTTTCGAATCGGACGAAAAACTGATAGTGAATTGTAACGTTCAGGGGCTCCTAATGACGATGGAACACTCAAATTGCCTCCCGATTCAATACATCGTCCTCCAGCAGACTTGTCTCCATGGGTCTATTGCTGCCTCGGGCACCTTATGGCCGTTCTGCTGTGAGTCAAAATTTTCGAATCGGACGAAAAACTGATGGTGAATTGTAACGTTCACGGCTACCTAAAGACGATGGACCAAACAAATTGCGTCCCGATTCAATACATCGTCCTCCAGCCGACTTGACTCCATGGGTCTATTGCTGCCTCGGGCACCAGATGGCCGTTCTGCTGTGAGTCTAGATTATCGAATGGGACGAAAAACTGATAGTGAATTGTAACGTTCAGGGCCACCTAATGACGATGGAACACTCAAATTGCGTCCCGATTCAATACATCGTCCTCCAGCAGACTCGTCTCCATGGGTCAATTGCTGCCTCGGGCACCATATGGCCGTTCTGCTGTGAGTCAAAGATTTTCGACTCGGACGAAAAACTGATAGTGAATTGTAACATTCAGGGCCACCTAATGACGATTGACCACACAAATTGCGTCCCGATTCAATACATCGTCCTCCAGTCGACGTGACTCCATGGGTCTATTGCTGCCTCGGGCATCTTATGGCCGTTCTGCTGTGAGTCTAGTTTATCGAATGGGACGAAAAACTGATAGTGAATTGTAACGTTCAGGGCTTCCTGATAACGATGGAACACTCAAATTGCGTCCCGATTCAATACATCGTCCTCCAGCAGACTTGTCTCCATGGGTCAATTGCTGCCTCGGGCACCTTATGGCCGTTCTGCTGTGAGTCAAAGATTTTCGAATCGGACGAAAAACCGATAGTGAATTGTAACATTCAGGGCCACCTAATGACGATGGATCACTCAAATTGCGTCCCGATTCAATACATCGTCCTAAAGCCGACTTGTCTCCATGGGTCTATTGCTGCCTCGGGCACCTTATGGCCGTTCTGCTGTGAGTCAAAGATTTTCGAATCGGACGAAAAACTGATAGTGAATTGTAACATCCAGGGCCACCTAATGACGATGGATCACTCAAATTGCGTCCCGATTCAATACATCGTCCTCCAGCAGACTTGTCTCCATGGGTCTATTGCTGCCTCGGGCACCTTATGGCCGTTCTGCTGTGAGTCAAAGATTTTCGAATCGGACGAAAAACTGATAGTGAATTGTAACTTTCAGGGCCACCTAATGACGATGGATCACTCAAATTGCTTCCCGATTCAATACATCGTCCTCCAGCCGACTTGTCTCCATGGGTCTATTGCTGCCTCGGGCACCTTATGGGCGTTCTCCCGTGAGTCTAGATTATCGAATGGCACGAAAAACTGATAGTTAATTGTAACATTCAGGGCTTCCTAATGACGATGGAACACTCAAATTGCGTCCCGATTCAATACATCGTCCTCCAGCAGACTTGTCTCCATGGGTCAATTGCTGCCTCGGGCACATTATGGCCGTTCTGCTGTGAGTCAAAGATTTTCGAATCGGACGAAAAACTGATAGTGAATTGTAATATTCAGGGCTTCCTAATGACGATGGAACACTCAAATTGCGTCCCGATTCAATACATCGTCCTCCAGCAGACTTGTCTCCATGGGTCCATTGTTGCCTCCGGCACCTTCTGGGCGTTCTGCTGTGAGTCAAAGATTTTCGAATCGGACGAAAAACTGATGGTGAATTGTAACATTCAGGGCCACCTAATGACGATGGATCACTCAAATTGCGTCCCGATTCAATACATCGTCCTCCAGCCGACTTGTCTCCATGGGTGTATTGCTGCCTCGGGCACCTTTTGGCCGTTCTGCTGTGAGTCAAAGATTTTCGAATCGGACGAAAAACTGATAGTGAATTGTAACATTCAGGGCCACCTAATGACGATGGATCACTCAAATTATGTCCCGATTCAATACATCGTCCTCCAGGCGACTTGTCTCCATGGGGCTATTGCTGCCTCGGGCACCTTATGGCCGTTCTGCTGCGAGTCAAAGATTTTCGAATCGGACGAAAAACTGATAGTGAATTGTAACGTTCAGGACCTCCTAATGACGATGGAACACTCAAATTGCGTCCCGATTCAATACCTCGTCCTCCAGCAGACTGGTCTCCATGGGTCTATTACTGCCTCGGGCAGCTTATGGCCGTTCTGCTGTGAGTCAAAGATTTTCGAATCGGACGAAAAACTGATAGTGAATTGTAACGTTCAGGGCCACCTAATGACGATGGATCACTCAAATTGCGTCCCGATTCAATACATCGTCCTCCAGCAGACTTGTCTCCATGGGTCTATTGCTGCCTCGGGCACCTTATGGCCGTTCTGCTGTGAGTCAAAGATTTTCGAATCGGACGAAAAACTGATAGTGAATTGTAACGTTCAGGGCCTCGTAATGACGATGGAACACTCAAATTGCGTCCTGATTCAATACATCGTCATCCAGCAGACTTGTCTCCACGGGTCTAATGCAGCCTCGGGCACCTTATGGCCGTTCTGCTGCGAGTCAAAGATTTTCGAATCGGACGAAAAACTGATAGTGAATTGTAACGTTCAGGACCTCCTAATGACGATGGAACACTCAAATTGCGTCCCGATTCAATACCTCGTCCTCCAGCAGACTTGTCTCCATGGGTCTATTACTGCCTCGGGCAGCTTATGGCCGTTCTGCTGTGAGTCAAAGATTTAATCGGACGAAAAACTGATAGTGACTTGTAACGTTCAGGGCCACCTAATGACGATGGAACACTCATATTGCGTCCCGATTAAATACATCGTCCTCCAGCAGACTTGTCTCCATGGGTCTATTGCTGCCTCGGGCACCTTATGGCCGGTCTGCTGTGACTAAAACATTTTCGAATCGGACGAAAAACTGATAGTGAATTGTAACGTTCAGGGCCACCTAATGACGATGGATCGCTCAAATTGCGTCCTGATTCAATACATCGTCCGCCAGCAGACTTGTCTCCATGGGTCTATTGCTGCCTCGGGCACCTTATGGTCGTTCTCCCGTGAGTCTAGATTATCGAATGGGACGAAAAACTGATAGTTAATTGTAACATTCAGGGCTTCCTAATGACGATGGAACACTCAAATTGCGTCGCGATTCAATACATCGTCCTCCAGCAGACTTGTCTCCATGGGTCAATTGCTGCCTCGGGCACCTTATGGCCGTTCTGCTGTGAGTCAAAGATTTTCGAATCGGACGAAATACTGATAGTGAATTGTAACGTTCAGGGCCACCTAATGACGATCGATCACTCAAATTGCTTCCCGATTCAATACATCGTCCTCCAGCAGACTTGTCTCCATGGGTCTATTGCTGCCTCGGGCACCTTATGGCCGTTCTGCTGTGACTAAAAGATCTTCGAATCGGACGAAAAACTGATAGTGAATTGTAACGATCAGGGCCTCCTAATGACGATGGATCACTCAAATTGCGTCCCGATTAAATACATCGTCCTCCAGCAGACTTGTCTCCATGGGTCTATTGCTGCCTCGCGCACCTTATGGCCGTTCTGCTGTGAGTCAAAGATTTTCGAATCGGACGAAAAACTGATAGTGAATTGTAACGTTCAGGGCCACCTAATGACGATGGATCACTCAAATTGCGTCCCGATTCAATACATCGTCCTCCAGCAGACTTGTCTCCATGGGTCTATTGCTGCCACGGGCACCTTATGGCCGTTCTGCTGTGAGTCAAAGATTTTCGAATCGGACGAAAAACTGATAGTGAATTGTAACGTTCAGGGCCACCTAATGACGATGGATCACTCAAATTGCGTCCCGATTCAATACATCGTCCTCCAGCAGACTTGTCTCCATGGGTCTATTGCTGCCTCAAGCACCTTATGGCCGTTCTGCTGTGAGTCAAAGATTTTCGAATCGGACGAAAAACTGATAGTGAATTGTAACGTTCAGGGCCACGTAATGACGATGGAACACTCAAATTGCGTTCTGATTCAATACATCGTCATCCAGCAGACTTGTCTCCATGGGTCTAATGCACCCTCGAGCACAATATGGCCGTTCTGCTGTGAGTCAAAGATTTAATCGGACGAAAAACAAATAGTGACTTGTAACGTTCAGGGCCACCTAATGACGATGGAACACTCATATTGCGTCCCGATTAAATACATCGTCCTCCAGCAGACTTGTCTCCATGGGTCTATTGCTGCCTCGGGCACCTTATGGCCGCTCTGCTGTGACTAAAAGATTTTCGAATCGGACGAAAAACTGATAGTGAATTGTAACGTTCAGGGCCCCCTAATGACGATGGATCACTCAAATTGCGTCCCGATTCAATACATCTTCCGCCAGCAGACTTGTCCCCATGGGTCTATTGCTGCCTCGGGCACCTTATAGTCGTTCTCCCGTGAGTCTAGATTATCGAATTGGACGAAAAACTGATAGTTAATTGTAACATTCAGGGCTTCCTAATGACGATGGAACACTCAAATTGCGTCGCGATTCAATACATCGTCCTCCAGCAGACTTGTCTCCATGGGTCTATTGCTGCCTCGGGCACCTTATGGCCGCTCTGCTGTGACTAAAAGATTTTCGAATCGGACGAAAAACTGATAGTGAATTGTAACGTTCAGGGCCACCTAATGACGATGGACCACACAAATTGCGTCCCGATTCAATACATCGTCCTCCAGCAGACTTGACTCCATGGGTCTATTGCTGCCTCGGGCATCTTATGGCCGTTCTGCTGTGAGTCTAGTTTATCGAATCGGACGAAAAACTGATAGTGAATTGTAACGTTCAGGGCCACCTAATGACGATGGATCACTCAAATTGCGTCTCGATTAAATACATCGTCCTCCAGCAGACTTGCCTCCATGGGTCTATTGCTGCCTCGCGCACCTTATGGCCGTTCTGCTGTGAGTCAAAGATTTTCGAATCGGACGAAAAACTGATAGTGAATTGTAACGTTCAGGGCCACGTAATGACGATGGATCACTCAAATTGCGTCCCGATTCAATACATCGTCTTCCAGCAGACTTGTCTCCATGGGTCTATTGCTGCCTCGGGCACCTTATGGCCGTTCTGCTGTGAGTCAAACATTTTCGAATCGGACGAAAAACTGATAGTGAATTGTAACGTTCAGGGCCACGTAATGACGATGGAACACTCAAATTGCGTCCTGATTCAATACATCGTCATCCAGCAGACTTGTCTCCATGGGTCTAATGCACCCTCGAGCACCTTATGGCCGTTCTGCTGCGAGTCAAAGATTTTCGAATCGGACGAAAAACTGATAGTGAATTGTAACGTTCAGGAAATCCTAATGACGATGGATCACTCAAATTGCGTCCCGATTCAATACCTCGTCCTCCAGCAGACTTGTCTCCATGGGTCTATTACTGCCTCGGGCATCTTATGGCCGTTCTGCTGTGAGTCTAGTTTATCGAATGGGACGAAAAACTGATAGTGAATTGTAACGTTCAGGGCCACCTAATGACGATGGATCACTCAAATTGCGTCTCGATTAAATACATCGTCCTCCAGCAGACTTGTCTCCATGGGTCTATTGCTCCCTCGGGCACCTTATGGCCGTTCTGCTGTGAGTCAAAGATTTTCGAATCGGACGAAAAACTGATAGTGAATTGTAACGTTCAGGGCCCCCTAATGACGATGGATCACTCAAATTGCGTCCCGATTCAATACATCGTCCGCCAGCAGACTTGACCCCATGGGTCGATTGCTGCCTCGGGCACCTGATAGTCGTTCTCCCGTGAGTCTAGATTATCGAATGGGACGAAAAACTGATAGTTAATTGTAACATTCAGGGCTTCCTAATGACGATGGAACACTCAAATTGCGTCGCGATTCAATACATCGTCCTCCAGCAGACTTGTCTCCATGGGTCTATTGCCGTCTCGGGCACCTTATGGCCGCTCTGCTGTGACTAAAAGATTTTCGAATCGGACGAAAAACTGATAGTGAATTGTAACGTTCAGGGCCACCAGATGACGATGGACCACACAAATTGCGTCCCGATTCAATACATCGTCCTCCAGCAGTCTTGACTCCATGGGTCTATTGCTGCCTCGGGCATCTTATGGCCGTTCTGCTGTGAGTCTAGTTTATCGAATGGGACGAAAAACTGATAGTGAATTGTAACGTTCAGGGCCACCTAATGACGATGGAACACTCAAATTGCGTCCCGATTCAATACATCGTCCTCCAGCAGACTTGTCTCCATGGGTCAATTGCTTCCTCGGGCACCTTATGGCCGTTCTGCTGTGGGACAAATATTTTCGAATCGGACGAAAAACTGATAGTGAATTGTAACGTTCTGGGCCACCTAATGACGATGGACCAGACAAATTGCGTCCCGATTCAATACATCGTCCTCCAGCCGACTTGTCTTCATGGGTCTATTGCTGCCTCGGGCACCTTATGGCCGTTCTGCTGTGAGTCAAAGATTTTCGAATCTGACGAAAAACTGATAGTGAATTGTAACACTCAGGGCCACCTAATGACGATGGATCACTCAAATTGCGTCCCGATTCAATACATCGTCCTCCAGCCGACTTGTCTCCATAGGTATATTGCTGCCTCGGGCACCTAATGGCCGTTCTGCTGTGAGTCAAAGATTTTCGAATCGGACGAAATACTTATAGGGAATAGTAACGTTCAGGGCCACCTAATGACGATCGATCACTCAAATTGCTTCCCGATTCAATACATCGTCCTCCAGCAGACTTGTCTCCATGGGTCTATTGCTGCCTCGGGCACCTTATGGCCGTTCTGCTGTGACTAAAAGATCTTCGAATCGGACGAAAAACTGATAGTGAATTGTAACGTTCAGGGCCACCTAATGACGAAGGATCACTCAAATTGCGTCCCGATTAAATACATCGTCCTCCAGCAGACTTGTCTCCATGGGTCTATTGCTGCCTCGGGCACCTTATGGCCGTTCTGCTGTGAGTCAAAGATTTTCGAATCGGACGAAAAACTGATAGTGAATTGTAACGTTCAGGGCCACCTAATGACGATGGATCACTAAATTGCGTCCCGATTCAATACATCGTCCTCCAGCAGACTTGTCTCCATGGGTCTATTGCTGCCTCGGGCACCTTATGGCCGTTCTGCTGTGAGTCAAAGATTTTCGAATCGGACGAAAAACTGATAGTGAATTGTAACGTTCAGGGCCACCTAATGACGATGGATCACTCAAATTGCGTCCCGAGTCAATACATCGTCCTCCAGCAGACTTGACTCCATGGGTCTATTGCTGCCTCGGGCACCTTATGGCCGTTCTGCTGTGAGTCAAAGATTTTCGAATCGGACGAAAAACTGATAGTGAATTGTAACGTTCAGGGCCACGTAATGACGATGGAACACTCAAATTGCGTCCTGATTCAATACATCGTCATCCAGCAGACTTGTCTCCATGGTTCTAATGCAGCCTCGGGCACCTTATGGCCGTTCTGCTGCGAGTCACAGATTTTCGAATCGGACGAAAAACTGATAGTGAATTGTAACGTTCAGGACCTCCTAATGACGATGGAACACTCAAATTGCGTCCCGATTCAATACCTCGTCCTCCAGCAGACTTGTCTCCATGGGTCTATTACTGCCTCGGGCAGCTTATGGCCGTTCTGCTGTGAGTCAAAGATTTAATCGGACGAAAAACTGATAGTGACTTGTAACGTTCAGGGCCACCTAATGACGATGGAACACTCATATTGCGTCCCGATTAAATACGTCGTTCTCCAGCAGACTTGTCTCCATGGGTCTATTGCTGCCTCGGGCACCTTATGGCCGCTCTGCTGTGACTAAAAGATTTTCGAATCGGACGAAAAACTGATAGTGAATTGTAACGTTCAGGGCCACCTAATGACGATGGATTACTCAAATTGCGTCCCGATTCAATACATCGTCCGCCAGCAGACTTGTCTGCATGGGTCTATTGCTGCCTCGGGCACCTTATGGTCGTTCTCCCGTGAGTCTAGATTATCGAATGGGACGAAAAACTGATAGTTAATTGTAACATTCAGGGCTTCCTAATGACGATGGAACACTCAAATTGCGTCGCGATTCAATACATCGTCCTCCAGCAGACTTGTCTCCATGGGTCAATTGCTGCCTCGGGCACCTTATGGCCGTGCTGCTGTGAGTCAAAGATTTTCGAATCGGACGAAATACTGATAGTGAATTGTAACGTTCAGGGCCACCTAATGACGATCGATCACTCAAATTGCCTCCCGATTCAATACATCGTCCTCCAGCCGACTTGTCTCCATAGGTCTATTGTTGCCTCGGGCACCTTATGGCCGTTCTGCTGTGAGTCAAAGATTTTCGAATCGGACGAAAACCTGATAGTGAATTGTAACGTTCAGGGCCACCTAATGACGATCGATCACTCAAATTGCTTCCCGATTCAATACATCGTCCTCCAGCAGACTTGTCTCCATGGGTCTATTGCTGCCTCGGGCACCTTATGGCCGTTCTGCTGTGAGTCAAAGATTTTCGAATCGGACGAAAAACTGATAGTGAATTGTAACGTTCAGGGCCACGTAATGACGATGGATCACTCAAATTGCGTCCCGATTAATTACATCGTCCTCCAGCAGACTTGTCTCCATGGGTCTATTGCTGCCTCGGGCACCTTATGGCCGTTCTGCTGTGAGTCAAAGATTTTCGAATCGGACGAAAAACTGATAGTGAATTGTAACGTTCAGGGCCACCTAATGACGATGGATCACTCAAATTGCGTCCCGATTCAATACATCGTCCTCCAGCAGACTTGTCCCATGGGTCTATTGCTGCGTCGGGCACCTTATGGCCGTTCTGCTGTGAGTCAAAGATTTTCGAATCGGACGAAAAACTGATAGTGAATTGTAACGTTCAGGGCCACGTAATGACGATGGAACACTCAAATTGCGTCCCGATTCAATACATCGTCATCCAGCAGACTTGTCTCCATGGGTCTAATGCAGCCTCGAGCACCTTATGGCCGTTCTGCTGCGAGTCAAAGATTTTCGAATCGGACGAAAAACTGATAGTGAATTGTAACGTTCAGGACCTCCTAATGACGATGGAACACTCAAATTGCGTCCCGATTCAATACCTCGTCCTCCAGCAGACTTGTCTCCATGGGTCTATTACTGCCTCGGGCAGCTTATGGCCGTTCTGCTGTGAGTCAAAGATTTAATCGGACGAAAAACTGATAGTGACTTGTAACGTTCAGGGCCACCTAATGACGATGGAACACTCATATTGCGTCCCGATTAAATACATCGTCCTCCAGCAGACTTGTCTCCATGGGTCTATTGCTGCCTCGGGCACCTTATGGCCGCTCTGCTGTGACTAAAAGATTTTCGAATCGGACGAAAAACTGATAGTGAATTGTAACGTTCAGGTCCACCTAATGACGATGGATCACTCAAATTGCGTCCCGATTCAATACATCGTCCGCCAGCAGACTTGTCTCCATGGGTCTATTGCTGCCTCCGGCACCTTATGGTCGTTCTCCCGTGAGCCTAGATTATCGAATGGGACGAAAAACCGATAGTAAATTGTAACATTCAGGGCTTCCTAATGACGATGGATCACTCAAATTGCGTCGCGATTCAATACATCGTCCTCCAGCAGACTTGTCTCCATGGGTCAATTGCTGCCTCGGGCACCTTATGGCCGTTCTGCTGTGAGTCAAAGATTTTAGAATCGGACGAAAAACTGATAGTGAATTGTAACGTTCAGGGCCACCTAATGACGATGGAACAGTCAAATTGCGTCCCGATTCAATACATCGTCCGCCAGCAGACTTGTCTCCATGGGTCAATTGCTGCCTCGGGCACCTTATGGCCGTTCTGCTGTGAGTGAAAGATTTTCGAATCGGACGAAAAACTGATAGTGAATTGTAACATTCAGGGCCACCTAATGACGATGGACCACACAAATTGCGTCCCGATTCAATAGCTCGTCCTCCAGCCGACTTGTCTTCATGGGTCTATTGCTGCCTCGGGCACCTTATGGCCGGTCTGCTGTGAGACAAAGATTTTCGAATCTGACGAAAAACTGATAGTGAATTGCAACATTCAGGGCCACCTAATGACGATGGATCACTCAAATTGCGTCCCGATTCAATACATCGTCCTCCAGCCGACTTGTTTCCATAGGTCTATTGCTGCCTCGGGCACCTTATGGCCGTTCTGCTGTGAGTCAAAGATTTTCGAATCGGACGAAAAACTGATAGTGAATTGTAACGTTCAGGGCCACGTAATGACGATGGAACACTCAAATTGCGTCCCGATTCAATACATCGTCATCCAGCAGACTTGTCTCCATGGGTCTAATGCAGCCTCGGGCACCTTATGGCCGTTCTGCTGCGAGTCAAAGATTTTCGAATCGGACGAAAAACTGATAGTGAATTGTATTGTTCAGGACCTCCTAATGACGATGGAACACTCAAATTGCGTCCCGATTAAATACATCGTCCTCCAGCAGACTTGTCTTCATGGGTCTATTGCTGCCTCGGGCACCTTATGGCCGCTCTGCTGTGACTAAAAGATTTTCGAATCGGACGAAAAGCTGATAGTGAATTGTAACGTTCAGGGCCACCTAATGACGATGGATCACTCAAATTGCGTCCCGATTCAATACATCGTCCTCCAGCAGACTTGTCTCCATGGGTCTATTGCTGCCTCGGGCACCTTATGGCCGTTCTGCTGTGGGTCAAAGATTTTCGAATCGGACGAAAAACTGATAGTGAATTGTAACGTTCAGGGCCACGTAATGACGATGGAACAATCAAATTGCGTCCCGATTCAATACATCGTCATCCAGAAGACTTGACTCCATGGGTCTATTGCTGCCTCGGGCACAGTATGGCCGTTCTGCTGCGAGTCAAAGATTTTCGAATCGGACGAAAAACTGATAGTGAATTGTAACGTTCAGGCCACCTAATGACGATGGATCACTCAAATTGCGTCCCGATTCAATACATCGTCCTCCAGCAGACTTGTCTCCATGGGTCTATTACTGCCTCGGGCACCTTATGGCCGTTCTGCTGTGACTCAAAGATTTTCGAATCGGACGAAAAACTGATAGTGAATTGTAACGTTCAGGACCTCCTAATGACGATGGAACACTCAAATTGCGTCCCGATTCAATACCTCGACCTCCAGCAGACTTGTTCCATGTGTCTATTACTGCCTCGGGCAGCTTATGGCCGTTCTGCTGTGAGTCAAAGATTTTCGAATCGGACGAAAAACTGATAGTGAATTGTAACGTTCAGGGCCACCTAATGACGATGGATCACTCAAATTGCGTCCCGATTCAATACATCATCCTCCAGCAGACTTGTCTCCATGGGTCTATTGCTGCCTCGGGCACCTTATGGCCGTTCTGCTGTGACTAAAAGATCTTCGAATCGGACGAAAAACTGATAGTGAATTGTAACGTTCAGGGCCACCTAATGACGAAGGATCACTCAAATTGCGTCCCGATTAAATACATCGTCCTCCAGCAGACTTGTCTCCATGGGTCTATTGCTGCCTCGGGCACCTTATGGCCGTTCTGCTGTGAGTCAAAGATTTTCGAATCGGACGAAAAACTGATAGTGAATTGTAACGTTCAGGGCCACCTAATGACGATGGATCACTAAATTGCGTCCCGATTCAATACATCGTCCTCCAGCAGACTTGTCTCCATGGGTCTATTGCTGCCTCGGGCACCTTATGGCCGTTCTGCTGTGAGTCAAAGATTTTCGAATCGGACGAAAAACTGATAGTGAATTGTAACGTTCAGGGCCACCTAATGACGATGGATCACTCAAATTGCGTCCCGAGTCAATACATCGTCCTCCAGCAGACTTGACTCCATGGGTCTATTGCTGCCTCGGGCACCTTATGGCCGTTCTGCTGTGAGTCAAAGATTTTCGAATCGGACGAAAAACTGATAGTGAATTGTAACGTTCAGGGCCACGTAATGACGATGGAACACTCAAATTGCGTCCTGATTCAATACATCGTCATCCAGCAGACTTGTCTCCATGGTTCTAATGCAGCCTCGGGCACCTTATGGCCGTTCTGCTGCGAGTCACAGATTTTCGAATCGGACGAAAAACTGATAGTGAATTGTAACGTTCAGGACCTCCTAATGACGATGGAACACTCATATTGCGTCCCGATTCAATACCTCGTCCTCCAGCAGACTTGTCTCCATGGGTCTATTACTGCCTCGGGCAGCTTATGGCCGTTCTGCTGTGAGTCAAAGATTTAATCGGACGAAAAACTGATAGTGACTTGTAACGTTCAGGGCCACCTAATGACGATGGAACACTCATATTGCGTCCCGATTAAATACGTCGTTCTCCAGCAGACTTGTCTCCATGGGTCTATTGCTGCCTCGGGCACCTTATGGCCGCTCTGCTGTGACTAAAAGATTTTCGAATCGGACGAAAAACTGATAGTGAATTGTAACGTTCAGGGCCACCTAATGACGATGGATTACTCAAATTGCGTCCCGATTCAATACATCGTCCGCCAGCAGACTTGTCTGCATGGGTCTATTGCTGCCTCGGGCACCTTATGGTCGTTCTCCCGTGAGTCTAGATTATCGAATGGGACGAAAAACTGATAGTTAATTGTAACATTCAGGGCTTCCTAATGACGATGGAACACTCAAATTGCGTCGCGATTCAATACATCGTCCTCCAGCAGACTTGTCTCCATGGGTCAATTGCTGCCTCGGGCACCTTATGGCCGTGCTGCTGTGAGTCAAAGATTTTCGAATCGGACGAAATACTGATAGTGAATTGTAACGTTCAGGGCCACCTAATGACGATCGATCACTCAAATTGCCTCCCGATTCAATACATCGTCCTCCAGCCGACTTGTCTCCATAGGTCTATTGTTGCCTCGGGCACCTTATGGCCGTTCTGCTGTGAGTCAAAGATTTTCGAATCGGACGAAATACTGATAGTGAATTGTAACGTTCAGGGCCACCTAATGACGATCGATCACTCAAATTGCTTCCCGATTCAATACATCGTCCTCCAGCAGACTTGTCTCCATGGGTCTATTGCTGCCTCGGGCACCTTATGGCCGTTCTGCTGTGAGTCAAAGATTTTCGAATCGGACGAAAAACTGATAGTGAATTGTAACGTTCAGGGCCACGTAATGACGATGGATCACTCAAATTGCGTCCCGATTAATTACATCGTCCTCCAGCAGACTTGTCTCCATGGGTCTATTGCTGCCTCGGGCACCTTATGGCCGTTCTGCTGTGGGTCAAAGATTTTCGAATCGGACGAAAAACTGATAGTGAATTGTAACGTTCAGGGCCACCTAATGACGATGGATCACTCAAATTGCGTCCCGATTCAATACATCGTCCTCCAGCAGACTTGTCCCATGGGTCTATTGCTGCGTCGGGCACCTTATGGCCGTTCTGCTGTGAGTCAAAGATTTTCGAATCGGACGAAAAACTGATAGTGAATTGTAACGTTCAGGGCCACGTAATGACGATGGAACACTCAAATTGCGTCCCGATTCAATACATCGTCATCCAGCAGACTTGTCTCCATGGGTCTAATGCAGCCTCGAGCACCTTATGGCCGTTCTGCTGCGAGTCAAAGATTTTCGAATCGGACGAAAAACTGATAGTGAATTGTAACGTTCAGGACCTCCTAATGACGATGGAACACTCAAATTGCGTCCCGATTCAATACCTCGTCC
Source organism: Schistocerca cancellata (assembly GCF_023864275.1). Classification (NCBI taxonomy): domain Eukaryota; kingdom Metazoa; phylum Arthropoda; class Insecta; order Orthoptera; family Acrididae; genus Schistocerca; species Schistocerca cancellata. Next base: position 522,834,305 of record NC_064634.1, on the reverse strand, counting down.
TCCAGCAGACTTGTCTCCATGGGTCTATTACTGCCTCGGGCAGCTTATGGCCGTTCTGCTGTGAGTCAAAGATTTAATCGGACGAAAAACTGATAGTGACTTGTAACGTTCAGGGCCACCTAATGACGATGGAACACTCATATTGCGTCCCGATTAAATACATCGTCCTCCAGCAGACTTGTCTCCATGGGTCTATTGCTGCCTCGGGCACCTTATGGCCGCTCTGCTGTGACTAAAAGATTTTCGAATCGGACGAAAAACTGATAGTGAATTGTAACGTTCAGGTCCACCTAATGACGATGGATCACTCAAATTGCGTCCCGATTCAATACATCGTCCGCCAGCAGACTTGTCTCCATGGGTCTAATGCTGCCTCCGGCACCTTATGGTCGTTCTCCCGTGAGCCTAGATTATCGAATGGGACGAAAAACCGATAGTAAATTGTAACATTCAGGGCTTCCTAATGACGATGGATCACTCAAATTGCGTCGCGATTCAATACATCGTCCTCCAGCAGACTTGTCTCCATGGGTCAATTGCTGCCTCGGGCACCTTATGGCCGTTCTGCTGTGAGTCAAAGATTTTAGAATCGGACGAAAAACTGATAGTGAATTGTAACGTTCAGGGCCACCTAATGACGATGGAACAGTCAAATTGCGTCCCGATTCAATACATCGTCCGCCAGCAGACTTGTCTCCATGGGTCAATTGCTGCCTCGGGCACCTTATGGCCGTTCTGCTGTGAGTGAAAGATTTTCGAATCGGACGAAAAACTGATAGTGAATTGTAACATTCAGGGCCACCTAATGACGATGGACCACACAAATTGCGTCCCGATTCAATAGCTCGTCCTCCAGCCGACTTGTCTTCATGGGTCTATTGCTGCCTCGGGCACCTTATGGCCGGTCTGCTGTGAGACAAAGATTTTCGAATCTGACGAAAAACTGATAGTGAATTGCAACATTCAGGGCCACCTAATGACGATGGATCACTCAAATTGCGTCCCGATTCAATACATCGTCCTCCAGCCGACTTGTTTCCATAGGTCTATTGCTGCCTCGGGCACCTTATGGCCGTTCTGCTGTGAGTCAAAGATTTTCGAATCGGACGAAAAACTGATAGTGAATTGTAACGTTCAGGGCCACGTAATGACGATGGAACACTCAAATTGCGTCCCGATTCAATACTTCGTCATCCAGCAGACTTGTCTCCATGGGTCTAATGCAGCCTCGGGCACCTTATGGCCGTTCTGCTGCGAGTCAAAGATTTTCGAATCGGACGAAAAACTGACAGTGAATTGTATTGTTCAGGACCTCCTAATGACGATGGAACACTCAAATTGCGTCCCGATTAAATACATCGTCCTCCAGCAGACTTGTCTTCATGGGTCTATTGCTGCCTCGGGCACCTTATGGCCGCTCTGCTGTGACTAAAAGATTTTCAAATCGGACGAAAAGCTGATAGTGAATTGTAACGTTCAGGGCCACCTAATGACGATGGATCACTCAAATTGCGTCCCGATTCAATACATCGTCCTCCAGCAGACTTGTCTCCATGGGTCTATTGCTGCCTCGGGCACCTTATGGCCGTTCTGCTGTGGGTCAAAGATTTTCGAATCGGACGAAAAACTGATAGTGAATTGTAACGTTCAGGGCCACGTAATGACGATGGAACAATCAAATTGCGTCCCGATTCAATACATCGTCATCCAGAAGACTTGTCTCCATGGGTCTATTGCTGCCTCGGGCACAGTATGGCCGTTCTGCTGCGAGTCAAAGATTTTCGAATCGGACGAAAAACTGATAGTGAATTGTAACGTTCAGGCCACCTAATGACGATGGATCACTCAAATTGCGTCCCGATTCAATACATCGTCCTCCAGCAGACTTGTCTCCATGGGTCTATTACTTCCTCGGGCACCTTATGGCCGTTCTGCTGTGACTCAAAGATTTTCGAATCGGACGAAAAACTGATAGTGAATTGTAACGTTCAGGACCTCCTAATGACGATGGAACACTCAAATTGCGTCCCGATTCAATACCTCGACCTCCACCAGACTTGTTCTATGTGTCTATTACTGCCTCGGGCAGCTTATGGCCGTTCTGCTGTGAGTCAAAGATTTTCGAATCGGACGAAAAACTGATAGTGAATTGTAACGTTCAGGGCCACCTAATGACGATGGATCACTCAAATTGCGTCCCGATTCAATACATCATCCTCCAGCAGACTTGTCTCCATGGGTCTATTGCTGCCTCGGGTACCTTATGGTCGTTCTCCCGTGAGTCTAGATTATCGAATGGGACGAAAAACTGATAATTAATTGTAACATTCAGGGCTTCCTAATGACGATGGAACACTCAAATTGCGTCGCGATTCAATACATCGTCCTCCAGCAGACTTGTCTCCATGGGTCAATTGCTGCCTCGGGCACCTTATGGCCGTTCTGCTGTGAGTCAAAGATTTTCGAATCGGACGAAAAACTGATAGTGAATTGTAACATTCAGGGCCACCTAATGACGATGGACCACACAAATTGCGTCCCGATTCAATACATCGTCCTCCAGCCGACTTGACTCCATGGGTCTATTGCTGCCTCGGGCATCTAATGGCCGTTCTGCTGTGAGAGTAGTTTATCGAATGGGACGAAAAACTGATAGTGAATTGTAACGTTCAGGGCCACCTAATGACGATGGAACACTCAAATTGCGTCCCGATTCAATACATCGTCCTCCAGCAGACTTGTCTCCATGGGTCAATTGCTGCCTCGGGCACCTTATGGCCGTTCTGCTGTGAGTCAAAGATTTTCGAATCGGACGAAAAACTGATAGTGAATTGTAACATTCAGGGCCACCTAATGACGATGGACCACACAAATTGCGTCCCGATTCAATACATCGTCCTCCAGCCGAATTGTCTTCATGGGTCTATTGCTGCCTCGGGCACCTTATGGCCGTTCTGCTCTGAGACAAAGATTTTCGAATCTGACGAAAAACTGATAGTGAATTGTAACATTCAGGGCCACCTAATGACGATGGATCACTCAAATTGCGTCCCGATTCAATACATCGTCCTCCAGCCGACTTGTCTCCATAGGTCTATTGCTGCCTCGGGCATCTTATGGCCGTTCTGCTGTGAGTCAAAGATTTTCGAATCTGACTAAAAACTGATAGTGAATTGTAACGTTCAGGGCCACCTAATGACGATCGATCACTCAAATTGCGTCCCGATTCAATACATCGTCCTCCAGCAGACTTGTCTCCATGGGTCTATTGCTGCCTCGGGCAGCTTATGGCCGTTCTGCTGTGAGTCAAAGATTTTCGAATCGGACGAAAAACGGATAGTGAATTGTAACGTTCAGGGCCACCTAATGACGATGGATCACTCAAATTGCATCCCGATTCAATACATCGTCCTCTAGCAGACTTGTCTCCAAGGGTGTATTGCTGCCTCGGGCACCTTATGGCCGCTCTGCTGTGACTAAAAGATTTTCGAATCGGACGAAAAACTGATAGTGAATTGTAACGTTCAGGGCCACCTAATGACGATGGATCACTCAAATTGCGTCCCGATTCAATACATCGTCCGCCAGCAGACTTGTCTCCATGGGTCTATTGCTGCCTCGGGCACCTTATGGTCGTTCTCCAGTGAGCCTAGATTATCGAATGGGACGAAAAACTGATAGTAAATTGTAACATTCAGGGCTTCCTAATGACGATGGATCACTCAAATTGCGTCGCGATTCAATACATCGTCCTCCAGCAGACTTGTCTCCATGGGTCAATTGCTGCCTCGGGCACCTTATGGCCGTTCTGCTGTGAGTTAAAGATTTTAGAATCGGACGAAAAACTGATAGTGAATTGTAACGTTCAGGGCCACCTAATGACAATGGAACACTCAAATTGCGTCCCGATTCAATACATCGTCCTCCAGCAGACTTGTCTCCATGGGTCAATTGCTGCCTCGGGCACCTTATGGCCGTTCTGCTGTGAGTCAAAGATTTTCGAATCGGACGAAAAACTGATAGTGAATTGTAACATTCAGGGCCACCTAATGACGATGGATCACTCAAATTGCGTCCCGATTCAATACATCGTCCTCCAGCCGACTTGTCTCCATAGGTCTATTGCTGCCTCGGGCATCTTATGGCCGTTCTGCTGTGAGTCAAAGATTTTCGAATCGGACTAAAAACTGATAGTGAATTGTAACGTTCAGGGCCACCTAATGACGATCGATCACTCAAATTGCGTCCCGATTCAATACATCGTCCTCCAGCAGACTTGTCTCCATGGGTCTATTGCTGCCTCGGGCAGCTTATGGCCGTTCTGCTTTGAGTCAAAGATTTTCGAATCGGACGAAAAACGGATAGTGAATTGTAACGTTCAGGGCCACCTAATGACGATGGATCACTCAAATTGCATCCCGATTCAATACATCGTCCTCTAGCAGACTTGTCTCCATGGGTGTATTGCTGCCTCGGGCACCTTACGGCCGTTCAGCTGTGAGTCAAAGATTTTCGAATCGGACGAAAAACTGATAGTGAATTGTAACGTTCTGGACCACCTAATGACGATGGATCACTCAAATTGCGTCCCGATTCAATACATCGTCCTCCAGCAGACTTGTCTCCATGGGTCTATTGCTGCCTCGGGCACCTTATGGCCGTTCTGCTGTGAGTCAAAGATTTTCGAATCGGACGAAAAACTGATAGTGAATTGTAACGTTCAGGGCCACGTAATGACGATGGAACACTCAAATTGCGTCCTGATTCAATACATCGTCATCCAGCAGACTTGTCTCCATGGGTCTAATGCAGCCTCGGGCACCTTATGGCCGTTCTGCTGCGAGTCAAAGATTTTCGAATCGGACGAAAAACTGATAGTGAATTGTAACGTTCAGGACCTCCTAATGACGATGGAACACTCAAATTGCGTCCCGATTCAATACCTCGTCCTCCAGCAGACTTGTCTCCATGGGTCTATTACTGCCTCGGGCTGCTTATGGCCGGTCTGCTGTGAGTCAAAGATTTAATCGGACGAAAAACTGATAGTGACTTGTAACGTTCAGGGCCACCTAATGACGATGGAACACTCATATTGCGTCCCGATTAAATACATCGTCCTCCAGCAGACTTGTCTCCATGGGTCTATTGCTGCCTCGGGCACCTTATGGCCGCTCTGCTGTGACTAAAAGATTTTCGAATCGGACGAAAAACTGATAGTGAATTGTAACGTTCAGGGCCACCTAATGACGATGGATCACTCAAATTGCGTCCCGATTCAGAACATCGTCCGCCAGCAGACTTGTCTCCATGGGTCTATTGCTGCCTCGGGCACCTTATGGTCGTTCTCCCGTGAGTCTAGATTATCGAATGGGACGAAAAACTGATAGTGAATTGTAACGTTCAGGGCCACCTAATGACGATGGAACAGTCAAATTGCGTCCCGATTCAATTCATCGTCCTGCAGCAGACTTGTCTCCATGGGTCAATTGCTGCCTCGGGCACCTTATGGCCGCTCTGCTGTGAGTCAAAGATTTTCGAATCGGACGAAAAACTGATAGTGAATTGTAACGTTCAGGGCCACCTAATGACGATGGAACACTCATATTGCGTCCCGATTAAATACATCGTCCTCCAGCAGACTTGTCTCCATGGGTCTATTGCTGCCTCGGGCACCTTATGGCCGCTCTGCTGTGTCTAAAAGATTTTCGAATCGGACGAAAAACTGATAGTGAATTGTAACGTTCAGGGCCACCTAATGACGATGGATCACTCAAATTGCGTCCCGATTCAATACATCGTCCTGCAGCAGACTTGTCTCCATGGGTCAATTGCTGCCTCGGGCACCTTATGGCCGTTCTGCTGTGAGTCAAAGATTTTCGAATCGGACGAAAAACTGATAGTGAATTGTAACATTCAGGGCCACCTAATGACGATGGACCACACAAATTGCGTCCCGATTCAATACATCGTCCTCCAGCCGACTTGTCTTCATGGGTCTATTGCTGCGTCGGGCACCTTATGGTCGGTTTGCTGTGAGACAAAGATTTTCGGATCTGACGAAAAACTGATAGTGAATTGTAACATTCAGGGCCACCTAATGACAATGGATCACTCACATTGCGTCCCGATTCAATACATCGTCCTCCAGCCGAATTGTCTTCATGGGTCTATTGCTGCCTCGGGCACCTTATGGCCGTTCTGCTGTGAGACAAAGATTTTCGAATCTGACGAAAAACTGATAGTGAATTGTAACATTCAGGGCCACCTAATGACGATGGATCACTCAAATTGCGTCCCGATTCAATACATCGTCCTCCAGCCGACTTGTCTCCATAGGTCTAATGCAGCCTCGGGCACCTTATGGCCGTTCTGCTGCGAGTCAAAGATTTTCGAATCGGACGAAAAACTGATAGTGAATTGTAACGTTCAGGACCTCCTAATGACGATGGAACACTCAAATTGCGTCCCGATTCAATACCTCGTCCTCCAGCAAACTTGTCTCCATGGGTCTATTACTGCCTCGGGCAGCTTATGGCCGTTCCGCTGTGAGTCAAAGATTTAATCGGACGAAAAACTGATAGTGACTTGTAACGTTCAGGGCCACCTAATGACGATGGAACACTCATATTGCGTCCCGATTAAATACATCGTCCTCCAGCAGACTTGTCTTCATGGGTCTATTGCTGCCTCGGGCACCTTATGGCCGCTCTGCTGTGACTAAAAGATTTTCGAATCGGACGAAAAACTGATAGTGAATTGTAACGTTCAGGGCCACCTAATGACGATGGATCACTCAAATTGCGTCCCGATTGAATACATCGTCCTCCAGCAGACTTGTCTCCATGGGTCTATTGCTGCCTCGGGCACCTTATGGTCGTTCTCCCGTGAGTCTAGATTATCGAATGGGACGAAAAACTGATAGTTAATTGTAACATTCAGGGCTTCCTAATGACGATGGAACACTCAAATTGCGTCGCGATTCAATACATCGTCCTCCAGCAGACTTGTCTCCATGGGTCAATTGCTGCCTCGGGCACCTTATGGCCGTTCTGCTGTGAGTCAAAGATTTTCGAATAGGACGAAAAACTGATAGTGAATTGTAACGTTCAGGGCCACCTAATGACGATGGAACACTCAAATTGCGTCCCGATTCAATACATCGTCCTCCAGCAGACTTGTCTCCATGGGTCAATTGCTGCCTCGGGCACCTTTTGGCCGTTCTGCTGTGAGTCAAAGATTTTCGAATCGGACGAAAAACTGATAGTGAATTGTAACATTCAGGGCCACCTAAACACGATGGACCACACAAATTGCGTCCCGATTCAATACATCGTCCTCCAGCCGAATTGTCTTCATGGGTCTATTGCTGCCTCGGGCACCTTATGGCCGTTCTGCTGTGAGACAAAGATTTTCGAATCTGACGAAAAACTGATAGTGAATTGTAACATTCAGGGCCACCTAATGACGATGGATCACTCAAATTGCGTCCCGATTCAATACATCGTCCTCCAGCCGACTTGTCTCCATAGGTCTATCGCTGCCTCGGGCACCTTATGGCCGTTCTGCTGTGAGTCAAAGATTTACGAATCTGACGAAAAACTGATAGTGAATTGTAACGTTCAGGGCCACCTAATGACGATCGATCACTCAAATTGCGTCCCGATTCAATACATCGACCTCCAGCCGACTTGTCTCCATAGGTCTATTGCTGCCTCGGGCAGCTTATGGCCGTTCTGCTGTGAGTCAAAGATTTTCGAATCGGACGAAAAACTGATAGTGAATTGTAACGTTCAGGGCCACCTAATGACGATCGATCACACAAATTGCGTCCCGATTCAATACATCGTCCTCCAGCAGACTTGTCTCCATGGGTCTATTGCTCCCTCGGGCACCTTATGGCCGTTCTGCTGTGAGTCAAAGATTTTCGAATCGGACGAAAAACTGATAGTGAATTATAACGCTCAGGGCCACCTAATGACGATGGATCACTCAAATTGCGTCCCGATTCAATACATCGTCCTCCAGCAGACTTGTCTCCATGGGTCTATTGCTGCCTCGGGCACCTTATGGCCGTTCTGCTGTGAGTCAAAGATTTTCGAATCGGACGAAAAACTGATAGTGAATTGTAACGTTCAGGGCCACCTAATGACGATGGAACACTCAAATTGCGTCCCGATTCAATACCTCGTCCTCCAGCAGACTTGTTCCATGTGTCTATTACTGCCTCGGGCAGCTTATGGCCGTTCTGCTGTGAGTCAAAGATTTTCGAATCGGACGAAAAACTGATAGTGAATTGTAACGTTCAGGGCCACCTAATGACGATGGATCACTCAAATTGCGTCCCGATTCATCACATCGTCCTCCAGCAGACTTGTCTCCATGGGTCTATTGCTGCCTCGGGTACCTTATGGTCGTTCTCCCGTGAGTCTAGATTATCGAATGGGACGAAAAACTGATAGTTAATTGTAACATTCAGGGCTTCCTAATGACGATGGAACACTCAAATTGCGTCGCGATTCAATACATCGTCCTCCAGCAGACTTGTCTCCATGGGTCAATTGCTGCCTCGGGCACCTTATGGCCGTTCTGCTGTGAGTCAAAGATTTTCGAATCAGACAAAAAACTGATAGTGAATTGTAACATTCAGGGCCACCTAATGGCGATGGACCATACAAATTGCGTCCCGATTCAATACATCGTCCTCCAGCCGACTTGTCTTCATGGGTCTATTGCTGCCTCGGGCACCATATGGCCGTTCTGCTGTGAGACAAAGATTTTCGAATCTGACGAAAAACTGATAGTGAATTGTAACATTCAGGGCCACCTAATGACGATGGATCACTCAAATTGCGTCCCGATTCAATACATCGTCCTCCAGCCGACTTTTCTCCATAGGTCTATTGCAGCCTCGGGCACATTATGGCCGTTCTGCTGTGAGTCAAAGATTTTCGAATCGGACGAAAAACAGATAGTGAATTGTAACGTTCAGGGCCACCTAATGACGATGGATCACTCAAATTGCATCCCGATTCAATACATCGTCCTCTAGCAGACTTGTCTCCATGGGTGTATTGCTGCCTCGGGCACCTTACGGCCGTTCAGCTGTGAGTCAAAGATTTTCGAATCGGACGAAAAACTGATAGTGAATTGTAACGTTCAGGACCACCTAATGACGATGGATCACTCAAATTGCGTCCCGATTCAATACATCGTCCTCCAGCAGACTTGTCTCCATGGGTCTATAGCTGCCTCGGGCACCTTATGGCCGTTCTGCTGTGAGTCAAAGATTTTCGAATCGGACGAAAAACTGATAGTGAATTGTAACGTTCAGGGCCACGTAATGACGATGGAACACTCAAATTGCGTCCTGATTCAATACATCGTCATCCAGCAGACTTGTCTCCATGGGTCTAATGCAGCCTCGGGCACCTTATGGCCGTTCTGCTGCGAGTCAAAGATTTTCGAATCGGACGAAAAACTGATAGTGAATTGTAACGTTCAGGACCTCCTAATGACGATGGAACACTCAAATTGCGTCCCGATTCAATACCTCGTCCTCCAGCAGACTTGTCTCCATGGGTCTATTACTGCCTCGGGCTGCTTATGGCCGGTCTGCTGTGAGTCAAAGATTTAATCGGACGAAAAACTGATAGTGACTTGTAACGTTCAGGGCCACCTAATGACGATGGAACACTCATATTGCGTCCCGATTAAATACATCGTCCTCCAGCAGACTTGTCTCCATGGGTCTATTGCTGCCTCGGGCACCTTATGGCCGCTCTGCTGTGACTAAAAGATTTTCGAATCGGACGAAAAACTGATAGTGAATTGTAACGTTCAGGGCCACCTAATGACGATGGATCACTCAAATTGCGTCCCGATTCAGAACATCGTCCGCCAGCAGACTTGTCTCCATGGGTCTATTGCTGCCTCGGGCACCTTATGGTCGTTCTCCCGTGAGTCTAGATTATCGAATGGGACGAAAAACTGATAGTGAATTGTAACGTTCAGGGCCACCTAATGACGATGGAACAGTCAAATTGCGTCCCGATTCAATTCATCGTCCTGCAGCAGACTTGTCTCCATGGGTCAATTGCTGCCTCGGGCACCTTATGGCCGCTCTGCTGTGAGTCAAAGATTTTCGAATCGGACGAAAAACTGATAGTGAATTGTAACGTTCAGGGCCACCTAATGACGATGGAACACTCATATTGCGTCCCGATTAAATACATCGTCCTCCAGCAGACTTGTCTCCATGGGTCTATTGCTGCCTCGGGCACCTTATGGCCGCTCTGCTGTGTCTAAAAGATTTTCGAATCGGACGAAAAACTGATAGTGAATTGTAACGTTCAGGGCCACCTAATGACGATGGATCACTCAAATTGCGTCCCGATTCAATACATCGTCCGCCAGCAGACTTGTCTCCATGGGTCTATTTCTGCCCCGGGCACCTTATTGTCGTTCTCCCGTGAGTCTAGATTATCGAATGGGACGAAAAACTGATAGTGAATTGTAACGTTCAGGGCCACCTAATGACGATGGAACAGTCAAATTGCGTCCCGATTCAATACATCGTCCTGCAGCAGACTTGTCTCCATGGGTCAATTGCTGCCTCGGGCACCTTATGGCCGTTCTGCTGTGAGTCAAAGATTTTCGAATCGGACGAAAAACTGATAGTGAATTGTAACATTCAGGGCCACCTAATGACGATGGACCACACAAATTGCGTCCCGATTCAATACATCGTCCTCCAGCCGACTTGTCTTCATGGGTCTATTGCTGCGTCGGGCACCTTATGGTCGGTTTGCTGTGAGACAAAGATTTTCGGATCTGACGAAAAACTGATAGTGAATTGTAACATTCAGGGCCACCTAATGACAATGGATCACTCACATTGCGTCCCGATTCAATACATCGTCCTCCAGCCGACTTGTTTCCATAGGTCTATTGCTGCCTCGGGCACCTTATGGCCGTTCTGCTGTGAGTCAAAGATTTTCGAATCGGACGAAAAACTGATAGTGAATTGTAACGTTCAGGGCCACGTAATGACGATGGAACACTCAAATTGCGTCCCGATTCAATACATCGTCATCCTGCAGACTTGTCTCCATGGGTCTAATGCAGCCTCGGGCACCTTATGGCCGTTCTGCTGCGAGTCAAAGATTTTCGAATCGGACGAAAAACTGATAGTGAATTGTAACGTTCAGGACCTCCTAATGACGATGGAACACTCAAATTGCGTCCCGATTCAATACCTCGTCCTCCAGCAAACTTGTCTCCATGGGTCTATTACTGCCTCGGGCAGCTTATGGCCGTTCTGCTGTGAGTCAAAGATTTAATCGGACGAAAAACTGATAGTGACTTGTAACGTTCAGGGCCACCTAATGACGATGGAACACTCATATTGCGTCCCGATTAAATACATCGTCCTCCAGCAGACTTGTCTTCATGGGTCTATTGCTGCCTCGGGCACCTTATGGCCGCTCTGCTGTGACTAAAAGATTTTCGAATCGGACGAAAAACTGATAGTGAATTGTAACGTTCAGGGCCACCTAATGACGATGGATCACTCAAATTGCGTCCCGATTAAATACATCGTCCTCCAGCAGACTTGTCTCCATGGGTCTATTGCTGCCTCGGGCACCTTTTGGTCGTTCTCCCGTGAGTCTAGATTATCGAATGGGACGAAAAACTGATAGTTAATTGTAACATTCAGGGCTTCCTAATGACGATGGAACACTCAAATTGCGTCGCGATTCAATACATCGTCCTCCAGCAGACTTGTCTCCATGGGTCAATTGCTGCCTCGGGCACCTTATGGCCGTTCTGCTGTGAGTCAAAGATTTTCGAATAGGACGAAAAACTGATAGTGAATTGTAACGTTCAGGGCCACCTAATGACGATGGAACACTCAAATTGCGTCCCGATTCAATACATCGTCCTCCAGCAGACTTGTCTCCATGGGTCAATTGCTGCCTCGGGCACCTTTTGGCCGTTCTGCTGTGAGTCAAAGATTTTCGAATCGGACGAAAAACTGATAGTGAATTGTAACATTCAGGGCCACCTAATGACGATGGACCACACAAATTGCGTCCCGATTCAATACATCGTCCTCCAGCCGAATTGTCTTCATGGGTCTATTGCTGCCTCGGGCACCTTATGGCCGTTCTGCTGTGAGACAAAGATTTTCGAATCTGACGAAAAACTGATAGTGAATTGTAACATTCAGGGCCACCTAATGACGATGGATCACTCAAATTGCGTCCCGATTCAATACATCGTCCTCCAGCCGACTTGTCTCCATAGGTCTATCGCTGCCTCGGGCACCTTATGGCCGTTCTGCTGTGAGTCAAAGATTTACGAATCTGACGAAAAACTGATAGTGAATTGTAACGTTCAGGGCCACCTAATGACGATCGATCACTCAAATTGCGTCCCGATTCAATACATCGTCCTCCAGCCGACTTGTCTCCATAGGTCTATTGCTGCCTCGGGCACCTTATGGCCGTTCTGCTGTGAGTCAAAGATTTTCGAATCGGACGAAAAACTGATAGTGAATTGTAACGTTCAGGGCCACCTAATGACGATCGATCACACAAATTGCGTCCCGATTCAATACATCGTCCTCCAGCAGACTTGTCTCCATGGGTCTATTGCTGCCTCGGGCACCTTATGGCCGTTCTGCTGTGAGTCAGAGATTTTCGAATCGGACGAAAAACTGATAGTGAATTGTAACGTTCAGGGCCACCTAATGACGATGGAACACTCAAATTGCGTCCCGATTCAATACCTCGTCCTCCAGCAGACTTGTTCCATGTGTCTATTACTGCCTCGGGCAGCTTATGGCCGTTCTGCTGTGAGTCAAAGATTTTCGAATCGGACGAAAAACTGATAGTGAATTGTAACGTTCAGGGCCACCTAATGACGATGGATCACTCAAATTGCGTCCCGATTCATCACATCGTCCTCCAGCAGACTTGTCTCCATGGGTCTATTGCTGCCTCGGGTACCTTATGGTCGTTCTCCCGTGAGTCTAGATTATCGAATGGGACGAAAAACTGATAGTTAATTGTAACATTCAGGGCTTCCTAATGACGATGGAACACTCAAATTGCGTCGCGATTCAATACATCGTCCTCCAGCAGACTTGTCTCCATGGGTCAATTGCTGCCTCGGGCACCTTATGGCCGTTCTGCTGTGAGTCAAAGATTTTCGAATCAGACGAAAAACTGATAGTGAATTGTAACATTCAGGGCCACCTAATGGCGATGGACCACACAAATTGCGTCCCGATTCAATACATCGTCCTCCAGCCGACTTGTCTTCATGGGTCTATTGCTGCCTCGGGCACCATATGGCCGTTCTGCTGTGAGACAAAGATTTTCGAATCTGACGAAAAACTGATAGTGAATTGTAACATTCAGGGCCACCTAATGACGATGGATCACTCAAATTGCGTCCCGATTCAATACATCGTCCTCCAGCCGACTTTTCTCCATAGGTCTATTGCAGCCTCGGGCACATTATGGCCGTTCTGCTGTGAGTCAAAGATTTTCGAATCGGACGAAAAACTGATAGTGAATTGTAACGTTCAGGGCCACCTAATGACGATCGATCACTCAAATTGCGTCCCGATTCAATACATCGTCCTCCAGCAGACTTGTCTCCATGGGTCTATTGCTGCCTCGGGCACCTTATGGCCGTTCTGCTGTGACTAAAAGATTTTCGAATCGGACGAAAAACTGATAGTGAATTGTAACGTTCAGGGCCTCCTAATGACGATGGATCACTCAAATTGCGTCCCGATTAAATATATCGTCCTCCAGCAGACTTGTCTCCATGGGTCTATTGCTGCCTCGGGCACCTTATGGCCGTTCTGCTGTGAGTTAAAGATATTCGAATCGGACGAAAAACTGATAGTGAATTGTAACGTTCAGGGCCACCTAAAGACGATGGATCACTCAAATTGCGTCCCGATTCAATACATCGTCCTCCAGCAGACTTGTCTCCATGGGTCTATTGCTGTTTCGGGCACCTTATGGCCGTTCTGCTGTGAGTCAAAGATTTTCGAATCGGACGAAAAACTGATAGTGAATTGTAACGTTCAGGGCCACCTAATGACGATGGAACACTCAAATTGCGTCCCGATTCAATACATCGTCCTCCAGCAGACTTGTCTCCATGGGTCAATAGCTGCCTCGGGCACCTTATGGCCGTTCTGCTGTGAGTCAAAGATTTTCGAATCGGACGAAAAACTGATAGTGAATTGTAACGTTGAGGGCCACGTAATGACGATGGAACACTCAAAATGCGTCCCGATTCAATACATCGTCATCCAGCAGACTTGTCTCCATGGGTCTAATGCAGCCTCGGGCACCTTATGGCCGTTCTGCTGCGAGTCAAAGATTTTCGAATCGGACGAAAAACTGATAGTGAATTGTAACGTTCAGGACCTCCTAATAACGATGGAACACTCAGATTGCGTCCCGATTCAATACCTCGTCCTCCAGCAGACTTGTCTCAATGGGTCTATTACTGCCTCGGGCAGGTTATGGCCGTTCTGCTGTGAGTCAAAGATTTAATCGGACGAAAAACTGATAGTGACTTGTAACGTTCAGGGCCGCCTAATGACGATGGAACACCCATATTGCGTCCCGATTAAATACATCGTCCTCCAGCAGACTTGTCTCCATGGGTCTATTGCTGCCTCGGGCACCTGATGGTCGTTCTCCCGTGAGTCTAGATTATCGAATGGGGCGAAAAACTGATAGTGAATTGTAACGTTCAGGGCCACCTAATGACGATCGATCACTCAAATTGCGTCCCGATTCAATACATCGTCCTCCAGCAGACTTGTCTCCATGGGTCTATTGCTGCCTCGGGCACCTTATGGCCGTTCTGCTGTGACTAAAAGATTTTCGAATCGGACGAAAAACTGATAGTGAATTGTAACGTTCAGGGCCTCCTAATGACGATGGATCACTCAAATTGCGTCCCGATTCAATACATCGTCCTCCAGCAGACTTGTCTCCATGGGTCTATTGCTGTTTCGGGCACCTTATGGCCGTTCTGCTGTGAGTCAAAGATTTTCGAATCGGACGAAAAACTGATAGTGAATTGTAACGTTCAGGGCCACCTAATGACGATGGAACACTCAAATTGCGTCCCGATTCAATACATCGTCCTCCAGCAGACTTGTCTCCATGGGTCTATTGCTGCCTCGGGCACCTTACGGCCGTTCTGCTGTGAGTCAAAGATTTTCGAATCGGACGAAAAACTGATAGTGAATTGTAACGTTCAGGGCCAACTAATGACGATGGAACACTCAAATTGCGTCCCGATTCAATACATCGTCCTCCAGCCGACTTGTCTCCATGGGTCTATTGCTGCCTCGGGCACCTTATGGCCGTTCTGCTGTGGGTCAAAGATTTTCGAATCGGACGAAAAACTGATAGTGAATTGTAACGTTCAGGGCCACGTAATGACGATGGAACACTCAAATTGCGTCCCGATTCAATACATCGTCCTCCAGCCGACTTGTCTCCATGGGTCTATTGCTGCCTCGGGCACCTTATGGCCGTTCTGCTGCGAGTCAAAGATTTTTGAATCGGACGAAAAACTGATAGTGAATTGTAACGTTCAAGGTCTCCTAATGACGATGGATCACTCAAGTTGCGTCCCGATTCAATACATCGTCCTCCAGCAGACTTGTCTCCATGGGTCTATTACTGCCTCGGGCACCTTATGGCCGTTCTGCTGTGACTCAAAGATTTTCGAATCGGACGAAAAACTGATAGTGAGTTGTAACGTTCAGGACCTCCTAATGACGATGGAACACTCAAATTGCGTCCCGATTCAATACCTCGTCCTCCAGCAGACTTGTTCCATGTGTCTATTACTGCCTCGGGCAGCTTATGGCCGTTCTGCTGTGAGTCAAAGATTTTCGAATCGGACGAAAAACTGATAGTGAATTGTAACGTTCAGGGCCACCTAATGACGATGGATCACTCAAATTGCGTCCCGATTCAATACATCGTCCTCCAGCAGACTTGTCTCCATGGGTCTATTGCTGCCTCGGGTACCTTATGGTCGTTTTCCCGGGAGTCTAGATTATCGAATGGGACGAAAAACTGATAGTTAACTGTAACATTCAGGGCTTCCTAATGACGATGGAACACTCAAATTGCGTCGCGATTCAATACATCGTCCTCCAGCAGACTTGTCTCCATGGGTCAATTGCTGCCTCGGGCACCTTATGGCCGTTCTGCTGTGAGTCAAAGATTTTCGAATCAGACGAAAAACTGATAGTGAATTGTAACATTCAGGGCCACCTAATGGCGATGGACCACACAAAGTGCGTCCCGATTCAATACACCGTCCTCCAGCCGACTTGTCTTCATGGGTCTATTGCTGCCTCGGGCACCATATGGCCGTTCTGCTGTGAGACAAAGATTTTCGAATCTGACGAAAAACTGAAAGTGAATTGTAACATTCAGGGCCACCTAATGACGATGGATCACTCAAATTGCGTCCCGATTCAATACATCGTCCTCCAGCCGACTTTTCTCCATAGGTCTATTGCAGCCTCGGGCACCTTATGGCCGTTCTGCTGTGAGTCAAAGATTTTCGAATCGGACGAAAAACTGATAGTGAATTGTAACGTTCAGGGCCACCTAATGACGATCGATCACTCAAATTGCGTCCCGATTCAATACATCGTCCTCCAGCAGACTTGTCTCCATGGGTCTATTGCTGCCTCGGGCACCTTATGGCCGTTCTGCTGTGACTAAAAGATTTTCGAATCGGACGAAAAACTGATAGTGAATTGTAACGTTCAGGGCCTCCTAATGACGATGGATCACTCAAATTGCGTCCCGATTAAATATATCGTCCTCCAGCAGACTTGTCTCCATGGGTCTATTGCTGCCTCTGGCACCTTATGGCCGTTCTGCTGTGAGTCAAAGATATTCGAATCGGACGAAAAACTGATAGTGAATTGTAACGTTCAGGGCCACCTAATGACGATGGATCACTCAAATTGCGTCCCGATTCAATACATCGTCCTCCAGCAGACTTGTCTCCATGGGTCTATTGCTGTTTCGGGCACCTTATGGCCGTTCTGCTGCGAGTCAAAGATTTTCGATTCGGACGAAAAACTGATAGTGAATTGTAACGTTCAAGGACTCCTAATGACGATGGATCACTCAAGTTGCGTCCCGATTCAATACATCGTCCTCCAGCAGACTTGTCTCCATGGGTCTATTACTGCCTCGGGCACCTTATGGCCGTTCTGCTGTGACTCAAAGATTTTCGAATCGGACGAAAAACTGATAGTGAGTTGTAACGTTCAGGAGCTCCTAATGACGATGGAACACTCAAATTGCGTCCCGATTCAATACCTCGTCCTCCAGCAGACTTGTTCCATGTGTCTATAACTGCCTCGGGCAGCTTATGGCCGTTCTGCTGTGAGTCAAAGATTTTCGAATCGGACGAAAAACTGATAGTGAATTGTAACGTTCAGGGCCACCTAATGACGATGGATCACTCAAATTGCGTCCCGATTCATCACATCGTCCTCCAGCAGAATTGTCTCCATGGGTCTATTGCTGCCTCGGGTACCTTATGGTCGTTCTCCCGTGAGTCTAGATTATCGAATGGGACGAAAAACTGATAGTTAATTGTAACATTCAGGGCTTCCTAATGACGATGGAACACTCAAATTGCGTCACGATTCAATACATCGTCCTCCAGCAGACTTGTCTCCATGGGTCAATTGCTGCCTCGGGCACCTTATGGCCGTTCTGCTGTGAGTCAAAGATTTTCGAATCAGACGAAAAACTGATAGTGAATTGTAACATTCAGGGCCACCTAATGGCGATGGACCACACAAATTGCGTCCCGATTCAATACATCGTCCTCCAGCCGACTTGTCTTCATGGGTCTATTGCTGCCTCGGGCACCATATGGCCGTTCTGCTGTGAGACAAAGATTTTCGAATCTGACGAAAAACTGATAGTGAATTGTAGCATTCAGGGCCACCTAATGACGATGGATCACTCAAATTGCGTCCCGATTCAATACATCGTCCTCCAGCCGACTTTTCTCCATAGGTCTATTGCAGCCTCGGGCACCTTATGGCCGTTCTGCTGTGAGTCAAAGATTTTCGAATCGGACGAAAAACTGATAGTGAATTGTAACGTTCAGGGCCACCTAATGACGATCGATCACTCAAATTGCGTCCCGATTCAATACATCGTCCTCCAGCAGACTTGTCTCCATAGGTCTATTGCTGCCTCGGGCACCTTATGGCCGTTCTGCTGTGGGTCAAAGATTTTCGAATCGGACGAAAAACTGATAGTGAATTGTAACGTTCAGTGCCACGTAATGACGATGGAACAATCAAATTGCGTCCCGATTCAATACATCGTCATCCAGAAGACTTGTCTCCATGGGTCTATTGCTGCCTCGGCCACCTTATGGCCGTTCTGCTGCGAGTCAAAGATTTTCGAATCGGACGAAAAACTGATAGTGAATTGTAACGTTCAGGCCACCTAATGACGATGGATCACTCAAGTTGCGTCCCGATTCAATACATCGTCCTCCAGCAGACTTGTCTCCATGGGTCTATTACTGCCTCGGGCACCTTATGGCCGTTCTGCTGTGACTCAAAGATTTTCGAATCGGACGAAAAACTGATAGTGAGTTGTAACGTTCAGGACCTCCTAATGACGATGGAACACTCAAATTGCGTCCCGATTCAATACCTCGTCCTCCAGCAGACTTGTTCCATGTGTCTATTACTGCCTCGGGCAGCTTATGGCCGTTCTGCTGTGAGTCAAAGATTTTCGAATCGGACGAAAAACTGATAGTGAATTGTAACGTTCAGGGCCACCTAATGACGATGGATCACTCAAATTGCGTCCCGATTCATCACATCGTCCTCCAGCAGACTTGTCTCCATGGGTCTATTGCTGCCTCGGGTACCTTATGGTCGTTCTCCCGTGAGTCTAGATTATCGAATGGGACGAAAAACTGATAGTTAATTGTAACATTCAGGGCTTCCTAATGACGATGGAACACTCAAATTGCGTCGCGATTCAATACATCGTCCTCCAGCAGACTTGTCTCCATGGGTCAATTGCTGCCTCGGGCACCTTATGGCCGTTCTGCTGTGAGTCAAAGATTTTCGAATCAGACGAAAAACTGATAGTGAATTGTAACATTCAGGGCCAAGTAATGACCATGGACCACACAAATTGCGTCCCGATTCAATACATCGACCTCCAGCAGACTTGTCTTCATGGGTCTATTGCTGCCTCGGGCACCTTATGGCCGTTCTGCTGTGAGACAAAGATTTTCGAATCTGACGAAAAACTGATAGTGAATTGTAACATTCAGGGCCACCTAATGACGATGGATCACTCAAATTGCGTCCCGATTCAATACATCGTCCTCCAGCCGACTTGTCTCCATAGGTCTATTGCTGCCTCGGGCACCTTATGGCCGTTCTGCTGTGAGTCAAAGATTTTCGAATCGGACGAAAAACTGATAGTGAATTGTAACGTTCAGGGCCACCTAATGACGATCGATCACACAAATTGCGTCCCGATTCAATACATCGTCCTCCAGCAGACTTGTCTCCATGGGTCTATTGCTGCCTCGGGCACCTTATGGCCGTTCTGCTGTGAGTCAAAGATTTTCGAATCGGACGAAAAACTGATAGTGAATTGTAACGTTCAGGGCCACCTAATGACGATCGATCACTCAAATTGCGTCCCGATTCAATACATCGTCCTCCAGCAGACTTGTCTCCATGGGTCTATTGCTGCCTCGGGCACCTTATGGCCGTTCTGCTGTGAGTCAAAGATTTTCGAATCGGACGAAAAACTGATAGTGAATTGTAACGTTCAGGGCCACCTAATGACGATCGATCACTCAAATTGCGTCCCGATTCAATACATCGTCCTCCAGCAGACTTGTCTCAATGGGTCAATTGCTGCCTCGGGCACCTTATGGCCGTTCTGCTGTGAGTCAAAGATTTAATCGGACGAAAAACTGATAGTGACTTGTAACGTTCAGGGCCACCTAATGACGATGGAACACTCATATTGCGTCCCGATTAAATACATCGTCCTCCAGCAGACTTGTCTCCATGGGTCTATTGCTGCCTCGGGCACCTTATGGTCGTTCTCCCGTGAGTCTAGATTATCGAATGGGACGAAAAACTGATAGTTAATTGTAACATTCAGGGCTTCCTAATGACGATGGAACACTCAAATTGCGTCGCGATTCAATACATCGTCCTCCAGCAGACTTGTCTCCCTGGGTCAATTGCTGCCTCGGGCACCTTATGGCCGTTCTGCTGTGAGTCAAAGATTTTCGAATCGGATGAAAAACTGATAGTGAATTGTAACATTCAGGGCCACCTAATGACGAAGGACCACACAAATTGCGTCCCGATTCAATACATCGTCCTCCAGACGACTTGACTCCATGGGTCTATTGCTGCCTCGGGCATCTTATGGCCGTTCTGCTGTGAGTCTAGTTTATCGAATGGGACGAAAAACTGATAGTGAATTGTAACGTTCAGGGCCACCTAATGACGATGGAACACTCAAATTGCGTCCCGATTCAATACATCGTCGTCCAGCAGACTTGTCTCCATGGGTCAATTGCTGCCTCGGGCACCTTATGGCCGTTCTGCTGTGAGTCAAAGATTTTCGAATCGGACGAAAAGCTGATAGTGAATTGTAACATTCAGGGCCACCTAATTACGATGGACCACACAAATTGCGTCCCGATTCAGTACATCGTCCTCCAGCCGACTTGTCTTCATGGGTCTATTGCTGCCTCGGGCACCTTATGGCCGTTCTGCTGTGAGACAAAGATTTTCGAATCTGACGAAAAACTGATAGTGAATTGTAACATTCAGGGCCACCTAATGACGATGGATCACTCAAATTGCGTCCCGATTCAATACATCGTCCTCCAGCCGACTTGTCTCCATAGGTCTATTGCTGCCTCGGGCACCTTATGGCCGTTCTGCTGTGAGTCAAAGATTTTCGAATCTGACGAAAAACTGATAGTGAATTGTAACGTTCAGGGCCACCTAATGACGATCGATCACTCAATTTGCGTCCCGATTCAATACATCGTCCTCCAGCAGACTTGTCTCCATGGGTCTATTGCTGCCTCGGGCACCTTATGGTCGTTCTCCCGTGACTGTAGATTATCGAATGGGACGAAAAACTGATAGTGAATTGTAACATTCAGGGCTTCCTAATGACGATGGAACACTCAAATTGCGTCCCGATTCAATACATCGTCCTCCAGCAGACTTGTCTCCATGGGTCAATTGCTGCCTCGGGCACCTTATGGCCGTTCAGCTGTGAGTCAAAGATTTTCGAATCGGACGAAAAGCAGATAGTGAATTGTAACATTCAGGGAAACCTAATGACGATGGACCACACAAATTGCGTCCCGATTCAATACATCGTCCTCCAGCCGACTTGACTCCATGGGTCTATTGCTGCCTCGGGCATCTTATGGCCGTTCTGCTGTGAGTCTAGTTTATCGAATCGGACGAAAAACTGATAGTGAATTGTAACGTTCAGGGCCACTTAATGACGATGGATCACTCAAATTGCGTCCCGATTCAATTCATCGTCCTCCAGCAGACTAGTCTCCATGGGTCTGTTGCTGCCTTGGGCACCTTATGGTCGTTCTCCCGTGAGTCTAGATTATCGAATGGGACGAAAAACTGATAGTTAATTGTAACATTCAGGGCTTCCTAATGACGATGGAACACTCAAATTGCGTCCCGATTCAATACATCGTCCTCCAGCAGACTTGTCTCCATGGGTCAATTGCTGCCTCGGGCACCTTATGGCCGTTCTGCTGTGAGTCAAAGATTTTCGAATCGGACGAAAAACAGATAGTGAATTGTAACATTCAGGGCCACCTAATAAGGATGGATTACTCAAATTGCGTCCCGATTCAATACATCGTCCTCCAGCCGACTTGTCTCCATGGGTCTATTGCTGCCTCGGGCACCTTATGGCCGTTCTGCTGTGAGTCAAAGATTTTCGAATCGGACGAAAAACTGATAGTGAATTGTAACATTCAGGGCCACCTAATGACGATGGATCACTCAAATTGCGTCCCGATTCAATACATCGTCCTCCGGCCGACTTGTCTCCATGGGTCTATTGCTGTTTCGGGCACCTTATGGCCGTTCTGCTGTGAGTCAAAGATTTTGGAATCGGACGAAAAACTGATAGTGAATTGTAACGTTCAGGCCCTCCTAATGACGATGGAACACTCAAATTGCGTCTCGAATTAATACATCGTCCTCCAGCAGACTTGTCTTCATGGGTCTATTGCTGCCTCGGGCACCTTATGGCCGTTCTGCTGTGAGACAAAGAATTTCGAATCTGACGAAAAACTGATAGTGAATTGTAACATTCAGGCCACCTAATGACGATGGATCACTCAAATTGCGTCCCGATTCAATACATCGTACTCCAGCAGACTTGTCTCCATGGGTCTATTACTGCCTCGGGCAGCTTATGGCCGTTCTGCTGTGAGTCAAAGATTTAATCGAACGAAAAACTGATAGTGACTTGTAACGTTCAGGGCCACCTAATGACGATGGAACACTCATATTGCGTCCCGATTAAATACATCGTCCTCCAGCAGACTTGTCTCCATTGGTCTATTGCTGCCTCGGGCACCTTATGGCCGCTCTGCTGTGACTAAAAGATTTTCGAATCGGACGAAAAACTGATAGTGAATTGTAACGTTCAGGGCCACCTAATGACGATGGATCACTCAAATTGCGTCCCGATTCAATACATCGTCCTCCAGCCGACTTGACTCCATGGGTCTATTGCTGCCTCGGGCATCTTATGGCCGTTCTGCTGTGAGTCTAGTTTATCGAAAGGGACGAAAAACTGATAGTGAATTGTAACGTTCAGGGCCACCTAATGACGATGGAACACTCAAATTGCGTCCCGATTCAATACATCGTCCTCCAGCAGACTTGTCTCCATGGGTCAATTGCTGCCTCGGGCACCTTATGGCCGTTCTGCTGTGAGTCAAAGATTTTCGAATCGGACGAAAAACTGATAGTGAATTGTACTATTCAGTGCCACCTAATGACGATGGACCACACAAATTGCGTCCCGATTCAATACATCGTCCTCCAACAGACTTGTCTTCATGGGTCTATTGCTGCCTCGGGCACCTTATGGCCGTTCTGCTGTGACTAAAATATTTTTGAATCGGACGAAAAACTGATAGTGAATTGTAACCTTCAGGGCCTCCTAATGACGATGGAACACTCAAATTGCGTCCCGATTAGATACATCGTCCTCCAGCAGACTTGTCTCCATGGGTCTATTGCAGTCTTGGGCACCATATGGTCGTTCTCCCGTGAGTCTAGATTATCGACTGGGACGAAAAACTGATAGTTAATTGTAGCATTCAGGGCTTCCTAATAACGATGGAACACTCAAATTACGTCCCGAATCAATACATCGTCCTCCAGCAGACTTGTCTCCATGGGTCAATTGTATGCCTCGGGCACCTTATGGCCGTTCTGCTGTGAGTCAAAGATTTTCGAATCGGACGAAAAACTGATAGTGAATTGTAACATTCAGGGCCACCTAATGACGATGGATCACTCAAATTGCGTCCCGATTCAATACATCGTCCTCCAGCCGACTTGTCTCCATGGGGCTATTGCTGCCTCGGGCACCTTATGGCCGTTCTGCTGTGAGTCAAAGATTTTCGAATCGGACGAAAAACTGATAGTGAATTGCAACGTTCAGGGCCACCCAATGACGATGGATCATTCAAATTGCGTCCCGATGCAATACATCGTCCTCCAGCAGACTTGTCTCCATGGGTCTATTGCTGCCTCGGGCACCTTATGGCTGTTCGGCTGTGAGTGAAAGATTTTCGAATCGGACGAAAAACTGATAGTGAATTGTAACGTTCAGGGCCTCCTAATGACGATGGAACACTCAAATTGCGTCCCGATTCTATACATCATCCTCCAGCAGACTTGTCTTTATGGGTCTATTGCTGCCTCGGGCACCTTATGGCCGTTCTGCTGTGAGTCAAAGATTTTCGAATCTGCTGAAAAACTGATAGTGAATTGTAACATTCTGGGCCACCTAATGACGATGGATCACTCAAATTGCGTCCCGATTCAATACATCGTCCTCCAGCCGACTTGTCTCCATGGGTCTATCGCTGCCTCGGGCACCTAATGGCCGTTCTGCTGTGAGTCAAAGATTTTCGAATCGGACGAAAAACTGATAGTGAATTGTAACGTTCAGGCCCTCCTAATGACGATGGAACACTCAAATTGCGTCTCGATTCAATACATCGTCCTCCAGCAGACTTGTCTCCATGGGTCTATTGCTGCATCGGGCACCTTATGGCCGTTCTGCTGTAGGTCAAAGATTTTCGAATCGGACGAAAAACTGATAGTGAATTGTAACGTTCAGGGCCACCTAATGACGATGGATCACTCAAATTGCGTACCGATTCAATACATCGTCCTCCAGCAGACTTGTCTCCATGGGTCTATTGCTGCCTCCGGCACCTTATGGTCGTTCTCCCGTGAGTCTAGATTATCGAATGGGACGAAAAACTTATAGTTAATTGAAACATTCAGGGCTTCCTAACGACGATGGAACACTCAAATTGCGTCCCGATTCAATACATCGTCCTCCAGCAGACTTGACTCCATGGGTCAATTGATGCCTCGGGCACCTCTTGGCCGTTCTGCTGTGAGTCAAAGATTTTCGAATCGGACGAAAAACTGATAGTGAATTGTAACATTCAGGGCCACCTAATGACGATGGAACACACAAATTGCGTCCCGATTCAATACATCGTCCTCCAGCCGACTTGTCTCCATGAGTCTATTGCTGCCTCGGGCATCTTATGGCCGTTCTGCTGTGAGTCTAGTTTATCGAATGGGACGAAAAACTGATAGTGAATTGTAACGTTCAGGGCCACCTAATGACGATCGATCACTCAAATTGCGTCCCGATTCAATACATCGTCCTGCAGCAGACTTGTCTCCATGGGTCTATTGCTGCCTCGGGCACCTTATGGCCGTTCTGCTGTGAGTCAAAGATTTTCGAATTTGCTGAAAAACTGATAGTGAATTGTAACATTCTGTGCCACCTAATGACGATGGATCACTCAAATTGCGTCCCGATTCAATACATCGTCCTCCAGCCGACTTGTCTCCATGGGTCTATTGCTGCCTCGGGCACCTTATGGCCGTTCTGCTGTGAGTCAAAGATTTTCGAATCGGACGAAAAACTGATAGTGAATTGTAACGTTCAGGCCCTCCTAATGACGATGGAACACTCAAATTGCGTCTCGATTCAATACATCGTCCTCCAGCAGACTTGTCTTCATGGGTCTATTGCAGTCTCGGGCACCTTATGGCCGTTCTGCTGTGAGACAAAGATTTTCGAATCGGACGAAAAACTGATAGTGAATTGTAAGATTCAGGCCACCTAATGACGATGGATCACTCAAATTGTGTCCCGATTCAATACATCGTCCTCCAGCCGACTTGTCTCCATAGGTCTATTGCTGCCTCGGGCACCTTATGGCCGGTCTGCTGTGACTAAAAGATTTTCGAATCGGACGAAAAACTGATAGTGAATTGTAACGTTCAGGGCCTCCTAATGACGATGGAACACTCAAATTGCGTCCCGATTCAATACATCGTCCTCCAGCCGACTTGTCTCCATGGGTCTATTGCTGCCTCGGGTACCTTATGGCCGTTCTGCTGTAGGTCAAAGATTTTCGAATCGGACGAAAAACTGATAGTGAATTGTAACGTACAGGGCCATCTAATGACGATGGATCACTTAAATTGCGTACCGATTCAATACATCGTCCTCCAGCAGACTTGTCTCCATGGGTCTATTGCTGCCTCGGGCACCTTATGGTCGTTCTCCCGTGAGTCTAGATTATCGAATGGGACGAAAAACTGATAATTAATTGAAACATTCAGGGCCACCTAATGACGATGGAACAGTCAAATTGCATCCCGATTCAATACATCGTCCTCCAGCAGACTTGTCTCCATGGGTCTATTGCTGCCTCGGGCACCTTATGGCCGTTCTGCTGTAGGTCAAAGATTTTCGAATCGGACGAAAAACTGATAGTGAATTGTAACATTCAGGGCCACCTAATGACGATGGACCACACAAATTGCGTCCCGATTCAATACATCGACCTCCAGCAGACTTGTCTTCATGGGTCTATTGCTGCCTCGGGCACCTTATGGCCGTTCTGCTGTGAGACAAAGATTTTCGAATCTGACGAAAAACTGATAGTGAATTGTAACATTCAGGGCCACCTAATGACGATGGATCACTAAAATTGCGTCCCGATTCAATACATCGTCCTCCAGCCGACTTGTCTCCATAGGTCTATTGCTGCCTCGGGCACCTTATGGCCGTTCTGCTTTGAGTCAAAGATTTTCGAATCGGACGAAAAACTGATAGTGAATTGTAACGTTCAGGGCCACCTAATGACGATCGATCACACAAATTGCGTCCCGATTCAATACATCGTCCTCCAGCAGACTTGTCTCCATGGGTCTATTGCTGCCTCGGGCACCTTATGGCCGTTCTGCTGTGAGTCAAAGATTTTCGAATCGGACGAAAAACTGATAGTGAATTGTAACGTTCAGGGCCACCTAATGACGATGGATCACTCAAATTGCGTCCCGATTCAATACATCGTCCTCCAGGAGACTTGTCTCCATGGGTCTATTACTGCCTCGGGCAGCTTATGGCCGTTCTGCTGTGAGTCAAAGATTTAATCGGACGAAAAACTGATAGTGACTTGTAACGTTCAGGGCCACCTAATGACGATGGAACACTCATATTGCGTCCCGATTAAATACATCGTCCTCCAGCAGACTTGTCTCCATGGGTCTATTGCTGCCTCGGGCACCTTATGGTCGTTCTCCCGTGAGTCTAGATTATCGAATGGGACGAAAAACTGATAGTTAATTGTAACATTCAGGGCTTCCTAATGACGATGGAACACTCAAATTGCGTCGCGATTCAATACATCGTCCTCCAGCAGACTTGTCTCCATGGGTCAATTGCTGCCTCGGGCACCTTATGGCCGTTCTGCTGTGAGTCAAAGATTTTCGAATCGGATGAAAAACTGAAAGTGAATTGTAACATTCAGGGCCACCTAATGACGATGGACCACACAAATTGCGTCCCGATTCAATACATCGTCCTCCAGACGACTTGACTACATGGGTCTATTGCTGCCTCGGGCATCTTATGGCCATTCTGCTGTGAGTCTAGTTTATCGAATGGGACGAAAAACTGATAGTGAATTGTAACGTTCAGGGCCACCTAATGACGATGGAACACTCAAATTGCGTCCCGATTCAATACATCGTCGTCCAGCAGACTTATCTCCATGGGTCAATTGCTGCCTCGGGCACCTTATGGCCGTTCTGCTGTGAGTCAAAGATTTTCGAATCGGACGAAAAACTGATAGTGAATTGTAACATTCAGGGCCACCTAAATACGATGGACCACACAAATTGCGTCCCGATTCAATACATCGTCCTCCAGCCGACTTGTCTTCATGTGTCTATTGCTGCCTCGGGCACCTTATGGCCGTTCTGCTGTGAGACAAAGATTTTCGAATCTGACGAAAAACTGATAGTGAATTGTAACATTCAGGGCCACCTAATGACGATGGATCACTCAAATTGCGTCCCGATTCAATACATCGTCCTCCAGCCGACTTGTCTCCATAGGTCTATTGCTGCCTCGGGCACCTTATGGCCGTTCAGCTGTGACTAAAATATTTTCGAATCGGACGAAAAACTGATAGTGAATTGTAACGTTCAGGGCCACCTAATGACGATGGAACACTCAAATTGCGTCCCGATTAAATACATCGTCCTCCAGCAGGCTTGTCTCCATGGGTCTATTGCTGCCTCGGGCACCTTATGGCCGTTCTGCTGTGAGTCAAAGATTTTCGAATCGGACGAAAAACTGATAGTGAATTATAACGTTCAGGGCCACCTAATGACGATGGATCACTCAAATTGCGTCCCGATTCAATACATCGTCCTCCAGCAGACTTGTCTCCATGGGTCTATTGCTGCATCGGGCACCTTATGGCCGTTCTGCTGTGAGTCAAAGATTTTCGAATCGGACGAAAATCTCATAGTGAATTGTAACGTTCAGGGCCACCTAATGACGATGGAACACTCAAATTGCGTCCCGATTCAATACATCGTCCTCTAGCAGACTTGTCTCCATGGGTCTATTGCTGCCTCGGGCATCTTATGGCCGTTCTGCTGTGGGTCAAAGATTTTCGAATCGGACGAAAAACTGATAGTGAATTGCAACGTTCAGGGCCACGTAATGACGATGGACCAATCAAATTGCGTCCCGATTCAATACATCGTCATCCAGCAGACTTGTCTCCATGGGTCTATTGCTGCCTCGGGCACCTTATGGTCGTTCTCCCGTGAGTGTAGATTATCGAATGGGACGAAAAACTGATAGTGAATTGTAACATTCAGGGCTTCCTAATGACGATGGAACACTCAAATTGCGTCCCGATTCAATACATCGTCCTCCAGCAGACTTGTCTCCATGGGTCAATTGCTGCCTCGGGCACCTTATGGCCGTTCAGCTGTGAGTCAAAGTTTTTCGAATCGGACGAAAAACAGATAGTGAATTGTAACATTCAGGGAGACCTAATGACGATGGACCACACAAATTGCGTCCCGATTCAATACATCGTCCTCCAGCCGACTTGACTCCATGGGTCTATTGCTGCCTTGGGCATCTTATGGCCGTTCTGCTGTGAGTCTAGTTTATCGAATCGGACGAAAAACTGATAGTGAATTGTAACGTTCAGGGCCACTTAATGACGATGGATCACTCAAATTGCGTCCCGATTCAATTCATCGTCCTCCAGCAGACTAGTCTCCATGGGTCTGTTGCTGCCTTGGGCACCTTATGGTTGTTCTCCCGTGAGTCTAGATTATCGAATGGGACGAAAAACTGATAGTTAATTGTAACATTCAGGGCTTCCTAATGACGATGGAACACTCAAATTGCGTCCCGATTCAATACATCGTCCTCCAGCAGACTTGTCTCCATGGGTCAATTGCTGCCTCGGGCACCTTATGGCCGTTCTGCTGTGAGTCAAAGATTTTCGAATCGGACGAAAAACAGATAGTGAATTGTAACATTCAGGGCCACCTAATGACGATGGATCACTCAAATTGCGTCCCGATTCAATACATCGTCCTCCAGCCGACTTGTCTCCATGGGTCTATTGCTGCCTCGGGCACCTTATGGCCGTTCTGCTGTGAGTCAAAGATTTTCGAATCGGACGAAAAACTGATAGTGAATTGTAACATTCAGGGCCACCTAATGGCGATGGATCACTCAAATAGTGTCCCGATTCAATACATCGTCCTCCAGCCGACTTGTCTCCATGGGTCAATTGCTGCCTCGGTCACCTAATGGCCGTTCTGCTGTGAGTCAAAGATTTTAGAATCGGACGAAAAACTGATAGTGAATTGCAACGTTCAGGGCCACCCAATGACGATGGATCACTCAAATTGCGTCCCGATGCAATACATCGTCCTCCAGCAGACTTGTCTCCATGGGTCTATTGCTGCCTCGGGCACCTTATGGCCGTTCTGCTGTGCGTCAAAGATTTTCGAATCTGCTGAAAAACTGATAATGAATTGTAACATTCTGGGCTACCTGATGACGATGGATCACTCAAATTGCGTTTCGATTCAATACATCGTCCTCCAGCCGACTTGTCTCCATGGGTCTATTTCTGCCTCGGGCACCTTATGGCCGTTCTGCTGTGAGTCAAAGATTTTGGAATCGGACGAAAAACTGATAGTGAATTGTAACGTTCAGGCCCTCCTAATGACGATGGAACACTCAAATTGCGTCTCGAATCAATACATCGTCCTCCAGCAGACTTGTCTTCATGGGTCTATTGCTGCCTCGGGCACCTTATGGCCGTTCTGCTGTGAGACAAAGAATTTCGAATCTGACGAAAAACTGATAGTGAATTGTAACATTCAGGCCACCTAATGACGATGGATCACTCAAATTGGGTCCCGATTCAATACATCGTACTCCAGCAGACTTGTCTCCATGGGTCTATTACTGCCTCGGGCAGCTTATGGCCGTTCTGCTGTGAGTCAAAGATTTAATCGGACGAAAAACTGATAGTGACTTGTAACGTTCAGGGCCACCTAATGACGATGGAACACTCATATTGCGTCCCGATTAAATACATCGTCCTCCAGCAGACTTGTCTCCATTGGTCTATTGCTGCCTCGGGCACCTTATGGCCGCTCTGCTGTGACTATAAGATTTTCGAATCGGACGAAAAACTGATAGTGAATTGTAACGTTCAGGGCCACCTAATGACGATGGATCACTCAAATTGCGTCCCGATTCAATACATCGTCCTCCAGACGACTTGACTCCATGGGTCTATTGCTGCCTCGGGCATCTTATGGCCGTTCTGCTGTGAGTCTAGTTTATCGCATGGGACGAAAAACTGATAGTGAATTGTAACGTTCGAGGCCACCTAATGACGATGGAACACTCAAATTGCGTCCCGATTCAATACATCGTCCTCCAGCAGACTTGTCTTCATGGGTCTATTGCTGCCTTGGGCACATTATGGCCGTTCTGCTGTGACTAAAATATTTTTGAATCGGACGAAAAACTGATAGTGAATTGTAACCTTCAGGGCGTCCTAATGACGATGGAACACTCAAATTGCGTCCCGATTAGATACATCGTCCTCCAGCAGACTTGTCTCCATGGGTCTATTGCAGTCTTGGGCACCTTATGGTCGTTCTCCCGTGAGTTTAGATTATCGAATGGGACGAAAAACTGATAGTTAATTGTAGCATTCAGGGCTTCCTAATGACGATGGAACACTCAAATTGCGTCCCGAATCAATACATCGTCCTCCAGCAGACTTGTCTCCATGGGTCAATTGCTGCCTCGGGCACCTTATGGCCGTTCTGCTGTGAGTCAAAGAATTTCGAATCAGACGAAAAACTGATAGTGAATTGTAACATTCAGGGCCACCTAATGGCGCTGGACCACACAAATTGCGTCCCGATTCAATACATCGTCCTCCAGCCGACTTGTCTTCATGGGTCTATTGCTGCCTCGGGCACCATATGGCCGTTCTGCTGTGAGACAAAGATTTTCGAATCTGACGAAAAACTGATAGTGAATTGTAGCATTCAGGGCCACCTAATGACGATGGATCACTCAAATTGCGTCCCGATTCAATATATCGTCCTCCAGCAGACTTGTCTCCATGGGTCTATTGCTGCCTCGGGCACCTTATGGCCGTTCTGCTGTGAGTCAAAGATTTTCGAATCGGACGAAAAACTGATAGTGAATTGTAACGTTCAGGGCCACCTAATGACGATCGATCACTCAAATTGCGCCCGATTCAATACATCGTCCTCCAGCAGACTTGTCTCAATGGGTCAATTGCTGCCTCGGGCACCTTATGGCCGTTCTGCTGTGAGTCAAAGATTTAATCGGACGAAAAACTGATAGTGACTTGTAACGTTCAGGGCCACCTAATGACGATGGAACACTCATATTGCGTACCGATTAAATACATCGTCCTCCAGCAGACTTGTCTCCATGGGTCTATTGCTGCCTCGGGCACCTTATGGTCGTTCTCCCGTGAGTCTAGATTATCGAATGGGACGAAAAACTGATAGTTAATTGTAACATTCAGGGCTTCCTAATGACGATGGAACACTCAAATTGCGTCGCGATTCAATACATCGTCCTCCAGCAGACTTGTCTCCCTGGGTCAATTGCTGCCTCGGGCACCTTATGGCCGTTCTGCTGTGAGTCAAAGATTTTCGAATCGGATGAAAAACTGATAGTGAATTGTAACATTCAGGGCCACCTAATGACGAAGGACCACACAAATTGCGTCCCGATTCAATACATCGTCCTCCAGACGACTTGACTCCATGGGTCTATTGCTGCCTCGGGCATCTTATGGCCGTTCTGCTGTGAGTCTTGTTTATCGAATGGGACGAAAAACTGATAGTGAATTGTAACGTTCAGGGCCACCTAATGACGATGGAACACTCAAATTGCGTCCCGATTCAATACATCGTCGTCCAGCAGACTTGTCTCCATGGGTCAATTGCTGCCTCGGGCACCTTATGGCCGTTCTGCTGTGAGTCAAAGATTTTCGAATCGGACGAAAAGCTGATAGTGAATTGTAACATTCAGGGCCACCTAATTACGATGGACCACACAAATTGCGTCCCGATTCAGTACATCGTCCTCCAGCCGACTTGTCTTCATGGGTCTATTGCTGCCTCGGGCACCTTATGGCCGTTCTGCTGTGAGACAAAGATTTTTGAATCTGACGAAAAACTGATAGTGAATTGTAACATTCAGGGCCACCTAATGACGATGGATCACTCAAATTGCGTCCCGATTCAATACATCGTCCTCCAGCCGACTTGTCTCCATAGGTCTATTGCTGCCTCGGGCACCTTATGGCCGTTCTGCTGTGAGTCAAAGATTTTCGAATCTGACGAAAAACTGATAGTGAATTGTAACGTTCAGGGCCACCTAATGACGATCGATCACTCAATTTGCGTCCCGATTCAATACATCGTCCTCCAGCAGACTTGTCTCCATGGGTCTATTGCTGCCTCGGGCACCTTATGGTCGTTCTCCCGTGAGTGTAGATTATCGAATGGGACGAAAAACTGATAGTGAATTGTAACATTCAGGGCTTCCTAATGACGATGGAACACTCAAATTGCGTCCCGATTCAATACATCGTCCTCCAGCAGACTTGTCTCCATGGGTCAATTGCTGCCTCGGGCACCTTATGGCCGTTCAGCTGTGAGTCAAAGATTTTCGAATCGGACGAAAAGCAGATAGTGAATTGTAACATTCAGGGAAACCTAATGACGATGGACCACACAAATTGCGTCCCGATTCAATACATCGTCCTCCAGCCGACTTGACTCCATGGGTCTATTGCTGCCTCGGGCATCTTATGGCCGTTCTGCTGTGAGTCTAGTTTATCGAATCGGACGAAAAACTGATAGTGAATTGTAACGTTCAGGGCCACTTAATGACGATGGATCACTCAAATTGCGTCCCGATTCAATTCATCGTCCTCCAGCAGACTAGTCTCCATGGGTCTGTTGCTGCCTTGGGCACCTTATGGTCGTTCTCCCGTGAGTCTAGATTATCGAATGGGACGAAAAACTGATAGTTAATTGTAACATTCAGGGCTTCCTAATGACGATGGAACACTCAAATTGCGTCCCGATTCAATACATCGTCCTCCAGCAGACTTGTCTCCATGGGTCAATTGCTGCCTCGGGCACCTTATGGCCGTTCTGCTGTGAGTCAAATATTTTCGAATCGGACGAAAAACAGATAGTGAATTGTAACATTCAGGGCCACCTAATGAGGATGGATTACTCAAATTGCGTCCCGATTCAATACATCGTCCTCCAGCCGACTTGTCTCCATGGGTCTATTGCTGCCTCGGGCACCTTATGGCCGTTCTGCTGTGAGTCAAAGATTTTCGAATCGGACGAAAAACTGATAGTGAATTGTAACATTCAGGGCCACCTAATGACGATGGATCACTCAAATTGCGTCCCGATTCAATACATCGTCCTCCGGCCGACTTGTCTCCATGGGTCTATTGCTGTTTCGGGCACCTTATGGCCGTTCTGCTGTGAGTCAAAGATTTTGGAATCGGACGAAAAACTGATAGTGAATTGTAACGTTCAGGCCCTCCTAATGACGATGGAACACTCAAATTGCGTCTCGAATCAATACATCGTCCTCCAGCAGACTTGTCTTCATGGGTCTATTGCTGCCTCGGGCACCTTATGGCCGTTCTGCTGTGAGACAAAGAATTTCGAATCTGACGAAAAACTGATAGTGAATTGTAACATTCAGGCCACCTAATGACGATGGATCACTCAAATTGCGTCCCGATTCAATACATCGTACTCCAGCAGACTTGTCTCCATGGGTCTATTACTGCCTCGGGCAGCTTATGGCCGTTCTGCTGTGAGTCAAAGATTTAATCGAACGAAAAACTGATAGCGACTTGTAACGTTCAGGGCCACCTAATGACGATGGAACACTCATATTGCGTCCCGATTAAATACATCGTCCTCCAGCAGACTTGTCTCCATTGGTCTATTGCTGCCTCGGGCACCTTATGGCCGCTCTGCTGTGACTAAAAGATTTTCGAATCGGACGAAAAACTGATAGTGAATTGTAACGTTCAGGGCCACCTAATGACGATGGATCACTCAAATTGCGTCCCGATTCAATACATCGTCCTCCAGCCGACTTGACTCCATGGGTCTATTGCTGCCTCGGGCATCTTATGGCCGTTCTGCTGTGAGTCTAGTTTATCGAAAGGGACGAAAAACTGATAGTGAATTGTAACGTTCAGGGCCACCTAATGACGATGGAACACTCAAATTGCGTCCCGATTCAATACATCGTCCTCCAGCAGACTTGTCTCCATGGGTCAATTGCTGCCTCGGGCACCTTATGGCCGTTCTGCTGTGAGTCAAAGATTTTCGAATCGGACGAAAAACTGATAGTGAATTGTACTATTCAGGGCCACCTAATGACGATGGACCACACAAATTGCGTCCCGATTCAATACATCGTCCTCCAGCCGACTTGTCTTCATGGGTCTATTGCTGCCTCGGGCACCTTATGGCCGTTCTGCTGTGACTAAAATATTTTTGAATCGGACGAAAAACTGATAGTGAATTGTAACCTTCAGGGCCTCCTAATGACGATGGAACACTCAAATTGCGTCCCGATTAGATACATCGTCCTCCAGCAGACTTGTCTCCATGGGTCTATTGCAGTCTTGGGCACCATATGGTCGTTCTCCCGTGAGTCTAGATTATCGACTGGGACGAAAAACTGATAGTTAATTGTAGCATTCAGGGCTTCCTAATGACGATGGAACACTCAAATTGCGTCCCGAATCAATACATCGTCCTCCAGCAGACTTGTCTCCATGGGTCAATTGTATGCCTCGGGCACCTTATGGCCGTTCTGCTGTGAGTCAAAGATTTTCGAATCGGACGAAAAACTGATAGTGAATTGTAACATTCAGGGCCACCTAATGACGATGGATCACTCAAATTGCGTCCCGATTCAATACATCGTCCTCCAGCCGACTTGTCTCCATGGGGCTATTGCTGCCTCGGGCACCTTATGGCCGTTCTGCTGTGAGTCAAAGATTTTCGAATCGGACGAAAAACTGATAGTGAATTGCAACGTTCAGGGCCACCCAATGACGATGGATCATTCAAATTGCGTCCCGATGCAATACATCGTCCTCCAGCAGACTTGTCTCCATGGGTCTATTGCTGCCTCGGGCACCTTATGGCTGTTCGGCTGTGAGTGAAAGATTTTCGAATCGGACGAAAAACTGATAGTGAATTGTAACGTTCAGGGCCTCCTAATGACGATGGAACACTCAAATTGCGTCCCGATTCTATACATCATCCTCCAGCAGACTTGTCTCCATGGGTCTATTGCTGCCTCGGGCACCTTATGGCCGTTCTGCTGTGAGTCAAAGATTTTCGAATCTGCTGAAAAACTGATAGTGAATTGTAACATTCTGGGCCACCTAATGACGATGGATCACTCAAATTGCGTCCCGATTCAATACATCGTCCTCCAGCCGACTTGTCTCCATGGGTCTATCGCTGCCTCGGGCACCTAATGGCCGTTCTGCTGTGAGTCAAAGATTTTCGAATCGGACGAAAAACTGATAGTGAATTGTAACGTTCAGGCCCTCCTAATGACGATGGAACACTCAAATTGCGTCTCGATTCAATACATCGTCCTCCAGCAGACTTGTCTCCATGGGTCTATTGCTGCATCGGGCACCTTATGGCCGTTCTGCTGTAGGTCAAAGATTTTCGAATCGGACGAAAAACTGATAGTGAATTGTAACGTTCAGGGCCACCTAATGACGATGGATCACTCAAATTGCGTACCGATTCAATACATCGTCCTCCAGCAGACTTGTCTCCATGGGTCTATTGCTGCCTCCGGCACCTTATGGTCGTTCTCCCGTGAGTCTAGATTATCGAATGGGACGAAAAACTTATAGTTAATTGAAACATTCAGGGCTTCCTAACGACGATGGAACACTCAAATTGCGTCCCGATTCAATACATCGTCCTCCAGCAGACTTGACTCCATGGGTCAATTGATGCCTCGGGCACCTTATGGCCGTTCTGCTGTGAGTCAAAGATTTTCGAATCGGACGAAAAACTGATAGTGAATTGTAACATTCAGGGCCACCTAATGACGATGGAACACACAAATTGCGTCCCGATTCAATACATCGTCCTCCAGCCGACTTGTCTCCATGAGTCTATTGCTGCCTCGGGCATCTTATGGCCGTTCTGCTGTGAGTCTAGTTTATCGAATGGGACGAAAAACTGATAGTGAATTGTAACGTTCAGGGCCACCTAATGACGATCGATCACTCAAATTGCGTCCCGATTCAATACATCGTCCTGCAGCAGACTTGTCTCCATGGGTCTATTGCTGCCTCGGGCACCTTATGGCCGTTCTGCTGTGAGTCAAAGATTTTCGAATTTGCTGAAAAACTGATAGTGAATTGTAACATTCTGTGCCACCTAATGACGATGGATCACTCAAATTGCGTCCCGATTCAATACATCGTCCTCCAGCCGACTTGTCTCCATGGGTCTATTGCTGCCTCGGGCACCTTATGGCCGTTCTGCTGTGAGTCAAAGATTTTCGAATCGGACGAAAAACTGATAGTGAATTGTAACGTTCAGGCCCTCCTAATGACGATGGAACACTCAAATTGCGTCTCGATTCAATACATCGTCCTCCAGCAGACTTGTCTTCATGGGTCTATTGCTGCCTCGGGCACCTTATGGCCGTTCTGCTGTGAGACAAAGATTTTCGAATCGGACGAAAAACTGATAGTGAATTGTAAGATTCAGGCCACCTAATGACGATGGATCACTCAAATTGTGTCCCGATTCAATACATCGTCCTCCAGCCGACTTGTCTCCATAGGTCTATTGCTGCCTCGGGCACCTTATGGCCGGTCTGCTGTGACTAAAAGATTTTCGAATCGGACGAAAAACTGATAGTGAATTGTAACGTTCAGGGCCTCCTAATGACGATGGAACACTCAAATTGCGTCCCGATTCAATACATCGTCCTCCAGCCGACTTGTCTCCATGGGTCTATTGCTGCCTCGGGTACCTTATGGCCGTTCTGCTGTAGGTCAAAGATTTTCGAATCGGACGAAAAACTGATAGTGAATTGTAACTTACAGGGCCATCTAATGACGATGGATCACTCAAATTGCGTACCGATTCAATACATCGTCCTCCAGCAGACTTGTCTCCATGGGTCTATTGCTGCCTCGGGCACCTTATGGTCGTTCTCCCGTGAGTCTAGATTATCGAATGGGACGAAAAACTGATAGTTAATTGAAACATTCAGGGCCACCTAATGACGATGGAACAGTCAAATTGCATCCCGATTCAATACATCGTCCTCCAGCAGACTTGTCTCCATGGGTCTATTGCTGCCTCGGGCACCTTATGGCCGTTCTGCTGTAGGTCAAAGATTTTCGAATCGGACGAAAAACTGATAGTGAATTGTAACATTCAGGGCCACCTAATGACGATGGACCACACAAATTGCGTCCCGATTCAATACATCGACCTCCAGCAGACTTGTCTTCATGGGTCTATTGCTGCCTCGGGCACCTTATGGCCGTTCTGCTGTGAGACAAAGATTTTCGAATCTGACGAAAAACTGATAGTGAATTGTAACATTCAGGGCCACCTAATGACGATGGATCACTAAAATTGCGTCCCGATTCAATACATCGTCCTCCAGCCGACTTGTCTCCATAGGTCTATTGCTGCCACGGGCACCTTATGGCCGTTCTGCTTTGAGTCAAAGATTTTCGAATCGGACGAAAAACTGATAGTGAATTGTAACGTTCAGGGCCACCTAATGACGATCGATCACACATATTGCGTCCCGATTCAATACATCGTCCTCCAGCAGACTTGTCTCCATGGGTCTATTGCTGCCTCGGGCACCTTATGGCCGTTCTGCTGTGACTAAAAGATTTTCGAATCGGACGAAAAACTGATAGTGAATTGTAACGTTCAGGGCCACCTAATGACGATGGATCACTCAAATTGCGTCCCGATCCAATACATCGTCCTCCAGGAGACTTGTCTCCATGGGTCTATTACTGCCTCGGGCAGCTTATGGCCGTTCTGCTGTGAGTCAAAGATTTAATCGGACGAAAAACTGATAGTGACTTGTAACGTTCAGGGCCACCTAATGACGATGGATCACTCATATTGCGTCCCGATTAAATACATCGTCCTCCAGCAGACTTGTCTCCATGGGTCTATTGCTGCCTCGGGCACCTTATGGTCGTTCTCCCGTGAGTCTAGATTATCGAATGGGACGAAAAACTGATAGTTAATTGTAACATTCAGGGCTTCCTAATGACGATGGAACACTCAAATTGCGTCGCGATTCAATACATCGTCCTCCAGCAGACTTGTCTCCATGGGTCAATTGCTGCCTCGGGCACCTTATGGCCGTTCTGCTGTGAGTCAAAGATTTTCGAATCGGATGAAAAACTGATAGTGAATTGTAACATTCAGGGCCACCTAATGACGATGGACCACACAAATTGCGTCCCGATTCAATACATCGTCCTCCAGACGACTTGACTACATGGGTCTATTGCTGCCTCGGGCATCTTATGGCCATTCTGCTGTGAGTCTAGTTTATCGAATGGGACGAAAAACTGATAGTGAATTGTAACGTTCAGGGCCACCTAATGACGATGGAACACTCAAATTGCGTCCCGATTCAATACATCGTCGTCCAGCAGACTTATCTCCATGGGTCAATTGCTGCCTCGGGCACCTTATGGCCGTTCTGCTGTGAGTCAAAGAATTTCGAATCGGACGAAAAACTGATAGTGAATTGTAACATTCAGGGCCACCTAAATACGATGGACCACACAAATTGCGTCCCGATTCAATACATCGTCCTCCAGCCGACTTGTCTTCATGGGTCTATTGCTGCCTCGGGCACCTTATGGCCGTTCTGCTGTGAGACAAAGATTTTCGAATCTGACGAAAAACTGATAGTGAATTGTAACATTCAGGGCCACCTAATGACGATGGATCACTCAAATTGCGTCCCGATTCAATACATCGTCCTCCAGCCGACTTGTCTCCATAGGTCTATTGCTGCCTCGGGCACCTTATGGCCGTTCAGCTGTGACTAAAATATTTTCGAATCGGACGAAAAACTGATAGTGAATTGTAACGTTCAGGGCCACCTAATGACGATTGAACACTCAAATTGCGTCCCGATTAAATACATCGTCCTCCAGCAGACTTGTCTCCATGGGTCTATTGCTGCCTCGGGCACCTTATGGCCGTTCTGCTGTGAGTCAAAGATTTTCGAATCGGACGAAAAACTGATAGTGAATTATAACGTTCAGGGCCACCTAATGACGATGGATCACTCAAATTGCGTCCCGATTCAATACATCGTCCTCCAGCAGACTTGTCTCCATGGGTCTATTGCTGCATCGGGCACCTTATGGCCGTTCTGCTGTGAGTCAAAGATTTTCGAATCGGCCGAAAATCTCATAGTGAATTGTAACGTTCAGGGCCACCTAATGACGATGGAACACTCAAATTGCGTCCCGATTCAATACATCGTCCTCCAGCAGACTTGTCTCCATGGGTCTATTGCTTCCTCGGGCATCTTATGGCCGTTCTGCTGTGGGTCAAAGATTTTCGAATCGGACGAAAAACTGATAGTGAATTGCAACGTTCAGGGCCACGTAATGACGATGGACCAATCAAATTGCGTCCCGATTCAATACATCGTCATCCAGCAGACTTGTCTCCATGGGTCTATTGCTGCCTCGGGCACCTTATGGTCGTTCTCCCGTGAGTGTAGATTATCGAATGGGACGAAAAACTGATAGTGAATTGTAACATTCAGGGCTTCCTAATGACGATGGAACACTCAAATTGCGTCCCGATTCAATACATCGTCCTCCAGCAGACTTGTCTCCATGGGTCAATTGCTGCCTCGGGCACCTTATGGCCGTTCAGCTGTGAGTCAAAGTTTTTCGAATCGGATGAAAAACAGATAGTGAATTGTAACATTCAGGGAGACCTAATGACGATGGACCACACAAATTGCGTCCCGATTCAATACATCGTCCTCCAGCCGACTTGACTCCATGGGTCTATTGCTGCCTTGGGCATCTTATGGCCGTTCTGCTGTGAGTCTAGTTTATCGAATCGGACGAAAAACTGATAGTGAATTGTAACGTTCAGGGCCACTTAATGACGATGGATCACTCAAATTGCGTCCCGATTCAATTCATCGTCCTCCAGCAGACTAGTCTCCATGGGTCTGTTGCTGCCTTGGGCACCTTATGGTCGTTCTCCCGTGAGTCTAGATTATCGAATGGGACGAAAAACTGATAGTTAATTGTAACATTCAGGGCTTCCTAATGACGATGGAACACTCAAATTGCGTCCCGATTCAATACATCGTCCTCCAGCAGACTTGTCTCCATGGGTCAATTGCTGCCTCGGGCACCTTATGGCCGTTCTGCTGTGAGTCAAAGATTTTCGAATCGGACGAAAAACAGATAGTGAATTGTAACATTCAGGGCCTCCTAATGACGATGGATCACTCAAATTGCGTCCCGATTCAATACATCGTCCTCCAGCCGACTTGTCTCCATGGGTCTATTGCTACCTCGGGCACCTTATGGCCGTTCTGCTGTGAGTCAAAGATTTTCGAATCGGACGAAAAACTGATAGTGAATTGTAACATTCAGGGCCACCTAATGGCGATGGATCACTCAAATAGTGTCCCGATTCAATACATCGTCCTCCAGCCGACTTGTCTCCATGGGTCAATTGCTGCCTCGGTCACCTAATGGCCGTTCTGCTGTGAGTCAAAGATTTTAGAATCGGACGAAAAACTGATAGTGAATTGCAACGTTCAGGGCCACCCAATGACGATGGATCACTCAAATTGCGTCCCGATGCAATACATCGTCCTCCAGCAGACTTGTCTCCATGGGTCTATTGCTGCCTCGGGCACCTTATGGCCGTTCTGCTGTGCGTCAAAGATTTTCGAATCTGCTGAAAAACTGATAATGAATTGTAACATTCTGGGCTACCTAATGACGATGGATCACTCAAATTGCGTCCCGATTCAATACATCGTCCTCCAGCCGACTTGTCTCCATGGGTCTATTGCTGCCTCGGGCACCTTATGGCCGTTCTGCTGTGAGTCAAAGATTTTGGAATCGGACGAAAAACTGATAGTGAATTGTAACGTTCAGGCCCTCCTAATGACGATGGAACACTCAAATTGCGTCTCGAATCAATACATCGTCCTCCAGCAGACTTGTCTTCATGGGTCTATTGCTGCCTCGGGCACCTTATGGCCGTTCTGCTGTGAGACAAAGAATTTCGAATCTGACGAAAAACTGATAGTGAATTGTAACATTCAGGCCACCTAATGACGATGGATCACTCAAATTGGGTCCCGATTCAATACATCGTACTCCAGCAGACTTGTCTCCATGGGTCTATTACTGCCTCGGGCAGCTTATGGCCGTTCTGCTGTGAGTCAAAGATTTAATCGGACGAAAAACTGATAGTGACTTGTAACGTTCAGGGCCACCTAATGACGATGGAACACTCATATTGCGTCCCGATTAAATACATCGTCCTCCAGCAGACTTGTCTCCATGGGTCTATTGCTGCCTCGGGCACCTTATGGCCGTTCTGCTGTGAGTCAAAGATTTTCGAATCGGACG
Organism: Schistocerca cancellata; assembly: GCF_023864275.1. NCBI lineage: Eukaryota > Metazoa > Arthropoda > Insecta > Orthoptera > Acrididae > Schistocerca > Schistocerca cancellata. Next base: position 522,792,254 of record NC_064634.1, on the reverse strand, counting down.
AAAAACTGATAGTGAATTATAACGTTCAGGGCCACCTAATGACGATGGATCACTCAAATTGCGTCCCGATTCAATACATCGTCCTCCAGCAGACTTGTCTCCATGGGTCTATTGCTGCATCGGGCACCTTATGGCCGTTCTGCTGTGAGTCAAAGATTTTCGAATCGGACGAAAATCTCATAGTGAATTGTAACGTTCAGGGCCACCTAATGACGATGGAACACTCAAATTGCGTCCCGATTCAATACATCGTCCTCCAGCAGACTTGTCTCCATGGGTCTATTGCTGCCTCGGGCATCTTATGGCCGTTCTGCTGTGGGTCAAAGATTTTCGAATCGGACGAAAAACTGATAGTGAATTGCAACGTTCAGGGCCACGTAATGACGATGGACCAATCAAATTGCGTCCCGATTCAATACATCGTCATCCAGCAGACTTGTCTCCATGGGTCTATTGCTGCCTCGGGCACCTTATGGTCGTTCTCCCGTGAGTGTAGATTATCGAATGGGACGAAAAACTGATAGTGAATTGTAACATTCAGGGCTTCCTAATGACGATGGAACACTCAAATTGCGTCCCGATTCAATACATCGTCCTCCAGCAGACTTGTCTCCATGGGTCAATTGCTGCCTCGGGCACCTTATGGCCGTTCAGCTGTGAGTCAAAGTTTTTCGAATCGGACGAAAAACAGATAGTGAATTGTAACATTCAGGGAGACCTAATGACGATGGACCACACAAATTGCGTCCCGATTCAATACATCGTCCTCCAGCCGACTTGACTCCATGGGTCTATTGCTGCCTTGGGCATCTTATGGCCGTTCTGCTGTGAGTCTAGTTTATCGAATCGGACGAAAAACTGATAGTGAATTGTAACGTTCAGGGCCACTTAATGACGATGGATCACTCAAATTGCGTCCCGATTCAATTCATCGTCCTCCAGCAGACTAGTCTCCATGGGTCTGTTGCTGCCTTGGGCACCTTATGGTCGTTCTCCCGTGAGTCTAGATTATCGAATGGGACGAAAAACTGATAGTTAATTGTAACATTCAGGGCTTCCTAATGACGATGGAACACTCAAATTGCGTCCCGATTCAATACATCGTCCTCCAGCAGACTTGTCTCCATGGGTCAATTGCTGCCTCGGGCACCTTATGGCCGTTCTGCTGTGAGTCAAAGATTTTCGAATCGGACGAAAAACAGATAGTGAATTGTAACATTCAGGGCCTCCTAATGACGATGGATCACTCAAATTGCGTCCCGATTCAATACATCGTCCTCCAGCCGACTTGTCTCCATGGGTCTATTGCTACCTCGGGCACCTTATGGCCGTTCTGCTGTGAGTCAAAGATTTTCGAATCGGACGAAAAACTGATAGTGAATTGTAACATTCAGGGCCACCTAATGGCGATGGATCACTCAAATAGTGTCCCGATTCAATACATCGTCCTCCAGCAGACTTGTCTCCATGGGTCTATTGCTGCCTCGGGCACCTTATGGCCGTTCTGCTGTGAGTCAAAGATTTTGGAATCGGACGAAAAACTGATAGTGAATTGTAACGTTCAGGCCCTCCTAATGACGATGGAACACTCAAATTGCGTCTCGAATCAATACATCGTCCTCCAGCAGACTTGTCTTCATGGGTCTATTGCTGCCTCGGGCACCTTATGGCCGTTCTGCTGTGAGACAAAGAATTTCGAATCTGACGAAAAACTGATAGTGAATTGTAACATTCAGGCCACCTAATGACGATGGATCACTCAAATTGGGTCCCGATTCAATACATCGTACTCCAGCAGACTTGTCTCCATGGGTCTATTACTGCCTCGGGCAGCTTATGGCCGTTCTGCTGTGAGTCAAAGATTTAATCGGACGAAAAACTGATAGTGACTTGTAACGTTCAGGGCCACCTAATGACGATGGAACACTCATATTGCGTCCCGATTAAATACATCGTCCTCCAGCAGACTTGTCTCTATTGGTCTATTGCTGCCTCGGGCACCTTATGGCCGCTCTGCTGTGACTATAAGATTTTCGAATCGGACGAAAAACTGATAGTGAATTGTAACGTTCAGGGCCACCTAATGACAATGGATCACTCAAATTGCGTCCCGATTCAATACATCGTCCTCCAGCCGACTTGACTCCATGGGACTATTGCTGCCTCGGGCATCTTATGGCCGTTCTGCTGTGAGTCTAGTTTATCGAATGGGACGAAAAACTGATAGTGAATTGTAACGTTCAGGGCCACCTAATGACGATCGATCACTCAAATTGCGTTCCGATTCAATACATCGTCCTGCAGCAGACTTGTCTGCATGGGTCTATTGCTGCCTCGGGCACCTTATGGCCGTTCTGCTGTGAGTCAAAGATTTTCGAATCGGACGAAAAACTGATAGTGAATTGTGACATTCAGGGAGACCTAATGACGATGGACCACACAAACTGCATCCCGATTCATTCATCGTCCTCCAGCCGACTTGTCTCCATGGGTCTATTGCTGCCTCGGGCACCTTATGGCCGTTCTGCTGTGAGTCAAAGATTTTCGAATTTGCTGAAAAACTGATAGTGAATTTTAACATTCTGTGCCACCTAATGACGATGGATCACTCAAATTGCGTCCCGATTCAATACATCGTCCTCCAGCCGACTTGTCTCCATGGGTCTATTGCTGCCTCGGGCACCTTATGGCCGTTCTGCTGTGAGTCAAAGATTTTCGAATCGGACGAAAAACTGATAGTGAATTGTAACGTTCAGGCCCTCCTAATGACGATGGAACACTCAAATTGCGTCTCGATTCAATACATCGTCCTCCAGCAGACTTGTCTTCATGGGTCTATTGCTGCCTCGGGCACCTTATGGCCGTTCTGCTGTGAGACAAAGATTTTCGAATCGGACGAAAAACTGATAGTGAATTGTAAGATTCAGGCCACCTAATGACGATGGATCACTCAAATTGTGTCCCGATTCAATACATCGTCCTCCAGCCGACTTGTCTCCATAGGTCTATTGCTGCCTCGGGCACCTTATGGCCGGTCTACTGTGACTAAAAGATTTTCGAATCGGACGAAAAACTGATAGTGAATTGTAACGTACAGGGCCATCTAATGACGATGGATCACTCAAATTGCGTACCGATTCAATACATCGTCCTCCAGCAGACTTGACTCCATGGGTCTATTGCTGCCTCGGGCACCTTATGGTCGTTCTCCCGTGAGTCTAGATTATCGAATGGGACGAAAAACTGATAGTTAATTGAAACATTCAGGGCCACCTAATGACGATGGAACACTCAAATTGCATCCCGATTCAATACATCGTCCTCCAGCAGACTTGTCTCCATGGGTCAATTGATGCCTCGGGCACCTTATGGCCGTTCTGCTGTGAGTCAAAGATTTTCGATTCGGACGATAAACTGATAGTGAATTGTAAATTTCAGGCCCACCTAATGACGATGGAACACACAAATTGCGTCCCGATTCAAAACACCGTCCTCCAGCCGACTTGACTCCATGGGTCTATTGCTGCCTCGGGCATCTTATGGCCGTTCTGCTGTGAGTCTAGTTTATCGAATGGGACGAAAAACTGATAGTGAATTGTAACGTTCAGGGCCACCTAATGACGTTGGATCACTCAAATTGCGTCCCGATTCAATACATCGTCCTCCAGCAGACTTGTCTCCATGGGTCTATTGCTGCCTCGGGCACCTTATGGTCGTTCTGCCGTGAGTCTAGATTATCGAATGGGACGAAAAACTGATAGTTAATTGTAACATTCCGGGCTTCCTAATGACGATGGAACACTCAAATTGCGTCCCGATTCAATACATCGTCCTCCAGCAGACTTGTCTCCATGGGTCAATTGCTGCCTCTGGCACCTTATGGCCGTTCTGCTGTGAGTCAAAGATTTTCGAATCGGACGAAAAACTAATAGTGAATTGTAACATTCAGGGCCACCTAATTCCGATGGATCACTCAAATTGTGTCCCGATTCAATACATCGTCCTCCAGCCGACTTGTCTCGATGGGGCTATTGCTGCCTCGGGCACCTTATGGCCGTTCTGCTGCGAGTCAAAGATTTTCGAATCGGACGAAAAACTGATAGTGAATTGTAACGTTCAGGGCCACCTAATGACGTTGGATCACTCAAATTGCGTCCCGATTCAATACATCGTCCTCCAGCAGACTTGTCTCCATGGGTCTATTGCTGCCTCGGCACCTTATGGTCGTTCTGCCGTGAGTCTAGATTATCGAATGGGACGAAAAACTGATAGTTAATTGTAACATTCCGGGCTTCCTAATGACGATGGAACACTCAAATTGCGTCCCGATTCAATACATCGTCCTCCAGCCGACTTGACTCCATGGGTCTATTGCTGCCTCGGCACCTTATGGCCGTTCTGCTGTGAGTCAAAGATTTTCGAATCTGACGGAAAACCGATAGTGAATTGTAATATTCAGGGCCACCTAATGACGATGGATCACTCAAATTGCGTCCCGATTCAATACATCGTCCTCCAGCCGACTTGACTCCATGGGTCTATTGCTGCCTCGGTCATCTTATGGCCGTTCTGCTGTGAGTCTAGTTTATCGAATGGGACGAAAAACTGATAGTGAATTGTAACGTTCAGGGCCACCTAATGACGATGGAACACTCAAATTGCGTCCCGATTCAATACATCGTCCTCCAGCAGACTTGTCTCCATGGGTCTATTGCTGCCTCGGGCACCTTATGGCCGTTCTGCTGTGAGTCAAAGATTTTCGAATCGGACGAAAAACTGATAGTGAATTGTACTATTCAGGGCCACCTAATGCCGATGGACCACACAAATTGCGTCCCGATTCAATACATCGTCCTCCAGCCGACTTGTCTTCATGGGTCTATTGCTGCCTCGGGCACCTTATGGCCGTTCTGCTGTGACTAAAATATTTTTGAATCGGACGAAAAACTGATAGTGAATTGTAACCTTCAGGGCCTCCTAATGACGATGGAACACTCAAATTGCGTCCCGATTAAATACATCGTCCTCCAGTAGACTTGTCTCCATGGGTCTATTGCTGTCTTGGGCACCTTATGGTCGTTCTCCCGTGAGTCTAGATTATCGAATGGGACGAAAAACTGATAGTTAATTGTAGCATTCAGGGCTTCCTAATGACGATGGAACACTCAAATTGCGTCCCGAATCAGTACATCGTCTTCCAGCAGACTTGTCTCCATGGGTCAATTGTATGCCTCGGGCACCTTATGGCCGTTCTGCTGTGAGTCAAAGATTTTCGAATCGGACGAAAAACTGATAGTGAATTGTAACATTCAGGGCCACCTAATGACGATGGATCACTCAAATTGCGTCCCGATTCAATACATCGTCCTCCAGCCGACTTGTCTCCATGGGTCTTTTGCTGCCTCTGGCACCTTATGGCCGTTCTGCTGTGAGTCAAAGATTTTCGAATCGGACGAAAAACTGATAGTGAATTGTAACATTCAGGGCCACCTAATGACGATGGATCACTCAAATAGTGTCCCGATTCAATACATCGTCCTCCAGCCGACTTGTCTCCATGGGGCTATTGCTGCCTCGGGCACCTTATGGCCATTCTGCTGTGAGTCAAAGATTTTCGAATCGGACGAAAAACTGATAGTGAATTGCAACGTTCAGGGCCACCCAATGACGATGGATCACTCAAGTTGCGTCCCGATGCAATACATCGTCCTCCAGCAGACTTGTCTCCATGGGTCTATTGCTGCCTCGGGCACCTTATGGCTGTTCGGCTGTGAGTGAAAGATTTTCGAATCGGACGAAAAACTGATAGTGAATTGTAACGTTCAGGGCCTCCTAATGACGATGGAACACTCAAATTGCGTCCCGATTCTATACATCGTCCTCCAGCAGACTTGTCTCCATGGGTCTATTGCTGCCTCGGGCACCTTATGGCCGTTCTGCTGTGAGTCAAAGATTTTCGAATCTGCTGAAAAACTGATAGTGAATTGTAACGTTCTGGGCCACCTAATGACGATGGATCACTCAAATTGCGTCCCGATTCAATACATCGTCCTCCAGCCGACTTGTCTCCATGGGTCTATTGCTGCCTCGGGCACCTAATGGCCGTTCTGCTGTGAGTCAAAGATTTTCGAATCGGACGAAAAACTGATAGTGAATTGTAACGTTCAGGCCCTCCTAATGACGATGGAACACTCAAATTGCGTCTCGATTCAATACATCGTCCTCCAGCAGACTTGTCTTCATGGGTCTATTGCTGCCTCGGGCACCTTATGGCCGTTCTGCTGTAGGTCAAAGATTTTCGAATCGGACGAAAAACTGATAGTGAATTGTAACGTTCAGGGCCACCTAATGACGATGGATCACTCAAATTGCGTACCGATTCAATACATCGTCCTCCAGCAGACTTGTCTCCATGGGTCTATTGCTGCCTCCGGCACCTTATGGTCGTTCTCCCGTGAGTCTGGATTATCGAATGGGACGAAAAACTTACAGTTAATTGAAACATTCAGTGCTTCCTAATGACGATGGAACACTCAAATTGCGTCCCGATTCAATACATCGTCCTCAAGCAGACTTGTCTCCATTGGTCAATTGATGCCTCGGGCACCTTATGGCCGTTCTGCTGTGAGTCAAAGATTTTCGAATCGGACGAAAAACTGATAGTGAATTGTAACATTCAGGGCCACCTAATGACGATGGAACACACAAATTGCGTCCCGATTCAATACATCGCCCTCCAGCCGACTTGACTCCATGGGTCTATTGCTGCCTCGGGCATCTTATGGCCGTTCTGCTGTGAGTCTAGTTAATCGAATGGGACGAAAAACTGATTGTGAATTGTAACGTTCAGGGCCACATAATGACGATCGATCACTCAAATTGCGTCCCGATTCAATACATCGTCCTGCAGCAGACTTGTCTCCATGGGTCTATTGCTGCCTCGGGCACCTTATGGCAGTTCTGCTGTGAGTCAAAGATTTTCGAATTGGACGAAAAACTGATAGTGAATTGTAACATTCAGGGAGACCTAATGACGATGGACCACACAAATTGCGTCCCGATTCAATACATCGTCCTCCAGCCGACTTGTCTCCATGGGTCTATTGCTGCCTCGGGCACCTTATGGCCGTTCTGCTGTGAGTCAAAGATTTTCGAATTTGCTGAAAAACTGATAGTGAATTGTAACATTCTGTGCCACCTAATGACGATGGATCACTCAAATTGCGTCCCGATTCAATACATCGTCCTCCAGCCGACTTGTCTCCATGGGTCTATTGCTGCCTCGGGCACCTTATGGCCGTTCTGCTGTGAGTCAAAGATTTTCGAATCGGACGAAAAACTGATAGTGAATTGTAACGTTCAGGCCCTCCTAATGACGATGGAACACTCAAATTGCGTCTCGATTCAATACATCGTCCTCCAGCAGACTTGTCTTCATGGGTCTATTGCTGCCTCGGGCACCTTATGGCCGTTCTGCTGTGAGACAAAGATTTTCGAATCTGATGAAAAACTGATAGTGAATTGTAAGATTCAGGGCACCTAATGACGATGGATCACTCAAATTGCGTCCCGATTCAATACATCGTCCTCCAGCCGACTTGTCTCCATAGGTCTATTGCTGCCTCGGGCACCTTATGGCCGTTCTGCTGTGACTAAAAGATTTTCGAATGGGACGAAAAACTGATAGTGAATTGTAACGTTCATGGCCTCCTAATGACGATGGAACACTCAAATTGCGTCTCGATTCAATACATCGTCCTCCAGCCGACTTGTCTCCATGGGTCTATTGCTGCCTCGGGCACCTTATGGTCGTTCTGCCGTGAGTCTAGATTATCGAATGGGACGAAAAACTGATTGTTAATTGTAATATTCCGGGCTTCCTAATGACGATGGAACACTCAAATTGCGTCCCGAATCAGTACATCGTCTTCCAGCAGACTTGTCTCCATGGGTCAATTGTATGCCTCGGGCACCTTATGGCCGTTCTGCTGTGAGTCAAAGATTTTCGAATCGGACGAAAAACTGATAGTGAATTGTAACATTCAGGGCCACCTAATGACGATGGATCACTCAAATTGCGTCCCGATTCAATACATCGTCCTCCAGCCGACTTGTCTCCATGAGTCTATTGCTGCCTCTGGCACCTTATGGCCGTTCTGCTGTGAGTCAAAGATTTTCGAATTTGCTGAAAAACTGATAGTGAATTGTAACATTCTGTGCCACCTAATGACGATGGATCACTCAAATTGCGTCCCGATTCAATACATCGTCCTCCAGCCGACTTGTCTCCATGGGTCTATTGCTGCCTCGGGCACCTTATGGCCGTTCTGCTGTGAGTCAAAGATTTTCGAATCGGACGAAAAACTGATAGTGAATTGTAACGTTCAGGCCCTCCTAATGACGATGGAACACTCAAATTGCGTCTCGATTCAATACATCGTCCTCCAGCAGACTTGTCTTCATGGGTCTATTGCTGCCTCGGGCACCTTATGGCCGTTCTGCTGTGAGACAAAGATTTTCGAATCGGACGAAAAACTGATAGTGAATTGCAACGTTCAGGGCCACCCAATGACGATGGATCACTCAAGTTGCGTCCCGATGCAATACATCGTCCTCCAGCAGACTTGTCTCCATGGGTCTATTGCTGCCTCGGGCACCTTATGGCTGTTCGGCTGTGAGTGAAAGATTTTCGAATCGGACGAAAAACTGATAGTGAATTGTAACGTTCAGGGCCTCCTAATGACGATGGAACACTCAAATTGCGTCCCGATTCTATACATCGTCCTCCAGCAGACTTGTCTCCATGGGTCTATTGCTGCCTCGGGCACCTTATGGCCGTTCTGCTGTGAGTCAAAGATTTTCGAATCTGCTGAAAAACTGATAGTGAATTGTAACGTTCTGGGCCACCTAATGACGATGGATCACTCAAATTGCGTCCCGATTCAATACATCGTCCTCCAGCCGACTTGTCTCCATGGGTCTATTGCTGCCTCGGGCACCTAATGGCCGTTCTGCTGTGAGTCAAAGAATTTCGAATCGGACGAAAAACTGATAGTGAATTGTAACGTTCAGGCCCTCCTAATGACGATGGAACACTCAAATTGCGTCTCGATTCAATACATCGTCCTCCAGCAGACTTGTCTTCATGGGTCTATTGCTGCCTCGGGCACCTTATGGCCGTTCTGCTGTAGGTCAAAGATTTTCGAATCGGACGAAAAACTGATAGTGAATTGTAACGTTCAGGGCCACCTAATGACGATGGATCACTCAAATTGCGTACCGATTCAATACATCGTCCTCCAGCAGACTTGTCTCCATGGGTCTATTGCTGCCTCCGGCACCTTATGGTCGTTCTCCCGTGAGTCTGGATTATCGAATGGGACGAAAAACTTACAGTTAATTGAAACATTCAGTGCTTTCTAATGACGATGGAACACTCAAATTGCGTCCCGATTCAATACATCGTCCTCAAGCAGACTTGTCTCCATTGGTCAATTGATGCCTCGGGCACCTTATGGCCGTTCTGCTGTGAGTCAAAGATTTTCGAATCGGACGAAAAACTGATAGTGAATTGTAACATTCAGGGCCACCTAATGACGATGGAACACACAAATTGCGTCCCGTTTCAATACATCGCCCTCCAGCCGACTTGACTCCATGGGTCTATTGCTGCCTCGGGCATCTTATGGCCGTTCTGCTGTGAGTCTAGTTAATCGAATGGGACGAAAAACTGATAGTGAATTGTAACGTTCAGGGCCACATAATGACGATCGATCACTCAAATTGCGTCCCGATTCAATACATCGTCCTGCAGCAGACTTGTCTCCATGGGTCTATTGCTGCCTCGGGCACCTTATGGCCGTTCTGCTGTGAGTCAAAGATTTTCGAATTGGACGAAAAACTGATAGTGAATTGTAACATTCTGTGCCACCTAATGACGATGGATCACTCAAATTGCGTCCCGATTCAATACATCGTCCTCCAGCCGACTTGTCTCCATGGGTCTATTGCTGCCTCGGGCACCTTATGGCCGTTCTGCTGTGAGTCAAAGATTTTCGAATCGGACGAAAAACTGATAGTGAATTGTAACGTTCAGGCCCTCCTAATGACGATGGAACACTCAAATTGCGTCTCGATTCAATACATCGTCCTCCAGCAGACTTGTCTTCATGGGTCTATTGCTGCCTCGGGCACCTTATGGCCGTTCTGCTGTGAGACAAAGATTTTCGAATCTGATGAAAAACTGATAGTGAATTGTAAGATTCAGGGCACCTAATGACGATGGATCACTCAAATTGCGTCCCGATTCAATACATCGTCCTCCAGCCGACTTGTCTCCATAGGTCTATTGCTGCCTCGGGCACCTTATGGCCGTTCTGCTGTGACTAAAAGATTTTCGAATGGGACGAAAAACTGATAGTGAATTGTAACGTTCATGGCCTCCTAATGACGATGGAACACTCAAATTGCGTCTCGATTCAATACATCGTCCTCCAGCCGAATTGTCTCCATGGGTCTATTGCTGCCTCGGGCACCTTATGGTCGTTCTGCCGTGAGTCTAGATTATCGAATGGGACGAAAAACTGATAGTTAATTGTAATATTCCGGGCTTCCTAATGACGATGGAACACTCAAATTGCGTCCCGATTCAATACATCGTCCTCCAGCAGACATGTCTCCATGGGTCAATTGCTGCCTCGGGCACCTTATGGCCGTTCTGCTGTGAGTCAAAGATTTTCGAAACGGACGAAAAACTAATAGTGAATTGTAACATTCAGGGCCACCTAATACCGATGGATCACTCAAATTGTGTCCCGATTCAATACATCGTCCTCCAGCCGACTTGTCTCGATGGGTCTATTGCTGCCTCGGGCACCTTATGGCCGTTCTGCTGTGACTAAAAGATTATCGAATCGGACGAAAAACTGATAGTGAATTGCAACGTTCAGGGCCTCCTAATGACGATAGAACACTCAAATTGCGCCCCGATTCAATACATCGTCCTCCAGCAGACTTGTCTCCATGATTCTATTGCTGCCTCGGGCACCTTATGGCCGTTCTGCTGTGAGTCAAAGATTTTCGAATCTGACGGAAAACTGAAAGTGAATTGTAACATTCTGGGCCACCTAATGACGATGGATCACTCAAATTGCGTCCCGATTCAATACATCGTCCTCCAGCCGACTTGAATTGTAACATTCAGGGCCACCTCTTGACGACGGATCACTCAAATTGCGTCCCGATTCAATACATCGTCTTCCAGCAGACTTGTCTCCATGGGTCTATTGCTGCCTCGGGCACCCAATGGCCGTTCTGCTGTGAGTCAAAGATTTTCGAATCGGACGAAAAACTGATAGTGAATTATAACGTACAGGCCCTCTTAATGACGATGGAACACTCAAATTGCGTCTCGATTCAATACATCGTCCTCCAGCCGACTTGTCTCCATGGGTCTATTGCTGCCTCGGGCACCTTATGGCCGTTCTGCTGTGAGTCAAAGATTTTCGAATCGGACGAAAAACTGATAGTGAATTGTAACGTTCAATGCCTTCTAATGACGATGGAACACTCAAATTGCGTACCGATTCAATACATCGTCCTCCAGCCGACTTGTCTCCATGGGTCTATTGCTGCCTCGGGCACCTTATGGCCGTTCTGCTGTGAGTCAAAGATTTTCGAATTTGCTGAAAAACTGATAGTGAATTGTAACATTCTGTGCCACCTAATGACGATGGATCACTCAAATTGCGTCCCGATTCAATACATCGTCCTCCAGCCGACTTGTCTCCATGGGTCTATTGCTGCCTCGGGCACCTTATGGCCGTTCTGCTGTGAGTCAAAGATTTTCGAATCGGACGAAAAACTGATAGTGAATTGTAACGTTCAGGCCCTCCTAATGACGATGGAACACTCAAATTGCGTCTCGAATCAATACATCGTCCTCCAGCAGACTTGTCTTCATGGGTCTATTGCTGCCTCGGGCACCTTATGGCCGTTCTGCTGTGAGACAAAGAATTTCGAATCTGACGAAAAACTGATAGTGAATTGTAAGATTCAGGGCACCTAATGACGATGGATCACTCAAATTGCGTCCCGATTCAATACATCTCCTCCAGCCGACTTGTCTCCATAGGTCTATTGCTGCCTCGGGCACCTTATGGCCGTTCTGCTGTGACTAAAAGATTTTCGAATCGGACGAAAAACTGATAGTGAATTGTAACGTTCAGGGCCTCCTAATGACGATGGAACACTCAAATTGCGTCCCGATTCAATACATCGTCCTCCAGCCGACTTGTCTCCATGGGTCTATTGCTGCCTCGGGTACCTTATGGCCGTTCTGCTGTAGGTCAAAGATTTTCGAATCGGACGAAAAACTGATAGTGAATTGTAACGTACAGGGCCATCTAATGACGATGGATCACTCAAATTGCGTACCGATTCAATACATCGTCCTCCAGCAGACTTGTCTCCATGGGTCTATTGCTGCCTCGGGCACCTTATGGTCGTTCTCCCGTGAGTCTAGATTATCGAATGGGACGAAAAACTGATAGTGAATTGTAACATTAAAGGCCTCCTAATGACGATGGAACAATCAAATTGCGTCCCGATTCAATACCTCGTCCTCCAGCACACTTGTCTCCATGGGTCTATTGCTGCCTCGGGCACCTTATGGCCGTTTTGCTGTGAGTCAAAGATTGTCGAATCTGTCGAAAAACTGATAGTGAATTGTAACATTCAGGGCCACCTAATGACGATGGATCACTCAAATTGCGTCCCGATTCAATACATCGTCCTCCAGCCGACTTGTCTCCAAGGGTCTAGTGCTGCCTCAAGCACCTTATGGCCGTTCTGCTATGAGTCAAAGATTTTCGAATCGGACGAAAAACTGATATTGAATTGTAACATTCAGGGCCACCTAATGACGATGGATCACTCAAATTGCGTCCCGATTCAATACATCGTTCTCCAGCAGACTTGTCTCCATGGGTCTATTGCTGCCTCGGGCACCTTATGGCCGTTCTGCTGTGACTCTAAGATTTTAAAATCGGACGAAAAACTGATAGTGAATTGTAACTTTCAAGGCCACCTAATGACGATGGATCACTCAAATTGCGTCCCGATTCAATACAGCGTCCTCCAGCAGACTTGTCTCCATAGGTCTATTGCTGCCTCGGGCACCTTGTGGCCGTTCTGCTGTGAGTCTAGATTGTCGAATGGGACGAAAAACTGATAGTGAATTGTGACGTTCAGGGCCACCTAATGACGATGGATCACTCAAATTGCGTCCCGATTCAATACATCGTCCTCAAGCAGACTTGTCTCCATGGGTCTATTACTGCCTCGGGCACCTTATGGCCGTTCTGCTGTGATTCAAAGATTTTCGAATCGGACGAAAAACTGATAGTGAATTGTAACGTTCAGGGCCTCCTAATGACGATGGAACACTCAAATTGCGTCCCGATTCAATACATCGTCCTCCAGCAGACTTGTCTCCATGGGTCTATTGCTGCCTCGGGCACCTTATGGCCGTTCTGCTCTGAGTCTAGATTATCGAATGGGATGAAAAACAGATAGTTAATTGTAACATTCAGGGCCTCCTAATGACGATGGAACACTCAAATTGCTTCCCGATTCAATACATCGTCCTCCAACAGTCTTGTCTCCATGGGTCTATTGCTGCCTCGGGCACCTTATGGCCGTTCTGCTGTGAGTCAAAGATTTTCGAATCGGACGAAAAACTGATAGTGAATTGTAACGTTCAGGGCCTCCTAATGACGATGGAACACTGAAATTGCGTCCCGATTCAATACATCGTCCTGCAGCAGACTTGTCTCCATGGGTCTATTGCTGCCTCGGGCACCTTATGGCCGTTCTGCTGTGAGTCAAAGATTTTCGAATCTGACGAAAAACTGATAGTGAATTGTAACATTCTGGGCCACCTAATGACGATGGTTCCCTCAAATTGCGTCCCGATTCAATACATCGTCCTCCAGCCGACTTGTCTCCATGGGTCTATTGCTGCCTCGGGCACCTTATGGCCGTTCTGCTGTGAGTCAAAGATTTTCGAATCGGACGAAAAACTGATAGTGAATTGTAACGTTCAGGGCCTTCTAATGACGATGGAACACTCAAATTCCGTCCCGATTCAATACATCGTCTTCCAGCAGACTGGTCTTCATGGGTCTATTGCTGCCTCGGGCACCTTATGGCCGTTCTGCTGTGGGTCAAAGATTTTCGAATCTGACGAATAACTGATAGTGAATTGTAACATTCAGGGCCACCTAATGACGATGGATCACTCAAATTGCGTCCCGATTCAATACATCGTCCTCCAGCCGACTTGTCTCCATGGGTTATTGCTGCCTCGGGCACCTTATGGCCGTTCTGCTGTGACTCAAAGATTTTCGAATCGGACGAAAAACTGATAGTGAATTGTAACGTTCAGGCCCTCCTAATGACGATGGAACACTCAATTTGCGTCCCGATTCAATACATCGTCCTCCAGCAGACTTGTCTCCATGGGTCTATTGCTGCCTCGGGCACCTTATGGCTGTTCTGCTGTGAGTCTAGATTATCGAATGCGACGAAAAACTGATAGTGAATTGTAACGTTCAGGGCCACCTAATGACGATGGATCACTCAAATTGCGTCCCGATTCAATACATCGTCCTCCAGCAGACTTGTCTCCATGGGTTTATTGCTGCCTCGGGCACCTTATGGCCGTTCTGCTGTGGGTCAAAGATTTTCGAATCGGACGAAAAATTGATAGTTAATTGTAACATTCAGGGCCTCCTAATGACGATGGAACACTCAAATTGCGTCCCGATTCAATACATCGACCTGCAGCAGACTTGTCTCCATGGGTCTATTGCTGCCTCGGGCACCTTATTACCGTTCTGCTGTGAGTCAAAGATTTTCGAATCTGACGAAAAACTGATAGTGAATTGTAACATTCTGGGCCACCTAATGACGATGGATCACTCAAATTGCGTCCCGATTCAATACATCGTCGTCCAGCAGACTTCTCTCAATTGGTCTATTGCTGCCTCGGGCACGTTATGGCCATTCTGCTGTGAGTCAAAGATTTTCGAATCGGACGAAAAACTGATAGTGAATTGTAACGTTCAGGGCCACCTAATGACGATGGATCACTCAAATTGCGTCCCGATTCAATACATCGTCCTCCAGCCGACTTGTCTCCATGGGTTATTGCTGCCTCGGGCACCTTATGGCCGTTCTGCTGTGACTCAAAGATTTTGGAATCGGACGAAAAACTGATAGTGAATTGTAACGTTCAGGGCCTCCTAATGACGATGGAACACTCAAATTGCGTCCCGATTCAATACATCGTCCTCCAGCAGACTTGTCACCATAGGTCTATTGCTGCCTCGGGCACCTTATGGCCGTTCTGCTGTGAGTCTAGATTATCGAATGGGACGAAAAACTGATAGTGAATTGTAACGTTCAGGGCCACCTAATGACGATGGATCACTCAAATTGCGTCCCGATTCAATACATCGTCCTCCTGCAGACTTGTCTGCATTGGTCTATTGCTGCCTCGGGCACCTTATGGCCATTCTGCTGTTAGTCAAAGATTGTCGAATCGGACGAAAAACTGATAGTGAATTGTAACGTTCAGGGACTCCTAATGACGATGGAACACTCGAATTGCGTCCCGGTTCAATACCTCGTCCTCCAGCAGACTTGTCTCCATGGGTCTGTTGCTGCCTCGAGCACCTTATGGCCGTTCTGCTGTGAGTCAACGATTTTCGATTCGGACGAAAAACTGATAGTGAATTGTAACGTTCAGGGCCACCTAATGACGATGGATCACTCAAATTGCGTCCCGATTCAATACATCGTCCTCCAGCAGACTTGTCTCCATGGGTTATTGCTGCCTCGGGCACCTTATGGCCGTTCTGCTGTGACTCAAAGATTTTCGAATCGGACGAAAAACTGATAGTGAATTGTAACGTTCAGGGCCTCCTAATGACGATGGAACACTCAAATTGCGTCCCGATTCAATACATCGTCCTCCAGCAGACTTGTCTCCATGGGTCTATTGCTGCCTCGGGCACCTTGTGGCCGTTCTGCTGTGAGTCAAAGATTTTCGAATCGGACGAAAAACTGATAGTGAATTGTAACATTTTTGGCCACCTAATGACAATGAACCACACAAATTGCGTCCCAATTCAATACATCGTCCTCCAGCCGACTTGAGTCCATGGGTCTACTGCTGCCTCGAGCACCTTATGGCCGTTCTGCTGTGAGTCTAGATTATCGAATGAGACGAAAGACTGATAGTGAATTGTAACGTTCAGGGAAACCTAATGACGATGGATCACTCAAATTGCGTCCCGATTCAATACCTCGTCCTCCAGCAGACTTGTCTCCATGGGTCTATTGATGCCTCGGGCACCTTATGGTCGTTCTCCCGTGAGTCTAGATTATCGAATGGGACGAAAAACTGATAGTTAATTGTAACGTTCAGGGCCTCCTAATGACGATGAACACTGAAATTGCGTCCCGTTTCAATACATCGTCCTCCAGCAGACTTGTCTCCATGGGTAAATTGCTGCCTCGGGACCTTGTGGCCGTACTGCTGTGAATCAAAGATTTTCGAATCGGACGAAAAACTGATAGTGAATTGTAATATTCAGGGCCACCTAATGACGATGAACCACACAGATTGCGTCCCAATTCAATACATCGTCCTCCAGCCGACTTGACTCCATGGGTCTATTGCTGCCTCGAGCATCTTATGGCCGTTATGCTGTGAGTCTAGATCATCGAATGGGACGAAAAACTGATAGTTAATTGTAACATTCAGGGCCTCCTAATGACGATGGAACACTCAAATTGCGTCCCGATTCAATACATCGTCCTCCAGCAGACTTGTCTCCATGGGTCTATTGCTGCCTCGAGCACCTTATGGCCGTTCCGCGATGAGACTAGATTATCGAATGGGACGAAAAACTGATAGTGAATTGTAACGTTCAGGGCCACCTAATGACGATGGATCACTCAAATTGCGTCCCGATTCAATACATCGTCCTCCAGCCGACTTGTCTTCATGGGTCTATTGCTGCCTCGGGCACCTTATGGCCGTTCTGCTGTGAGTCAAAGATTTTCGAATCTGACGAAAAACTGATAGTGAATTGTAGCTTTCAGGGGCACCTAATGACGATGGATCACGCAAAATGCATCCCGATTCAATACATCGTCGTCCAGCCGACTTGTCTCCATGGGTCTATTGCTCCCTCGGGCACCTTATGGCCGTTATGCTGTGAGTCAAAGATTTTCGAATCGGACGAAAAACTGATATTGAATTGTAACATTCAGGGCCTCCTAATGACGATGGAACACTCAAATTGCGTCCCGATTCAATACATCGACCTGCAGAAGACTTGTCTCCATGGGTCTATTGCTGCCTCCTGCACCATATGGCCGTTCTGTTGTGAGTCAAAGATTTTCGAATCTGACGAAAAACTGATAGTGAATTGTAACATTATGGGCCACCTAATGACGATGGATCACTCAAATTGCGTCCCGATTCAGTACATCGTCCTCCAGGAGACTTGTCTCCATGGGTCTATTGCTGCCTCGGGCACCTTATGGACGTTCTGCTGTGAGTCAAAGATTTTCGAATGGGACGAAAAACTGATAGTGAATTGTAACAGGCAGGGCCTCCTAATGGCGATGGAACACTCAAATTGCGTCCCGATTCAATCCATCGTCCTCCAGCAGACTTGTCTTCATGGGTCTATTGCTGCCTCGGGCTTCTTATGGCCGTTCTGCTGTGGGTCAAAGATTTTCGAATCTGACGAAAAACTGATAGTGAATTGTAACATTCAGGGCCACCTAATGACGATGGATCACTCAAATTGCGTCCCGATTCAATACATCGTCCTCCAGCCGACTTGTCTCCATGGGTTATTGCTGCCTCAGGCACTCTATGGCCGTTCTGCTGTGACTCAAAGATTTTCGAATCGGACGAAAAACTGATAGTGAATTGTAACGTTCAGGGCCTCCTAATGACGATGGAACACTCAAATTGCGTCCCGATTCAATACATCGTCCTCCAGCAGACTTGTCTCCATGGGTCTATTGCTGTCTCGGGCACATTATGGCTGTTCTGCTGTGAGTCTAGATTATCGAATGGGACGAAAAACTGATAGTGAATTGTAACGTTCAGGGCCACCTAATGACGATGGATCACTCAAATTGCGTCCCGATTCAGTACATCGTCCTCCAGCAGACTTGTCTCCATGGGTCTATTGCTGCCTCGGGCACCTTATGGCCGTTCTGCTGTGAGTTAAAGATTTTCGAATCGGACGAAAAACTGATAGTGAATTGTAACATTCAGGGCCACCTAATGACGATGGATCACTCAAATTGCGTCCGGATTCAATACATCGTCAACCAGCCGACTTGTCTCCATGGGTCTATTGCTGCTTCGGGCACCTTATGGCCGTTCTACTGTGAGTCAAAGATTTTCGAATCGGACGAAAAACTGATAGTGAATTGTAACGTTCAGGGCCACCTAATGACGATGGGTCACTCAAATTGCGTCCCGATTCAATACATCGTCGTCCAGCAGACTTGTCTCCATTGGTCTATTGCTGCCTCGGGCACCTTATGGCCATTCTGCTGTTAGTCAAAGATTGTCGAATCGGACGAAAAACTGATAGTGAATTGTAACGTTCAGGGCCTCCTAATGACGATGGAACACTCATATTGCGTCCCGGTTCAATACCTCGTCCTCCAGCAGACTTGTCTCCATGGGTCTGTTGCTGCCTCGGGCACCTAATGGCCGTTCTGCTGTGAGTCAAAGATTTTCGAATCGGACGAAAAACTGATAGTGAATTGTAACGTTCAGGGCCACCTAATGACGATCGATCACTCAAATTGCGTCCCGATTCAATACATCGTCCTCCAGCAGACTTGTCTCCATGGGTTATTGCTGCCTCTGGCACCTTATGGCCGTTCTGCTGTGACTCAAAGATTTTTGAATCGGACGAAAAACTGATAGTGAATTGTAACGTTCAGGGCCTCCTAATGACGATGGAACACTCAAATTGCGTCCCGATTCAATACATCGTCCTCCAGCAGACTTGTCTCCATGGGTCTATTGCTGCCTCGGGCACCTTGAGGCCGTTCTGCTGTTAGTCAAAGATTTTCGAATCGGACGAAAAACTGATAGTGAATTGTAACATTTTGGGCCACCTAATGACGATGAACCACACAAATTGCGTTCCAATTCAATACATCGTCCTCCAGCAGACTTGTCTCCATGGGTCTATTGCTGCCTCAGGCACATTATGGCCGTTCTGCTGTGAGTCAAAGATTTTCGAATCGGACGAAAAACTGATAGTGAATTGTAACATTCAGGGCCACCTAATGACGATGAACCACACAAATTGCGTCCCGATTCAATACATCGTCCTCCAGCCGACTTGACTCCAAGGGTCTATTGCTGCCTCGGGCACTCTATGGCCGTTCTGCTGTGACTCAAAGATTTTCGAATCGGACGAAAAACTGATAGTGAATTGTAACGTTCAGGGCCTCCTAATGCCGATGGAACACTCAAATTGCGTCCCAATTGAATACCTCGTCCTCCAGCAGACTTGTCTCCATGGGTCTATTGCTGCCTCGGGCACCTTATGGTCGTTCTCCCGTGAGTCTAGATTATCGAATGGGACGAAAAACTGATAGTTAATTGTAACATTCAGGGCCTCCTAATGACGATGGCACACTCAAATTGCGTCCCGATTCAATACATCGTCCTCCAGCAGACTTGTCTCCATGGGTCTATTGCTGCCTCGGGCACCTTCTGGCCGTTCTGCTGTGAGTCAAAGATTTTCGAATCGGACGAAAAACTGATAGTGAATTGTACCATTCAGGGCCACCTAATGACGATGGATCACTCAAATTGCGTCCCGATTCAATACATCGTCCTCCAGCCGACTTGTCTCCATGGGTCTAATGCTGCCTCGGGCACCTTATGGCAGTTCTGCTGTGAGTCAAAGATTTTCGAATCGGACGAAACACTGATAGTGAATTGTACCATTCAGTGCCACCTAATGACGATAGATCACTCAAATTGCGTCCCGATTCAATACATCGTCCTCCAGCCGACTTGTCTCCATGGGTCTATTGTTGCCTCGGGCACCTTATGGCCGTTCTGCTGTGAGTCAAAGATTTTCGAATCGGACGAAAAACTGATAGTGAATTGTAACATTCAGGGCCACCTAATGACGATGGACCACACAAATTGCATCCCGATTCAATACATCGTCCTCCAGCAGACTTGTCTCCATGGGTCTATTGCTGCCTCGGGCACCTTATGGCCGTTCTGCTGTGAGTCAAAGATTTTCGAATCGGACGAAAAACTGATAGTGAATTGTAACGTTCAGGGCCTCCTAATGACGATGGAACACTCAAATTGCGTCCCGATTCAATACATCGTCCTGCAGCAGACTTGTCTCCATGGGTCTATTGCTGCCTCGGGCACCTTATGGCCGTTCTGCTGTGAGTCAAAGATTTTCGAATGTGACGAAAAACTGATAGTGAATTGTAACATTTTGGGCCACCTAATGACGATGGATCACTCAAATTGCGTCCCGATTCAATACATCGTCCTCCAGCCGACTTGTATCCATGGGTCTATTGCTGCCTCGGGCACCTTATGGCCGTTCTGCTGTGAGTCAAAGATTTTCGAATCGGACGAAAAACTGATAGTGAATTGTAACGTTCAGGGCCACCTAATGACGATGGATCACTCAAATTGCGTCCCGATTCAATACATCGTCCTCCAGCAGACTTGTCTCCATGGGTTTATTGCTGCCTCGGGCACCTTATGGCCGTT
The DNA here is from genome assembly GCF_023864275.1 of Schistocerca cancellata. NCBI lineage: Eukaryota > Metazoa > Arthropoda > Insecta > Orthoptera > Acrididae > Schistocerca > Schistocerca cancellata. The sequence goes on along the minus strand of NC_064634.1, from coordinate 522,771,385 downwards.
CTGCTGTGAGTCAAAGATTTTCGAATCGGACGAAAAACTGATAGTGAATTGTAACATTCAGGGCCACCTAATGACGATGGACCACACAAATTGCGTCCCGATTCAATACATCGTCCTCCAGCCGACTTGTCTCCATGGGTCTATTGCTGCCTGGGGCACCTTATGGTCGTTCTCCCGTGAGACTAGATTATCGAATGGGACGAAAAACTGATAGTTAATTGTAACATTCAGGGCAACCTAATAACGATGAACCACACAAATTGCGTCCCAATTCAATACATCGTCCTCCAGCCGACTTGACTCCATGGGTCTATTGCTGCCTCGAGGACCTTATGGCCGTTCTCCTGTGAGTCTAGATTATCGAATGGGACGAAAAACTGATAGTGAATTGTAACGTTCAGGGCCACCTAATGACGATGGATCACTCAAATTGCGTCCCGATTCAATACATCGTCCTCCAGCCGACTTGTCTCCATGGGTCTTTTGCTGCCTCGGGCACCTTATGGTCGTTCTCCCGTGAGACTAGATTATCGAATGGGACGAAAAACTGATAGTTAATTGTAACATTCAGGGCCTCCCAATGACGATGGAACACTCAAATTGCGTCCCGATTCAATACGTCCTCCAGCAGACATGTCTCCATGGGTCTATTGCTGCCTTGGGCACCTTATGGCCGTTCTGCTGTGAGTTAAAGATTTTCGAATCGGACGGAAAACTGATAGTGAATTGTAACATTCAGGGCCACCTAATGATTATGGATCACTCAAATTGCGTCCGGATTCAATACATCGTCCTCCAGCCGACTTGTCTCCATGGGTCTATTGCTGCCTCGGGCACCTTATGGCCGTTCTGCTGTGAGTCAAAGATTTTCGAATCGGACGAAAAACTGATAGTGAATTGTAACGTTCTGGGCCACCTAATGACGATGGATCACTCAAATTGCGTCCCGATTCAATACATCGTCCTCCAGCCGACTTGTCTCCATGGGTCTATTGCTGCCTCGAGCACCTTATGGACGTACTGCTGTGAGTCAAAGATTTTTGAATGGGACAAAAAACTGATAGTGAATTGTAACGTTCAGGGCCACCTAATGACGATGGAACACTCAAATTGCGTCCCGATTCAATACATCGTCCTCCAGCAGCCTTGTCTTCATGGGTTTATTGCTGCCTCGGGCACCTTATGGCCGTTCTGCTGTGACTCAAATATTTTCGAATCGGACGAAAAACTGATAGTGAATTGTAACGTTCAGGACCTCCTAATGACGATGGAACACTCAAATTGCGTCCCGATTCAATACATCGTCCTCAAGCAGACTTGTCTCCATGGGTCTATTGCTGTCTCGGGCACATTATGGCCGTTCTGCTGTGAGTCTAGATTATCGAATGGGACGAAAAACTGATAGTGAATTGTAACGTTCAGGGCCACCTAATGACGATGGATCACTCAAATTGCGTCCTGATTCAATACATCGTCCTCCAGCAGCTGCCTCGGGCACCTTATGGCCGTTATGCTGTGAGTTAAAGATTTTCGAATCGGACGAAAAACTGATAGTGAATTGTAACATTCAGGGCCACCTAATGACGATGGACCACTCAAATTGCGTCCGGATTCAATACATCGTCAACCAGCCGACTTGTCTCCATGGGTCTATTGCTGCTTCGGGCACCTTATGGCCGTTCTGCTGTGAGTCAAAGATTTTCGAATCGGACGAAAAACTGATAGTGAATTGTAACGTTCAGGGCCACCTAATGACGATGGATCACTCAAATTGCGTCCCGATTCAATACATCGTCGTCCAGCAGACTTGTCTCCATTGCTCTATTGCTGCCTCGGGCACCTTATGGCCATTCTGCTATTAGTCAAAGATTGTCGAATCGGACGAAAAACTGATAGTGAATTGTAACGTTCAGGGCCTCCTAATGACGATGGAACACTCAAATTGCGTCCCGGTTCAATACCTCGTCCTCCAGCAGACTTGTCTCCATGGGTCTGTTGCTGCCTCGGGCACCTTATGGCCGTTCTGCTGTGACTCAAAGATTTTCGAATCGGACGAAAAACTGATAGTGAATTGTAACGTTCAGGGAAACCTAATGACGATGGATCACTCAAATTGCATCCCGATTCAATACATCGTCCTCCAGCAGACTTGTCTCCATGGGTTATTGCTGCCTCGGGCACCTTATGGCCGTTCTGCTGTGACTCAAAGATTTTCGAATCGGACGAAAAACTGATAGTGAATTGTTACGTTCAGGGCCTCCTAATGACGATGGAACACTAAAATTGCGTCCCGATTCAATACATCGTCCTCCAGCAGACTTGTCTCCATGGGTCTATTGCTGCCTCGGGCACCTTATGGCCGTTCTGCTGTGAGTCTAGATTATCGAATGGGACGAAAAACTGATAGCTAATTGTAACATTCAGGGCCTCCTAATGACGATGGACCACACAAACTGCGTCCCGATTCAATACATCGTCCTCCAGCCGACTTGACTCCATGGGTCTATTGCTGCCTCGAGCACCTTATGGCCGTTCTGCTGTGAGTCTAGATTATCGAATGGGACGAAAAACTGATAGTTAATTGTAACATCAGGGCCTCCTAATGACGATGGAACACTCAAAATGCGTCCCGATTCAATACATCGTCCTCCATCAGACTTGTCTCCATGGGTCTATTGCTGCCTCGGGCACCTTATGGTCGTTCTCCCGTGAGTCTAGATTATCGAATGGGACGAACAACTGATAGTGAATCGTACCATTCAGGGCCACCTAATGACGATGGATCACTCAAATTGCGTCCCGATTCAATGCATCGTCCTCCAGCAGACTTGTCTCCATGGGTCTATTGCTGCCTCGGGCACCTTATGGCCGCTCTGCTGTGAGTCAAAGATTTTCGAATCGGACGAAAAACTGATAGTGAATTGTACCATTCAGGGCCACCTAATGACGATGGATCACTCAAATTGCGTCCCGATTCAATACATCGTCCTCCATCCGACTTGTCTCCATGGGTCTATTGCTGCCTCGGGCACCTTATGGCCGTTCTGCTGTTAGTCAAAGATTTTCGAATCGGACGAAAAACTGATAGTGAATTGTACCATTCAGGGCCACCTAATGACGATGGATCACTCAAATTGCGTCCCGATTTAATACATCGTCCTCCAGCCGACTTGTCTCCATGGGTCTATTGCTGCATCGGGCACATTATGGCCGTTCTGCTGTGAGTCAAAGATTTTCGAATCGGACGAAAAACTGATAGTGAATTGTAACATTCAGGGCCACCTAATGACGATGGACCACACAAATTGCGTCCCGATTCAATACATCGTCCTCCAGCAGACTTGTCTCCATGGGACTATTGCTGCCTCGGGCACCTTATGGCCGTTCTGCTGTGAGTCAAAAATTTTCGAATCGGACGAAAAACTGATACTGAATTGTAACGTTCAGGGCCTCCTAATGACGATGGAACACTCAAATTGCGTCCCGATTCAATACATCGTCCTGCAGCAGACTTGTCTCCATGGGTCTATTGCTGCCTCGGGCACCTTATGGCCGTTCTGCTGTGAGTCAAAGATTTTCGAATGTGACGAAAAACTGATAGTGAATTGTAACATTTTGGGCCACCTAATGACGATGGATCACTCAAATTGCGTCCCGATTCAATACATCGTCCTCCAGCCGACTTGTCTCCATGGGTCTATTGCTGCCTCGGGCACCTTATGGCCGTTCTGCTGTGAGTCAAAGATTTTCGAATCGGACGAAAAACTGATAGTGAATTGTAACGTTCAGGGCCACCTAATGACGATGGATCACTCAAATCGCGTCCCGATTCAATACATCGTCCTCCAGCAGACTTGTCTCCATGGGTTTATTGCTGCCTCGGACACCTTATGGCCGTTCTGCTGTGAGTCAAAGATTTTCGAATCGGAGGAAAAACTGATAGTGAATTGTAACATTCAGGGCCACCTAATGACGATGGACCACACAAATAGCGTCCCGATTCAATACATCGTCCTCCAGCCGACTTGACTCCATGGGTCTATAGCTGCCTCGGCCACTTTATGGCCGCTCTGCTGTGAGTCTAGATTATCGAATGGGACGAAAAACTGATAGTTAATTGTAACATTCAGGGCCACCTAATGACGATGAACCACACAAATTGCGTCCCAATTCAATACATCGTCCTCCAGCCGACTTGACTCCATGGGTCTATTGCTGCCTCGATCACCTTATGGCCGTTCTGCTGTGAGTCTAGATTATCGAATGGGACGAAAAACTGATAGTGAATTGTAACGTTCAGGGCCACCTAATGACGATGGATCACTCAAATTGCGTCCAGATTCAATACATCGTCCTCCAGCCGACTTGTCTCCATGGGTCTATTGCTGCCTCGGGCACCTTATGGTCGTTCTCCCGTGAGTCTAGATTATCGAATGGGACGAAAAACTGATAGTTAATTGTAACATTCAGGGCCTCCTAATGACGATGGAACACTCAAATTGCGTCCCGATTCAATTCGTCCTCCAGCAGACTTGTCTCCATGGGTCTATTGCTGCCTCGGGCACCTTATGGCCGTTCTGCTGTGAGTTAAAGATTTTCGAATCGGACGTAAAACTGATAGTGAATTGTAACATTCAGGGCCACCTAATGATTATGGATCACTCAAATTGCGTCCGGATTCAATACATCGTCCTCCAGCCGACTTGTCTCCATGGGTCTATTGCTGTCTCGGGCACCTTATGGCCGTTCTGCTGTAAGTCAAAGTTTTTCGAATCGGACGAAAAACTGATAGTGAATTGTAACGTTCAGGGCCACCTAATGACGATCGATCACTCAAATTGCGTCCCGATTCAATACATCGTCCTCCAGCAGACTTGTCTCCATGGGTCTATTGCTGCCTCGGGCACCTTATGGCTGTTCTGCTGTTAGTCAAAGATTTTCGAATCGGACGAAAAACAAATAGTGAATTGTACCATTCAGGGCCACCTAATGACGATGGATCACTTACATTGCGTCCCGATTCAATACCTCGTCCTCCAGCAGACTTGTCTCCATGGGTCTATTGCTGCCTCGGGCACCTTATGCTCGTTCTCCCGTGAGTCTAGATTATCGAATGGGACGAAAAACTGATAGTGAATTGTAACGTTCAGGGCCACCTAATGACGATGGATCACTCAAATTGCGTCCTGATTCAATACATCGTCCTCGAGCAGCTGCCTCGGGCACCTTATGGCCGTTATGCTGTGAGTTAAAGATTTTCGAATCGGACGAAAAACTGATAGTGAATTGTAACATTCAGGGCCACCTAATGACGATGGACCACTCAAATTGCGTCCGGATTCAATACATCGTCAACCAGCCGACTTGTCTCCATGGGTCTATTGCTGCTTCGGGCACCTTATGGCCGTTCTGCTGTGAGTCAAAGATTTTCGAATCGGACGAAAAACTGATAGTGAATTGTAACGTTCAGGGCCACCTAATGACGATGGATCACTCAAATTGCGTCCCGATTCAATACATCGTCGTCCAGCAGACTTGTCTCCATTGCTCTATTGCTGCCTCGGGCACCTTATGGCCATTCTGCTATTAGTCAAAGATTGTCGAATCGGACGAAAAACTGATAGTGAATTGTAACGTTCAGGGCGTCCTAATGACGATGGAACACTCAAATTGCGTCCCGGTTCAATACCTCGTCCTCCAGCAGACTTGTCTCCATGGGTCTGTTGCTGCCTCGGGCACCTTATGGCCGTTCTGCTGTGACTCAAAGATTTTCGAATCGGACGAAAAACTGATAGTGAATTGTAACGTTCAGGGAAACCTAATGACGATGGATCACTCAAATTGCATCCCGATTCAATACATCGTCCTCCAGCAGACTTGTCTCCATGGGTTATTGCTGCCTCGGGCACCTTATGGCCGTTCTGCTGTGACTCAAAGATTTTCGAATCGGACGAAAAACTGATAGTGAATTGTTACGTTCAGGGCCTCCTAATGACGATGGAACACTAAAATTGCGTCCCGATTCAATACATCGTCCTCCAGCAGACTTGTCTCCATGGGTCTATTGCTGCCTCGGGCACCATATGGCCGTTCTGCTGTGAGTCTAGATTATCGAATGGGACGAAAAACTGATAGCTAATTGTAACATTCAGGGCCTCCTAATGACGATGGACCACACAAACTGCGTCCCGATTCAATACATCGTCCTCCAGCAGACTTGACTCCATGGGTCTATTGCTGCCTCGAGCACCTTATGGCCGTTCTGCTGTGAGTCTAGATTATCGAATGGGACGAAAAACTGATAGTTAATTGTAACATCAGGGCCTCCTAATGACGATGGAACACTCAAAATGCGTCCCGATTCAATACATCGTCCTCCATCAGACTTGTCTCCATGGGTCTATTGCTGCCTCGGGCACCTTATGGTCGTTCTCCCGTGAGTCTAGATTATCGAATGGGACGAACAACTGATAGTGAATCGTACCATTCAGGGCCACCTAATGACGATGGATCACTCAAATTGCGTCCCGATTCAATACATCGTCCTCCAGCAGACTTGTCTCCATGGGTCTATTGCTGCCTCGGGCACCTTATGGCCGCTCTGCTGTGAGTCAAAGATTTTCGAATCGGACGAAAAACTGATAGTGAATTGTACCATTCAGGGCCACCTAATGACGCTGGATCACTCAAATTGCGTCCCGATTCAATACATCGTCCTCCATCCGACTTGTCTCCATGGGTCTATTGCTGCCTCGGGCACCTTATGGCCGTTCTGCTGTGAGTCAAAGATTTTCGAATCGGACGAAAAACTGATAGTGAATTGTACCATTCAGGGCAACCTAATGACGATGGATCACTCAAATTGCGTCCCGATTTAATACATCGTCCTCCAGCCGACTTGTCTCCATGGGTCTATTGCTGCATCGGGCACATTATGGCCGTTCTGCTGTGAGTCAAAGATTTTCGAATCGGACGAAAAACTGATAGTGAATTGTAACATTCAGGGCCACCTAATGACGATGGACCACACAAATTGCGTCCCGATTCAATACATCGTCCTCCAGCAGACTTGTCTCCATGGGTCTATTGCTGCCTCGGGCACCTTATGGCCGTTCTGCTGTGAGTCAAAAATTTTCGAATCGGACGAAAAACTGATACTGAATTGTAACGTTCAGGGCCTCCTAATGACGATGGAACACTCAAATTGCGTCCCGATTCAATACATCGTCCTGCAGCAGACTTGTCTCCATGGGTCTATTGCTGCCTCGGGCACCTTATGGCCGTTCTGCTGTGAGTCAAAGATTTTCGAATGTGACGAAAAACTGATAGTGAATTGTAACATTTTGGGCCACCTAATGACGATGGATCACTCAAATTGCGTCCCGATTCAATACATCGTCCTCCAGCCGACTTGTCTCCATGGGTCTATTGCTGCCTCGGGCACCTTATGGCCGTTCTGCTGTGAGTCAAAGATTTTCGAATCGGACGAAAAACTGATAGTGAATTGTAACGTTCAGGGCCACCTAATGACGATGGATCACTCAAATCGCGTCCCGATTCAATACATCGTCCTCCAGCAGACTTGTCTCCATGGGTTTATTGCTGCCTCGGACACCTTATGGCCGTTCTGCTGTGAGTCAAAGATTTTCGAATCGGAGGAAAAACTGATAGTGAATTGTAACATTCAGGGCCACCTAATGACGATGGACCACACAAATAGCGTCCCGATTCAATACATCGTCCTCCAGCCGACTTGACTCCATGGGTCTATAGCTGCCTCGGCCACCTTATGGCCGCTCTGCTGTGAGTCTAGATTATCGAATGGGACGAAAAACTGATAGTTAATTGTAACATTCAGGGCCACCTAATGACGATGAACCACACAAATTGCGTCCCAATTCAATACATCGTCCTCCAGCCGACTTGACTCCATGGGTCTATTGCTGCCTCGATCACCTTATGGCCGTTCTGCTGTGAGTCTAGATTATCGAATGGGACGAAAAACTGATAGTGAATTGTAACGTTCAGGGCCACCTAATGACGATGGATCACTCAAATTGCGTCCAGATTCAATACATCGTCCTCCAGCCGACTTGTCTCCATGGGTCTATTGCTGCCTCGGGCACCTTATGGTCGTTCTCCCGTGAGTCTAGATTATCGAATGGGACGAAAAACTGATAGTTAATTGTAACATTCAGGGCCTCCTAATGACGATGGAACACTCAAATTGCGTCCCGATTCAATTCGTCCTCCAGCAGACTTGTCTCCATGGGTCTATTGCTGCCTCGGGCACCTTATGGCCGTTCTGCTGTGAGTTAAAGATTTTCGAATCGGACGTAAAACTGATAGTGAATTGTAACATTCAGGGCCACCTAATGATTATGGATCACTCAAATTGCGTCCGGATTCAATACATCGTCCTCCAGCCGACTTGTCTCCATGGGTCTATTGCTGTCTCGGGCACCTTATGGCCGTTCTGCTGTAAGTCAAAGATTTTCGAATCGGACGAAAAACTGATAGTGAATTGTAACGTTCAGGGCCACCTAATGACGATCGATCACTCAAATTGCGTCCCGATTCAATACATCGTCCTCCAGCAGACTTGTCTCCATGGGTCTATTGCTGCCTCGGGCACCTTATGGCTGTTCTGCTGTTAGTCAAAGATTTTCGAATCGGACGAAAAACAAATAGTGAATTGTACCATTCAGGGCCACCTAATGACGATGGATCACTTACATTGCGTCCCGATTCAATACCTCGTCCTCCAGCAGACTTGTCTCCATGGGTCTATTGCTGCCTCGGGCACCTTATGCTCGTTCTCCCGTGAGTCTAGATTATCGAATGGCACGAAAAACTGATAGTTAATTGTAACATTCAGGGCCTCCTAATGACGATGGAACACTCAAATTGCGTCCTGATTCAATACATCGTCCTCCAGCAGACTTGTCTTCATGGGTCTATTGCTGCTTCGGGCACCTTATGGCCGTTCTGCTGTGAGTCAAAGTTTTTCGAATCTGACGAAAAACTGATAGTGAATTGTAGCTTTCAGGGCCACCTAATGACGATGGATCACGCAAAATGCGTCCCGATTCAATACATCGTCCTCCAGCCGACTTGTCTCCATGGGTCTATTGCTCCCTCGGGCACCCAATGGCCGTTCTGCTGTCAGTCAAAGATTTTCGAATCTGACGAAAAACTGATAGTGAATTGTAACGTTGAGGGCCACCTAATGACGATGGAACACTCAAATTGCGTCTCGATTCAATACATCGTCCTCCAGCCGACTTGTCTCCATGGGTCTATTGCTGCCTCGGGCACCTTATGGCCGTTCTGCTGTGAGTTAAATATTTTCGAATCGGACGAAAAACTGATAGGGAATTGTAACTTTCAGGGCCACCTAATGACGATGGATCACTCAAATTGCGTCCCGATTCAATACATCGTCCTCCAGCCGACTTTTCTCCATGGGTCTACTGCTGCCTCGAGCACCTTATGGACGTACTGCTGTGAGTCAAAGATTTGCGAATGGGACAAAAAACTGATAGTGAATTGTAACGTTCAGGGCCACCTAATGACGATGGAACACTCAAATTGCGTCCCGATTCAATACATCGTCCTCCAGCAGACTTGTCTTCATGGGTCTATTGCTGCCTCGGGCACCTTATGGCCGTTCTGCTGTGGGTAAAAGATTTTCGAATCGGACGAAAAACTGATAGTGAATTGTAACGTTCAGGGCCACCTAATGACGATGGATCACTCAAATTGCATCCCGATTCAATACATCGTCCTCCAGCAGACTTGTCTCCATGAGTCTATTGCTGCCTCGGGCACATTATGGCCGTTCTGCTGTGAGTCTAGATTATCGAATGGGACGATAAACTGATAGTGAATTGTAACGTTCAGGGCCACCTATTGACGATGGATCACTCAAATTGCGTCCCGATTCAATACATCGTCCTCCAGCAGACTTGTCTCCATGGGTCTATTGCTGCCTCGGGCACCTTATGGCCGTTCTGCTGTGAGTCAAAGATTTTCGAATCGGACGAAAAACTGATAGTGAATTGTAACGTTCAGGGCCACCTAATGACGATGGATCACTCAAATTGCGTCCCGATTCAATACATCGTCGTCCAGCAGACTTGTCTCCATTGGTCTATTGCTGAATCGGGCACCTTATGGCCATTCTGCTGTTAGTCAAAGATTGTCGAATCCGACGAAAAACTGATAATGAATTGTAACGTTCAGGGCGTCCTAATGACGATGGAACACTCAAATTGCGTCCCGGTTCAATACCTCGTCCTCCAGCAGACTTGTCTCCATGGGTCTATTGCTGCCTCGGGCACCTTATGGCCGTTCTGCTGTGAGTCAAAGATTTTCGAATCGGACGAAAAACTGATAGTGAATTGTAACGTTCAAGGCCACCTAATGACGATCGATTACTCAAATTGCGTCCCGATTCAATACATCGTCCTCCAGCAGACTTGTCTCCATGGGTTATTGCTGCCTCGGGCACCTTATGGCCGTTCTGCTGTGACTCAAAGATTTCCGAATCGGACGAAAAACTGATAGTTAATTGTAACGTTCAGGGCCTCCTAATGACGATGGAACACTCAAATTGCGTCCCGATTCAATACATCGTCCTCCAGCAGACTTGTCTCCATGGGTCTATTGCTGGCTCGGGCACCCAATGGCCGTTCTGCTGTGAGTCAAAGATTTTCGAATCGGACGAAAAACTGATAGTTAATTGTAACATTCAGGGCCACCTAATGACGATGGAACAATCAAATTGCGTCCCGATTCAATACATCGACCTGCAGCAGGCTTGTCTCCATGGGTCTATTGCTGCCTCGGGCACCTTATGGCCGTTCTGCTGTGAGTCAAAGATTTTCGAATCTGACGAAAAACTGATAGTGAATTGTAACATTCTGGGCCACCTAATGACGATGGATCACTCAAATTGCGTCCCGATTCAATACATCGTCCTCCAGCCGACTTGTCTCCATGGGTCTACTGCTGCCTCGAGCACCTTATGGACGTACTGCTGTGAATCAAAGATTTGCGAATGGGACAAAAAACTGATAGTGAATTGTAACGTTCAGGGCCACCTAATGACGATGGAACACTCAAATTGCGTCCCGATTCAATACATCGTCCTCCAGCAGACTTGTCTTCATGGGTCTATTGCTGCCTCGGGCACCTTATGGCCGTTCTGCTGTGGGTCAAAGATTTTCGAATCGGACGAAAAACTGATAGTGAATTGTAACGTTCAGGGCCACCTAATGACGATGGATCACTCAAATTGCGTCCCGATTCAATACATCGTCCTCCAGCAGACTTGTCTCCATGAGTCTATTGCTGCCTCGGGCACATTATGGCCGTTCTGCTGTGAGTCTAGATTATCGAATGGGACGATAAACTGATAGTGAATTGTAACGTTCAGGGCCACCTAATGACGATGGATCACTCAAATTGCGTCCCGATTCAATACATCGTCCTCCAGCAGACTTGTCTCCATGGGTCTATTGCTGCCTCGGGCACCTTATGGCCGTTCTGCTGTGAGTCAAAGATTTTCGAATCGGACGAAAAACTGATAGTGAATTGTAACGTTCAGGGCCACCTAATGACGATGGATCACTCAAATTGCGTCCCGATTCAATACATCGTCGTCCAGCAGACTTGTCTCCATTGGTCTATTGCTGCCTCGGGCACCTTATGGCCATTCTGCTGTTAGTCAAAGATTGTCGAATCCGACGAAAAACTGATAATGAATTGTAACGTTCAGGGCGTCCTAATGACGATGGAACACTCAAATTGCGTCCCGGTTCAATACCTCGTCCTCCAGCAGACTTGTCTCCATGGGTCTATTGCTGCCTCGGGCACCTTATGGCCGTTCTGCTGTGAGTCAAAGATTTTCGAATCGGACGAAAAACTGATAGTGAATTGTAACGTTCAGGGCCACCTAATGACGATCGATCACTCAAATTGCGTCCCGATTCAATACATCGTCCTCCAGCAGACTTGTCTCCATGGGTTATTGCTGCCTCGGCACCTTATGGCCGTTCTGCTGTGACTCAAAGATTTCCGAATCGGACGAAAAACTGATAGTGAATTGTAACGTTCAGGGCCTCCTAATGACGATGGAACACTCAAATTGCGTCCCGATTCAATACATCGTCCTCCAGCAGACTTGTCTCCATGGGTCTATTGCTGCCTCGGGCACCCAATGGCCGTTCTGCTGTGAGTCAAAGATTTTCGAATCGGACGAAAAACTGATAGTTAATTGTAACATTCAGGGCCACCTAATGACGATGGAACACTCAAATTGCGTCCCGATTCAATACATCGACCTGCAGCAGGCTTGTCTCCATGGGTCTATTGCTGCCTCGGGCACCTTATGGCCGTTCTGCTGTGAGTCAAAGATTTTCGAATCTGACGAAAAACTGATAGTGAATTGTAACATTCTGGGCCACCTAATGACGATGGATCACTCAAATTGCGTCCCGATTCAATACATCGTCCTCCAGCCGACTTGTCTCCATGGGTCTACTGCTGCCTCGAGCACCTTATGGACGTACTGCTGTGAATCAAAGATTTGCGAATGGGACAAAAAACTGATAGTGAATTGTAACGTTCAGGGCCACCTAATGACGATGGAACACTCAAATTGCGTCCCGATTCAATACATCGTCCTCCAGCAGACTTGTCTTCATGGGTCTATTGCTGCCTCGGGCACCTTATGGCCGTTCTGCTGTGGGTCAAAGATTTTCGAATCGGACGAAAAACTGATAGTGAATTGTAACGTTCAGGGCCACCTAATGACGATGGATCACTCAAATTGCGTTCCGATTCAATACATCGTCCTCCAGCAGACTTGTCTCCATGAGTCTATTGCTGCCTCGGGCACATTATGGCCGTTCTGCTGTGAGTCTAGATTATCGAATGGGACGATAAACTGATAGTGAATTGTAACGTTCAGGGCCACCTAATGACGATGGATCACTCAAATTGCGTCCCGATTCAATACATCGTCCTCCAGCAGACTTGTCTCCATGGGTCTATTGCTGCCTCGGGCACCTTATGGCCGTTCTGCTGTGAGTCAAAGATTTTCGAATCGGACGAAAAACTTATAGTGAATTGTAACGTTCAGGGCCACCTAATGACGATGGATCACTCAAATTGCGTCCCGATTCAATACATCGTCGTCCAGCAGACTTGTCTCCATTGGTCTATTGCTGCCTCGGGCACCTTATGGCCATTCTGCTGTTAGTCAAAGATTGTCGAATCCGACGAAAAACTGATAATGAATTGTAACGTTCAGGGCGTCCTAATGACGATGGAACACTCAAATTGCGTCCCGGTTCAATACCTCGTCCTCCAGCAGACTTGTCTCCATGGGTCTATTGCTGCCTCGGGCACCTTATGGCCGTTCTGCTGTGAGTCAAAGATTTTCGATTCGGACGAAAAACTGATAGTGAATTGTAACGTTCAGGGCCACCTAATGACGATCGATCACTCAAATTGCGTCCCGATTCAATACATCGTCCTCCAGCAGACTTGTCTCCATGGGTTATTGCTGCCTCGGGCACCTTATGGCCGTTCTGCTGTGACTCAAAGATTTTCGAATCGGACGAAAAACTGATAGTGAATTGTAACGTTCAGGGCCTCCTAATGACGATGGAACACTCAAATTGCGTCCCGATTCAATACATCGTCCTCCAGCAGACTTGTCTCCATGGGTCTATTGCTGCCTCGGGCACCTTGTGGCCGTTCTGCTGAGAGTCAAAGATTTTCGAATCGGACGAAAAACTGATAGTGAATTGTAATATTCAGGGCCACCTAATGACGATAAACCACACAAATTGCGTCCCAATTCAAGACATCGTCCTCCAGCCGACTTGACTCCATGGGTCTATTGCAGCCTCGAGCACCTTATGGCCGTTCTGCTGTGAGTCTAGATTATCGAATGAGACGAAAAACTTATAGTGAATTGTAACGTTCAGGGCCACCTAATGACGATGGATCACTCAAATTGCGTCCCGATTCAATACATCGTCCTCCAGCAGACTTGTCTCCATGGGTCTATTGCTGACTCGGGCACCCAATGGCCGTTCTGCTGTGAGTCAAAGATTTTCGAATCTGACGAAAAACTGATAGTGAATTGTAACGTTCAGGGCCACCTAATGACGATGGAACACTCAAATTGCGTCCCGATTCAATACATCGTCCTCCAGCAGACTTGTCTTCATGGGTCTATTGCTGCCTCGGGCACCTTATGGCCGTTCTGCTGTGGGTAAAAGATTTTCGAATCGGACGAAAAACTGATAGTGAATTGTAACGTTCAGGGCCACCTAATGACGATGGATCACTCAAATTGCGTCCCGATTCAATACATCGTCCTCCAGCAGACTTGTCTCCATGAGTCTATTGCTGCCTCGGGCACCTTATGGCCGTTCTGCTGTGAGTTAAATATTTTCGAATCGGACGAAAAACTGATAGGGAATTGTAACTTTCAGGGCCACCTAATGACGATGGATCACTCAAATTGCGTCCCGATTCAATACATCGTCCTCCAGCCGACTTTTCTCCATGGGTCTACTGCTGCCTCGAGCACCTTATGGACGTACTGCTGTGAGTCAAAGATTTGCGAATGGGACAAAAAACTGATAGTGAATTGTAACGTTCAGGGCCACCTAATGACGATGGAACACTCAAATTGCGTCCCGAATCAATACATCGTCCTCCAGCAGACTTGTCTTCATGGGTCTATTGCTGCCTCGGGCACCTTATGGCCGTTCTGCTGTGGGTAAAAGATTTTCGAATCGGACGAAAAACTGATAGTGAATTGTAACGTTCAGGGCCCCCTAATGACGATGGATCACTCAAATTGCGTCCCGATTCAATACATCGTCCTCCAGCAGACTTGTCTCCATGAGTCTATTGCTGCCTCGGGCACATTATGGCCGTTCTGCTGTGAGTCTAGATTATCGAATGGGACGATAAACTGATAGTGAATTGTAACGTTCAGGGCCACCTAATGACGATGGATCACTCAAATTGCGTCCCGATTCAATACATCGTCCTCCAGCAGACTTGTCTCCATGGGTCTATTGCTGCCTCGGGCACCTTATGGCCGTTCTGCTGTGAGTCAAAGATTTTCGAATCGGACGAAAAACTGATAGTGAATTGTAACGTTCAGGGCCACCTAATGACGATGGATCACTCAAATTGCGTCCCGATTCAATACATCGTCGTCCAGCAGACTTGTCTCCATTGGTCTATTGCTGCCTCGGGCACCTTATGGCCATTCTGCTGTTAGTCAAAGATTGTCGAATCCGACGAAAAACTGATAATGAATTGTAACGTTCAGGGCGTCCTAATGACGATGGAACACTCAAATTGCGTCCCGGTTCAATACCTCGTCCTCCAGCAGACTTGTCTCCATGGGTCTATTGCTGCCTCGGGCACCTTATGGCCGTTCTGCTGTGAGTCAAAGATTTTCGAATCGGACGAAAAACTGATAGTGAATTGTAACGTTCAAGGCCACCTAATGACGATCGATTACTCAAATTGCGTCCCGATTCAATACATCGTCCTCCAGCAGACTTGTCTCCATGGGTTATTGCTGCCTCGGGCACCATATGGCCGTTCTGCTGTGACTCAAAGATTTCCGAATCGGACGAAAAACTGATAGTGAATTGTAACGGTCAGGGCCTCCTAATGACGATGGAACACTCAAATTAAGTCCCGATTCAATACATCGTCCTCCAGCAGACTTGTCTCCATGGGTCTATTGCTGCCTCGGGCACCTTGTGGCCGTTCTGCTGAGAGTCAAAGATTTTCGAATCGGACGAAAAACTGATAGTGAATTGTAATATTCAGGGCCACCTAATGACGATAAACCACACAAATTGCGTCCCAATTCAAGACATCGTCCTCCAGCCGACTTGACTCCATGGGTCTATTGCAGCCTCGAGCACCTTATGGCCGTTCTGCTGTGAGTCTAGATTATCGAATGAGACGAAAAACTGATAGTGAATTGTAACGTTCAGGGCCTCCTAATGCCGATGGAACACTCAAATTGCGTCCCGATTCAATACCTCGTCCTCCAGCAGACTTGTCTCCATGGGTCTATTGCTGCCTCGGGCACCTTATGGTCGTTCTCCCGTGAGTCTAGATTATCGAATGGGACGAAAAACTGATAGTTAATTGTAACATTCAGGACCTCCTAATGACGATGGCACACTCAAATTGCGTCCCAATTCAATACATCGTCCTCCAGCAGACTTGTCTCCATGGGTCTATTGCTGCCTCTGGCACCTTATGGTCGTTCTGCTGTGAGTCAAAGATTTTCGAATCGGACGAAAAACTGATTGTGAATTGTACCATTCAGGGCCACCTAATGACGATGGATCACTCAAATTGCGCCCCGATTCAATTCATCATTCTCCAGCCGACTTGTCTCCATGGGTCTATTGCTGCCTCGGGCACCTTATGGCCGTTCTGCCGTGAGTCAAAGATTTTCGAATCGGACGAAAAACTGATAGTGAATTGTACCATTGAGGGCCACGTAATGACGATGGATCACTCAAATTGCGTCCCGATTCAATACCTCGTCCTCCAGCAGACTTGTCTCCATGGGTCAATTGCTGCCTCGGGCACCTTATGGTCGTTCTCCCGTGAGTCTAGATTCTCGAATGGGACGAAAAACTGATAGTTAATTGTATCATTCAGGGCCTCCTAATGACGATGGAACACTCAAATTGCGTCCCGATTCAATACATCGTCCTCCAGCAGACTTGTCTCCATGGGTCTATTGCTGCCTCTGGCACCTTATGGCCGATCTGCTGTGACTCAAAGATTTTCAAATAGGACGAAAAACTGATAGTGAATTGTACGTTCCTTGCCTCCTAATAACGATGGAACACTCAAATTGCGTCCCGATTCAATACATCGCCCTCCGGCAGACTTGTCTCCATGGGTCTATTGCTGCCTCGGGCACCTTATGGCCGTTCTGCTGTGAGTCAAAGATTTTCGAATCGGACGAAAAACTGATAGTGAATTGTAACATTCAGGGCCACCTAATGACGATGAACCACACAAATTGCGTCCCGATTCAATACATTGTCCTCCAGCAGACTTGACTCCAAGGGTCTATTGCTGCCTCGGGCACCTTATGGCCGTTCCGCTGTGAGTCTAGATTATCGAATGGGACGAAAAACTGATAGTGAATTGTATCGTTCAGGGCCACCTAATGACGATGGATCACTCAAATTGCGTCCCGATTCAATACATCGTCCTCCAGCCGACTTGTCTCCATGTGTCTATTGCTGCCTCGGGCACCTTATGGTCGTTCTCCCGTGGGTCTAGATTATCGAATGGGACGAAAAACTGATAGTTAATTGTAACAATCAGGGCCTCCTAATGACGATGGAACACTCAAATTGCGTCCCGATTCAATACGTCCTCCAGCAGACTTGTCTCCATGGGTCTATTGCTGCCTCGGGCACCTTATGGCCGTTCTGCTGTGAGTTAAATATTTTCGAATCGGACGAAAAACTGATAGGGAATTGTAACTTTCAGGGCCACCTAATGACGATGGATCACTCAAATTGCGTCCCGATTCAATACATCGTCCTCCAGCCGACTTTTCTCCATGGGTCTACTGCTGCCTCGAGCACCTTATGGACGTACTGCTGTGAGTCAAAGATTTGCGAATGGGACAAAAAACTGATAGTGAATTGTAACGTTCAGGGCCACCTAATGACGATGGAACACTCAAATTGCGTCCCGATTCAATACATCGTCCTCCAGCAGACTTGTCTTCATGGGTCTATTGCTGCCTCGGGCACCTTATGGCCGTTCTGCTGTGGGTAAAAGATTTTCGAATCGGACGAAAAACTGATAGTGAATTGTAACGTTCAGGGCCACCTAATGACGATGGATCACTCAAATTGCGTCCCGATTCAATACATCGTCCTCCAGCAGACTTGTCTCCATGAGTCTATTGCTGCCTCGGGCACATTATGGCCGTTCTGCTGTGAGTCTAGATTATCGAATGGGACGATAAACTGATAGTGAATTGTAACGTTCAGGGCCACCTAATGACGATGGATCACTCAAATTGCGTCCCGATTCAATACATCGTCCTCCAGCAGACTTGTCTTCATGGGTCTATTGCTGCCTCGGGCACCTTATGGCCGTTCTGCTGTGGGTAAAAGATTTTCGAATCGGACGAAAAACTGATAGTGAATTGTAACGTTCAGGGCCACCTAATGACGATGGATCACTCAAATTGCGTCCCGATTCAATACATCGTCCTCCAGCAGACTTGTCTCCATGAGTCTATTGCTGCCTCGGGCACATTATGGCCGTTCTGCTGTGAGTCTAGATTATCGAATGGGACGATAAACTGATAGTGAATTGTAACGTTCAGGGCCACCTATTGACGATGGATCACTCAAATTGCGTCCCGATTCAATACATCGTCCTCCAGCAGACTTGTCTCCATGGGTCTATTGCTGCCTCGGGCACCTTATGGCCGTTCTGCTGTGAGTCAAAGATTTTCGAATCGGACGAAAAACTGATAGTGAATTGTAACGTTCAGGGCCACCTAATGACGATGGATCACTCAAATTGCGTCCCGATTCAATACATCGTCGTCCAGCAGACTTGTCTCCATTGGTCTATTGCTGAATCGGGCACCTTATGGCCATTCTGCTGTTAGTCAAAGATTGTCGAATCCGACGAAAAACTGATAATGAATTGTAACGTTCAGGGCGTCCTAATGACGATGGAACACTCAAATTGCGTCCCGGTTCAATACCTCGTCCTCCAGCAGACTTGTCTCCATGGGTCTATTGCTGCCTCGGGCACCTTATGGCCGTTCTGCTGTGAGTCAAAGATTTTCGAATCGGACGAAAAACTGATAGTGAATTGTAACGTTCAAGGCCACCTAATGACGATCGATTACTCAAATTGCGTCCCGATTCAATACATCGTCCTCCAGCAGACTTGTCTCCATGGGTTATTGCTGCCTCGGGCACCTTATGGCCGTTCTGCTGTGACTCAAAGATTTCCGAATCGGACGAAAAACTGATAGTTAATTGTAACGTTCAGGGCCTCCTAATGACGATGGAACACTCAAATTGCGTCCCGATTCAATACATCGTCCTCCAGCAGACTTGTCTCCATGGGTCTATTGCTGGCTCGGGCACCCAATGGCCGTTCTGCTGTGAGTCAAAGATTTTCGAATCGGACGAAAAACTGATAGTTAATTGTAACATTCAGGGCCACCTAATGACGATGGAACAATCAAATTGCGTCCCGATTCAATACATCGACCTGCAGCAGGCTTGTCTCCATGGGTCTATTGCTGCCTCGGGCACCTTATGGCCGTTCTGCTGTGAGTCAAAGATTTTCGAATCTGACGAAAAACTGATAGTGAATTGTAACATTCTGGGCCACCTAATGACGATGGATCACTCAAATTGCGTCCCGATTCAATACATCGTCCTCCAGCCGACTTGTCTCCATGGGTCTACTGCTGCCTCGAGCACCTTATGGACGTACTGCTGTGAATCAAAGATTTGCGAATGGGACAAAAAACTGATAGTGAATTGTAACGTTCAGGGCCACCTAATGACGATGGAACACTCAAATTGCGTCCCGATTCAATACATCGTCCTCCAGCAGACTTGTCTTCATGGGTCTATTGCTGCCTCGGGCACCTTATGGCCGTTCTGCTGTGGGTCAAAGATTTTCGAATCGGACGAAAAACTGATAGTGAATTGTAACGTTCAGGGCCACCTAATGACGATGGATCACTCAAATTGCGTCCCGATTCAATACATCGTCCTCCAGCAGACTTGTCTCCATGAGTCTATTGCTGCCTCGGGCACATTATGGCCGTTCTGCTGTGAGTCTAGATTATCGAATGGGACGATAAACTGATAGTGAATTGTAACGTTCAGGGCCACCTAATGACGATGGATCACTCAAATTGCGTCCCGATTCAATACATCGTCCTCCAGCAGACTTGTCTCCATGGGTCTATTGCTGCCTCGGGCACCTTATGGCCGTTCTGCTGTGAGTCAAAGATTTTCGAATCGGACGAAAAACTGATAGTGAATTGTAACGTTCAGGGCCACCTAATGACGATGGATCACTCAAATTGCGTCCCGATTCAATACATCGTCGTCCAGCAGACTTGTCTCCATTGGTCTATTGCTGCCTCGGGCACCTTATGGCCATTCTGCTGTTAGTCAAAGATTGTCGAATCCGACGAAAAACTGATAATGAATTGTAACGTTCAGGGCGTCCTAATGACGATGGAACACTCAAATTGCGTCCCGGTTCAATACCTCGTCCTCCAGCAGACTTGTTTCCATGGGTCTATTGCTGCCTCGGGCACCTTATGGCCGTTCTGCTGTGAGTCAAAGATTTTCGAATCGGACGAAAAACTGATAGTGAATTGTAACGTTCAGGGCCACCTAATGACGATCGATCACTCAAATTGCGTCCCGATTCAATACATCGTCCTCCAGCAGACTTGTCTCCATGGGTTATTGCTGCCTCGGCACCTTATGGCCGTTCTGCTGTGACTCAAAGATTTCCGAATCGGACGAAAAACTGATAGTGAATTGTAACGTTCAGGGCCTCCTAATGACGATGGAACACTCAAATTGCGTCCCGATTCAATACATCGTCCTCCAGCAGACTTGTCTCCATGGGTCTATTGCTGGCTCGGGCACCCAATGGCCGTTCTGCTGTGAGTCAAAGATTTTCGAATCGGACGAAAAACTGATAGTTAATTGTAACATTCAGGGCCACCTAATGACGATGGAACACTCAAATTGCGTCCCGATTCAATACATCGACCTGCAGCAGGCTTGTCTCCATGGGTCTATTGCTGCCTCGGGCACCTTATGGCCGTTCTGCTGTGAGTCAAAGATTTTCGAATCTGACGAAAAACTGATAGTGAATTGTAACATTCTGGGCCACCTAATGACGATGGATCACTCAAATTGCGTCCCGATTCAATACATCGTCCTCCAGCCGACTTGTCTCCATGGGTCTACTGCTGCCTCGAGCACCTTATGGACGTACTGCTGTGAATCAAAGATTTGCGAATGGGACAAAAAACTGATAGTGAATTGTAACGTTCAGGGCCACCTAATGACGATGGAACACTCAAATTGCGTCCCGATTCAATACATCGTCCTCCAGCAGACTTGTCTTCATGGGTCTATTGCTGCCTCGGGCACCTTATGGCCGTTCTGCTGTGGGTCAAAGATTTTCGAATCGGACGAAAAACTGATAGTGAATTGTAACGTTCAGGGCCACCTAATGACGATGGATCACTCAAATTGCGTCCCGATTCAATACATCGTCCTCCAGCAGACTTGTCTCCATGAGTCTATTGCTGCCTCGGGCACATTATGGCCGTTCTGCTGTGAGTCTAGATTATCGAATGGGACGATAAACTGATAGTGAATTGTAACGTTCAGGGCCACCTAATGACGATGGATCACTCAAATTGCGTCCCGATTCAATACATCGTCCTCCAGCAGACTTGTCTCCATGGGTCTATTGCTGCCTCGGGCACCTTATGGCCGTTCTGCTGTGAGTCAAAGATTTTCGAATCGGACGAAAAACTTATAGTGAATTGTAACGTTCAGGGCCACCTAATGACGATGGATCACTCAAATTGCGTCCCGATTCAATACATCGTCGTCCAGCAGACTTGTCTCCATTGGTCTATTGCTGCCTCGGGCACCTTATGGCCATTCTGCTGTTAGTCAAAGATTGTCGAATCCGACGAAAAACTGATAATGAATTGTAACGTTCAGGGCGTCCTAATGACGATGGAACACTCAAATTGCGTCCCGGTTCAATACCTCGTCCTCCAGCAGACTTGTCTCCATGGGTCTATTGCTGCCTCGGGCACCTTATGGCCGTTCTGCTGTGAGTCAAAGATTTTCGATTCGGACGAAAAACTGATAGTGAATTGTAACGTTCAGGGCCACCTAATGACGATCGATCACTCAAATTGCGTCCCGATTCAATACATCGTCCTCCAGCAGACTTGTCTCCATGGGTTATTGCTGCCTCGGGCACCTTATGGCCGTTCTGCTGTGACTCAAAGATTTTCGAATCGGACGAAAAACTGATAGTGAATTGTAACGTTCAGGGCCTCCTAATGACGATGGAACACTCAAATTGCGTCCCGATTCAATACATCGTCCTCCAGCAGACTTGTCTCCATGGGTCTATTGCTGCCTCGGGCACCTTGTGGCCGTTCTGCTGAGAGTCAAAGATTTTCGAATCGGACGAAAAACTGATAGTGAATTGTAATATTCAGGGCCACCTAATGACGATAAACCACACAAATTGCGTCCCAATTCAAGACATCGTCCTCCAGCCGACTTGACTCCATGGGTCTATTGCAGCCTCGAGCACCTTATGGCCGTTCTGCTGTGAGTCTAGATTATCGAATGAGACGAAAAACTTATAGTGAATTGTAACGTTCAGGGCCACCTAATGACGATGGATCACTCAAATTGCGTCCCGATTCAATACATCGTCCTCCAGCAGACTTGTCTCCATGGGTCTATTGCTGACTCGGGCACCCAATGGCCGTTCTGCTGTGAGTCAAAGATTTTCGAATCTGACGAAAAACTGATAGTGAATTGTAACGTTCAGGGCCACCTAATGACGATGGAACACTCAAATTGCGTCCCGATTCAATACATCGTCCTCCAGCAGACTTGTCTTCATGGGTCTATTGCTGCCTCGGGCACCTTATGGCCGTTCTGCTGTGGGTAAAAGATTTACGAATCGGACGAAAAACTGATAGTGAATTGTAACGTTCAGGGCCACCTAATGACGATGGATCACTCAAATTGCGTCCCGATTCAATACATCGTCCTCCAGCAGACTTGTCTCCATGAGTCTATTGCTGCCTCGGGCACCTTATGGCCGTTCTGCTGTGAGTTAAATATTTTCGAATCGGACGAAAAACTGATAGGGAATTGTAACTTTCAGGGCCACCTAATGACGATGGATCACTCAAATTGCGTCCCGATTCAATACATCGTCCTCCAGCCGACTTTTCTCCATGGGTCTACTGCTGCCTCGAGCACCTTATGGACGTACTGCTGTGAGTCAAAGATTTGCGAATGGGACAAAAAACTGATAGTGAATTGTAACGTTCAGGGCCACCTAATGACGATGGAACACTCAAATTGCGTCCCGATTCAATACATCGTCCTCCAGCAGACTTGTCTTCATGGGTCTATTGCTGCCTCGGGCACCTTATGGCCGTTCTGCTGTGGGTAAAAGATTTTCGAATCGGACGAAAAACTGATAGTGAATTGTAACGTTCAGGGCCACCTAATGACGATGGATCACTCAAATTGCGTCCCGATTCAATACATCGTCCTCCAGCCGACTTGTCTCCATGGGTCTATTGCTGCCTCGGGCACATTATGGCCGTTCTGCTGTGAGTCTAGATTATCGAATGGGACGATAAACTGATAGTGAATTGTAACGTTCAGGGCCACCTAATGACGATGGATCACTCAAATTGCGTCCCGATTCAATACATCGTCCTCCAGCAGACTTGTCTCCATGGGTCTATTGCTGCCTCGGGCACCTTATGGCCGTTCTGCTGTGAGTCAAAGATTTTCGAATCGGACGAAAAACTGATAGTGAATTGTAACGTTCAGGGCCACCTAATGACGATGGATCACTCAAATTGCGTCCCGATTCAATACATCGTCGTCCAGCAGACTTGTCTCCATTGGTCTATTGCTGCCTCGGGCACCTTATGGCCATTCTGCTGTTAGTCAAAGATTGTCGAATCCGACGAAAAACTGATAATGAATTGTAACGTTCAGGGCGTCCTAATGACGATGGAACACTCAAATTGCGTCCCGGTTCAATACCTCGTCCTCCAGCAGACTTGTCTCCATGGGTCTATTGCTGCCTCGGGCACCTTATGGCCGTTCTGCTGTGAGTCAAAGATTTTCGAATCGGACGAAAAACTGATAGTGAATTGTAACGTTCAAGGCCACCTAATGACGATCGATTACTCAAATTGCGTCCCGATTCAATACATCGTCCTCCAGCCGACTTGACTCCATGGGTCTATTGCAGCCTCGAGCACCTTATGGCCGTTCTGCTGTGAGTCTAGATTATCGAATGAGACGAAAAACTGATAGTGAATTGTAACGTTCAGGGCCTCCTAATGCCGATGGAACACTCAAATTGCGTCCCGATTCAATACCTCGTCCTCCAGCAGACTTGTCTCCATGGGTCTATTGCTGCCTCGGGCACCTTATGGTCGTTCTCCCGTGAGTCTAGATTATCGAATGGGACGAAAAACTGATAGTTAATTGTAACATTCAGGACCTCCTAATGACGATGGCACACTCAAATTGCGTCCCAATTCAATACATCGTCCTCCAGCAGACTTGTCTCCATGGGTCTATTGCTGCCTCTGGCACCTTATGGTCGTTCTGCTGTGAGTCAAAGATTATCGAATGGGACGAAAAACTGATAGTGAATTGTACCATTCAGGGCCACCTAATGACGATGGATCACTCAAATTGCGCCCCGATTCAATTCATCATTCTCCAGCCGACTTGTCTCCATGGGTCTATTGCTGCCTCGGGCACCTTATGGCCGTTCTGCCGTGAGTCAAAGATTTTCGAATCGGACGAAAAACTGATAGTGAATTGTACCATTGAGGGCCACGTAATGACGATGGATCACTCAAATTGCGTCCCGATTCAATACCTCGTCCTCCAGCAGACTTGTCTCCATGGGTCTATTGCTGCCTCGGGCACCTTATGGTCGTTCTCCCGTGAGTCTAGATTCTCGAATGGGACGAAAAACTGATAGTTAATTGTATCATTCAGGGCCTCCTAATGACGATGGAACACTCAAATTGCGTCCCGATTCAATACATCGTCCTCCAGCAGACTTGTCTCCATGGGTCTATTGCTGCCTCTGGCACCTTATGGCCGATCTGCTGTGACTCAAAGATTTTCAAATAGGACGAAAAACTGATAGTGAATTGTACGTTCCTTGCCTCCTAACAACGATGGAACACTCAAATTGCGTCCCGATTCAATACATCGCCCTCCGGCAGACTTGTCTCCATGGGTCTATTGCTGCCTCGGGCACCTTATGGCCGTTCTGCTGTGAGTCAAAGATTTTCGAATCGGACGAAAAACTGATAGTGAATTGTAACATTCAGGGCCACCTAATGACGATGAACCACACAAATTGCGTCCCGATTCAATACATTGTCCTCCAGCAGACTTGACTCCAAGGGTCTATTGCTGCCTCGGGCACCTTATGGCCGTTCCGCTGTGAGTCTAGATTATCGAATGGGACGAAAAACTGATAGTGAATTGTATCGTTCAGGGCCACCTAATGACGATGGATCACTCAAATTGCGTCCCGATTCAATACATCGTCCTCCAGCCGACTTGTCTCCATGTGTCTATTGCTGCCTCGGGCACCTTATGGTCGTTCTCCCGTGGGTCTAGATTATCGAATGGGACGAAAAACTGATAGTTAATTGTAACAATCAGGGCCTCCTAATGACGATGGAACACTCAAATTGCGTCCCGATTCAATACGTCCTCCAGCAGACTTGTCTCCATGGGTCTATTGCTGCCTCGGGCACCTTATGGCCGTTCTGCTGTGAGTTAAATATTTTCGAATCGGACGAAAAACTGATAGGGAATTGTAACTTTCAGGGCCACCTAATGACGATGGATCACTCAAATTGCGTCCCGATTCAATACATCGTCCTCCAGCCGACTTTTCTCCATGGGTCTACTGCTGCCTCGAGCACCTTATGGACGTACTGCTGTGAGTCAAAGATTTGCGAATGGGACAAAAAACTGATAGTGAATTGTAACGTTCAGGGCCACCTAATGACGATGGAACACTCAAATTGCGTCCCGATTCAATACATCGTCCTCCAGCAGACTTGTCTTCATGGGTCTATTGCTGCCTCGGGCACCTTATGGCCGTTCTGCTGTGGGTAAAAGATTTTCGAATCGGACGAAAAACTGATAGTGAATTGTAACGTTCAGGGCCACCTAATGACGATGGATCACTCAAATTGCGTCCCGATTCAATACATCGTCCTCCAGCAGACTTGTCTCCATGAGTCTATTGCTGCCTCGGGCACATTATGGCCGTTCTGCTGTGAGTCTAGATTATCGAATGGGACGATAAACTGATAGTGAATTGTAACGTTCAGGGCCACCTAATGACGATGGATCACTCAAATTGCGTCCCGATTCAATACATCGTCCTCCAGCAGACTTGTCTCCATGGGTCTATTGCTGCCTCGGGCACCTTATGGCCGTTCTGCTGTGAGTCAAAGATTTTCGAATCGGACGAAAAACTGATAGTGAATTGTAACGTTCAGGGCCACCTAATGACGATGGATCACTCAAATTGCGTCCCGATTCAATTCATCGTCGTCCAGCAGACTTGTCTCCATTGGTCTATTGCTGCCTCGGGCACCTTATGGCCATTCTGCTGTTAGTCAAAGATTGTCGAATCCGACGAAAAACTGATAATGAATTGTAACGTTCAGGGCGTCCTAATGACGATGGAACACTCAAATTGCGTCCCGGTTCAATACCTCGTCCTCCAGCAGACTTGTCTCCATGGGTCTATTGCTGCCTCGGGCACCTTATGGCCGTTCTGCTGTGAGTCAAAGATTTTCGAATCGGACGAAAAAGTGATAGTGAATTGTAACGTTCAAGGCCACCTAATGACGATAGATCACTCAAATTGCGTCCCGATTCAATACATCGTCCTCCAGCAGACTTGTCTCCATGGGTTATTGCTGCCTCGTACACCTTATGGCCGTTCTGCTGTGACTCAAAGATTTTCGAATCGGACGAAAAACTGATAGTGAATTGTAACGTTCAGGGCCTCCTAATGACGATGGAACACTCAAATTGCGTCCCGATTCAATACATCGTCCTCCAGCAGACTTGTCTCCATGGGTCTATTGCTGCCTCGGGCACCTTGTGGCCGTTCTGCTGAGAGTCAAAGATTTTTGAATCGGACGAAAAACTGATAGTGAATTGTAATATTCAGGGCCACCTAATGACGATAAACCACACAAATTGCGTCCCAATTCAAGACATCGTCCTCCAGCCGACTTGACTCCATGGGTCTATTGCAGCCTCGAGCACCTTATGGCCGTTCTGCTGTGAGTCTAGATTATCGAATGAGACGAAAAACTGATAGTGAATTGTAACGTTCAGGGCCTCCTAATGCCGATGGAACACTCAAATTGCGTCCCGATTCAATACCTCGTCCTCCAGCAGACTTGTCTCCATGGGTCTATTGCTGCCTCGGGCACCTTATGGTCGTTCTCCCGTGAGTCTAGATTATCGAATGGCACGAAAAACTGATAGTTAATTGTAACATTCAGGACCTCCTAATGACGATGGCACACTCAAATTGCGTCCCAATTCAATACATCGTCCTCCAGCAGACTTGTCTCCATGGGTCTATTGCTGCCTCTGGCACCTTATGGTCGTTCTGCTGTGAGTCAAAGATTTTCGAATCGGACGAAAAACTGATAGTGAATTGTACCATTCAGGGCCACCTAATGACGATGGATCACTCAAATTGCGCCCCGATTCAATTCATCATTCTCCAGCCGACTTGTCTCCATGGGTCTATTGCTGCCTCGGGCACCTTATGGCCGTTCTGCCGTGAGTCAAAGATTTTCGAATCGGACGAAAAACTGATAGTGAATTGTACCATTGAGGGCCACGTAATGACGATGGATAACTCAAATTGCGTCCCGATTCAATACCTCGTCCTCCAGCAGACTTGTCTCCATGGGTCTATTGCTGCCTCGGGCACCTTATGGTCGTTCTCCCGTGAGTCTAGATTATCGAATGGGACGAAAAACTGATAGTTAATTGTATCATTCAGGGCCTCCTAATGACGATGGAACACTCAAATTGCGTCCCGATTCAATACATCGTCCTCCAGCAGACTTGTCTCCATGGGTCTATTGCTGCCTCGGGCACCTTATGGCCGATCTGCTGTGACTCAAAGATTTTCAAATAGGACGAAAAACTGATAGTGAATTGTACGTTCAGGGCCTCCTAATAACGATGGAACACTCAAATTGCGTCCCGATTCAATACATCGCCCTCCGGCAGACTTGTCTCCATGGGTCTATTGCTGCCTCGGGCACCTTATGGCCGTTCTGCTGTGAGTCAAAGATTTTCGAATCGGACGAAAAACTGATAGTGAATTGTAACATTCAGGGCCACCTAATGACGATGAACCACACAAATTGCGTCCCGATTCAATACATTGTCCTCCAGCAGACTTGACTCCAAGGGTCTATTGCTGCCTCGGGCACCTTATGGCCGTTCCGCTGTGAGTCTAGATTATCGAATGGGACGAAAAACTGATAGTGAATTGTAACGTTCAGGGCCACCTAATGACGATGGATCATTCAAATTGCGTCCCGATTCAATACATCGTCCTCCAGCAGACTTGTCTTCATGGGTCTATTGCTGCCTCGGGCACCTTATGGCCGTTCTGCTGTGAGTATAGATTATCGTTTGGGACGAAAAACTGAAAGTTAATTGTAACATTCAGGGCCTCCTAATGACGATGGACCACACAAAATGCGTACCGATTCAATACATCGTCCTCCAGCCGACTTGACTCCATGGGTCTATTGCTGCCTCGGGCACCTTATGGCGGTTCTGCTGTGAGTCTAGATTATCGAATGGGACGAAAAACTGATAGTTAATTGTAACATTCAGGGCCTCCTAATGACGATGGCACACTCAAATTGCGTCCCGATTCAATACATCGTCCTCCAGCAGGCTTGTCTCCATCGGTCTATTGCTGCCTCTGGCACCTTATGGTCGTTCTGCTGTGAGTCAAAGATTTTCGAATCGGACGAAAAACTGATAGTGAATTGTACGATGGATCACTCAAATTGCGCCCCGATTCAATACATCGTCCTCCAGCCGACTTGTCTCCATGGGTCTATTGCTGCATCGGGCACCTTATGGCCGTTCTGCTGTGAGTCAAATATTTTCGAATCGGACGAAAAACTGATAGTGAATTGTTCCATTCAGGGCCACCTAATGACGATAGATCACTCAACTTGCGTCCCGATTCAATACATCGACCTCCAGCCGACTTGTCTCAATGGGTCTATAGCTGCATCGGGCACCTTAAGGCCGTTCTGCTGTGAGTCAAAGATTTTCGAATCGGACGAAAAACTGATAGTGAATTGTAACGTTCAGGGCCACCTAATGACGATGAACCACACAAATTGCGTCCCGATTCAATACATCGTCCTCCATCCGACTTGACTCCAAGAGTCTGTTGCTGCCACGCGCACCTTATGGCCGTTCCGCTGTGAGTCTAGATTATCGAATGGGACGAAAATCTGATAGTGAATTGTAACGTTCAGGGCCACCTAATGACGATGGATCACTCAAATTGCGTCCCGATTCAATACATCGTCCTCCAGCAGACTTGTCTTCATGGGTCTATTGCTGCCTCGGGCACCTTATGGCCGTTCTGCTGTGAGTCTAGTTTATCGAATGGGACGAAAAACTGATAGTTAATTGCAACATTCAGGGCCACCCAATGACGATGGACCACACAAATTACGTCCCGATTCAATACATCGTCCTCCAGCCGACCTGACTCCATGGGTCTATTGCTGCCTCGGGCACCTTATGGCCGTTCTGCTGTGAGTCTAGATTATCGAATGGGACGAAAAGCTGATAGTTAATTGTAAGATTCAGGGCCCCCTAATGACGATGGCACACTCAAATTGCGTCCCGATTCAATACATCGTCCTCCAGCAGACTTGTCTCCATGGGTCTATTGCTGCCTCTGGCACCTTATGGTCGTTCTGCAGTGAGTCAAAGATTTTCGAATCGGACGAAAAACTGATAGTGAATTGTACCATTCAGGGCCACCTAATGACGATGGATCACTCAAATTGCGCCCCGATTCAATACATCGTCCTCCAGCCGACTTGTCTCCATGGGTCTATTGCTGCCTCGGGCACCTTATGGCCGTTCTGCTGTGAGTCAAAGATTTTCGAATCGGACGAAAAACTGATAGTGAATTGTACCATTCAGGGCCACCTAATGACGATGGATCACTCAAATTGTGTCCCGATTCAATACCTCGTCCTCCAGCAGACTTGTCTCCATGGGTCTATTGCTGCCTTGGGCACCTTATGGTCGTTCTCCCGTGAGTCTAGATTATCGAATGGGACGAAAAACTGATAGTTAATTGTAACATTCAGGGCCTCCTAATGACGATGGAACACTCAAATTGCGTCCCGATTCAATACATAATCCTCCAGCAGACTTGTCTCCATGGGTCTATTGCTGCATCGGGCACCTTATGGCCGATCTGCTGTGACTCAAAGATTTTCAAATAGGACGAAAAACTGATAGTGAATTGTACGTTCAGGGCCTCCTAATAACGATGGAACACTCAAATTGCGTCCCGATTCAATACATCGCCCTCCAGCAGACTTGTCTCCATGGGTCTATTGCTGCCTCGGGCACCTTATGGCCGTTCTGCTCTGAGTCAAAGATTTTCGAATCGGACGAAAAAATGATAGTGAATTGTAACATTCAGGGCCACCTAATGACGATGAACCACACAAATTGCGTCCCGATTCATACATCGTCATCCAGCCGACTTGACTCCAAGGGTCTAT
This sequence comes from Schistocerca cancellata, assembly GCF_023864275.1. Taxonomy (NCBI): domain Eukaryota; kingdom Metazoa; phylum Arthropoda; class Insecta; order Orthoptera; family Acrididae; genus Schistocerca; species Schistocerca cancellata. The sequence continues at coordinate 522,740,610 of NC_064634.1, read as the reverse complement.
TGCTACCTCGGGCAACTTATGGCCGTTCCGCTGTGAGTCTAATTTATCGAATGGGACGAAAAACTGATAGTGAATTGTAACGTTCAGGGCCACCTAGTGACGATGGATCACTCAAATTGCGTCCCGATTCAATACATCGTCCTCCAGCAGACTTGTCTTCATGGGTCTATTGCTGCCTCGGGCACCTTATGGCCGTTCTGCTGTGAGTCTAGATTATCGAATGGGACGAAAAACTGATAGTTAATTGTAACATTCAGGGCCTCCTAATGACGATGGACCACACAAATTGCGTCCCGATTCAATACATCGTCCTCCAGCCGACTTTACTCCATGGGTCTATTGCTGCCTCGGGCACCTTATGGCCGTTCTGCTGTGAGTCAAAGATTTTCGAATCGGACGAAAAACTGATAGTGAATTGTAACGTTCAGGGCCACCTAATGAAGATGGATCACTCAAATTGCGTCCCGATTCAATACATCGTCCTCCAGCAGACTTGTCTCCATGGGTCTATTGCTGCCTCGGGCAACTTATGGCCGTTCTGCTCTGAGTCAAAGATTTTCGAATCGGACGAAAAACTGATAGTGAATTGTAACGTTCAGGGCCTCCTAATGCCGATGGAAATTGCGTCCCGATTCAATACCTCGTCCTCCAGCAGACTTGTCTCCATGGGTCTATTGCTGCCTCGGGCACCTTATGGTCGTTCTCCCGTGAGTCTAGATTATCGAATGGGACGAAAAACTGATAGTTAATTGTACCATTCAGGGCCACCTATTGACGATGGATCACTCAAATTGCGCCCCGATTCAATACATCGTCCTCCAGCCGACTTGTCTCCATGGGTCTATTGCTGCCTCGGGCACCTTATGGCCGTTCTGCAGTGAGTCAAAAATTTTCGAATCAGACGAATAACTGATAGTGAATTGTACCATTCAGGGCCACCTAATGACGATGGATCACTCAACTTGCGTCCCGATTCAATACATCGTCCTCCAGCCGACTTGTCTCGATGGGTCTTTTGCTGCATCGGGCACCTTAAGGCCGTTCTGCTGTGAGTTAAATATTTTCGAATCGGACGAAAAACTGATAGGGAATTGTAACTTTCAGGGCCACCTAATGACGATGGATCACTCAAATTGCGTCCCGATTCAATACATCGTCCTCCAGCCGACTTTTCTCCATGGGTCTACTGCTGCCTCGAGCACCTTATGGACGTACTGCTGTGAGTCAAAGATTTGCGAATGGGACAAAAAACTGATAGTGAATTGTAACGTTCAGGGCCACCTAATGACGATGGAACACTCAAATTGCGTCCCGATTCAATACATCGTCCTCCAGCAGACTTGTCTTCATGGGTCTATTGCTGCCTCGGGCACCTTATGGCCGTTCTGCTGTGGGTAAAAGATTTTCGAATCGGACGAAAAACTGATAGTGAATTGTAACGTTCAGGGCCACCTAATGACGATGGATCACTCAAATTGCGTCCCGATTCAATACATCGTCCTCCAGCAGACTTGTCTCCATGAGTCTATTGCTGCCTCGGGCACATTATGGCCGTTCTGCTGTGAGTCTAGATTATCGAATGGGACGATAAACTGATAGTGAATTGTAACGTTCAGGGCCACCTAATGACGATGGATCACTCAAATTGCGTCCCGATTCAATACATCGTCCTCCAGCAGACTTGTCTCCATGGGTCTATTGCTGCCTCGGGCACCTTATGGCCGTTCTGCTGTGAGTCAAAGATTTTCGAATCGGACGAAAAACTGATAGTGAATTGTAACGTTCAGGGCCACCTAATGACGATGGATCACTCAAATTGCGTCCCGATTCAATACATCGTCGTCCAGCAGACTTGTCTCCATTGGTCTATTGCTGCCTCGGGCACCTTATGGCCATTCTGCTGTTAGTCAAAGATTGTCGAATCCGACGAAAAACTGATAATGAATTGTAACGTTCAGGGCGTCCTAATGACGATGGAACACTCAAATTGCGTCCCGGTTCAATACCTCGTCCTCCAGCAGACTTGTCTCCATGGGTCTATTGCTGCCTCGGGCACCTTATGGCCGTTCTGCTGTGAGTCAAAGATTTTCGAATCGGACGAAAAAGTGATAGTGAATTGTAACGTTCAAGGCCACCTAATGACGATAGATCACTCAAATTGCGTCCCGATTCAATACATCGTCCTCCAGCAGACTTGTCTCCATGGGTTATTGCTGCCTCGTACACCTTATGGCCGTTCTGCTGTGACTCAAAGATTTTCGAATCGGACGAAAAACTGATAGTGAATTGTAACTTTCAGGGCCTCCTAATGACGATGGAACACTCAAATTGCGTCCCGATTCAATACATCGTCCTCCAGCAGACTTGTCTCCATGGGTCTATTGCTGCCTCGGGCACCTTGTGGCCGTTCTGCTGAGAGTCAAAGATTTTTGAATCGGACGAAAAACTGATAGTGAATTGTAATATTCAGGGCCACCTAATTGCGATAAACCACACAAATTGCGTCCCAATTCAAGACATCGTCCTCCAGCCGACTTGACTCCATGGGTCTATTGCAGCCTCGAGCACCTTATGGCCGTTCTGCTGTGAGTCTAGATTATCGAATGAGACGAAAAACTGATAGTGAATTGTAACGTTCAGGGCCTCCTAATGTCGATGGCACACTCAAATTGCGTCCCAATTCAATACATCGTCCTCCAGCAGACTTGTCTCCATGGGTCTATTGCTGCCTCTGGCACCTTATGGTCGTTCTGCTGTGAGTCAAAGATTTTCGAATCGGACGAAAAACTGATAGTGAATTGTACCATTCAGGGCCACCTAATGACGATGGATCACTCAAATTGCGCCCCGATTCAATTCATCATTCTCCAGCCGACTTGTCTCCATGGGTCTATTGCTGCCTCGGGCACCTTATGGCCGTTCTGCCGTGAGTCAAAGATTTTCGAATCGGACGAAAAACTGATAGTGAATTGTACCATTGAGGGCCACGTAATGACGATGGATAACTCAAATTGCGTCCCGATTCAATACCTCGTCCTCCAGCAGACTTGTCTCCATGGGTCTATTGCTGCCTCGGGCACCTTATGGTCGTTCTCCCGTGAGTCTAGATTATCGAATGGGACGAAAAACTGATAGTTAATTGTATCATTCAGGGCCTCCTAATGACGATGGAACACTCAAATTGCGTCCCGATTCAATACATCGTCCTCCAGCAGACTTGTCTCCATGGGTCTATTGCTGCCTCGGGCACCTTATGGCCGATCTGCTGTGACTCAAAGATTTTCAAATAGGACGAAAAACTGATAGTGAATTGTACGTTCAGGGCCTCCTAATAACGATGGAACACTCAAATTCCGTCCCGATTCAATACATCGCCCTCCGGCAGACTTGTCTCCATGGGTCTATTGCTGCCTCGGGCACCTTATGGCCGTTCTGCTGTGAGTCAAAGATTTTCGAATCGGACGAAAAACTGATAGTGAATTGTAACATTCAGGGCCACCTAATGACGATGAACCACACAAATTGCGTCCCGATTCAATACATTGTCCTCCAGCAGACTTGACTCCAAGGGTCTATTGCTGCCTCGGGCACCTTATGGCCGTTCCGCTGTGAGTCTAGATTATCGAATGGGACGAAAAACTGATAGTGAATTGTAACGTTCAGGGCCACCTAATGACGATGGATCACTCAAATTGCGTCCCGATTCAATACATCGTCCTCCAGCAGACTTGTCTTCATGGGTCTATTGCTGCCTCGGGCACCTTATGGCCGTTCTGCTGTGAGTATAGATTATCGTTTGGGACGAAAAACTGAAAGTTAATTGTAACATTCAGGGCCTCCTAATGACGATGGACCACACAAAATGCGTACCGATTCAATACATCGTCCTCCAGCCGACTTGACTCCATGGGTCTATTGCTGCCTCGGGCACCTTATGGCGGTTCTGCAGTGAGTCTAGATTATCGAATGGGACGAAAAACTGATAGTTAATTGTAACATTCAGGGCCTCCTAATGACGATGGCACACTCAAATTGCGTCCCGATTCAATACATCGTCCTCCAGCAGGCTTGTCTCCATCGGTCTATTGCTGCCTCTGGCACCTTATGGTCGTTCTGCTGTGAGTCAAAGATTTTCGAATCGGACGAAAAACTGATAGTGAATTGTACCATTCAGGGCCACCTAATGACGATGGATCACTCAAATTGTGTCCCGATTCAATACCTCGTCCTCCAGCAGACTTGTCTCCATGGGTCTATTGCTGCCTTGGGCACCTTATGGTCGTTCTCCCGTGAGTCTAGATTATCGAATGGGACGAAAAACTGATAGTTAATTGTAACATTCAGGGCCTCCTAATGACGATGGAACACTCAAATTGCGTCCCGATTCAATACATAATCCTCCAGCAGACTTGTCTCCATGGGTCTATTGCTGCATCGGGCACCTTATGGCCGATCTGCTGTGACTCAAAGATTTTCAAATAGGACGAAAAACTGATAGTGAATTGTACGTTCAGGGCCTCCTAATAACGATGGAACACTCAAATTGCGTCCCGATTCAATACATCGCCCTCCAGCAGACTTGTCTCCATGGGTCTATTGCTGCCTCGGGCACCTTATGGCCGTTCTGCTCTGAGTCAAAGATTTTCGAATCGGACGAAAAAATGATAGTGAATTGTAACATTCAGGGCCACCTAATGACGATGAACCACACAAATTGCGTCCCGATTCATACATCGTCATCCAGCCGACTTGACTCCAAGGGTCTATTGCTACCTCGGGCAACTTATGGCCGTTCCGCTGTGAGTCTAATTTATCGAATGGGACGAAAAACTGATAGTGAATTGTAACGTTCAGGGCCACCTAGTGACGATGGATCACTCAAATTGCGTCCCGATTCAATACATCGTCCTCCAGCAGACTTGTCTTCATGGGTCTATTGCTGCCTCGGGCACCTTATGGCCGTTCTGCTGTGAGTCTAGATTATCGAATGGGACGAAAAACTGATAGTTAATTGTAACATTCAGGGCCTCCTAATGACGATGGACCACACAAATTGCGTCCCGATTCAATACATCGTCCTCCAGCCGACTTTACTCCATGGGTCTATTGCTGCCTCGGGCACCTTATGGCCGTTCTGCTGTGAGTCAAAGATTTTCGAATCGGACGAAAAACTGATAGTGAATTGTAACGTTCAGGGCCACCTAATGAAGATGGATCACTCAAATTGCGTCCCGATTCAATACATCGTCCTCCAGCAGACTTGTCTCCATGGGTCTATTGCTGCCTCGGGCAACTTATGGCCGTTCTGCTCTGAGTCAAAGATTTTCGAATCGGACGAAAAACTGATAGTGAATTGTAACGTTCAGGGCCTCCTAATGCCGATGGAAATTGCGTCCCGATTCAATACCTCGTCCTCCAGCAGACTTGTCTCCATGGGTCTATTGCTGCCTCGGGCACCTTATGGTCGTTCTCCCGTGAGTCTAGATTATCGAATGGGACGAAAAACTGATAGTTAATTGTACCATTCAGGGCCACCTATTGACGATGGATCACTCAAATTGCGCCCCGATTCAATACATCGTCCTCCAGCCGACTTGTCTCCATGGGTCTATTGCTGCCTCGGGCACCTTATGGCCGTTCTGCTGTGAGTCAAAAATTTTCGAATCAGACGAATAACTGATAGTGAATTGTACCATTCAGGGCCACCTAATGACGATGGATCACTCAACTTGCGTCCCGATTCAATACATCGTCCTCCAGCCGACTTGTCTCGATGGGTCTATTGCTGCATCGGGCACCTTAAGGCCGTTCTGCTGTGAGTTAAATATTTTCGAATCGGACGAAAAACTGATAGGGAATTGTAACTTTCAGGGCCACCTAATGACGATGGATCACTCAAACTGCGTCCCGATTCAATACATCGTCCTCCAGCCGACTTTTCTCCATGGGTCTACTGCTGCCTCGAGCACCTTATGGACGTACTGCTGTGAGTCAAAGATTTGCGAATGGGACAAAAAACTGATAGTGAATTGTAACGTTCAGGGCCACCTAATGACGATGGAACACTCAAATTGCGTCCCGATTCAATACATCGTCCTCCAGCAGACTTGTCTTCATGGGTCTATTGCTGCCTCGGGCACCTTATGGCCGTTCTGCTGTGTGTAAAAGATTTTCGAATCGGACGAAAAACTGATAGTGAATTGTAACGTTCAGGGCCACCTAATGACGATGGATCACTCAAATTGCGTCCCGATTCAATACATCGTCCTCCAGCAGACTTGTCTCCATGAGTCTATTGCTGCCTCGGGCACATTATGGCCGTTCTGCTGTGAGTCTAGATTATCGAATGGGACGATAAACTGATAGTGAATTGTAACGTTCAGGGCCACCTAATGACGATGGATCACTCAAATTGCGTCCCGATTCAATACATCGTCCTCCAGCAGACTTGTCTCCATGGGTCTATTGCTGCCTCGGGCACCTTATGGCCGTTCTGCTGTTTGTCAAAGATTTTCGAATCGGACGAAAAACTGATAGTGAATTGTAACGTTCAGGGCCACCTAATGACGATGGATCACTCAAATTGCGTCCCGATTCAATACATCGTCGTCCAGCAGACTTGTCTCCATTGGTCTATTGCTGCCTCGGGCACCTTATGGCCATTCTGCTGTTAGTCAAAGATTGTCGAATCCGACGAAAAACTGATAATGAATTGTAACGTTCAGGGCGTCCTAATGTCGATGGAACACTCAAATTGCGTCCCGGTTCAATACCTCGTCCTCCAGCAGACTTGTCTCCATGGGTCTATTGCTGCCTCGGGCACCTTATGGCCGTTCTGCTGTGAGTCAAAGATTTTCGAATCGGACGAAAAAGTGATAGTGAATTGTAACGTTCAAGGCCACCTAATGACGATAGATCACTCAAATTGCGTCCCGATTCAATACATCGTCCTCCAGCAGACTTGTCTCCATGGGTTATTGCTGCCTCGTACACCTTATGGCCGTTCTGCTGTGACTCAAAGATTTTCGAATCGGACGAAAAACTGATAGTGAATTGTAACGTTCAGGGCCTCCTAATGACGATGGAACACTCAAATTGCGTCCCGATTCAATACATCGTCCTCCAGCAGACTTGTCTCCATGGGTCTATTGCTGCCTCGGGCACCTTGTGGCCGTTCTGCTGAGAGTCAAAGATTTTTGAATCGGACGAAAAACTGATAGTGAATTGTAATATTCAGGGCCACCTAATGACGATAAACCACACAAATTGCGTCCCAATTCAAGACATCGTCCTCCAGCCGACTTGACTCCATGGGTCTATTGCAGCCTCGAGCACCTTATGGCCGTTCTGCTGTGAGTCTAGATTATCGAATGAGACGAAAAACTGATAGTGAATTGTAACGTTCAGGGCCTCCTAATGCCGATGGAACACTCAAATTGCGTCCCGATTCAATACCTCGTCCTCCAGCAGACTTGTCTCCATGGGTCTATTGCTGCCTCGGGCACCTTATGGTCGTTCTCCCGTGAGTCTAGATTATCGAATGGCACGAAAAACTGATAGTTAATTGTAACATTCAGGACCTCCTAATGACGATGGCACACTCAAATTGCGTCCCAATTCAATACATCGTCCTCCAGCAGACTTGTCTCCATGGGTCTATTGCTGCCTCTGGCACCTTATGGTCGTTCTGCTGTGAGTCAAAGATTTTCGAATCGGACGAAAAACTGATAGTGAATTGTACCATTCAGGGCCACCTAATGACGATGGATCACTCAAATTGCGCCCCGATTCAATTCATCATTCTCCAGCCGACTTGTCTCCATGGGTCTATTGCTGCCTCGGGCACCTTATGGCCGTTCTGCCGTGAGTCAAAGATTTTCGAATCGGACGAAAAACTGATAGTGAATTGTACCATTGAGGGCCACGTAATGACGATGGATAACTCAAATTGCGTCCCGATTCAATACCTCGTCCTCCAGCAGACTTGTCTCCATGGGTCTATTGCTGCCTCGGGCACCTTATGGTCGTTCTCCCGTGAGTCTAGATTATCGAATGGGACGAAAAACTGATAGTTAATTGTATCATTCAGGGCCTCCTAATGACGATGGAACACTCAAATTGCGTCCCGATTCAATACATCGTCCTCCAGCAGACTTGTCTCCATGGGTCTATTGCTGCCTCGGGCACCTTATGGCCGATCTGCTGTGACTCAAAGATTTTCAAATAGGACGAAAAACTGATAGTGAATTGTACGTTCAGGACCTCCTAATAACGATGGAACACTCAAATTGCGTCCCGATTCAATACATCGCCCTCCGGCAGACTTGTCTCCATGGGTCTATTGCTGCCTCGGGCACCTTATGGCCGTTCTGCTGTGAGTCAAAGATTTTCGAATCGGACGAAAAACTGATAGTGAATTGTAACATTCAGGGCCACCTAATGACGATGAACCACACAAATTGCGTCCCGATTCAATACATTGTCCTCCAGCAGACTTGACTCCAAGGGTCTATTGCTGCCTCGGGCACCTTATGGCCGTTCCGCTGTGAGTCTAGATTATTGAATGGGACGAAAAACTGATAGTGAATTGTAACGTTCAGGGCCACCTAATGACGATGGATCACTCAAATTGCGTCCCGATTCAATACATCGTCCTCCAGCAGACTTGTCTTCATGGGTCTATTGCTGCCTCGGGCACCTTATGGCCGTTCTGCTGTGAGTATAGATTATCGTTTGGGACGAAAAACTGAAAGTTAATTGTAACATTCAGGGCCTCCTAATGACGATGGACCACACAAAATGCGTACCGATTCAATACATCGTCCTCCAGCCGACTTGACTCCATGGGTCTATTGCTGCCTCGGGCACCTTATGGCGGTTCTGCTGTGAGTCTAGATTATCGAATGGGACGAAAAACTGATAGTTAATTGTAACATTCAGGGCCTCCTAATGACGATGGCACACTCAAATTGCGTCCCGATTCAATACATCGTCCTCCAGCAGGCTTGTCTCCATCGGTCTATTGCTGCCTCTGGCACCTTATGGTCGTTCTGCTGTGAGTCAAAGATTTTCGAATCGGACGAAAAACTGATAGTGAATTGTACGATGGATCACTAAAATTGCGCCCCGATTCAATACATCGTCCTCCAGCCGACTTGTCTCCATGGGTCTATTGCTGCATCGGGCACCTTATGGCCGTTCTGCTGTGACTCAAATATTTTCGAATCGGACGAAAAACTGATAGTGAATTGTTCCATTCAGGGCCACCTAATGACGATAGATCACTCAACTTGCGTCCCGATTCAATACATCGACCTCCAGCCGACTTGTCTCAATGGGTCTATAGCTGCATCGGGCACCTTAAGGCCGTTCTGCTGTGAGTCAAAGATTTTCGAATCGGACGAAAAACTGATAGTGAATTGTAACGTTCAGGGCCACCTAATGACGATGAACCACACAAATTGCGTCCCGATTCAATACATCGTCCTCCATCCGACTTGACTCCAAGAGTCTGTTGCTGCCACGCGCACCTTATGGCCGTTCCGCTGTGAGTCTAGATTATCGAATGAGACGAAAATCTGATAGTGAATTGTAACGTTCAGGGCCACCTAATGACGATGGATCACTCAAATTGCGTACCGATTCAATACATCGTCCTCCAGCAGACTTGTCTTCATGGGTCTATTGCTGCCTCGGGCACCTTATGGCCGTTCTGCTGTGAGTCTAGTTTATCGAATGGGACGAAAAACTGATAGTTAATTGCAACATTCAGGGCCACCCAATGACGATGGACCACACAAATTACGTCCCGATTCAATACATCGTCCTCCAGCCGACCTGACTCCATGGGTCTATTGCTGCCTCGGGCACCTTATGGCCGTTCTGCTGTGAGTCTAGATTATCGAATGGGACGAAAAGCTGATAGTTAATTGTAAGATTCAGGGCCCCCTAATGACGATGGCACACTCAAATTGCGTCCCGATTCAATACATCGTCCTCCAGCAGACTTGTCTCCATGGGTCTATTGCTGCCTCTGGCACCTTATGGTCGTTCTGCTGTGAGTCAAAGATTTTCGAATCGGACGAAAAACTGATAGTGAATTGTACCATTCAGGGCCACCTAATGACGATGGATCACTCAAATTGCGCCCCGATTCAATACATCGTCCTCCAGCCGACTTGTCTCCATGGGTCTATTGCTGCCTCGGGCACCTTATGGCCGTTCTGCTGTGAGTCAAAGATTTTCGAATCGGACGAAAAACTGATAGTGAATTGTACCATTCAGGGCCACCTAATGACGATGGATCACTCAAATTGTGTCCCGATTCAATACCTCGTCCTCCAGCAGACTTGTCTCCATGGGTCTATTGCTGCCTTGGGCACCTTATGGTCGTTCTCCCGTGAGTCTAGATTATCGAATGGGACGAAAAACTGATAGTTAATTGTAACATTCAGGGCCTCCTAATGACGATGGAACACTCAAATTGCGTCCCGATTTAATACATAATCCTCCAGCAGACTTGTCTCCATGGGTCTATTGCTTAATCGGGCACCTTATGGCCGATCTGCTGTGACTCAAAGATTTTCAAATAGGACGAAAAACTGATAGTGAATTGTACGTTCAGGGCCTCCTAATAACGATGGAACACTCAAATTGCGTCCCGATTCAATACATCGCCCTCCAGCAGACTTGTCTCCATGGGTCTATTGCTGCCTCGGGCACCTTATGGCCGTTCTGCTCTGAGTCAAAGATTTTCGAATCGGACGAAAAAATGATAGTGAATTGTAACATTCAGGGCCACCTAATGACGATGAACCACACAAATTGCGTCCCGATTCATACATCGTCATCCAGCCGACTTGACTCCAAGGGTCTATTGCTACCTCGGGCAACTTATGGCCGTTCCGCTGTGAGTCTAATTTATCGAATGGGACGAAAAACTGATAGTGAATTGTAACGTTCAGGGCCACCTAGTGACGATGGATCACTCAAATTGCGTCCCGATTCAATACATCGTCCTCCAGCAGACTTGTCTTCATGGGTCTATTGCTGCCTCGGGCACCTTATGGCCGTTCTGCTGTGAGTCTAGATTATCGAATGGGACGAAAAACTGATAGTTAATTGTAACATTCAGGGCCTCCTAATGACGATGGACCACACAAATTGCGTCCCGATTCAATACATCGTCCTCCAGCCGACTTTACTCCATGGGTCTATTGCTGCCTCGGGCACCTTATGGCCGTTCTGCTGTGAGTCAAAGATTTTCGAATCGGACGAAAAACTGATAGTGAATTGTAACGTTCAGGGCCACCTAATGAAGATGGATCACTCAAATTGCGTCCCGATTCAATACATCGTCCTCCAGCAGACTTGACTCCATGGGTCTATTGCTGCCTCGGGCAACTTATGGCCGTTCTGCTCTGAGTCAAAGATTTTCGAATCGGACGAAAAACTGATAGTGAATTGTAACGTTCAGGGCCTCCTAATGCCGATGGAAATTGCGTCCCGATTCAATACCTCGTCCTCCAGCAGACTTGTCTCAATGGGTCTATTGCTGCCTCGGGCACCTTATGGTCGTTCTCCCGTGAGTCTAGATTATCGAATGGGACGAAAAACTGATAGTTAATTGTACCATTCAGGGCCACCTATTGACGATGGATCACTCAAATTGCGCCCCGATTCAATACATCGTCCTCCAGCCGACTTGTCTCCATGGGTCTATTGCTGCCTCGGGCACCTTATGGCCGTTCTGCTGTGAGTCAAAAATTTTCGAATCAGACGAATAACTGATAGTGAATTGTACCATTCAGGGCCACCTAATGACGATGGATCACTCAACTTGCGTCCCGATTCAATACATCGTCCTCCAGCCGACTTGTCTCGATGGGTCTATTGCTGCATCGGGCACCTTAAGGCCGTTCTGCTGTGAGTCAAAGATTTTCGAAACGGACGAAAAACTGATAGTGAATTGTAACATTCAGGGCCACCTAATGACGATGGACCACACAAATTGCGTCCCGATTCAATACATCGTCCTCCAGCCGACTTGACTCCATGGGTCTATTGCTGCCTCGGCCACCTTATGGCCGTTCTGCTGTGAGTCTAGATTATCGAATGGGACGAAAAACTGATAGTGAATTGTAACGTTCAGGGCCACCTAATGACGATGGATCACTCAAATTGCGTCCCGATTCAATACATCGTCCTCCAGCAGACTTGTCTTCATGGGTCTATTGCTGCCTCGGGCACCTTATGGCCGTTCTGCTGTGAGTCTAGATTATCGAATGGGACGAAAAACTGATAGTTAATTGCAACATTCAGGGCCTTCCAATGACGATGGACCACACAAATTACGTCCCGATTCAATACATCGTCCTCCAGCCGACTTGACTCCATGGGTCTATTGCTGCCTCGGGCACCTTATGGCCGTTCTGCTGTGAGTCTAGATTATCGAATAGGACGAAAAACTGATAGTTAATTGTAACATCAGGGCCTCCTAATGACGATGGAACACTCAAATTGCGTCCCGATTCAATACATCGTCCTCCAGCAGACTTGTCTCCATGGGTCTATTGCTGCCTCGGGCACCTTATGGCCGTTCTGCTGTGAGTCAAAGTTTTTCGAATCGGACGGAAAACAGATAGTGAATTGTAACGTTCAGGGCCACCTAATGACGATGGATCACTCAAATTGCGTCCCGATTCAATACATCGTCCTCCAGCAGACTTGTCTCCATGCGTCTATTGCTGCCTCGGGCACCTTATGGCCGTTCTGCTGTGAGTCAAAGATTTTCGAATCGGATGAAAAACTGATAGTGAATTGTAACGTTCAGGGCCTCCTAATGCCGATGGAACACTCAAATTGCGTCCCGATTCAATACATCGTCCTCCAGCAGACTTGTCTCCATGGGTCTATTGCTGCCTCGGGCACCTTATGGTCGTTCTCCAGTGAGTCTAGATTATAGAATGGGACGAAAAACTGATAGTGAATTGTACCATTCAGTGCCTCCTAATGACGATGGCACACTCAAATTCCGTCCCGATTCAATACATCGTCCTCCAGCAGACTTGTCTCCATGGGTCTATTGCTGCCTCTGGCACCTTATGGTCGTTCTGCTGTGAGTCAAAGATTTTCGAATCGGACGAAAAACTGATAGTGAATTGTACCATTCAGGGCCACCTAATGACGATGGATCACTCAAATTGCGTACCGATTCAATACCTCGTCCTCCAGCAGACTTGTCTCCATGGGTCTATTGCTGCCTCGGGCACCTTATGGTCGTTCTCAAGTGAGTCTAGATTATCGAATGGGACGAAAAACTGATAGTTAATTGTAACATTCAGGGCCTAATAATGACGATGGATCACTCAAATTGTGTCCCGATTCAATACCTCGTCCTCCAGCAGACTTGTCTCCATGGGTCTATTGCTGCCTCGGGCACCTTATGGTCGTTCTCCCGTGAGTCTAGATTATCGAATGGGACGAAAAACTGATAGTTAATTGTAACATCAGGGCCTCCTAATGACGATGGAACACTCAAATTGCGTCCCGATTCAATACATCGTCCTCCAGCAGACTTGTCTCCATGGGTCTATTGCTGCCTCGGGCACCTTATGGCCGTTCTGCTGTGAGTCAAAGATTTTCGAATGGGACGAAAAACTGATAGTGAATTGTAACGTTCAGGGCCTCCTAATGCCGATGGAACACTCAAATTGCGTCCCGATTCAATACCTCGTCCTCCAGCAGACTTGTCTCCATGGGTCTATTTCTGCCTCGTGCACCTTACGGTCGTTCTCCCGTGAGTCTAGATTATCGAATGGGACGAAAAACTGATAGTTAATTGTAAGATTCAGGGCCCCCTAATGACGATGGCACACTCAAATTGCGTCCCGATTCAATACATCGTCCTCCAGCAGACTTGTCTCCATGGGTCTATTGCTGCCTCTGGCACCTTATGGTCGTTCTGCTGTGAGTCAAAGATTTTCGAATCGGACGAAAAACTGATAGTGATCTGTACCATTCAGGGCCACCTAATGACGATGGATCACTCAAATTGCGCCCCGATTCAATACATCGTCCTCCAGCCGACTTGTCTCCATGGGTCTATTGCTGCCTCGGGCACCTTATGGCCGTTCTGCTGTGAGTCAAAGGTTTTCGAATCGGACGAAAAACTGATAGTGAATTGTACCATTCAGGGCCACCTAATGACGATGGATCACTCAAATTGTGTCCCGATTCAATACCTCGTCCTCCAGCAGACTTGTCTCCATGGGTCTATTGCTGCCTCGGGCACCTTATGGTCGTTCTCCCGTGAGTCTAGATTATCGAATGGGACGAAAAACTGATAGTTAATTGTAAGATTCAGGGTCTCCTAATGACGATGGAACACTCAAATTGCGTACCGATTCAATACATAATCCTCCAGCAGACTTGTCTCCATGGGTCTATTGCTGCCTCGGGCACCTTATGGCCGATCTGCTGTGACTCAAAGATTTTCAAATAGGACGAAAAACTGATAGTGAATTGTACGTTCAGGGCCTCCTAATAACGATGGAACACTCAAATTCCGTCCCGATTCAATACATCGCCCTCCAGCAGACTTGTCTCCATGGGTCTATTGCTGCCTCGGGCACCTTATGGCCGTTCTGCTGTGAGTCAAAGATTTTCGAATCGGACGAAAAAATGATAGTGAATTGTAACATTCAGGGCCACCTAATGACGATGAACCACACAAATTGCGTCCCGATTCAATACATCGTCCTCCAGCCGACTTGACTCCAAGGGTCTATTGCTACCTCGGGCACCTTATGGCCGTTCCGCTGTGAGTCTAATTTATCGAATGGGACGAAAAACTGATAGTGAATTGCAACGTTCAGGGCCACCTAGTGACGATGGATCACTCAAATTGCGTCCCGATTCAATACATCGTCCTCCAGCAGACTTGTCTTCATGGGTCTATTGCTGCCTCGGGCACCTTATGGCCGTTCTGCTGTGAGTCTAGATTATCGAATGGGACGAAAAACTGATAGTTAATTGTAACATTCAGGGCCTCCTAATGACGATGGACCACACAAATTGCGTCCCGATTCAATACATCGTCCTCCAGCCGACTTTACTCCATGGGTCTATTGCTGCCTCGGGCACCTTATGGCCGTTCTGCTGTGGGTCAAAGATTTTCGAATCGGACGAAAAACTGATAGTGAATTGTAACGTTCAGGGCCACCTAATGAAGATGGATCACTCAAATTGCGTCGCGATTCAATACATCGTCCTCCAGCAGACTTGTCTCCATGGGTCTATTGCTGCCTCGGGCAACTTATGGCCGTTCTGCTCTGAGTCAAAGATTTTCGAATCGGACGAAAAACTGATAGTGAATTGTAACGTTCAGGGCCTCCTAATGCCGATGGAAATTGCGTCCCGATTCAATACCTCGTCCTCCAGCAGACTTGTCTCCATGGGTCTATTGCTGCCTCGGGCACCTTATGGTCGTTCTCCCGTGAGTCTAGATTATCGAATGGGACGAAAAACTGATAGTTAATTGTACCATTCAGGGCCACCAATTGACGATGGATCACTCAAATTGCGCCCCGATTCAATACATCGTCCTCCAGCCGACTTGTCTCCATGGGTCTATTGCTGCCTCGGGCACCTTATGGCCGTTCTGCTGTGAGCCAAAAATTTTCGAATCAGACGAAAAACTGATAGTGAATTGTACCATTCAGGGCCACCTAATGACGATGGATCACTCAACTTGCGTCCCGATTCAATACATCGTCCTCCAGCCGACTTGTCTCGATGGGTCTATTGCTGCATCGGGCACCTTAAGGCCGTTCTGCTGTGAGTCAAAGATTTTCGAAACGGACGAAAAACTGATAGTGAATTGTAACATTCAGGGCCACCTAATGACGATGGACCACACAAATTGCGTCCCGATTCAATACATCGTCCTCCAGCCGACTTGACTCCATGGGTCTATTGCTGCCTCGGCCACCTTATGGCCGTTCTGCTGTGAGTCTAGATTATCGAATGGGACGAAAAACTGATAGTGAATTGTAACATTCAGGGCCACCTAATGACGATGGATCACTCAAATTGCGTCCCGATTCAATACATCGTCCTCCAGCAGACTTGTCTTCATGGGTCTATTGCTGCCTCGGGCACCTTATGGCCGTTCTGCTGTGAGTCTAGATTATCGAATGGGACGAAAAACTGATAGTTAATTGCAACATTCAGGGCCTTCCAATGACGATGGACCACACAAATTACGTCCCGATTCAATACATCGTCCTCCAGCCGACTTGACTCCATGGGTCTATTGCTGCCTCGGGCACCTTATGGCCGTTCTGCTGTGAGTCTAGATTATCGAATGGGACGAAAAACTGATAGTTAATTGTAACATCAGGGCCTCCTAATGACGATGGAACACTCAAATTGCGTCCCGATTCTATACATCGTCCTCCAGCAGACTTGTCTCCATGGGTCTATTGCTGCCTCGGGCACCTTATGGCCGTTCTGCTGTGAGTCAAAGATTTTCGAATCGGACGGAAAACAGATAGTGAATTGTAACGTTCAGGGCCACCTAATGACGATGGATCACTCAAATTGCGTCCCGATTCAATACATCGTCCTCCAGCAGACTTGTCTCCATGCGTCTATTGCTGCCTCGTTCACCTTATGGCCGTTCTGCTGTGAGTCAAAGATTTTCGAATCGGATGAAAAACTGATAGTGAATTGTAACGTTCAGGGCCTCCTAATGCCGATGGAACACTCAAATTGCGTCCCGATTCAATACATCGTCCTCCAGCAGACTTGTCTCCATGGGTCTATTGCTGCCTCGGGCACCTTATGGTCGTTCTCCAGTGAGTCTAGATTATCGAATGGGACGAAAAACTGATAGTTAATTGTAACATTCAGGGCCACCTAATGACGATGGCACACTCAAATTCCGTCCCGATTCAATACATCGTCCTCCAGCAGACTTGTCTCCATGGGTCTATTGCTGCCTCTGGCACCTTATGGTCGTTCTGCTGTGAGTCAAAGATTTTCGAATCGGACGAAAAACTGATAGTGAATTGTACCATTCAGGGCCACCTAATGACGATGGATCACTCAAATTGTGCCCCGATTCAATACATCGTCCTCCAGCCGACTTGTCTCCATGGGTCTATTGCTGCCTCGGGCACCTTATGGCCGTTCTGCTGTGAGTCAAAGATTTTCGAATCGGACGAAAAACTGATAGTGAATTGTACCATTCAGGGCCACCTAATGACGATGGATCACTCAAATTGCGTACCGATTCAATACCTCGTCCTCCAGCAGACTTGTCTCCAGGGGTCTATTGCTGCCTCGGGCACCTTATGGTCGTTCTCAAGTGAGTCTAGATTATCGAATGGGACGAAAAACTGATAGTTAATTGTAACATTCAGGGCCTCCTAATGACGATGGAACACTCAAATTGCGTCCCGATTCAATACATCGTCCTCCAGCAGACTTGTCTCCATGGGTTTATTGCTGCCTCGGGCACCTTATGGCCGATCTGCTGTGACTCAAAGATTTTCAAATAGGACGAAAAACTGATAGTGAATTGTACGTTCAGGGCCTCCTAATAACAATGGAACACTCAAATTGCGTCCCGATTCAATACATCGCCCTCCAGCAGACTTGTCTCCATGGGTCTATTGCTGCCTCGGGCACCTTATGGCCGTTCTGCTGTGAGTCAAAGATTTTCGAATCGGACGAAAAACTGATAGTGAATTGTAACATTCAGGGCCACCTAATGACGATGAACCACACAAATTGCGTCCCGATCCAATACATCGTCCTCCAGCCGACTTGACTCCAATTGTCTATTGCTGCCTCGGGCACCTTATGGCCGTTCCGCTGTGAGTCTAGATTATCGAATGGGACGAAAAACTGATAGTGAATTCTAACGTTCAGGGCCAGCTAATGACGATGGATCACTCAAATTGCGTCCCGATTCAATACATCGTCCTCCAGCAGACTTGTCTTCATGGGTCTATTGCTGCCTCGGGCACCTTATGGCCGTTCTGCTGTGAGTCTAGATTATCGAATGGGACGAAAAACTGATAGTTAATTGTAACATTCAGGGCCTCCTAATGACGATGGACCACACAAATTGCGTCCCGATTCAATACATCGTCCTCCAGCCGACTTGACTCCATGGGTCTATTGCTGCCTCGGGCACCTTATGGCCGTTCTGATGTGAGTCTAGATTATCGAATGGGATGAAAAACTGATAGTTAATTGTAACATCAGGGCCTCCTAATGACGATGGAACACTCAAATTGCGTCCAGATTCAATACATCGTCCTCCAGCAGACTTGTCTCCATGGGTCTATTGCTGCCTCGGGCACCTTATGGCCGTTCTGCTGTGAGTCAAAGATTTTCGAATCGGACGAAAAACTGATAGTGAATTGTAACCTTCAGGGCCACCTAATGATGATGGAGCACTCAAATTGCGCTCCGATTCAATACATCGTCCTCCAGCCGACTTGTCTCCATGGGTCTATTGCTGCCTCGGGCACCTTATGGCCGTTCTGCTGTGAGTCAAAGATTTTCGAATCGGACGAAAAACTGATAGTGAATTGTAACGTTCAGGGCCTCCTATTGACGATGGAACACTCAAATTGCGTCCCGATTCAATACATCGTCCTGCAGCAGACTTGTCTCCATGGGTCTATTGCTGCCTCGGGCACCTTATGGCCGTTCTGCTGTGAGTCAAAGATTTTCGAATCTGACGAAAAACTGATAGTGAATAGTAACATTTTGGGCCACCTAATGACGAAGGATCACTCAAATTGCGTCCCGATTCAATACATCGTCCTCCAGCCGACTTGACTCCATGGGTCTATTGCTGCCTCGGGCACCTTATGGCCGATCTGCTGTGAGTCTAGATTATCGAATGGGACGAAAAACTAATAGTTAATTGTAACGTTCAGGGCCACCTAATACGATGGATCACTCAAATTGCGTCCCGATTCTATACATCGTCCTCCAGCAGGCTTGTCTCCATGGGTCTATTGCTGCATCGGGCACCTTATGGCCGTTCTGCTGTGAGTCAAAGATTTTCGAATCGGACGAAAAACTGATAGTGAATTGTAACATTCAGGGCCACCTAATGACGATGGACCACACAAATTGCGTCCTGATTCAATACATCGTCCTCCAGCCGACTTGACTCCATGGGTCTATTGCTGCCTCGGGCACCTTATAACCGTTCTGCTGTGAGTCTAGATTATCGAATGGGTCGAAAAACTGATAGTTAATTGTAACTTTCAGGGCCTCCTAATGACGATGGAACACTCAAATTGCGTCCCGATTCAATACATCGTCCTCCAGCAGACTTTTCTCCATGGGTCAATTGCTGCCTCGGGCACCTTATGGCCGTTCTGCTGTGAGTCAAAGCATTGCGAATCGGACGAAAAACTGATAGTGAATTGTAACTTTCAGGGGCACCTAATGACGACGGATCACTCAAATTGCTTCCCGATTCTATACATCGTCTTCCAGGAGTCTTGTCTCCATTGGTCTATAGCTGCCTCGGGCACCTTATGGCCCTTCTGCTGTGAGTCAAAGATTTTCGAATCGGACGAAAAACTGATAGTGAATTGTACCATTGAGGGCCACCTAATGACGATGGATCACTCAACTTGCGTCCCGATTCAATACATCGTCCTCCAGCCGACTTGTCTCCATGGGTCTATTGCTGCATCGGGCACCTTAAGGCCATTCTGCTGTGAGTCAAAGATTTTCGAATCGGACGAAAAACTGATAGTGAATTGTAGCTTTCATGGCCACCTAATGACGATGGATCACGCAAATTGCGTCCCGATTCAATACATCGTCCTCCAGCCGACTTGTCTCCATCGGTCTATTGCTCCCTCGGGCACCTTATGGCCGTTATGCTGTGAGTCAAAGATTTTCGAATCGGACGAAAAACTGATAGTGAATTGTAACATTCAGGGCCACCTAATGACGATGGACCACACAAATTGCGTCCCGATTCAATACATCGTCCTCCAGCCAACTTGACTCCATGGGTCTATTGCTGCCTCGGGCACCTTATAGCCGTTCTGCTGTGAGTCTAGATTATCGAATGGGACGAAAAACTGATAGTTAATTGTAACTTTCAGGGCCTCCTAATGACGATGGAACACTCAAATTGCGTCCCGATTCAATACATCGTCCTCCAGCCAACTTGACTCCATGGGTCTATTGCTGCCTCGGGCACCTTATAGCCGTTCTGCTGTGAGTCTAGATTATCGAATGGGACGAAAAACTGATAGTTAATTGTAACTTTCAGGGCCTCCTAATGACGATGGAAAACTCAAATTGCGTCCCGATTCAATACATCGTCCTCCAGCAGACTTGTCTCCATGGGTCAATTGCTGCCTCGGGCACCTTATGGCCGTTCTGCTGTGAGTCAAAGATTTTCGAATCGGACGAAAAACTGATAGTGAATTGAAACGTTCATGGGCACCTAATGACGACGGATCACTCAAATTGCTTCCCGATTCAATACATCGTCCTCCAGGAGAATGGTCTCCATTGGTCTATTGCTGCCTCGGGCACCTTATGGCCGTTCTGCTGTGAGTCAAAGATTTTCGAATCTGACGAAAAACTGATAGTGAATTGTAACGTTCAGGGCCTCCTAATGACGATGGAACACTCAAATTGCGTCCCGATTCAATACATCGTCCTCCAGCAGACTTGTCTCCATGGGTCTATTGCTGCCTCGGGCACCTTATGGCCGTTATACTGTGAGTCAAAGATTTTCGAATCGGACGAAAAACTGATAGTGAATTGTAACGTTCAGGGCCTCCTAATGGCGATGGAACACTCAAATTGCGTCCCGATTCAATACATCGTCCTCCAGCAGACTTGTCTCCATGGGTCTATTGCTGCCTCGGCAACCTTATGGCCGTTCTGCTGTGAGTCAAAGATTTTCGAATCGGACGAAAAACTGATAGTGAATTGTAACGTTCAGGGCCACCTAATGACGATAGATCACTCAAATTGCGTCCCGATTCAATACATCGTCCTCCAGCAGACTTGTCTCCATGGGTCTATTGCTGCCTCGGGTACCTTATGGCCGTTCTGCTGTGAGTCAAAGATTTTCGAATCGGACGAAAAACTGATAGTGAATTGTCACGATCAGGGCCTCCTAATGACGATGGAAAACTCAAATTGCGTCCCGATTCAATACCTCGTCCTCCAGCATACTTGACTCCATGGGTCTATTGCTGCCTCGGGCACCTTATGGCCGTTCTGCTGTGAGTCAAAGATTTTCGAATCGGACGAAAAACTGATAGTGAATTGTAACGTTCAGGGCCACCTAATGACGATGAATCACTCAAATTGCGTCCCGATTCAATACATCGGCCACCAGCAGACTAGTCTCCATGGGTCTATTGCTGCCTCGGGCACCTTATGGCCGTTATGCTGTGAGTCAAAGATTTTCGAATCGGACGAAAAACTGATAGTGAATTGTAACATTCAGGGCCACCTAATGACGATGGACCACACAAATTGCGTCCCGATTCAATACATCGTCCTCCAGCCAACTTGACTCCATGGGTCTATTGCTGCCTCGGGCACCTTATAGCCGTTCTGCTGTGAGTCTAGATTATCGAATGGGACGAAAAACTGATAGTTAATTGTAACTTTCAGGGCCTCCTAATGACGATGGAACACTCAAATTGCGTCCCGATTCAATACATCGTCCTCCAGCAGACTTGTCTCCATGGGTCAATTGCTGCCTCGGGCACCTTATGGCCGTTCTGCTGTGAGTCAAAGATTTTCGAATCGGACGAAAAACTGATAGTGAATTGTAACGTTCAGGGGCACCTAATGACGACGGATCACTCAAATTGCTTCCCGATTCAATACATCGTCCTCCAGGAGACTTGTCTACATTGGTCTATTGCTGCCTCGGGCACCTTATGGCCGTTCTGC
Organism: Schistocerca cancellata; assembly: GCF_023864275.1. Lineage (NCBI taxonomy): Eukaryota > Metazoa > Arthropoda > Insecta > Orthoptera > Acrididae > Schistocerca > Schistocerca cancellata. The sequence continues at coordinate 522,718,635 of NC_064634.1, read as the reverse complement.
TGTGAGTCAAAGATTTTCGAATCTGACGAAAAACTGATAGTGAATTGTAAGGTTCAGGGCCTCCTAATGACGATGGAACACTCAAATTGCGTCCCGATTCAATACATCGTCCTCCAGCAGACTTGTTTCCATGGGTCTATTGCTGCCTCGGGCACCTTATGGCCGTTATACTGTGAGTCAAAGATTCTCGAATCGGACGAAAAACTGATAGTGAATTGTAACGTTCAGGGCCTCCTAATGGCGATGGAACACTCAAATTGCGTCCCGATTCAATACATCGTCCTCCAGCAGACTTGTCTCCATGGGTCTATTGCTGCCTCGGGCACCTTATGGCCGTTCTGCTGTGAGTCAAAGATTTTCGAATCGGACGAAAAACTGATCGTGAATTGTAACGTTCAGGGCCACCTAATGACGATAGATCACTCAAATTGCGTCCCGATTCAATACATCGTCCTCCAGCAGTCTTGTCTCCATGGGTCTATTGCTGCCTCGGGGACCTTATGGCCGTTCTGCTGTGAGTCAAAGATTTTCGAATCGGACGAAAAACTGATAGTGAATTGTCACGATCAGGGCCTCCTAATGACGATGGAACACTCAAATTGCGTCCCGATTCAATACCTCGTCCTCCAGCATACTTGACTCCATGGGTCTATTGCTGCCTCGGGCACCTTATGGCCGTTCTGCTGTGAGTCAAAGATTTTCGAATCGGACGAAAAACTGATAGTGAATTGTAACGTTCAGGGCCACCTAATGACGATGAATCACTCAAATTGCGTCCCGATTCAATACATCGTCCACCAGCAGACTTGTCTCCATGGGTCTATTGCTGCCTCGGGCACCTTATGGCCGTTCTGCTGTGAGTCAAAGATTTTCGAATCGGACGAATAACTGATAGTGAATTGTAACTTTCAGGGCCACCTAATGACGATGGATCACTCAAATTGCGTCCCGATTCAATACATCGTCCTCCAGCCGACTTGACTCCATGGGTCTATTGCTGCCTCGGGCACCTTATGGCCGATCTGCTGTGAGTCTAGATTATCGAATGGGACGAAAAACTAATAGTTAATTGTAACGTTCAGGGCCACCTAATACGATGGATCACTCAAATTGCGTCCCGATTCTATACATCGTCCTCCAGCAGGCTTGTCTCCATGGGTCTATTGCTGCATCGGGCACCTTATGGCCGTTCTGCTGTGAGTCAAAGATTTTCGAATCGGACGAAAAACTGATAGTGAATTGTAACATTCAGGGCCACCTAATGACGATGGACCACACAAATTGCGTCCCGATTCAATACATCGTCCTCCAGCCGACTTGACTCCATGGGTCTATTGCTGCCTCGGGCACCTTATAACCGTTCTGCTGTGAGTCTAGATTATCGAATGGGACGAAAAACTGATAGTTAATTGTAACTTTCAGGGCCTCCTAATGACGATGGAACACTCAAATTGCGTCCCGATTCAATACATCGTCCTCCAGCAGACTTGTCTCCATGGGTCAATTGCTGCCTCGGGCACCTTATGGCCGTTCTGCTGTGAGTCAAAGCATTGCGAATCGGACGAAAAACTGATAGTGAATTGTAACGTTCAGGGCCACCTAATGATGATGGATCACTCAAATTGCGCCCCGATTCAATACATCGTCCTCCAGCCGACTTGTCTCCATGGGTCTAATGCTGCCTCGGGCACCTTATGGCCGTTCTGCTGTGAGTCAAAGATTTTGGAATCGGACGAAAAACTGATAGTGAATTGTACCATTGAGGGCCACCTAATGACGATGGATCAGTCAACTTACGTCCCGATTCAATACATCGTCCTCCAGCCGACTTGTCTCCATGGGTCTATTGCTGCATCGGGCACCTTAAGGCCGTTCTGCTGTGAGTCAAAGATTTTCGAAACGGACGAAAAACTGGTAGTGAATTGTAACATTCAGGGCCACCTAATGACGATGGACCACACAAATTGCGTCCCGATTCAATACATCGTCCTCCAGCCGACTTGACTCCATGGGTCTATTGCTGCCTCGGCCACCTTATGGCCGTTCTGCTGTGAGTCTAGATTATCGAATGGGACGAAAAACTGATAGTTAATTGTAACATTCAGGGCCTCCTAATGACGATGGAACAATGAAATTGCGTCCCGATTCAATACATCGTCGTCCAGCAGACTTGTCTCCATGGGTCTATTGCTGCCTCGGGCACCTCATGGCCGTTCTGCTGTGAGTCAAAGATTTTCGAATCGGACGAAAAACTGATAGTGAATTGTAGCTTTCATGGCCACCTAATGACGATGGATCACGCAAATTGCGTCCCGATTCAATACATCGTCCTCCAGCCGACTTGTCTCCATCGGTCTATTGCTCCCTCGGGCACCTTATGGCCGTTTTGCTGTGAGTCAAAGATTTTCGAATCGGACGAAAAACTGATAGTGAATTGTAACATTCAGGGCCACCTAATGACGATGGACCACACAAATTGCGTCCCGATTCAATACATCGTCCTCCAGCCAACTTGACTCCATGGGTCTATTGCTGCCTCGGGCACCTTATAGCCGTTCTGCTGTGAGTCTAGATTATCGAATGGGACGAAAAACTGATAGTTAATTGTAACTTTCAGGGCCTCCTAATGACGATGGAACACTCAAATTGCGTCCCGATTCAATACATCGTCCTCCAGCAGACTTGTCTCCATGGGTCAATTGCTGCCTCGGGCACCTTATGGCCGTTCTGCTGTGAGTCAAAGATTTTCGAATCGGACGAAAAACTGATAGTGAATTGTAACGTTCAGGGGCACCTAATGACGACGGATCACTCAAATTGCTTCCCGATTCAATACATCGTCCTCCAGGAGACTTGTCTCCATTGGTCTATTGCTGCCTCGGGCACCTTATGGCCGTTCTGCTGTGAGTCAAAGATTTTCGAATCTGACGAAAAACTGATAGTGAATTGTAACGTTCAGGGCCTCCTAATGACGATGGAACACTCAAATTGCGTCCCGATTCAATACATCGTCCTCCAGCAGACTTGTCTCCATGGGTCTATTGCTGCCTCGGGCACCTTATGGCCGTTATACTGTGAGTCAAAGATTTTCGAATCGGACGAAAAACTGATAGTGAATTGTAACGTTCAGGGCCTCCTAATGGCGATGGAACACTCAAATTGCGTCCCGATTCAATACATCGTCCTCCAGCAGAATTGTCTCCATGGGTCTATTGCTGCCTCGGCAACCTTATGGCCGTTCTGCTGTGAGTCAAAGATTTTCGAATCGGACGAAAAACTGATAGTGAATTGTAACGTTCAGGGCCACCTAATGACGATAGATCACTCAAATTGCGTCCCGATTCAATACATCGTCCTCCAGCAGACTTGTCTCCATGGGTCTATTGCTGCCTCGGGGACCTTATGGCCGTTCTGCTGTGAGTCAAAGATTTTCGAATCGGACGAAAAACTGATAGTGAATTGTCACGATCAGGGCCTCCTAATGACGATGGAACACTCAAATTGCGTCCCGATTCAATACCTCGTCCTCCAGCATACTTGACTCCATGGGTCTATTGCTGCCTCGGGCACCTTATGGCCGTTCTGCTGTGAGTCAAAGATTTTCGAATCGGACGAAAAACTGATAGTGAATTGAAACGTTCAGGGCCTCCTAATGACGATGGATCACTCAAATTGCGTCCCAATTCAATACATCGTCCTCCAGCAGACTTGTCTCCATGGGTCTATTGCTGCCTCGGGCACCTTATGGCCGTTCTGCTGTGAGTCAAAGATTTTCGAATCGGACGAAAAACTGATAGTGAATTGTAACGTTCAGGGCCACCTAATAGCGATGAATCACTCAAATTGCGTCCCGATTCAATACATCGTCCACCAGCAGACTAGTCTGCATGGGTCTATTGCTGCCTCGGGCACCTTATGGCCGTTATGCTGTGAGTCAAAGATTTTCGAATCGGACGAAAAACTGATAGTGAATTGTAACATTCAGGGCCACCTAATGACGATGGACCACACAAATTGCGTCCCGATTCAATACATCGTCCTCCAGCCAACTTGACTCCATGGGTCTATTGCTGCCTCGGGCACCTTATAGCCGTTCTGCTGTGAGTCTAGATTATCGAATGGGACGAAAAACTGATAGTTAATTGTAACTTTCAGGGCCTCCTAATGACGATGGAACACTCAAATTGCGTCCCGATTCAATACATCGTCCTCCAGCAGACTTGTCTCCATGGGTCAATTGCTGCCTCGGGCACCTTATGGCCGTTCTGCTGTGAGTCAAAGATTTTCGAATCGGACGAAAAACTGATAGTGAATTGTAACGTTCAGGGCCTCCTAATGGCGATGGAACACTCAAATTGCGTCCCGATTCAATACATCGTCCTCCAGCAGACTTGTCTCCATGGGTCTATTGCTGCCTCGGGCACCTTATGGCCGTTCTGCTGTGAGTCAAAGATTTTCGAATCGGACGAAAAACTGATAATGAATTGTAACGTTCAGGGCCACCTAATGACGATAGATCACTCAAATTGCGTCCCGATTCAATACATCGTCCTCCAGCAGTCTTGTCTCCATGGGTCTATTGCTGCCTCGGGGACCTTATGGCCGTTCTGCTGTGAGTCAAAGATTTTCGAATCGGACGAAAAACTGATAGTGAATTGTCACGATCAGGGCCTCCTAATGACGATGGAACACTCAAATTGCGTCCCGATTCAATACCTCGTCCTCCAGCCGACTTGACTCCATGGGTCTATTGCTGCCTCGGGCACCTAATGGCCGTTCTGCTGTGGGTCTAGATTATCGAATGGGACGAAAAACTGATAGTTAATTGTAACATTCAGGGCCTCCTAATGACGATGGACCACACAAATTGCGTCCCGATTCAATACATCGTCCTCCAGCCGACTGGACTCCATGGGTCTATTTCTGCCTCGGGCACCTTATGGCCATTCTGCTGTGAGTCTAGATTATCGAATGGGACGAAAAACTGATAGTTAATTGTAACATTCAGGGCCTCCTAATGACGATGGAACACTCAAATTGCGTCCCGATTCAATACATCGTCCTCCAGCAGACTTGTCTCCATGGGTCTATTGCTGCCTCGGGCACCTTATGGCCGTTCTGCTGTGAGTCAAAGATTTTCGAATCGGACGAAAAACTGATAGTGAATTGTAACGTTCAGGGCCTCCTAATGGCGATGGAACACTCAAATTGCGTCCCGATTCAATACATCGTCCTCCAGCAGAATTGTCTCCATGGGTCTATTGCTGCCTCGGCAACCTTATGGCCGTTCTGCTGTGAGTCAAAGATTTTCGAATCGGACGAAAAACTGATAGTGAATTGTAACGTTCAGGGCCACCTAATGACGATAGATCACTCAAATTGCGTCCCGATTCAATACATCGTCCTCCAGCAGACTTGTCTCCATGGGTCTATTGCTGCCTCGGGGACCTTATGGCCGTTCTGCTGTGAGTCAAAGATTTTCGAATCGGACGAAAAACTGATAGTGAATTGTCACGATCAGGGCCTCCTAATGACGATGGAACACTCAAATTGCGTCCCGATTCAATACCTCGTCCTCCAGCATACTTGACTCCATGGGTCTATTGCTGCCTCGGGCACCTTATGGCCGTTCTGCTGTGAGTCAAAGATTTTCGAATCGGACGAAAAACTGATAGTGAATTGAAACGTTCAGGGCCTCCTAATGACGATGGAACACTCAAATTGCGTCCCAATTCAATACATCGTCCTCCAGCAGACTTGTCTCCATGGGTCTATTGCTGCCTCGGGCACCTTATGGCCGTTCTGCTGTGAGTCAAAGATTTTCGAATCGGACGAAAAACTGATAGTGAATTGTAACGTTCAGGGCCACCTAATAGCGATGAATCACTCAAATTGCGTCCCGATTCAATACATCGTCCACCAGCAGACTAGTCTGCATGGGTCTATTGCTGCCTCGGGCACCTTATGGCCGTTATGCTGTGAGTCAAAGATTTTCGAATCGGACGAAAAACTGATAGTGAATTGTAACATTCAGGGCCACCTAATGACGATGGACCACACAAATTGCGTCCCGATTCAATACATCGTCCTCCAGCCAACTTGACTCCATGGGTCTATTGCTGCCTCGGGCACCTTATAGCCGTTCTGCTTTGAGTCTAGATTATCGAATGGGACGAAAAACTGATAGTTAATTGTAACTTTCAGGGCCTCCTAATGACGATGGAACACTCAAATTGCGTCCCGATTCAATACATCGTCCTCCAGCAGACTTGTCTCCATGGGTCAATTGCTGCCTCGGGCACCTTATGGCCGTTCTGCTGTGAGTCAAAGATTTTCGAATCGGACGAAAAACTGATAGTGAATTGTAACGTTCAGGGGCACCTAATGACGACGGATCACTCAAATTGCTTCCCGATTCAATACATCGTCCTCCAGGAGACTTGTCTCCATTGGTCTATTGCTGCCTCGGGCACGTTATGGCCGTTCTGCTGTGAGTCAAAGATTTTCGAATCTGACGAAAAACTGATAGTGAATTGTAACGTTCAGGGCCTCCTAATGACGATGGAACACTCAAATTGCGTCCTGATTCAATTTATCGTCCTCCAGCAGACTTGTTTCCATGGGTCTATTGCTGCCTCAGGCACCTTATGGCCGTTATACTGTGAGTCAAAGATTTTCGAATCGGACGAAAAACTGATAGTGAATTGTAACGTTCAGGGCCTCCTAATGGCGATGGAACACTCAAATTGCGTCCCGATTCAATACATCGTCCTCCAGCAGACTTGTCTCCATGGGTCTATTGCTGCCTCGGGCACCTTATGGCCGTTCTGCTGTGAGTCAAAGATTTTCGAATCGGACGAAAAACTGATAATGAATTGTAACGTTCAGGGCCACCTAATGACGATAGATCACTCAAATTGCGTCCCGATTCAATACATCGTCCTCCAGCAGTCTTGTCTCCATGGGTCTATTGCTGCCTCGGGGACCTTATGGCCGTTCTGCTGTGAGTCAAAGATTTTCGAATCGGACGAAAAACTGATAGTGAATTGTCACGATCAGGGCCTCCTAATGACGATGGAACACTCAAATTGCGTCCCGATTCAATACCTCGTCCTCCAGCCGACTTGACTCCATGGGTCTATTGCTGCCTCGGGCACCTTATGGCCGTTCTGCTGTGGGTCTAGATTATCGAATGGGACGAAAAACTGATAGTTAATTGTAACATTCAGGGCCTCCTAATGACGATGGACCACACAAATTGCGTCCCGATTCAATACATCGTCCTCCAGCCGACTGGACTCCATGGGTCTATTTCTGCCTCGGGCACCTTATGGCCATTCTGCTGTGAGTCTAGATTATCGAATGGGACGAAAAACTGATAGTTAATTGTAACATTCAGGGCCTCCTAATGACGATGGAACACTCAAATTGCGTCCCGATTCAATACATCGTCCTCCAGCAGACTTGTCTCCATGGGTCTATTGCTGCCTCGGGCACCTTATGGCCGTTCTGCTGTGAGTCAAAGATTTTCGAATCGGACGAAAAACTGATAGTGAATTGTAACATTCATGGCCACCTAATGACGATGGATCACTCTAATTGCGTCTCGATTCAATACATCGTCCTCCAGCAGACTTGTCTCCATGGGTCTATTGCTGCCTCGGGCACCTTATGGCCATTGTGCTGTTAGTCAAAGATTTTCGAATCGGACGAAAAACTGATAGTGAATTGTAACGTTCAGGGCCACCTAATGACGATGAATCACTCAAATTGCGTCCCGATTCAATACATCGTCCACCAGCAGACTTGTCTCCATGGGTCAATTGCTGCCTCGGGCACCTTATGGCCGTTCTGCTGTGAGTCAAAGATTTTCGAATCGGACGAATAACTGATAGTGAATTGTAACTTTCAGGGCCACCTAATGACGATGGATCACTCAAATTGCGTCCCGATTCAATACATCGTCCTCCAGCAGACTTGTCTCCATGGGTCTATTGCTGCCTCGGGCACCTTATGGCCGTTCTGCTGTAGGTCTAGATTATCGAATGGGACGAGAAACTGATAGTGAATTGTAACGTTCAGGGCCACCTAATAACGATGGATAACTCAAATTGCGTCCCGATTCAATACATCGTCCTCCAGCAGACGTGTATCCATTGGTCTATTGCTGCCTCGGGCACCTTATGGCCGTTCTGCTGTTAGTCAAAGATTTTCGAATCGGACGAAAAACTGATAGTGAATTGTAACGTTCAGGGCCTCCTTATGACGATGGATCACTCAAATTGCGTCCCGATTCAATACCTCGTCCTCCAGCAGACTTGTCTCCATGGGTCTATTGCTGCTTCGGGCGCCTTATGGCCGTTCTGCAGTGAGTCAAAGATTTTCGAATCGGACGAAAAACTGATAGTGAATTGTCACGTTCAGGGCCTCCTAATGACGATGGAACACTCAAATTGCGTCCCGATTCAATACATCCTCCTCCAGCAGTCTTGTCTCCGTGGGTCTATTGCTGCCTCGGGCACCTTATGGCCGTTCTGCTGTAGGTCTAGATTATCGAATGGGACGAAAAACTGATAGAGAATTGTAACGTTCAGGGCCACCTAATGACGATGGATCACTCAAATTGCGTCCCGATTCAATACCTCGTCCTCCGGCAGACTTGTCTCCATGGGTCTATTGCTGCCTCGGGCACCTTATGGCCGTTCTGCTGTGAGTCAAAGATTTTCGAATCGGACGAAAAACTGATAGTGAATTGTCACGTTCAGGGCCACCTAATGACGATGGATCACTCAAATTGCGTCCCGATTCAATACATCGTCCTCCAGCCGACTTGTCTCTATGGGTTATTGCTGCCTCGGGCATTTTATGGCCGTTCTGCTGTGAGTCAAAGATTTTCGAATCGGACGAAAAACTGATAGTGAATTGTAACATTCAGGGCCACTTAATGACGATGGACCACACAAATTGCGTCCCGATTCAATACATCGTCCTCCAGCCAACTTGACTCCATGGGTCTATTGCTGCCTCGGGCACCTTATGGCCGTTATACTGTGAGTCAAAGATTTTCGAATCGGACGAAAAACTGATAGTGAATTGTAACGTTCAGGGCCTCCTAATGGCGATGGAACACTCAAATTGCGTCCCGATTCAATACATCGTCCTCCAGCAGACTTGTCTCCATGGGTCTATTGCTGCCTCGGGCACCTTATGGCCGTTCTGCTGTGAGTCAAAGATTTTCGAATCGGACGAAAAACTGATAGGGAGTTGTAACTTTCAGGGCCACCTAATGACGATGGAACACTCAAATTGCGTCCCGATTCTATACATCGTCCTCCAGCAGACTTGTCTCCATGGGTCTATTGCTGCCTCGGGCACCTTATGGCCGTTTTGCTGTGAGTCAAAGATATTCGAATCGGACGAAAAACTGATAGTGAATTGTAACTTTTAGGGCCACCTAATGACGATGGATCACTCAAATTGCGTCCCGATTCAATACATCATCTCCCAGCCGACCTGTCTCCATGAGTCTATTGCTGCCTCGGGCACCTTATGGCCGTTCTGCTGTGAGTCAAAGATTTTCGAATCGTACGAAAAACTGATAGTGAATTGTAACGTTCAGAGCCTCCTAATGACGATGGAACACTCAAATTGCGTCCCGGTTCAATACCTCGTCCTCCAGCAGACTTGTCTCCATGGGTCTATTGCTGCCTCGAGCATCTTATGGTCGTTCTCCCGTGAGTCTAGATTATCGAATGGGACGAAAAACTGATAGTTAATTGTAACATTCAGGGCCTCCTAATGACGATGGAACACTCAAATTGCGTTCCGATTCAATCCATCGTCCTCCAGCAGACTTGTCTCCATTGGTCTATTGCTGCCTCGGGCACCTTATGGCCGTTCTGCTGTGAGTCAAAGATTTTCGAATCGGACGAAAAACTGATAGGGAGTTGTAACTTTCAGGGCCACCTAATGACGATGGAACACTCAAATTGCGTCCCGATTCAATACATCGTCCACCAGCAGACTTGTCTCCATGGGTCTATTGCTGCCTCGGGCACCTTATGGCCGTTCTGCTGTGAGTCAAAGATTTTCGAATCGGACAAAAAAAGCTGATGGTGAATTGTAACGTTCATGGCCACCTAATGACGATGGATCACTCAAATTGCGTCCCGATTCAATACATCGTCCTCCAGCAGACTTGTCTCCATTGGTCTATTGTTGCCTCGGGCACCTTACGGCCGTTCTGCTGTGAGTCAAAGATTTTCGAATCGGACAAAAAACTGATAGTGAATTGTAACGTTCAGGGCCACCTAATGACGATGGATCACTCAAATTGCGTCCCGATTCAATACATCGTCCTCCAGTAGACTTGTCTCCGTCTATTGCTGCCTCGGGCACCTTATGGCCGTTCTGCTGTGAGTCAAAGATTTTCGAATCGGACGAAAAACTGATAGTGAATTGTAACTTTCAGGGCCACCTAATGACGATGGATCACTCAAATTGCGTCCAGATTCAATACATCGTCTTCCAGCCGACTTGTCTCCATGGGTCTATTGCTCCCTCGGGCACCTTATGGCCGTTATGCTGTGTCTAAGATTTTCGAATCGGACGAAAAAATGATAGTGAATTGTAACATTCAGGGCCACCTAATGACGATGGACCACACAAATTGCGTCCCGATTCAATACATCGTCCTCCAGCCGACTTGACTCCATGGGTCTATTGCTGCCTCGGGCACCTTATGGCCGTTCTGCTGTGGGTCTAGATTATCGAATGGGACGAAAAACTGATAGTTAATTGTAACATTCAGGGCCTCCTAATGACGATGGACCACACAAATTGCGTCCCGATTCAATACATCGTCCTCCAGCCGACTTGATTCCATGGGTCTATTGCTGCCTCGGGCACCTTATGGCCGTTCTGCTGTGAGTCAAAGATTTTCGAATCGGACGAAAAACTGATAGTGAATTGTAACATTCATGGCCACCTAATGACGATGGATCACTCTAATTGCGTCTCGATTCAATACATCGTCCTCCAGCAGACTTGTCTCCATGGGTCTATTGCTGCCTCGGGCACCTTATGGCCATTGTGCTGTTAGTCAAAGATTTTCGAATCGGACGAAAAACTGATAGTGAATTGTAACGTTCAGGGCCTCCTAATGACGATGGATCACTCAAATTGCGTCCTGATTCAATACCTCGTCCTCCAGCAGACTTGTCTCCATGGGTCTATTGCTGCTTCGGGCACCTTATGGCCGTTCTGCTGCGAGTCAAAGATTTTCGAATCGGACGAAAAACTGATAGCGAATTGTAACGGTCAGAGCCACCTAATGACGATCGATCACTCAAATTGCGTCCCGATTCAATACATCGTCCTCCAGAAGACTTGTCTCCATGGGTTATTGCTGCCTCGGGCACCTTATGGCCGTTCTGCTGTGACTCAAAGATTTTCGAATTGGACGAAAAACTGATAGTGAATTGTAACGTTCAGGGCCTCCTAATGACGATGGAACACTCAAATTGCGTCCCGATTCAATACATCGTCCTCCAGCAGACTTGTCTCCATGGGTCTATTGCTGCCTCGGGCACCTTATGGCCGTTCTGCTGTGAGTCAAAGATTTTCGAATCGGCCGAAAAACTGATAGTGAATTGTAACATTCAGGGCCACCTATTGACGATGAACCACACAAATTGCGTCCCGATACAATACATCGTCCTCCAGCCAACTTGACTCCATGGGTCTATTGCTGCCTCGGGCACCTTATGGTCGTTCTCCCGTGAGTCTAGATTATCGAATGGGACGAAAAACTGATAGTTAATTGTAACATTCAGGGCCTCCTAATGACGATGGAACACTCAAATTGCGTTCCGATTCAATCCATCGTCCTCCAGCAGACTTGTCTCCATTGGTCTATTGCTGCCTCGGGCACCTTATGGCCGTTCTGCTGTGAGTCAAAGATTTTCGAATCGGACGAATAACTGATAGGGAGTTGTAACTTTCAGGGCCACCTAATGACGATGGAACACTCAAATTGCGTCCCGATTCAATACATCGACCTCCAGCAGACTTGTCTCCATTGGTCTATTGCTGCCTCGGGCACCTTATGGCCGTTTTGCTGTGAGTCAAAGATATTCGAATCGGACGAAAAACTGATAGTGAATTGTAACTTTTAGGGCCACCTAATGACGATGGATCACTCAAATTGCGTCCCGATTCAATACATCATCTCCCAGCCGACCTGTCTCCATTTGTCTATTGCTGCCTCGGGCACCTTATGGCCGTTCTGCTGTGACTCAAAGATTTTCGAATTGGACGAAAAACTGATAGTGAATTGTAACGTTCAGGGCCTCCTAATGACGATGGAACACTCAAATTGCGTCCCGATTCAATACATCGTCCTCCAGCAGACTTGTCTCCATGGGTCTATTGCTGCCTCGGGCACCTTATGGCCGTTCTGCTGTGAGTCAAAGATTTTCGAATCGGCCGAAAAACTGATAGTGAATTGTAACATTCAGGGCCACCTATTGACGATGAACCACACAAATTGCGTCCCGATACAATACATCGTCCTCCAGCCAACTTGACTCCATGGGTCTATTGCTGCCTCGGGCACCTTATGGTCGTTCTCCCGTGAGTCTAGATTATCGAATGGGACGAAAAACTGATAGTTAATTGTAACATTCAGGGCCTCCTAATGACGATGGAACACTCAAATTGCGTTCCGATTCAATCCATCGTCCTCCAGCAGACTTGTCTCCATTGGTCTATTGCTGCCTCGGGCACCTTATGGCCGTTCTGCTGTGAGTCAAAGATTTTCGAATCGGACGAATAACTGATAGGGAGTTGTAACTTTCAGGGCCACCTAATGACGATGGAACACTCAAATTGCGTCCCGATTCAATACATCGACCTCCAGCAGACTTGTCTCCATTGGTCTATTGCTGCCTCGGGCACCTTATGGCCGTTTTGCTGTGAGTCAAAGATATTCGAATCGGACGAAAAACTGATAGTGAATTGTAACTTTTAGGGCCACCTAATGACGATGGATCACTCAAATTGCGTCCCGATTCAATACATCATCTCCCAGCCGACCTGTCTCCATTTGTCTATTGCTGCCTCGGGCACCTTATGGCCGTTCTGCTGTGACTCAAAGATTTTCGAATCGGACGAAAAACTGATAGTGAATTGTAACATTCAGGGCCACCTAATGACGATGGACCACACAAATTGCGTCCCGATTCAATACATCGTCCTCCAGCCGACTTGACTCCATGGGTCTATTGCTGCCACGGGCACCTTATGACCGTTCTGCTGTGAGTCTACATTATCGAATGGGACGAAAAACTGATAGTTAATTGTAACATTCACGGCCTCCTAATGACGATGGAACACTCAAATTGCGTCCCGATTCAATACATCGTCCTCCAGGAGACTTGTCTCCATTGGTCTATTGCTGCCTCGGGCACCTTATGGCCGTTCTGCTGTGAGTCAAAGATTTTCGAATCGTACGAAAAACTGATAGTGAATTGTAACGTTCAGTGCCTCCTAATGACGATGGAACACTCAAATTGCGTCCCGGTTCAATACCTCGTCCTCCAGCAGACTTGTCTCCATTGGTCTATTGCTGCCTCGGGCACCTTATGGTCGTTCTCCCGTGAGTCTAGATTATCGAATGGGACGAAAAACTGATAGTTAATTGTAACATTCAGGGCCTCCTAATGACGATGGAACACTCAAATTGCGTTCCGATTCAATCCATCGTCCTCCAGCAGACTTGTCTCCATGGGTCTATTGCTGCCTCGGGCACCTTATGGCCGTTTTGCTGTGAGTCAAAGATATTCGAATCGGACGAAAAACTGATAGTGAATTGTAACTTTTAGGGCCACCTAATGACGATGGATCACTCAAATTGCGTCCCGATTCAATACATCATCTCCCAGCCGACCTGTCTCCATGAGTCTATTGCTGCCTCGGGCACCTTATGGCCGTTCTGCTGTGAGTCAAAGATTTTCGAATCGTACGAAAAACTGATAGTGAATTGTAACGTTCAGAGCCTCCTAATGACGATGGAACACTCAAATTGCGTCCCGGTTCAATACCTCGTCCTCCAGCAGACTTGTCTCCATGGGTCTATTGCTGCCTCGGGCATCTTATGGTCGTTCTCCCGTGAGTCTAGATTATCGAATGGGACGAAAAACTGATAGTTAATTGTAACATTCAGGGCCTCCTAATGACGATGGAACACTCAAATTGCGTTCCGATTCAATCCATCGTCCTCCAGCAGACTTGTCTCCATTGGTCTATTGCTGCCTCGGGCACCTTATGGCCGTTCTGCTGTGAGTCAAAGATTTTCGAATCGGACGAAAAACTGATAGGGAGTTGTAACTTTCAGGGCCACCTAATGACGATGGAACACTCAAATTGCGTCCCGATTCAATACATCGTCCACCAGCAGACTTGTCTCCATGGGTCTATTGCTGCCTCGGGCACCTTATGGCCGTTCTGCTGTGAGTCAAAGATTTTCGAATCGGACAAAAAAAGCTGATGGTGAATTGTAACGTTCATGGCCACCTAATGACGATGGATCACTCAAATTGCGTCCCGATTCAATACATCGTCCTCCAGCAGACTTGTCTCCATTGGTCTATTGTTGCCTCGGGCACCTTACGGCCGTTCTGCTGTGAGTCAAAGATTTTCGAATCGGACGAAAAACTGATAGTGAATTGTAACGTTCAGGGCCACCTAATGACGATGGATCACTCAAATTGCGTCCCGATTCAATACATCGTCCTCCAGTAGACTTGTCTCCGTCTATTGCTGCCTCGGGCACCTTATGGCCGTTCTGCTGTGAGTCAAAGATTTTCGAATCGGACGAAAAACTGATAGTGAATTGTAACTTTCAGGGCCACCTAATGACGATGGATCACTCAAATTGCGTCCAGATTCAATACATCGTCTTCCAGCCGACTTGTCTCCATGGGTCTATTGCTCCCTCGGGCACCTTATGGCCGTTATGCTGTGTCTAAGATTTTCGAATCGGACGAAAAAATGATAGTGAATTGTAACATTCAGGGCCACCTAATGACGATGGACCACACAAATTGCGTCCCGATTCAATACATCGTCCTCCAGCCGACTTGACTCCATGGGTCTATTGCTGCCTCGGGCACCTTATGGCCGTTCTGCTGTGGGTCTAGATTATCGAATGGGACGAAAAACTGATAGTTAATTGTAACATTCAGGGCCTCCTAATGACGATGGACCACACAAATTGCGTCCCGATTCAATACATCGTCCTCCAGCCGACTTGATTCCATGGGTCTATTGCTGCCTCGGGCACCTTATGGCCGTTCTGCTGTGAGTCAAAGATTTTCGAATCGGACGAAAAACTGATAGTGAATTGTAACATTCATGGCCACCTAATGACGATGGATCACTCTAATTGCGTCTCGATTCAATACATCGTCCTCCAGCAGACTTGTCTCCATGGGTCTATTGCTGCCTCGGGCACCTTATGGCCATTGTGCTGTTAGTCAAAGATTTTCGAATCGGACGAAAAACTGATAGTGAATTGTAACGTTCAGGGCCTCCTAATGACGATGGATCACTCAAATTGCGTCCTGATTCAATACCTCGTCCTCCAGCAGACTTGTCTCCATGGGTCTATTGCTGCTTCGGGCACCTTATGGCCGTTCTGCTGCGAGTCAAAGATTTTCGAATCGGACGAAAAACTGATAGCGAATTGTAACGGTCAGAGCCACCTAATGACGATCGATCACTCAAATTGCGTCCCGATTCAATACATCGTCCTCCAGAAGACTTGTCTCCATGGGTTATTGCTGCCTCGGGCACCTTATGGCCGTTCTGCTGTGACTCAAAGATTTTCGAATTGGACGAAAAACTGATAGTGAATTGTAACGTTCAGGGCCTCCTAATGACGATGGAACACTCAAATTGCGTCCCGATTCAATACATCGTCCTCCAGCAGACTTGTCTCCATGGGTCTATTGCTGCCTCGGGCACCTTATGGCCGTTCTGCTGTGAGTCAAAGATTTTCGAATCGGCCGAAAAACTGATAGTGAATTGTAACATTCAGGGCCACCTATTGACGATGAACCACACAAATTGCGTCCCGATACAATACATCGTCCTCCAGCCAACTTGACTCCATGGGTCTATTGCTGCCTCGGGCACCTTATGGTCGTTCTCCCGTGAGTCTAGATTATCGAATGGGACGAAAAACTGATAGTTAATTGTAACATTCAGGGCCTCCTAATGACGATGGAACACTCAAATTGCGTTCCGATTCAATCCATCGTCCTCCAGCAGACTTGTCTCCATTGGTCTATTGCTGCCTCGGGCACCTTATGGCCGTTCTGCTGTGAGTCAAAGATTTTCGAATCGGACGAATAACTGATAGGGAGTTGTAACTTTCAGGGCCACCTAATGACGATGGAACACTCAAATTGCGTCCCGATTCAATACATCGACCTCCAGCAGACTTGTCTCCATTGGTCTATTGCTGCCTCGGGCACCTTATGGCCGTTTTGCTGTGAGTCAAAGATATTCGAATCGGACGAAAAACTGATAGTGAATTGTAACTTTTAGGGCCACCTAATGACGATGGATCACTCAAATTGCGTCCCGATTCAATACATCATCTCCCAGCCGACCTGTCTCCATTTGTCTATTGCTGCCTCGGGCACCTTATGGCCGTTCTGCTGTGACTCAAAGATTTTCGAATCGGACGAAAAACTGATAGTGAATTGTAACATTCAGGGCCACCTAATGACGATGGACCACACAAATTGCGTCCCGATTCAATACATCGTCCTCCAGCCGACTTGACTCCATGGGTCTATTGCTGCCACGGGCACCTTATGACCGTTCTGCTGTGAGTCTACATTATCGAATGGGACGAAAAACTGATAGTTAATTGTAACATTCACGGCCTCCTAATGACGATGGAACACTCAAATTGCGTCCCGATTCAATACATCGTCCTCCAGGAGACTTGTCTCCATTGGTCTATTGCTGCCTCGGGCACCTTATGGCCGTTCTGCTGTGAGTCAAAGATTTTCGAATCGTACGAAAAACTGATAGTGAATTGTAACGTTCAGTGCCTCCTAATGACGATGGAACACTCAAATTGCGTCCCGGTTCAATACCTCGTCCTCCAGCAGACTTGTCTCCATTGGTCTATTGCTGCCTCGGGCACCTTATGGTCGTTCTCCCGTGAGTCTAGATTATCGAATGGGACGAAAAACTGATAGTTAATTGTAACATTCAGGGCCTCCTAATGACGATGGAACACTCAAATTGCGTTCCGATTCAATCCATCGTCCTCCAGCAGACTTGTCTCCATTGGTCTATTGCTGCCTCGGGCACCTTATGGCCGTTCTGCTGTGAGTCAAAGATTTTCGAATCGGACGAAAAACTGATAGGGAGTTGTAACTTTCAGGGCCACCTAATGACGATGGAACACTCAAATTGCGTCCCGATTCAATACATCGTCCTCCAGAAGACTTGTCTCCATGGGTCTATTGCTGCCTCGGGCACCTTATGGCCGTTCTGCAGTGAGTCAAAGATTTTCGAATCGGACAAAAAACTGATGGTGAATTGTAACGTTCATGGCCACCTAATGACGATGGATAACTCAAATTGCGTCCCGATTCAATACATCGTCCTCCAGCAGACTTGTCTCCATGGGTCTATTGTTGCCTCGGGCACCTTATGGCCGTTCTGCTGTGAGTCAAAGATTTTCGAATCGGACGAAAAACTGATAGTGAATTGTAACGTTCAGGGCCACCTAATGACGATGGATCACTCAAATTGCGTCACGATTCAATACATCGTCCTCCAGTAGACTTGTCTCCATGAGTCTATTGCTGCCTCGGGCACCTTATGGCCGTTCTGCTGTCGGTCTAGATTATCGAATGGGACGACAAACTGATAGTGAATTGTAACATTCAGGGCCTCCTAATGACGATGGACCACACAAATTGCGTCCCGATTCAATACATCGTCCTCCAGCCGACTGGACTCCATGGGTCTATTTCTGCATCGGGCACCTTATGGCCATTCTGCTGTGAGTCTAGATTATCGAATGGGACGAAAAACTGATAGTTAATTGTAACATTCAGGTTCTCCTAATGACGATGGAACACTCAAATTGCGTCCCGATTCAATACATCGTCCTCCAGCAGACTTGTCTCAATGGGTCTATTGCTGCCTCGGGCACCTTATGGCCGTTCTGCTGTGAGTCAAAGATTTTCGAATCGGACGAAAAACTGATAGTGAATTGTAACATTCAGGGCCTCCTAATGACGATGTATCACTCAAATTGCGTCCTGATTCAATACCTCGTCCTCCAGCAGACTTGTCTGCATGGGTCTATTGCTGCCTCGGGCACCTTATGGCCGTTCTGCTGTGAGTCAAAGATTTTCGAATCGGACGAAAAACTGATAGCGAATTGTAACGGTCAGAGCCACCTAATGACGATCGATCACTCAAATTGCGTCCCGATTCAATACATCGTCCTCCAGAAGACTTGTCTCCATGGGTTATTGCTGCCTCGGGCACCTTATGGCCGTTCTGCTGTGACTAAAAGATTTTCGAATTGGACGAAAAACTGATAGTGAATTGTAACGTTCAGGGCCTCCTAATGACGATGGAACACTCAAATTGCGTCCCGATTCTATACATCGTCCTCCGGCAGACTTGTCTCCATGGGTCTATTGCTGCCTCGGGCACCTTATGGCCGTTCTGCTGTGAGTCAAAGATTTTCGAATCGGCCGAAAAACTGATAGTGAATTGTAACATTCAAGGCCACCTATTGACGATGAACCACACAAATTGCGTCCCGATACAATACATCGTCCTCCAGCCAACTTGACTCCATGGGTCTATTGCTGCCTCGGGCACACTATGGCCGTTCTGCTGTGAGTCTAGATTATCGAATGGGACGAAAAACTGATAGTGAATTGTAACGTTCAGGGCCTCCTAATGACGATGGAACACTCAAATTGCGTCCCGATTCTATACATCGTCCTCCGGCAGACTTGTCTCCATGGGTCTATTGCTGCCTCGGGCACCTTAGGGCCGTTTTGCTGTGAGTCAAAGATTTTCGAATCGGACGAAAAACTGATAGTGAATTGTAACTTTTAGGGCCACCTAATGACGATGGATCACTGAAATTGCGTCCCGATTCAATACATCATCCTCCAGCCGACTTGTCTCCATGAGTCTATTGCTGCCTCGGGCACCTTATGGTCGTTCTCCCGTGAGTCTAGATTATCGAATGGGACGAAAAACTGATAGCTAATTGTAACGTTCAGGGCCTCCTAATGACGATGGAACACTCAAATTGCGTCCCGATTCAATAAGTCCTCCAGCAGACTTGTCTCCATGGGTCTATTGGTGCCTCGGGCACCTCATGGCCGTTCTGCTGTGAGTCAAAGATTTTCGAATCGGACGAAAAACTGATAGTGAATTGTAGCTTTCAGGGCCACCTAATGACGATGGATCACGCAAATTGCGTCCCGATTCAATACATCGTCCTCCAGCCGACTTGGCTCCATGGGTCTATAGCTCCTCCGGGCACCTTATGGCCGTTATGCTGTGAGTCAAAGATTTTCGAATCGGACGAAAAACTGATAGTGAATTGTAATATTCAGGGCCACCTATTGACGATGGACCACACAAATTGCGTCCCGATTCAATACATCGTCCTCCAGCCGACTTGACTCCATGGGTCTATTGCTGCCTCGGACACCTTATGGCCGTTCTGCTGTGAGTCTACATTATCGAATGAGACGAAAAACTGATAGTTAATTGTAACATTCAGGGCCTCCTAATGACGATGGAACACTCAAATTGCGTCCCGATTCAATACATCGTCCTCCAGGAGACTTGTCTCCATTTGTCTATTGCTGCCTCGGGCACCTTATGGCCGTTCTGCTGTGAGTCAAAGATTTTCGAATCGGACGAAAAACTGATAGTGAATTGTAACGTTCAGTGCCTCCTAATGACGATGGAACACTCAAATTGCGTCCCGGTTCAATACCTCGTCCTCCAGCAGACTTGTCTCCATGGGTCTATTGCTGCCTCGGGCACCTTATGGTCGTTCTCCCGTGAGTCTAGATTATCGAATGGGACGACAAACTGATAGTTAATTGTAACATTCAGGGCCTCCTAATGACGATGGAACACTCAAATTGCGTTCCGATTCAATCCATCGTCCTCCAGCAGACTTGTCTCCATTGGTCTATTGCTGCCTCGGGCACCTTACGGCCGTTCTGCTGTGAGTCAAAGATTTTCGAATCGGACGAATAACTGATAGTTAATTGTAACATTCAGGTTCTCCTAATGACGATGGAACACTCAAATTGCGTCCCGATTCAATACATCGTCCTCCAGCAGACTTGTCTCGATGGGTCTATTGCTGCCTCGGGCACCTTATGGCCGTTCTGCTGTGAGTCAAAGATTTTCGAATCGGACGAAAAACTGATAGTGAATTGTAACATTCAGGGCCACCTAATGACGATGGATCACTCAAATTGCGTCCCGATTCAATACATCGTCCTCCAGCAGACTTGTCTCCATGGGTCTATTGCTGCCTCGGGCACCTTATGGCCATTGTGCTGTTAGTCAAAGATTTTCGAATCGGACGAAAAACTGATAGTGAATTGTAACGTTCAGGGCCTCCTAATGACGATGGATCACTCAAATTGCGTCCTGATTCAATACCTCGTCCTCCAGCAGACTTGTCTGCATGGGTCTATTGCTGCCTCGGGCACCTTATGGCCGTTCTGCTGTGAGTCAAAGATTTTCGAATCGGACGAAAAACTGATAGTGAATTGTAGCTTTCAGGGCCACCTAATGACGATGGATCACGCAAATTGCGTCCCGATTCAATACATCGTCCTCCAGCCGACTTGTCTCCATGGGTCTATTGCTCCCCCGGGCACCTTATGGCCGTTATGCTGTGAGTCAAAGATTTTCGAATCGGACGAAAAACTGATAGTGAATTGTAACATTCAGGGCCACCTAATGACGATGGACCACACAAATTGCGTCCCGATTCAATACATCGTCCTCCAGCCGACTTGACTCCATGGGTCTATTGCTGCCTCGGACACCTTATGGCCGTTCTGCTGTGAGTCTACATTATCGAATGGGACGAAAAACTGATAGTTAATTGTAACATTCAGGGCCTCCTAATGACGATGGAACACTCAAATTGCGTCCCGATTCAATACATCGTCCTCCAGGAGACTTGTCTCCATTGGTCTATTGCTGCCTCGGGCACCTTATAGCCGTTCTGCTGCGAGTCAAAGATTTTCGAATCGGACGAAAAACTGATAGTGAATTGTAACGTTCAGTGCCTCCTAATGACGATGGAACACTCAAATTGCGTCCCGGTTCAATACCTCGTCCTCCAGCAGACTTCTCTCCATGGGTCTATTGCTGCCTCGGGCACCTTATGATCGTTCTCCCATGAGTCTAGATTATCGAATGGGACGACAAACTGATAGTTAATTGTAACAATCAGGGCCTCCTAATGACGATGGAACACTCAAATTGCGTTCCGATTCTATCCATCGTCCTCCAGCAGACTTGTCTCCATTGGTCTATTGCTGCCTCGGGCACCTTATGGCCGTTCTGCAGTGAGTCAAAGATTTTCGAATCGGACGAATAACTGATAGGGAGTTGTAACTTTCAGGGCCACCTAATGACGATGGAACACTCAAATTGCGTCCCGATTCAATACATCGACCTCCAGCAGACTTGTCTCCATGGGTCTATTGCTGCCTCGGGCACCTTATGGCCGTTCTGCTGTGAGTCAAAGATTTTCGAATCGGACAAAAAACTGATGCTGAATTGTAACGTTCATGGCCACCTAATGACGATGGATCACTCAAATTGCGTCCCGATTCAATACATCGTCCTCCAGCAGACTTGTCTCCATTGGTCTATTGCTGCCTCGGGCACCTTATGGCCGTTTTGCTGTGAGTCAAAGATATTCGAATCGGACGAAAAACTGATAGTGAATTGTAACATTCAGGGCCACCTAATGACGATGGACCACACAAATTGCGTCCCGATTCAATACATCGTCCTCCAGCCGACTTGACTCCATGGGTCTATTGCTGCCTCGGGCACCTTATGGCCGTTCTGCTGTGAGTCTACATTATCGAATGGGACGAAAAACTGATAGTTACTTGTAACCTTCAGGGCCTCCTAATGACGATGGAACACTCAAATTGCGTTCCGATTCAATACATCGTCCTCCAGGAGACTTGTCTCCATTGGTCTATTGCTGCCTCGGGCACCTTATGGCCGTTCTGCTGTGAGTCAAAGATTTTGGAATCGTACGAAAAACTGATAGTGAATTGTAACGTTCAGTGCCTCCTAATGACGATGGAACACTCAAATTGCGTCCCGGTTCAATACCTCGTCCTCCAGCAGACTTGTCTCCATGGGTCCATTGCTGCCTCGGGCACCTTATGGTCGTTCTCCCGTGAGTCTAGATTATCGAATGGGACGAAAAACTGATAGTTAATTGTAACATTCAGGGCCTCCTAATGACGATGGAACACTCAAATTGCGTTCCGATTCAATCCATCGTCCTCCAGCAGACTTGTCTCCATTGGTCTATTGCTGCCTCGGGCACCTTATGGCCGTTCTGCTGTGAGTCAAAGATTTTCGAATCGGACGAAAAACTGATAGGGAGTTGTAACTTTCAGGGCCACCTAATGACGATGGAACACTCAAATTGCGTCCCGATTCAATACATCGTCCTCCAGCAGACTTGTCTCCATGGGTCTATTGCTGCCTCGGGCACCTTATGGCCGTTCTGCTGTGGGTCTAGATTATCGAATGGGACGAAAAACTGATAGTTAATTGTAACATTCAGGGCCTCCTAATGACGATGGACCACACAAATTGCGTCCCGATTCAATACATCGTCCTCCAGCCGACTGGACTCCATGGGTCTATTTCTGCATCGGGCACATTATGGCCATTCTGCTGTGAGTCTAGATTATCGAATGGGACGAAAAACTGATAGTTAATTGTAACATTCAGGTTCTCCTAATGACGATGGAACACTCAAATTGCGTCCCGATTCAATACATCGTCCTCCAGCAGACTTGTCTCGATGGGTCTATTGCTGCCTCGGGCACATTATGGCCGTTCTGCTGTGAGTCAAAGATTTTCGAATCGGACGAAAAACTGATAGTGAATTGTAACATTCAGGGCCACCTAATGACGATGGATCACTCAAATTGCGTCCCGATTCAATACACCGTCCTCCAGCAGACTTGTCTCCATGGGTCTGTTGCTGCCTCGGGCACCTTATGGCCATTGTGCTGTTAGTCAAAGATTTTCGAATCGGACGAAAAACTGATAGTGAATTGTAACGTTCAGGGCCTCCTAATGACGATGGATCACTCAAATTGCGTCCTGATTCAATACCTCGTCCTCCAGCAGACTTGTCTGCATGGGTCTAATGCTGCCTCGGGCACCTTATGGCCGTTCTGCTGTGAGTCAAAGATTTTCGAATCGGACGAAAAACTGATAGCGAATTGTAACGGTCAGAGCCACCTAATGACGATCGATCACTCAAATTGCGTCCCGATTCAATACATCGTCCTCCAGAAGACTTGTCTCCATGGGTTATTGCTGCCTCGGGCACCTTATGGCCGTTCTGCTGTGACTCAAAGATTTTCGAATTGGACGAAAAACTGATAGTGAATTGTAACGTTCAGGGCCTCCTAATGACGATGGAACACTCAAATTGCGTCCCGATTCAATACATCGTCCTCCAGCAGACTTGTCTCCATGGGTCTATTGCTGCCTCGGGCACCTTATGGCCGTTCTGCTGTGAGTCAAAGATTTTCGAATCGGCCGAAAAACTGATAGTGAATTGTAACATTCAAGGCCACCTATTGACGATGAACCACACAAATTGC
Source organism: Schistocerca cancellata (assembly GCF_023864275.1). Taxonomy (NCBI): domain Eukaryota; kingdom Metazoa; phylum Arthropoda; class Insecta; order Orthoptera; family Acrididae; genus Schistocerca; species Schistocerca cancellata. The sequence continues at coordinate 522,694,657 of NC_064634.1, read as the reverse complement.
GTCCCGATACAATACATCGTCCTCCAGCCAACTTGACTCCATGGGTCTATTGCTGCCTCGGGCACACTATGGCCGTTCTGCTGTGAGTCTAGATTATCGAATGGGACGAAAAACTGATAGTGAATTGTCACGTTCAGGGCCACCTAATGACGATGGATCACTCAAATTGCGTCCCGATTCTATACATCGTCCTCCAGTAGACGTGTCTCCATGGGTCTATTGCTGCCTCGGGCACCTTAGGGCCGTTTTGCTGTGAGTCAAAGATTTTCGAATCGGACGAAAAACTGATAGTGAATTGTAACTTTTAGGGCCACCTAATGTCGATGGATCACTGAAATTGCGTCCCGATTCAATACATCATCCTCCAGCCGACTTGTCTCCATGAGTCTATTGCTGCCTCGGGCACCTTATGGTCGTTCTCCCGTGAGTCTAGATTATCGAATGGGACGAAAAACTGATAGCTAATTGTAACATTCAGGGCCTCCTAATGACGATGGAACACTCAAATTGCGTCCCGATTCAATAAGTCCTCCAGCAGACTTGTCTCCATGGGTCTATTGCTGCCTCGGGCACCTCATGGCCGTTCTGCTGTGAGGCAAAGATTTTCGAATCGGACGAAAAACTGATAGTGAATTGTAGCTTTCAGGGCCACCTAATGACGATGGATCACGCAAATTGCGTCCCGATTCAATACATCGTCCTCCAGCCGACTTGTCTCCATGGGTCTATTGCTCCTCCGTGCACCTTATGGTAGTTATGCTGTGAGTCAAAGATTTTCGAATCGGACGAAAAACTGATAGTGAATTGTAATATTCAGGGCCACCTAATGACGATGGACCACACAAATTGCGTCCCGATTCAATACATCGTCCTCCAGCCGACTTGACTCCATGCGTCTATTGCTGCCTCGGACACCTTATGGCCGTTCTGCTGTGAGTCTACATTATCGAATGGGACGAAAAACTGATAGTTAATTGTAACATTCATGGCCTCCTAATGACGAAGGAACACTCAAATTGCGTCCCGATTCAATACATCGTCCTCCAGGAGACTTGTCTCCATTGGTCTATTGCTGAATCGGGCACCTTATGGCCGTTCTGCTGTGAGTCAAAGATTTTCGAATCGGACGAAAAACTGATAGTGAATTGTAACGTTCAGTGCCTCCTAATGACGATGGAACACTCAAATTGCGTCCCGGTTCAATACCTCGTCCTCCAACAGACTTGTCTCCATGGGTCTATTGCTGCCTCGGGCACCTTATGGTCGTTCTCCCGTGAGTCTACATTATCGAATGGGACGACAAACTGATAGTTAATTGTAACATTCAGGGCCTCCTAATGACGATGGAACACTCAAATTGCGTTCCGATTCAATCCATAGTCCTCCAGCAGACTTGTCTCCATTGGTCTATTGCTGCCTCGGGCACCTTATGGCCGTTCTGCTGTGAGTCAAAGATTTTCGAATCGGACGAATAACTGATAGTTAATTGTAACATTCAGGTTCTCCTAATGACGATGGGACACTCAAATTGCGTCCCGATTCAATACATCGTCCTCCAGCAGACTTGTCTCGATGGGTCTATTGCTGCCTCGGGCACCTTATGGCCGTTCTGCTGTGAGTCAAAGATTTTCGAATCGGACGAAAAACTGATAGTGAATTGTAACATTCAGGGCCACCTAATGACGATGGATCACTCAAATTGCGTCCCGATTCAATACATCGTCCTCCAGCAGACTTGTCTCCATGGGTCTATTGCTGCCTCGGGCACCTTATGGCCATTGTGCTGTTAGTCAAAGATTCTCGAATCGGACGAAAAACTGCTAGTGAATTGTAACGTTCAGGGCCTCCTAATGACGATCGATCACTCAAATTGCGTCCCGATTCAATACATCGTCCTCCAGAAGACTTGTCTCCATGGGTTATTGCTGCCTCGGGCACCTTATGGCCGTTCTGCTGTGACTCAAAGATTTTCGAATCGGACGAAAAACTGATAGTGAATTGTAACGTTCAGGGCCTCCTAATGACGATGGAACACTCAAATTGCGTCCCGATTCAATACATCGTTCTCCAGCAGACTTGTCTCCATGGGTCTATTGCTGCCTCGGGCACCTTATGGCCGTTCTGCTGTGAGACAAAGATTTTCGAATCGGCCGAAAAACTGATAGTGAATTGTAACATTCAAGGCCACCTATTGACGATGAACCACACAAATTGCGTCCCGATACAATACATCGTCCTCCAGCCAACTTGACTCCATGGGTCTATTGCTGCCTCGGGCACACTATGGCCGTTCTGCTGTGAGTCTAGATTATCGAATGGGACGAAAAACTGATAGTGAATTGTCACGTTCAGGGCCACCTAATGACGATGGATCACTCAAATTGCGTCCCGATTCTATACATCGTCCTCCAGTAGACGTGTCTCCATGGGTCTATTGCTGCCTCGGGCACCTTAGGGCCGTTTTGCTGTGAGTCAAAGATTTTCGAATCGGACGAAAAACTGATAGTGAATTGTAACTTTTAGGGCCACCTAATGACGATGGATCACTGAAATTGCGTCCCGATAAATACATCATCCTCCAGCCGACTTGTCTCCATGAGTCTATTGCTGCCTCGGGCACCTTATGGTCGTCCTCCCGTGAGTCTAGATTATCGAATGGGACGAAAAACTGATAGCTAATTGTAACATTCAGGGCCTCCTAATGACGATGGAACACTCAAATTGCGTCCCGATTCAATAAGTCCTCCAGCAGACTTGTCTCCATGGGTCTATTGCTGCCTCGGGCACCTCATGGCCGTTCTGCTGTGAGTCAAAGATTTTCGAATTGGACGAAAAACTGATAGTGAATTGTAGCTTTCAGGGCCACCTAATGACGATGGATCACGCAAATTGCGTCCCGATTCAATACATCGTCCTCCAGCCGACTTGTCTCCATGGGTCTATTGCTGCCTCGGGCACCTTATGGCCGTTCTGCTGTGAGTCAAAGATTTTCGAATCGGACGAAAAACTGATAGTGAATTGTAACGTTCAGGGCCACCTAATGACGATGGATCACGCAAATTGCGTCCCGATTCAATACATCGTCCTCCAGCCGACTTGTCTCCATGGGTCTATTGCTCCTCCGGGCACCTTATGGCCGTTATGCTGTGAGTCAAAGATTTTCGAATCGGACGAAAAACTGATAGTGAATTGTAACATTCAGGGCCACCTAATGACGATGGACCACACAAATTGCGTCCCGATTCAATACATCGTCCTCCAGCCGACTTGACTCCATGGGTCTATTGCTGCCTCGGACACCTTATGGCCGTTCTGCTGTGAGTCTACATTATCGAATGGGACGAAAAACTGATAGTTAATTGTAACATTCAGGGCCTCCTAATGACGATGGAACACGCAAATTGCGTCCCGATTCAATACATCGTCCTCCAGGAGACTTGTCTCCATTGGTCTATTGCTGCCTCGGGCACCTTATGGCCGTTCTGCTGTGAGTCAAAGATTTTCGAATCGGACGAAAAACTGATAGTGAATTGTAACGTTCAGTGCCTCCTAATGACGATGGAACACTCAAATTGCGTCCCGGTTCAATACCTCGTCCTCCAGCAGACTTGTCTCCATGGGTCTATTGCTGCCTCGGGCACCTTATGGTCGTTCTCCCGTGAGTCTAGATTATCGAATGGGACGACAAACTGATAGTTAATTGTAACATTCAGGGCCACCTAATGACGATGGAACACTCAAATTGCGTCCCGATTCAATACATCGACCTCCAGCAGACTTGTCTCCATGGGTCTATTGCTGCCTCGGGCACCTTATGGCCGTTCTGCTGTGAGTCAAAGATTTTCGAATCGGACGAAAAACTGATAGTGAATTGTAACGTTCAGGGCCACCTAATGACGATGGATCACTCAAATTGCGTCCCGATTCAATACATCGTCCTCCAGCAGACTTGTCTCCATGGGTCAATTGCTGCCTCGGGCACCTTATGGCCGTTCTGCTGCGAGTAAGGATTTTCAAATCGGACGAAAAACTGGTAGTGAATTCTAACGTTCAGGGCCTCCTAATGCCGATGGAACACTCAAATTGCGTCCCGATTCAATACCTCGTCCTCCAGCAGACTTGTCTCCATGGGTCTATTGCTGCCTCGGGCACCTTATTGTCGTTCTGCCGTGAGTCTAGATTATCGAATGGGACGAAAAACTGATAGTTAATTGTAACATTCAGGGCCTCCTAATGACGATGGAACACTCAAATTACGTCCCGATTCAATACATCGTTCTTCAGCCGACTTGTCTCCATGGGTCTATTGCTACCTCGGGCACCTTATGGCCGTTCTGCTGTGAGTCTAGATTATCGAATGGGACGAAAAACTGATAGTGAATTGTAACGTTCAGGGGCCACCTAATGACGATGGATCACTCAAATTGCGTACCGATTCAATACATCGTCCTCCAGCAGACTTGTCTCCATGGGTCTATTGCTGCCTCGGGCAACTTATGGCCGTTCTGCTGTGAGTCGAAGATTTTAGAATCGGACGAAAAACTGATAGGGAATTGTAACTTTCAGGGCCACCTAATGACGATGGATCACTCAAATTGCGTCCCGATTCAATACATCGTCCTCCAGCCGACTTGTCTCCATGGGTCAATTGCTGCCTCGGGCACCTTATGGCCGTTCTGCTGTGAGTCAAATATTTTCGAATCGGACGAAAAACTGATAGTGAATTGTAACGTTCAGTGCCTCCTAACGACGATGGAACACTCAAATTGCGTCCCGGTTCAATACCTCGTCCTCCAGCAGACTTGTCTCCATGGGTCTATTGCTGCCTCGGGCACCTTATGGTCGTTCTCCCGTGAGTCTAGATTATCGAATGGGACGACAAACTGATAGTTAATTGTAACATTCAGGGCCTCCTAATGACGATGGAACACTCAAATTGCGTTCCAATTCAATCCATCGTCCTCCAGCAGACTTGTCTCCATTGGTCTATTGCTGGCTCGGGCACCTTATGGCCGTTCTGCTGTGAGTCAAAGATTTTCGAATCGGACGAAAAACTGATAGGGAGTTGTAACTTTCAGGGCCACCTAATGACGATGGAACACTCAAATTGCGTCCCGATTCAATACATCGTCCTCCAGCAGACTTGTCTCCATGGGTCTATTGCTGCCTCGGGCACCTTATGGCCGTTCTGCTGTGAGTCAAAGATTTTCGAATCGGACGAAAAACTTATGGTGAATTGTAACGTTCATGGCCACCTAATGACGATGGATCACTCAAAATGCGTCCCGATTCAATAGTTCGTCCTTCAGCAGACTTGTCTCCATGGGTCTATTGTTGCCTCGGGCACCTTATGGCCGTTCTGCTGTGAGTCAAAGTTTGTCGAATCGGACGAAAAACTGATAGTGAATTGTAACGTTCAGGGCCACCTAATGACGATGGATCACTCAAATTGCGTCCCGATTCAATACATCGTCCTCCAGCAGACTTGTCTCCATGAGTCTATTGCTGCCTCGGGCACCTTATAGCCGTTCTGCTGTGAGTCAAAGATTTTCGAATCGGACGAAAAACTGATAGTGAATTGTAACTTTCAGGGCCACCTAATGACGATGGATCACTCATATTGCGTCCCGATTCAATACATCGTCTTCCAGCCGACTTGTCTCCATGGGTCTTTTGCTCCCTCGGGCACCTTATGGCCGTTATGCTGTGTCTAAGATTTTCGAATCGGACGAAAAAATGATAGTGAATTGTAACATTCAGGGCCACCTAATGACGATGGACCACACAAATTGCGTCCCGATTCAATACATCGTCCTCCAGCCGACTTGACTCCATGGGTCTATTGCTGCCTCGGGCACCTTATGGCCGTTCTGCTGTGGGTCTAGATTATCGAATGGGACGAAAAACTGATAGTTAATTGTAACATTCAGGGCCTCCTAATGACGATGGACCACACAAATTGCTTCCCGATTCAATACATCGTCCTCCAGCCGACTGGACTCCATGGGTCTATTTCTGCCTCGGGCACCTTATGGCCGTTCTGCTGTGAGGCTAGATTATCGAATGGGACGAAAAACTGACAGTGAATTGTAACGTTCAGGGGCCACCTAATGACGATGGATCACTCAAATTGCGTACCGATTCAATACATCGTCCTCCAGCTGACTTGTCTCCATGGGTCTATTGCTGCCTCGGGCACCTTATGGCCGTGCTGCTGTGAGTCAAAGATTTTCGAATCGGACGAAAAAGTGATAGGGAATTGTAACTTTCAGGGCCACCTAATGACGATGGATCACTCAAATTGCGTCCCGATTCAATACATCGTCCTCCAGCCGACTTGTCTCCATGGGTCTATTGCTGCCTCGGGCACCTTATGGTCGTTCTGCTGTGAGTCAAAGATTTTCGAATGGGACGAAAAACTGATAGTGAATTGTAACGTTCAGGGCCTCCTAATGACGATGGAACACTCAAATTGCGTCCCGATTCAATACATCGTCCTCCAGCAGACTTGTCTCCATGGGTCTATTGCTGCCTCGGGCACCTTATGGCCGTTCTGCTGTGAGTCAAAGATTTTCGAATCGGACGAAAAAGTGATAGTGAGTTGCAACTTTTAGGGCCACCTAATGACGATGGATCACTCAAATTGCGTCCCGATTCAATACATCAACCTCCAGCCGACTTGTCTCCATGAGTCTATTCTGCCTCGGGCACCTTATGGTCGTTCTCCCGTGAGTCTAGATTATCGAATGGGATGAAAAACTGATAGGGAATTGTAACGTTCAGGGCCACCTAATGACGATGGATCACTCAAATTGCGTCCCGATTCAATACATCGTCCTCCAGCAGACTTGTCTTCATGGGTCTATTGCTGCCTCGGGCACCTTATGGCCGTTCTGCTGTGAGTCAAAGATTTTCGAATCGGACAAAAAACTGATAGTGAATTGTAACGTTCAGGGGCACCTAATGACGATGGATCACTCAAATTGCGTCCCGATTCAATACATCGTCCTCCAGGTGACTTGTCTCCATTGGTCTATTGCTGCCTCGGGCACCTTATGGTCGTTCTCCCGTGAGTCTAGATTATCGAATGGGACGGAAAACTGATAGTTAATTGTAACATTTAGGGCCCCCTAATGAAGATGGAACACTCAAATTGCGTCCCGATTCAATCCATCGTCCTCCAGCAGACTTGTCTCCATTGGTCTATTGCTGCCTAGGCACCTTATGGCCGTTCTGCTGTGAGTCAAAGATTTTCGAATCGGACGAAAAACTGATAGGGAATTGTAACTTTCAGGGCCACCTAATGACGATGGATCACTCAAATTGCGTCCCGATTCAATACATCGTCCTCCAGGTGACTTGTCTCCATTGGTCTATTGCTGCCTCGGGCACCTTATGGTCGTTCTCCCGTGAGTCTAGATTATCGAATGGGACGGAAAACTGATAGTTAATTGTAACATTTAGGGCCCCCTAATGAAGATGGAACATTCAAATTGCGTCCCGATTCAATCCATCGTCCTCCAGCAGACTTGTCTCCATTGGTCTATTGCTGCCTCGGGCACCTTATGGCCGTTCTGCTGTGAGTCAAAGATTTTCGAATCGGACGAAAAACTGATAGGGAATTGTAACTTTCAGGGCCACCTAATGACGATGGATCACTCAAATTGCGTCCCGATTCAATACATCGTCCTCCAGGTGACTTGACTCCATGGGTCTATTGCTGCCTCGGGCAACTTATGGCCGTTATGCTGTGTCTAAGATTTTCGAATCGGACAAAAAAATGATAGTGAATTGTAACATTCAGGGCCACCTAATGACGATGGACCACACAAATTGCGTCCCGATTCAATACATCGTCCTCCAGCCGACTTGACTCCATGGGTCTATTGCTGCCTCGGGCAACTTATGGCCGTTCTGCTGTGGGTCTAGATTATCGAATGGGACGAAAAACTGATAGTTAATTGTAACATTCAGGGCCTCCTAATGACGATGGACCACACAAATTGCGTCCCGATTCAATACATCGTCCTCCAGCCAACTTGTCTCCATGTCCGTTATGCTGTGAGTCAAAATTATCGAATGGGACGGAAAACTGTTAGTGAATTGTAACGTTCAGGGCCACCTAATGACGATGGATCACTCAAATTGCGTCCCGATTCAATACATCGTCCTCCAGCAGACTTGTCTCCATGGGTCTATTGCTGCCTCGGGCACCTTATGGTCGTTCTGCTGTGAGTCAAAGATTTTCGAATCGGACGAAAATCTGATAGTGAGTTGTAACTTTTAGGGCCACCTAATGACGATGGATCACTCAAATTGCGTCCCGATTCAATACATCATCCTCCAGCCGACTTGTCTCCATGAGTCTATTGCTGCCTCGGGCACCTTATGGTCGTTCTCCCGTGAGTCTAGATTATCGAATGGGACGAAAAACTGATAGTTAATTGTAACATTCAGGGCCTCCTAATGACGATGGAACACTCTAATTGCGTCCAGATTCAATAAGTCCTCCAGCAGACTTGTCTCCATGGGTCTATTGCTGCCTCGGGCACCTCATGGCCGTTCTGCTGTGAGTCAAAGATTTTCGAATCAGACGAAAAACTGATAGTGAATTGTAGCTTTCAGGGCCACCTAATGACGATGGATCACGCAAATTGCGTCCCGATTCAATACATCGTCCTCCAGCCGACTTGTCTCCATGGGTCTATTGCTCCCCCGGGCACCTTATGGCCGTTATGCTGTGAGTCAAAGATTTTCGAATCGGACGATAAACTGATAGTGAATTGTAACATTCAGGGCCACCTAATGACGATGGACCACACAAATTGCGTCCCGATTCAATACATCGTCCTCCAGCCGACTTGACTCCATAGGTCTATTGCTGCCTCGGGCACCTTATGGCCGTTCCGCTGTGAGACTACATTATCGAATGGGACGAAAAACTGATAGTTAATTGTAACATTCAGGGCCTCCTAATGATGATGGAACACTCAAATTGCGTCCCGATTCAATACATCGTCCTCCAGCAGACTTGTCTTCATGGGTCTATTGCTGCCTCGGGCACCTTATGGCCGTTCTGCTGTGAGTCAAAGATTTTCGAATCGGACGAAAAACTGATAGTGAATTGTAACGTTCAGGGGCACCTAATGACGATGGATCACTCAAATTGCGTCCCGATTCAATACATCGTCCTCCAGGAGACTTGTCTCCATTGGTCTATTGCTGCCTCGGGCACCTTATGGCCGTTCTGCTGTGAGTCAAAGATTTTCGAATAGGACGAAAAACTGATAGTGAATTATAACGTTCAGGGCCTACTAATGACGATGGAACACTCAAATTGCGTCCCGATTCAATACCTCGTCCTCCAGCAGACTTGTCTCCATGGGTCTATTGCTGCCTCGGGCACCTTATGGTCGTTCTCCCGTGAGTCTAGATTATCGAATGGGACGAAAAACTGATAGTTAATTGTAACATTCAGGGCCTCCTATTGACGATGGAACACTCAAATTGCGTCCCGATTCAATCCATCGTCCTCCAGCAGACTTGTCTCCATTGGTCTATTGCTGCCTCGGGCACCTTATGGCCGTTCTGCTGTGAGTCAAAGATTTTCGAATCGGACGAAAAACTGATAGTGAATTGTAACGTTCAGGGCCACCTAATGACGATGGATCACTCAAATTGCGTCCCGATTTAATACATAGTCCTCCAGCAGACTTGTCTCCATGGGTCTATTGCTGCCTCCGGCACCTTATGGCCGTTCTGCTGTGAGTCAAAGATTTTCGAATCGGATGAAAAACTGATAGTGAATTGTAACGTTCAGGGCCTCCTAATGACGATGGAACACTCAAATTGCGTCCCGATTCAATACCTCGTCCTCCAGCAGACTTGTCTCCATGGGTCTATTGCTGCCTTTGGGACCTTATGGCCGTTCTGCTGTGAGTCAAAGATTTTCGAATCGGACGAAAAACTGATAGTGAATTGTAACGTTCAGAGCCACCTAATGACGATGGATCACTCAAATTGCGTCCCGATTCAATACATCGTCCTCCAGCAGACCTGTCTCCATGGGTCTATTGCTGCCTCGGGCACCTTATGGCCGTTCTGCTGTGAGTCAAAGATTTTCGAATCGGACGAAAAACTGATAGTGAATTGTAACGTTCAGAGCCACCTAATGACGATGGATCACTCAAATTGCGTCCCGATTCAATACATCGTCCTCCAGCAGACCTGTCTCCATGGGTCTATTGCTGCCTCGGGCACCTTATGGCCGTTCTGCTGTGAGTAAAGATTTTCGAATCGGACGAAAAACTGATAGGGAATTTTAACAATCAGGGCCACCTAATGACGATTGATCACTCAAATTGCGTCCCGATTCAATACATCGTCCTCCAGCCGACTTGTCTTCATGGGTCCATTGCTGCCTCGGGCACCTTATGGCCGTTCTGCTGTGAGTCAAAGATTTTGGAATCGGACGAAAAACTGATAGTGAATTGTAACGTTCAGGGCCACCTAATGACGATGGATCACTCAAATTGCGTCCCGATTCAATACATCGTCCTCCAGCAGACTTGTCTCCATGGGTCTATTGCTGCCTCGGGCACCTTATGGCCGTTCTGCTGTGAGTCAAAGATTTTGGAATCGGACGAAAAACTGATAGTGAATTGTAACGTTCAGGGCCACCTAATGACGATGGATCACTCAAATTGCGTCCCGATTCAATACATCCTCCTCCAGCAGACTTGTCTCCATGGGTCTATTGCTGCCTCGGGCACCTTATGGCCGTTCTGCTGTGAGTCAATGATTTTCGAATCGGTCGAAAAACTGATAGTGAATTGTAACGTTCAAGGCCACCTAATGACGATGGATCACTCAAATTGCGTCCCGATTCAATACATCGTCCTCCAGCAGTCTTGTCTCCATGGGTCTATTGCTGCCTCGGGCACCTTATGGTCGTTCTGCTGTGAGTCAAAGATTTTCGAATCGGACGAAAAACTGATAGTGAATTGTAACGTTCAGGGCCTCCTAATGACGATGGAACACTCAAATTGCGTCCCGATTCAATACATCGTCCTCCAGCAGACTTGTCTCCATGGGTCTATTGCTGCCTCGGGCACCTTATGGCCGTTCTGCTGTGAGTCAAAGATTTTCGAATCGGACGAAAAACTGATAGTGAATTGTAACGTTCAGAGCCACCTAATGACGATGGATCACTCAAATTGCGTCCCGATTCAATACATCTTCCTCCAGCAGACCTGTCTCCATGGGTCTATTGCTGCCTCGGGCACCTTATGGCCGTTCTGCTGTGAGTCAAAGATTTTCGAATCGGACGAAAAACTGATAGGGAATTGTAACATTCAGGGCCACCTAATGACGACGGATCACTCAAATTGCGTCCCGTTTCAATATATCGTCCTCCAGCCGACTTGTCTTCATGGGTCTATTGCTGCCTCGGGCACCTTATGGCCGTTCTGCTGTGAGTCAAAGATTTTGGAATCGGACGAAAAACTGATAGTGAATTGTAACGTTCCGGGCCACCTAATGACGATGGATCACTCAAATTGCGTTCCGATTCAATACATCCTCCTCCAGCAGACTTGTCTCCATGGGTCTATTGCTGCCTCGGGCACCTTATGGCCGTTCTGCTGTGAGTCAAAGATTTTGGAATCGGACGAAAAACTGATAGTGAATTGTAACGTTCCGGGCCACCTAATGACGATGGATCACTCAAATTGCGTTCCGATTCAATACATCCTCCTCCAGCAGACTTGTCTCCATGGGTCTATTGCTGCCTCGGGCACCTTATGGCCGTTCTGCTGTGAGTCAAAGATTTTCGAATCTGACGAAAAACTGATAGTGAATTGTAACATTCAGGGCCACCTAATGACGATGGAACACTCAATTTGCGTCCCGATTCAATACATCGTCCTCCAGCCGCCTTGTCTCCATGGCCGTTATGCTGTGAGTCTAAATTATCGAATGGGACGAAAAACTGATAGTGAATTGTAACGTTCAGGGCCACCTAATGACGATGGATCACTCTAATTGCGTCCCGATTCAATACATCGTCCTTCAGCAGACTTGTCTCCTTGGGTCTATTGCTGCCTCGGGCACCTAATGGCCGTTCTGCTGTAAGTCAAAGATTTTCGAATCGGACGAAAAACTGATAGTGAATTGTAACTTTCAGGGCCACCTAATGACGATGGATCACTCAAATTGCGTCCCGATTCAATACATCGTCCTCCAGCCGACTTGTCTCCATGGGTCTATTGCTGCCTCGGGCACCTTATGGCCGTTCTGCTGTGAGTCAAAGATTTTGGAATCGGACGAAAAACTGATAGTGAATTGTAACGTTCAGGGCCACCTAATGACGATGGATCACTCAAATTGCGTCCCGATTCAATACATCCTCCTCCAGCAGACTTGTCTCCATGGGTCTATTGCTGCCTCGGGCACCTTATGGCCGTTCTGCTGTGAGTCAATGATTTTCGAATCGGTCGAAAAACTGATAGTGAATTGTAACGTTCAAGGCCACCTAATGACGATGGATCACTCAAATTGCGTCCCGATTCAATACATCGTCCTCCAGCAGACTTGTCTCCATGGGTCTATTGCTGCCTCGGGCACCTTATGGTCGTTCTGCTGTGAGTCAAAGATTTTCGAATCGGACGAAAAACTGATAGTGAATTGTAACGTTCAGGGCCTCCTAATGACGATGGAACACTCAAATTGCGTCCCGATTCAATACATCGTCCTCCAGCAGACTTGTCTCCATGGGTCTATTGCTGCCTCGGGCACCTTATGGCCGTTCTGCTGTGAGTCAAAGATTTTCGAATCGGACGAAAAACGGATAGTGAATTGTAACGTTCAGAGCCACCTAATGACGATGGATCACTCAAATTGCGTCCCGATTCAATACATCGTCCTCCAGCAGACCTGTCTCCATGGGTCTATTGCTGCCTCGGGCACCTTATGGCCGTTCTGCTTTGAGTCAAAGATTTTCGAATCGGACGAAAAACTGATAGGGAATTGTAACATTCAGGGCCACCTAATGACGATGGATCACTCAAATTGCGTCCCGTTTCAATATATCGTCCTCCAGCCGACTTGTCTTCATGGGTCTATTGCTGCCTCGGGCACCTTATGGCCGTTCTGCTGTGAGTCAAAGATTTTGGAATCGGACGAAAAACTGATAGTGAATTGTAACGTTCCGGGCCACCTAATGACGATGGATCACTCAAATTGCGTTCCGATTCAATACATCCTCCTCCAGCAGACTTGTCTCCATGGGTCTATTGCTGCCTCGGGCACCTTATGGCCGTTCTGCTGTGAGTCAAAGATTTTCGAAACGGACGAAAAACTGATAGTGAATTGTAACGTTCAGGGCCACCTAATGACGATGGATCACTCAAATTGCGTCCCGCTTCAATACAACGTCCTCCAGCTGACTTGTCTCTATGGGTCTATAGCTGCCTCGGGCACCTTATGGCCGTTCTGCTGTGAGTCAAAGATTTTCGAATCTGACGAAAAACTGATAGTGAATTGTAACATTCAGGGCCACCTAATGACGATGGAACACTCAAATTGCGTCCCGATTCAATACATCGTCCTCCAGCCGACTTGTCTCCATGGCCGTTATGCTGTGAGTCTAAATTATCGAATGGGACGAAAAACTGATAGTGAATTGTAACGTTCAGGGCCACCTAATGACGATGGATCACTCAAATTGCGTCCCGATTCAATACATCGGCCTTCAGCAGACTTGTCTCCATGGGTCCATTGCTGCCTCGGGCACCTAATGGCCGTTCTGCTGTGAGTCAAAGATTTTCGAATCGGACGAAAAACTGATAGTGAATTGTAACTTTCAGGGCCACCTAATGACGATGGATCACTGAAATTGCGTCCCGATTCAATACATCGTCTTCCAGCCGACTTGTCTCCATGGGTCTATTGCTGCCTCGGGCATCTTATGGCCGTTCTGCTGTGAGTCAAAGATTTTCGAATCGGTTGAAAAACTGATAGTGAATTGTAACGTTCAGGGCTACCTAATGACGATGGATCACTCAAATTGCGTCCCGATTCAATACATCGTCCTCCAGCAGACTTGTCTCCATGGGTCTATTGCTGCCTCGGGCACCTTATGGCCGTTCTGCTGTGAGTCAAAGATTTTCGAATCGGACGAAAAACTGATAGTGAATTGTAACTTTCAGGGCCACCTAATGACGATGGATCACTCAAATTGCGTCCCGATTCAATACATCGTCTTCCAGCCGATTTGTCTCCATGAATCTATTGCTTCCTTGGGCACCTTATGGCCGTTCTGCTGTGAGTCAAAGTTTTTCGAATCGGACGAAAAACTGATAGTGAATTGTAACGTTCAGGGCCTCCTAATGACGATGGAACACACAAATTGCGTCCCGATTCAATACATCATCCTCCAGCAGACTTGTCTCCATGGGTCTATTGCTGCCTCGGGCACCATATGGCCGTTCTGCTGTGAGTCAAAGATTTTCGAATCGGACGAAAAACTGATAGTGAATTGTAACGTTCAGGGCCACCTAACGACGATGGATCACTCAAATTGCGTCCCGATTCAATACATCCTCCTCCAGCAGACTTGTCTCCATGGGTCTATTGCTGCCTCGGGCACCTAATGGCCGATCTGCTGTGAGTCAAAGAATTTCGAATCGGACGAAAAACTGATTGTGAATTGTAACTTTCAGGGCAACCTAATGACGATGGATCACTCAAATTGCGTCCCGATTCAATACATCGTCCTCCAGCAGACTTGTCTCCATGGGTCTATTGCTGCCTCGGGCACCTTATGGCCGTTCTGCTGTGACTCAAAGATTTTCGAATCGGACGAAAAACTGATAGTGAATTGTAACGTTTAGAGCCACCTAATGACGATGGATCACTCAAATTGCGTCCCGATTCAATACATCGTGCTCCAGCAGACCTGTCTCCATGGGTCTATTGCTGCCTCGGGCACCTTATGGCCGTTCTGCTGTGAGTCAAAGATTTTCGAATCGGACGAAAAACTGATAGTGAATTGTAACGTTCAGGGGCACCTAATGACGATGGATCACTCAAATTGCGTCGCCATTCAATACATCCTCCTCCAGCAGACTTGTCTCCATGGGTCTATTGCTGCCTCGGGCACCTTATGGCCGTTCTGCTGTGAGTCAAAGATTTTCGAATCGGACGAAAAACTGATAGTGAATTGTAACGTTCAGGGCCACCTAATGACGATGGATCACTCAAATTGCGTCCCGATTCAATACATCGTCCTCCAGCAGACTTGTCTCTATGGGTCTATTGCTGCCTCGGGCACCTTATGGCCGTTCTGCTGTGAGTCAAAGATTTTCGAATCTGACGAAAAACTGATAGTGAATTGTAACATTCAGGGCCACCTAATGACGATGGAACACTCAAATTGCGTCCCGATTCAATACATCGTCCTCCAGCCGACTTGTCTCAATGGCCGTTATGCTGTGAGTCTAAATTATCGAATGGGACGAAAAACTGATAGTGAATTGTAACGTTCAGGGCCACCTAATGACGATGGATCACTTAAATTGCGTCCCGATTCAATACATCGTCCTTCAGCAGACTTGTCTCCATGGGTCTATTGCTGCCTCGGGCACCTAATGGCCGTTCTGCTGTGAGTCAAAGATTTTCGAATCGGACGAAAAACTGATAGTGAATTGAAACTTTCAGGGCCACCTAATGACGATGGATCACTCAAATTGCGTCCCGATTCCTTACATCGTCTTCCAGCCGACTTGTCTCCATGGGTCTATTGCTGCCTCGGGCACCTTATGGCCGTTCTGCTGTGAGTCAAAGATTTTCGAATCGGACGAAAAACTGATAGTGAATTGTAACGTTCAGGGCCACCTAATGACGATGGATCACTCAAATTGCGTCCCGATTCAATACATCGTCCTCCAGCAGACCTGTCTTCATGGGTCTATTGCTGCCTCGGGCACCTAATGGCCGTTCTGCTGTGAGTCAAAGATTTTCGAATCGGACGAAAAACTGATAGTGAATTGAAACTTCCAGGGCCACCTAATGACGATGGATCACTCAAATTGCGTTCTGATTCCTTACATCGTCTTCCAGCCGACTTGTCTCCATGGGTCTATTGCTGCCTCGGGCACCTTATGGCCGTTCTGCTGTGAGTCAAAGATTTTCGAATCGGACGAAAAACTGATAGTGAATTGTAACGTTCAGGGCCACCTAATGACGATGGATCACTCAAATTGCGTCCCGATTCAATACATCGTCCTCCAGCAGACCTGTCTTCATTGGTCTATTGCTGCCTCGGGCACCTTATGGCCGTTCTGCTGTGAGTCAAAGATTTTCGAATCGGACGAAAAACTGATAGTGAATTGTAACATTCAGGGCCACCTAATGACGATGGATCACTCAAATTGCGTCCCGATTCAATACATCGTCCTCCAGCCGACTTGTCTCCATGGGTCTATTGCTGCCTCGGGCACCTTATGGCCGTTCTGCTGTGAGTCAAAGATTTTCGAATCGGACGAAAAACTGATAGTGAATTGTAACGTTCAAGGCCACCTAATGACGATGGATCACTCAAATTGCGTCCCGATTCAATACATCGTCCTCCAGCAGACTTGTCTCCATGGGTCTATTGCTGCCTCGGGCACCTTATGTCCGTTCTGCTGTGAGTCAAAGATTTTCGAATCTGACGAAAAACTGATAGTGAATTGTAACATTCAGGGCCACCTAATGACGATGGATCTCTCAAATTGCATCTCGATTCAATACATCGTCCTCCAGCCGACTTGTCTCCATGGGACTATTGCTGCCTCGGGCACCTTATGGCCGTTCTGCTGTGTCAAATATTTTCGAATCGGACGAAAAACTGATGACGATGGAACACTCAAATTGCGTCCCGTTTCAATACATCGTCCTCCAGCCGACTTGTCTCCATGGGCGTTATGCTGTGAGTCTAAATTATCGAATGGGACGAAAAACTGTTAGTGAATTGTAACGTTCAGTGCTACCTAATGACGATGGATCACTCAAATTGCGTCCCGATTCAATACATCGTCCTCCAGCAGACTTGTCTCCATGGGTCTATTGCTGCCTCGGGCACCATATGGCCGTTCTGCTGTGAGTCAAAGATTTTCGAATCGGACGAAAAACTGATAGTGAATTGTAACTTTCAGGGCCACCTAATGACGATGGATCACTCAAATTGCGTCCGGATTCAATACATCGTCTTCCAGCCGACTTGTCTCCATGAGTCTATTGCTGCCTCGGGCACCTTAAGGCCGTTCTGCTGTGAGTCAAAGTTTTTCGAATCGGACGAAAAACTGATAGTGAATTGTAACGTTCAGGGCCTCCTAATGACGATGGAACACTCAAATTGCGTCCCGATTCAATACATCGTCCTCCAGCAGACTTGTCTCCATGGGTCTATTGCTGCCTCGGGCACCATATAGCCGTTCTGCTGTGAGTCAAAGATTTTCGAATCGGACGAAAAACTGATAGTGAATTGTAACGTTCAGGGCCACATAATGACGATGGATCACTCAAATTGGTCCCGATTCAATACATCGTCCTCCAGCAGACTTGTCTCCATGGGTCTATTGCTGCCTCGGGCACCTTATGGCCGTTCTGCTGTGGGTCAAAGATTTTCGAATCGGACGAAAAACTGATAGTGAATTGTAACGTTCAGGGCCACCTAATGACGATGGATCACTCACATTGCGTCCCGATTCAATACATCGTCCTCCAGCAGACTTGTCTCTATGGGTCTATTGCTGCCTCGGGCACCTTATGGCCGTTCTGCTGTGAGTCAAAGATTTTCGAATCTGACGAAAAACTGATAGTGAATTGTAACATTCAGGGCCACCTAATGACGATGGAACACTCAAATTGCGTTCCGATTCAATACATCGTCCTCCAGCCGACTTGTCTCCATGGCCGTTATGCTGTGAGTCCAAATTATCGAATGGGACGAAAAACTGATAGTGAATTGTAACGTTCAGGGCCACCTAATGACGACGGATCACTCAAATTGCGTCCCGATTCAATACATCGTCCTTCAGCAGACTTGTCTCCATGGGTCTATTGCTGCCTCGGGCACCTAATCGCCGTTCTGCTGTGAGTCAAAGATTTTCGAATGCGACGAAAAACTGATCGTAAATTGTAACGTTCAGGGCCACCTAATGACGATGGATCACACAAATTGCGTCCCGATTCAATACATCGTCCTCCAGCAGACCTGTCTTCATGGGTCTATTGCTGCCTCGGGCACGTTATGGCCGTTCTGCTGTGAGTCAAAGATTTTTGAATCGGACGAAAAACTGATAGTGAATTGTAACATTCAGGGCCACCTAATGACGATGGATGACTCAATGTGCGTCCCGATTCAATACATCGTCCTCCAGCCGACTTGTCTCCATGGGTCTATTGCTGCCTCGGGCACCTTATGGCCGTTCTGCTGTGAGTCAAAAAATTTGGAATCGGGCGAAAAACTGATAGTGAATTGTAACGTTCAGGGCCACCTAATGACGATGGATCACTCAAATTGCGTCCCGATTCAATACATCCTCCTCCAGCAGACTTGTCTCCATGGGTCTATTGCTGCCTCGGGCACCTTATGGCCGTTCTGCTGTGAGTCAAAGTTTTTCGAATCGGACGAAAAACTGATAGTGAATTGTAACTTTCAGGGCCACCTAATGACGATGGATAACTCAAATTGCGTCCTGATTGAATACATCGTCTTCCAGCCGACGTGTCTCCATGAGTCTATTGCTGCCTCGGGCACCTTATGGCCGTTCAGCTGTGAGTCAAAGATTTTCGAATCGGACGAAAAACTGATAGTGAATTGTAACGTTAAGGGCCTCCTAATGACGATGGAACACTCAAATTGCGTCCCGATTCAATACATCGTCTTCCAGCCGACGTCTCTCCATGAGTCTATTGCTGCCTCGGGCACCTTATGGCCGTTCAGCTGTGAGTGAAAGATTTTCGAATCGGACGAAAAACTGATAGTGAATTGTAACGTTAAGGGCCTCCTAATGACGATGGAACACTCAAATTGCGTCCCGATTCAATACATCGTCCTCCAGCAGACTTGTCTCCATGGGTCTATTGCTGCCTCGGGCACCTTATGGCCGTTCTGCTGTGAGTCAAAGATTTTCGAATCGGACGAGAAACTGATAGTGAATTGTAACGTTCAGGGCCACCTAATGACGATGGATCACTCAAATTGCGTCCCGATTCAATACATCGTCCTCCAGCCGACTTGTCTCCATGGGTCTATTGCTGCCTCGGGCACCTTATGGCCGCTCTGCTGTGAGTCAAAGATTTTCGAATCGCACGAAAAACTGATAGTGAATTGTAACGTTCAAGGACTCCAAATGACGATGGAACACTCAAATTGCGTCCCGATTCAATACATCGTCCTCCAGCAGACTTGTCTCCATGGGTCTATTGCTGCCTCGGGCACCTTATGGCCGTTCTCCTGTCAGTCTAGATTATCGAATGGGACGAAAAACTGATAGTTAATTGTAACATTCAGGGCCTCGTAATGACGATGGATCACTCAAATTGCGTCCCGAGTCAATACATCGTCATCCAGCAGACTTGTCTCCATGGGTCTATTGCTGCCTCGGGCACCTTATGGCCGTTCTACTGTGAGTCAAAGATTTTCGAATCGGACGAAAAACTGATAGTGAATTGTAGCGTTCAGGGCCACCTAATGACGATGGATCACTCAAATTGCGTCCCGATTCCATACATCGTCCTCCAGCAGACTTGTCTCCATGGGTCTATTGCTGCCTCGGGCACCTTATGGCCGTTCTGCTGTGAGTAAAGATTTTCGAATCGGACGAAAAACTGGTAATGAATTGTAACGTTCAGGGCCTCCTAATGCCGATGGAACACACAAATTGCGTCCCGATTCAATACCTCGTCCTCCAGCAGACTTGTCTCCATGGGTCTATTGCTGCCTCGGGCACCTTATGGCCGTTCTGCTGTGAGTCAAAGATTTTGGAATCGGACGAAAAAGTGATAGTGAATTCTAACGTTCAGGGCCACCTAATGACGATGGATCACTCAAATTGCGTCCCGATTCAATACATCCTCCTCCAGCAGACTTGTCTCCATGGGTCTATTGCTGCCTCGGGCACCTTATGGCCGTTCTGCTGTGAGTCAAAAATTTTCGAATCGGACGAAAAACTGATAGTGAATTGTAACGTTCAGGGCCACCTAATGACGATGGATCACTCAAATTGCGTCCCGATTCAATACATCGTCCTCCAGCCAACTTGTCTCCATGTCCGTTATGCTGTGAGTCTAAATTATCGAATGGGACGGAAAACTGTTAGTGAATTGTAACGTTCAGGGCCACCTAATGACGATGGATCACTCAAATTGCGTCCCGATTCAATACATCGTCCTCCAGCAGACTTGTCTCCATGGGTCTATTGCTGCCTCGGGCACCTTATGGCCGTTCTGCTGTGAGTCAAAGATTTTCGAATCGGACGAAAAACTGATAGTGAATTGTAACTTTCAGGGCCACCTAATGACGATGGATAACTCAAATTGCGTCCCGATTCAATACATCGTCTTCCAGCCGACTTGTCTCAATGAGTCGATTGCTGCCTCGGGCACCTTATGGCCGTTCTGCTCAGAGTCAAACATTTTCGAATCGGACGAAAAACTGATAGTGAATTGTAACGTTCAAGGCCTCCTAATGACGATGGAACACTCAAATTGCGTCCCGATTCAATACATCGTCCTCCAGCAGACTTGTCTCCATGGGTCTAATGCCGCCTCGGGCACCTTAAGGCCGTTCTGCTGTGAGTCAAAGATTTTCGAATCGGACGAAAAACTGATAGTGAATTGTAACGTTCAGGGCCTCCTAATGACGATGGAACACTCAAATTGCGTCCCGATTCAATACATCGTCCTCCAGCCGACTTGTCTCCATGGGTCTATTGCTGCCTCGGGCACCTTATGGCCATACTGCTGTGAGTCAAAGATTTTCGAATCGGACGAAAAACTGATTGTGAATTGTAACGTTCAGGGCCACCTGATGCCGGTGGATCACACAAATTGCGTCCCGATTCAATACATCGTCCTCCAGCAGACTTGTCTCCATGGGTCTATTGCTGCCTCGGGCACCTTACGGCCGTTCTGCTGTGAGTCAAAGATTTTCGAATCTGACGAAAAACTGATAGTGAATTGTAACATTCAGGGCCACCTAATGACGATGGATCTTTCAAATTGCGTCTCGATTCAGTACATCGTCCTCCAGCCGACTTGTCTCCATGGGTCTATTGCTGCCTCGGGCACCTTATGGCCGTTCTTCTGTGTGAAAGATTTTCAAATCGGACGAAAAACTGATAGCGAATTGTAACGTTAAGGGCCTCCTAATGACGATGGAACACTCAAATTGCGTCCCGACTCAATACATCGTCCTCCAGCAGACTTGTCTCCATGGGTCTATTGCTGCCTCGGGCACCTTATGGCCGTTCTGCTGTGAGTCAAAGATTTTCGAATCGCACGAAAAACTGATAGTGAATTGTAACGTTCAAGGACTCCTAATGACGATGGAACACTCAAATTGCGTCCCGATTCAATACATCGTCCTCCAGCAGACTTGTCTCCATGGGTCAATTGCTGCCTCGGGCACGTTATGGCCGTTCTGCTGTGAGTCAAAGATTTTCGAATCGGACGAAAAACTGATAGTGAATTGTAACGTTCAGGGCCTCCTAATGACGATGGAACACTCAAATTGCGTCCCAATTCAATACATCGTCCTCCAGCAGACTTGTCTCCATGGGTCTATTGCTGCCTCGGGCACCTTATGGCCGTTCTGCTGTCGGTCTAGATTATCGAATGGGACGAAAAACTGATAGTTAATTGTAACATTCAGGGCCTCCTAATGACGATGGACCACACAAATTGCGTCCCGATTCAATACATCATCCTCCAGCCGACTGGACTCCATGGGTCTATTTCTGCCTCGGGCACCTTATGGCAATTCTGCTGTGAGTCTAGATTATCGAATGGGACGAAAAACTGATAGTTAATTGTGACATTCAGGGCCTCGTAATGACGATGGAACACTCAAATTGCGTCCCAATTCAATACATCGTCCTCCAGCAGACTTGTCTCCATGGGTCTATTGCTGCCTCGGGCACCTTATGGCCGTTCTGCTGTGAGTCAAAGATTTTCGAATCGGACGAAAAACTGATAGTGAATTGTAACTTTCAGGGCAACCTAATGACGATGGATCACTCAAATTGCGTCCCGATTCCATACATCGTCCTCCAGCAGACTTGTCTCCATGAGTCTATTGCTGCCTCGGGCACCTTATGGCCGTTCTGCTGTGAGTAAAGATTTTCGAATCGGACGAAAAACTGGTAGTGAATTGTAACGTTCAGGGCCTCCTAATGCCGATGGAACACTCAAATTGCGTCCCGATTCAATACCTCGTCCTCCAGCAGACTTGTCTCCATGGGTCTATTGCTGCCTCGGGCACCTTATGGCCGTTCTGCTGTGAGTCAAAGATTTTCGAATCTGACGAAAAACTGATAGTGAATTGTAACATTCAGGGCCACCTAATGACGATGGATCTCTCAAATTGCATCTCGATTCAATACATCGTCCTCCAGCCGACTTGTCTCCATGGGACTATTGCTGCCTCGGGCACCTTATGGCCGTTCTGCTGTGTCAAAAATTTTCGAATCGGACGAAAAACTGATGACGATGGAACACTCAAATTGCGTCCCGTTTCAATACATCGTCCTCCAGCCGACTTGTCTCCATGGGCGTTATGCTGTGAGTCTAAATTATCGAATGGGACGAAAAACTGTTAGTGAATTGTAACGTTCAGTGCTACCTAATGACGATGGATCACTCAAATTGCGTCCCGATTCAATACATCGTCCTCCAGCAGACTTGTCTCCATGGGTCTATTGCTGCCTCGGGCACCATATGGCCGTTCTGCTGTGAGTCAAAGATTTTCGAATCGGACGAAAAACTGATAGTGAATTGTAACTTTCAGGGCCACCTAATGACGATGGATCACTCAAATTGCGTCCGGATTCAATACATCGTCTTCCAGCCGACTTGTCTCCATGAGTCTATTGCTGCCTCGGGCACCTTAAGGCCGTTCTGCTGTGAGTCAAAGTTTTTCGAATCGGACGAAAAACTGATAGTGAATTGTAACGTTCAGGGCCTCCTAATGACGATGGAACACTCAAATTGCGTCCCGATTCAATACATCGTCCTCCAGCAGACTTGTCTCCATGGGTCTATTGCTGCCTCGGGCACCATATAGCCGTTCTGCTGTGAGTCAAAGATTTTCGAATCGGACGAAAAACTGATAGTGAATTGTAACGTTCAGGGCCACATAATGACGATGGATCACTCAAATTGGTCCCGATTCAATACATCGTCCTCCAGCAGACTTGTCTCCATGGGTCTATTGCTGCCTCGGGCACCTTATGGCCGTTCTGCTGTGGGTCAAAGATTTTCGAATCGGACGAAAAACTGATAGTGAATTGTAACGTTCAGGGCCACCTAATGACGATGGATCACTCACATTGCGTCCCGATTCAATACATCGTCCTCCAGCAGACTTGTCTCTATGGGTCTATTGCTGCCTCGGGCACCTTATGGCCGTTCTGCTGTGAGTCAAAGATTTTCGAATCTGACGAAAAACTGATAGTGAATTGTAACATTCAGGGCCACCTAATGACGATGGAACACTCAAATTGCGTTCCGATTCAATACATCGTCCTCCAGCCGACTTGTCTCCATGGCCGTTATGCTGTGAGTCCAAATTATCGAATGGGACGAAAAACTGATAGTGAATTGTAACGTTCAGGGCCACCTAATGACGACGGATCACTCAAATTGCGTCCCGATTCAATACATCGTCCTTCAGCAGACTTGTCTCCATGGGTCTATTGCTGCCTCGGGCACCTAATCGCCGTTCTGCTGTGAGTCAAAGATTTTCGAATGCGACGAAAAACTGATCGTAAATTGTAACGTTCAGGGCCACCTAATGACGATGGATCACACAAATTGCGTCCCGATTCAATACATCGTCCTCCAGCAGACCTGTCTTCATGGGTCTATTGCTGCCTCGGGCACGTTATGGCCGTTCTGCTGTGAGTCAAAGATTTTTGAATCGGACGAAAAACTGATAGTGAATTGTAACATTCAGGGCCACCTAATGACGATGGATGACTCAATGTGCGTCCCGATTCAATACATCGTCCTCCAGCCGACTTGTCTCCATGGGTCTATTGCTGCCTCGGGCACCTTATGGCCGTTCTGCTGTGAGTCAAAAAATTTGGAATCGGGCGAAAAACTGATAGTGAATTGTAACGTTCAGGGCCACCTAATGACGATGGATCACTCAAATTGCGTCCCGATTCAATACATCCTCCTCCAGCAGACTTGTCTCCATGGGTCTATTGCTGCCTCGGGCACCTTATGGCCGTTCTGCTGTGAGTCAAAGTTTTTCGAATCGGACGAAAAACTGATAGTGAATTGTAACTTTCAGGGCCACCTAATGACGATGGATAACTCAAATTGCGTCCTGATTGAATACATCGTCTTCCAGCCGACGTGTCTCCATGAGTCTATTGCTGCCTCGGGCACCTTATGGCCGTTCAGCTGTGAGTCAAAGATTTTCGAATCGGACGAAAAACTGATAGTGAATTGTAACGTTAAGGGCCTCCTAATGACGATGGAACACTCAAATTGCGTCCCGATTCAATACATCGTCTTCCAGCCGACGTCTCTCCATGAGTCTATTGCTGCCTCGGGCACCTTATGGCCGTTCAGCTGTGAGTGAAAGATTTTCGAATCGGACGAAAAACTGATAGTGAATTGTAACGTTAAGGGCCTCCTAATGACGATGGAACACTCAAATTGCGTCCCGATTCAATACATCGTCCTCCAGCAGACTTGTCTCCATGGGTCTATTGCTGCCTCGGGCACCTTATGGCCGTTCTGCTGTGAGTCAAAGATTTTCGAATCGGACGAGAAACTGATAGTGAATTGTAACGTTCAGGGCCACCTAATGACGATGGATCACTCAAATTGCGTCCCGATTCAATACATCGTCCTCCAGCCGACTTGTCTCCATGGGTCTATTGCTGCCTCGGGCACCTTATGGCCGCTCTGCTGTGAGTCAAAGATTTTCGAATCGCACGAAAAACTGATAGTGAATTGTAACGTTCAAGGACTCCAAATGACGATGGAACACTCAAATTGCGTCCCGATTCAATACATCGTCCTCCAGCAGACTTGTCTCCATGGGTCTATTGCTGCCTCGGGCACCTTATGGCCGTTCTCCTGTCAGTCTAGATTATCGAATGGGACGAAAAACTGATAGTTAATTGTAACATTCAGGGCCTCGTAATGACGATGGATCACTCAAATTGCGTCCCGAGTCAATACATCGTCATCCAGCAGACTTGTCTCCATGGGTCTATTGCTGCCTCGGGCACCTTATGGCCGTTCTACTGTGAGTCAAAGATTTTCGAATCGGACGAAAAACTGATAGTGAATTGTAGCGTTCAGGGCCACCTAATGACGATGGATCACTCAAATTGCGTCCCGATTCCATACATCGTCCTCCAGCAGACTTGTCTCCATGGGTCTATTGCTGCCTCGGGCACCTTATGGCCGTTCTGCTGTGAGTAAAGATTTTCGAATCGGACGAAAAACTGGTAATGAATTGTAACGTTCAGGGCCTCCTAATGCCGATGGAACACTCAAATTGCGTCCCGATTCAATACCTCGTCCTCCAGCAGACTTGTCTCCATGGGTCTATTGCTGCCTCGGGCACCTTATGGCCGTTCTGCTGTGAGTCAAAGATTTTGGAATCGGACGAAAAAGTGATAGTGAATTCTAACGTTCAGGGCCACCTAATGACGATGGATCACTCAAATTGCGTCCCGATTCAATACATCCTCCTCCAGCAGACTTGTCTCCATGGGTCTATTGCTGCCTCGGGCACCTTATGGCCGTTCTGCTGTGAGTCAAAAATTTTCGAATCGGACGAAAAACTGATAGTGAATTGTAACGTTCAGGGCCACCTAATGACGATGGATCACTCAAATTGCGTCCCGATTCAATACATCGTCCTCCAGCCAACTTGTCTCCATGTCCGTTATGCTGTGAGTCTAAATTATCGAATGGGACGGAAAACTGTTAGTGAATTGTAACGTTCAGGGCCACCTAATGACGATGGATCACTCAAATTGCGTCCCGATTCAATACATCGTCCTCCAGCAGACTTGTCTCCATGGGTCTATTGCTGCCTCGGGCACCTTATGGCCGTTCTGCTGTGAGTCAAAGATTTTCGAATCGGACGAAAAACTGATAGTGAATTGTAACTTTCAGGGCCACCTAATGACGATGGATAACTCAAATTGCGTCCCGATTCAATACATCGTCTTCCAGCCGACTTGTCTCAATGAGTCGATTGCTGCCTCGGGCACCTTATGGCCGTTCTGCTCAGAGTCAAACATTTTCGAATCGGACGAAAAACTGATAGTGAATTGTAACGTTCAAGGCCTCCTAATGACGATGGAACACTCAAATTGCGTCCCGATTCAATACATCGTCCTCCAGCAGACTTGTCTCCATGGGTCTAATGCCGCCTCGGGCACCTTAAGGCCGTTCTGCTGTGAGTCAAAGATTTTCGAATCGGACGAAAAACTGATAGTGAATTGTAACGTTCAGGGCCTCCTAATGACGATGGAACACTCAAATTGCGTCCCGATTCAATACATCGTCCTCCAGCCGACTTGTCTCCATGGGTCTATTGCTGCCTCGGGCACCTTATGGCCATACTGCTGTGAGTCAAAGATTTTCGAATCGGACGAAAAACTGATTGTGAATTGTAACGTTCAGGGCCACCTGATGCCGGTGGATCACACAAATTGCGTCCCGATTCAATACATCGTCCTCCAGCAGACTTGTCTCCATGGGTCTATTGCTGCCTCGGGCACCTTACGGCCGTTCTGCTGTGAGTCAAAGATTTTCGAATCTGACGAAAAACTGATAGTGAATTGTAACATTCAGGGCCACCTAATGACGATGGATCTTTCAAATTGCGTCTCGATTCAGTACATCGTCCTCCAGCCGACTTGTCTCCATGGGTCTATTGCTGCCTCGGGCACCTTATGGCCGTTCTTCTGTGTGAAAGATTTTCAAATCGGACGAAAAACTGATAGCGAATTGTAACGTTAAGGGCCTCCTAATGACGATGGAACACTCAAATTGCGTCCCGACTCAATACATCGTCCTCCAGCAGACTTGTCTCCATGGGTCTATTGCTGCCTCGGGCACCTTATGGCCGTTCTGCTGTGAGTCAAAGATTTTCGAATCGCACGAAAAACTGATAGTGAATTGTAACGTTCAAGGACTCCTAATGACGATGGAACACTCAAATTGCGTCCCGATTCAATACATCGTCCTCCAGCAGACTTGTCTCCATGGGTCAATTGCTGCCTCGGGCACGTTATGGCCGTTCTGCTGTGAGTCAAAGATTTTCGAATCGGACGAAAAACTGATAGTGAATTGTAACGTTCAGGGCCTCCTAATGACGATGGAACACTCAAATTGCGTCCCAATTCAATACATCGTCCTCCAGCAGACTTGTCTCCATGGGTCTATTGCTGCCTCGGGCACCTTATGGCCGTTCTGCTGTCGGTCTAGATTATCGAATGGGACGAAAAACTGATAGTTAATTGTAACATTCAGGGCCTCCTAATGACGATGGACCACACAAATTGCGTCCCGATTCAATACATCATCCTCCAGCCGACTGGACTCCATGGGTCTATTTCTGCCTCGGGCACCTTATGGCAATTCTGCTGTGAGTCTAGATTATCGAATGGGACGAAAAACTGATAGTTAATTGTGACATTCAGGGCCTCGTAATGACGATGGAACACTCAAATTGCGTCCCAATTCAATACATCGTCCTCCAGCAGACTTGTCTCCATGGGTCTATTGCTGCCTCGGGCACCTTATGGCCGTTCTGCTGTGAGTCAAAGATTTTCGAATCGGACGAAAAACTGATAGTGAATTGTAACTTTCAGGGCAACCTAATGACGATGGATCACTCAAATTGCGTCCCGATTCCATACATCGTCCTCCAGCAGACTTGTCTCCATGAGTCTATTGCTGCCTCGGGCACCTTATGGCCGTTCTGCTGTGAGTAAAGATTTTCGAATCGGACGAAAAACTGGTAGTGAATTGTAACGTTCAGGGCCTCCTAATGCCGATGGAACACTCAAATTGCGTCCCGATTCAATACCTCGTCCTCCAGCAGACTTGTCTCCATGGGTCTATTGCTGCCTCGGGCACCTTATGGCCGTTCTGCTGTGAGTCAAAGATTTTGGAATCGGACGAAAAACTGATAGTGAATTCTAACGTTCAGGGCCACCTAATGACGATGGATCACTCAAATTGCGTCCCGATTCAATACATCCTCCTCCAGCAGACTTGTCTCCATGGGTCTATTGCTGCCTCGGGCACCTTATGGCCGTTCTGCTGTGAGTCAAAGATTTTCGAATCGGACGAAAAACTGATAGTGAATTGTAACGTTCAGGGCCACCTAATGACGATGGATCACTCTAATTGCGTCCCGATTCAATACATCGTCCTCCAGCAGACTTGTCTCCATGGGTCTATTGCTGCCTCGGGCACCTTATGGCCGTTCTGCTGTGAGTCAAAGATTTTCGAATCGGACGAAAAACTGATAGTGAATTGTAACATTCAGGGCCACCTAAAGACGATGGATCTCTCAAATTGCGTCTCGATTCAGTACATCGTCCTCCAGCCGACTTGTCTCCATGAGTTTATTGCTGCCTCGGGCACCTTATGGCCGTTCTGCTGTGAGTCAAAGATTTTCGAATCGGACGAAAAACTGATAGTGAATTGTAACGTTCAGGGCCACCTAATGACGATGGAACACTCAAATTGCGTCCCGATTCAATACATCGTCCTCCAGCCGACTTGTCTCCATGACCGTGATGCTGTGAGTCTAAATTATCGAATGGGACGGAAAACTGTTAGTGAATTGTAACGTTCAGGGCCACCTAATGACGATGGATCACTCAAATTGCGTCCCGATTCAATACATCGTCCTCCAGCAGACTTGTCTCCATGGGTCTATTGCTACCTCGGGCACCTTAAGGCCGTTCTGCTGTGAGTCAAATATTTTCGAATCGGACGAAAAACTGATAGTGAATTGTAACTTTCAGGGCCACCTAATGACGATGGATAACTCAAATTGCGTCCCGATTCAATACATCGTCTTCCAGCCGACTTGTCTCAATGAGTCGATTGCTGCCTCGGGCACCTTATGGCCGTTCTGCTCAGAGTCAAAGATTTTCGAATCGGACGAAAAACTGATAGTGAATTGTAACGTTCAGCGCCTCCTAATGACGATGGAACACTCAAATTGCGTCCCGATTCAATACATCGTCCTCCAGCAGACTTGTCTCCATGGGTCTATTGCTGCCTCGGGCACCTTATGGCCGTTCTGCTGTGAGTCAAAGATTTTCGAATCGGACGAAAAACTGATAGTGAATTGTAACGTTCAGGGCCTACTAATGACGATGGAACACTCAAATTGCGTCCCGATTCAATACATCGTCCTCCAGCAGACTTGTCTCCATGGGTCTATTGCTGCCTCGGGCACCTTATGGCCGTTCTGCTGTGAGTCAAAGATTTTCGAATCGGACGAAAAACTGATAGTGAATTGTAACGTTCAGGGCCTACTAATGACGATGGAACACTCAAATTGCGTCCCGATTCAATACATCGTCCTCCAGCAGACTTGTCTCCATGGGTCTATTGCTGCCTCGGGCACCTTATGGCCGTTCTGCTGTGAGTCTAGATTATCGAATGGGACGAAAAACTGATAGTTAATTGTACATTCAGGGCCTTCTAATGACGATGGTCCACACAAATTGCGTCCCGATTCTATACATCGTCCTCCAGCCGACTGGACTCCATGGGTCTATTTCTGCCTCGAGCACCTTACGGCCATTCTGCTGTGAGTGTAGATTATCGAATGGGACGAAAAACTGATAGTTAATTGTAACATTCAGGGCCACGTAATGACGATGGATCACTCAAATTGCGTCCCGATTCAATACATCGTCCTCCGGCAGACTTGTCTCCATGGGTCTATTGCTGCCTCGGGCACCTTATGGCCGTTCTGCTGTGAGTAAAGATTTTCGAATCGGACGAAAAACTGGTAGTGAATTGTAACATTCAGGGCCTCCTAATGCCGATGGAACACTCAAATTGCGTCCCGATTCAATTCCTCGTCCTACAGCAGACTTGTCTCCATGGGTCTATTGCTGCCTCGGGCACCTTATGGTCGTTCTGCCGTGAGTATAGATTATCGAATGGGACGGAAAACTGATAGTTAATTGTAACATTCAGGGCCTCCTAATGACGATGGAACACTCAAATTGCGTCCCGATTCAATACATCGTTCTCCAGCCGACTTGGCTCCATGGGTCTATTGCTGCCTCGGGCACCTTACGGCCGTTCTGCTGTGAGTCTAGATTATCGAATGGGACGAAAAACTGATAGTGAATTGTAACGTTCAGGGGCCACCTAATGACGATGGATCACTCAAATTGCGTACCGATTCAATACATCGTCCTCCAGCAGACTTGTCTCCATGTGTCTATTGCTGCCTCGGTCACCTTATGGCCGTTCTGCTGTGAGTCAAAGATTTTCGAATCGGACGAAAAACTGATAGGGAATTGTAACTTTCAGGGCCACCTAATGACGATGGATCACTCAAATTGCGTCCCGATTCAATACATCGTCCTCCAGCCGACTTGTCTCCATGGGTCTATTGCTGCCTCGGGCACCTTATGGTCGTTCTGCTGTGAGTCAAAGATTTTCGAATCGGACGAAAAACTGATAGTGAATTGTAACGTTCAGGGCCTCCTAATGACGATGGAACACTCAAATTGCGTCCCGATTCAATACATCGTCCTCCAGCAGACTTGTCTCCATGGGTCTATTGCTGCCTCGGGCACCTTATGGCTGTTCTGCTGTGAGTCAAAGATTTTCGAATGGGACGAAAAACTGATAGTGAATTGTAACGTTCAGAGCCACCTAATGACGATGGATCACTCAAAGTGCGTCCCGATTCAACACATCGTCCTCCAGCAGACTTGTCTCCATGGGTCTATTGCTGCCTCGGGCACCTTACGGCCGTTCTGCTGTGAGTCAAAGATTTTCGAATCGGACGAAAAACTGATAGTGAATTGTAACTTTCAGGGCCACCTAATGACGATGGATCACTCAAATTGCGTCCCGATTCAATACATCGTCTTCCAGCCGACTTGTCTCCATGGGTCTATTGCCCCCTCGGTCACCTTATGGCCGATATGCTGTGTCTAAGATTTTCGAATCGGACGAAAAAATGATAGTGAATTGTAACATTCAGTGCCACCTAATGACGATGGACCACACAAATTGCGTCCCGATTCAATACATCGTCCTCCAGCCGACTTGACTCCATGGGTCTATTGCTGCCTCGGGCACCTTATGGCCGTTCTGCTGTGAGTCTAGATTATCGAATGGGACGAAAAACTGATAGTTAATTGTACATTCAGGGCCTCCTAATGACGATGGTCCACACAAATTGCGTCCCGATTCTATACATCGTCCTCCAGCCGACTGGTCCATGGGTCTATTTCTGCCTCGAGCACCTTACGGCCATTCTGCTGTGAGTCTAGATTATCGAATGGGACGAAAAACTGATAGTTAATTGTAACATTCAGGGCCACGTAATGACGATGGATCACTCAAATTGCGTCCCGATTCAATACATCGTCCTCCGGCAGACTTGTCTCCATGGGTCTATTGCTGCCTCGGGCACCTTATGGCCGTTCTGCTGTGAGTAAAGATTTTCGAATCGGACGAAAAACTGGTAGTGAATTGTAACATTCAGGGCCTCCTAATGCCGATGGAACACTCAAATTGCGTCCCGATTCAATACCTCGTCCTAGAGCAGACTTGTCTCCATGGGTCTATTGCTGCCTCGGGCACCTTATGGTCGTTCTGCCGTGAGTATAGATTATCGAATGGGACGGAAAACTGATAGTTAATTGTAACATTCAGGGCCTCCTAATGACGATGGAACACTCAAATTGCGTCCCGATTCAATACATCGTTCTCCAGCCAACTTGGCTCCATGGGTCTATTGCTGCCTCGGGCACCTTATGGCCGTTCTGCTGTGAGTCTAGATTATCGAATGGGACGAAAAACTGATAGTGAATTGTAACGTTCAGGGGCCACCTAATGACGATGGATCACTCAAATTGCGTACCGATTCAATACATCGTCCTCCAGCAGACTTGTCTCCATGGGTCTATTGCTGCCTCGGTCACCTTATGGCCGTTCTGCTGTGAGTCAAAGATTTTCGAATCGGACGAAAAACTGATAGTGAATTGTAACGTTCAGAGCCACCTAATGACGATGGATCACTCAAATTGCGTCTCGATTCAGTACATCGTCCTCCAGGCGACTTGTCTCCATGAGTTTATTGCTGCCTCGGGCACCTTATGGCCGTTCTGCTGTGAGTCAAAGATTTTCGAATCGGACGAAAAACTGATAGTGAATTGTAACGTTCAGGGCCACCTAATGACGATGGATCACTCAAATTGCGTCCCGATTCCATACATCGTCCTCCAGCAGACTTGTCTCCATGGGTCTATTGCTGCCTCGGGCACCTTATGGCCGTTCTGCTGTGAGTAAAGATTTTCGAATCGGACGAAAAACTGGTAGTGAATTGTAACGTTCAGGGCCTCCTAATGCCGATGGAACACTCAAATTGCGTCCCGATTCAATACCTCGTCCTCCAGCAGACTTGTCTCCATGGGACTATTGCTGCCTCGGGCACCTTATGGCCGTTCTGCTGTGAGTCAAAGATTTTGGAATCGGACGAAAAACTGATAGTGAATTCTAACGTTCAGGGCCACCTAATGACGATGGATCACTCAAATTGGGTCCCGATTCAATACATCGTCCTCCAGCCGACTTGTCTCCATGGGTCTATTGCTGCCTCGGGCACCTTATGGTCGTTCTGCTGTGAGTCAAAGATTTTCGAATCGGACGAAAAACTGATAGTGAATTGTAACGTTCAGGGCCTCCTAATGACGATGGAACACTCAAATTGCGTCCCGATTCAATACATCGTCCTCCAGCAGACTTGTCTCCATGGGTCTATTGCTGCCTCGGGCACCTGATGGCTGTTCTGCTGTGAGTCAAAGATTTTCGAATGGGACGAAAAACTGATAGTGAATTGTAACGTTCAGAGCCACCTAATGACGATGGATCACTCAAATTGCGTCTCGATTCAGTACATCGTCCTCCAGGCGACTTGTCTCCATGAGTTTATTGCTGCCTCGGGCACCTTATGGCCGTTCTGCTGTGAGTCAAAGATTTTCGAATCGGACGAAAAACTGATAGTGAATTGTAACGTTCAGGGCCACCTAATGACGATGGATCACTCAAATTGCGTCCCGATTCCATACATCGTCCTCCAGCAGACTTGTCTCCATGGGTCTATTGCTGCCTCGGGCACCTTATGGCCGTTCTGCTGTGAGTAAAGATTTTCGAATCGGACGAAAAACTGGTAGTGAATTGTAACGTTCAGGGCCTCCTAATGCCGATGGAACACTCAAATTGCGTCCCGATTCAATACCTCGTCCTCCAGCAGACTTGTCTCCATGGGACTATTGCTGCCTCGGGCACCTTATGGCCGTTCTGCTGTGAGTCAAAGATTTTGGAATCGGACGAAAAACTGATAGTGAATTCTAACGTTCAGGGCCACCTAATGACGATGGATCACTCAAATTGGGTCCCGATTCAATACATCGTCCTCCAGCAGACTTGTCTCCATGGGTCTATTGCTGCCTCGGGCACCTTATGGCCGTTCTGCTGTGAGTCAAAGATTTTCGAATCGGACGACAAACTGATAGTGAATTGTAACTTTCAGGGCCACCTAATGACGATGGATAACTCAAATTGCGTCCCGATTCAATACATCGTCTTCCAGCCAACTTGTCTCAATGAGTCGATTGCTGCCTCGGGCACCTTATGGCCGTTCAGCTGTGAGTCAAAGATTTTCGAATCGGACGAAAAACTGATAGTGAATTGTAACGTTCAGGGCCTCCTAATGACGATGGAACACTCAAATTGCGTCCCGATTCAATACATCGTCCTCCAGCAGACTTGTCTCCATGGGTCTATTGCCGCCTCGGGCACCTTAAGGCCGCTCTGCTGTGAGTCAAAGATTTTCGAATCGGACGAAAAACTGATAGTGAATTGTAACGTTCAGGGCCTCCTAATGACGATGGAACACTCAAATTGCGTCCCGATTCAATACATCGTCCTCCAGCCGACTTGTCTCCATGGGTTTATTGCTGCCTCGGGCACCTTATGGCCATACTGCTGTGAGTCAAAGATTTTCGAATCGGACGAAAAACTGATAGTGAATTGTAACGTTCAGGGCCACCTAATGCCGGTGGATCACTCAAATTGCGTCTCGATTCAATACATCGTCCTCCAGCAGACTTGTCTCCATGGGTCTATTGCTGCCTCGGGCACCTTACGGCCGTTCTGCTGTGAGTCAAAGATTTTCGAATCTGACGAAAAACTGATAGTGAATTGTAACGTTCAGGGCGTCCTAATGACGATGGAACACTCAAATTGCGTCCCGATTAATACATCGTCCTCCAGCCGACTTGTCTCCATGTCCGTTATGCTGTGAGTCTAAATTATCGAATGGGACGAAAAACTGTTAGTGATTTGTAACGTTCAGGGCCACCTAATGACGATGGATCACTCAAATTGCGTCCCGATTCAATACATCCTCCTCCAGCAGACTTGTCTCCATGGGTCTATTGCTGCCTCGGGCACCTTATGGCCGTTCTGCTGTGAGTCAAAGATTTTCGAATCGGACGAAAAACTGATAGTGAATTGTAACGTTCAGGGCCACCTAATGACGATGGATCACTCTAATTGCGTCCCGATTCAATACATCGTCCTCCAGCAGACTTGTCTCCATGGGTCTATTGCTGCCTCGGCCACCTTATGGCCGTTCTGCTGTGAGTCAAAGATTTTCGAATCGGACGAAAAACTGATAGTGAATTGTAACATTCAGGGCCACCTAATGACGATGGATCTCTCAAATTGCGTCTCGATTCAGTACATCGTCCTCCAGCCGACTTGTCTCCATGAGTTTATTGCTGCCTCGGGCACCTTACGGCCGTTCTGCTGTGAGTCAAAGATTTTCGAATCGGACGAAAAACTGATAGTGAATTGTAACGTTCAGGGCCTCCTAATGACGATGGAACACTCAAATTGCGTCCCGATTCAATACATCGTCCGCCAGCAGACTTGTCTCCATGGGTCTATTGCTGCCTCGGGCACCTTATGGTCGTTCTGCCGTGAGTATAGATTATCGAATGGGACGGAAAACTGATAGTTAAATGTAACATTCAGGGCCTCCTAATGACGATGGAACACTCAAATTGCGTCCCGATTCAATACATCGTTCTCCAGCCAACTTGGCTCCATGGGTCTATTGCTGCCTCGGGCACCTTATGGCCGTTCTGCTGTGAGTCTAGATTATCGAATGGGACGAAAAACTGATAGTGAATTGTAACGTTCAGGGGCCACCTAATGACGATGGATCACTCAAATTGCGTACCGATTCAATACATCGTCCTCCAGCAGACTTGTCTCCATGGGTCTATTGCCCCCTCGGTCACCTTATGGCCGATATGCTGTGTCTAAGATTTTCGAATCGGACGAAAAAATGATAGTGAATTGTAACATTCAGTGCCACCTAATGACGATGGACCACACAAATTGCGTCCCGATTCAATACATCGTCCTCCAGCCGACTTGACTCCATGGGTCTATTGCTGCCTCGGGCACCTTATGGCCGTTCTGCTGTGAGTCTAGATTATCGAATGGGACGAAAAACTGATAGTTAATTGTACATTCAGGGCCTCCTAATGACGATGGTCCACACAAATTGCGTCCCGATTCTATACATCGTCCTCCAGCCGACTGGTCCATGGGTCTATTTCTGCCTCGAGCACCTTACGGCCATTCTGCTGTGAGTCTAGATTATCGAATGGGACGAAAAACTGATAGTTAATTGTAACATTCAGGGCCACGTAATGACGATGGATCACTCAAATTGCGTCCCGATTCAATACATCGTCCTCCGGCAGACTTGTCTCCATGGGTCTATTGCTGCCTCGGGCACCTTATGGCCGTTCTGCTGTGAGTAAAGATTTTCGAATCGGACGAAAAACTGGTAGTGAATTGTAACATTCAGGGCCTCCTAATGCCGATGGAACACTCAAATTGCGTCCCGATTCAATACCTCGTCCTAGAGCAGACTTGTCTCCATGGGTCTATTGCTGCCTCGGGCACCTTATGGTCGTTCTGCCGTGAGTATAGATTATCGAATGGGACGGAAAACTGATAGTTAATTCTAACATTCAGGGCCTCCTAATGACGATGGAACACTCAACTTGCGTCCCGATTCAATACATCGTTCTCCAGCCAACTTGGCTCCATGGGTCTATTGCTGCCTCGGGCACCTTATGGCCGTTCTGCTGTGAGTCTAGATTATCGAATGGGACGAAAAACTGATAGTGAATTGTAACGTTCAGGGGCCACCTAATGACGATGGATCACTCAAATTGCGTACCGATTCAATACATCGTCCTCCAGCAGACTTGTCTCCATGGGTCTATTGCTGCCTCGGTCACCTTATGGCCGTTCTGCTGTGAGTCAAAGATTTTCGAATCGGACGAAAAACTGATAGGGAATTGTAACTTTCAGGGCCACCAAATGACGATGGATCACTCAAATTGCGTCCCGATTCAATACATCGTCCTCCAGCCGACTTGTCTCCATGGGTCTATTGCTGCCTCGGGCACCTTATGGTCGTTCTGCTGTGAGTCAAAGATTTTCGAATCGGACGAAAAACTGATAGTGAATTGTAACGTTCAGGGCCTCCTAATGACGATGGAACACTCAAATTGCGTCCCGATTCAATACATCGTCCTCCAGCAGACTTGTCTCCATGGGTCTATTGCTGCCTCGGGCACCTGATGGCTGTTCTGCTGTGAGTCAAAGATTTTCGAATGGGACGAAAAACTGATAGTGAATTGTAACGTTCAGAGCCACCTAATGACGATGGATCACTCAAATTGCGTCTCGATTCAGTACATCGTCCTCCAGGCGACTTGTCTCCATGAGTTTATTGCTGCCTCGGGCACCTTATGGCCGTTCTGCTGTGAGTCAAAGATTTTCGAATCGGACGAAAAACTGATAGTGAATTGTAACGTTCAGGGCCACCTAATGACGATGGATCACTCAAATTGCGTCCCGATTCCATACATCGTCCTCCAGCAGACTTGTCTCCATGGGTCTATTGCTGCCTCGGGCACCTTATGGCCGTTCTGCTGTGAGTAAAGATTTTCGAATCGGACGAAAAACTGGTAGTGAATTGTAACGTTCAGGGCCTCCTAATGCCGATGGAACACTCAAATTGCGTCCCGATTCAATACCTCGTCCTCCAGCAGACTTGTCTCCATGGGTCTATTGCTGCCTCGGGCACCTTATGGCCGTTCTGCTGTGAGTCAAAGATTTTGGAATCGGACGAAAAACTGATAGTGAATTCTAACGTTCAGGGCCACCTAATGACGATGGATCACTCAAATTGGGTCCCGATTCAATACATCGTCCTCCAGCAGACTTGTCTCCATGGGTCTATTGCTGCCTCGGGCACCTTATGGCCGTTCTGCTGTGAGTCAAAGATTTTCGAATCGGACGACAAACTGATAGTGAATTGTAACTTTCAGGGCCACCTAATGACGATGGATAACTCAAATTGCGTCCCGATTCAATACATCGTCTTCCAGCCAACTTGTCTCAATGAGTCGATTGCTGCCTCGGGCACCT
Source organism: Schistocerca cancellata (assembly GCF_023864275.1). Lineage (NCBI taxonomy): Eukaryota > Metazoa > Arthropoda > Insecta > Orthoptera > Acrididae > Schistocerca > Schistocerca cancellata. The sequence continues at coordinate 522,656,608 of NC_064634.1, read as the reverse complement.
TATGGCCGTTCTGCTCAGAGTCAAAGATTTTCGAATCGGACGAAAAACTGATAGTGAATTGTAACGTTCAGGGCCTCCTAATGACGATGGAACACTCAAATTGCGTCCCGATTCAATACATCGTCCTCCAGCCGACTTGTCTCCATGGGTTTATTGCTGCCTCGGGCACCTTATGGCCATACTGCTGTGAGTCAAAGATTTTCGAATCGGACGAAAAACTGATAGTGAATTGTAACGTTCAGGGCCACCTAATGCCGGTGGATCACTCAAATTGCGTCTCGATTCAATACATCGTCCTCCAGCAGACTTGTCTCCATGGGTCTATTGCTGCCTCGGGCACCTTACGGCCGTTCTGCTGTGAGTCAAAGATTTTCGAATCTGACGAAAAACTGATAGTGAATTGTAACGTTCAGGGCGTCCTAATGACGATGGAACACTCAAATTGCGTCCCGATTAATACATCGTCCTCCAGCCGACTTGTCTCCATGTCCGTTATGCTGTGAGTCTAAATTATCGAATGGGACGAAAAACTGTTAGTGATTTGTAACGTTCAGGGCCACCTAATGACGATGGATCACTCAAATTGCGTCCCGATTCAATACATCCTCCTCCAGCAGACTTGTCTCCATGGGTCTATTGCTGCCTCGGGCACCTTATGGCCGTTCTGCTGTGAGTCAAAGATTTTCGAATCGGACGAAAAACTGATAGTGAATTGTAACGTTCAGGGCCACCTAATGACGATGGATCACTCTAATTGCGTCCCGATTCAATACATCGTCCTCCAGCAGACTTGTCTCCATGGGTCTATTGCTGCCTCGGCCACCTTATGGCCGTTCTGCTGTGAGTCAAAGATTTTCGAATCGGACGAAAAACTGATAGTGAATTGTAACATTCAGGGCCACCTAATGACGATGGATCTCTCAAATTGCGTCTCGATTCAGTACATCGTCCTCCAGCCGACTTGTCTCCATGAGTTTATTGCTGCCTCGGGCACCTTACGGCCGTTCTGCTGTGAGTCAAAGATTTTCGAATCGGACGAAAAACTGATAGTGAATTGTAACGTTCAGGGCCTCCTAATGACGATGGAACACTCAAATTGCGTCCCGATTCAATACATCGTCCGCCAGCAGACTTGTCTCCATGGGTCTATTGCTGCCTCGGGCACCTTATGGTCGTTCTGCCGTGAGTATAGATTATCGAATGGGACGGAAAACTGATAGTTAAATGTAACATTCAGGGCCTCCTAATGACGATGGAACACTCAAATTGCGTCCCGATTCAATACATCGTTCTCCAGCCAACTTGGCTCCATGGGTCTATTGCTGCCTCGGGCACCTTATGGCCGTTCTGCTGTGAGTCTAGATTATCGAATGGGACGAAAAACTGATAGTGAATTGTAACGTTCAGGGGCCACCTAATGACGATGGATCACTCAAATTGCGTACCGATTCAATACATCGTCCTCCAGCAGACTTGTCTCCATGGGTCTATTGCTGCCTCGGTCACCTTATGGCCGTTCTGCTGTGAGTCAAAGATTTTCGAATCGGACGAAAAACTGATAGGGAATTGTAACTTTCAGGGCCACCAAATGACGATGGATCACTCAAATTGCGTCCCGATTCAATACATCGTCCTCCAGCCGACTTGTCTCCATGGGTCTATTGCTGCCTCGGGCACCTTATGGTCGTTCTGCTGTGAGTCAAAGATTTTCGAATCGGACGAAAAACTGATAGTGAATTGTAACGTTCAGGGCCTCCTAATGACGATGGAACACTCAAATTGCGTCCCGATTCAATACATCGTCCTCCAGCAGACTTGTCTCCATGGGTCTATTGCTGCCTCGGGCACCTGATGGCTGTTCTGCTGAGTCAAAGATTTTCGAATGGGACGAAAAACTGATAGTGAATTGTAACGTTCAGAGCCACCTAATGACGATGGATCACTCAAATTGCGTCTCGATTCAGTACATCGTCCTCCAGGCGACTTGTCTCCATGAGTTTATTGCTGCCTCGGGCACCTTATGGCCGTTCTGCTGTGAGTCAAAGATTTTCGAATCGGACGAAAAACTGATAGTGAATTGTAACGTTCAGGGCCACCTAATGACGATGGATCACTCAAATTGCGTCCCGATTCCATACATCGTCCTCCAGCAGACTTGTCTCCATGGGTCTATTGCTGCCTCGGGCACCTTATGGCCGTTCTGCTGTGAGTAAAGATTTTCGAATCGGACGAAAAACTGGTAGTGAATTGTAACGTTCAGGGCCTCCTAATGCCGATGGAACACTCAAATTGCGTCCCGATTCAATACCTCGTCCTCCAGCAGACTTGTCTCCATGGGTCTATTGCTGCGTCGGGCACCTTATGGCCGTTCTGCTGTGAGTCAAAGATTTTGGAATCGGACGAAAAACTGATAGTTAATTCTAACGTTCAGGGCCACCTAATGACGATGGATCACTCAAATTGGGTCCCGATGCAATACATCGTCCTCCAGCAGACTTGTCTCCATGGGTCTATTGCTGCCTCGGGCACCTTATGGCCGTTCTGCTGTGAGTCAAAGATTTTCGAATCGGACGACAAACTGATAGTGAATTGTAACTTTCAGGGCCACCTAATGACGATGGATAACTCAAATTGCGTCCCGATTCAATACATCGTCTTCCAGCCAACTTGTCTCAATGAGTCGATTGCTGCCTCGGGCACCTTATGGCCGTTCTGCTCAGAGTCAAAGATTTTCGAATCGGACGAAAAACTGATAGTGAATTGTAACGTTCAGGGCCTCCTAATGACGATGGAACACTCAAATTGCGTCCCGATTCAATACATCGTCCTCCAGCAGACTTGTCTCCATGGGTCTATTGCCGCCTCGGGCACCTTAAGGCCGCTCTGCTGTGAGTCAAAGATTTTCGAATCGGACGAAAAACTGATAGTGAATTGTAACGTTCAGGGCCTCCTAATGACGATGGAACACTCAAATTGCGTCCCGATTCAATACATCGTCCTCCAGCCGACTTGTCTCCATGGGTTTATTGCTGCCTCGGGCACCTTATGGCCATACTGCTGTGAGTCAAAGATTTTCGAATCGGACGAAAAACTGATAGTGAATTGTAACGTTCAGGGCCACCTAATGCCGGTGGATCACTCAAATTGCGTCTCGATTCAATACATCGTCCTCCAGCAGACTTGTCTCCATGGGTCTATTGCTGCCTCGGGCACCTTACGGCCGTTCTGCTGTGAGTCAAAGATTTTCGAATCTGACGAAAAACTGATAGTGAATTGTAACGTTCAGGGCGTCCTAATGACGATGGAACACTCAAATTGCGTCCCGATTAATACATCGTCCTCCAGCCGACTTGTCTCCATGTCCGTTATGCTGTGAGTCTAAATTATCGAATGGGACGAAAAACTGTTAGTGATTTGTAACGTTCAGGGCCACCTAATGACGATGGATCACTCAAATTGCGTCCCGATTCAATACATCCTCCTCCAGCAGACTTGTCTCCATGGGTCTATTGCTGCCTCGGACACCTTATGGCCGTTCTGCTGTGAGTCAAAGATTTTCGAATCGGACGAAAAACTGATAGTGAATTGTAACGTTCAGGGCCACCTAATGACGATGGATCACTCTAATTGCGTCCCGATTCAATACATCGTCCTCCAGCAGACTTGTCTCCATGGGTCTATTGCTGCCTCGGCCACCTTATGGCCGTTCTGCTGTGAGTCAAAGATTTTCGAATCGGACGAAAAACTGATAGTGAATTGTAACATTCAGGGCCACCTAATGACGATGGATCTCTCAAATTGCGTCTCGATTCAGTACATCGTCCTCCAGCCGACTTGTCTCCATGAGTTTATTGCTGCCTCGGGCACCTTACGGCCGTTCTGCTGTGAGTCAAAGATTTTCGAATCGGACGAAAAACTGATAGTGAATTGTAACGTTCAGGGCCTCCTAATGACGATGGAACACTCAAATTGCGTCCCGATTCAATACATCGTCCTCCAGCCAACATGTCTCCATGTCCGTTATGCTGTGAGTCTAAATTATCGAATGGGACGGAAAACTGTTAGTGAATTGTAACCTTCAGGGCCACCTAATGACGATGGATCACTCAAATTGCGTCCCGATTCAATACATCGTCCTCCAGCAGACTTGTCTCCATGGGTCTATTGCTGCCTCGGGCACCTTATGGCCGTTCTGCTGTGAGTCAAAGATTTTCGAATCGGACGAAAAACTGATAGTGAATTGTAACTTTCAGGGCCACCTAATGACGATGGATAACTCAAATTGCGTCCCGATTCAATACATCGTCTTCCAGCCAACTTGTCTCAATGAGTCGATTGCTGCCTCGGGCACCTTATGGCCGTTCTGCTCAGAGTCAAAGATTTTCTAATCGGACGAAAAACTGATAGTGAATTGTAACGTTCAGGGCCTCCTAATGACGATGGAACACTCAAATTGCGTCCCGATTCAATACATCGTCCTCCAGCAGACTTGTCTCCATGGGTCTATTGCCGCCTCGGGCACCTTAAGGCCGCTCTGCTGTGAGTCAAAGATTTTCGAATCGGACGAAAAACTGATAGTGAATTGTAACGTTCAGGGCCTCCTAATGACGATGGAACACTCAAATTGCGTCCCGATTCAATACATCGTCCTCCAGCCGACTTGTCTCCATGGGTTTATTGCTGCCTCGGGCACCTTATGGCCATACTGCTGTGAGTCAAAGATTTTCGAATCGGACGAAAAACTGATAGTGAATTGTAACGTTCAGGGCCACCTAATGCCGGTGGATCACTCAAATTGCGTCTCGATTCAATACATCGTCCTCCAGCAGACTTGTCTCCATGGGTCTATTGCTGCCTCGGGCACCTTACGGCCGTTCTGCTGTGAGTCAAAGATTTTCGAATCTGACGAAAAACTGATAGTGAATTGCAACGTTCAGGGCGTCCTAATGACGATGGAACACTCAAATTGCGTCCCGATTAATACATCGTCCTCCAGCCGACTTGTCTCCATGTCCGTTATGCTGTGAGTCTAAATTATCGAATGGGACGAAAAACTGTTAGTGATTTGTAACGTTCAGGGCCACCTAATGACGATGGATCACTCAAATTGCGTCCCGATTCAATACATCCTCCTCCAGCAGACTTGTCTCCATGGGTCTATTGCTGCCTCGGGCACCTTATGGTCGTTCTGCTGTGAGTCAAAGTTTTTCGAATCGGACGAAAAACTGATAGTGAATTGTAACTTTCAGGGCCACCTAATGACGATGGATAACTCAAATTGCGTCCCGATTGAATACATCGTCTTCCAGCCGACTTGTCTCTATGAGTCTATTGCTGCCTCGGGCACCTTATGGCCGTTCAGCTGTGAGTCAAAGATTTTCGAATCGGACGAAAAACTGATAATGAATTGTAACGTTAAGGGCCTCCTAATGACGATGGAACACTCAAATTGCGTCCCGATTCAATACATCGTCCTCCAGCAGACTTGTCTCCATGGGTCTATTGCTGCCTCGGGCACCTTATGACCGTTCTGCTGTGAGTCAAAGATTTTCGAATCGGACGAAAAACTGATAGTGAATTGTAACGTTCAGTGCCACCTAATGACGATGGATCACTCAAATTGCGTCCCGATTCAATACATCGTCCTCCAGCAGACTTGTCTCCATGGGTCTATTGCGGCCTCGGGCACCTTATGGCTGTTCTGCTGTGAGTCAAAGTTTTTCGAATCTGACGAAAAACTGATAGTGAATTGTAACATTCAGGGCCACGTAATGACGATGGATCACTCAAATTGCGTCCCGATTCAATACATCGTCTTCCAGCCGACTTGTCTCCATGAGTCTATTGCTGCCTCGGGCACCTTATGGCCGTTCAGCTGTGAGTCAAAGATTTTCGAATCGCACGAAAAACTGATAGTGAATTGTAACGTTAAGGGCCTCCTAATGACGATGGAACACTCAAATTGCGTCCCGATTCAATACATCGTCCTCCAGCAGACTTGTCTCCATGGGTCTATTGCTGCCTCGGGCACCTTATGGCCGTTCTGCTGTGAGTCAAAGATTTTCGAATCGGACGAAAAACTGATAGTGAATTGTAACGTTCAGTGCCGCCTAATGACGATGGATCACTCAAATTGCGTCCCGATTCAATACATCGTCCTCCAGCAGACTTGTCTCCATGGGTCTATTGCGGCCTCGGGCACCTTATGACTGTTCTGCTGTGAGTCAAAGTTTTTCGAATCTGACGAAAAACTGATAGTGAATTGTAACATTCAGGGCCACGTAATGACGATGGATCACTCAAATTGCGTCCCGATTCAATACATCGTCCTCCAGCCGACTTGTCTCCATGGGTCTATTGCTGCCTCGGGCACCTTATGGCCGTTCTGCTGTGAGTCAAAGATTTTCGAATCGCACGAAAAACTGATAGTGAATTGTAACGTTCAAGGACTCCTAATGACGATGGAACACTCAAATTGCGTCCCGATTCAATACATCGTCCTCCAGCAGACTTGTCTCCATGGGTCTATTGCTGCCTCAGGCACGTTATGGCCGTTCTGCTGTGAGTCAAAGATTTTCGAATCGGACGAAAAACTGATAGTGAATTGTAACGTTCAGGGCCACCTAATGACGATGGAACACTCAAATTGCGTCCCAATTCAATACATCGTCCTCCAGCAGACTTGTCTCCATGGGTCTATTGCTGCCTCGGGCACCTTATGGCCGTTCTGCTGTCGGTCTAGATTATCGAATGGGAAGAAAAACTGATAGTTAATTGTAACATTCAGGGACTCCTAATGACGATGGACCACACAAATTGCGTCCCGATTCAATACATCGTCCTCCAGCCGACTGGACTCCATGGGTCAATTTCTTCCTCGGGCACCTTATGGCAATTCTGCTGTGAGTCTAGATTATCGAATGGGACGAAAAACTGATAGTTAATTGTGACATTCAGGGCCTCGTAATGACGATGGAACACTCAAATTGCGTCCCGATTCAATACATCGTCCTCCAGCAGACTTGTCTCCATGGGTCTATTGCTGCCTCGGGCACCTTATGGCCGTTCTGCTGTGAGTCAAAGATTTTCGAATCGGACGAAAAACTGATAGTGAATTGTAACTTTCAGGGCAACCTAATGACGATGGATCACTCAAATTGCGTCCCGATTCTATACATCGTCCTCCAGCAGACTTGTCTCCATGGGTCTATTGCTGCCTCGGGCACCTTATGGCCGTTCTGCTGTGAGTAAAGATTTTCGAATCGGACGAAAAACTGGTAGTGAATTGTAACGTTCAGGGCCTCCTAATGCCGATGGAACACTCAAATTGCGTCCCGATTCAATACCCCGTCCTCCAGCAGACTTGTCTCCATGGGTCTATTGCTGCCTCGGGCACCTTATGGCCGTTCTGCTGTGAGTCAAAGATTTTGGAATCGGGCGAAAAACTGATAGTGAATTCTAACGTTCAGGGCCACCTAATGACGATGGATCACTCAAATTGCGTCCCGATTCAATACATCCTCCTCCAGCAGACTTGTCTCCATGGGTCTATTGCTGCCTCGGGCACCTTATGGCCGTTCTGCTGTGAGTCAAAGATTTTCGAATCGGACGAAAAACTGATAGTGAATTGTAACGTTCAGGGCCACCTAATGACGATGGATCTCTCAAATTGCGTCTCGATTCAGTACATCGTCCTCCAGCCGACTTGTCTCCATGAGTTTATTGCTGCCTCGGGCACCTTATGGCCGTTCTGCTGTGAGTCAAAGATTTTCGAATCGGACGAAAAACTGATAGTGAATTGTAACGTTCAGGGCCTCCTAATGACGATGGAACACTCAAATTGCGTCCCGATTCAATACATCGTCCTCCAGCCGACTTGTCTCCATGTCCGTTATGCTGTGAGTCTAAATTATCGAATGGGACGGAAAACTGTTAGTGAATTGTAACGTTCAGGGCCACCTAATGACGATGGATCACTCAAATTGCGTCCCGATTCAATACATCGTCCTCCAGCAGACTTGTCTCCATGGGTCTATTGCTACCTCGGGCACCTTAAGGCCGTTCTGCTGTGAGTCAAAGATTTTCGAATCGGACGAAAAACTGATAGTGAATTGTAACTTTCAGGGCCACCTAATGACGATGGATAACTCAAATTGCGTCCCGATTCAATACATCGTCTTCCAGCCGACTTGTCTCAATGAGTCGATTGCTGCCTCGGGCACCTTATGGCCGTTCTGCTCAGAGTCAAAGATTTTCGAATCGGACGAAAAACTGATAGTGAATTGTAACGTTCAGGGCCTCCTAATGACGATGGAACACTCAAATTGCGTCCCGATTCAATACATCGTCCTCCAGCAGACTTGTCTCCATGGGTCTATTGCTGCCTCGGGCACCTTATAGCCGTTCTGCTGTGAGTCAAAGATTTTCGAATCGGACGAAAAACTGATAGTGAATTGTAATGTTCAGGGCCTCCTAATGACGATGGAACACTCAAATTGCGTCCCGATTCAATACATCGTCCTCCAGCAGACTTGTCTCCATGGGTCTATTGCTGCCTCGGGCACCTTATGGCCGTTCTGCTGTGAGTCAAAGATTTTCGAATCGGACGAAAAACTGATAGTGAATTGTAACTTTCAGGGCCACCTAATGACGATGGATCACTCAAATTGCGTCCCGATTCAATACATCGTCTTCCAGCCGACTTGTCTCCATGTCCGTTATGCTGTGAGTCTAAATTATCGAATGGGACGGAAAACTGTTAGTGAATTGTAACGTTCAGGGCCACCTAATGACGATGGATCACTCAAATTGCGTCCCGATTCAATACCTCGTCCTCCAGCAGACTTGTCTCCATGGGTCTATTGCTGCCTCGGGCACCTTATGGCCGTTCTGCTGTGAGTCAAAGATTTTGGAATCGGACGAAAAACTGATAGTGAATTCTAACGTTCAGGGCCACCTAATGACGACGGATCGCTCAAATTGCGTCCCGATTCAATACATCCTCCTCCGGCAGACTTGTCTCCATGGGTCTATTGCTGCCTCGGGCACCTTATGGCCGTTCTGCTGTGAGTAAAGATTTTCGAATCGGACGAAAAACTGGTAGTGAATTGTAACATTCAGGGCCTCCTAATGACGATGGAACACTCAAATTGCGTCCCGATTCAATACCTCGTCCTAGAGCAGACTTGACTCCATGGGTCTATTGCGGCCTCGGGCACCTTATGGTCGTTCTGCCGTGAGTATAGATTATCGAATGGGACGGAAAACTGATAGTTAATTGTAACATTCAGGGCCTCCTAATGACGATGGAACACTCAAATTGCGTCCCGATTCAATACATCGTTCTCCAGCCGACTTGGCTCCATGGATCTATTCCTGCCTCGGGCACCTTATGGCCGTTCTGCTGTGAGTCTAGATTATCGAATGGAACGAATAACTGATAGTGAATTGTAATGTTCAGGGGCCACCTAATGACGATGGATCACTCAAATTGCGTACCGATTCAATACATCGTCCTCCAGCAGACTTGTCTCCATGGGTCTATTGCTGCCTCGGTCACCTTATGGCCGTTCTGCTGTGAGTCAAAGATTTTCGAATCGGACGAAAAACTGATAGGGAATTGTAACTTTCAGGGCCACCTAATGACGATTGATCACTCAAATTGCGTCCCGATTCAATACATCGTCCTCCAGCCGACTTGTCTCCATGGGTCTATTGCTGCCACGGGCACCTTATGGTCGTTCTGCTGTGAGTCAAAGATTTTCGAATCGGACGAAAAACTGATAGTGAATTGTAACGTTCAGGGCCTCCTAATGACGATGGAACACTCAAATTGCGTCCCGATTCAATACATCGTCCTCCAGCAGACTTGTCTCCATGGGACTATTGCTGCCTCGGGCACCTTATGGCCGTTCTGGTGTGAGTCAAAGATTTTGGAATCGGACGAAAAACTGATAGTGAATTCTAACGTTCAGGGCCACCTAATGACGACGGATCACTCAAATTGCGTCCCGATTCAATACATCCTCCTCCAGCAGACTTGTCTCCATGGGTCTATTGCTGCCTCGGGCACCTTATGGCCGTTCTGCTGTGAGTCAAAGATTTTCGAATCGGACGAAAAACTGATAGTGAATTGTAACGTTCAGGGCCACCTAATGACGATGGATCACTCTAATTGCGTCCCGTTTCAATACATCGTCCTCCAGCAGACTTGTCTCCATGGGTCTATTGCTGCCTCGGGCACCTTATGGCTGTTCTGCTGTGAGTCAAAGATTTTCGAATGGGGCGAAAAACTGATAGTGCATTGTAACGTTCAGAGCCACCTAATGACGATGGATCACTCAAATTGCGTCCCGATTCAATACATCGTCCTCCAGCAGACTTGTCTCCATGGGTCTATTGCTGCCTCGGGCACCTTATGGCCGTTCTGCTGTGAGTCAAAGATTTTCGAATCGGACGAAATACTGGTAGTGAATTGTAACATTCAGGGCCACCTAATCACGATGGATCTCTCAAATTGCGTCTCGATTCAGTACATCGTCCTCCAGCCGACTTGTCTCCATGAGTTTATTGCTGCCTCGGGCGCCTTATGGCCGTTCTGCTGTGAGTCAAAGATTTTCGAATCGGACGAAAAACTGATAGTGAATTGTAACGTTCAGGGCCTCCTAATGACGATGAAACTCTCAAATTGCGTCCCGATTCAATACATCGTCCTCCAGCCGACTTGTCTCCATGTCCGTTATGCTGTGAGTCTAAATTATCGAATGGGACGGAAAACTGTTAGTGAATTGTAACGTTCAGGGCCACCTAATGACGATGGATCACTCAAATTGCGTCCCGATTCAATACCTCGTCCTCCAGCATACTTGTCTCCATGGGTCTATTGCTGCCTCGGGCACCTTATGGCCGTTCTGCTGTGAGTCAAAGATTTTCGAATCGGACGAAAAACTGATAGTGAATTGTAACATTCAGGGCCACCTAATGACGATGGATCACTCAAATTGCGTCCCGATTCAATACATCGTCTTCCAGCCGACTTGTCTCCATGGGTCTATTGCCCCCTCGGTCACCTTATGGCCGATATGCTGTGTCTAAGATTTTCGAATCGGACGAAAAAATGATAGTGAATTGTAACATTCAGTGCCACCTAATGACGATGGACCACACAAATTGCGTCCCGATTCAATACATCGTCCTCCAGCCGACTTGACTCCATGGGTCTATTGCTGCCTCGGGCACCTTATGGCCGTTCTGCTGTGAGTCAAAGATTTTCGAATCGGACGAAAAACTGATAGTGAATTGTAACGTTCAGAGCCTCCTAATGACGATGGAACACTCAAATTGCGTCCCGATTCAATACATCGTCCTCCAGCAGACTTGTCTCCATGGGTCTATTGCTGCCTCGGGCACCTTATGGCCGTTCTGCTGTGAGTCAAAGATTTTCGAATCGGACGAAAAACTGATAGTGAAGTGTAACTTTCAGGGCCACCTAATGACGATGGATCACTCAAATTGCGTCCCGATTCAATACATCGTCTTCCAGCCGACTTGTCTCCATGGGTCTATTGCTCCCTCGGTCACCTTATGGCCGATATGCTGTGTCTAAGATTTTCGAATCGGACGAAAAAATAATAGTGAATTGTAACATTCAGTGCCACCTAATGACGATAGACCACACAAATTGCGTCCCGATTCAATACATCGTCCTCCAGCCGACTTGACTCCATGGGTCTATTGCTGCCTCGGGCACCTTATGGCCGTTCTGCTGTGAGTCTAGATTATCGAATGGGACGAAAAACTGATAGTTAGTTGTACATTCAGGGCCTCCTAATGACGATGGACCACACAAATTGCGTCCCGATTCTATACATCGTCCTCCAACAGACTTGTCTCCATGGGTCTATTGCTGCCTCGGGCACCTTATGGCCGTTCTGCTGTGAGTCAAAGATTTTCGAATCGGACGAAAAACTGATAGTGAATTCTAACGTTCAGGGCCACCTAATGACGATGGATCACTCAAATTGCGTCCCGATTCCATACATCGTCCTCCAGCAGACTTGTCTCCATGGGTCTATTGCTGCCTCGGGCACCTTATGGCCGTTCTGCTGTGAGTAAAGATTTTCGAATCGGACGAAAAACTGGTAGTGAATTGTAACGTTCAGGGCCTCCTAATGCCGATGGAACACTCAAATTGCGTCCCGATTCAATACCTCGTCCTCCAGCAGACTTGTCTCCATGGGTCTATTGCTGCCTCGGGCACCTTATGGCCGTTCTGCTGTGAATCAAAGATTTTGGAATCGGACGAAAAACTGATAGTGAATTCTAACGTTCAGGGCCACCTAATGACGATGGATCACTCAAATTGCGTCCCGATTCAATACATCCTCCTCCAGCAGACTTGTCTCCATGGGTCTATTGCTGCCTCGGGCACCTTATGGCCGTTCTGCTGTGAGTCAAAGATTTTCGAATCGGACGAAAAACTGATAGTGAAGTGTAACTTTCAGGGCCACCTAATGACGATGGATCACTCAAATTGCGTCCCGATTCAATACATCGTCTTCCAGCCGACTTGTCTCCATGGGTCTATTGCTCCCTCGGTCACCTTATGGCCGATATGCTACGTCTAAGATTTTCGAATCGGACGAAATAATAATAGTGAATTGTAACATTCAGTGCCACCTAATGACGATGGACCACACAAATTGCGTCCCGATTCAATACACCGTCCTCCAGCCGACTTGACTCCATGGGTCTATTGCTGCCTCGGGCACCTTATGGCCGTTCTGCTGTGAGTCTAGATTATCGAATGGGACGAAAAACTGATAGTTAATTGTACATTCAGGGCCTCCTAATGACGATGGACCACACAAATTGCGTCCCGATTCTATACATCGTCCTCCAGCAGACTTGTCTCCATGGGTCTATTGCTGCCTCGGGCACCTTACGGCCGTTCTGCTGTGAGTCAAAGATTTTCGAATCGGACGAAAAACTGATAGTGAATTCTAACGTTCAGGGCCACCTAATTACGATGGATCACTCAAATTGCGTCCCGATTCCATACATCGTCCTCCAGCAGACTTGTCTCCATGGGTCTATTGCTGCCTCGGGCACCTTATGGCCGTTCTGCTGTGAGTAAAGATTTTCGAATCGGACGAAAAACTGGTAGTGAATTGTAACGTTCAGGGCCTCCTAATGCCGATGGAACACTCAAATTGCGTCCCGATTCAATACCTCGTCCTCCAGCAGACTTGTCTCCATGGGTCTATTGCTGCCTCGGGCACCTTATGGCCGTTCTGCTGTGAGTCAAAGATTTTGGAATCGGACGAAAAACTCATAGTGAATTCTAACGTTCAGGGCCACCTAATGACGATGGATCACTCAAATTTCGTCCCGATTCAATACATCCTCCTCCAGCAGACTTGTCTCCATGGGTCTATTGCTGCCTCGGGCACCTTATGGCCGTTCTGCTGTGAGTCAAAGATTTTCGAATCGGACGAAAAACTGATAGTGAATTGTAACGTTCAGGGCCACCTAATGACGATGGATCACTCTAATTGCGTCCCGTTTCAATACATCGTCCTCCAGCAGACTTGTCTCCATGTCCGTTATGCTGTGAGTCTAAATTATCGAATGGGACGGAAAACTGTTAGTGAATTGTAACGTTGAGGGCCACCTAATGACGATGGATCACTCAAATTGCGTACCGATTCAATACATCGTCCTCCAGCAGACTTGTCTCCATGGGTCTATTGCTGCCTCGGGCACCTTATGGCCGTTCTGCTGTGAGTCAAAGATTTTCGAATCGGACGAAAAACTGATAGTGAATTGTAACTTTCAGGGCCACCTAATGACGATGGATAACTCAAATTGCGTCCCGATTCAATACATCGTCTTCCAGCCGACTTGTCTCAATGAGCCGATTGCTGCCTCGGGCACCTTATGGCCGTTCTGCTTAGAGTCAAAGATTTTCGAATCGGACGAAAAACTGATAGTGAATTGTAACGTTCAGGGCCTCCTAATGACGATGGAACACTCAAATTGCGTCCCGATTCAATACATCGTCCTCCAGCAGACTTGTCTCCATGGGTCTATTGCTGCCTCGGGCACCTTATGGCCGTTCTGCTGTGAGTCAAAGATTTTCGAATCGGACGAAAAACTGATAGTGAATTGTAACGTTCAGGGCCTTCTAATGACGATGGAACACTCAAATTGCGTCCCGATTCAATACATCGTCCTCCAGCAGACTTGTCTCCATGGGTCTATTGCTGCCTCGGGCACCTTATGGCCGTTCTGCTGTGAGTCAAAGATTTTCGAATCGGACGAAAAACTGATAGTGAATTGTAACTTTCAGGGCCACCTAATGACGATGGATCACTCAAATTGCGTCCCGATTCAATACATCATCTTCCAGCCGACTTGTCTCCATGGGTCTATTGCTCCCTCGGTCACCTTATGGCCGATATGCTGTGTCTAAGATTTTCGAATCGGACGAAAAAATGATAGTGATTTGTAACATTCAGTGCCACCTAATGACGATGGACCACACAAATTGCGTCCCGATTCAATACATCGTCCTCCAGCCGACTTGACTCCATGGGTCTATTGCTGCCTCGGGCACCTTATGGCCGTTCTGCTGTGAGTCTAGATTATCGAATGGGACGAAAAACTGATAGTTAATTGTACATTCAGGGCCTCCTAATGACGATGGACCACACAAATTGCGTCCCGATTCTATACATCGTCCTCCAGCCGACTGGACTCCATGGGTCTATTGCTGCCTGGGGCACCTTATGGCCGTTCTGCTGTGAGTCAAAGATTTTCGAATCGGACGAAAAACTGATAGTGAATTGTAACGTTCAGGGCCACCTAATGACGATGGATCACTCAAATTGCGTCCCGATTCAATACATCGTCCTCCGGCAGACTTGTCTCCATGGGTCTATTGCTGCCTCGGGCACCTTATGGCCGTTCTGCTGTGAGTAAAGATTTTCGAATCGGACGAAAAACTGGTAGTGAATTGTAACATTCAGGGCCTCCTAATGCCGATGGAACACTCAAATTGCGTCCCGATTCAATACCTCGTCCTAGAGCAGACTTGTCTCCATGGGTCTATTGCTGCCTCGGGCACCTTATGGTCGTTCTGCCGTGAGTATGGATTATCGAATGGGACAGAAAACTGATAGTTAATTGTAACATTCAGGGCCTCCTAATGACGATGGAACACTCAAATTGCGTCCCGATTCAATACATCGTTCTGCAGCAGACTTGTCTCCATGGGTCTATTGCTGCCTCGGGCACCTTATGGCCGTTCTGCTGTGAGTCTAGATTATCAAATGGGACGAAAAACTGATAGTGAATTGTAACGGTCAGGGGCCACCTAATGACGATGGATCACTCAAATTGCGTACCGATTCAATACATCGTCCTCCAGCAGACTTGTCTCCATGGGTCTATTGCTGCCTCGGGCACCTTATGGCCGTTCTGCTGTGAGTCAAAGATTTTCGAATCGGACGAAAAACTGATAGGGAATTGTAACTTTCAGGGCCACCTAATGACGATGGATCAGTCAAATTGCGTCCCGATTCAATACATCGTCCTCCAGCCGACTTGTCTAAATGGGTCTATTGCTGCCTCGGGCACCTTATGTTCGTTCTGCTGTGAGTCAAAGATTTTCGAATCGGACGAAAAACTGATAGTGAATTGTAACTTTCAGGGCCTCCTAATGACGATGGAACACTCAAATTGCGTCCCGATTCAATACATCGTCCTCCAGCAGACTTGTCTCCATGGGTCTATTGCTGCCTCGGGCACCTTATGGCTGTTCTGCTGTGAGTCAAAGATTTTCGAATGGGACGAAAAACTGATATTGAATTGTAACGTTCAGAGCCACCTAATGACGATGGATCACTCAAATTGCGTCCCGATTCAATACATCGTCCTCCAGCAGCCTTGTCTCCATGGGTCTATTGCTGCCTCGGGCACCTTATGGCCGTTCTGCTGTGAGTCAAAGATTTTCGAATCGGACGAAAAACTGATAGTGAATTGTAACATTCAGGGCCACCTAATGACGATGGATCTCTCAAATTGCGTCTCGATTCAGTACATCGTCCTCCAGCCGACTTGTCCCCATGAGTTTATTGCTGCCTCGGGCACCTTATGGCCGTTCTGCTGTGAGTCAAAGATTTTCGAATCGGACGAAAAACTGATAGTGAATTGTAACGTTCAGGGCCTCCTAATGACGATGAAACTCTCAAATTGCGTCCCGATTCAATACATCGTCCTCCAGCCGAATTGTCTCCATGTCCGTTATGCTGTGAGTCTAAATTATCCAATGGGACGGAAAACTGTTAGTGAATTGTAACGTTCAGGGTCACCTAATGACGATGGATCACTCAAATTGCGTCCCGATTCAATACATCGTCCTCCAGCAGACTTGTCTCCATGGGTCTATTGCTGCCTCGGGCACCTTATGGCCGTTCTGCTGTGAGTCAAAGATTTTCGAATCGGACGAAAAACTGATAGTGAATTGTAACGTTCAGGGCCTCCTAATGACGATGGAACACTCAAATTGCGTCCCGATTCAATACATCGTCCTCCAGCAGACTTGTCTCCATGGGTCTATTGCTGCCTCGGGCACCTTTTGGCCGTTCTGCTGTGAGTCAAAGATTTTCGAATCGGACGAAAAACTGATAGTGAATTGTAACGTTCAGGGCCTCCTAATGACGATGGAACACTCAAATTGCGTCCCGAATCAATAAATCGTCCTCCAGCATACTTGTCTCCATGGGTCTATGGCTGCCTCGGGCACCTTATGGCCGTTCTGCTGTGAGTCAAAGATTTTCGAATCGGACGAAAAACTGATAGTGAATTGTAACTTTCAGGGCCACCTAATGACGATGGATCACTCAAATTGCGTCCCGATTCAATACATCGTCTTCCAGCCGACTTGTCTCCATGGGTCTATTGCTCCCTCGGTCACCTTATGGCCGATATGCTGTGTCTAAGATTATCGAATCGGACGAAAAAATGATAGTGAATTGTAACATTCAGTGCCACCTAATGACGATGGACCACACAAATTGCGTCCCGATTCAATACATCGTCCTCCAGCCGACTTGACTCCATGGGTCTATTGCTGCCTCGGGCACCTTATGGCCGTTCTGCTGTGAGTCTAGATTATCGAATGGGACGAAAAACTGATAGTTAATTGTACATTCAGGGCCTCCTAATGACGATGGGCCACACAAATTGCCTCCCGATTCTATACATCGTCCTCCAGCCGACTGGACTCCATGGGTCTTTTTCTGCCTCGGGCACCTTACGGCCATTCTGCTGTGAGTCTAGATTATCGAATGGGACGAAAAACTGATAGTTAATTGTAACATTCAGGGCCTCCTAATGACGATGGAACACTCAAATTGCGTCCCGATTCAATACATCGTCCTCCAGCAGACTTGTCTCCATGGATCTATTGTTGCCTCGGGCACCTTATGGCCGTTCTGCTGTGAGTCAAAGATTTTCGAATCGGACGAAAAACTGATAGTGAATTGTAACGTTCAGGGCCACCTAATGACGATGGATCACTCAAATTGCGTCCCGATTCAATACTTTTTCCTCCGGCAGACTTGTATCCATGGGTCTATTGCTGCCTCGGGCACCTTATGGCAGTTCTGCTGTGAGTAAAGATTTTCGAATCGGACGAAAAACTGGTAGTGAATTGTAACATTCAGGGCCTCCTAATGGCGATGGAACACTCAAATTGCGTCCCGATTCAATACCTCGTCCTAGAGCAGACTTGTCTCCATGGGTCTATTGCTGCCTCGGGCACCTTATGGTCGTTCTGCCGTGAGTATAGATTATCGAATGGGACGGAAAACTGATAGTTAATTGTAACATTCAGGGCCTCCTAATGACGATGGAACACTCAAATTGCGTCCCGATTCAATACATCGTTCTCCAGCCGACTTGTCTCCATGGATCTATTGCTGACTCGGGCACCTTATGGCCGTTCTGCTGTGAGTCTAGATTATCGAATGGGACGAAAAACTGATAGTGAATTGTAACGTTCAGGGGCAACCTAATGACGATGGATCACTCAAATTGCGTACCGATTCAATACATCGTACTCCAGCAGACTTGTCTCCATGGGTCTATTGCTGCCTCGGGCACCTTATGGCCGTTCTGCTGTGAGTCAAAGATTTACGAATCGGACGAAAAACTGATAGGGAATTGTAACTTTCAGGGCCACCTAATGACGATGGATCACTCAAATTGCGACCCGATTCAATACATCGTCCTCCAGCCGACTTGTCTCCATGGGTCAATTGCTGCCTCGGGCACCTTATGGTCGTTCTGCTGTGAGTCAAAGATTTTCGAATCGGACGAATAACTGATAGGGAATTGTAACATTCAGGGCCACCTAATGACGATGAATCACTCAAATTGCGTCCCGATTCAATACATCGTCCTCCAGCCGACTTGTCTTCATGGGTCTATTGCTGCCTCGGGCACCTTATGGCCGTTCTGCTGTGAATCAAAGATTTTGGAATCGGACGAAAAACTGATAGTGAATTGTAACGTTCAGGGCCACCTAATGACGATGGATCACTCAAATTGCGTCCCGATTCAATACATCCTCCTCCAGCAGACTTGTCTCCATGGGTCTATTGCTGCATCGGGCACCTTATGGCCGTTCTGCTGTGAGTCAAAGATTTTCGAATCGGACGAAAAACTGATAGTGAATTGTAACGTTCAGGGTCACCTAATGACGATGGATCACTCAAATTGCGTCCCGATTCAATACATCGTCCTCCAGCAGACTTGTCTCCATGGGTCTATTGCTGCCTCGGGCACCTTATGGCCGTTCTGCTGTGAGTCAAAGATTTTCGAATCGGACGAAAAACTCATAGTGAATTGTAACGTTCAGGGCCACCTAATGACGATGGATCACTCAAATTGCGTCCCGATTCAATACATCGTCCTCCAGCAGACTTGTCTCTATGGGTCTATTGCTGCCTCGGGCACCTTATGGCCGTTCTGCTGTGAGTCAAAGATTTTCGAATCTGACGAAAAACTGATAGTGAATTGTAACGTTCGGGGCCACCTAATGACGATGGAACACTCAAATTGCGTCCCGATTCTATACATCGTCCTCCAGCCGACTTGTCTCCATGGACGTTATGCTGTGAGTCTAAATTATCGAATGGGACGAAAAACTGATAGTGAATTTTAACGTTCAGGGTCACCTAATGACGATGGATCACTCAAATTGCGTCCCGATTCAATACATCGTCCTTCAGCAGAATTGTCTCCATGGGTCTATTGCTGCCTCGGGCACCTTATGGCCGTTCTGCTGTGAGTCAAAGATTTTCGAATCGGACGAAGAACTGATAGTGAATTGTAACGTTCAGGGCCTCCTAATGACGATGGAACACTCAAATTGCGTCCCGATTCTATACATCGTCCTCCAGCCGACTTGTCTCCATGTCCGTTATGCTGTGAGTCTAAATTATCGAATGGGACGAAAAACTGTTAGTGAATTGTAACGTTCAGGGCCACCTAATGACGATGGATCACTCAAATTGCGTTCCGATTCAATACATCGTCCTCCAGCAGACTTGTCTCCATTAGGTCTATTGCTGCCTCGGGCACCTTATGGCCGTTCTGCTGTGAGTCAAAGATTTTCGAATCGGACGAAAAACTGATAGTGAATTGTAACTTTCAGGGCCACGTAATGACGATGGATCACTCAAATTGCGTCCCGATTCAATACATCGTCCTCCAGCCGACTTGTCTCCATGGGTCTATTGCTGCCTCGGGCACCTTATGGCCGTTCTGCTGGGAGTCAAAGATTTTCGAATCGGACGAAAAACTGATAGTGAATTGTAACGTTCAGGGCCACCTAATGACGATGGATCACTCAAATTGCGTCCCGATTCAATACATCGTCCTTCAGCAGACTTGTCTCCATGGGTCTATTGCTGCCTCGGGCACCTTATGGCCGTTCTGCTGTGAGTCAAAGATATTCGAATCGGACGAAGAACTGATAGTGAATTGTAACTTTCAGGGCCACCTAATGACGACGGATCACTCAAATTGCGTCCCGATTCAAAACATCGTCCTCCAGCCGACTTGTCGCCATGGGTCTATTGCTGCCTCGGGCACCTTATGGCCGTTCTGCTGTGTCAAAAATTTTCGAATCGGACGAAAAACTGATAGTGAATTGTAACGTTCAGGGCCTCCTAATGACGATGGAACACTCAAATTGCGTCCCGATTCAATACATCGTCCTCCAGCCGACTTGTCTCCATGTCCTTTATGCTGTGAGTCTAAATTCTCGAATGGGACGAAAAACTGTTTGTGAATTGTAACGTTCAGGGCCACCTAATGACGATGGATCACTCAAATTGCGTCCCGATTCAATCCATCGTCCTCCAGCAGACTTGTCTCCATGGGTCTATTGCTGCCTCGGGCACCTTATGGCCGTTCTGCTGTGAGTCAAAGATTTTCGAATCGGACGAAAAACTAATAGTGAATTGTAACTTTCAGGGCCACGTAATGACGATGGATCACTCAAATTGCGCCCCGATTCAATACATCGTCTTCCAGCCGACTTGTCTCCATGAGTCTATTGCTGCCTCGGGCACCTTATGGCCGTTCTGCTGTGAGTCAAAGATTTTCGAATCGGACGGAAAACTGATATTGAATTGTAACGTTCAGGGCCTCCTAATGACGATGGAACACTCAAATTACGTCCCGATTCAATACATCGTCCTCCAGCCGACTTGTCTCCTTGTCCGTTATGCTGTGAGTCTAAATTATCGAATGGGACGAAAAACTGTTAGTGAATTGTAACGTTCAGGGCCACCTAATGACGATGGATTACTCAAATTGCGTCCCGATTCAATACATCGTCCTCCAGCAGACTTGTCTCCATGGGTCTATTGCTGCCTCGGGCACCTTATGGCCGTTCTGCTGTGAGTCAAAGATTTTCGATTCGGACGAAAAACTGATAGTGAATTGTAACTTTCAGGGCCACGTAATGACGATGGATCACTCAAATTGCGTCCCGATTCAATACATCGTCTTCCAGCCGACTTGTCTCCATGAGTCTATTGCTGCCTCGGGCACCTTATGGCCGTTCTGCTGTGAGTCAAAGATTTTCGAATCGGACGAAAAACTGATAGTGAAATGTAACGTTCAGGGCCTCCTAATGACGATGGAACACTCAAATTGCGTCCCGATTCAATACATCGTCCTCCAGCCGACTTGTCTCCATGTCCGTTATGCTGTGAGTCTAAATTATCGAATGGGACGAAAAACTGTTAGTGAATTGAAACGTTCAGGGCCACCTAATGACGATGGATCACTCAAATTGCGTCCCGATTCAATACATCGTCCTCCAGCAGATTTGTCTCCATGGGTCTATTGCTGCCTCGGGCACCTTATGGCCGTTCTGCTGTGAGTCAAACATTTTCGAGTCGGACGAAAAACTGATAGTGAATTGTAACTTTCAGGGCCACGTAATGACGATGGATCACTCAAATTGCGTCCTGATTCAATACATCGTCCTCCAGCCGACTTGTCTCCATGGGTCTATTGCTGCCTCGGGCACCTTATGGCCGTTCTGCTGGGAGTCAAAGATTTTCGAATCGGACGAAAAACTGATAGTGAATTGTAACGTTCAGGGCCACCTAATGACGATGGATCACTCAAATTGCGTCCCGATTCAATACATCGTCCTTCAGCAGACTTGTCTCCATGGGTCTATTGCTGCCTCGGGCACCTTATGGCCGTTCTGCTGTGTCAAAAATTTTCGAATCGGACGAAAAACTGTTAGTGAATTGTAACGTTCAGGGCCTCCTAATGACGATGGAAGACTCAAATTGCGTCCCGATTCAATACATCGTCCTCCAGCCGACTTGTCTCCATGTCCGTTATGCTGTGAGTCTAAATTATCGAATGGGACGAAAAACTGTTAGTGAATTGTAACGTTCAGGGCCACCTAATGACGATGGATCACTCAAATTGAGTCCCGATTCAATACATCGTCCTCCAGCAGACTTGTCTCCATTGGTCTATTGCTGCCTCGGGCACCTTATGGCCGTTCTGCTGTGAGTCAAAGATTTTCGAATCGGACGAAAAACTCATAGTGAATTGTAACTTTCAGGGCCACCTAATGACGATGGATCACTCAAATTGCGTCCCGATTCAATACATCGTCTTCCAGCCGACTTGTCTCCATGAGTCTATTGCTGCCTCGGGCACCTTATGGCCGTTCTGCTGTGAGTCACAGATTTTCGAATCGGACGAAAAACTGATAGTGAATTGTAACGTTCAGGGCCTCCTAATGACGATGGAACACTCAAATTGCGTCCCGATTCAATACATCGTCCTCCAGCCGACTTGTCTCCATGTCCGTTATGCTGTGAGTCTAAATTATCGAATGGGACGAAAAACTGTTAGTGAATTGTAACGTTCAGGGCCACATAATGACGATGGATCACTCAAATTGCGTCCCGATTCAATACATCGTCCTCCAGCAGACTTGTCTCCATGGGACTATTGCTGCCTCGGGCACCTTATGGCCGTTCTGCTGTGAGTCAAAGATTTTCGAATCGGACGAAAAACTGATACTGAATTGTAACTTTCAGGGCCACGTAATGACGATGGATCACTCAAATTGCGTCCCGATTCAATACATCGTCCTCCTGCCGACTTGCCTCCATGGGTCTATTGCTGCCTCGGGCACCTTATGGCCGTTCTGCTGGGAGTCAAAGATTTTCGAATCGGACGAAAAACTGATAGTGAATTGTAACGTTCAGGGCCACCTAATGACGATGGATCACTCAAATTGCGTCCCGATTCAATACATCGTCCTTCAGCAGACTTGTCTCCATGGGTCTATTGCTGCCTCGGGCACCTTATGGCCGTTCTGCTGTGAGTCAAAGATTTTCGAATCGGACGAAGAACTGATAGTGAATTGTAACTTTCAGGGCCACCTAATGACGATGGATCACTCAAATTGCGGCCCGATTCAATACATCGTCCTCCAGCCGACTTGTCGCCATGGGTCTATTGCTGCCTCGGGCACCTTATGGCCGTTCTGCTGTGTCAAAAATTTTCGAATCGGACGAAAAACTGATAGTGAATTGTAACGTTCAGAGCCACCTAATGACGATGGATCACTCAAATTGCGTCCCGATTTAATACATCGTCCTCCAGCAGCCTTGTCTCCATGGGTCTATTGCTGCCTCGGGCACCTTATGGCCGTTCTGCTGTGAGTCAAAGATTTTCGAATCGGACGAAAAACTGATAGTGAATTGTAACGTTCAGGGCCTCCTAATGACGATGAAACTCTCAAATTGCGTCCCGATTCAATACATCGTCCTCCAGCCGAATTGTCTCCATGTCCGTTATGCTGTGAGTCTAAATTATCCAATGGGACGGAAAACTGTTAGTGAATTGTAACGTTCAGGGTCACCTAATGACGATGGATCACTCAAATTGCGTCCCGATTCAATACATCGTCCTCCAGCAGACTTGTCTCCATGGGTCTATTGCTGCCTCGGGCACCTTATGGCCGTTCTGCTGTGAGTCAAAGATTTTCGAATCGGACGAAAAACTGATAGTGAATTGTAACGTTCAGGGCCTCCTAATGACGATGGAACACTCAAATTGCGTCCCGATTCAATACCTCGTCCTAGAGCAGACTTGTCTCCATGGGTCTATTGCTGCCTCGGGCACCTTATGGTCGTTCTGCCGTGAGTATAGATTATCGAATGGGACGGAAAACTGATAGTTAATTGTAACATTCAGGGCCTCCTAATGACGATGGAACACTCAAATTGCGTCCCGATTCAATACATCGTTCTCCAGCCGACTTGTCTCCATGGATCTATTGCTGACTCGGGCACCTTATGGCCGTTCTGCTGTGAGTCTAGATTATCGAATGGGACGAAAAACTGATAGTGAATTGTAACGTTCAGGGGCCACCTAATGACGATGGATCACTCAAATTGCGTACCGATTCAATACATCGTACTCCAGCAGACTTGTCTCCATGGGTCTATTGCTGCCTCGGGCACCTTATGGCCGTTCTGCTGTGAGTCAAAGATTTTCGAATCGGACGAAAAACTGATAGGGAATTGTAACTTTCAGGGCCACCTAATGACGATGGATCACTCAAATTGCGACCCGATTCAATACATCGTCCTCCAGCCGACTTGCCTCCATGGGTCAATTGCTGCCTCGGGCACCTTATGGTCGTTCTGCTGTGAGTCAAAGATTTTCGAATCGGACGAATAACTGATAGGGAATTGTAACATTCAGGGCCACCTAATGACGATGAATCACTCAAATTGCGTCCCGATTCAATACATCGTCCTCCAGCCGACTTGTCTTCATGGGTCTATTGCTGCCTCGGGCACCTTATGGCCGTTCTGCTGTGAATCAAAGATTTTGGAATCGGACGAAAAACTGATAGTGAATTGTAACGTTCAGGGCCACCTAATGACGATGGATCACTCAAATTGCGTCCCGATTCAATACATCCTCCTCCAGCAGACTTGTCTCCATGGGTCTATTGCTGCATCGGGCACCTTATGGCCGTTCTGCTGTGAGTCAAAGATTTTCGAATCGGACGAAAAACTGATAGTGAATTGTAACGTTCAGGGTCACCTAATGACGATGGATCACTCAAATTGCGTCCCGATTCAATACATCGTCCTCCAGCAGACTTGTCTCCATGGGTCTATTGCTGCCTCGGGTACCTTATGGCCGTTCTGCTGTGAGTCAAAGATTTTCGAATCGGACGAAAAACTGATAGTGAATTGTAACGTTCAGGGCCACCTAATGACGATGGATCACTCAAATTGCGTCCCGATTCAATACATCGTCCTCCAGCAGACTTGTCTCTATGGGTCTATTGCTGCCTCGGGCACCTTATGGCCGTTCTGCTGTGAGTCAAAGATTTTCGAATCTGACGAAAAACTGATAGTGAATTGTAACGTTCGGGGCCACCTAATGACGATGGAACACTCAAATTGCGTCCCGATTCTATACATCGTCCTCCAGCCGACTTGTCTCCATGGACGTTATGCTGTGAGTCTAAATTATCGAATGGGACGAAAAACTGATAGTGAATTTTAACGTTCAGGGCCACCTAATGACGATGGATCACTCAAATTGCGTCCCGATTCAATACATCGTCCTTCAGCAGAATTGTCTCCATGGGTCTATTGCTGCCTCGGGCACCTTATGGCCGTTCTGCTGTGAGTCAAAGATTTTCGAATCGGACGAAGAACTGATAGTGAATTGTAACGTTCAGGGCCTCCTAATGACGATGGAACACTCAAATTGCGTCCCGATTCTATACATCGTCCTCCAGCCGACTTGTCTCCATGTCCGTTATGCTGTGAGTCTAAATTATCGAATGGGACGAAAAACTGTTAGTGAATTGTAACGTTCAGGGCCACCTAATGACGATGGATCACTCAAATTGCGTCCCGATTCAATACATCGTCCTTCAGCAGACTTGTCTCCATGGGTCTATTGCTGCCTCGGGCACCTTATGGCCGTTCTGCTGTGAGTCAAAGATTTTCGAATCGGACGAAGAACTGATGGTGAATTGTAACTTTCAGGGCCACCTAATGACGACGGATCACTCAAATTGCGTCCCGATTCAAAACATCGTCCTCCAGCCGACTTGTCGCCATGGGTCTATTGCTGCCTCGGGCACCTTATGGCCGTTCTGCTGTGTCAAAAATTTTCGAATCGGACGAAAAACTGATAGTGAATTGTAACGTTCAGGGCCTCCTAATGACGATGGAACACTCAAATTGCGTCCCGATTCAATACATCGTCCTCCAGCCGACTTGTCTCCATGTCCTTTATGCTGTGAGTCTAAATTCTCGAATGGGACGAAAAACTGTTTGTGAATTGTAACGTTCAGGGCCACCTAATGACGATGGATCACTCAAATTGCGTCCCGATTCAATCCATCGTCCTCCAGCAGACTTGTCTCCATGGGTCTATTGCTGCCTCGGGCACCTTATGGAAGTTCTGCTGTGAGTCAAAGATTTTCGAATCGGACGAAAAACTAATAGTGAATTGTAACTTTCAGGGCCACGTAATGACGATGGATCACTCAAATTGCGCCCCGATTCAATACATCGTCTTCCAGCCGACTTGTCTCCATGAGTCTATTGCTGCCTCGGGCACCTTATGGCCGTTCTGCTGTGAGTCAAAGATTTTCGAATCGGACGAAAAACTGATATTGAATTGTAACGTTCAGGGCCTCCTAATGACGATGGAACACTCAAATTACGTCCCGATTCAATACATCGTCCTCCAGCCGACTTGTCTCCATGTCCGTTATGCTGTGAGTCTAAATTATCGAATGGGACGAAAAACTGTTAGTGAATTGTAACGTTCAGGGCCACCTAATGACGATGGATCACTCAAATTGCGTCCCGATTCAATACATCGTCCTCCAGCAGATTTGTCTCCATGGGTCTATTGCTGCCTCGGGCACCTTATGGCCGTTCTGCTGTGAGTCAAACATTTTCGAGTCGGACGAAAAACTGATAGTGAATTGTAACTTTCAGGGCCACGTAATGACGATGGATCACTCAAATTGCGTCCTGATTCAATACATCGTCCTCCAGCCGACTTGTCTCCATGGGTCTATTGCTGCCTCGGGCACCTTATGGCCGTTCTGCTGGGAGTCAAAGATTTTCGAATCGGACGAAAAACTGATAGTGAATTGTAACGTTCAGGGCCACCTAATGACGATGGATCACTCAAATTGCGTCCCGATTCAATACATCGTCCTTCAGCAGACTTGTCTCCATGGGTCTATTGCTGCCTCGGGCACCTTATGGCCGTTCTGCTGTGTCAAAAATTTTCGAATCGGACGAAAAACTGTTAGTGAATTGTAACGTTCAGGGCCTCCTAATGACGATGGAAGACTCAAATTGCGTCCCGATTCAATACATCGTCCTCCAGCCGACTTGTCTCCATGTCCGTTATGCTGTGAGTCTAAATTATCGAATGGGACGAAAAACTGTTAGTGAATTGTAACGTTCAGGGCCACCTAATGACGATGGATCACTCAAATTGAGTCCCGATTCAATAAATCGTCCTCCAGCAGACTTGTCTCCATTGGTCTATTGCTGCCTCGGGCACCTTATGGCCGTTCTGCTGTGAGTCAAACATTTTCGAATCGGACGAAAAACTCATAGTGAATTGTAACTTTCAGGGCCACCTAATGACGATGGATCACTCAAATTGCGTCCCGATTCAATACATCGTCTTCCAGCCGACTTGTCTCCATGAGTCTATTGCTGCCTCGGGCACCTTATGGCCGTTCTGCTGTGAGTCACAGATTTTCGAATCGGACGAAAAACTGATAGTGAATTGTAACGTTCAGGGCCTCCTAATGACGATGGAACACTCAAATTGCGTCCCGATTCAATACATCGTCCTCCAGCCGACTTGTCTCCATGTCCGTTATGCTGTGAGTCTAAATTATCGAATGGGACGAAAAACTGTTAGTGAATTGTAACGTTCAGGGCCACATAATGACGATGGATCACTCAAATTGCGTCCCGATTCAATACATCGTCCTCCAGCAGACTTGTCTCCATGGGACTATTGCTGCCTCGGGCACCTTATGGCCGTTCTGCTGTGAGTCAAAGATTTTCGAATCGGACGAAAAACTGATACTGAATTGTAACTTTCAGGGCCACGTAATGACGATGGATCACTCAAATTGCGTCCCGATTCAATACATCGTCCTCCTGCCGACTTGCCTCCATGGGTCTATTGCTGCCTCGGGCACCTTATGGCCGTTCTGCTGGGAGTCAAAGATTTTCGAATCGGACGAAAAACTGATAGTGAATTGTAACGTTCAGGGCCACCTAATGACGATGGATCACTCAAATTGCGTCCCGATTCAATACATCGTCCTTCAGCAGACTTGTCTCCATGGGTCTATTGCTGCCTCGGGCACCTTATGGCCGTTCTGCTGTGAGTCAAAGATTTTCGAATCGGACGAAGAACTGATAGTGAATTGTAACTTTCAGGGCCACCTAATGACGATGGATCACTCAAATTGCGGCCCGATTCAATACATCGTCCTCCAGCCGACTTGTCGCCATGGGTCTATTGCTGCCTCGGGCACCTAATGGCCGTTCTGCTGTGTCGAAAATTTTCGAATCGGACGAAAAACTGATAGTGAATTGTAACGTTCAGGGCCTCCTAATGACGATGGAACACTCAAATTGCGTCCCGATTCAATACATCGTCCTCCAGCCGACTTGTCTCCATGTCCGTTATGCTGTGAGTCTAAATTATCGAATGG
The DNA here is from genome assembly GCF_023864275.1 of Schistocerca cancellata. NCBI lineage: Eukaryota > Metazoa > Arthropoda > Insecta > Orthoptera > Acrididae > Schistocerca > Schistocerca cancellata. The sequence goes on along the minus strand of NC_064634.1, from coordinate 522,628,245 downwards.
GACGAAAAACTGTTAGTGAATTCTAACGTTCAGGGCCACCTAATGACGATGGATCACTCAAATTGCGTCCCGATTCAATACATCGTCCTCCAGCAGACTTGTCTCCATGGGTCTATTGCTGCCTCGGGCACCTTATGGCCGTTCTGCTGTGAGTCAAAGATTTTCGAATCGGACGAAAAACTGATAGTGAATTGTAACGTTCAGGGCCTCCTAATGACGATGGAACACTCAAATTACGTCCCGATTCAATACATCGTCCTCCAGCCGACTTGTCTCCTTGTCCGTTATGCTGTGAGTCTAAATTATCGAATGGGACGGGAAACCGTTAGTGAATTGTAACGTTCAGGGCCACCTAATGACGATGGATCACTCAAATTGCGTCCCGATTCAATACATCGTCCTCCAGCAGACTTGTCTCCATGGGTCTATTGCTGCCTTGGGCACCTTATGGCCGTTCTGCTGTGAGTCAAAGATTTTCGAATCGGACGAAAAACTGATAGTGAATTGTAACTTTCAGGGCCACGTAATGACGATGGATCACTCAAATTGCGCCCGATTCAATACATCGTCCTCCAGCCGACTTGTCTCCATGGGTCTATTGCTGCCTCGGGCACCTTATGGCCGTTCTGCTGTGTCAAAAATTTTCGAATCGGACGAAAAACTGATAGTGAATTGTAACGTTCAGGGCCTCCTAATGACGATGGAACACTCAAATTGCGTCCCGATTCAATACATCGTCCTCCAGCCGACTTGTCTCCATGTCCGTTATGCTGTGAGTCTAAATTATCGAATGGGACGAAAAACTGTTAGTGAATTGTAACGTTCAGGGCCACCTAATGACGATGGATCACTCAAATTGCGTCCCGATTCAATACATCGTCCTCCAGCAGACTTGTCTCCATGGGTCTATTGCTGCCTCGGGCACCTTATGGCCGTTCTGCTGTGAGTCAAAGATTTTCGAATCGGACGAAAAACTGATAGTGAATTGTAACGTTCAGGGCCTCCTAATGACGATGGAACACTCAAATTACGTCCCGATTCAATACATCGACCTCCAGCCGACTTGTCTCCTTGTCCGTTATGCTGTGAGTCTAAATTATCGAATGGGAGGGGTAACTGTTAGTGAATTGTAACGTTCAGGGCCACCTAATGACGATGGATCACTCAAATTGCGTCCCGATTCAATACATCGTCCTCCAGCAGACTTGTCTCCATGGGTCTATTGCTGCCTTGGGCACCTTATGGCCGTTCTGCTGTGAGTCAAAGATTTTCGAATCGGACGAAAAACTGATAGTGAATTGTAACTCTCAGGGCCACGTAATGACGATGGATCACTCAAATTGCGCCCCGATTCAATACATCGTCCTCCAGCCGACTTGTCTCCATGGGTCTATTGCTGCCTCGGGCACCTTATGGCCGTTCTGCTGGGAGTCAAAGATTTTCGAATCGGACGAAAAACTGATAGTGAATTGTAACGTTCAGGGCCACCTAATGACGATGGATCACTCAAATTGCGTCCCGATTCAATACATCGTCCTCCAGCAGACTTGTCTCCATGGGTCTATTGCTGCCTCGGGCACCTTATGGCCGTTCTGCTGTGAGTCAAAGATTTTCGAATCGGACGAAAAACTGATAGTGAATTGTAACTTTCAGGGCCACGTAATGACGATGGATCACTCAAATTGCGTCCCGATTCAATACATCGTCTTCCAGCCGACTTGTCTCCATGAGTCTATTGCTGCCTCGGGCACCTTATGGCCGTTCTGCTGTGAGTCAAAGATTTTCGAATCGGACGAAAAACTGATAGTGAATTGTAACGTTCAGGGCCTCCTAATGACGATGGAACACTCAAATTGCGTCCCGATTCAATACATCGTCCTCCAGCCGACTTGTCTCCATGTCCGTTATGCTGTGAGTCTAAATTATCGAATGGGACGAAAAACTGTTAGTGAATTGTAACGTTCAGGGCCACCTAATGACGATGGATCACTCAAATTGCGTCCCGATTCAATACATCGTCCTCCAGCAGACGTGTCTCCATGGGTCTATTGCTGCCTCGGGCACCTTATGGCCGTTCTGCTGTGAGTCAAAGATTTTCGAATCGGACGAAAAACTGATAGTGAATTGTAACGTTCAGGGCCTCCTAATGACGATGGAACACTCAAATTACGTCCCGATTCAATACATCGTCCTCCAGCCGACTTGTCTCCTTGTCCGTTATGCTGTGAGTCTAAATTATCGAATGGGACGGGAAACTGTTAGTGAATTGTAACGTTCAGGGCCACCTAATGACGATGGATCACTCAAATTGCGTCCCGATTCAATACATCGTCCTCCAGCAGACTTGTCTCCATGGGTCTATTGCTGCCTTGGGCACCTTATGGCCGTTCTGCTGTGAGTCAAAGATTTTCGAATCGGACGAAAAACTGATAGTGAATTGTAACTTTCAGGGCCACGTAATGACGATGGATCACTCAAATTGCGCCCCGATTCAATACATCGTCCTCCAGCCGACTTGTCTCCATGGGTCTATTGCTGCCTTTGGCACCTTATGGCCGATCTGCTGGGAGTCAAAGATTTTCGAATCGGACGAAAAACTGATAGTGAATTGTAACGTTCAGGGCCACCTAATGACGATGGATCACTCAAATTGCGTCCCGATTCAATACATCGTCCTCCAGCAGACTTGTCTCCATGGGTCTATTGCTGCCTCGGGCACCTTATGGCCGTTCTGCTGTGAGTCAAAGATTTTCGAATCGGACGAAAAACTGATAGTGAATTGTAACTTTCAGGGCCACGTAATGATGATGGATCATTCAAATTGCGTCCCGATTCAATACATCGTCTTCCAGCCGACTTGTCTCCATGAGTCTATTGCTGCCTCGGGCACCTTATGGCCGTTCTGCTGTGAGTCAAAGATTTTCGAATCGGACGAAAAACTGATAGTGAATTGTAACGTTCAGGGCCTCCTAATGACGATGGAACACTCAAATTGCGTCCCGATTCAATACATCGTCCTCCAGCCGACTTGTCTCCATGTCCGTTATGCTGTGAGTCTAAATTATCGAATGGGACGAAAAACTGTTAGTGAATTGTAACGTTCAGGGCCACCTAATGACGATGGATCACTCAACTTGCGTCCCGATTCAATACATCGTCCTCCAGCAGACTTGTCTCCATGGGTCTATTGCTGCCTCGGGCACCTTATGGCCGTTCTGCTGTGAGTCAAAGATTTTCGAATCGGACGAAAAACTGATAGTGAATTGTAACTTTCAGGGCCACGTAATGACGATGGATCACTCAAATTGCGTCCCGATTCAATACATCGTCCTCCAGCCGACTTGTCTCCATGGGTCTATTGCTGCCTCGGGCACCTTATGGCCGTTCTGCTGGGAGTCAAAGATTTTCGAATCAGACGAAAAACTGATAGTGAATTGTAACGTTCAGGGCCACCTAATGACGATGGATCACTCAAATTGCGTCCCGATTCAATACATCGTCCTCCAGCAGACTTCTCTCCATGGGTCTATTGCTGCCTCGGGCACCTTATGGCCGTTCTGCTGTGAGTCAAAGATTTTCGAATCGGACGAAAAACTGATAGTGAATTGTAACTTTCAGGGCCACGTAATGACGATGGATCACTCAAATTGCGTCCCGATTCAATACATCGTCCTCCAGCCGACTTGTCTCCATGTCCGTTATGCTGTGAGTCTAAATTATTGAATGGAACGAAAAACTGTTAGTGACTTGTAACGTTCAGGGCCACCCAATGACGATGGATCACTCAAATTGAGTCCCGATTCAATACATCGTCCTCCAGCAGACTTGTCTCCATGGGTCTATTGCTGCCTCGGGCACCTAATGGCCGTTCTGCTGTGAGTCAAAGATTTTCGAATGGGACGAAAAACTGATAGTGAATTGTAACTTTCAGGTCCACCTAATGACGATGGATCACTCAAATTGCGTCCCGATTCAAAACATCGTCTTCCAGCCGACTTGTCTCCATGTCCGTTATGCTGTGAGTCTAAATTATCGAATGGGACGAAAAACTGTTAGTGAATTGTAACGTTCAGGGCCACCTAATGACGATGGATCACTCAAATGGCGTCCCGATTCAATACATCGTCCTCCAGCAGACTTGTCTCCATGGGTCTATTGCTGCCTCGGGCACCTTATGGCCGTTCTGCTGTGAGTCAAAGATTTTCGAATCGGACGAAAAACTGATAGTGAATTGTAACTTTCAGGGCCACGTAATGACGATGGATCACTCAAATTGCGTCCCGATTCAATACATCGTCTTCCAGCCGACTTGTCTCCATGAGTCTATTGCTGCCTCGGGCACCTTATGGCCGTTCTGCTGTGAGTCAAAGATTTTCGAATCGGACGAAAAACTGATAGTGAATTGTAACGTTCAGGGCCTCCTAATGACGATGGAACACTCAAATTGCGTCCCGATTCAATACATCGTCCTCCAGCCGACTTGTCTCCATGTCCGTTATGCTGTGAGTCTAAATTATCGAATGGGACGAAAAACTGTTGGTGAATTGTAACGTTCAGGGCCACCTAATGACGATGGATCACGCAAATTGCGTCCCGATTCAATACATCGTCCTCCAGCAGATTTGTCTCCATGGGTCTATTGCTGCCTCGGGCACCTTATGGCCGTTCTGCTGTGAGTCAAAGATTTTCGAGTCGGACGAAAAACTGATAGTGAATTGTAACTTTCAGGGCCACGTAATGACGATGGATCACTCAAATTGCGTCCCGATACAATACATCGTCCTCCAGCCGACTTGTCTCCATGGGTCTATTGCTGCCTCGGGCACCTTATGGCCGTTCTGCTGGGAGTCAAAGGTTTTCGAATCGGACGAAAAACTGATAGTGAATTGTAACGTTCAGGGCCACCTAATGACGATGGATCACTCAAATTGCGTCCCGATTCAATACATCGTCCTTCAGCAGACTTGTCTCCATGGGTCTATTGCTGCCTCGGGCACCTTATGGCCGTTCTGCTGTGTCAAAAATTTTCGAATCGGACGAAAAACTGTTAGTGAATTGTAACGTTCAGGGCCTCCTAATGACGATTTAAGACTCAAATTGCGTCCCGGTTCAATACATCGTCCTCCAGCCGACTTGTCTCCATGTCCGTTATGCTGTGAGTCTAAATTATCGAATGGGACGAAAAACTGTTAGTGAATTGTAACGTTCAGGGCCACCTGATGACGATGGATCACTCAAATTGAGTCCCGATTCAATACATCGTCCTCCAGCCGACTTGTCTCCATGGGTCTATTGCTGCCTCGGGCACCTTATGGCCGTTCTGCTGTGAGTCAAAGATTTTCGAATCGGACGAAGAACTGATAGTGAATTGTAACTTTCAGGGCCACCTAATGACGATGGATCACTCAAATTGCGGCCCGATTCAATACATCGTCCTCCAGCCGACTTGTCGCCATGGGTCTATTGCTGCCTCGGGCACCTAATGGCCGTTCTGCTGTGTCGAAAATTTTCGAATCGGACGAAAAACTGATAGTGAATTGTAACGTTCAGGGCCTCCTAATGACGATGGAACACTCAAATTGCGTCCCGATTCAATACATCGTCCTCCAGCCGACTTGTCTCCATGTCCGTTATGCTGTGAGTCTAAATTATCGAATGGGACGAAAAACTGTTAGTGAATTCTAACGTTCAGGGCCACCTAATGACGATGGATCACTCAAATTGCGTCCCGATTCAATACATCGTCCTCCAGCAGACTTGTCTCCATGGGTCTATTGCTGCCTCGGGCACCTTATGGCCGTTCTGCTGTGAGTCAAAGATTTTCGAATCGGACGAAAAACTGATAGTGAATTGTAACGTTCAGGGCCTCCTAATGACGATGGAACACTCAAATTACGTCCCGATTCAATACATCGTCCTCCAGCCGACTTGTCTCCTTGTCCGTTATGCTGTGAGTCTAAATTATCGAATGGGACGGGAAACTGTTAGTGAATTGTAACGTTCAGGGCCACCTAATGACGATGGATCACTCAAATTGCGTCCCGATTCAATACATCGTCCTCCAGCAGACTTGTCTCCATGGGTCTATTGCTGCCTTGGGCACCTTATGGCCGTTCTGCTGTGAGTCAAAGATTTTCGAATCGGACGAAAAACTGATAGTGAATTGTAACTTTCAGGGCCACGTAATGACGATGGATCACTCAAATTGCGCCCCGATTCAATACATCGTCCTCCAGCCGACTTGTCTCCATGGGTCTATTGCTGCCTCGGGCACCTTATGGCCGTTCTGCTGTGTCAAAAATTTTCGAATCGGACGAAATACTGATAGTGAATTGTAACGTTCAGGGCCTCCTAATGACGATGGAACACTCAAATTGCGTCCCGATTCAATACATCGTCCTCCAGCCGACTTGTCTCCATGTCCGTTATGCTGTGAGTCTAAATTATCGAATGGGACGAAAAACTGTTAGTGAATTGTAACGTTCAGGGCCACCTAATGACGATGGATCACTCAAATTGCGTCCCGATTCAATACATCGTCCTCCAGCAGACTTGTCTCCATGGGTCTATTGCTGCCTCGGGCACCTTATGGCCGTTCTGCTGTGAGTCAAAGATTTTCGAATCGGACGAAAAACTGATAGTGAATTGTAACGTTCAGGGCCTCCTAATGACGATGGAACACTCAAATTACGTCCCGATTCAATACATCGTCCTCCAGCCGACTTGTCTCCTTGTCCGTTATGCTGTGAGTCTAAATTATCGAATGGGAGGGGTAACTGTTAGTGAATTGTAACGTTCAGGGCCACCTAATGACGATGGATCACTCAAATTGCGTCCCGATTCAATACATCGTCCTCCAGCAGACTTGTCTCCATGGGTCTATTGCTGCCTTGGGCACCTTATGGCCGTTCTGCTGTGAGTCAAAGATTTTCGAATCGGACGAAAAACTGATAGTGAATTGTAACTCTCAGGGCCACGTAATGACGATGGATCACTCAAATTGCGCCCCGATTCAATACATCGTCCTCCAGCCGACTTGTCTCCATGGGTCTATTGCTGCCTCGGGCACCTTATGGCCGTTCTGCTGGGAGTCAAAGATTTTCGAATCGGACGAAAAACTGATAGTGAATTGTAACGTTCAGGGCCACCTAATGACGATGGATCACTCAAATTGCGTCCCGATTCAATACATCGTCCTCCAGCAGACTTGTCTCCATGGGTCTATTGCTGCCTCGGGCACCTTATGGCCGTTCTGCTGTGAGTCAAAGATTTTCGAATCGGACGAAAAACTGATAGTGAATTGTAACTTTCAGGGCCACGTAATGACGATGGATCACTCAAATTGCGTCCCGATTCAATACATCGTCTTCCAGCCGACTTGTCTCCATGAGTCTATTGCTGCCTCGGGCACCTTATGGCCGTTCTGCTGTGAGTCAAAGATTTTCGAATCGGACGAAAAACTGATAGTGAATTGTAACGTTCAGGGCCTCCTAATGACGATGGAACACTCAAATTGCGTCCCGATTCAATACATCGTCCTCCAGCCGACTTGTCTCCATGTCCGTTATGCTGTGAGTCTAAATTATCGAATGGGACGAAAAACTGTTAGTGAATTGTAACGTTCAGGGCCACCTAATGACGATGGATCACTCAAATTGCGTCCCGATTCAATACATCGTCCTCCAGCAGACTTGTCTCCATGGGTCTATTGCTGCCTCGGGCACCTTATGGCCGTTCTGCTGTGAGTCAAAGATTTTCGAATCGGACGAAAAACTGATAGTGAATTGTAACGTTCAGGGCCTCCTAATGACGATGGAACACTCAAATTACGTCCCGATTCAATACATCGTCCTCCAGCCGACTTGTCTCCTTGTCCGTTATGCTGTGAGTCTAAATTATCGAATGGGACGGGAAACTGTTAGTGAATTGTAACGTTCAGGGCCACCTAATGACGATGGATCACTCAAATTGCGTCCCGATTCAATACATCGTCCTCCAGCAGACTTGTCTCCATGGGTCTATTGCTGCCTTGGGCACCTTATGGCCGTTCTGCTGTGAGTCAAAGATTTTCGAATCGGACGAAAAACTGATAGTGAATTGTAACTTTCAGGGCCACGTAATGACGATGGATCACTCAAATTGCGCCCCGATTCAATACATCGTCCTCCAGCCGACTTGTCTCCATGGGTCTATTGCTGCCTTTGGCACCTTATGGCCGATCTGCTGGGAGTCAAAGATTTTCGAATCGGACGAAAAACTGATAGTTAATTGTAACGTTCAGGGCCACCTAATGACGATGGATCACTCAAATTGCGTCCCGATTCAATACATCGTCCTCCAGCAGACTTGTCTCCATGGGTCTATTGCTGCCTCGGGCACCTTATGGCCGTTCTGCTGTGAGTCAAAGATTTTCGAATCGGACGAAAAACTGATAGTGAATTGTAACTTTCAGGGCCACGTAATGATGATGGATCATTCAAATTGCGTCCCGATTCAATACATCGTCTTCCAGCCGACTTGTCTCCATGAGTCTATTGCTGCCTCGGGCACCTTATGGCCGTTCTGCTGTGAGTCAAAGATTTTCGAATCGGACGAAAAACTGATAGTGAATTGTAACGTTCAGGGCCTCCTAATGACGATGGAACACTCAAATTGCGTCCCGATTCAATACATCGTCCTCCAGCCGACTTGTCTCCATGTCCGTTATGCTGTGAGTCTAAATTATCGAATGGGACGAAAAACTGTTAGTGAATTGTAACGTTCAGGGCCACCTAATGACGATGGATCACTCAACTTGCGTCCCGATTCAATACATCGTCCTCCAGCAGACTTGTCTCCATGGGTCTATTGCTGCCTCGGGCACCTTATGGCCGTTCTGCTGTGAGTCAAAGATTTTCGAATCGGACGAAAAACTGATAGTGAATTGTAACTTTCAGGGCCACGTAATGACGATGGATCACTCAAATTGCGTCCCGATTCAATACATCGTCCTCCAGCCGACTTGTCTCCATGGGTCTATTGCTGCCTCGGGCACCTTATGGCCGTTCTGCTGGGAGTCAAAGATTTTCGAATCAGACGAAAAACTGATAGTGAATTGTAACGTTCAGGGCCACCTAATGACGATGGATCACTCAAATTGCGTCCCGATTCAATACATCGTCCTCCAGCAGACTTCTCTCCATGGGTCTATTGCTGCCTCGGGCACCTTATGGCCGTTCTGCTGTGAGTCAAAGATTTTCGAATCGGACGAAAAACTGATAGTGAATTGTAACTTTCAGGGCCACGTAATGACGATGGATCACTCAAATTGCGTCCCGATTCAATACATCGTCCTCCAGCCGACTTGTCTCCATGTCCGTTATGCTGTGAGTCTAAATTATTGAATGGAACGAAAAACTGTTAGTGACTTGTAACGTTCAGGGCCACCCAATGACGATGGATCACTCAAATTGAGTCCCGATTCAATACATCATCCTCCAGCAGACTTGTCTCCATGGGTCTATTGCTGCCTCGGGCACCTAATGGCCGTTCTGCTGTGAGTCAAAGATTTTCGAATGGGACGAAAAACTGATAGTGAATTGTAACTTTCAGGTCCACCTAATGACGATGGATCACTCAAATTGCGTCCCGATTCAAAACATCGTCTTCCAGCCGACTTGTCTCCATGTCCGTTATGCTGTGAGTCTAAATTATCGAATGGGACGAAAAACTGTTAGTGAATTGTAACGTTCAGGGCCACCTAATGACGATGGATCACTCAAATGGCGTCCCGATTCAATACATCGTCCTCCAGCAGACTTGTCTCCATGGGTCTATTGCTGCCTCGGGCACCTTATGGCCGTTCTGCTGTGAGTCAAAGATTTTCGAATCGGACGAAAAACTGATAGTGAATTGTAACTTTCAGGGCCACGTAATGACGATGGATCACTCAAATTGCGTCCCGATTCAATACATCGTCTTCCAGCCGACTTGTCTCCATGAGTCTATTGCTGCCTCGGGCACCTTATGGCCGTTCTGCTGTGAGTCAAAGATTTTCGAATCGGACGAAAAACTGATAGTGAATTGTAACGTTCAGGGCCTCCTAATGACGATGGAACACTCAAATTGCGTCCCGATTCAATACATCGTCCTCCAGCCGACTTGTCTCCATGTCCGTTATGCTGTGAGTCTAAATTATCGAATGGGACGAAAAACTGTTGGTGAATTGTAACGTTCAGGGCCACCTAATGACGATGGATCACGCAAATTGCGTCCCGATTCAATACATCGTCCTCCAGCAGATTTGTCTCCATGGGTCTATTGCTGCCTCGGGCACCTTATGGCCGTTCTGCTGTGAGTCAAAGATTTTTGAGTCGGACGAAAAACTGATAGTGAATTGTAACTTTCAGGGCCACGTAATGACGATGGATCACTCAAATTGCGTCCCGATTCAATACATCGTCCTCCAGCCGACTTGTCTCCATGGGTCTATTGCTGCCTCGGGCACCTTATGGCCGTTCTGCTGGGAGTCAAAGGTTTTCGAATCGGACGAAAAACTGATAGTGAATTGTAACGTTCAGGGCCACCTAATGACGATGGATCACTCAAATTGCGTCCCGATTCAATACATCGTCCTTCAGCAGACTTGTCTCCATGGGTCTATTGCTGCCTCGGGCACCTTATGGCCGTTCTGCTGTGTCAAAAATTTTCGAATCGGACGAAAAACTGTTAGTGAATTGTAACGTTCAGGGCCTCCTAATGACGATTTAAGACTCAAATTGCGTCCCGGTTCAATACATCGTCCTCCAGCCGACTTGTCTCCATGTCCGTTATGCTGTGAGTCTAAATTATCGAATGGGACGAAAAACTGTTAGTGAATTGTAACGTTCAGGGCCACCTGATGACGATGGATCACTCAAATTGAGTCCCGATTCAATACATCGTCCTCCAGCCGACTTGTCTCCATGGGTCTATTGCTGCCTCGGGCACCTTATGGCCGTTCTGCTGTGAGTCAAAGATTTTCGAATCGGACGAAAAACTGATAGTGAATTGTAACTTTCAGGGCCACCTAATGACGATGGATCACTCAAATTGCGTCCCGATTCAATACATCGTCTTCCAGCCGACTTGTCTCCATGAGTCTATTGCTGCCTCGGGCACCTTATGGCCGTTCTGCTGTGAGTCACAGATTTTCGAATCGGACGAAAAACTGATAGTGAATTGTAACGTTCAGGGCCTCCTAATGACGATGGAACACTCAAATTGCGTCCCGATTCAATACATCGTCCTCCAGCCGACTTGTCTCCATGTCCGTTATGCTGTGAGTCTAAATTATCGAATGGGACGAAAAACTGTTAGTGATTTGTAACGTTCAGGGCCACCTAATGACGATGGATCACTCAAATTGCGTCCCGATTCAATACATCGTCCTGCAGCAGACTTGTCTCCATGGGATATTGCTGCCTCGGGCACCTTATGGCCGTTCTGCTGTGAGTCAAAGATTTTCGAATCGGACGAAAAACTGATACTGAATTGTAACTTTCAGGGCCACGTAATGACGATGGATCACTCAAATTGCGTCCCGATTCAATACATCGTCCTCCTGCCGAATTGCCTCCATGGGTCTATTGCTGCCTCGGGCACCTTATGGCCGTTCTGCTGGGAGTCAAAGATTTTCGAATCGGACGAAAAACTGATAGTGAATTGTAACGCTCAGGGCCACCTAATGACGATGGATCACTCAAATTGCGTCCCGATTCAATACATCGTCCTTCAGCAGACTTGTCTCCATGGGTCTATTGCTGCCTCGGGCACCTTATGGCCGTTCTGCTGTGAGTCAAAGATTTTCGAATCGGACGAAGAACTGATAGTGAATTGTAACTTTCAGGGCCACATAATGACGATGGATCACTCAAATTGCGTCCCGATTCAAAACATCGTCCTCCAGCCGACTTGTCGCCATGGGTCTATTGCTGCCTCGGGCACCTTATGGCCGTTCTGCTGTGTCAAAAATTTTCGAATCGGACGAAAAACTGATAGTGATTTGTAACGTTCAGGGCCTCCTAATGACGATGGAACACTCAAATTGCGTCCCGATTCAATACATCGTCCTCCAGCCGACTTGTCTCCATGTCCGTTATGCTGTGAGTCTAAATTATCGAATGGGACGAAAAACTGTTAGTGAATTGTAACGTTCAGGGCCACCTAATGACGATGGATCACTCAAATTGCGTCCCGATTCAATACATCGTCCTCCAGCAGACTTGTCTCCATGGGTCTATTGCTGCCTCGGGCACCTTATGGCCGTTCTGCTGTGAGTCAAAGATTTTCGAATCGGACGAAAAACTGATAGTGAATTGTAACGTTCAGGGCCTCCTAATGACGATGGAACACTCAAATTACGTCCCGATTCAATACATCGTCCTCCAGCCGACTTGTCTCCTTGTCCGTTATGCTGTGAGTCTAAATTATCGAATGGGACGGGAAACTGTTAGTGAATTGTAACGTTCAGGGCCACCTAATGACGATGGATCACTCAAATTGCGTCCCGATTCAATACATCGTCCTCCAGCAGATTTGTCTCCATGGGTCTATTGCTGCCTCGGGCACCTAATGGCCGTTCTGCTGTGAGTCAAAGATTTTCGAGTCGGACGAAAAACTGATAGTGAATTGTAACTTTCAGGGCCACGTAATGACGATGGATCACTCAAATTGCGTCCCGATTCAATACATCGTCCTCCAGCCGACTTGTCTCCATGGGTCTATTGCTGCCTCGGGCACCTTATGGCCGTTCTGCTGGGAGTCAAAGATTTTCGAATCGGACGAAAAACTGATAGTGAATTGTAACGTTCAGGGCCACCTAATGACGATGGATCACTCAAATTGCGTCCCGATTCAATACATCGTCCTTCAGCAGACTTGTCTCCATGGGTCTATTGCTGCCTCGGGCACCTTATGGCCGTTCTGCTGTGTCAAAAATTTTCGAATCGGACGAAAAACTGTTAGTGAATTGTAACGTTCAGGGCCTCCTAATGACGATTTAAGACTCAAATTGCGTCCCGATTCAATACATCGTCCTCCAGCCGACTTGTCTCCATGTCCGTTATGCTGTGAGTCTAAATTATCGAATGGGACGAAAAACTGTTAGTGAATTGTAACGTTCAGGGCCACCTGATGACGATGGATCACTCAAATTGAGTCCCGATTCAATACATCGTCCTCCAGCCGACTTGTCTCCATGGGTCTATTGCTGCCTCGGGCACCTTATGGCCGTTCTGCTGTGAGTCAAAGATTTTCGAATCGGACGAAAAACTGATAGTGAATTGTAACTTTCAGGGCCACCTAATGACGATGGATCACTCAAATTGCGTCCCGATTCAATACATCGTCTTCCAGCCGACTTGTCTCCATGAGTCTATTGCTGCCTCGGGCACCTTATGGCCGTTCTGCTGTGAGTCACAGATTTTCGAATCGGACGAAAAACTGATAGTGAATTGTAACGTTCAGGGCCTCCTAATGACGATGGAACACTCAAATTGCGTCCCGATTCAATACATCGTCCTCCAGCCGACTTGTCTCCATGTCCGTTGTGCTGTGAGTCTAAATTATCGAATGGGACGAAAAACTGTTAGTGATTTGTAACGTTCAGGGCCACCTAATGACGATGGATCACTCAAATTGCGTCCCGATTCAATACATCGTCCTGCAGCAGACTTGTCTCCATGGGATATTGCTGCCTCGGGCACCTTATGGCCGTTCTGCTGTGAGTCAAAGATTTTCGAATCGGACGAAAAACTGATACTGAATTGTAACTTTCAGGGCCACGTAATGACGATGGATCACTCAAATTGCGTCCCGATTCAATACATCGTCCTCCTGCCGACTTGCCTCCATGGGTCTATTGCTGCCTCGGGCACCTTATGGCCGTTCTGCTGGGAGTCAAAGATTTTCGAATCGGACGAAAAACTGATAGTGAATTGTAACGTTCAGGGCCACCTAATGACGATGGATCACTCAAATTGCGTCCCGATTCAATACATCGTCCTTCAGCAGACTTGTCTCCATGGGTCTATTGCTGCCTCGGGCACCTTATGGCCGTTCTGCTGTGAGTCAAAGATTTTCGAATCGGACGAAGAACTGATAGTGAATTGTAACTTTCAGGGCCACATAATGACGATGGATCACTCAAATTGCGTCCCGATTCAAAACATCGTCCTCCAGCCGACTTGTCGCCATGGGTCTATTGCTGCCTCGGGCACCTTATGGCCGTTCTGCTGTGTCAAAAATTTTCGAATCGGACGAAAAACTGATAGTGAATTGTAACGTTCAGGGCCTCCTAATGACGATGGAACACTCAAATTGCGTCCCGATTCAATACATCGTCCTCCAGCCGACTTGTCTCCATGTCCGTTATGCTGTGAGTCTAAATTATCGAATGGGACGAAAAACTGTTAGTGAATTGTAACGTTCAGGGCCACCTAATGACGATGGATCACTCAAATTGCGTCCCGATTCAATACATCGTCCTCCAGCAGACTTGTCTCCATGGGTCTATTGCTGCCTCGGGCACCTTATGGCCGTTCTGCTGTGAGTCAAAGATTTTCGAATCGGACGAAAAACTGATAGTGAATTGTAACGTTCAGGGCCTCCTAATGACGATGGAACACTCAAATTACGTCCCGATTCAATACATCGTCCTCCAGCCGACTTGTCTCCTTGTCCGTTATGCTGTGAGTCTAAATTATCGAATGGGACGGGAAACTGTTAGTGAATTGTAACGTTCAGGGCCACCTAATGACGATGGATCACTCAAATTGCGTCCCGATTCAATACATCGTCCTCCAGCAGATTTGTCTCCATGGGTCTATTGCTGCCTCGGGCACCTTATGGCCGTTCTGCTGTGAGTCAAAGATTTTCGAGTCGGACGAAAAACTGATAGTGAATTGTAACTTTCAGGGCCACGTAATGACGATGGATCACTCAAATTGCGTCCCGATTCAATACATCGTCCTCCAGCCGACTTGTCTCCATGGGTCTATTGCTGCCTCGGGCACCTTATGGCCGTTCTGCTGGGAGTCAAAGATTTTCGAATCGGACGAAAAACTGATAGTGAATTGTAACGTTCAGGGCCACCTAATGACGATGGATCACTCAAATTGCGTCCCGATTCAATACATCGTCCTTCAGCAGACTTGTCTCCATGGGTCTATTGCTGCCTCGGGCACCTTATGGCCGTTCTGCTGTGTCAAAAATTTTCGAATCGGACGAAAAACTGTTAGTGAATTGTAACGTTCAGGGCCTCCTAATGACGATTTAAGACTCAAATTGCGTCCCGATTCAATACATCGTCCTCCAGCCGACTTGTCTCCATGTCCGTTATGCTGTGAGTCTAAATTATCGAATGGGACGAAAAACTGTTAGTGAATTGTAACGTTCAGGGCCACCTGATGACGAAGGATCACTCAAATTGAGTCCCGATTCAATACATCGTCCTCCAGCCGACTTGTCTCCATGGGTCTATTGCTGCCTCGGGCACCTTATGGCCGTTCTGCTGTGAGTCAAAGATTTTCGAATCGGACGAAAAACTGATAGTGAATTGTAACTTTCAGGGCCACCTAATGACGATGGATCACTCAAATTGCGTCCCGATTCAATACATCGTCTTCCAGCCGACTTGTCTCCATGAGTCTATTGCTGCCTCGGGCACCTTATGGCCGTTCTGCTGTGTCAAAAATTTTCGAATCGGACGAAATACTGATAGTGAATTGTAACGTTCAGGGCCTCCTAATGACGATGGAACACTCAAATTGCGTCCCGATTCAATACATCGTCCTCCAGCCGACTTGTCTCCATGTCCGTTATGCTGTGAGTCTAAATTATCGAATGGGACGAAAAACTGTTAGTGAATTGTAACGTTCAGGGCCACCTAATGACGATGGATCACTCAAATTGCGTCCCGATTCAATACATCGTCCTCCAGCAGACTTGTCTCCATGGGTCTATTGCTGCCTCGGGCACCTTATGGCCGTTCTGCTGTGAGTCAAAGATTTTCGAATCGGACGAAAAACTGATAGTGAATTGTAACGTTCAGGGCCTCCTAATGACGATGGAACACTCAAATTACGTCCCGATTCAATACATCGTCCTCCAGCCGACTTGTCTCCTTGTCCGTTATGCTGTGAGTCTAAATTATCGAATGGGAGGGGTAACTGTTAGTGAATTGTAACGTTCAGGGCCACCTAATGACGATGGATCACTCAAATTGCGTCCCGATTCAATACATCGTCCTCCAGCAGACTTGTCTCCATGGGTCTATTGCTGCCTTGGGCACCTTATGGCCGTTCTGCTGTGAGTCAAAGATTTTCGAATCGGACGAAAAACTGATAGTGAATTGTAACTCTCAGGGCCACGTAATGACGATGGATCACTCAAATTGCGCCCCGATTCAATACATCGTCCTCCAGCCGACTTGTCTCCATGGGTCTATTGCTGCCTCGGGCACCTTATGGCCGTTCTGCTGGGAGTCAAAGATTTTCGAATCGGACGAAAAACTGATAGTGAATTGTAACGTTCAGGGCCACCTAATGACGATGGATCACTCAAATTGCGTCCCGATTCAATACATCGTCCTCCAGCAGACTTGTCTCCATGGGTCTATTGCTGCCTCGGGCACCTTATGGCCGTTCTGCTGTGAGTCAAAGATTTTCGAATCGGACGAAAAACTGATAGTGAATTGTAACTTTCAGGGCCACGTAATGACGATGGATCACTCAAATTGCGTCCCGATTCAATACATCGTCTTCCAGCCGACTTGTCTCCATGAGTCTATTGCTGCCTCGGGCACCTTATGGCCGTTCTGCTGTGAGTCAAAGATTTTCGAATCGGACGAAAAACTGATAGTGAATTGTAACGTTCAGGGCCTCCTAATGACGATGGAACACTCAAATTGCGTCCCGATTCAATACATCGTCCTCCAGCCGACTTGTCTCCATGTCCGTTATGCTGTGAGTCTAAATTATCGAATGGGACGAAAAACTGTTAGTGAATTGTAACGTTCAGGGCCACCTAATGACGATGGATCACTCAAATTGCGTCCCGATTCAATACATCGTCCTCCAGCAGACTTGTCTCCATGGGTCTATTGCTGCCTCGGGCACCTTATGGCCGTTCTGCTGTGAGTCAAAGATTTTCGAATCGGACGAAAAACTGATAGTGAATTGTAACGTTCAGGGCCTCCTAATGACGATGGAACACTCAAATTACGTCCCGATTCAATACATCGTCCTCCAGCCGACTTGTCTCCTTGTCCGTTATGCTGTGAGTCTAAATTATCGAATGGGACGGGAAACTGTTAGTGAATTGTAACGTTCAGGGCCACCTAATGACGATGGATCACTCAAATTGCGTCCCGATTCAATACATCGTCCTCCAGCAGACTTGTCTCCATGGGTCTATTGCTGCCTTGGGCACCTTATGGCCGTTCTGCTGTGAGTCAAAGATTTTCGAATCGGACGAAAAACTGATAGTGAATTGTAACTTTCAGGGCCACGTAATGACGATGGATCACTCAAATTGCGCCCCGATTCAATACATCGTCCTCCAGCCGACTTGTCTCCATGGGTCTATTGCTGCCTTTGGCACCTTATGGCCGATCTGCTGGGAGTCAAAGATTTTCGAATCGGACGAAAAACTGATAGTTAATTGTAACGTTCAGGGCCACCTAATGACGATGGATCACTCAAATTGCGTCCCGATTCAATACATCGTCCTCCAGCAGACTTGTCTCCATGGGTCTATTGCTGCCTCGGGCACCTTATGGCCGTTCTGCTGTGAGTCAAAGATTTTCGAATCGGACGAAAAACTGATAGTGAATTGTAACTTTCAGGGCCACGTAATGATGATGGATCATTCAAATTGCGTCCCGATTCAATACATCGTCTTCCAGCCGACTTGTCTCCATGAGTCTATTGCTGCCTCGGGCACCTTATGGCCGTTCTGCTGTGAGTCAAAGATTTTCGAATCGGACGAAAAACTGATAGTGAATTGTAACGTTCAGGGCCTCCTAATGACGATGGAACACTCAAATTGCGTCCCGATTCAATACATCGTCCTCCAGCCGACTTGTCTCCATGTCCGTTATGCTGTGAGTCTAAATTATCGAATGGGACGAAAAACTGTTAGTGAATTGTAACGTTCAGGGCCACCTAATGACGATGGATCACTCAACTTGCGTCCCGATTCAATACATCGTCCTCCAGCAGACTTGTCTCCATGGGTCTATTGCTGCCTCGGGCACCTTATGGCCGTTCTGCTGTGAGTCAAAGATTTTCGAATCGGACGAAAAACTGATAGTGAATTGTAACTTTCAGGGCCACGTAATGACGATGGATCACTCAAATTGCGTCCCGATTCAATACATCGTCCTCCAGCCGACTTGTCTCCATGGGTCTATTGCTGCCTCGGGCACCTTATGGCCGTTCTGCTGGGAGTCAAAGATTTTCGAATCAGACGAAAAACTGATAGTGAATTGTAACGTTCAGGGCCACCTAATGACGATGGATCACTCAAATTGCGTCCCGATTCAATACATCGTCCTCCAGCAGACTTCTCTCCATGGGTCTATTGCTGCCTCGGGCACCTTATGGCCGTTCTGCTGTGAGTCAAAGATTTTCGAATCGGACGAAAAACTGATAGTGAATTGTAACTTTCAGGGCCACGTAATGACGATGGATCACTCAAATTGCGTCCCGATTCAATACATCGTCCTCCAGCCGACTTGTCTCCATGTCCGTTATGCTGTGAGTCTAAATTATTGAATGGAACGAAAAACTGTTAGTGACTTGTAACGTTCAGGGCCACCCAATGACGATGGATCACTCAAATTGAGTCCCGATTCAATACATCATCCTCCAGCAGACTTGTCTCCATGGGTCTATTGCTGCCTCGGGCACCTAATGGCCGTTCTGCTGTGAGTCAAAGATTTTCGAATGGGACGAAAAACTGATAGTGAATTGTAACTTTCAGGTCCACCTAATGACGATGGATCACTCAAATTGCGTCCCGATTCAAAACATCGTCTTCCAGCCGACTTGTCTCCATGTCCGTTATGCTGTGAGTCTAAATTATCGAATGGGACGAAAAACTGTTAGTGAATTGTAACGTTCAGGGCCACCTAATGACGATGGATCACTCAAATGGCGTCCCGATTCAATACATCGTCCTCCAGCAGACTTGTCTCCATGGGTCTATTGCTGCCTCGGGCACCTTATGGCCGTTCTGCTGTGAGTCAAAGATTTTCGAATCGGACGAAAAACTGATAGTGAATTGTAACTTTCAGGGCCACGTAATGACGATGGATCACTCAAATTGCGTCCCGATTCAATACATCGTCTTCCAGCCGACTTGTCTCCATGAGTCTATTGCTGCCTCGGGCACCTTATGGCCGTTCTGCTGTGAGTCAAAGATTTTCGAATCGGACGAAAAACTGATAGTGAATTGTAACGTTCAGGGCCTCCTAATGACGATGGAACACTCAAATTGCGTCCCGATTCAATACATCGTCCTCCAGCCGACTTGTCTCCATGTCCGTTATGCTGTGAGTCTAAATTATCGAATGGGACGAAAAACTGTTGGTGAATTGTAACGTTCAGGGCCACCTAATGACGATGGATCACGCAAATTGCGTCCCGATTCAATACATCGTCCTCCAGCAGATTTGTCTCCATGGGTCTATTGCTGCCTCGGGCACCTTATGGCCGTTCTGCTGTGAGTCAAAGATTTTTGAGTCGGACGAAAAACTGATAGTGAATTGTAACTTTCAGGGCCACGTAATGACGATGGATCACTCAAATTGCGTCCCGATTCAATACATCGTCCTCCAGCCGACTTGTCTCCATGGGTCTATTGCTGCCTCGGGCACCTTATGGCCGTTCTGCTGGGAGTCAAAGGTTTTCGAATCGGACGAAAAACTGATAGTGAATTGTAACGTTCAGGGCCACCTAATGACGATGGATCACTCAAATTGCGTCCCGATTCAATACATCGTCCTTCAGCAGACTTGTCTCCATGGGTCTATTGCTGCCTCGGGCACCTTATGGCCGTTCTGCTGTGTCAAAAATTTTCGAATCGGACGAAAAACTGTTAGTGAATTGTAACGTTCAGGGCCTCCTAATGACGATTTAAGACTCAAATTGCGTCCCGGTTCAATACATCGTCCTCCAGCCGACTTGTCTCCATGTCCGTTATGCTGTGAGTCTAAATTATCGAATGGGACGAAAAACTGTTAGTGAATTGTAACGTTCAGGGCCACCTGATGACGATGGATCACTCAAATTGAGTCCCGATTCAATACATCGTCCTCCAGCCGACTTGTCTCCATGGGTCTATTGCTGCCTCGGGCACCTTATGGCCGTTCTGCTGTGAGTCAAAGATTTTCGAATCGGACGAAAAACTGATAGTGAATTGTAACTTTCAGGGCCACCTAATGACGATGGATCACTCAAATTGCGTCCCGATTCAATACATCGTCTTCCAGCCGACTTGTCTCCATGAGTCTATTGCTGCCTCGGGCACCTTATGGCCGTTCTGCTGTGAGTCACAGATTTTCGAATCGGACGAAAAACTGATAGTGAATTGTAACGTTCAGGGCCTCCTAATGACGATGGAACACTCAAATTGCGTCCCGATTCAATACATCGTCCTCCAGCCGACTTGTCTCCATGTCCGTTATGCTGTGAGTCTAAATTATCGAATGGGACGAAAAACTGTTAGTGATTTGTAACGTTCAGGGCCACCTAATGACGATGGATCACTCAAATTGCGTCCCGATTCAATACATCGTCCTGCAGCAGACTTGTCTCCATGGGATATTGCTGCCTCGGGCACCTTATGGCCGTTCTGCTGTGAGTCAAAGATTTTCGAATCGGACGAAAAACTGATACTGAATTGTAACTTTCAGGGCCACGTAATGACGATGGATCACTCAAATTGCGTCCCGATTCAATACATCGTCCTCCTGCCGAATTGCCTCCATGGGTCTATTGCTGCCTCGGGCACCTTATGGCCGTTCTGCTGGGAGTCAAAGATTTTCGAATCGGACGAAAAACTGATAGTGAATTGTAACGCTCAGGGCCACCTAATGACGATGGATCACTCAAATTGCGTCCCGATTCAATACATCGTCCTTCAGCAGACTTGTCTCCATGGGTCTATTGCTGCCTCGGGCACCTTATGGCCGTTCTGCTGTGAGTCAAAGATTTTCGAATCGGACGAAGAACTGATAGTGAATTGTAACTTTCAGGGCCACATAATGACGATGGATCACTCAAATTGCGTCCCGATTCAAAACATCGTCCTCCAGCCGACTTGTCGCCATGGGTCTATTGCTGCCTCGGGCACCTTATGGCCGTTCTGCTGTGTCAAAAATTTTCGAATCGGACGAAAAACTGATAGTGATTTGTAACGTTCAGGGCCTCCTAATGACGATGGAACACTCAAATTGCGTCCCGATTCAATACATCGTCCTCCAGCCGACTTGTCTCCATGTCCGTTATGCTGTGAGTCTAAATTATCGAATGGGACGAAAAACTGTTAGTGAATTGTAACGTTCAGGGCCACCTAATGACGATGGATCACTCAAATTGCGTCCCGATTCAATACATCGTCCTCCAGCAGACTTGTCTCCATGGGTCTATTGCTGCCTCGGGCACCTTATGGCCGTTCTGCTGTGAGTCAAAGATTTTCGAATCGGACGAAAAACTGATAGTGAATTGTAAC
This sequence comes from Schistocerca cancellata, assembly GCF_023864275.1. NCBI lineage: Eukaryota > Metazoa > Arthropoda > Insecta > Orthoptera > Acrididae > Schistocerca > Schistocerca cancellata. Next base: position 522,606,492 of record NC_064634.1, on the reverse strand, counting down.
GTTCAGGGCCTCCTAATGACGATGGAACACTCAAATTACGTCCCGATTCAATACATCGTCCTCCAGCCGACTTGTCTCCTTGTCCGTTATGCTGTGAGTCTAAATTATCGAATGGGACGGGAAACTGTTAGTGAATTGTAACGTTCAGGGCCACCTAATGACGATGGATCACTCAAATTGCGTCCCGATTCAATACATCGTCCTCCAGCAGATTTGTCTCCATGGGTCTATTGCTGCCTCGGGCACCTAATGGCCGTTCTGCTGTGAGTCAAAGATTTTCGAGTCGGACGAAAAACTGATAGTGAATTGTAACTTTCAGGGCCACGTAATGACGATGGATCACTCAAATTGCGTCCCGATTCAATACATCGTCCTCCAGCCGACTTGTCTCCATGGGTCTATTGCTGCCTCGGGCACCTTATGGCCGTTCTGCTGGGAGTCAAAGATTTTCGAATCGGACGAAAAACTGATAGTGAATTGTAACGTTCAGGGCCACCTAATGACGATGGATCACTCAAATTGCGTCCCGATTCAATACATCGTCCTTCAGCAGACTTGTCTCCATGGGTCTATTGCTGCCTCGGGCACCTTATGGCCGTTCTGCTGTGTCAAAAATTTTCGAATCGGACGAAAAACTGTTAGTGAATTGTAACGTTCAGGGCCTCCTAATGACGATTTAAGACTCAAATTGCGTCCCGATTCAATACATCGTCCTCCAGCCGACTTGTCTCCATGTCCGTTATGCTGTGAGTCTAAATTATCGAATGGGACGAAAAACTGTTAGTGAATTGTAACGTTCAGGGCCACCTGATGACGATGGATCACTCAAATTGAGTCCCGATTCAATACATCGTCCTCCAGCCGACTTGTCTCCATGGGTCTATTGCTGCCTCGGGCACCTTATGGCCGTTCTGCTGTGAGTCAAAGATTTTCGAATCGGACGAAAAACTGATAGTGAATTGTAACTTTCAGGGCCACCTAATGACGATGGATCACTCAAATTGCGTCCCGATTCAATACATCGTCTTCCAGCCGACTTGTCTCCATGAGTCTATTGCTGCCTCGGGCACCTTATGGCCGTTCTGCTGTGAGTCACAGATTTTCGAATCGGACGAAAAACTGATAGTGAATTGTAACGTTCAGGGCCTCCTAATGACGATGGAACACTCAAATTGCGTCCCGATTCAATACATCGTCCTCCAGCCGACTTGTCTCCATGTCCGTTGTGCTGTGAGTCTAAATTATCGAATGGGACGAAAAACTGTTAGTGATTTGTAACGTTCAGGGCCACCTAATGACGATGGATCACTCAAATTGCGTCCCGATTCAATACATCGTCCTGCAGCAGACTTGTCTCCATGGGATATTGCTGCCTCGGGCACCTTATGGCCGTTCTGCTGTGAGTCAAAGATTTTCGAATCGGACGAAAAACTGATACTGAATTGTAACTTTCAGGGCCACGTAATGACGATGGATCACTCAAATTGCGTCCCGATTCAATACATCGTCCTCCTGCCGACTTGCCTCCATGGGTCTATTGCTGCCTCGGGCACCTTATGGCCGTTCTGCTGGGAGTCAAAGATTTTCGAATCGGACGAAAAACTGATAGTGAATTGTAACGTTCAGGGCCACCTAATGACGATGGATCACTCAAATTGCGTCCCGATTCAATACATCGTCCTTCAGCAGACTTGTCTCCATGGGTCTATTGCTGCCTCGGGCACCTTATGGCCGTTCTGCTGTGAGTCAAAGATTTTCGAATCGGACGAAGAACTGATAGTGAATTGTAACTTTCAGGGCCACATAATGACGATGGATCACTCAAATTGCGTCCCGATTCAAAACATCGTCCTCCAGCCGACTTGTCGCCATGGGTCTATTGCTGCCTCGGGCACCTTATGGCCGTTCTGCTGTGTCAAAAATTTTCGAATCGGACGAAAAACTGATAGTGAATTGTAACGTTCAGGGCCTCCTAATGACGATGGAACACTCAAATTGCGTCCCGATTCAATACATCGTCCTCCAGCCGACTTGTCTCCATGTCCGTTATGCTGTGAGTCTAAATTATCGAATGGGACGAAAAACTGTTAGTGAATTGTAACGTTCAGGGCCACCTAATGACGATGGATCACTCAAATTGCGTCCCGATTCAATACATCGTCCTCCAGCAGACTTGTCTCCATGGGTCTATTGCTGCCTCGGGCACCTTATGGCCGTTCTGCTGTGAGTCAAAGATTTTCGAATCGGACGAAAAACTGATAGTGAATTGTAACGTTCAGGGCCTCCTAATGACGATGGAACACTCAAATTACGTCCCGATTCAATACATCGTCCTCCAGCCGACTTGTCTCCTTGTCCGTTATGCTGTGAGTCTAAATTATCGAATGGGACGGGAAACTGTTAGTGAATTGTAACGTTCAGGGCCACCTAATGACGATGGATCACTCAAATTGCGTCCCGATTCAATACATCGTCCTCCAGCAGATTTGTCTCCATGGGTCTATTGCTGCCTCGGGCACCTTATGGCCGTTCTGCTGTGAGTCAAAGATTTTCGAGTCGGACGAAAAACTGATAGTGAATTGTAACTTTCAGGGCCACGTAATGACGATGGATCACTCAAATTGCGTCCCGATTCAATACATCGTCCTCCAGCCGACTTGTCTCCATGGGTCTATTGCTGCCTCGGGCACCTTATGGCCGTTCTGCTGGGAGTCAAAGATTTTCGAATCGGACGAAAAACTGATAGTGAATTGTAACGTTCAGGGCCACCTAATGACGATGGATCACTCAAATTGCGTCCCGATTCAATACATCGTCCTTCAGCAGACTTGTCTCCATGGGTCTATTGCTGCCTCGGGCACCTTATGGCCGTTCTGCTGTGTCAAAAATTTTCGAATCGGACGAAAAACTGTTAGTGAATTGTAACGTTCAGGGCCTCCTAATGACGATTTAAGACTCAAATTGCGTCCCGATTCAATACATCGTCCTCCAGCCGACTTGTCTCCATGTCCGTTATGCTGTGAGTCTAAATTATCGAATGGGACGAAAAACTGTTAGTGAATTGTAACGTTCAGGGCCACCTGATGACGAAGGATCACTCAAATTGAGTCCCGATTCAATACATCGTCCTCCAGCCGACTTGTCTCCATGGGTCTATTGCTGCCTCGGGCACCTTATGGCCGTTCTGCTGTGAGTCAAAGATTTTCGAATCGGACGAAAAACTGATAGTGAATTGTAACTTTCAGGGCCACCTAATGACGATGGATCACTCAAATTGCGTCCCGATTCAATACATCGTCTTCCAGCCGACTTGTCTCCATGAGTCTATTGCTGCCTCGGGCACCTTATGGCCGTTCTGCTGTGAGTCACAGATTTTCGAATCGGACGAAAAACTGATAGTGAATTGTAACGTTCAGGGCCTCCTAATGACGATGGAACACTCAAATTGCGTCCCGATTCAATACATCGTCCTCCAGCCGACTTGTCTCCATGTCCGTTATGCTGTGAGTCTAAATTATCGAATGGGACGAAAAACTGTTAGTGATTTGTAACGTTCAGGGCCACCTAATGACGATGGATCACTCAAATTGCGTCCCGATTCAATACATCGTCCTGCAGCAGACTTGTCTCCATGGGACTATTGCTGCCTCGGGCACCTTATGGCCGTTCTGCTGTGAGTCAAAGATTTTCGAATCGGACGAAAAACTGATACTGAATTGTAACTTTCAGGGCCACGTAATGACGATGGATCACTCAAATTGCGTCCCGATTCAATACATCGTCCTCCTGCCGACTTGCCTCCATGGGTCTATTGCTGCCTCGGGCACCTTATGGCCGTTCTGCTGGGAGTCAAAGATTTTCGAATCGGACGAAAAACTGATAGTGAATTGTAACGTTCAGGGCCGCCTAATGACGATGGATCACTCAAATTGCGTCCCGATTCAATACATCGTCCTTCAGCAGACTTGTCTCCATGGGTCTATTGCTGCCTCGGGCACCTTATGGCCGTTCTGCTGTGAGTCAAAGATTTTCGAATCGGACGAAGAACTGATAGTGAATTGTAACTTTCAGGGCCACATAATGACGATGGATCACTCAAATTGCGTCCCGATTCAAAACATCGTCCTCCAGCCGACTTGTCGCCATGGGTCTATTGCTGCCTCGGGCACCTTATGGCCGTTCTGCTGTGTCAAAAATTTTCGAATCGGACGAAAAACTGATAGTGAATTGTAACGTTCAGGGCCTCCTAATGACGATGGAACACTCAAATTGCGTCCCGATTCAATACATCGTCCTCCAGCCGACTTGTCTCCATGTCCGTTATGCTGTGAGTCTAAATTATCGAATGGGACGAAAAACTGTTAGTGAATTGTAACGTTCAGGGCCACCTAATGACGATGGATCACTCAAATTGCGTCCCGATTCAATACATCGTCCTCCAGCAGACTTGTCTCCATGGGTCTATTGCTGCCTCGGGCACCTTATGGCCGTTCTGCTGTGAGTCAAAGATTTTCGAATCGGACGAAAAACTGATAGTGAATTGTAACGTTCAGGGCCTCCTAATGACGATGGAACACTCAAATTACGTCCCGATTCAATACATCGTCCTCCAGCCGACTTGTCTCCTTGTCCGTTATGCTGTGAGTCTAAATTATCGAATGGGACGGGAAACTGTTAGTGAATTGTAACGTTCAGGGCCACCTAATGACGATGGATCACTCAAATTGCGTCCCGATTCAATACATCGTCCTCTAGCAGACTTGTCTCCATGGGTCTATTGCTGCCTTGGGCACCTTATGGCCGTTCTGCTGTGAGTCAAAGATTTTCGAATCGGACGAAAAACTGATAGTGAATTGTAACTTTCAGGGCCACGTAATGACGATGGATCACTCAAATTGCGCCCCGATTCAATACATCGTCCTCCAGCCGACTTGTCTCCATGGGTGTATTGCTGCCTCGGGCACCTTATGGCCGTTCTGCTGGGAGTCAAAGATTTTCGAATCGGACGAAAAACTGATAGTGAATTGTAACTTTCAGGGCCACCTAATGACGATGGATCACTCAAATTGCGTCCCGATTCAATACATCGTCCTCCAGCAGACTTGTCTCCATGGGTCTATTGCTGCCTCGGGCACCTTATGGCCGTTCTGCTGTGAGTCAAAGATTTTCGAATCGGACGAAAAACTGATAGTGAATTGTAACTTTCAGGGCCACGTAATGACGATGGATCACTCAAATTGCGTCCCGATTCAATACATCGTCTTCCAGCCGACTTGTCTCCATGAGTCTATTGCTGCCTCGGGCACCTTATGGCCGTTCTGCTGTGAGTCAAAGATTTTCGAATCGGACGAAAAACTGATAGTGAATTGTAACGTTCAGGGCCTCCTAATGACGATGGAACACTCAAATTGCGTCCCGATTCAATACATCGTCCTCCAGCCGACTTGTCTCCATGTCCGTTATGCTGTGAGTCTAAATTATCGAATGGGACGAAAAACTGTTAGTGAATTGTAACGTTCAGGGCCACCTAATGACGATGGATCACTCAAATTGCGTCCCGATTCAATACATCGTCCTCCAGCAGACTTGTCTCCATGGGTCTATTGCTGCCTCGGGCACCTTATGGCCGTTCTGCTGTGAGTCAAAGATTTTCAAATCGGACGAAAAACTGATAGTGAATTGTAACTTTCAGGGCCACGTAATGACGATGGATCACTCAAATTGCGTCCCGATTCAATACATCGTCCTCCAGCCGACTTGTCTCCATGGGTCTATTGCTGCCTCGGGCACCTTATGGCCGTTCTGCTGGGAGTCAAAGATTTTCGAATCGGACGAAAAACTGTTAGTGAATTGTAACGTTCAGGGCCACCTAATGACGATGGTTCACTCAAATTGCGTCCCGATTCAATACATCGTCCTTCAGCAGACTTGTCTCCATGGGTCTATTGCTGCCTCGGGCACCTTATGGCCGTTCTGCTGTGTCAAAAATTTTCGAATCCGACGAAAAACTGTTAGTGAATTGTAACGTTCAGGGCCTCCTAATGACGATGGAACACTCAAATTGCGTCCCGATTTAATACATCGTCCTCCAGCCGACTTGTCTCCATGTCCGTTATGCTGTGAGTCTAAATTATTGAATGGAACGAAAAACTGTTAGTGAATTGTAACGTTCAGGGCCACCCAATGACGATGGATCACTCAAAATGAGTCCCGATTCAATACATCGTCCTCCAGCAGACTTGTCTCCATGGGTCTATTGCTGCCTCGGGCACCTAATGGCCGTTCTGCTGTGAGTCAAAGATTTTCGAATCGGACGAAAAACTGATAGTGAATTGTAACTTTCAGGGCCACCTAATGACGATGGATCACTCAAATTGCGTCCCGATTCAAAACATCGTCTTCCAGCCGACTTGTCTCCATGAGTCTATTGCTGCCTCGGGCACCTTATGGCCGTTCTGCTGTGAGTCAAAGATTTTCGAATCGGACGAAAAACTGATAGTGAATTGTAACGTTCAGGGCCTCCTAATGACGATGGAACACTCAAATTGCGTCCCGATTCAATACATCGTCCTCCAGCCGACTTGTCTCCATGTCCGTTATGCTGTGAGTCTAAATTATCGAATGGGACGAAAAACTGTTAGTGAATTGTAACGTTCAGGGCCACCTAATGACGATGGATCACTCAAATTGCGTCCCGATTCAATACATCGTCCTCCAGCAGACTTGTCTCCATGGGTCTATTGCTGCCTCGGGCACTTTATGGCCGTTCTGCTGTGAGTCAATGATTTTCGAATCGGACGAAAAACTGATACTGAATTGTAACTTTCAGGGCCACGTAATGACGATGGATCACTCAAATTGCGTCCGGATTCAATACATCGTCCTCCAGCCGACTTGTCGCCATGGGTCTATTGCTGCCTCGGGCACCTTATGGCCGTTCTGCTGTGTCAAAAATTTTCGAATCGGACGAAAAACTGATAGTGAATTGTAACGTTCAGGGCCTCCTAATGACGATGGAACACTCAAATTGCGTCCCGATTCAATACATCGTCCTCCAGCCGACTTGTCCCCATGTCCGTTATGCTGTGAGTCTAAATTATCGAATGGGACGAAAAACTGTTAGTGAATTGTAACGTTCAGGGCCACCTAATGACGATGGATCACTCAAATTGCGTCCCGATTCAATACATCGTCCTCCAGCAGACTTGTCTCCATGGGTCTATTGCTGCCTCGGGCACCTTATGGCCGTTCTGCTGTGAGTCAAAGATTTTCGAATCGGAGGAAAAACTGATAGTGAATTGTAACTTTCAGGGCCACGTAATGACGGTGGATCACTCAAATTGCGCCCCGATTCAATACATCGTCTTCCAGCCGACTTGTCTCCATGAGTCTATTGCTGCCTCGGGCACCTTATGGCCGTGCTGCTGTGAGTCAAAGATTTTCGAATCGGACGAAAAACTGATAGTGAATTGTAACGTTCAGGGCCTCCTAATGACGATGGAACACTCAAATTACGTCCCGATTCAATACATCGTCCTCCAGCCGACTTGTCTCCATGTCCGTTATGCTGTGAGTCTAAATTATCGAATGGGACGAAAAACTGTTAGTGAATTGTAACGTTCAGGGCCACCTAATGACGATGGATCACTCAAATTGCGTCCCGATTCAATACATCGTCCTCCAGCAGACTTGTCACCATGGGTCTATTGCTGCCTCGGGCACCTTATGGCCGTTCTGCTTTGAGTCAATGATTTTCGAATCGGACGAAAAACTGATAGTGAATTGTAACGTTCAGGGCCTCCTAATGATGATGGAACACTCAAATTGCGTCCCGATTCAATACATCGTCCTCCAGCAGACTTGTCTTCATGGGTCTATTGCTGATTCGGGCACCTTATGGCCGTTCTGCGGTGAGTCAAAGATTTTGGAATCGGACGAAAAACTGATAGTGATTTGTAACGTTCAGGGCCACCTAATGACGATGGATCACTCAAATTGCGTCCCGATTCAATACATCGTCCTCCAGCAGATTTGTCTCCATGGGTCTATTGCTGCCTCGGGCACCTTATGGCCGTTCTGCTGTGAGTCAAAGATTTTCGAGTCGGACGAAAAACTGATAGTGAATTGTAACTTTCAGGGCCACGTAATGACGATGGATCACTCAAATTGCGTCCCGATTCAATACATCGTCCTCCAGGCGACTTGTCTCCTTGTCCGTTATGCTGTGAGTCTAAATTATCGAATGGGACGGGAAACTGTTAGTGAATTGTAACGTTCAGGGCCACCTAATGACGATGGATCACTCAAATTGCGTCCCGATTCAATACATCGTCCTCCAGCAGATTTGTCTCCATGGGTCTATTGCTGCCTCGGGCACCTTATGGCCGTTCTGCTGTGAGTCAAAGATTTTCGAGTCGGACGAAAAACTGATAGTGAATTGTAACTTTCAGGGCCACGTAATGACGATGGATCACTCAAATTGCGTCCCGATTCAATACATCGTCCTCCAGCCGACTTGTCTCCATGGGTCTATTGCTGCCTCGGGCACCTTATGGCCGTTCTGCTGGGAGTCAAAGATTTTCGAATCGGACGAAAAACTGATAGTGAATTGTAACGTTCAGGGCCACCTAATGACGATGGATCACTCAAATTGCGTCCCGATTCAATACATCGTCCTTCAGCAGACTTGTCTCCATGGGTCTATTGCTGCCTCGGGCACCTTATGGCCGTTCTGCTGTGTCAAAAATTTTCGAATCGGACGAAAAACTGTTAGTGAATTGTAACGTTCAGGGCCTCCTAATGACGATTTAAGACTCAAATTGCGTCCCGATTCAATACATCGTCCTCCAGCCGACTTGTCTCCATGTCCGTTATGCTGTGAGTCTAAATTATCGAATGGGACGAAAAACTGTTAGTGAATTGTAACGTTCAGGGCCACCTGATGACGATGGATCACTCAAATTGAGTCCCGATTCAATACATCGTCCTCCAGCCGACTTGTCTCCATGGGTCTATTGCTGCCTCGGGCACCTTATGGCCGTTCTGCTGTGAGTCAAAGATTTTCGAATCGGACGAAAAACTGATAGTGAATTGTAACTTTCAGGGCCACCTAATGACGATGGATCACTCAAATTGCGTCCCGATTCAATACATCGTCTTCCAGCCGACTTGTCTCCATGAGTCTATTGCTGCCTCGGGCACCTTATGGCCGTTCTGCTGTGAGTCACAGATTTTCGAATCGGACGAAAAACTGATAGTGAATTGTAACGTTCAGGGCCTCCTAATGACGATGGAACACTCAAATTGCGTCCCGATTCAATACATCGTCCTCCAGCCGACTTGTCTCCATGTCCGTTATGCTGTGAGTCTAAATTATCGAATGGGACGAAAAACTGTTAGTGATTTGTAACGTTCAGGGCCACCTAATGACGATGGATCACTCAAATTGCGTCCCGATTCAATACATCGTCCTGCAGCAGACTTGTCTCCATGGGACTATTGCTGCCTCGGGCACCTTATGGCCGTTCTGCTGTGAGTCAAAGATTTTCGAATCGGACGAAAAACTGATACTGAATTGTAACTTTCAGGGCCACGTAATGACGATGGATCACTCAAATTGCGTCCCGATTCAATACATCGTCCTCCTGCCGACTTGCCTCCATGGGTCTATTGCTGCCTCGGGCACCTTATGGCCGTTCTGCTGGGAGTCAAAGATTTTCGAATCGGACGAAAAACTGATAGTGAATTGTAACGTTCAGGGCCGCCTAATGACGATGGATCACTCAAATTGCGTCCCGATTCAATACATCGTCCTTCAGCAGACTTGTCTCCATGGGTCTATTGCTGCCTCGGGCACCTTATGGCCGTTCTGCTGTGAGTCAAAGATTTTCGAATCGGACGAAGAACTGATAGTGAATTGTAACTTTCAGGGCCACATAATGACGATGGATCACTCAAATTGCGTCCCGATTCAAAACATCGTCCTCCAGCCGACTTGTCGCCATGGGTCTATTGCTGCCTCGGGCACCTTATGGCCGTTCTGCTGTGTCAAAAATTTTCGAATCGGACGAAAAACTGATAGTGAATTGTAACGTTCAGGGCCTCCTAATGACGATGGAACACTCAAATTGCGTCCCGATTCAATACATCGTCCTCCAGCCGACTTGTCTCCATGTCCGTTATGCTGTGAGTCTAAATTATCGAATGGGACGAAAAACTGTTAGTGAATTGTAACGTTCAGGGCCACCTAATGACGATGGATCACTCAAATTGCGTCCCGATTCAATACATCGTCCTCCAGCAGACTTGTCTCCATGGGTCTATTGCTGCCTCGGGCACCTTATGGCCGTTCTGCTGTGAGTCAAAGATTTTCGAATCGGACGAAAAACTGATAGTGAATTGTAACGTTCAGGGCCTCCTAATGACGATGGAACACTCAAATTACGTCCCGATTCAATACATCGTCCTCCAGCCGACTTGTCTCCTTGTCCGTTATGCTGTGAGTCTAAATTATCGAATGGGACGGGAAACTGTTAGTGAATTGTAACGTTCAGGGCCACCTAATGACGATGGATCACTCAAATTGCGTCCCGATTCAATACATCGTCCTCTAGCAGACTTGTCTCCATGGGTCTATTGCTGCCTTGGGCACCTTATGGCCGTTCTGCTGTGAGTCAAAGATTTTCGAATCGGACGAAAAACTGATAGTGAATTGTAACTTTCAGGGCCACGTAATGACGATGGATCACTCAAATTGCGCCCCGATTCAATACATCGTCCTCCAGCCGACTTGTCTCCATGGGTGTATTGCTGCCTCGGGCACCTTATGGCCGTTCTGCTGGGAGTCAAAGATTTTCGAATCGGACGAAAAACTGATAGTGAATTGTAACTTTCAGGGCCACCTAATGACGATGGATCACTCAAATTGCGTCCCGATTCAATACATCGTCCTCCAGCAGACTTGTCTCCATGGGTCTATTGCTGCCTCGGGCACCTTATGGCCGTTCTGCTGTGAGTCAAAGATTTTCGAATCGGACGAAAAACTGATAGTGAATTGTAACTTTCAGGGCCACGTAATGACGATGGATCACTCAAATTGCGTCCCGATTCAATACATCGTCTTCCAGCCGACTTGTCTCCATGAGTCTATTGCTGCCTCGGGCACCTTATGGCCGTTCTGCTGTGAGTCAAAGATTTTCGAATCGGACGAAAAACTGATAGTGAATTGTAACGTTCAGGGCCTCCTAATGACGATGGAACACTCAAATTGCGTCCCGATTCAATACATCGTCCTCCAGCCGACTTGTCTCCATGTCCGTTATGCTGTGAGTCTAAATTATCGAATGGGACGAAAAACTGTTAGTGAATTGTAACGTTCAGGGCCACCTAATGACGATGGATCACTCAAATTGCGTCCCGATTCAATACATCGTCCTCCAGCAGACTTGTCTCCATGGGTCTATTGCTGCCTCGGGCACCTTATGGCCGTTCTGCTGTGAGTCAAAGATTTTCGAATCGGACGAAAAACTGATAGTGAATTAAAACTTTCAGGGCCACGTAATGACGATGGATCACTCAAATTGCGTCCCGATTCAATACATCGTCCTCCAGCCGACTTGTCTCCATGGGTCTATTGCTGCCTCGGGCACCTTATGGCCGTTCTGCTGGGAGTCAAAGATTTTCGAATCGGACGAAAAACTGTTAGTGAATTGTAACGTTCAGGGCCACCTAATGACGATGGTTCACTCAAATTGCGTCCCGATTCAATACATCGTCCTTCAGCAGACTTGTCTCCATGGGTCTATTGCTGCCTCGGGCACCTTATGGCCGTTCTGCTGTGTCAAAAATTTTCGAATCCGACGAAAAACTGTTAGTGAATTGTAACGTTCAGGGCCTCCTAATGACGATGGAACACTCAAATTGCGTCCCGATTTAATACATCGTCCTCCAGCCGACTTGTCTCCATGTCCGTTATGCTGTGAGTCTAAATTATTGAATGGAACGAAAAACTGTTAGTGAATTGTAACGTTCAGGGCCACCCAATGACGATGGATCACTCAAAATGAGTCCCGATTCAATACATCGTCCTCCAGCAGACTTGTCTCCATGGGTCTATTGCTGCCTCGGGCACCTAATGGCCGTTCTGCTGTGAGTCAAAGATTTTCGAATCGGACGAAAAACTGATAGTGAATTGTAACTTTCAGGGCCACCTAATGACGATGGATCACTCAAATTGCGTCCCGATTCAAAACATCGTCTTCCAGCCGACTTGTCTCCATGAGTCTATTGCTGCCTCGGGCACCTTATGGCCGTTCTGCTGTGAGTCAAAGATTTTCGAATCGGACGAAAAACTGATAGTGAATTGTAACGTTCAGGGCCTCCTAATGACGATGGAACACTCAAATTGCGTCCCGATTCAATACATCGTCCTCCAGCCGACTTGTCTCCATGTCCGTTATGCTGTGAGTCTAAATTATCGAATGGGACGAAAAACTGTTAGTGAATTGTAACGTTCAGGGCCACCTAATGACGATGGATCACTCAAATTGCGTCCCGATTCAATACATCGTCCTCCAGCAGACTTGTCTCCATGGGTCTATTGCTGCCTCGGGCACTTTATGGCCGTTCTGCTGTGAGTCAATGATTTTCGAATCGGACGAAAAACTGATACTGAATTGTAACTTTCAGGGCCACGTAATGACGATGGATCACTCAAATTGCGTCCGGATTCAATACATCGTCCTCCAGCCGACTTGTCGCCATGGGTCTATTGCTGCCTCGGGCACCTTATGGCCGTTCTGCTGTGTCAAAAATTTTCGAATCGGACGAAAAACTGATAGTGAATTGTAACGTTCAGGGCCTCCTAATGACGATGGAACACTCAAATTGCGTCCCGATTCAATACATCGTCCTCCAGCCGACTTGTCCCCATGTCCGTTATGCTGTGAGTCTAAATTATCGAATGGGACGAAAAACTGTTAGTGAATTGTAACGTTCAGGGCCACCTAATGACGATGGATCACTCAAATTGCGTCCCGATTCAATACATCGTCCTCCAGCAGACTTGTCTCCATGGGTCTATTGCTGCCTCGGGCACCTTATGGCCGTTCTGCTGTGAGTCAAAGATTTTCGAATCGGAGGAAAAACTGATAGTGAATTGTAACTTTCAGGGCCACGTAATGACGGTGGATCACTCAAATTGCGCCCCGATTCAATACATCGTCTTCCAGCCGACTTGTCTCCATGAGTCTATTGCTGCCTCGGGCACCTTATGGCCGTGCTGCTGTGAGTCAAAGATTTTCGAATCGGACGAAAAACTGATAGTGAATTGTAACGTTCAGGGCCTCCTAATGACGATGGAACACTCAAATTACGTCCCGATTCAATACATCGTCCTCCAGCCGACTTGTCTCCATGTCCGTTATGCTGTGAGTCTAAATTATCGAATGGGACGAAAAACTGTTAGTGAATTGTAACGTTCAGGGCCACCTAATGACGATGGATCACTCAAATTGCGTCCCGATTCAATACATCGTCCTCCAGCAGACTTGTCACCATGGGTCTATTGCTGCCTCGGGCACCTTATGGCCGTTCTGCTGTGAGTCAAAGATTTTCGAATCGGACGAAAAACTGATAGTGAATTGTAACGTTCAGGGCCTCCTAATGATGATGGAACACTCAAATTGCGTCCCGATTCAATACATCGTCCTCCAGCAGACTTGTCTTCATGGGTCTATTGCTGCCTCGGGCACCTTATGGCCGTTCTGCGGTGAGTCAAAGATTTTGGAATCGGACGAAAAACTGATAGTGATTTGTAACGTTCAGGGCCACCTAATGACGATGGATCACTCAAATTGCGTCCCGATTCAATACATCGTCCTCCAGCCGACTTGTTTCCATTGGTCTATTGCTGCCTCGGGCACCTTATGGCCGTTCTGCTGTGAGTCAAAGATTTTCGAATCGGACGAAAAACTGATAGTGAATTGTAACGTTCAGGGCAACATAATGACGATGGATCACTCAAATTGCGTCACGATTCAATACATCGTCCTCCAGCAGACTTGTCTCCATGGGTCTATTGCTGCCTCGGGCACCTTATGGCCGTTCTGCTGTGAGTCAAAGTTTTTCGAATCTCACGAAAAACTGATAGTGAATTGTAACATTCAGGGCCACGTAATGACGATGGATCACTCAAATTGCGTCCCGATTCAATACATCGTCCTCCAGCCGACTTGTCTCCATGGGTCTATTGCTGCCTCGGGCACCTTATGGCCGTTCTGCTGGGAGTCAAAGATTTTCGAATCGGACGAAAAACTGATAGTGAATTGTAACGTTCAGGGCCACCTAATGACGATGGATCACTCAAATTGCGTCCCGATTCAATACATCCTCCTCCAGCAGACTTGTCTCCATGGGTCTATTGCTGCCTCGGGCACCTTATGGCCGTTCTGCTGTGAGTCAAAGATTTTCGAATCTGACGAAAAACTGATAGTGAATTGTAACATTCAGGGCCACGTAATGACGATGGATCACTCAAATTGCGTCCCCATTCAATACATCGTCCTCCAGCCGACTTGTCTCCATGGCCGTTATGCTGTGAGTCTAAATTATCGAATGGGACGAAAAACTGTTTGTGAATTGTAACATTCAGGGCCACCTAATGACGATGGATCACTCAAATTGCGTCCCGATTCAATACATCGTCCTCCAGCCGACTTGTCTCCATGGGTCTATTGCTGCCTCGGGCACCTTATGGCCGTTCTGCTAGGAGTCAAAGATTTTCGAATCGGACGAAAAACTGATAGTGAATTGCAACGTTCAGGGCCACCTAATGACGATTGATCACTCAAATTGTGTCCCGATTCAATACATCCTCCTCCAGCAGACTTGTCTCCATGGGTCTATTGCTGCCTCGGGCACCTTATGGCCGTTCTGCTGTGAGTCAAAGATTTTCGAATCTGACGAAAATCTGATAGTGAATTGTAACATTCAGGGCCACCTAATGACGATGGATAACTCAAATTGCGTCCCGATTGAATACATCGTCTTCCAGCCGACTTGTCTCCATGAGTCTATTGCTGCCTCGGGCACCTTATGGCCGTTCTGCTGTGAGTAAAGATTTTCGAATCGGACGAAAAACTGATAGTGAATTTTAACGTTCAGGGGCCACCTAATGACGATGGATCACTCAAATTGCGTACCGATTCAATACATCGTCCTCCAGCAGACTTGTCTCCATGGGTCTATTGCTGCTTCGGGCACCTTATGGCCGTTCTGCCGTGAGTCAAAGATTTTCGAATCGGACGAAAAACTGATAGGGAATTGTAACTTTCAGGGCCACCTAATGACGATGGATCACTCAAATTGCGTCCCGATTCAATACATCGTCCTCCAGCCGACTTGTCTCCATGGGTCTATTGCTGCCTCGGGCACCTTGTGGTCGTTCTGCTGTGAGTCAAAGATTTTCGAATCGGACGAAAAACTGATAGTGAATTGTAACGTTCAGGGCCTCCTAATGACGATGGAACACACAAATTGCGTCCCGATTCAATACATCGTCCTCCAGCAGACTTGTCTCCATGGGTCTATTGCTGCCTCGGGCACCTTATGGCAGTTCTGCTGTGAGTCAAAGATTTTCGAATCGGACGTAAAACTGATAGTGAATTGTAACGTTCAGAGCCACCTAATGACGATGGATCACTCAAATTGAGTCCCGATTCAATACATCGTCCTCCAGCAGACCTGTCTCCATGGGTCTATTGCTGCCTCGGGCACCTTATGGCCGTTCTGCTGTGAGTCAAAGATTTTCGAATCGGACGAAAAACTGATAGGGAATTGTAACATTCAGGGCCACGTAATGACGATGGATCACTCAAATTGCGTCCCGATTCAATACATCGTCCTCCAGCCGACTTGTCTTCATGTGTCTATTGCTGCCTCGGGCACCTTATGGCCGTTCTGCTGTGAGTCAAAGATTTTGGAATCGGACGAAAAACTGATAGTGAATTGTAACGTTCAGGGCCACCTAATGACGATGGATCACTCAAATTGCGTCCCGATTCAATACATCGTCCTCCAGCAGACTTGTCTCCATGGGTCTATTGCTGCCTCGGGCACCTTAGGCCGTTCTGCTGTGAGTCAAAGATTTTCGAATCGGACGAAAAACTGATAGTGAATTGTAACGTTCAGGGCCACCTAATGACGATGGATCACTCAAATTGCGTCCCGATTCAATACATCGTCCTCCAGCAGACTTGTCTCTATGGGTCTATTGCTGCCTCCGGCACCTTATGGCCGTTCTGCTGTGAGTAAAGATTTTCGAATCGGACGAAAATCTGGTAGTGAATTGTAACGTTCAGGGCCTCCTAATGCCGATGGAACACTCAAATTGCGTCCCGATTCAATACCTCGTCCTAGAGCAGACTTGTCTCCATGGGTCTATTGCTGCCTCGGGCACCTTATGGCCCTTCTGCTGAGTGTCTAGATTATCGAATGGGACGAAAAACTGATAGTGAATTGTAACGTACAGGGGCCACCTAATGACGATGGATCACTCAAATTGCGTACCGATTCAATACATCGTCCTCCAGCCGACTTGACTCCATGGGTCTATTGCTGCCTCGGGCACCTTATGGCCGTTCGGCTGTGAGTCAAAGATTTTCGAATCGGACGAAAAACTGATAGGGAATTGTAACTTTCAGGGCCACCTAATGACGATGGATCACTCAAATTGCGTCCCGATTCAATACATCGTCCTCCAGCCGAATTGTCTCCATGGGTCTATTGCTGCCTCGGGCACCTTATGGTCGTTCTGCTGTGAGTCAAAGATTTTCGAATCGGACGAAAAACTGATAGTGAATTGTAACGTTCAGGGCCTCCTAATGACGATGGAACACTCAAATTGCGTCCCGATTCAATACATCGTCCTCCAGCAGACTTGTCTCCATGGGTCTATTGCTGCCTCGGGCACCTTATGGCAGTTCTGATGTGAGTCAAAGATTTTCGAATCGGACGAAAAACTGATAGTGAATTGTAACGTTCAGAGCCACCTAATGACGATGGATCACTCAAATTGCGTCCCGATTCAATACATCGTCCTCCAGCAGACCTGTCTCCATGGGTCTATTGCTGCCTCGGGCACCTTATGGCCGTTCTGCTGTGAGTCAAAGATTTTCGAATCGGACGAAAAACTGATAAAGAATTGTAACATTCAGGGCCACCTAATGACGATGGATCACTCAAATTGAGTCCCGATTCAATACATCGTCCTCCAGCCGACTTGTCTTCATGTGTCTATTGCTGCCTCGGGCACCTTATGGCCGTTCTGCTGTGAGTCAAAGATTTTGGAATCGGACGAAAAACTGATAGTGAATTGTAACGTTCAGGGCCACCTAATGACGATGGATCACTCAAACTGCGTCCCGATTCAATACATCCTCTTCCAGCAGACTTGTCTCCATGGGTCTATTGCTGCCTCGGGCACCTTATGGCCGTTCTGCTGTGAGTCAAAGATTTTCGAATCGGACGAAAAACTGATAGTGAATTGTAACGTTCAGGGCCACCTAATGACGATGGATCACTCAAATTGCGTCCCGATTCAATACATCGTCCTCCAGCAGACTTGTCTCTATGGGTCTATTGCTGCCTCGGGCACCTTATGGCCGTTCTGCTGTGAGTCAAAGATTTTCGAATCTGACGAAAAACTGATAGTGAATTGTAACGTTCAGGGCCACCTAATGACGATGGAACACTCAAATTGCGTCCCGATTCAATACATCGTCCTCCAGCCGACTTGTCTCCATGGACGTTATGCTGTGAGTCTAAATTATCGAATGGGACGAAAAACTGATAGTGAATTGTAACGTTCAGGGCCACCCAATGACGATGGATCACTAAAATTGCGACCCGATTCAATACATCGTCCTTCAGCAGACTTGTCTCCATGGGTCTATTGCTGCCTCGGGCACCTTATGGCCGTTCTGCAGTGAGTCAAAGATTTTCGAATCGGACGAAGAACTGATAGTGAATTGTAACTTTCAGGGCCACCTAATGACGATGGATCACTCAAATTGCGTCCCGATTCAATACATCGTCTTCCAGCCGACTTGTCTCCATGGGTCTATTGCTGCCTCCGGCACCTTATGGCCGTTCTACTGTGTCAAAAATTTTCGAATCGGACGAAAAACTGATAGTGAATTGTAACGTTCAGGGCCTCCTAATGACGATGGAACACTCAAATTGCGTCCCGATTCAATACATCGTCCTCCAGCCGACTACTCTCCATGGGTCTATTGCTGCCTCGGGCATCTTATGGCCGTTCTGCTGGGAGTCAAAGATTTTCGAATCGGACGAAAAACTGATAGTGAATTGTAACGTTCAGAGCCACCTAATGACGATGGATCACTCAAATTGCGTCCCGATTCAATACATCCTCCTCCAGCAGACTTGTCTCCATGGGTCTATTGCTGCCTCGGGCACCTTATGGCCGTTCTGCTGTGAGTCAAAGATTTTCGAATCTGACGAAAAACTGATAGTGAATTGTAACATTCAGGGCCACCTAATGACGATGGATCTCTCAAATTGCGTCTCGATTCAGTACATCGTCCTCCAGCCGACTTGGTCCGCCGCTCGTGGTCTCGCGGTAGCGTTCTCGCTTCCCGAGCACGGGGTCCCGGGTTCGATTCCCGGCGGGGTCAGGGATTTTCACCTGCCTCGAGATGACTGGGTGTTTGTGTTGTCCTCATCATTTCATCATCATCCAGGAAAGTGGCGAAATTGGACTGAGCAAAAGATTGGGTAATTGTACGGGCGCTGATAACCACGCAGTTGAGCGCCCCACAAACCAAACATCATCATCATCCAGCCGACTTGTCTCCATGGGTCTATTGCTGCCTCGGGCACCTTATGGCCGTTCTGCTGTGTCAAAGATTTTCGAATCGGACGAAAAACTGATAGTGAATTGTAACAATCAGGGCCTCCTAATGACGATGGAACACTCAAATTGCGTCCCCATTCAATACATCGTCCTCCAGCCGACTTGTCTCCATGGCCGTTATGCTGTGAGTCTAATTTATCGAATGGGACGAAAAACTGTTTGTGAATTGTAACGTTCAGGGCCACCTAATGACGATGGATCACTCAAATTGCGTCCCGATTCAATACATCGTCCTCCAGCCGACTTGTCTCCATGGGTCTATTGCTGCCTCGGGCACCTTATGGCCGTTCTGCTGTGAGTCAAAGATTTTCGTATCGGACGAAAAACTGATAGTGAATTGTAACGTTCAGGGCCACCTAATGACGATGGATCACTCAAATTGCGTCCCGATTCAATACATCGTCCTCCAGCAGACTTGTCTCTATGGGTCTATTGCTGCCTGGGGTACCTTATGGCCGTTCTGCTGTGAGTCAAAGATTTTCGAATCTGACGAAAAACTGATAGTGAATTGTAACGTTCAGGTCCACCTAATGACGATGGAACACTCAAATTGCGTCCCGATTCAATACATCGTCCTCGAGCCGACTTGTCTCCATGGACGTTATGCTGTGAGTCTAAATTATCGACTGGGACGAAAAACTGATAGTGAATTGTAACGTTCAGGGCCACCTAATGACGATGGATCACTAAAATTGCGACGCGATTCAATACATCGTCCTTCAGCAGACTTGTCTCCATGGGTCTATTGCTGCGTCGGGCACCTTATGGCCGTTCTGCTGTGAGTCAAAGATTTTCGAATCGGACGAAGAACTGATAGTGAATTGTAACTTTCAGGGCCACCTAATGACGATGGATCACTCAAATTGCGTCCCGATTCAATACATCGTCTTCCAGCCGACTTGTCTCCATGGGTCTATTGCTGCCTCCGGCACCTTATGGCCGTTCTGCTGTGTCAAAAATTTTCGAATCGGACGAAAAACTGATAGTGAATTGTAACGTTCAGGGCCTCCTAATGACGATGGAACACTCAAATTGCGTCCCGATTCGATACATCGTCCTCCAGCCGACTGGTCTCCATGTCCGTTATGCTGTGAGTCTAAATTATCGAATGGGACGAAAAACTGTTAGTGAATTGTAACGTTAAGGGCCACCTAATGACGATGGATCACTCAAATTGCGTCCCGATTCAATACATCGTCCTCCAGCAGACTTGTCTCCATGGGTCTATTGCTGCCTCGGGCACCTTATGGCCGTTCTGCTGTGTCAAAAATTTTCGAATCGGACGAAAAACTGATAGTGAATTGTAACGTTCAGGGCCTCCTAATGACGATGGAACACTCAAATTGCGTCCCGATTCAATACATCGTCCTCCAGCCGACTTGTCTCCATGTCCGTTATGCTGTGAGTCTAAATTATCGAATGGGACGAAAAACTGTTAGTGAATTGTAACGTTCAGGGCCACCTAATGACGATGGATCACTCAAATTGCGTCCCGATTCAATACATCGTCCTCCAGCCGACTTGTCTCCATTGGTCTATTGCTGCCTCGGGCACCTTATGGCCGTTCTGCTGTGAATCAAAGATTTTCGAATCGGACGAAAAACTGATAGTGAATTGTAACGTTCAGGGCCACATAATGACGATGGATCACTCAAATTGCGTCCCGATTCAATACATCGTCCTCCAGCAGACTTGTCTCCATGGGTCTATTGCTGCCTCGGGCACCTTATGGCCGTTCTGCTGTGAGTCAAAGTTTTTCGAATCTCACGAAAAACTGATAGTGAATTGTAACATTCAGGGCCACGTAATGACGATGGATCACTCAAATTGCGTCCCGATTCAATAAATCGTCCTCCAGCCGACTTGTCTCCATGGGTCTATTGCTGCCTCGGGCACCATATGGCCGTTCTGCTGGGAGTCAAAGATTTTCGAATCGGACGAAAAACTGATAGTGAATTGTAACGTTCAGGGCCACCTAATGACGATGGATCACTCAAATTGCGTCCCGATTCAATACATCCTCCTCCAGCAAACTTGTCTCCATGGGTCTATTGCTGCCTCGGGCACCTTATGGCCGTTCTGCTGTGAGTCAAAGATTTTCGAATCTGACGAAAAACTGATAGTGAATTGTAACATTCAGGGCCACCTAATGACGATGGATCTCTCAAATTGCGTCTCGATTCAGTACATCGTCCTCCAGCCGACTTGTCTCCATGAGTCTATTGCTGCCTCGGGCACCTTATGGCCGTTCTGCTGTGTCAAAGATTTTCGAATCGGACGAAAAACTGATAGTGAATTGTAACAATCAGGGCCTCCTAATGACGATGGAACACTCAAATTGCGTCCCCATTCAATACATCGTCCTCCAGCCGACTTGTCTCCATGGCCGTTATGCTGTGAGTCTAAATTATCGAATGGGACGAAAAACTGTTTGTGAATTGTAACGTTCAGGGCCACCTAATGACGATGGATCACTCAAATTGCGTCCCGATTCAATACATCGTCCTCCAGCCGACTTGTCTCCATGGGTCTATTGCTGCCTCGGGCACCTTATGGCCGTTCTGCTGGGAGTCAAAGATTTTCGAATCGGACGAAAAACTGATAGTGAATTGTAACGTTCAGGGCCACCTAATGACGATGGATCACTCAAATTGCGTCCCGATTCAATACATCCTCCTCCAGCAGACTTGTCTCCATGGGTCTATTGCTGCCTCGGGCACCTTATGGCCGTTCTGCTGTGAGTCAAAGATTTTCGAATCTGACGAAAAACTGATAGTGAATTGTAACATTCAGGGCCACCTAATGACGATGGATAACTCAAATTGCGTCCCGATTGAATACATCGTCTTCCAGCCGACTTGTCTCCATGAGTCTATTGCTGTCTCGGGCACCTTATGGCCGTTCTGCTGTGAGTCAAAGATTTTCGAATCGGACGAAAAACTGATAGTGAATTGTAACGTTCAGGGCCACCTAATGACGATGGATCACTCAAATTGCGTCCCGATTCAATACATCGTCCTCCAGCAGACTTGTCTCCATGGGTCTATTGCTGCCTCGGGCACCTTATGGCCGTTCTGCTGTGAGTAAAGATTTTCGAATCGGACGAAAAACTGATAGTGAATTGTAACGTTCAGGGGCCACCTAATGACGATGGATCACTCAAATTGCGTACCGATTCAATACATCGTCCTCCAGCAGACTTGTCTCCATGGGTCTATTGCTGCTTCGGGCACCTTACGGCCGTTCTGCTGTGAGTCAAAGATTTTCGAATCGGACGAAAAACTGATAGGGAATTGTAACTTTCAGGGCCACCTAATGACGATGGATCACTCAAATTGCGTCCCGATTCAATACATCGTCCTCCAGCCGACTTGTCTCCATGGGTCTATTGCTGCCTCGGGCACCTTATGGTCGTTTTGCTGTGAGTCAAAGATTTTCGAATCGGACGAAAAACTGATAGTGAATTGTAACGTTCAGGGCCTCCTAATGACGATGGAACACTCAAATTGCGTCCCGATTCAATACATCGTCCTCCAGCAGACTTGTCTCCATGGGTCTATTGCTGCCTCGGGCACCTTATGGCAGTTCTGCTGTGAGTCAAAGATTTTCGAATCGGACGAAAAACTGATAGTGAATTGTAACGTTCAGAGCCACCTAATGACGATGGATCACTCAAATTGCGTCCCGATTCAATACATCGTCCTCCAGCAGACCTGTCTCCATGGGTCTATTGCTGCCTCGGGCACCTTATGGCCGTTCTGCTGTGAGTCAAAGATTTTCGAATCGGACGAAAAACTGATAGGGAATTGTAACATTCAGGGCCACGTAATGACGATGGAACACTCAAATTGCGTCCCGATTCAATACATCGTCCTCCAGCCGACTTGTCTTCATGGGTCTATTGCTGCCTCGGGCACCTTATGGCCGTTCTGCTGTGAGTCAAAGATTTTGGAATCGGACGAAAAACTGATAGTGAATTGTAACGTTCAGGGCCACCTAATGACGATGGATCACTCAAATTTCGTCCCGATTCAATACATCCTCTTCCAGCAGTTTTGTCTCCATGGGTCTATTGCTGCCTCGGGCACCTTATGGCCGTTCTGCTGTGAGTCAAAGATTTTCGAATCGGACGAAAAACTGATAGTGAATTGTAACGTTCAGGGCCACCTAATGACGATGGATCACTCAAATTGCGTCCCGATTCAATACATCGTCCTCCAGCAGACTTGTCTCCATGGGTCTATTGCTGCCTCGGGCACCTTATGGCCGTTCTGCTGTGAGTAAAGATTTTCGAATCGGACGAAAAACTGGTAGTGAATTGTAACGTTCAGGGCCTCCTAATGCCGATGGAACACTCAAATTGCGTCCCGATTCAATACCTCGTCCTAGAGCAGACTTGTCTCCATGGGTCTATTGCTGCCTCGGGCACCTTATAGTCGTTCTGCCGTGAGTATAGATTATCGAATGGGACGGAAAACTGATAGTTAATTGTAACATTCAGGGCCTCCTAATGACGATGGAACACTCAAATTGCGTCCCGATTCAATACATCGTTCTCCAGCCGACTTGTCTCCATGGGTCTATTGCTGCCTCGGGCACCTTATGGCCGTTCTGCTGAGTGTCTAGATTATCGAATGGGACAAAAAACTGATAGTGAATTGTAACGTTCAGGGGCCACCTAATGACGATGGATCACTCAAATTGCGTACCGATTCAATACATCGTCCTCCAGCAGACTTGTCTCCATGGGTCTATTGCTGCCTCGGGCACCTTACGGCAGTTCTGCTGTGAGTCAAAGATTTTCGAATCGGACGAAAAACTGATAGGGAATTGTAACTTTCAGGGCCACCTAATGACGATGGATCACTCAAATTGCGTCCCGATTCAATACATCGTCCTCCAGCCGACTTGTCTCCATGGGTCTATTGCTGCCTCGGGCACCTTATGGTCGTTCTGCTGTGAGTCAAAGATTTTCGAATCGGACGAAAAACTGATAGTGAATTGTAACGTTCAGGGCCTCCTAATGACGATGGAACACTCAAATTGCGTCCCGATTCAATACATCGTCCTCCAGCAGACTTGTCTCCATGGGTCTATTGCTGCCTCGGGCACCTTATGGCAGTTCTGCTGTGAGTCAAAGATTTTCGAATCGGACGAAAAACTGATAGTGAATTGTAACTTTCAGAGCCACCTAATGACGATGGATCACTCAAATTGCGTCCCGATTCAATACATCGTCCTCCAGCAGACCTGTCTCCATGGGTCTATTGCTGCCTCGGGCACCTTATGGCCGTTCTGCTGTGAGTCAAAGATTTTCGAATCGGACGAAAAACTGATAGTGAATTGTAACGTTCAGGGCCACCTAATGACGATGGATCACTCATATTGCGTCCCGATTCAATACATCGTCCTCCAGCAGACTTGTCTCTATGGGTCTATTGCTGCCTCCAGCACCTTATGTCCGTTCTGCTGTGAGTAAATATTTTCGAATCGGACGAAAAACTGGTAGTGAATTGTAACGTTCAGGGCCTCCTAATGCCGATGGAACACTCAAATTGCGTCCCGATTCAATACCTCGTCCTAGAGCAGACTTGTCTCCATGGGTCTATTGCTGCCTCGGGCACCTTATAGTCGTTCTGCCGTGAGTATAGATTATCGAATGGGACGGAAAACTGATAGTTAATTGTAACATTCAGGGCCTCCTAATGACGATGGAACACTCAAATTGCGTCCCGATTCAATACATCGTTCTCCAGCCGACTTGTCTCCATGGGTCTATTGCTGCCTCGGGCACCTTATGGCCGTTCTGCTGAGTGTCTAGATTATCGAATGGGACGAAAAACTGATAGTGAATTGTAACGTT
This sequence comes from Schistocerca cancellata, assembly GCF_023864275.1. Taxonomy (NCBI): domain Eukaryota; kingdom Metazoa; phylum Arthropoda; class Insecta; order Orthoptera; family Acrididae; genus Schistocerca; species Schistocerca cancellata. The sequence goes on along the minus strand of NC_064634.1, from coordinate 522,581,695 downwards.
CAGGGGCCACCTAATGACGATGGATCACTCAAATTGCGTCCCGATTCAATACATCGTCCTCCAGCCGACTTGTCTCCATGGACGTTATGCTGTGAGTCTAAATTATCGAATGGGACGAAAAACTGATAGTGAATTGTAACGTTCAGGGCCACCTAATGACGATGGATCACTAAAATTGCGACCCGATTCAATACATCGTCCTTCAGCAGACTTGTCTCCATGGGTCTATTGCTGCCTCGGGCACCTTATGGCTGTTCTGCTGTGAGTCAAAGATTTTCGAATCTGACGAAAAACTGATAGTGAACTGTAACGTTCAGGGCCACCTAATGACGATGGAACACTCAAATTGCGTCCCGATTCAATACATCGTCCTCCAGCCGACTTGTCTCCATGGACGTTATGCTGTGAGTCTAAATTATCGAATGGGACGAAAAACTGATAGTGAATTGTAACGTTCAGGGCCACCTAATGACGATGGATCACTAAAATTGCGACCCGATTCAATACATCGTCCTTCAGCAGACTTGTCTCCATGGGTCTATTGCTGCCTCGGGCACCTTATGGCCGTTATGCAGTGAGTCAAAGATTTTCGAATCGGACGAAGAACTGATAGTGAATTGTAACTTTCAGGGCCACCTAATGACGATGGATCACTCAAATTGCGTCCCGATTCAATACATCGTCTTCCAGCCGACTTGTCTCCATGGGTCTATTGCTGCCTCCGGCACCTTATGGCCGTTCTGCTGTGTCAAAAATTTTCGAATCGGACGAAAAACTGATAGTGAATTGTAACGTTCAGGGCCTCCTAATGACGATGGAACACTCAAATTGCGTCCCGATTCAATACATCGTCCTCCAGCCGACTGGTCTCCATGTCCGTTATGCTGTGAGTCTAAATTATCGAATGGGACGAAAAACTGTTAGTGAATTGTAACGTTCAGGGCCACCTAATGACGATGGATCACTCAAATTGCGTCCCGATTCAATACATCGTCCTCCAGCAGACTTGTCTCCATGGGTCTATTGCTGCCTCGGGCACCTTATGGCCGTTCTGCTGTGAGTCAAAGATTTTCGAATCGGACGAAAAACTGATAGTGAATTGTAACGTTCAGGGCCACATAATGACGATGGATCACTCAAATTGCGTCCCGATTCAATACATCGTCCTCCAGCAGACTTGTCTCCATGGGTCTATTGCTGCCTCGGGCACCTTATGGCCGTTCTGCTGTGAGTCAAAGTTTTTCGAATCTCACGAAAAACTGATAGTGAATTGTAACATTCAGGGCCACGTAATGACGATGGATTACTCAAATTGCGTCCCGATTCAATACATCGTCCTCCAGCCGACTTGTCTCCATGGGTCTATTGCTGCCTCGGGCACCTTATGGCCGTTCTGCTGGGAGTCAAAGATTTTCGAATCGGACGAAAAACTGATAGTGAATTGTAACGTTCAGGGCCACCTAATGACGATGGATCACTCAAATTGCGTCCCGATTCAATACATCCTCCTCCAGCAGACTTGTCTCCATGGGTCTATTGCTGCCTCGGGCACCTTATGGCCGTTCTGCTGTGAGTCAAAGATTTTCGAATCTGACGAAAAACTGATAGTGAATTGTAACATTCAGGGCCACCTAATGACGATGGATCTCTCAAATTGCGTCTCGATTCAGTACATCGTCCTCCAGCCGACTTGACTCCATGGGTCTATTGCTGCCTCGGGCACCTTATGGCCGTTCTGCTGTGTCAAAGATTTTCGAATCGGACGAAAAACTGATAGTGAATTGTAACAATCAGGGCCACCTAATGACGATGGAACACTCAAATTGCGTCCCCATTCAATACATCGTCCTCCAGCCGACTTGTCTCCATGGCCGTTATGCTGTGAGTCTAAATTATCGAATGGGACGAAAAACTGTTTGTGAATTGTAACGTTCAGGGCCAGCTAATGACGATGGATCACTCAAATTGCGTCCCGATTCAATACATCGTCCTCCAGCCGACTTGTCTCCATGGGTCTATTGCTGCCTCGGGCACCTTATGGCCGTTCTGCTGTGAGTCAAAGATTTTCGAATCGGACGAAAAACTGATAGTGAATTGTAACGTTCAGGGCCACCTAAAGACGATGGATCACTCAAATTGCGTCCCGATTCAATACATCGTCCTCCAGCAGACTTGTCTCTATGGGTCTATTGCTGCCTCGGGCACCTTATGGCCGTTCTGCTGTGAGTCAAAGATTTTCGAATCTGACGAAAAACTGATAGTGAATTGTAACGTTCAGGGCCACCTAATGACGATGGAACACTCAAATTGCGTCCCGATTCAATACATCGTCCTCCAGCCGACTTGTCTCCATGGACGTTATGCTGTGAGTCTAAATTATCGAATGGGACGAAAAACTGATAGTGAATTGTAACGTTCAGGGCCACCTAATGACGATGGATCACTAAAATTGCGACCCGATTCAATACATCGTCCTTCAGCAGACTTGTCTCCATGGGTCTATTGCTGCGTCGGGCACCTTATGGCCGTTCTGCTGTGAGTCAAAGATTTTCGAATCGGACGAAGAACTGATAGTGAATTGTAACTTTCAGGGCCACCTAATGACGATGGATCACTCAAATTGCGTCCCGATTCAATACATCGTCTTCCAGCCGACTTGTCTATATGGGTTTATTGCTGCCTCCGGCACCTAATGGCCGTTCTGCTGTGTCAAAAATTTTCGAATCGGACGAAAAACTGATAGTGAATTGTAACGTTCAGGGCCTCCTAATGACGATGGAACACTCAAATTGCGTCCCGATTCGATACATCGTCCTCCAGCCGACTGGTCTCCATGTCCGTTATGCTGTGAGTCTAAATTATCGAATGGGACGAAAAACTGTTAGTGAATTGTAACGTTCAGGGCCACCTAATGACGATGGATCACTCAAATTGCGTCCCGATTCAATACATCGTCCTCCAGCAGACTTGTCTCCATGGGTCTATTGCTGCCTCGGGCACCTTATGGCCGTTCTGCTGTGTCAAAAATTTTCGAATCGGACGAAAAACTGATAGTGAATTGTAACGTTCAGGGCCTCCTAATGACGATGGAACACTCAAATTGCGTCCCGATTCAATACATCGTCCTCCAGCCGACTTGTCTCCATGTCCGTTATGCTGTGAGTCTAAATTATCGAATGGGACGAAAAACTGTTAGTGAATTGTAACGTTCAGGGCCACCTAATGACGATGGATCACTCAAATTGCGTCCCGATTCAATACATCGTCCTCCAGCCGACTTGTCTCCATTGGTCTATTGCTGCCTCGGGCACCTTATGGCCGTTCTGCTGTGAGTCAAAGATTTTCGAATCGGACGAAAAACTGATAGTGAATTGTAACGTTCAGGGCCACATAATGACGATGGATCACTCAAATTGCGTCCCGATTCAATACATCGTCCTCCAGCAGACTTGTCTCCATGGGTCTATTGCTGCCTCGGGCACCTTATGGCCGTTCTGCTGTGAGTCAAAGTTTTTCGAATCTCACGAAAAACTGATAGTGAATTGTAACATTCAGGGCCACGTAATGACGATGGATCACTCAAATTGCGTCCCGATTCAATACATCGTCCTCCAGCCGACTTGTTTCCATGGGTCTATTGCTGCCTCGGGCACCTTATGGCCGTTCTGCTGGGAGTCAAAGATTTTCGAATCGGACGAAAAACAGATAGTGAATTGTAACGTTCAGGGCCACCTAATGACGATGGATCACTCAAATTGCGTCCCGATTCAATACATCGTCCTCCAGCAGACTTGTCTCTATGGGTCTATTGCTGCCTCGGGCACCTTATGGCCGTTCTGCTGTGAGTCAAAGATTTTCGAATCTGACGAAAAACTGATAGTGAATTGTAACGTTCAGGGCCACCTAATGACGATGGAACACTCAAATTGCGTCCCGATTCAATACATCGTCCTCCAGCCGACTTGTCTCCATGGACGTTATGCTGTGAGTCTAAATTATCGAATGGGACGAAAAACTGATAGTGAATTGTAACGTTCAGGGCCACCTAATGACGATGGATCACTAAAATTGCGACCCGATTCAATACATCGTCCTTCAGCAGACTTGTCTCCATGTGTCTATTGCTGCGTCGGGCACCTTATGGCCGTTCTGCTGTGAGTCAAAGATTTTCGAATCGGGCGAAGAACTGATAGTGAATTGTAACTTTCAGGGCCACCTAATGACGATGGATCACTCAAATTGCGTCCCGATTCAATACATCGTCTTCCAGCCGACTTGTCTCCATGGGTTTATTGCTGCCTCCGGCACCTAATTGCCGTTCTGCTGTGTGAAAAATTTTCGAATCGGACGAAAAACTGATAGTGAATTGTAACGTTCAGGGCCTCCTAATGACGATGGAACACTCAAATTGCGTCCCGATTCGATACATCGTCCTCCAGCCGACTGGTCTCCATGTCCGTTATGCTGTGAGTCTAAATTATCGAATGGGACGAAAAACTGTTAGTGAATTGTAACGTTCAGGGCCACCTAATGACGATGGATCACTCAAATTGCGTCCCGATTCAATACATCGTCCTCCAGCAGACTTGTCTCCATGGGTCTATTGCTGCCTCGGGCACCTTATGGCCGTTCTGCTGTGTCAAAAATTTTCGAATCGGACGAAAAACTGATAGTGAATTGGAACGTTCAGGGCCTCCTAATGACGATGGAACACTCAAATTGCGTCCCGATTCAATACATCGTCCTCCAGCCGACTTGTCTCCATGTCCGTTATGCTGTGAGTCTAAATTATCGAATGGGACGAAAAACTGTTAGTGAATTGTAACGTTCAGGGCCACCTAATGACGATGGATCACTCAAATTGCGTCCCGATTCAATACATCGTCCTCCAGCCGACTTGTCTCCATTGGTCTATTGCTGCCTCGGGCACCTTATGGCCGTTCTGCTGTGAGTCAAAGATTTTCGAATCGGACGAAAAACTGATAGTGAATTGTAACGTTCAGGGTCACATAATGACGATGGATCACTCAAATTGCGTCCCGATTCAATACATCGTCCTCCAGCAGACTTGTCTCCATGGGTCTATTGCTGCCTCGGGCACCTTATGGCCGTTCTGCTGTGAGTCAAAGTTTTTCGAATCTCACGAAAAACTGATAGTGAATTGTAACATTCAGGGCCACGTAATGACGATGGATCACTCAAATTGCGTCCCGATTCAATACATCGTCCTCCAGCCGACTTGTCTCCATGGGTCTATTGCTGCCTCGGGCACCTTATGGCCGTTCTGCTGGGAGTCAAAGATTTTCGAATCGGACGAAAAACTGATAGTGAATTGTAACGTTCAGGGCCACCTAATGACGATGGATCACTCAAATTGCGTCCCGATTCAATACATCCTCCTCCAGCAGTTTTGTCTCCATGGGTCTATTGCTGCCTCGGGCACCTTATGGCCGTTCTGCTGCGAGTCAAAGATTTTCGAATCTGACGAAAAACTGATAGTGAATTGTAACATTCAGGGCCACCTAATGACGATGGATCTCTCAAATTGCGTCTCGATTCGGTACATCGTCCTCCAGCCGACTTGCCTCCATGGGTCTATTGCTGCCTCGGGCACCTTATGGCCGTTCTGCTGTGTCAAAGATTTTCGAATCGGACGAAAAACTGATAGTGAATTGTAACAATCAGGGCCTCCTAATGACGATGGAACACTCAAATTGCGTCCCCATTCAATACATCGTCCTCCAGCCGACTTGTCTCCATGGCCGTTATGCTGTGAGTCTAAATTATCGAATGGGACGAAAAACTGTTTGTGAATTATAACGTTCAGGGCCACCTAATGACGATGGATCACTCAAATTGCGTCCCGATTCAATACATCGTCCTCCAGCCGACTTGTCTCCATGGGTCTATTGCTGCCTCGGGCACCTTATGGCCGTTCTGCTGGGAGTCAAAGATTTTCGAATCGGACGAAAAACTGATAGTGAATTGTAACGTTCAGGGCCACCTAATGACGATGGATCACTCAAATTGCGTCCCGATTCAATACATCCTCCTCCAGCAGACTTGTCTCCATGGGTCTATTGCTGCCTCGGGCACCTTATGGCCGTTCTGCTGTGAGTAAAGATTTTCGAATCGGACGAAAAACTGATAGTGAATTGTAACGTTCAGGGGCCACCTAATGACGATGGATCACTCAAATTGCGTACCGATTCAATACATCGTCCTCCAGCAGACTTGTCTCCATGGGTCTATTGCTGCTTCGGTCACCTTACGGCCGTTCTGCTGTGAGTCAAAGATTTTCGAATCGGACGAAAAACTGATAGTGAATTGTAACGTTCAGAGCCACCTAATGACGATGGATCACTCAAATTGCGTCCCGATTCAATACATCGTCCTCCAGCAGACCTGTCTCCATGGGTCTATTGCTGCCTCGGGCACCTTATGGCCGTTCTGCTGTGAGTCAAAGATTTTCGAATCGGACGAAAAACTGATAGGGAATTGTAACATTCAGGGCCACGTAATGACGATGGATCACTCAAATTGCGTCCCGATTCAATACATCGTCCTCCAGCCGACTTGTCTTCATGGGTCTATTGCTGCCTCGGGCACCTTATGGCCGTTCTACTGTGAGTCAAAGATTTTGGAATCGGACGAAAAACTGATAGTGAATTGTAACGTTCAGGGCCACCTAATGACGATGGATCACTCAAATTGCGTCCCGATTCAATACATCCTCTTCCAGCAGTTTTGTCTCCATGGGTCTATTGCTGCCTCGGGCACCTTATGGCCGTTCTGCTGTGAGTCAAAGATTTTCGAATCGGACGAAAAACTGATAGTGAATTGTAACGTTCAGGGCCACCTAATGACGATGGATCACTCAAATTGCGTCCCGATTCAATACATCGTCCTCCAGCAGACTTGTCTCCATGGGTCTATTGCTGCCTCGGGCACCTTATGGCCGTTCTGCTGTGAGTCAAAGATTTTCGAATCGGACGAAAAACTGATAGTGAATTGTAACGTTCAGGGCCACCTAATGACGATGGATCACTCAAATTGCGTCCCGATTCAATACATCGTCCTCCAGCAGACTTGTCTCTATGGGTCTATTGCTGCCTCGGGCACCTTATGGCCGTTCTGCTGTGAGTAAAGATTTTCGAATCGGACGAAAAACTGGTAGTGAATTGTAACGTTCAGGGCCTCCTAATGCCGATGGAACACTCAAATTGCGTCCCGATTTAATACCTCGTCCTAGAGCAGACTTGTCTCCATGGGTCTATTGCTGCCTCGGGCACCTTATAGTCGTTCTGCCGTGAGTATAGATTATCGAATGGGACGGAAAACTGATAGTTAATTGTAACATTCAGGGCCTCCTAATGACGATGGAACACTCAAATTGCGTCCCGATTCAATACATCGTTCTCCAGCCGATTTGTCTCCATGGGTCTATTGCTGCCTCGGCACCTTATGGCCGTTCTGCTGTGAGTCAAAGATTTTCGAATCGGACGAAAAACTGATAGTGAATTGTAACGTTCAGGGCCACATAATGACGATGGATCACTCAAATTGCGTCCCGATTCAATACATCGTCCTCCAGCAGACTTGTCTCCATGGGTCTATTGCTGCCTCGGGCACCTTATGGCCGTTCTGCTGTGAGTCAAAGTTTTTCGAATCTCACGAAAAACTGATAGTGAATTGTAACATTCAGGGCCACGTAATGACGATGGATCACTCAAATTGCGTCCCGATTCAATACATCGTCCTCCAGCCGACTTGTCTCCATGGGTCTATTGCTGCCTCGGGCACCTTATGGCCGTTCTGCTGGGAGTCAAAGATTTTCGAATCGGACGAAAAACTGATAGTGAATTGTAACGTTCAGGGCCACCTAATGACGATGGATCACTCAAATTGCGTCCCGATTCAATACATCCTCCTCCAGCAGACTTGTCTCCATGGGTCTATTGCTGCCTCGGGCACCTTATGGCCGTTCGGCTGTGAGTCAAAGATTTTCGAATCGGACGAAAAACTGATAGGGAATTGTAACTTTCAGGGCCACCTAATGACGATGGATCACTCAAATTGCGTCCCGATTCAATACATCGTCCTCCAGCCGACTTGTCTCCATGGGTCTATTGCTGCCTCGGGCACCTTATGGTCGTTCTGCTGTGAGTCAAAGATTTTCGAATCGGACGAAAAACTGATAGTGAATTGTAACGTTCAGGGCCTCCTAATGACGATGGAACACTCAAATTGCGTCCCGATTCAATACATCGTCCTCCAGCAGACTTGTCTCCATGGGTCTATTGCTGCCTCGGGCACCTTATGGCAGTTCTGCTGTGAGTCAAAGATTTTCGAATCGGACGAAAAACTGATAGTGAATTGTAACGTTCAGAGCCACCTAATGACGATGGATCACTCAAATTGCGTCCCGATTCAATACATCGTCCTCCAGCAGACCTGTCTCCATGGGTCTATTGCTGCCTCGGGCACCTTATGGCCGTTCTGCTGTGAGTCAAAGATTTTCGAAACGGACGAAAAACTGATAGTGAATTGTAACGTTCAGGGCCACCTAATGACGATGGATCACTCAAATTGCGTCCCGATTCAATACATCGTCCTCCAGCAGACTTGTCTCTATGGGTCTATTGCTGCCTCCAGCACCTTATGGCCGCTCTGCTGTGAGTAAAGATTTTCGAATCGGACGAAAAACTGGTAGTGAATTGTAACGTTCAGGGCCTCCTAATGCCGATGGAACACTCAAATTGCGTCCCGATTCAATACCTCGTCCTAGAGCAGACTTGTCTCCATGGGTCTATTGCTGCCTCGGGCACCTTATAGTCGTTCTGCCGTGAGTATAGATTATCGAATGGGACGGAAAACTGATAGTTAATTGTAACATTCAGGGCCTCCTAATGACGATGGAACACTCAAATTGCGTCCTGATTCAATACATCGTTCTCCAGCCGACTTGTCTCCATGGGTCTATTGCTGCCTCGGGCACCTTATGGCCGTTCTGCTGAGTGTCTAGATTATCGAATGGGACGAAAAACTGATAGTGAATTGTAACGTTCAGGGGCCACCTAATGACGATGGATCACTCAAATTGCGTACCGATTCAATACATCGTCCTCCAGCAGACTTGTCTCCATGGGTCTATTGCTGCCTCGGGCACCTTATGGCCGTTCGGCTGTGAGTCAAAGATTTTCGAATCGGACGAAAAACTGATAGGGAATTGTAACTTTCAGGGCCACCTAATGACGATGGATCACTCAAATTGCGTCCCGATTCAATACATCGTCCTCCAGCCGACTTGTCTCCATGGGTCTTTTGCTCCCTCGGGCACCTTATGGTCGTTCTGCTGTGAGTTAAAGATTTTCGAATCGGACGAAAAACTGATAGTGAATTGTAACGTTCAGGGCCTCCTAATGACGATGGAACACTCAAATTGCGTCTCGATTCAATACATCATCCTCCAGCAGACTTGTCTCCATGGGTCTATTGCTGCCTCGGGCACCTTATGGCAGTTCTGCTGTGAGTCAAAGATTTTCGAATCGGACGAAAAACTGATAGTGAATTGTAACGTTCAGAGCCACCTAATGACGATGGATCACTCAAATTGCGTCCCGATTCAATACATCGTCCTCCAGCAGACCTGTCTCCATGGGTCTATTGCTGCCTCGGGCACCTTACGGCCGTTCTGCTGTGAGTCAAAGATTTTCGAATCGGACGAAAAACTGATAGGGAATTGTAACATTCAGGGCCACCTAATGACGATGGATCACTCAAATTGCGTCCCGATTCAATACATCGTCCTCCAGCCGACTTGTCTTCATGGGTCTATTGCAGCCTCGGGCACCTTATGGCCGTTCTGCTGTGAGTCAAAGATTTTGGAATCGGACGAAAAACTGATAGTGAATTGTAACGTTCAGGGCCACCTAATGACGATGGATCACTCAAATTGCGTCCCGATTCAATACATCCTCTTCCAGCAGACTTGTCTCCATGGGTCTATTGCTGCCTCGGGCACCTTATGGCCGTTCTGCTGTGAGTCAAAGATTTTCGAATCGGACGAAAAACTGATAGTGAATTGTAACGTTCAGGGCCACCTAATGACGATGGATCACTCAAATTGCGTCCCGATTCAATACATCGTCCTCCAGCAGACTTGTCTCCATGGGTCTATTGCTGCCTCGGGCACCTTATGGCCGTTCTGCTGTGAGTCAAAGATTTTCGAATCGGACGAAAAACTGATAGTGAATTGTAACGTTCAGGGCCAACTAATGACGATGGATCACTCAAATTGCGTGCGGATTCAATACATCGTCCTCCAGCAGACTTGTCTCTATGGGTCTATTGCTGCCTCGGGCACCTTATGGCTGTTCTGCTGTGAGTCAAAGATTTTCGAATCTGACGAAAAACTGATAGTGAATTGTAACGTTCAGGGCCACCTAATGACGATGGAACACTCAAATTGCGTCCCGATTCAATACATCGTCCTCCAGCCGACTTGTCTCCATGGACGTTATGCTGTGAGTCTAAATTATCGAATGGGACGAAAAACTGATAGTGAGTAGTAACGTTCAGGGCCACCTAATGACGATGGATCACTAAAATTGCGTCTCGATTCAATACATCTTCCTCCAGCCGCCTTGTCTCCATGGGTCTATTGCTGCCTCGGGCACCTTATGGCCGTTCTGCTGTGTCAAAAATTTTCGAATCGGACGAAAAACTGATAGTGAATTGTAACGTTCAGGGCCTCCTAATGACGATGGATCACTCAAATTGCGTCCCGATTCAATACATCGTCCTCCAGCAGACTTGTCTCCATGGGTCTATTGCTGCCTAGGGCACCTTATGGCCGTTCTGCTGTGTCAAAAATTTTCGAATCGGACGAAAAACTGATAGTGAATTGTAACGTTCAGGGCCTCCTAATGACGATGGAACACTCAAATTGCGTCCCGATTCAATACATCGTCCTCCAGCCGACTTGTCCCCATGTCCGTTATGCTGTGAGTCTAAATTATCGAATGGGACGAAAAACTGTTAGTGAATTGTAACGTTCAGGGCCACCTAATGACGATGGATCACTCAAATTGCGTCCCGATTCAATACATCGTCCTCCAGCAGACTTGTCTCCATGGGTCTATTGCTGCCTCGGGCACCTTATGGCCGTTCTGCTGTGAGTCAAAGATTTTCGAATCTGACGAAAAACTGATAGTGAATTGTAACATTCAGGGCCACCTAATGACGATGGATCTCTCAAATTGCGTCTCGATTCAGTACATCGTCCTCCAGCCGACTTGTCTCCATGGGTCTATTGCTGCCTCGGGCACCTTATGGCCGTTCTGCTGTGAGTCAAAAATTTTCGAATCGGACGAAAAACTGATAGTGAATTGTAACGTTCAGGGCCTCCTAATGATGATGGAACACTCAAATTGCGTCCCGATTCAATACATCGTCCTCCAGCAGACTTGTCTTCATGGGTCTATTGCTGCCTCGGGCACCTTATGGCCGTTCTGCGGTGAGTCAAAGATTTTGGAATCGGACGAAAAACTGATAGTGAATTGTAACGTTCAGGGCCACCTAATGACGATGGATCACTCAAATTGCGTCCCGATTCAATACATCGTCCTCCATCCGACTTGTCTCCTTTGGTCTATTGCTGCCTCGGGCACCTTAAGGCCGTTCTGCTGTGAGTCAAAGATTTTCGAATCGGACGAAAAACTGATAGTGAATTGTAACGTTCAGGGCCACCTAATGACGATGGATCACTCAAATTGCGTCCCGATTCAATACATCGTTCTCCAGCCGACTGGTCTCCATGGGTCTATTGCTGCCTCGGGCACCTTATGGCCGTTCTGCTGTGAGTCAAAGTTTTTCGAATCTCACGAAAAACTGATAGTGAATTGTAACATTCAGGGCCACGTAATGACGATGGATCACTCAAATTGCGTCCCGATTCAATACATCGTCCTCCAGCCGACTTGTCTCCATGGGTCTATTGCTGCCTCGGGCACCTTATGGCCGTTCTGCTGTGAGTCAAAGATTTTCGAATCTGACGAAAAACTGATAGTGAATTGTAACATTCAGGGCCACCTAATGACGATGGATCTCTCAAATTGCGTCTCGATTCAGTACATCGTCCTCCAGCCGACTTGTCTCCATGGGTCTATTGCTGCCTCGGGCACCTTATGGCCGTTCTGCTGTGAGTCAAAAATTTTCGAATCGGACGAAAAACTGATAGTGAATTGTAACGTTCAGGGCCTCCTAATGATGATGGAACACTCAAATTGCGTCCCGATTCAATACATCGTCCTCCAGCAGACTTGTCTTCATGGGTCTATTGCTGCCTCGGGCACCTTATGGCCGTTCTGCGGTGAGTCAAAGATTTTGGAATCGGACGAAAAACTGATAGTGAATTGTAACGTTCAGGGCCACCTAATGACGATGGATCACTCAAATTGCGTCCCGATTCAATACATCGTCCTCCATCCGACTTGTCTCCTTTGGTCTATTGCTGCCTCGGGCACCTTAAGGCCGTTCTGCTGTGAGTCAAAGATTTTCGAATCGGACGAAAAACTGATAGTGAATTGTAACGTTCAGGGCCACCTAATGACGATGGATCACTCAAATTGCGTCCCGATTCAATACATCGTTCTCCAGCCGACTGGTCTCGATGGGTCTATTGCTGCCTCGGGCACCTTATGGCCGTTCTGCTGTGAGTCAAAGTTTTTCGAATCTCACGAAAAACTGATAGTGAATTGTAACATTCAGGGCCACGTAATGACGATGGATCACTCAAATTGCGTCCCGATTCAATACATCGTCCTCCAGCCGACTTGTCTCCATGGGTCTATTCCTGCCTCGGGCACCTTATGGCCGTTCTGCTGTGAGTCAAAGATTTTCGAATCGGACGAAAAACTGATAGTGAATTGTAACGTTCAGGGCCACCTAATGACGATGGATCACTCAAATTGTGTCCCGATTCAATACATCCTCCTCCAGCAGACTTGTCTCCATGGGTCTATTGCTGCCTCGGGCACCTTATGGCCGTTCTGCTGTGAGTCAAAGATTTTCGAATCGGACGAAAAACTGATAGTGAATTGTAACATTCAGGGCCACCTAATGACGATGGATCTCTCAAATTGCGTCTCGATTCAGTACATCGTCCTCCAGCCGACTTGTCTCCATGGGTCTATTGCTGCCTCGGGCACCTGATGGCCGTTTTGCTGTGTCAAAGATTTTCGAATCGGACGAAAAACTGATAGTGAATTGTAACGTTCAGGGCCTCCTAATGACGATGGAACACTCAAATTGCGTCCCGATTCAATACATCGTCCTCCAGCCGACTTGTCTCCATGTCCGTTATGCTGTGAGTCTAAATTATCGAATGGGACGAAAAACTGATAGTGAATTGTAACTTTCAGGGCCACCCAATGACGACGGATAACTCAAATTGCGTCCCGATTGAATACATCGTCTTCCAGCCGACTTGTCTCCATGAGCCTATTGCTGCCTCGGGCACCTTATGGCCGTTCTGCTGTGAGTCAAAGATTTTCGAATCGGACGAAAAATTGATAGTGTATTGTAACGTTCAGGGCCTCCTAATGACGATGGAACACTCAAATTGCGTCCCGATTCAATACATCGTCCTCCAGCAGACTTGTCTCCATGGGTCTATTGCTGCCTCGGGCACCTTATGGCCGTTCTGCTGTGAGTCAAAGATTTTCGAATCGGACGAAAAACTGATAGTGAATTGTAACTTTCAGGGCCACCTAATGACGATGGATCACTCAAATTGCGTCCCGCTTCAATACATCGTCCTCCAGCAGACTTGTCTCCATGGGTCTATTGCTGCCTCGGGCACCTTATGGCTGTTCTGCTGTGAGTATAGATTATCGAATGGGACGGAAAACTGATAGTTAATTGTAACATTCAGGGCCTCCTAATGACGATGGAACATTCAAATTGCGTCCCGATTCAATACATCGTTCTCCAGCCGACTTGTCTCCATGGGTCTATTGCTGCCTCGGGCACCTTATGGCAGTTCTGCTGTGAGTCAAAGATTTTCGAATCGGACGAAAAACTGATAGTGAATTGTAACGTTCAGAGCCACCTAATGACGATGGATCACTCAAATTGCGTCCCGATTCAATACATCGTCCTCCAGCAGACCTGTCTCCATGGGTCTATTGCTGCCTCGGGCACCTTATGGCCGTTCTGCTGTGAGTCAAAGATTTTCGAATCGGACGAAAAACTGATAGTGAATTGTAACGTTCAGGGCCACCTAATGACGATGGATCACTCAAATTGCGTCCCGATTCAATACATCGTCCTCCAGCAGACTTGTCTCCATGGGTCTATTGCTGCCTCGGGCACCTTATGGCCGTTCTGCTGTGAGTCAAAGATTTTCGAATCGGACGAAAAACTGATAGTGAATTGTAACGTTCAGGGCCACCTAATGACGATGTATCACTCAAATTGCGTCTCGATTCAAAACATCGTCCTCCAACAGACTTGTCTCTATGGGTCTATTGCTGCCTCGGGCACCTTATGGCCGTTCTGCTGTGAGTCAAAGATTTTCGAATCTGACGAAAAACTGATAGTGAATTGTAACGTTCAGGGCCACCTAATGACGATGGAACACTCAAATTGCGTCCCGATTCAATACATCGTCCTCCAGCCGACTTGTCTCCATGGACGTTATGCTGTGAGTCTAAATTATCGAATGGGACGAAAAACTGATAGTGAATTGTAACGTTCAGGGCCACCTAATGACGATGGATCACTAAAATTGCGACCCGATTCAATACATCGTCCTTCAGCAGACTTGTCTCCATGGGTCTATTGCTGCCTCAGGCACCTTATGGCCGTTCTGCTGTGAGTCAAAGATTTTCGAATCGGACGAAGAACTGATAGTGAATTGTAACTTTCAGGGCCACCTAATGACGATGGATCACTCAAATTGCGTCCCGATTCAATACATCGTCTTCCAGCCGACTTGTCTCCATGGGTCTATTGCTGCCTCTGGCACCTTATGGCCGTTCTGCTGTGAGTCAAAGATTTTCGAATCGGACGAAAAACAGATAGTAAATTGTAACGTTCAGGGCCACCTAATGACGATGGATCACTCAAATTGCGTCCCGATTCAATACATCTTCCTCCAGCCGCCTTGTCTCCATGGGTCTATTGCTGCCTCGGGCACCTTATGGCCGTTCTGCTGTGTCAAAAATTTTCGAATCGGACGAAAAACTGATAGTGAATTGTAACGTTCAGGGCCTCCTAATGACGATGGAACACTCAAATTGCGTCCCGATTCAATACATCGTCCTCCAGCCGACTTGTCTCCATGTCCGTTATGCTGTGAGTCTAAATTATCGAATGGGACGAAAAACTGTTAGTGAATTGTAACGTTCAGGGCCACCTAATGACGATGGATCACTCAAATTGCGTCCCGATTCAATACATCGTCCTCCAGCAGACTTGTCTCCATGGGTCTATTGCTGCCTCGGGCACCTTATGGCCGTTCTGCTGTGAGTCAAAGATTTTCGAATCGGACGAAAAACTGATAGTGAATTGTAACGTTCAGGGCCACCTAATGACGATGGATCACTCAAATTGCGTCCCGATTCAATACATCGTCCTCCAGCAGACTTGTCTCCATGGGTCTATTGCTGCCTCGGGCACCTTATGGCCGTTCTGCTGTGAGTCAAAGATTTTCGAATCGGACGAAAAACTGATAGTGAATTGTAGCTTTCAGGGCCACCTAATGACGATGGATCATTCAAATTGCGTCCCGATTGAATACATCGTCTTCCAGCCGACTTGTCTCCATGAGTCTATTGCTGCCTCGGGCACCTTACGGCCGTTCTGCTGTGAGTCAAAGATTTTCGAATCGGACGAAAAACTGATAGTGAATTGTAACTTTCAGGGCCACGTAATGACGATGGATCACTCAAATTGCGTCCCGATTCAATACATCGTCCTCCAGCCGACTTGTCTCCATGGGTCTATTGCTGCCTCGGGCACCTTATGGCCGTTCTGCTGGGAGTCAAAGATTTTCGAATCGGACGAAAAACTGAAAGTGAATTGTAACGTTCAGGGCCACCTAATGACGATGGATCACTCAAATTGCGTCCCGATTCAATACATCGTCCTCCAGCAGACTTGTCTCCATGGGTCTATTGCTGCCTCGGGCACCTTATGGCCGTTCTGCTGTGAGTCAAAGATTTTCCAATCTGACGAAAAACTGATAGTGAATTGTAACATTCAGGGCCACCTAATGACGATGGATCTCTCAAATTGCGTCTCGATTCAGTACATCGTCCTCCAGCTGACTTGTCTCCATGGGTCTATTGCTGCCTCGGGCATCTTATGGCCGTTCTGCTGTGAGTCAAAAATTTTCGAATCGGACGAAAAACTGATAGTGAATTGTAACGTTCAGGGCCTCCTAATGATGATGGAACACTCAAATTGTGTCCCGATTCAATACATCGTCCTCCAGCAGACTTGTCTTCATGGGTCTATTGCTGCCTCGGGCACCTTATGGCCGTTCTGCGGTGAGTCAAAGATTTTCGAATCGGACGAAAAACTGATAGTGAATTGTAACTTTCAGGGCCACCCAATGACGATGGATAACTCAAATTGCGTCCCGATTGAATACATCGTCTTCCAGCCGACTTGTCTCCATGAGCCTATTGCTGCCTCGGGCACCTTATGGCCGTTCTGCTGTGAGTCAAAGATTTTCGAATCGGACGAAAAATTGATAGTGAATTGTAACGTTCAGGGCCTCCTAATGACGATGGAACACTCAACTTGCGTCCCGATTCAATACATCGTCCTCCAGCAGACTTGTCTCCATGGGTCTATTGCTGCCTCGGGCACCTTATGGCAGTTCTGATGTGAGTCAAAGATTTTCGAATCGGACGAAAAACTGATAGTGAATTGTAACTTTCAGGGCCACCTAATGACGATGGATCACTCAAATTGCGTCCCGATTCAATACATCGTCCTCCAGCAGACTTGTCTCCATGGGTCTATTGCTGCCTCGGGCACCTTATGGCAGTTCTGATGTGAGTCAAAGATTTTCGAATCGGACGAAAAATTGATAGTGAATTGTAACTTTCAGGGCCACGTAATGACGATGGATCACTCAAATTGCGTCCCGATTCAATACATCGTCCTCCAGCTGACTTGTCTTCATGGGTCTATTGCTGCCTCGGGCACCTTATGGCCGTTCTCCTGGGAGTCAAAGATTTTCGAATCGGACGAAAGACTGATAGTGAATTGTAACGTTCAGGGCCACCTAATGACGATGGATCACTCAAATTGCGTCCCGATTCAATACATCGTCCTCCAGCAGACTTGTCTCCATGGGTCTATTGCTGCCTCGGGCACCTTATGGCCGTTCTGCTGTGAGTCAAAGATTTTCGAATCTGACGAAAAACTGATAGTGAATTGTAACATTCAGGGCCACCTAATGACGATGGATCTCTCAAATTGCGTCTCGGTTCAGTACATCGTCCTCCAGCCGACTTGTCTCCATGGGTCTATTGCTGCCTCGGGCACCTTATGGCCGTTCTGCTGTGAGTCAAAAATTTTCGAATCGGACGAAAAACTGATAGTGAATTGTAACATTCAGGGCCACGTAATGACGATGGATCACTCAAATTGCGTCCCGATTCAATACATCGTCCTCCAGCCGACTTGTCTCCATGGGTCTATTCCTGCCTCGGGCACCTTATGGCCGTTCTGCTGGGAGTCAAAGATTTTCGAATCGGACGAAAAACTGATAGTGAATTGTAACGTTCAGGGCCACCTAATGACGATGGATCACTCAAATTGTGTCCCGATTCAATACATCCTCCTCCAGCAGACTTTTCTCCATGTGTCTATTGCTGCCTCGGGCACCTTATGGCCGTTCTGCTGTGAGTCAAAGATTTTCGAATCTGACGAAAAACTGATAGTGAATTGTAACATTCAGGGCCACCTAATGAAGAATGGATCTCTCAAATTGCGTCTCGATTCAGTACATCGTCCTCCAGCCGACTTGTCTCCATGGGTCTATTGCTGCCTCGGGCACCTTTTGGCCGTTCTGCTGTGTCAAAGATTTTCGAATCGGACGAAAAACTGATAGTGAATTGTAACGTTCAGGGCCTCCTAATGACGATGGAACACTCAAATTGCGTCCCGATTCAATACATCGTCCTCCAGCCGACTTGTCTCCATGTCCGTTATGCTGTGAGTCTAAATTATCGAATGGGACGAAAAACTGTTTGTGAATTGTAACTTTCAGGGCCACCTCATGACGATGGATCACTCAAATTGCGTCCCGATTCAATACATCATCCTCCAGCAGACTTGTCTCCATGGGTCTATTGCTGCCTCGGGCAACTTATGGCCGTTCTGCTGTGAGTCAAAGATTTTCGAATCTGACGAAAAACTGATAGTGAATTGTAACATTCAGGGCCACCTAATGACGATGGATCTCTCAAATTGCGTCTCGATTCAGTACATCGTCCTCCAGCCGACTTCACTCCATGGGTCTATTGCTGCCTCGGGCACCTTATGGCCGTTCTGCTGTGTCAAAGATTTTCGAATCGGACGAAAAACTGATAGTGAATTGTAACGTTCAGGGCCTCCTAATGACAATGGAACACTCAAATTGCGTCCCGATTCAATACATCGTCCTCCAGCCGACTTGTCTCCATGTCCGTTATGCTGTGAGTCTAAATTATCGAATGGGACGAAAAACTGTTTGTGAATTGTAACGTTCAGGGCCACCTAATGACGATGGATCACTCAAATTGCGTCCCGTTTCAATACATCGTCCTCCAGCAGACTTGTCTTAATGGGTCTATTGCTGCCTCGGGCACCTTATGGCCGTTCTGCTGTGAGTCAAAGATTTTCGAATCGGACGAAAAACTGATAGTGAATTGTAACGTTCAGGGCCACCCAATGACGATGGATAACTCAAATTGCGTCCCGATTAAATACATCGTCTTCCAGCCGACTTGTCTCCATGAGTCTATTGCTGCCTCGGGCACCTTATGGCCGTTCTGTTGTGAGTCAAAGATTTCCGAATCGGACGAAAAATTGATAGTGAATTGTAACGTTCAGGGCCTCCAAATGACGATGGAACACTCAAATTGCGTCCCGATTCAATACATCGTCCTCCAGCAGACTTGTCTCCATGGGTCTATTGCTGCCTCGGGCACCTTAAGGCCGTTCTGCTGTGAGTCAAAGATTTTCGAATCGGACGAAAAACTGATAGTGAATTGTAACTTTCAGGGCCACCTAATGACGATGGATCACTCAAATTGCGTCCCGATTCAATACATCGTCCTCCAGCAGACTTGTCTCCATGGGTCTATTGCTGCCTCGGGCACCTTATGGCTGTTCTGCTGTGAGTCAAAGTTTTTCGAATCTGACGAAAAACTGATAGTGAATTGTACATTTAGGGCCACGTAATGACGATGGATCACTCAAATTGCGTCCCGATTCAATACATCGTCCTCCAGCCGACTTGTCTCCATGGGTCTATTGCTGCCTCGGGCACCTTATGGCCGTTCTGCTGTGAGTCAAAGATTTTCGAATCGGACGAAAAACTGATAGTGAATTGTAACGTTCAGGGCCTCCTAATGACGATGGAACACTCAAATTGCGTCCCGATTCAATACATCGTCCTCCAGCAGACTTGTCTCCATGGGTCTATTGCTGCCTCGGGCACCTTATGGCCGTTCTGCTGTGAGTCAAAGATTTTCGAATCGGACGAAAAACTGATAGTGAATTGTAACGTTCAGGGCCACCTAATGACGATGGATCACTCAAATTGCGTCTCGATTAAATACATCCTCCTCCAGCAGACTTGTCTCCATGGGTCTATTGCTGCCTCGGGCACCTTATGGCCGTTCTGCAGTGAGTCAAAGATTTTCGAATCGGGCGAAAAACTGATAGTGAATTGTAACGTTCAGGGCCACCTAATGACGATGGATCACTCAAATTGCGTCCCGATTCAATACATCGTCTTCCAGCAGACTTGTCTCCATTGGTCTATTGCTGCCTCGGGCACCTTATGGCCGTTCTGCTGTGAGTCAAAGTTTTTCGAATCTCACGAAAAACTGATAGTGAATTGTAACATTCAGGGCCACGTAATGACGATGGATCACTCAAATTGCGTCCCGATTCAATACATCGTCCTCCAGCCGACTTGTCTCCATGGGTCTATTGCTGCCTCGGGCACCTTATGGCCGTTCTGCTGGGAGTCAAAGATTTTCGAATCGGACGAAAAACTGATAGTGAATTGTAACGTTCAGGGCCACCTAATGACGATGGATCACTCAAATTGCGTCCCGATTCAATACATCCTCCTCCAGCAGACTTGTCTCCATGAGTCTATTGCTGCCTCGGGCACCTTATGGCCGTTCTGCTGTGAGTCAAAGATTTTCGAATCTGACGAAAAACTGATAGTGAATTGTAACATTCAGGGCCACCTAATGACGATGGATCTCTCAAATTGCGTCTCGATTCAGTACATCGTCCTCCAGCCGACTTGTCTCCATGGGTCTATTGCTGCCTCGGGCACCTTATGGCCGTTCTGCTGTGTCAAAGATTTTCGAATCGGACGAAAAACTTATAGTGAATTGTAACGTTCAGGGCCTCCTAATGACGATGGAACACTCAAATTGCGTCCCGATTCAATACATCGTCCTCCAGCCGACTTGTCTCCATGTCCGTTATGCTGTGAGTCTAAATTATCGAATGGGACGAAAAACTGTTTCTGAATTGTAACGTTCAGGGCCACCTAATGACGATGGATCACTCAAATTGCGTCCCGATTCAATACATCGTCCTCCAGCAGACTTGTCTCCATGGGTCTATTGCTGCCTCGGGCAACTTATGGCCGTTCTGCTGTGAGTCAAAGATTTTCGAATCTGACGAAAAACTGATAGTGAATTGTAACATTCAGGGCCACCTAATGACGATGGATCTCTCAAATTGCGTCTCGATTCAGTACATCGTCCTCCAGCCGACTTGTCTCCATGGGTCTATTGCTGCCTCGGGCACCTGATGGCCGTTCTGCTGTGTCAAAGATTTTCGAATCAGACGAAAAACAGATAGTGAATTGTAACGTTCAGGGCCTCCTAATGACGATGGAACACTCAAATTGCGTCCCGATTCAATACATCGTCCTCCAGCCGACTTGTCTCCATGTCCGTTATGCTGTGAGTCTAAATTATCGAATGGGACGAAAAACTGTTTGTGAATTGTAACGTTCAGGGCCACCTAATGACGATGGATCACTCAAATTGCGACCCGATTCAATACATCGTCCTCCAGCAGACTTGTCTCCGTGGGTCTATTGCTGCCTCGGGCACCTTATGGCCGTTCTGCAGTGAGTCAAAGATTTTCGAATCGGACGAAAAACTGATAGTGAATTGTAACTTTCAGGGCCACCTAATGACGATGGATCACTCAAATTGCGTCCCGATTCAATACATCGTCCTCCAGCAGTCTTGTCTCCATGGGTCTATTGCTGCCTCGGGCAACTTATGGCTGTTCTGCTGTGAGTCAAAGTTTTTCGAATCTGACGAAAAACTGATAGTGAATTGTACATTCAGGGCCACGTAATGACGATGGATCACTCAAATTGCGTCCCGATTCAATACATCGTCCTCCAGCCGACTTGTCTCCATGGGTCTATTGCAGCCTCGGGCACCTTATGGCCGTTCTTCTGTGAGTCAAAGATTTTCGAATCGGACGAAAAACTGATAGTGAATTGTAACTTTCAGGGCCACCTAATGACGATGGATAACTCAAATTGCGTCCCGATTGAATACATCGTCTTCCAGCCGACTTGTCTCCATGCGTTTATTGCTGCCTCGGGCACCTTATGGCCGTTCTGCTGTGAGTCAAAGATTATCTAATCGGACGAAAAACTGATAGTGAATTGTAACGTTCAGGGCCTCCTAATGACGATGGATCACTCAAATTGCGGCCCGATTCAATACATCGTCCTCCAGCAGACTTGTCTCCTTGGGTCTATTGCTGCCTCGGGCACCTTATGGCCGTTCTGCTGTGAGTCAAAGATTTTCGAATCGGACGAAAAACTGATAGTGAATTGTAACGTTCAGGGCCACCTAATGACGATGGATCACTCAAATTTCGTCCCGATTCAATACATCGTCCTCCAGCAGACTTGTCTCCATGGGTCTATTGCTGCCTCGGGCACCTTATGGCTGTTCTGCTGTGAGTCAAAGTTTTTCGAATCTGACGAAAAACTGATAGTGAATTGTACATTCAGTTCAACGTAATGACGACGGATCACTCAAATTGCGTCCCGATTCAATACATCGTCCTCCAGCCGACTTGTCTCCATGGGTCTATTGCTGCCTCGGGCACCTTATGGCCGTTCTGCTGTGAGTCAAAGATTTTCGAATCGGACGAAAAACTGATAGTGAATTGTAACGTTCAGGGCCTCCTAATGACGATGGAACACTCAAATTGCGTCCCGATTCAATACATCGTCCTCCAGCAGACTTGTCTCCATGGGTCTATTGCTGCCTCGGGCACCTTATGGCCGTTCTGCTGTGAGTCAAAGATTTTCGAATCGGACGAAAAACTGATAGTGAATTGTAACGTTCAGGGCCACCTAATGACGATGGATCACTCAAATTGCGTCGCGATTCAATACATCCTCCTCCAGCAGACTTGTTTCCATGGGTGTATTGCTGCCTCGAGCACCTTATGGCCGTTCTGCTGTGAGTCAAATATTTTCGAATCGGACGAAAAACTGGTAGTGATTTGTAACGTTCAGGGCCTCCGAATGACGATGGATCACTCAAATTGCGTCCCAATTCAATACATCGTCCTCCAGCAGACTCGTCTTCATGGGTCTATTGCTGCATCGGGCACCTTATGGCCGTTCTGCTGTGAGTCAAAGATTTTCGAATCGGACGATAAACTGATAGTGAATTGTAACGTTCAGGGCCACCTAATGACGATGGATCACTCAAATTGCGTCCCGATTCAATACATCATCCTCCAGCTGACTTGTCTCCATGGGTCTATTGCTGCCTCGGGCACCTTCTGGTCGTTCAGCTGTGACTCAAAGATTTTCGAATCGGACGAAAAACTGATAGTGAATTGTAACGTTCAGGGCCACCTAATGACGATGGATCACTCAAATTGCGTCCCGATTCAATACATCGTCCTCCAGCCGACTTGTCTCCATGGCTCTATTGCTGCCTCGGGCACCTTATGGCCGTTCTGCTGTGAGTCAAAGATTTTCGAACGGACGAAAAACTGATAGTGAATTGTAACGTTCAGGGCCACCTAATGACGATGGATCACTCAAATTGCGTCCCGATTCAATACATCGTCCTCCAGCAGACTTGACTCCATGGGTCTATTGCTGCCTCGGGCACCTTCTGGCCGTTCTGCTGTGACTCAAAGATTTTCGAATCGGACGAAAAACTGATAGTGAATTGTAACGTTCAGGACCACCTAATGACGATGGAACACTCAAATAGCGTCCCGATTCAATACATCGTCCTCCAGCAGACTTGTCTCCATGGGTCTATTGCTGCCTCGGGCACCTTATGGCCGTTCTGCTGTGAGTCAAAGATTTTCGAATCTGACGAAAAACTGATAGTGAATTGTAACATTCAGGGCCACCTAATGACGATGGAACACTCAAATTGCGTCCCGATTCAATACATCGTCCTCCAGCCGACTTGTCTCCATGGCCGTTATGCTGTGAGTCTAAATTATCGAATGGGACGAAAAACTGATAGTGAATTGTAACGTTCAGGGCCACCTAATGACGATGGATCACTCAAATTGCGTCCCGATTCAATACATCGTCCTCCAGCAGACTTGTCTCCATAGGTCTATTGCTGCCTCGGGCACCTTATATCCGTTCTGCTGTGAGTCAAAGATTTTCGAATCGGACGAAAATCTGATAGTTAATTGTAACATTCATAGCCACCTAATGCCGATGAACCACACAAACTGCGTCCCGATTCAATACATCGTCCTCCAGCCGACTTGACTCCATGGGTCTATTGCTGCCTCGGGCACCTTATGGCCGTTCTGCTGTGAGTCTAGATTACCGAATGGGACGAAAAACTGATAGTGAATTGTAACGTTCAAGGCCACCTAATGACGATGGGTCACTCAAATTGCGTCCCGATTCAATACATCGTCCTCCACCCAACTTGTCTCCATGGGTCTATAGCTGCCTCGGACACCTTGTGGCCGTTCTGCTGTGAGTCAAAGATTTTCGTATCGGACGAAAAACTGATAGTGAATTGTAACGTTCAGGGCCTCCTAATGACGATGGAACACTCAAATTGCGTCCCGATTCAATACATCGTCCTCCAGCAGACTTGTCTCCATGGGTCTATTGCTGCCTCGGGCACCTTATGGCCGTTCTGCTGTGAGTCAAAGATTTTCGAATCGGACGAAAAACTGATAGTGAATTGTAACATTCAGGGCCTCCTAATGACGATGGATCACTCAAATTGCGTCCCGATTCAATACATCGTCCGCCAGCAGACTTGTCTCCATGGGTCTATTGCTGCCTCGGGCACCTTATGGCCGTTCTGCTGTGAGTCAAAGATTTTCGAATCTGACGAAAAACTGATAGTGAATTCTAACATTCAGGGCCACCTAATGACGATGTAACACTCAAATTGCGTCCCGATTCAATACATCGTCCTCCAGCCCACTTGTCTCCATGGCCGTTATGCTGTGAGTCTAAATTATCGAATGGGACGAAAAACTGATAGTGAATTGTAACGTTCAGGGCCACCTAATGACGATGGATCACTCAAATTGCGTCCCGATTCAATACATCGTCCTCCAGCAGACTTGTCTCCATGGGTCTATGGCTGCCTCGGGCACCTTATGGCCGTTCTGCTGTGAGTCAAAGATTTTCGAATCGGACGAAAAACTGATAGTGAATTGTAACATTCAGGGCCACCTAATGACGATGGATCACTCAAATTTCGTCCCGATTTAATACATCGTCTTCCAGCCGACTTGTCTCCATGGGTCTATTGCGGCCTCGGGCACCTTATGGCCGTTCTGCTGTGAGTCAAAGACTTTCGAATCGGACGAAAAACTGATAGTGAATTGTAACGATCAGGGCCACCTAATGACGATGTATCACTCAAATTGCGTCCCGATTCAGTACATCGTCCTCCAGCCGACTTGTCTCCATGGGTCTATTGCTGCCTGGGGCACCTTATGGCCGTTCTGCTGTGTCAAAGAATTTCGAATCGGACGAAAAACTGATAGTGAATTGTAACGTTCAGGGCCTCCTAATGACGATGGAACACTCAAATTGCGTTCCGATTCAATACATCGTCCTTCAGCAGACTTGTCTCCATGGGTCTATTGCCTGCTCGGGCACCTTATGGCCGTTCTGCTGTGAGTCAAAAATTTTCGAATCGGACGAAAAACTGATAGTGAATTGTAACGTTCAGGGCCTCCTAATGACGATGGAACACTCAAATTGCGTCCCGATTCAATACATCGTCCTCCAGCAGACTTGTCTCCATGGTTCTATTGCTGCCTCGGCCACCTTATGGCCGTTCTGCTGTGATTCAAAGATTTTCGAATCGGACGAAAAACTGATAGTGAATTGTAACGTTCAGGGCCACCTAATGACGATGGATCACTCAAAATGCGTCCCGATTCAATACATCGTCCTCCAGCCGACTTGTCTCCATGGGTCTATTGCTGCCTCGGGCACCTTATGGCCGTTCTGCTGTGAGTCAAAGATTTTCGAATCTGACGAAAAACTGATAGTGAATTGTAACATTCAGGGCCACGTAATGACGATGGATCACTCAAATTGCGTCCCGATTCAATACATCGTCCTCCAGCCGACTTGTCTCCATGGGTCTATTGCTGCTTCGGGCACCTTATGGCCGTTCTGCTGTGAGTCAAAGATTTTCGAACGGACGAAAAACTGATAGTGAATTGTAACGTTCAGGGCCTCCTAATGACGATGGATCACTCAAATTGCGTCCCGATTCAATACATCGTCCTCCAGCAGACTTGTCTCCATGGGTCTATTGCTGCCTCGGGCACCTTTTGGCCGTTCTGCTGTGATTAAAAAATTTTCGAATCGGACGAAAAACTGATAGTGAATTGTAACGTTCAGGGCCACCTAATGACGATGGATCACTCAAATTGCGTCCCGATTCAATACATCCTCCTCCAGCAGACTTGTCTCCATGGGTCTATTGCTGCCTCGGGCACCTTATGGCCGTTCTGCTGTGAGCCAAAGATTTTCGAATCGGACGAAAAACTGATAGTGAATTGTAACGTTCAGGACCACCTAATGACGATGGATCACTCAAATTGCGTCCCGATTCAATACTTCGTCCTCCAGCAGACTTGCCTCCATGGGTCTATTGCTGCCTCGTGCACCTTATGGCCGTTCTGCTGTGAGTCAAAGATTTTCGAATCGGACGAAAAACTGGTAGTGATTTGTAACGTTCAGGGCCTCCTAATGACGATGGATCACTCAAATTGCGTCCCGATTCAATACATCGTCCTCCAGCAGACTTGTCTTCATGGGACTATTGCTGCCTCTTTGACCTTATGGCCGTTCTGCTGTGAGTCAAAGATTTTCGAATCGGACGAAAAACTGATAGTGAATTGTAACGTTCAGGGCCTCCTAATGACGATGGAACACCCAAATATCGTCCCGATTCAATACATCGTCCTCCAGCAGACTTGTCTCCATGGGTCTATTGCCTGCTGGGGCACCTTATGGCCGTTCTGCTGTGAGTCAAAGATTTTCGAATCGGACGAAAAACTGATAGTGAATTGTAACGTTCAGGGCCACATAATGACGATGGATCACTTAAATTGCGTCCCGATTCAATACATCGTCCTCCAGCAGACTTGTCTCCATGTGTCTATTGCTGCCTCGGGCACCTTATGGCCGTTCTGCTGTGAGTCAAAGATTTTCGAATCTGACGAAAAACTGATAGTGAATTGTAACATTCAGGGCCACCTAATGACGATGGAACACTCAAATTGCGTCCCGATTGAATACAGCGTCCTCCAGCCGACTTGTCTCCATGTCCGTTATGCTGTGAGTCTAAATTATCGAATGGGACGAAAAACTGATAGTGAATTGTAACGTTCAGGGCCACCTAATGACGATGGATCACTCAAATTGCGTCCCGATTCAATACATCGTCTTCCAGGCGACTTGTCTCCATGGGTCTATTGCTGCCTGGGGCACCTTATGGCCGTTCTGCTGTGTCAAAGTTTTTCGAATCGGACGAAAAACTGATAGTGAATTGTAACGTTCAGGGCCTCCTAATGTCGATGGAACACTCAAATTGCGTTCCGATTCAATACATCGTCCTTCAGCAGACTTGTGTCCATGGGGCTATTGCCTGCTCGGGCACCTTATGGCCGTTCTACTGTGAGTCATAACTTTTCGAATCGGACGAAAAACTGATAGTGAATTGTCACGTTCAGGGCCTCCTAATGACGATGGAACACTCAAATTGCGTCCCGATTCAATACATCGTCCTCCAGCAGACTTGTCTCCATGGATCTATTGCTGCCTCGGGCACCTTATGGCCGTTCTGCTGTGAGTCAAAGATTTTCGAATCGGACGAAAAACTGATAGTGAATTGTAACGTTCAGGGCCACCTAATGACGATGGATCACTCAAATTGCGTCCCGATTCAATACATCGTCCTCCAGTAGACTTGTCTCCATGGGTCTATTGCTGCCTCGGGCACCTTATGGCCGTTCTGCTGTGAGTCAAAGATTTTCGAATCTGACGAAAAACTGATAGTGAATTGTAACATTCAGGGCCACGTAATGACGATGGATCACTCAAATTGCGTCCCGATCCAATACATCGTCCTCCAGCCGACTTGTCTCCATGGGTCTATTGCTGCTTCGGGCACCTTATGGCCGTTCTGCTGTGAGTCAAAGATTGTCGAACGGACGAAAAACTGATAGTGAATTGTAACGTTCAGGGCCTCCTAATGACGATGGATCACTCAAATTGCGTCCCGATTCAATACATCGTCCTCCAGCAGACTTGTCTTCATGGGTCTATTGCTGCCTCTGGCACCTTATGGCCGTTCTGCTGTGAGTCAAAGATTTTCGAATCGGACGAAAAACTGATAGTGAATTGTAACGTTCAGTGCCTCCTAATGACGATGGAACACTCAAATTGCGTCCCGATTCAATACATCGTCCTCCAGCAGACTTGTCTCCATGGGTCTATTGACTGCTGGGGCACCTTATGGCGTTATGCTGTGAGTCTAAATTATCGAATGGGACGAAAAACTGATAGTGAATTGTAACGTTCAGGGCCACCTAATGACGATGGATCACTCAAATTGCGTCCCGATTCAATACATCGTCCTCCAGCAGGTTTGTCTCCATGGGTCTATAGCTGCCTCGGACACCTTATGGCCGTTCTGCTGTGAGTCAAAGATTTTCGAATCGGACGAAAAACTGATAGTGAATTGTAACTTTCAGGGCCACCTAATGACGATGGAACACTCAAATTGCGTCCCGATTCAATACATCGTCCTCCAGCAGACTTGTCTCCATGGGTCTATTGCCTGCTCGGGCACCTTATGGCCGTTCTGCTGTGAGTCAAAGATTTTCGAATCGGACGAAAAACTGATAGTGAATTGTAACGTTCAGGGCCACCTAATGACGATGGATCACTCAAATTGCGTCCCGATTCAATACATCGTCCTCCAGCAGTCTTGTCTCCATGGGTCTATTGCTGCCTCGGGCACCTTCTGGCCGTTCTGCTGTGACTCAAAGAATTTCGAATCGGACGAAAAACTGATAGTGAATTGTAACTTTCAGGGCCTCCTAATGACGATGGAACACTCAAATTGCGTCCCGATTCAATACATCGTCCTCCAGCAGACCTGTCTCCATGTCCGTTATGCTGTGAGTGTAAATTATCGAATGGGACGAAAAACTGATAGTGAATTGTAACGTTCATGGCCACCTAATGACGATGGATCACTCAAATTGCGTCCCGATTCAAAACATCGTCCTCCAGCAGACTCGTCTCCATCGGTCTATTGCTGCCTCGGGCACCTTATTGCCGTTCTGCTGTGAGTCAAAGATTTTCGAATCGGACGAAAAACTGATAGTGAATTGTAACGTTCAGGGCCATCTAATGACGATGGATCACTCAAATTGCGTCCCGATTCAATACATCGTCCTCCAGCAGACTTGTCTCCATGGGTCTATTGCTGCCTCGGGCACCTTATGGCCGTTCTGCTGTGAGTCAAAGATTTTCGAATCGGACGAAAAACTGATAGTGAATTGTAACATTCAGGGCCACCTAATGACGATGGAACACTCAAATTGCGTCCCGATTCAATACATCGTCCTCCGGCCGACTTGTCTCCATGTCCGTTATGCTGTGAGTCTAAATTATCGAATGGGACGAAATACTGATAGTGAATTGTAACGTTCAGGGCCACCTAATGACGATGGAGCACTCAAATTGCGTCCCGATTCAATACATCGTCCTCCAGCAGACTTGTCTCCATGGGTCTATAGCTGCCTCGGACACCTTATGGCCGTTCTGCTGTGAGTCAAAGATTTTCGAATCGGACGAAAAACTGATAGTGAATTGTAACGTTCTGGGCCTCCTAATGACGATGGAACACTCAAATTGCGTCCCGATTCAATACATCGTCCTCCAGCAGACTTGTCTCCATGGGTCTATTGCCGCCTCGGGCACCTTATGGCCGTTCTGCTGTGAGTCAAAGATTTTCGAATCGGACGAAAAACTGAAAGTGAATTGTAACGTTCAGGGCCTCCTAATGACGATGGATCACTCAAATTGCGTCCCGATTCAATACATCGTCCTCCAACAGACTTGTCTCCAAGGGTCTATTGCTGCCTCGGGCACCTTATGGCCGTTCTGCTGTGAGTCAAAGATTTTCGAATCGGACGAAAAACTGATAGCGAATTGTAACATTCAGGGCCACCTAATGACGATGGAGCACTCAAATTGCGTCCCGATTCAATACACCGTCCTCCAGCCGACTTGACTCCATGGGTCTATTGCTGCCTCGGGCATCTTATGGCCGTTCTGCTGTGAGTCTAGATTATCGAATGGGACGAAAAACTGATAGTGAATTGTAACGTTCAGGGCCACCTAATGACGATGGATCACTCAAATTGCGTCCCGATTCAATACATCGTCCTCCAGCCAACTTGTCTCCATGGGTCTATTGCTGCCTCGGACGGCTTATGGCCGTTCTGCTGTGAGTCAAAGATTTTCGAATCGGACGAAAAACTGATAGTGAATTGTAACGTTCAGGGCCACGTAATGACGATGGATCACTCAAATTGCGTCCCGATTCAATACATCGTCCTCCAGCAGACTTGTCTCAATGGGTCTATTGCTGCCTCGGGCACCTTATGGCCGTTCTGCTGTGAGTCAAAGATTTTCGAATCTGACGAAAAACTGATAGTGAATTGTAACATTCAGGGCCACGTAATGACGATGGATCACTCAAATTGCGTCCCGATTCAATACATCCTCCTCCAGCCGACTTGTCTCCATGGGTCTATTGCTGCCTCGAGCACCTTATGGCCGTTCTGCTGTGAGTCCAAGATTTTCGAATCGGACGAAAAACTGGTAGTGATTTGTAACGTTCAGGGCCTCCTAATGACGATGGATCACTCAAATTGCGTCCCGATTCAATACATCGTCCTCCAGCAGACTTGGCTTCATGGGTCTATTGCTGCCTCGGGCACCTTATGGACGTTCTGCTGTGAGTCAAAGATTTTCGAATCGGACGAAAAACTGTTAGTGAATTGTAACGTTCAGGGCCTCCTACTGACGATGGATCACTCAAATTGCGTCCCGATTCAATACATCGTCCTCCAGCAGACTTGTCTCCATGGGTCTATTGCTGCCTCGGGCACCTTCTGGCCGTTCTGCTGTGACTCAAAGATTTTCGAATCGGACGAAAAACTGATAGTGAATTGTAACGTTCAGGGCCTCCTAATGACGATGGAACACTCAAATTGCGTCCCGATTCAATACATCGTCCTCCAGCCGACTTGTCTCCATGTCCGTTATCCTGTGAGTGTAAATTATCGAATGGGACGAAAAACTGATAGTGAATTGTAACGTTCATGGCCACCTAATGACGATGGATCACTCAAATTGCGTCCCGATTCAATACATCGTCCTCCAGCAGACTCGTCTCCATCGGTCTATTGCTGCCTCGGGCACCTTATTGCCGTTCTGCTGAGAGTCAAAGATTTTCGAATCGGACGAAAAACTGATAGTGAATTGTAACTTTCAGGGACACATAATGACGATGGATCACTCAAATTGCGTCCCAAATCAATACATCGTCTTCCAGCCGACTTGTCTCCATGGGTCTATTGCTGCCTCGGGCACCTTATGGCCGTTCTGCTGTGAGTCAAAGATTTTCGAATCTGACGAAAAACTGATAGTGAATTGTAACATTCAGGGCCACGTAATGACGATGGATCACTCAAATTGCGTCCCGATTCAATACATCGTCCTGCAGCCGACTTGTCTCCATGGGTCTATTGCTGCCTCGGGCACCTTATGGCCATTCTGCTGTGAGTCAAAGATTTTCGAATCGGACGAAAAACTGATAGTGAATTGTAACGTTCAGGGCCTCCTAATGACGATGGAACACTCAAATTGCGTCCCGATTCAATACATCGTCCTCCAGCAGACTTGTCTCCATGGGTCTATTGCTGCCTCGGGCACCTTATGGCCGTTCTGCTGTGAGTCAAAGATTTTCGAATCGGACGAAAAACTGATAGTGAATTGTAACATTCAGGGCCTCCTAATGACGATGGAACACTCAAATTGCGTCCCGATTCAATACATCGTCTTCCAGCCGACTTGTCTCCATGGGTCTATTGCTGCCTCGGGCACCTAATGGCCGTTCTGCTGTGAGTCAAAGATTTTCGAATCGGACGAAAAACTGATAGTGAATTGAAACGTTCAGGGCCTCCTAATGACGATGGAACACTCAAATTGCGTCCCGATTCAATACATCGTCCTCCAGCAGACTTGTCTCCATGGGTCTATTGCTGCCTCGGGCACCTTATGGCCGTTCTGCTGTGAGTCTAGATTATCGAATGGGACGAAAAACTGATAGTGAATTGTAACGTTCAGGGCCACCTAATGACGATGGATCACTCAAATTGCGTCCCGATTCATTACATCGTCCTCCAGCCAACTTGTCTCCATGGGTCTATTGCTACCTCGGACGGCATATGGCCGTTCTGCTGTGAGTCAAAGATTTTCGAATCGGACGAAAAACTGATAGTGAATTGTAACGTTCAGGGCCTCCTAATGACGATGGAACACTCAAATTGCGTCCCGATTCAATACATCGTCCTCCAGCAGACTTGTCTCCATGGGTCTATTGCTGCCTCGGGCACCTTATGGCCGTTCTGCTGTGAGTCAAAGATTTTCGAATCGGACGAAAAACTGATAGTGAATTGTAACATTCAGGGCCTCCTAATGACGATGGAACACTCAAATTGCGTCCCGATTCAATACATCGTCTTCCAGCCGACTTGTCTCCATGGGTCTATTGCTGCCTCGGGCACCTAATGGCCGTTCTGCTGTGAGTCAAAGATTTTTGAATCGGACGAAAAACTGATAGTGAATTGTAACGTTCAGGGCCTCCTAATGACGATGGAACACTCAAATTGCGTCCCGATTCAATACATCGTCCTCCAGCAGACTTGTCTCCATGGGTCTATTGCTGCCTCGGGCACCTTATGGCCGTTCTGCTGTGAGTCTAGATTATCGAATGGGACGAAAAACTGATAGTGAATTGTAACGTTCAGGGCCACCTAATGACGATGGATCACTCAAATTGCGTCCCGATTCATTACATCGTCCTCCAGCCAACTTGTCTCCATGGGTCTATTGCTACCTCGGACGGCATATGGCCGTTCTGCTGTGAGTCAAAGATTTTCGAATCGAACGAAAAACTGATAGTGAATTGTAACGTTCAGGGCCTCCTAATGACGATGGAACACTCAAATTGCGTCCCGATTCAATACATCGTCCTCCAGCAGACTTGTCTCCATGGGTCTATTGCTGCCTCGGGCAACTTATGTCCGTTCTGCTGTGAGTCAAAGATTTTCGAATCGGACGAAAAACTGATAGTGAATTGTAACGTTCAGGGCCTCCTAATGACGATGGAACACTCAAATTGCGTCTCGATTCAATACATCGTCCTCCAGCAGACTTGTATGCATGGGTCTATTGCTGCCTCGGGCACCTTATGGCCGTTCTGCTGTGAGTCAAAGACTTTCGAATCGGACGAAAAACTGATAGTGAATTGTAACGTTCAGGGCCTCCTAATGACGATGGAACACTCAAATTGCGTCCCGATTCAATACATCGTCCTCCAGCAGACTTGTCTCCATGGGTCTATTGCTGCCTCGGGCACCTTATGGCCGTTCTGCTGTGAGTCAAAGATTTTCGAATCTGACGAAAAACTGATAGTGAATTGTAACATTCAGGGCCACGTGATGACGATGGATCACTCAAATTGCGTCCGTATTCAATACATCGTCCTGCAGCCGACTTGTCTCCATGGGTCTATTGCTGCCTCGGGCACCTTATGGCCGTTCTGCTGTGAGTCAAAGATTTTCGAATCGGACGAAAAACTGATAGTGAATTGTAACGTTCAGGGCCTCCTAATGACGATGGATCACTCAAATTGCGTCCCGATTCAATACATCGTCCTCCAGCAGACTTGTCTCCATGGGTCTATTGCTGCCTCGGGCACCTTATGGCCGTTCTGCTGTGAGTCAAAGATTTTTGAATCTGACGAAAAACTGATAGTGAATTGTAACATTCAGGGCCACGTAATGACGATGGATCACTCAAATTGCGTCCCGATTCAATACATCGTCCTCCAGCCGACTTGTCTCCATGGGTCTATTGCTGCCTCGGGCACCTTACGGCCGTTCTGCTGTGAGTCAAAGATTTTCGAATCGGACGAAAAACTGATAGTGAATTGTAACGTTCAGGGCCTCCTAATGACGATGGAACACTCAAATTGCGTCCCGATTCAGTACATCGTCCTCCAGCAGACTTGTCTCCATGGGTCTATTGCTGCCTCGGGCACCTTATGGCCGTTCTGCTGTGAGTCAAAGATTTTCGAATCGGACGAAAAACTGATAGTGAATTGTAACGTTCAGGGCCTCCTAATGACGATGGAACACTCAAATTGCGTCCCGATTCAATACATCGTCCTCCAGCAGACTTGTCTCCATGGGTCTATTGCTGCCTCGGGCACCTTACGGCCGTTCGGCTGTGAGTCAAAGATTTTCGAATCGGACGAAAAACTGATAGTGAATTGTAACCTTCAGGGCCTCCTAATGACGATGGAACACTCAAATTGCGTCCCGATTCAATACATCGTCCTCCAGCAGACTTGTCTCCATGGTTCTATTGCTGCCTCGGGCACCTTATGGCCGTTCTGCTGTGAGTCAAAGATTTTCGAATCGGACGAAAAACTGATAGTGAATTGTAACGTTCAGGGCCACCTAATGACGATGGATCACTCAAATTGCGTCCCGATTCAATACATCGTCCTCCAGTAGACTTGTCTCCATGGGTCTATTGCTGCCTCGGGCACCTTATGGCCGTTCTGCTGTGAGTCAAAGATTTTCGAATCTGACGAAAAACTGATAGTGAATTGTAACATTCAGGGCCACGTAATGACGATGGATCACTCAAATTGCGTCCCGATCCAATACATCGTCCTCCAGCCGACTTGTCTCCATGGGTCTATTGCTGCTTCGGGCACCTTATGGCCGTTCTGCTGTGAGTCAAAGATTTTCGAACGGACGAAAAACTTATAGTGAATTGTAACGTTCGGGGCCTCCTAATGACGATGGATCACTCAAATTGCGTCCCGATTC
The DNA here is from genome assembly GCF_023864275.1 of Schistocerca cancellata. Lineage (NCBI taxonomy): Eukaryota > Metazoa > Arthropoda > Insecta > Orthoptera > Acrididae > Schistocerca > Schistocerca cancellata. The sequence goes on along the minus strand of NC_064634.1, from coordinate 522,546,715 downwards.
AATACATCGTCCTCCAGCAGACTTGTCTTCATGGGTCTATTGCTGCCTCTGGCACCTTATGGCCGTTCTGCTGTGAGTCAAAGATTTTCGAATCGGACGAAAAACTGATAGTGAATTGTAACGTTCAGGGCCTCGTAATGACGATGGAACACTCAAATTGCGTCCCGATTCAGTACATCGTCCTCCAGCAGACTTGTCTCCATGGGTCTATTGCTGCCTCGGGCACCTTATGGCCGTTCTGCTGTGAGTCAAAGATTTTCGAATCGGACGAAAAACTGATAGTGAATTGTAACGTTCAGGGCCTCCTAATGACGATGGAACACTCAAATTGCGTCCCGATTCAATACATCGTCCTCCAGCAGACTTGTCTCCATGGGTCTATTGCTGCCTCGGGCACCTTACGGCCGTTCGGCTGTGAGTCAAAGATTTTCGAATCGGACGAAAAACTGATAGTGAATTGTAACGTTCAGGGCCTCCTAATGACGATGGAACACTCAAATTGCGTCCCGATTCAATACATCGTCCTCCAGCAGACTTGTCTCCATGGGTCTATTGCTGCCTCGGGCACCTTATGGCCGTTCTGCTGTGAGTCAAAGATTTTCGATTCTGACGAAAAACTGATAGTGAATTTTAACATTCAGGGCCACCTAATGACGATGGAACACTCAAATTGCGTCCCGATTGAATACATCGTCCTCCAGCCGACTTGTCTCCATGTCCGTTATGCTGTGAGTCTAAATTAGCGAATGGGACGAATAACTGATAGTGAATTGTAACGTTCAGGGCCACCTAATGACGATGGATCACTCAAATTGCGTCCCGATTCAATACATCGTCCTCCAGCAGGTTTGTCTCCATGGGTCTATAGCTGCCTCGGACACCTTATGGCCGTTCTGCTGTGAGTCAAAGATTTTCGAATCGGACGAAAAACTGATAGTGAATTGTAACTTTCAGGGCCACCTAATGACGATGGAACACTCAAATTGCGTCCCGATTCAATACATCGTAATCCAGCAGACTTGTCTCCATGGGTCTATTGCCTGCTCGGGCACCTTATGGCCGTTCTGCTTTGAGTCAAAGATTTTCGAATCGGACGAAAAACTGATAGTGAATTGTAACGTTCAGGGCCATCTAATGACGATGGATCACTCAAATTGCGTCCCGATTCAATACATCGTCCTCCAGCAGACTTGTCTCCATGGGTCTATTGACTGCTGGGGCACCTTATGGCCGTTCTGCTGTGAGTCAAAGATTTTCGAATCGGACGAAAAACTGATAGTGAATTGTAACGTTCAGGGCCACCTAATGACGATGGATCACTCAAATTGCGTCCCGATTCAATACATCGTCCTCCAGCAGACTTGCCTCCATGGGTCTATTGCTGCCTCGGGCACCTTATGGCCGTTCTGCTGTGAGTCATAGATTTTTGAATCTGACGAAAAACTGATAGTGAATTTTAACATTCAGGGCCACCTAATGACGATGGAACACTCAAATTGCGTCCCGATTGAATACATCGTCCTCCAGCCGACTTGTCTCCATGTCCGTTATGCTGTGAGTCTAAATTATCGAATGGGACGAAAAACTGATAGTGAATTGTAACGTTCAGGGCCACCTAATGACGATGGATCACTCAAATTGCGTCCCGATTCAATACATCGTCCTCCAGCAGGTTTGTCTCCATGGGTCTATAGCTGCCTCGGACACCTTATGGCCGTTCTGCTGTGAGTGAAAGATTTTCGAATCGGACGAAAAACTGATAGTGAATTGTAACTTTCAGGGCCACCTAATGACGATGGAACACTCAAATTGCGTCCCGATTCAATACATCGTCCTCCGGCCGACTTGTCTCCATGTCCATTACGCTGTGAGTCTAAATTATCGAATGGGACGAAATACTGATAGTGAATTGTAACGTTCAGGGCCACCTAATGACGATGGATCACTCAAATTGCGTCCCGATTCAATACATCGTCCTCCAGCAGACTTGTCTCCATGGGTCTATTGCCGCCTCGGGCACCTTATGGCCGTTCTGCTGTGAGTCAAAGATTTTCGAATCGGACGAAAAACTGAAAGTGAATTGTAACGTTCAGGGCCTCCTAATGACGATGGATCACTCAAATTGCGTCCCGATTCAATACATCGTCCTCCAGCAGACTTGTCTCCAAGGGTCTATTGCTGCCTCGGGCACCTTATGGCCGTTCTGCTGTGAGTCAAAGATTTTCGAATCGGACGAAAAACTGATAGTGAATTGTAACGTTCAGGGACTCCTAATGACGATGGAACACTCAAATTGCGTCCCGATTCAGTACATCGTCCTCCAGCAGACTTGTCTCCATGGGTCTATTGCTGCCTCGGGCACCTTATGGCCGTTCTGCTGTGAGTCAAAGATTTTTGAATCTGACGAAAAACTGATAGTGAATTGTAACATTCAGGGCCACGTAATGACGATGGATCACTCAAATTGCGTCCCGATTCAATACATCGTCCTCCAGCCGACTTGTCTCCATGGGTCTATTGCTGCCTCGGGCACCTTACGGCCGTTCTGCTGTGAGTCAAAGATTTTCGAATCGGACGAAAAACTGATAGTGAATTGTAACGTTCAGGGCCTCCTAATGACGATGGAACACTCAAATTGCGTCCCGATTCAGTACATCGTCCTCCAGCAGACTTGTCTCCATGGGTCTATTGCTGCCTCGGGCACCTTATGGCCGTTCTGCTGTGAGTCAAAGATTTTCGAATCGGACGAAAAACTGATAGTGAATTGTAACGTTCAGGGCCTCCTAATGACGATGGAACACTCAAATTGCGTCCCGATTCAATACATCGTCCTCCAGCAGACTTGTCTCCATGGGTCTATTGCTGCCTCGGGCACCTTTCGGCCGTTCGGCTGTGAGTCAAAGATTTTCGAATCTGACGAAAAACTGATAGTGAATTGTAACATTCAGGGCCACGTAATGACGATGGATCACTCAAATTGCGTCCCGATCCAATACATCGTCCTCCAGCCGACTTGTCTCCATGGGTCTATTGCTGCTTCGGGCACCTTATGGCCGTTCTGCTGTGAGTCAAAGATTTTCGAACGGACGAAAAACTTATAGTGAATTGTAACGTTCAGGGCCTCCTAATGACGATGGATCACTCAAATTGCGTCCCGATTCAATACATCGTCCTCCAGCAGACTTGTCTTCATGGGTCTATTGCTGCCTCTGGCACCTTATGGCCGTTCTGCTGTGAGTCAAAGATTTTCGAATCGGACGAAAAACTGATAGTGAATTGTAACGTTCAGGGCCTCCTAATGACGATGGAACACTCAAATTGCGTCCCGATTCAATACATCGTCCTCCAGCAGACTTGTCTCCATGGGTCTATTGACTGCTGGGGCACCTTATGGCCGTTCTGCTGTGAGTCAAAGATTTTCGAATCGGACGAAAAACTGATAGTGAATTGTAACGTTCAGGGCCACCTAATGACGATGGATCACTCAAATTGCGTCCCGATTCAATACATCGTCCTCCAGCAGACTTGTCTCCATGGGTCTATTGCTACCTCGGACACCTTATGGCCGTTCTGCTGTGAGTCAAAGATTTTCGAATCGGACGAAAAACTGATAGTGAATTGTAACTTTCAGGGCCACCTAATGACGATGGAACACTCAAATTGCGTCCCGATTCAATACATCGTCCTCCAGCAGACTTGTCTCCATGGGTCTATTGCCTGCTCGGGCACCTTATGGCCGTTCTGCTGTGAGTCAAAGATTTTCGAATCGGACGAAAAACTGATAGTGAATTGTAACGTTCAGGGCCATCTAATGACGATGGATCACTCAAATTGCGTCCCGATTCAATACATCGTCCTCCAGCAGACTTGTCTCCATGGGTCTATTGCTGCCTCGGGCACCTTATGGCCGTTCTGCTATGAGTCAAAGATTTTCGAATCGGACGAAAAACTGATAGTGACTTGTAACATTCAGGGCCACCTAATGACGATGGAACACTCAAATTGCGTCCCGATTCAATACATCATCCTCCGGCCGACTTGTCTCCATGTCCGTTACGTTGTGAGTCTAAATTATCGAATGGGACGAAATACTGATAGTGAATTGTAACGTTCAGGGCCACCTAATGACGATGGATCACTCAAATTGCGTCCCGATTCAATACATCGTCCTCCAGCAGCCTTGTCTCCATGGGTCTATAGCTGCCTCGGACACCTTATGGCCGTTCTGCTGTGAGTCAAAGATTTTCGAATCGGACGAAAAACTGGTAGTGAATTGTAACGTTCTGGGCCTCCTAATGACGATGGAACACTCAAATTGCGTCCCGATTCAATACATCGTCCTCCAGCAGACTTGTCTCCATGGGTCTATTGCCGCCTCGGGCACCTTATGGCCGTTCTGCTGTGAGTCAAAGATTTTCGAATCGGACGAAAAACTGAAAGTGAATTGTAACGTTCAGGGCCTTCTAATGACGATGGATCACTCAAATTGCGTCCCGATTCAATACATCGTCCTCCAGCAGACTTGTCTCCAAGGGTCTATTGCTGCCTCGGGCACCTTATGGCCGTTCTGCTGTGAGTCAAAGATTTTCGAATCGGACGAAAAACTGATAGCGAATTGTAACGTTCAGGGCCACCTAATGACGATGGAACACTCAAATTGCGTCCCGATTCAATACATCGTCCTCCAGCCGACTTGCCTCCATGGCCGTTATGCTGTGAGTCTAAATTATCGAATGGGACGAAAAACTGATAGTGAATTGTAACATTCAGGGCCACGTAATGACGATGGATCACTCTAATTGCGTCCCGATTCAATACATCGTCCTCCAGCCGACTTGTCTCCATGGATCTATTGCTGCCTCGGGCACCTTATGGCCGTTCTGCTGTGAGTCAAAGATTTTCGAATCGGACGAAAAACTGATAGTGAATTGTAACGTTCAGGGCCTCCAAATGACGATGGAACACTCAAATTGCGTCCCGATTCAATACATCGTCCTCCAGCCGACTTGACTCCATGGGTCTATTGCTGCCTCGGGCACCTTATGGCCGTTCTGCTGTGAGTCTAGATTATCGAATGGGACGAAAAACTGATAGTGAATTGTAACGTTCAGGGCCACCTAATGACGATGGATCACTCAAATTGCGTCCCGATTCAATACATCGTCCTCCAGCCAACTTGTCTCCATGGGTCTATTGCTGCCTCGGACGGCTTATGGCCGTTCTGCTGTGAGTCAAAGATTTTCGAATCGGACGAAAAACTGATAGTGAATTGTAACGTTCAGGGCCACGTAATGACGATGGATCACTCAAATTGCGTCCCGATTCAATACATCGTCCTCCAGCAGACTTGTCTCCATGGGTCTATTGCTGCCTCGGCCACCTTATGGCCGTTCTGCTGTGAGTCAAAGATTTTCGAATCGGACGAAAAACTGATAGTGAATTGTAACGTTCAGGGCCACCTAATGACGATGGATCACTCAAATTGCGTCCCGATTCAATACATCGTCCTCCAGCAGACTTGTCTCCATGGGTATATTGCTGCCTCGGGCACCTTCTGGCCGTTCTGCTGTGACTCAAAGATTTTCGAATCGGACGAAAAACTGATAGTGAATTGTAACTTTCAGGGCCTCCTAATGACGATGGAACACTCAAATTGCGTCCCGATTCAATACATCGTCCTCCAGCCGACTTGTCTCCATGTCCGTTATGCTGTGAGTGTAAATTATCGAATGGGACGAAAAACTGATAGTGAATTGTAACGTTCATGGCCACCTAATGACGATGGATCACTCAAATTGCGTCCCGATTCAATACATCGTCCTCCAGCAGACTCGTCTCCATCGGTCTATTGCTGCCTCGGGCACCTTATTGCCGTTCTGCTGTGAGTCAAAGATTTTCGAATCGGACGAAAAACTGATAGTGAATTGTAACGTTCAGGGCCATCTAATGACGATGGATCACTCAAATTGCGTCCCGATTCAATACATCGTCCTCCAGCAGACTTGTCTCCATGGGTCTATTGCTGCCTCGGGCACCTTATGGCCGTTCTGCTGTGAGTCAAAGATTTTCGAATCGGACGAAAAACTGATAGTGAATTGTAACATTCAGGGCCACCTAATGACGATGGAACACTCAAATTGCGTCCCGATTCAATACATCGTCATCCGGACGACTTGTCTCCATGTCCGTTATGCTGTGAGTCTAAATTATCGAATGGGACGAAATACTGATAGTGAATTGTAACGTTCAGGGCCACCTAATGACGATGGAGCACTCAAATTGCGTCCTGATTCAATACATCGTCCTCCAGCAGACTTGTCTCCATGGGTCTATAGCTGCCTCGGACACCTTACGGCCGTTCTGCTGTGAGTCAAAGATTTTCGAATCGGACGAAAAACTGATAGTGAATTGTAACGTTCTGGGCCTCCTAATGACGATGGAACACTCAAATTGCGTCCCGATTCAATACATCGTCCTCCAGCAGACTTGTCTCCATGGGTCTATTACCGCCTCGGGCACCTTATGGCCGTTCTGCTGTGAGTCAAAGATTTTCGAATCGGACGAAAAACTGAAAGTGAATTGTAACGTTCAGGGCCTCCTAATGACGATGGATCACTCAAATTGCGTCCCGATTCAATACATCGTCCTCCAGCCGACTTGTCTCCATGGGTCTATTGCTGCCTCGGACGGCTTATGGCCGTTCTGCTGTGAGTCAAAGATTTTCGAATCGGACGAAAAACTGATAGTGAATTGTAACGTTCAGGGCCACGTAATGACGATGGATCACTCAAATTGCGTCCCGATTCAATACATCGTCCTCCAGCAGACTTGTCTCCATGGGTCTATTGCTGCCTCGGCCACCTTATGGCCGTTCTGCTGTGAGTCAAAGATTTTCGAATCGGACGAAAAACTGATAGTGAATTGTAACGTTCAGGGCCACCTAATGACGATGGATCACTCAAATTGCGTCCCGATTCAATACATCGTCCTCCAGCAGACTTGTCTCCATGGGTATATTGCTGCCTCGGGCACCTTCTGGCCGTTCTGCTGTGACTCAAAGATTTTCGAATCGGACGAAAAACTGATAGTGAATTGTAACTTTCAGGGCCTCCTAATGACGATGGAACACTCAAATTGCGTCCCGATTCAATACATCGTCCTCCAGCCGACTTGTCTCCATGTCCGTTATGCTGTGAGTGTAAATTATCGAATGGGACGAAAAACTGATAGTGAATTGTAACGTTCATGGCCACCTAATGACGATGGATCACTCAAATTGCGTCCCGATTCAATACATCGTCCTCCAGCAGACTCGTCTCCATCGGTCTATTGCTGCCTCGGGCACCTTATTGCCGTTCTGCTGTGAGTCAAAGATTTTCGAATCGGACGAAAAACTGATAGTGAATTGTAACGTTCAGGGCCATCTAATGACGATGGATCACTCAAATTGCGTCCCGATTCAATACATCGTCCTCCAGCAGACTTGTCTCCATGGGTCTATTGCTGCCTCGGGCACCTTATGGCCGTTCTGCTGTGAGTCAAAGATTTTCGAATCGGACGAAAAACTGATAGTGAATTGTAACATTCAGGGCCACCTAATGACGATGGAACACTCAAATTGCGTCCCGATTCAATACATCGTCATCCGGACGACTTGTCTCCATGTCCGTTATGCTGTGAGTCTAAATTATCGAATGGGACGAAATACTGATAGTGAATTGTAACGTTCAGGGCCACCTAATGACGATGGAGCACTCAAATTGCGTCCTGATTCAATACATCGTCCTCCAGCAGACTTGTCTCCATGGGTCTATAGCTGCCTCGGACACCTTACGGCCGTTCTGCTGTGAGTCAAAGATTTTCGAATCGGACGAAAAACTGATAGTGAATTGTAACGTTCTGGGCCTCCTAATGACGATGGAACACTCAAATTGCGTCCCGATTCAATACATCGTCCTCCAGCAGACTTGTCTCCATGGGTCTATTACCGCCTCGGGCACCTTATGGCCGTTCTGCTGTGAGTCAAAGATTTTCGAATCGGACGAAAAACTGAAAGTGAATTGTAACGTTCAGGGCCTCCTAATGACGATGGATCACTCAAATTGCGTCCCGATTCAATACATCGTCCTCCAGCAGACTTGTCTCCAAGGGTCTATTGCTGCCTCGGGCACCTTATGGCCGTTTTGCTGTGAGTCTAGATTATCGAATGGGACGAAAAACTGATAGTGAATTGTAACGTTCAGGGCCACCTAATGACGATGGATCACTCAAATTGCGTCCCGAGTCAATACATCGTCCTCCAGCCAACTTGTCTCCATGGGTCTATTGCTGCCTCGGACGGCTTATGGCCGTTCTGCTGTGAGTCAAAGATTTTCGAATCGGACGAAAAACTGATAGTGAATTGTAACGTTCAGGGCCACGTAATGACGATGGATCACTCAAATTGCGTCCCGATTCAATACATCGTCCTCCAGCAGACTTGTCTCCATGGGTCTATTGCTGCCTCGGGCACCTTCTGGCCGTTCTGCTGTGACTCAAAGATTTTCGAATCGGACGAAAAACTGATAGTGAATTGTAACGTTCAGGGCCTCCTAATGACGATGGAACACTCAAATTGCGTCCCGATTCAATACATCGTCCTCCAGCCGACTTGTCTCCATGTCCGTTATGCTGTGAGTGTAAATTATCGAATGGGACGAAAAACTGATAGTGAACTGTAACGTTCATGGCCACCTAATGACGATGGATCACTCAAATTGCGTCCCGATTCAATACATCGTCCTCCAGCAGACTCGTCTCCATCGGTCTATTGCTGCCTCGGGCACCTTATTGCCGTTCTGCTGAGAGTCAAAGATTTTCGAATCGGACGAAAAACTGATAGTGAATTGTAACTTTCAGGGCCACATAATGACGATGGATCACTCAAATTGCGTCCCGATTCAATACATCGTCTTCCAGCCGACTTGTCTCCATGGGTCTATTGCTGCCTCGGGCACCTTATGGCCGTTCTGCTGTGAGTCAAAGATTTTCGAATCTGACGAAAAACTGATAGTGAATTGTAACATTCAGGGCCACGTAATGACGATGGATCACTCAAATTGCGTCCCGATTCAATACATCGCCCTGCAGCCGACTTGTCTCCATGGGTCTATTGCTGCCTCGGGCACCTTATGGCCATTCTGCTGTGAGTCAAAGATTTTCGAATCGGACGAAAAACTGATAGTGAATTGTAACGTTCAGGGCCTCCTAATGACGATGGAACACTCAAATTGCGTCCCGATTCAATACATCGTCCTCCAGCAGACTTGTCTCCATGGGTCTATTGCTGCCTCGGGCAACTTATGTCCGTTCTGCTGTGAGTCAAAGATTTTCGAATCGGACGAAAAACTGATAGTGAATTGTAACGTTCAGGGCCTCCTAATGACGATGGAACACTCAAATTGCGTCTCGATTCAATACATCGTCCTCCAGCAGACTTGTCTGCATGGGTCTATTGCTGCCTCGGGCACCTTATGGCCGTTCTGCTGTGAGTCAAAGACTTTCGAATCGGACGAAAAACTGATAGTGAATTGTAACGTTCAGGGCCTCCTAATGACGATGGAACACTCAAATTGCGTCCCGATTCAATACATCGTCCTCCAGCAGACTTGTCTCCATGGGTCTATTGCTGCCTCGGGCACCTTATGGCCGTTCTGCTGTGAGTCTAGATTATAGAATGGGACGAAAAACTGATAGTGAATTGTAACGTTCAGGGCCACCTAATGACGATGGATCACTCAAATTGCGTCCCGATTCATTACATCGTCCTCCAGCCAACTTGTCTCCATGGGTCTATTGCTACCTCGGACGGCTTATGGCCGTTCTGCTGTGAGTCAAAGATTTTCGAATCGGACGAAAAACTGATAGTGAATTGTAACGTTCAGGGCCTCCTAATGACGATGGAACACTCAAATTGCGTCCCGATTCAATACATCGTCCTCCAGCAGACTTGTCTCCATGGGTCTATTGCTGCCTCGGGCAACTTATGTCCGTTCTGCTGTGAGTCAAAGATTTTCGAATCGGACGAAAAACTGATAGTGAATTGTAACGTTCAGGGCCTCCTAATGACGATGGAACACTCAAATTGCGTCTCGATTCAATACATCGTCCTCCAGCAGACTTGTCTCCATGGGTCTATTGCTGCCTCGGGCATCTTATGGCCGTTCTGCTGTGAGTCAAAGATTTTCGAATCTGACGAAAAACTGATAGTGAATTGTAACATTCAGGGCCACGTGATGACGATGGATCACTCAAATTGCGTCCCTATTCAATACATCGTCCTGCAGCCGACTTGTCTCCATGGGTCTATTGCTGCCTCGGGCACCTTATGGCCGTTCTGCTGTGAGTCAAAGGTTTTCGAATCGGACGAAAAACTGATAGTGAATTGTAACGTTCAGGGCCTCCTAATGACGATGGATCACTCAAATTGCGTCCCGATTCAATACATCGTCCTCCAGCGGACTTGTCTCCATGGGTCTATTGCTGCCTCGGGCACCTTATGGCCGTTCTGCTGTGAGTCAAAGATTTTTGAATCTGACGAAAAACTGATAGTGAATTGTAACATTCAGGGCCACGTAATGACGATGGATCACTCAAATTGCGTCCCGATTCAATACATCGTCCTCCAGCCGACTTGTCTCCATGGGTCTATTGCTGCCTCGGGCACCTTACGGCCGTTCTGCTGTGAGTCAAAGATTTTCGAATCGGACGAAAAACTGATAGTGAATTGTAACGTTCAGGGCCTCCTAATGACGATGGAACACTCAAATTGCGTCCCGATTCAATTCATCGTCCTCCAGCAGACTTGTCTCCATGGGTCTATTGCTGCCTCGGGCACCTTATGGCCGTTCTGCTGTGAGTCAAAGATTTTCGAATCGGACGAAAAACTGATAGTGAATTGTAACGTTCAGGGCCTCCTAATGACGATGGAACACTCAAATTGCGTCCCGATTCAATACATCGTCCTCCAGCAGACTTGTCTCCATGGGTCTATTGCTGCCTCGGGCACCTTACGGCCGTTCGGCTGTGAGTCAAAGATTTTCGAATCGGACGAAAAACTGATAGTGAATTGTAACATTCAGGGCCTCCTAATGACGATGGAACACTCAAATTGCGTCCCGATTCAATACATCGTCCTCCAGCAGACTCGTCTCCATGGGTCTATTGCTGCCTCGGGCACCTTATGGCCGTTCTGTTGTGAGTCAAAGATTTTCTAATCGGACGAAAAGCTGATAGTGAATTGTAACGTTCATGGCCACCTAATGACGATGGATCACTCAAATTGCGTCCCGATTCAATACATCGTCCTCCAGCAGACTTGTCTCCATGGGTCTATTGCTGCCTCGAGCACCTTATGGCCGTTCTGCTGTGAGTCAATGATTTCGGAATCGGACGAAAAACTGATAGTGAATTGTAACTTTCAGGGCCACCTAATGACGATGGATCACTCAAATTGCGTCCCGATTCAATACATCGTCTTCCAGCCGACTTGTCTCCATGGGTCTATTGCTGCCTCGGGCACCTTATGGCCGTTCTGCTGTGAGTCTAAGATTTTCGAATCGGACGAAAAACTGATGGTGAATTATAACGTTCAGGGCCTTCTAATGACGATGGAACACTCAAATTGCGTCTCGATTCAATACATCGTCCTCCAGCAGACTTGTCTGCATGGGTCTAATGCTGCCTCGGGCACCTTATGGCCGTTCTGCTGTGAGTCAAAGACTTTCGAATCGGACGAAAAACTGATAGTGAATTGTAACGTTCAGGGCCTCCTAATGACGATGGATCACTCAAATTGCGTCCCGATTCAATACATCGTCCTCCAGCAGACTTGTCTCCATGGGTCTATTGCTGCCTCGGGCACCTTATGGCCGTTCTGCTGTGAGTCAAAGATTTTTGAATCTGTCGAAAAACTGATAGTGAATTGTAACATTCAGGGCCACGTGATGACGATGGATCACTCAAATTGCGTCCCTATTCAATACATCGTCCTGCAGCCGACTTGTCTCCATGGGTCTCTTGCTGCCTCGGGCACCTTATGGCCGTTCTGCTGTGAGACAAAGATTTTCGAATCGGACGAAAAACTGATAGTGAATTGTAACATTCAGGGCCTCCTAATGACGATGGAACACTCAAATTGCGTCCCGATTCAATACATCGTCCTCCAGCAGACTTGTCTCCATGGGTCTATTGCTGCCTCGGGCACCTTATGGCCGTTCTGTTGTGAGTCAAAGATTTTCGAATCGGACGAAAAACTGATAGCGAATTGTGACGTTCATGGCCACCTAATGACGATGGATCACTCAAATTGCGTCCCGATTCAATACATCGTCCTCCAGCAGACTTGTCTCCATGGGTCTATTGCTGCCTCGAGCACCTTATGGCCGTTCTGCTGTGAGTCAATGATTTCCGAATCGGACGAAAAACTGATAGTGAATTGTAACTTTCAGGGCCACCTAATGACGATGGATCACTCAAATTGCGTCCCGATTCAATACATCGTCTTCCAGCCGACTTGTCTCCATGGATCTATTGCTGCCTCGGGCACCTTATGGCCGTTCTGCTGTGAGTCAAAGATTTTCGAATCGGACGAAAAACTGATAGTGAATTGTAACGTTCAGGGCCTCCTAATGACGATGGAACACTCAAATTGCGTCCCGATTCAATACATCGTCCTCCAGCAGACTTGTCTCCATGGGTCAATTGCTGCCTCGGGCACCTTACGTCCGTTCTGCTGTGAGTCAAAGATTTTCGAATCGGACGAAAAACTGATAGTGAATTGTAACGTTCAGGGCCTCCTAATGACGATGGATCACTCAAATTGCGTCCCGATTCAGTACATCGTCCTCCAGCAGACTTGTCTCCATGGGTCTATTGCTGCCTCGGGCACCTTATGGCCGTTCTGCTGTGAGTCAAAGATTTTTGAATCTGACGAAAAAGTGATAGTGAATTGTAACATTCAGGGCCACGTAATGACGATGGATCACTCAAATTGCGTCCCGATTCAATACATCGTCCTCCAGCCGACTTGTCTCCATGGGTCTATCGCTGCCTCGGGCACCTTATGGCCGTTCTGTTGTGAGTCAAAGATTTTCGAATAGGACGAAAAGCTGATAGTGAATTGTAACGTTCATGGCCACCTAATGACGATGGATCACTCAAATTGCGTCCCGATTCAATACATCGTCCTCCAGCAGACTTGTCTCCATGGGTCTATTGCTGCCTCGAGCACCTTATGGCCGTTCTGCTGTGAGTCAATGATTTCCGAATCGGACGAAAAACTGATAGTGAATTGTAACTTTCAGGGCCACCTAATGACGATGGATCACTCAAATTGCGTCCCGATTCAATACATCGTCTTCCAGCCGACTTGTCTCCATGGGTCTATTGCTGCCTCGGGCACCTTATGGCCGTTCTGCTGTGAGTCAAAGATTTTCGAATCGGACGAAAAACTGATAGTTAATTGTAACATTCAGGGCCACCTAATGACGATGGACCACACAAATTGCGTCCCGATTCAATACATCGTCCTCCAGCCGACTTGACTCCATGGGTCTATTGCTGCCTCCGGCACCTTATGGCCGTTCTGCTGTGAGTCTAGATTATCGAATGGGACGAAAAACTGATAGTGAATTGTAACGTTCAGGGCTACCTAATGACGATGGATCACTCAAATTGCGTCCCGATTCAAAACATCGTCCTCCAGCCAACTTGTCTCCATGGGTCTATTGCTACCTCGGACGGCTTATGGCCGTTCTGCTGTGAGTCAAAGATTTTCGAATCGGACGAAAAACTGATAGTGAATTGTAACGTTCAGGGCCTCCTAATGACGATGGAACACTCAAATTGCGTCCCGATTCAATACATCGTCCTCCAGCAGACTTGTCTCCATGGGTCTATTGCTGCCTCGGGCACCTTATGTCCGTTCTGCTGTGAGTCAAAGATTTTCGAGTCGGACGAATAACTGATAGTGAATTGTAACGTTCAGGGCCTCCTAATGACGATGGAACACTCAAATTGCGTCTCGATTCAATACATCGTCCTCCAGCAGACTTGTCTGCATGGGTCTATTGCTGCCTCGGGCACCTTATGGCCGTTCTGCTGTGAGTCAAAGACTTTCGAATCGGACGAAAAACTGATAGTGAATTGTAACGTTCAGGGCCTCCTAATGACGATGGATCACTCAAATTGCGTCCCGATTCAATACATCGTCCTCCAGCAGACTTGTCTCCATGGGTCTATTGCTGCCTCGGGCACCTTATGGCCGTTCTGCTGTGAGTCAAAGATTTTCGAATCGGACGAAAAACTGATAGTGAATTGTAACATTCAGGGCCACGTAATGACGATGGATCACTCAAATTGCGTCCCTATTCAATACATCGTCCTGCAGCCGACTTGTCTCCATGGGTCTATTGCTGCCTCGGGCACCTTATGGCCGTTCTGCTGTGAGTCAAAGATTTTCGAATCGGACGAAAAACTGATAGTGAATTGTGACGTTCATGGCCACCTAATGACGACTGATCACTCAAATTGCGTCCCGATTCAATACGTCGTCCTCCAGCAGACTTGTCTCCATGGGTCTATTGCTGCCTCGAGCACCTTATGGCCGTTCTGCTGTGAGTCAATGATTTCCGAATCGGACGAAAAACTGACAGTGAATTGTAACTTTCAGGGCCACCTAATGACGATGGATCACTCAAATTGCGTCCCGATTCAATACATCGTCTTCCAGCCGACTTGTCTCCATTGGTCTATTGCTGCCTCGGGCACCTTATGGCCGTTCTGCTGTGAGTCAAAGGTTTTCGAATCGGACGAAAAACTGATAGTGAATTGTAATGTTCAGGGCTTCCTAATGACGATGGAACACTCAAATTGCGTCCCGATTCAATACATCGTCCTCCAACAGACTTGTCTCCATGGGTCTATTGCTGCCTCGGGCACCTTACGGCCGTTCTGCTGTGAGTCAAAGATTTTCGAATCGGACGAAAAACTGATAGTGAATTGTAACGTTCAGGGCCTCCTAATGACGAAGGAACACTCAAATTGCGTCCCGATTCAATACATCGTCCTCCAGCAGACTTGTCTCCATGGGTCTATTGCTGCCTCGGGCACCTTATGGCCGTTCTGCTGTGAGTCAATGATTTTCGAATCGGACGAAAAACTGATAGTGAATTGTAACGTTCAGAGCCACCTAATGACGATGGATCACTCAAATTGCGTCCCGATTCAATACATCCTCCTCCAGCAGACTTTTCTCCATGGCTCTATTGCTGCCTCGGGCACCTTATGGCCGATCTGCTGTGAGTCAAAGATTTTCGAATTGGACGAAATTACTGATAGTGAATTGTAACGTTCAGGGCCACCTAATAACGATGGATCACCCAAATTGCGTCCCGATTCAATACATCGTCCTCCAGCTGACTTGTCTCCATGGGTCTATTGCTGCCTCGGGCACCCAATGGCCATTCTGCTGTGAGTCAAAGATTTTCGAATCGGACGAAAAACTGATAGTGAATTGTAACGTTCATGGCCACCTAATGACGATGGATCACTCAAATTGCGTCCCGATTCAATTCATCGTCCTCCAGCAGACTTGTCTCCATGGGTCTATTGCTGCCTCGGGCACCTTATGGCCATTCTGCTGTGAGTCAAAGATTTTCGAATCTGACGAAAAACTGATAGTGAACTGTAACGTTCAGGGCCTCCTAATGACGATGGAAGACTCAATTTGCGTCCCGATTCAATACATCGTCCTCCAGCAGGCTTGCCTCCATGGGTCTATTGCTGCCTCGGGCACCTTATGGCCGTTCTGCTGTGAGTCAAAGATTTTCGAATCGGACGAAAAACTGATAGTGAATTGTAACGTCCAGGGCCACCTAATGACGATGGATCACTCAAATTGCGTCCCGATTCAATACATCGTCCTCCAGCAGACTTGTCTCCATGGGTCTATTGCTGCCTCGGGCACCCAATGGCCGTTCTGCTGTGAGTCAAAGATTTTCGAATCTGACGAAAAACTGATAGTTAATTGTAACATTCAGGGCCACCTAATGACGATGGAACACTCAAATTGCGTCCCGATTCAATACATCGTCCTCCAGCCGACTTGTCTCCATGGGTCTATTGCTGCCTCGGGCACCTTATGGCCGTTATGCTGTGAGTCTAGATTATCGAATGGGACGAAAAACTGATAGTGAATTGTAACGTTCAGGGCCACCTAATGACGATGGATCACTCAAATTGCGTCCCGATTCAATACATCGTCCTCCAGCAGACTTGTCTCCATGGGTCTATTGCTGCCTCGAGCACCTTATGGCCGTTCTGCTGTGAGTCAAAGATTTCCGAATCGGACGAAAAACTGATAGTGAATTATAACTTTCAGGGCCACCTAATGACGATGGATCACTCAAATTGCGTCCCGATTCAATACATCGTCTTCCAGCCGACTTGTCTCCATGGGTCTATTGCTGCCTCGGGCACCTTATGGCCGTTCTGCTGTGAGTCAAAGATTTTCGAATCGGACGAAAAACTGATATTGAATTGTAACGTTCAGGGCCTCCTAATGACGATGGAACACTCAAATTGCGTCCCGATTCAATACATCGTCCTCCAGCAGACTTGTCTCCATGGGTCTATTGCTGCCTCGGGCACCTTATGGCCGTTCTGCTGTGAGTCAAAGATTTTCGAATCGGACGAAAAACTGATAGTGAATTGTAACGTTCAGGGCCACCTAATGACGATAGATCACTCAAATTGCGTCCCGATTCAATACATCCTCCTCCAGCAGACTTGTTCCCATGGGTCTATTGCTGCCACGGGCACCTTATGGCCGTTCTGCAGTGAGTCAAAGATTTTCGAATCGGACGAAAAACTGATAGTGAATTGTAACTTTCAGGGCCACCTAATGACGATGGATCACTCAAATTGCGTCCCGATTCAATACATCGTCCTCCAGCAGACTTGTCTCCATGGGTCTATTGCTGCCTCGGGCACCTTATGGCCGTTCTGCTGTGAGTCAAAGATTTTCGAATCGGACGAAAAACTGATAGTGAATTGTAACGTTCAGGGCCTCCTAATGACGATGGAACACTCAATTTGCGTCCCGATTCAATACATCGTCCTCCAGCAGACTTGTCTCCATGGGTCTATTGCTGCCTCGGGCACCTTATGTCCGTTCTGCTGTGAGTCAAAGATTTTCGAATCGGACGAAAAACTGATAGTGAATTGTAACGTTCAGGGCCACCTAATGACGATGGATCACTCAAATTGCGTCCCGATTCAATACATCGTCCTCCAGCAGACTTGTCTCCATGGGTCTATTGCTGCCTCGGGCACCCAATGGCCGTTCTGCTGTGAGTCGAAGATTTTCGAATCTGACGAAAAACTGATAGTTAATTGCAACATTTTGGGCCATCTAATGACGATGGAACACTCAAACTGCGTCCCGATTCAATACATCGTCCTCCAGCCGACTTGTCTCCATGGGTCTATTGCTGCCTCGGGCACCTTATGGCCGTTATGCTGTGAGTCTAGATTATCGAATGGGACGAAAAACTGACAGTGAATTGTAACGTTCAGGGCCACCTAATGACGATGGATCACTCAAATTGCGTCCCGATTCAATACATCGTCCTCCAGCAGACTTGTCTCCATGGGTCTATTGCTGCCTCGGGCACCTTATGGCCGTTCTGCTGTGAATCAAAGATTTCCGAATCGGACGAAAAACTGATAGTGAATTGTAACATTCAGGGCCACCTAATGACGATGTATCACTCAAATTGCGTCCCGATTCAATACATCGTCTTCCAGCCCACTTGTCTCCATGGGTCTATTGCTGCCTCGGGCACCTTATGGCCGTTCTGCTGTGAGTCAAAGATTTTCGAATCGGACGAAAAACTGATAGTGAATTGTAACGTTCAGGGCCTCCTAATGACGATGGATCACTCAAATTGCGTCCCGATTCAATACATCGTCCTCCAGCAGACTTGTCTCCATGGGTCTATTGCTGCCTCGGGCACCTTATGGCCGTTCTGCTGTGAGTCAAAGATTTTCGAATCTGACGAAAAACTGATAGTGAATTGTAACATTCAGGGCCTCTTAATGACGATGGAACACTCAAATTGCGTCCCGATTCAATACATCGTCCTCCAGCAGACTTGTCTCCATGGGTCTATTGCTGACTCGCGCACCTTATGGCCGTTCTGCTGTGAGTCAATGATTTCAGAATCGGACGAAAAACTGATAGCGAATTGTAACTTTCAGGCCCACCTAATGACGATGGATCACTCAAATTGCGTCCCGATTCAATACATCGTCTTCCAGCCGACTTGTCTCCATGGATCTATTGCTGCCTCGGGCACCTTATGGCCGTTCTGCTGTGAGTCAAAGATTTTGGAATCGGACGAAAAACTGATAGTGAATTGTAACGTTCAGGGCCTCCTAATGACGATGGAACACTCAAATTGCGTCCCGATTCAATACATCGTCCTCCAGCAGACTTGTCTCCATGGGTCTATTGCTGCCTCGGGCACCTTATGTCCGTTCTGCTGTGAGTCAAAGATTTTCGAATCGGACGAAAAACTGATAGTGAATTGTAACATTCAGGGCCTCCTAATGACGATGGATCACTCAAATTGCGTCCCGATTCAATACATCGTCCTCCAGCAGACATGTCTCCATGGATCTATTGCTGCCTCGGGCACCTTATGGCCGTTCTGCTGTGAGTCTAAGATTTTCGAATCGGACGAAAAACTGATAGTGAATTGTAACATTCAGGGCCACGTAATGACGATGGATCACTCAAATTGCGTCCCGATTCAATACATCGTCCTCCAGCCGACTTGTCTCCATGGGTCTATTGCTGCCTCGGGCACCTTACGGCCGTTCTGCTGTGAGTCAAAGATTTTCGAATCGGACGAAAAACTGATAGTGAATTGTAACGTACAGGGCCTCCTAATGACGATGGAACACTCAAATTGCGTCCCGATTCAATACATCGTCCTCCAGCAGACTTGTCTCCATGGGTCTATTGCTGCCTCGGGCACCTTATGGCCGTTCTGCTGTGAGTCAAAGATTTTCGAATCGGACGAAAAACTGATAGTGAATTGTAACGTTCAGGGCCTCCTAATGACGATGGAACACTCACATTGCGTCCCGATTCAATACATCGTCCTCCAGCAGACTTGTCTCCATGGTTGTATTGCTGCCTCGGGCACCTTATGGCCGTTCTGCTGTGAGTCAAAGATTTTCGAATCGGACGAAAAACTGATAGTGAATTGTAACATTCAGGGCCTCCTAATGACACTCAAATTGCGTCCCGATTCAATACATCGTCCTCCAGCAGACTCGTCTCCATGGGTCTATTGCTGCCTCGGGCACCTTATGGCCGTTCTGTTGTGAGTCAAAGATTTTCGAATCGGACGTAAAGCTGATAGTGAATTGTAACGTTCATGGCCACCTAATGACGATGGATCACTCAAATTGCGTCCCGATTCAATACATCGTCCTCCAGCAGACTTGTCTCCATGGGTCTATTGCTGCCTCGAGCACCTTATGGCCGTTCTGCTGTGAGTCAATGATTTCCGAATCGGACGAAAAACTGATAGTGAATTGTAACTTTCAGGGCCACCTAATGACGATGGATCACTCAAATTGCGTCCCGATTCAATACATCGTCTTCCAGCCGACTTGTCTCCATGGATCTATTGCTGCCTCGGGCACCTTATGGCCGTTCTGCTGTGAGTCAAAGATTTTCGAATCGGACGAAAAACTGATAGTGAATTGTAACGTTCAGGGCCTCCTAATGACGATGGAACACTCAAATTGCGTCCCGATTCAATACATCGTCCTCCAGCAGACTTGTCTCCATGGGTCTATTGCTGCCTAGGGCACCTTATGTCCGTTCTGCTGTGAGTCAAAGATTTTCGAATCGGACGAAAAACTGATAGTGAATTGTAACGTTCAGGGCCTCCTAATGACGATGGATCACTCAAATTGCGTCCCGATTCAATACATCGTCCTCCAGCAGACTTGTCTCCATGGGTCTATTGCTGCCTCGGGCATTTTATGGCCGTTCTGCTGTGAGTCAAAGATTTTTGAATCTGACGAAAAACTGATAGTGAATTGTAACATTCAGGGCCACGTAATGACGATGGATCACTCAAATTGCGTCCCGATTCAATACATCGTCCTCCAGCCGACTTGTCTCCATGGGTCTATTGCTGCCTCGGGCACCTTATGGCCGTTCTGCTGTGAGTCAAAGATTTTCGAATCGGACGAAAAACTGATAGTGAATTGTAACGTTCAGGGCCTCCTAATGACGATGGAACACTCAAAATGCGTCCCGATTCAATACATCGTCCTCCAGCAGACTTGTCTCCATGGGTCTATTGCTGCCTCGGGCACCTTATGGCCGTTCTGCTGTGAGTCAAAGATTTTCGAATCGGACGAAAAACTGATAGTGAATTGTAACATTCAGGGCCTCCTAATGACGATGGAACACTCAAATTGCGTCCCGATTCAATACATCGTCCTCCAGCAGACTCGTCTCCATGGGTCTATTGCTGCCTCGGGCACCTTATGGCCGTTCTGTTGTGAGTCATAGATTTTCGAATCGGACGAAAAGCTGATAGTAAATTGTAACGTTCATGGCCACCTAATGACGATGGATCACTCAAATTGCGTCCCGATTCAATACATCGTCCTCCAGCAGACTTGTCTCCATGGGTCTATTGCTGCCTCGAGCACCTTATGGCCGTTCTGCTGTGAGTCAATGATTTCAGAATCGGACGAAAAACTGATAGCGAATTGTAACTTTCAGGGCCTCCTAATGACGATGGATCACTCAAATTGCGTCCCGATTCAATACATCGTCTTCCAGCCGACTTGTCTCCATGGATCTATTGCTGCCTCGGGCACCTTATGGCCGTTCTGCTGTGAGTCAAAGATTTTGGAATCGGACGAAAAACTGATAGTGAATTGTAACGTTCAGGGCCTCCTAATGACGATGGAACACTCAAATTGCGTCCCGATTCAATACATCGTCCTCCAGCAGACTTGTCTCCATGGGTCTATTGCTGCCTCGGGCACCTTATGTCCGTTCTGCTGTGAGTCAAAGATTTTCGAATCGGACGAAAAACTGATAGTGAATTGTAACATTCAGGGCCTCCTAATGACGATGGATCACTCAAATTGCGTCCCGATTCAATACATCGTCCTCCAGCAGACTTGTCTCCATGGGTCTATTGCTGCCTCGGGCACCTTATGGCCGTTTTGCTGTGAGTCAAAGATTTTTGAATCTGACGAAAAACTGATAGTGAATTGTAACATTCAGGGCCACGTAATGACGATGGATCACTCAAATTGCGTCCCGATTCAATACATCGTCCTCCAGCCGATTTGTCTCCATGGGTCTATTGCTGCCTCGGGCACCTTACGGCCGTTCTGCTGTGAGTCAAAGATTTTCGAATCGGACGAAAAACTGATAGTGAATTGTAACGTTCAGGGCCTCCTAATGACGATGGAACACTCAAATTGCGTCCCGATTCAATACATCGTCCTCCAGCAGACTTGTCTCCATGGGTCTATTGCTGCCTCGGGCACCTTATGGCCGTTCTGCTGTGAGTCAAAGATTTTCGAATCGGACGAAAAACTGATAGTGAATTGTAACGTTCAGGGCCTCCTAATGACGATGGAACACTCACATTGCGTCCCGATTCAATACATCGTCCTCCAGCAGACTTGTCTCCATGGTTGTATTGCTGCCTCGGGCACCCTATGGCCGTTCTGCTGTGAGTCAAAGATTTTCGAATCGGACGAAAAACTGATAGTGAATTGTAACATTCAGGGCCTCCTAATGACGATGGAACACTCAAATTGCGTCCCGATTCAATACATCGTCCTCCAGCAGGCTCGTCTCCATGGGTCTATTGCTGCCTCGGGCACCTTATGGCCGTTCTGTTGTGAGTCAAAGATTTTCGAATCGGACGTAAAGCTGATAGTGAATTGTAACGTTCATGGCCACCTAATGACGATGGATCACTCAAATTGCGTCCCGATTCGATACATCGTCCTCCAGCAGACTTGTCTCCATGGGTCTATTGCTGCCTCGAGCACCTTATGGCCGTTCTGCTGTGAGTCAATGATTTCCGAATCGGACGAAAAACTGATAGTGAATTGTAACTTTCAGGGCCACCTAATGACGATGGATCACTCAAATTGCGTCCCGATTCAATACATCGTCTTCCAGCCGACTTGTCTCCATGGATCTATTGCTGCCTCGGGCACCTTATGGCCGTTCTGCTGTGGGTCAAAGATTTTCGAATCGGACGAAGAACTGATAGTGAATTGTAACGTTCAGGGCCTCCTAATGACGATGGAACACTCAAATTGCGTCCCGATTCAATACATCGTCCTCCAGCAGACTTGTCTCCATGGGTCTATTGCTGCCTCGGGCACCTTATGTCCGTTCTGCTGTGAGTCAAAGATTTTCGAATCGGACGAAAAACTGATAGTGAATTGTAACGTTCAGGGCCTCCTAATGACGATGGATCACTCAAATTGCGTCCCGATTCAATACATCGTCCTCCAGCAGACTTGTCTCCATGGGTCTATTGCTGCCTCGGGCACCTTATGGCCGTTCTGCTGTGAGTCAAAGATTTTTGAATCTGACGAAAAACTGATAGTGAATTGTAACATTCAGGGCCACGTAATGACGATGGATCACTCAAATTGCGTCCCGATTCAATACATCGTCCTCCAGCCGACTTGTCTCCATGGGTCTATTGCTGCCTCGGGCACCTTATGGCCGTTCTGCTGTGAGTCAAAGATTTTCGAATCGGACGAAAAACTGATAGTGAATTGTAACGTTCAGGGCCTCCTAATGACGATGGAACACTCAAATTGCGTCCCGATTCAATACATCGTCCTCCAGCAGACTTGTCTCCATGGGTCTATTGCTGCCTCGGGCACCTTATGGCCGTTCTGCTGTGAGTCAAAGATTTTCGAATCGGACGAAAAACTGATAGTGAATTGTAACATTCAGGGCCTCCTAATGACGATGGAACACTCAAATTGCGTCCCGATTCAATACATCGTCCTCCAGCAGACTCGTCTCCATGGGTCTATTGCTACCTCGGGCACCTTATGGCCGTTCTGCTGTGAGTCATAGATTTTCGAATCGGACGAAAAGCTGATAGTGAATTGCAACGTTCATGGCCACCTAATGACGATGGATCACTCAAATTGCGTCCCGATTCAATACATCGTCCTCCAGCAGACTTGTCTCCATGGGTCTATTGCTGCCTCGAGCACCTTATGGCCGTTCTGTTGTGAGTCAATGATTTCCGAATCGGACGAAAAACTGATAGTGAATTGTAACTTTCAGGGCCACCTAATGACGATGGATCACTCAAATTGCGTCCCGATTCAATACATCGTCTTCCAGCCGACTTGTCTCCATGGGTCTATTGCTGCCTCGGGCACCTTGTGGCCGAACTGCTGTGAGTCAAAGATTTTCGAATCGGACGAAAAACTGATGGTGAATTGTAACGTTCAGGGCCTCCTAATGACGATGGAACACCCAAATTGCGTCTCGATTCAATACATCGTCCTCCAGCAGACTTGTCTGCATGGGTCTAATGCTGCCTCGGGCACCTTATGGCCGTTCTGCTGTGAGTCAAAGACTTTCGAATCGGACGAAAAACTGATAGTGAATTGTAACGTTCAGGGCCTCCTAATGACGATGGATCACTCAAATTGCGTCCCGATTCAATACATCGTCCTCCAGCAGACTTGTCTCCATGGGTCTATTGCTGCCTCGGGCACCTTATGGCCGTTCTGCTGTGAGTCAAAGATTTTCGAATCTGACGAAAAACTGATAGTGAATTGTAACATTCAGGGCCACGTGATGACGATGGATCATTCAAATTGCGTCCCTATTCAATACATCGTCCTGCAGCCGACTTGTCTCCATGGGTCTATTGCTGCCACGGGCACCTTATGGCCGTTCTGCTGTGAGTCAAAGATTTTCGAATCGGACGAAAAACTGATAGTGAATTGTAACATTCAGGGCCTCTTAATGACGATGGAACACTCAAATTGCGTCCCGATTCAATACATCGTCCTCCAGCAGACTTGTCTCCATGGGTCTATTGCTGCCTCAGGCACCTTATGGCCGTTCTGTTGTGAGTCAAAGATTTTCGAATAGGACGAAAATCTGATAGTGAATTGTGACGTTCATGGCCACCTAATGACGATGGATCACTCAAATTGCGTCCCGATTCAATAGATCGTCCTCCAGCAGACTTGTCTCCATGGGTCTATTGCTGCCTCGGGCACCTTATGTCCGTTCTGCTGTGAGTCAAAGATTTTCGAATCGGACGAAAAACATATAGTGAATTGTAACGTTCAGGGCCTCCTAATGACGATGGATCACTCAAATTGCGTCCCGATTCAATACATCGTCCTCCAGCAGACTTGTCTCCATGGGTCTATTGCTGCCTCGGGCACCTTATGGCCGTTCTGCTGTGAGTCAAAGATTTTTGAATCTGACGAAAAACTGATAGTGAATTGTAACATTCAGGGCCACGTAATGACGATGGATCACTCAAATTGCGTCCCGATTCAATACATCGTCCTCCAGCCGACTTGTCTCCATGGGTCTATTGCTGCCTCGGGCACCTTATGGCCGTTCTGCTGTGAGTCAAAGATTTTCGAATCGGACGAAAAACTGATAGTGAATTGTAACGTTCAGGGCCTCCTAATGACGATGGAACACTCAAATTGCGTCCCGATTCAATACATCGTCCTCCAGCAGACTTGTCTCCATGGGTCTATTGCTGCCTCGGGCACCTTATGGCCGTTCTGCTGTGAGTCAAAGATTTTCGAATCGGACGAAAAACTGATAGTGAATTGTGACGTTCATGGCCACCTAATGACGATGGATCACTCAAATTGCGTCCCGATTCAATACATCGTCCTCCAGCAGACTTGTCTCCATGGGTCTATTGCTGCCTCGAGCACCTTACGGCCGTTCTGTTGTGAGTCAATGATTTCCGAATCGGACGAAAAACTGATAGTGAATTGTAACTTTCAGGGCCACCTAATGACGATGGATCACTCAAATTGCGTCCCGATTCAATACATCGTCTTCCAGCCGACTTGTCTCCATGGGTCTATTGCTGCCTCGGGCACCTTATGGCCGTTCTGCTGTGAGTCAAAGATTTTCGAATCGGACGAAAAACTGATGGTGAATTGTAACGTTCAGGGCCTCCTAATGACGATGGAACACTCAAATTGCGTCTCGATTCAATACATCGTCCTCCAGCAGACTTGTCTGCATGGGTCTAATGCTGCCTCGGGCACCTTATGGCCGTTCTGCTGTGAGTCAAAGACTTTCGAATCGGACGAAAAACTGATAGTGAATTGTAACGTTCAGGGCCTCCTAATGACGATGGATCACTCAAATTGCGTCCCGATTCAATACATCGTCCTCCAGCAGACTTGTCTCCATGGGTCTATTGCTGCCTCGGGCACCTTATGGCCGTTCTGCTGTGAGTCAAAGATTTTTGAATCTGACGAAAAACTGATAGTGAATTGTAACATTCAGGGCCACGTAATGACGATGGATCACTCAAATTGCGTCCCGATTCAATACATCGTCCTCCAGCCGACTTGTCTCCACGGGTCTATTGCTGCCTCGGGCACCTTATGGCCGTTCTGCTGTGAGTCAAAGATTTTCGAATCGGACGAAAAACTGATAGTGAATTGTAACGTTCAGGGCCTCCTAATGACGATGGAACACTCAAATTGCGTCCCGATTCAATACATCGTCCTCCAGCAGACTTGTCTCCATGGGTCTATTGCTGCCTCGGGCACCTTATGGCCGTTCTGCTGTGAGTCAAAGATTTTCGAATCGGACGAAAAACTGATAGTGAATTGTAACATTCAGGGCCTCCTAATGACGATGGAACACTCAAATTGCGTCCCGATTCAATACATCGTCCTCCAGCAGACTCGTCTCCATGGGTCTATTGCTGCCTCGGGCACCTTATGGCCGTTCTGTTGTGAGTCATAGATTTTCGAATCGGACGAAAAGCTGATAGTGAATTGTAACGTTCATGGCCACCTAATGACGATGGATCACTCAAATTGCGTCCCGATTCAATACATCGTCCTCCAGCAGACTTGTCTCCATGGGTCTATTGCTGCCTCGAGCACCTTATGGCCGTTCTGTTGTGAGTCAATGATTTCCGAATCGGACGAAAAACTGATAGTGAATTGTAACTTTCAGGGCCACCTAATGACGATGGATCACTCAAATTGCGTCCCGATTCAATACATCGTCTTCCAGCCGACTTGTCTCCATGGGTCTATTGCTGCCTCGGGCACCTTACGGCCGTTCTGCTGTGAGTCAAAGATTTTCGAATCGGACGAAAAACTGATGGTGAATTGTAACGTTCAGGGCCTCCTAATGACGATGGAACACTCAAATTGCGTCTCGATTCAATACATCGTCCTCCAGCAGACTTGTCTGCATGGGTCTAATGCTGCCTCGGGCACCTTATGGCCGTTCTGCTGTGAGTCAAAGACTTTCGAATCGGACGAAAAACTGATAGTGAATTGTAACGTTCAGGGCCTCCTAATGACGATGGATCACTCAAATTGCGTCCCGATTCAATACATCGTCCTCCAGCAGACTTGTCTCCATGGGTCTATTGCTGCTTCGGGCACCTTATGGCCGTTCTGCTGTGAGTCAAAGATTTTCGAATCTGACGAAAAACTGATAGTGAATTGTAACATTCAGGGCCACGTGATGACGATGGATCATTCAAATTGCGTCCCTATTCAATACATCGTCCTGCAGCCGACTTGTCTCCAAGGGTCTATTGCTGCCACGGGCACCTTATGGCCGTTCTGCTGTGAGTCAAAGATTTTCGAATCGGACGAAAAACTGATAGTGAATTGTAACATTCAGGGCCTCTTAATGACGATGGAACACTCAAATTGCGTCCCGATTCAATACATCGTCCTCCAGCAGACTTGTCTCCATGGGTCTATTGCTGCCTCAGGCACCTTATGGCCGTTCTGTTGTGAGTCAAAGATTTTCGAATCGGACGAAAATCTGATAGTGAATTGTGACGTTCATGGCCACCTAATGACGATGGATCACTCAAATTGCGTCCCGATTCAATAGATCGTCCTCCAGCAGACTTGTCTCCATGGGTCTATTGCTGCCTCGGGCACCTTATGTCCGTTCTGCTGTGAGTCAAAGATTTTCGAATCGGACGAAAAACTGATAGTGAATTGTAACGTTCAGGGCCTCCTAATGACGATGGATCACTCAAATTGCGTCCCGATTCAATACATCGTCCTCCAGCAGACTTGTCTCCATGGGTCTATTGCATCCTCGGGCACCTTATGGCCGTTCTGCTGTGAGTCAAAGATTTTTGAATCTGACGAAAAACTGATAGTGAATTGTAACATTCAGGGCCACGTAATGACGATGGATCACTCAAATTGCGTCCCGATTCAATACATCGTCCTCCAGCCGACTTGTCTCCATGGGTCTATTGCTGCCTCGGGCACCTTATGGCCGTTCTGCTGTGAGTCAAAGATTTTCGAATCGGACGAAAAACTGATAGTGAATTGTAACGTTCAGGGCCTCCTAATGACGATGGAACACTCAAATTGCGTCCCGATTCAATACATCGTCCTCCAGCAGACTTGTCTCCATGGGTCTATTGCTGCCTCGGGCACCTTATGGCCGTTCTGCTGTGAGTCAAAGATTTTCGAATCGGACGAAAAACTGATAGTGAATTGTAACATTCAGGGCCTCCTAATGACGATGGAACACTCAAATTGCGTCCCGATTCAATACATCGTCCTCCAGCAGACTCGTCTCCATGGGTCTATTGCTGCCTCGGGCACCTTATGGCCGTTCTGTTGTGAGTCATAGATTTTCGAATCGGACGAAAAGCTGATAGTGAATTGTAACGTTCATGGCCACCTAATGACGATGGATCACTCAAATTGCGTCCCGATTCAATACATCGTCCTCCAGCAGACTTGTCTCCATGGGTCTATTGCTGCCTCGAGCACCTTATGGCCGTTCTGTTGTGAGTCAATGATTTCCGAATCGGACGAAAAACTGATAGTGAATTGTAACTTTCAGGGCCACCTAATGACGATGGATCACTCAAATTGCGTCCCGATTCAATACATCGTCTTCCAGCCGACTTGTCTCCATGGGTCTATTGCTGCCTCGGGCACCTTATGGCCGTTCTGCTGTGAGTCAAAGATTTTCGAATCGGACGAAAAACTGATGGTGAATTGTAACGTTCAGGGCCTCCTAATGACGATGGAACACTCAAATTGCGTCTCGATTCAATACATCGTCCTCCAGCAGACTTGTCTGCATGGGTCTAATGCTGCCTCGGGCACCTTATGGCCGTTCTGCTGTGAGTCAAAGACTTTCGAATCGGACGAAAAACTGATAGTGAATTGTAACGTTCAGGGCCTCCTAATGACGATGGATCACTCAAATTGCGTCCCGATTCAATACATCGTCCTCCAGCAGACTTGTCTCCATGGGTCTATTGCTGCCTCGGGCACCTTATGGCCGTCCTGCTGTGAGTCAAAGATTTTCGAATCTGACGAAAAACTGATAGTGAATTGTAACATTCAGGGCCACGTGATGACAATGGATCATTCAAATTGCGTCCCTATTCAATACATCGTCCTGCAGCCGACTTGTCTCCATGGGTCTATTGCTGCCACGGGCACCTTATGGCCGTTCTGCTGTGAGTCAAAGATTTTCGAATCGGACGAAAAACTGATAGTGAATTGTAACATTCAGGGCCTCTTAATGACGATGGAACACTCAAATTGCGTCCCGATTCAATACATCGTCCTCCAGCAGACTTGTCTCCATGGGTCTATTGCTGCCTCAGGCACCTTATGGCCGTTCTGTTGTGAGTCAAAGATTTTCGAATCGGACGAAAATCTGATAGTGAATTGTGACGTTCATGGCCACCTAATGACGATGGATCACTCAAATTGCGTCCCGATTCAATAGATCGTCCTCCAGCAGACTTGTCTCCATGGGTCTATTGCTGCCTCGAGCACCTTATGGCCGTTCTGCTGTGAGTCAATGATTTCAGAATCGGACGAAAAACTGATAGCGAATTGTAACTTTCAGGGCCACCTAATGACGATGGATCACTCAAATTGCGTCCCGATTCAATACATCGTCTTCCAGCCGACTTGTCTCCATGGATCTATTGCTGCCTCGGGCACCTTATGGCCGTTCTGCTGTGAGTGAAAGATTTTGGAATCGGACGAAAAACTGATGGTGAATTGTAACGTTCAGGGCCTCCTAATGACGATGGAACACTCAAATTGCGTCTCGATTCAATACATCGTCCTCCAGCAGACTTGTCTGCATGGGTCTAATGCTGCCTCGGGCACCTTATGGCCGTTCTGCTGTGAGTCAAAGACTTTCGAATCGGACGAAAACCTGATAGTGAATTGTAACGTTCAGGGCCTCCTAATGACGATGGATCACTCAAATTGCGTCCCGATTCAATACATCGTCCTCCAGCAGACTTGTCTCCATGGGTCTATTGCTGCCTCGGGCACCTTATGGCCGTTCTGCTGTGAGTCAAAGATTTTCGAATCTGACGAAAAACTGATAGTGAATTGTAACATTCAGGGCCACGTGATGACGATGGATCATTCAAATTGCGTCCCTATTCAATACATCGTCCTGCAGCCGACTTGTCTCCATGGGTCTATTGCTGCCACGGGCACCTTATGGCCGTTCTGCTGTGAGTCAAAGATTTTCGAATCGGACGAAAAACTGATAGTGAATTGTAACATTCAGGGCCTCTTAATGACGATGGAACACTCAAATTGCGTCCCGATTCAATACATCGTCCTCCAGCAGACTTGTCTCCATGGGTCTATTGCTGCCTCAGGCACCTTATGGCCGTTCTGTTGTGAGTCAAAGATTTTCGAATCGGACGAAAATCTGATAGAGAATTGTGACGTTCATGGCCACCTAATGACGATGGATCACTCAAATTGCGTCCCGATTCAATAGATCGTCCTCCAGCAGACTTGTCTCCATGGGTCTATTGCTGCCTCGGGCACCTTATGTCCGTTCTGCTGTGAGTCAAAGATTTTCGAATCGGACGAAAAACTGATAGTGAATTGTAACATTCAGGGCCTCCTAATGACGATGGATCACTCAAATTGCGTCCCGATTCAATACATCGCCCTCCAGCAGACTTGTCTCCATGGGTCTATTGCTGCCTCGGGCACCTTACGGCCGTTCTGCTGTGAGTCAAAGATTTTTTAATCTGACGAAAAACTGATAGTGAATTGTAACATTCAGGGCCACGTAATGACGATGGATCACTCAAATTGCGTCCCGATTCAATACATCGTCTTCCAGCCGACTTGTCTCCATGGGTCTATTGCTGCCTCGGGCACCTTATGGCCATTCTGTTGTGAGTCAAAGATTTTCGAATCGGACGTAAAGCTGATAGTGAATTGTAACGTTCATGGCCACCTAATGACGATGGATCACTCAAATTGCGTCGCGATTCAATACATCGTCCTCCAGCAGACTTGTCTCCATGGGTCTATTGCTGCCTCGAGCACCTTATGGCCGTTCTGCTGTGAGTCAATGATTTCCGAATCGGACGAAAAACTGATAGTGAATTGTAACTTTCAGGGCCACCTAATGACGATGGATCACTCAAATTGCGTCCCGATTCAATACATCGTCTTCCAGCCGACTTGTCTCCATGGGTCTATTGCTGCCTCGGGCACCTTATGGCCGTTCTGCTGTGAGTCAAAGATTTTCGAATCGGACGAAAAAGTGATGGTGAATTGTAACGTTCAGGGCCTCCTAATGACGATGGAACACTCAAATTGCTTCTCGATTCAATACATCGTCTTCCAGCCGACTTGTCTCCATGGGTCTATTGCTGCCTCGGGCACCTTATGGCCGTTCTGCTGTGAGTCAAAGATTTTCGAATCGGACGTAAAAACTGATAGTGAATTGTAACGTTCAGGGCCTCTTAATGACGATGGAGCACTCAAATTGCGTCCCGATTCAATACATCGTCCTCCAGCAGACTTGTCTCCATGGGTCTATTGCTGCCTCGGGCACCTTATGGCCGTTTTGCTGTGAGTCAAAGATTTTCGAGTCGGACGAAAAACTGATAGTTAATTGTAACATTCAGGGCCACCTAATGACGATGGACCACACAAATTGCGTCCCGATTCAATACATCGTCCTCCAGCCGACTTGACTCCATGGGTCTATTGCTGCCTCGGGCACCTTATGGCCGTTCTGCTGTGAGTCTAGATTATCGAATGGGACGAAAAACTGATAGTGAATTGTAATGTTCAGGGCCACCTAATGACGATGGATCACTCAAATTGCGTCCCGGTTCAAAACATCGTCCTCCAGCCAACTTGTCTCCATGGGTCTATTGCTGCCTCGGGCACCTTATGTCCGTTCTGCTGTGAGTCAAAGATTTTCGAATCGGACGAAAAACTGATAGTGAATTGTAACATTCAGGGCCTCCTAATGACGATGGATCACTCAAATTGCGTCCCGATTCAATACATCGCCCTCCAGCAGACTTGTCTCCATGGGTCTATTGCTGCCTCGGGCACCTTACGGCCGTTCTGCTGTGAGTCAAAGATTTTTTAATCTGACGAAAAACTGATAGTGAATTGTAACATTCAGGGCCACGTAATGACGATGGATCACTCAAATTGCGTCCCGATTCAATACATCGTCTTCCAGCCGACTTGTCTGCATGGGTCTATTGCTGCCTCGGGCACCTTATGGCCGTTCTGCTGTGAGTCAAAGATTTTCGAATCGGACGAAAAACTGATAGTGAATTGTAACGTTCAGGGCCCCCTAATGACGATGGAACACTCAAATTGCGTCCCGATTCAATACATCGTTCTCCTGCAGACTTGTCTCCATGGGTCTATTGCTGCCTCGGGCACCTTACGGCCGTTCTGCTGTGAGTCAAAGATTTTCGAATCGGACGAAAAACTGATAGTGAATTGTAACATTCAGGGCCTCCTAATGACGATGGAACACTCAAATTGCGTCCCGATTCAATACATCGTCCTCCAGCAGCTTTGTCTCCATGGGTCTATTGCTGCCTCGTGCACCTTATGGCCGTTCTGTTGTGAGTCAAAGATTTTCGATTCGGACGAAAAACTGATAGTGAATTGTGACGTTCATGGCCACCTAATGACGATGGATCACTCAAATTGCGTCCCGATTCAATACATCGTCCTCCAGCAGACTTGTCTCCATGGGTCTATTGCTGCCTCGAGCACCTTATGGCCGTTCTGCTGTGAGTGAATGATTTCCGAATCGGACGAAAAACTGATAGTGAATTGTAACTTTCAGGGCCACCTAATGACGATGGATCACTCAAATTGCGTCCCGATTCAATACATCGTCTTCCAGCCGACTTGTCTCCATTGGTCTATTGCTGCCTCGGGCAACTTATGGCCGTTCTGCTGTGAGTCAAAGATTTTCGAATCGGACGAAAAACTGATAGTGAATTGTAACGTTCCGGGCCTCCTAATGACGATGGAACACTCAAATTGCGTCCCGATTCAATACATCGTCCTCCAGCAGACTTGTCTCCATGGGTCTATTGCTGCCTCGGGCACCTTATGTCCGTTCTGCTGTGAGTCAAAGATTTTCGAATCGGACGAAAAACTGATAGTGAATTGTAACGTTCAGGGCCTCCTAATGACGATGGTTCACTCAAATTGCGTCCCGATTCAATACATCGTCTTCCAGCAGACTTGTCTCCATGGGTCTATTGCTGCCTCGGGCACCTTACGGCCGTTCTGCTGTGAGTCAAAGATTTTCGAATCGGACGAAAAACTGATAGTGAATTGTAACGTTCAGGGCCTCCTAAGGACGAAGGAACACTCAAATTGCGTCTCGATTCAATACATCGTCCTCCAGCAGACTTGTCTGCATGGGTCTATTGCTGCCTCGGGCACCTTATGGCCGTTCTGCTGTGAGTCAAAGACTTTCGAATCGGACGAAAAACTGATAGTGAATTGTAACGTTCAGGGCCTCCTAATGACGATGGATCACTCAAATTGCGTCCCGATTCAATACATCGTCCTCCAGTAGACTTGTCTCCATGGGTCTATTGCTGCCTCGGGCACCTTATGGCCGTTCTGCTGTGAGTCAAAGATTTTGGAATCTGACGAAAAACTGATAGTGAATTGTTACATTCAGGGCCACGTAATGACGATGGATCACTCAAATTGCGTCTCTATTCAATACATCGTCCTGCAGCCGACTTGTCTCCATGGGTCTATTGCTGCCTCGGGCACCTTATGGCCGTTCTGCTGTGAGTCAAAGATTTTCGAATCGGACGAAAAACTGATAGTGAATTGTAACGTTCAGGGCCCCCTAATGACGATGGAACACTCAAATTGCGTCCCGATTCAATACATCGTCCTCCTGCAGACTTGTCTCCATGGGTCTATTGCTGCCTCGGGCACCTTACGGCCGTTCTGCTGTGAGTCAAAGATTTTCGAATCGGACGAAAAACTGATAGTGAATTGTAACATTCAGGGCCTCCTAATGACGATGGAACACTCAAATTGCGTCCCGATTCAATACATCGTCCTCCAGCAGACTTGTCTCCATGGGTCTATTGCTGCCTCGTGCACCTTATGGCCGTTCTGTTGTGAGTCAAAGATTTTCGATTCGGACGAAAAACTGATAGTGAATTGTGACGTTCATGGCCACCTAATGACGATGGATCACTCAAATTGCGTCCCGATTCAATACATCGTCCTCCAGCAGACTTGTCTCCATGTGTCTATTGCTGCCTCGAGCACCTTATGGCCGTTCTGCTGTGAGTGAATGATTTCCGAATCGGACGAAAAACTGATAGTGAATTGTAACTTTCAGGGCCACCTAATGACGATGGATCACTCAAATTGCGTCCCGATTCAATACATCGTCTTCCAGCCGACTTGTCTCCATTGGTCTTATGCTGCCTCGGGCACCTTATGGCCGTTCTGCTGTGAGTCAAAGATTTTCGAATCGGACGAAAAACTGATAGTGAATTGTAACGTTGAGGGCCTCCTAATGACGATGGAACGCTCAAATTGCGTCCCGATTCAATACATCGTCCTCCAGCAGACTTGTCTCCATGGGTCTATTGCTGCCTCGGGCACCTTACGTCCGTTCTGCTGTGAGTCAAAGATTTTCGAATCGGACGAAAAACTGATAGTGAATTGTAGCGTTCAGGGCCTCCTAATGACGATGGATCACTCAAATTGCGTCCCGATTCAATACATCGTCCTCCAGCAGACTTGTCTCCATGGGTCTATTGCTGCCTCGGGCACCTTATGGCCGTTCTGCTGTGAGTCAAAGATTTTTGAATCTGACGAAAAACTGATAGTGAATTGTAACATTCAGGGCCACGTAATGACGATGGATCACTCAAATTGCGTCCCGATTCAATACATCGTCCTCCAGCCGACATGTCTCCATGGGTCTATTGCTGCCTCGGGCACCTTACGGCCGTTCTGCTGTGAGTCAAAGATTTTCGAATCGGACGAAAAACTGATAGTGAATTGTAACGTTCAGGGCCTCCTAAGGACGAAGGAACACTCAAATTGCGTCCCGATTCAATACATCGTCCTCCAGCAGACTTGTCTCCATGGGTCTATTGCTGCCTCGGGCACCTTATGGCCGTTCTGCTGTGAGTCAAAGATTTTCGAATCGGACGAAATTACTGATAGTGAATTGCAACGTTCAGGGCCACCTAATAACGATGGATCACCCAAATTGCGTCCCGATTCAATACATCGTCCTCCAGCAGACTTGTCTCCATGGGTCTATTGCTGCCTCGGGCACCCAATGGCCGTTCTGCTGTGAATCAAAGATTTTCGAATCGGACGAAAAACTGATAGTGAATTGTAACGTTCATGGCCACCTAATGACGATGGATCACTCAAATTGCGTCCCGATTCAATACATCGTCCTCCAGCAGACTTGTCTCCATGGGTCTATTGCTGCCTCGGGCACATTATGGCCATTCTGCTGTGAGTCAAAGATTTTCGAATCTGACGAAAACTGATAGTGAATTGTAACGTTCAGGGCCTCCTAATGACGATGGAACACTCAATTTGCGTCCCGATTCAATACATCGTCCTCCAGCAGACTTGTCTCCATGGGTCTATTGCTGCCTCGGGCACCTTATGGCCGTTCTGCTGTGAGTCAAAGATTTTCGAGTCGGACGAAAAACTGATAGTGAATTGTAACGTTCAGGGCCTCCTAATGACGATGGAACACTCAAATTGCGTCTCGATTCAATACATCGTCCTCCAGCAGACTTGTCTGCATGGGTCTATTGCTGCCTCGGGCACCTTATGGCCGTTCTGCTGTGAGTCAAAGACTTTCGAATCGGACGAAAAACTGATAGTGAATTGTAACGTTCAGGGCCTCCTAATGACGATGGATCACTCAAATTGCGTCCCGATTCAATACATCGTCCTCCAGCAGACTTGTCTCCATGGGTCTATTGCTGCCTCGGGCACCTTATGGCCGTTCTGCTGTGAGTCAAAGATTTTGGAATCTGACGAAAAACTGATAGTGAATTGTAACATTCAGGGCCACGTAATGACGATGGATCACTCAAATTGCGTCCCTATTCAATACATCGTCCTGCAGCCGACTTGTCTCCATGGGTCTATTGCTGCCTCGGGCACCTTATGGCCGTTCTGCTGTGAGTCAAAGATTTTCGAATCGGACGAAAAACTGATAGTGAATTGTAACGTTCAGGGCCCCCTAATGACGATGGAACACTCAAATTGCGTCCCGATTCAATACATCGTCCTCCTGCAGACTTGTCTCCATGGGTCTATTGCTGCCTCGGGCACCTTACGGCCGTTCTGCTGTGAATCAAAGATTTTCGAATCGGACGAAAAACTGACAGTGAATTGTAACATTCAGGGCCTCCTAATGACGATGGAACACTCAAATTGCGTCCCGATTCAATACATCGTCCTCCAGCAGACTTGTCTCCATGGGTCTATTGCTGCCTCGTGCACCTTATGGCCGTTCTGTTGTGAGTCAAAGATTTTCGATTCGGACGAAAAACTGATAGTGAATTGTGACGTTCATGGCCACCTAATGACGATGGATCACTCAAATTGCGTCCCGATTCAATACATCGTCCTCCAGCCGACTTGTCTCCATGGGTCTATTGCTGCCTCGGGCACCTTATGGCCGTTATGCTGTGAGTCTAGATTATCGAATGGGACGAAAAACTGATAGTGAATTGTAACGTTCAGGGCCACCTAATGACGATGGATCACTCAAATTGCGTCCCGATTCAATACATCGTCCTCCAGCAGACTTGTCTCCATGGGTCTATTGCTGCCTCGAGCACCTTATGGCCGTTCTGCTGTGAGTGAATGATTTCCGAATCGGACGAAAAACTGATAGTGAATTGTAACTTTCAGGGCCACCTAATGACGATGGATCACTCAAATTGCGTCCCGATTCAATACATCGTCTTCCAGCCGACTTGTCTCCATTGGTCTATTGCTGCCTCGGGCACCTTATGGCCGTTCTGCTGTGAGTCAAAGATTTTCGAATCGGACGTAAAACTGATAGTGAATTGTAACGTTCAGGGCCTCCTAATGACGATGGAACACTCAAATTGCGTCCCGATTCAATACATCGTCCTCCAGCAGACTTGTCTCCATGGGTCTATTGCTGCCTCGGGCACCTTATGTCCGTTCTGCTGTGAGTCAATGATTTTCGAATGGGACGAAAAACTGATAGTGAATTGTAACGTTCAGGGCCTCCTAATGACGATGGATCACTCAAATTGCGTCCCGATTCAATACATCGTCCTCCAGCAGACTTGTCTCCATGGGTCTATTGCTGCCTCTGGCACCTTATGGCCGTTCTGCTGTGAGTCAAAGATTTTTGAATCTGACGAAAAACTGATAGTGAATTTTAACATTCAGGGCCACGTAATGACGATGGATCACTCAAATTGCGTCCCGATTCAATACATCGTCCTCCAGCCGACATGTCTCCATGGGTCTATTGCTGCCTCGGGCACCTTACGGCCGTTCTGCTGTCAGTCAAAGATTTTCGAATGGGACGAAAAACTGATAGTGAATTGTAACGTTCAGGGCCTCCTAAGGACGAAGGAACACTCAAATTGCGTCCCGATTCAATACATCGTCATCCAGCAGACTTGTCTCCATGGGTATATTGCTGCCTCGGGCACCTTATGGCCGATCTGCTGTGAGTCAAAGATTTTCGAATCGGACGAAATTACTGAAAGTGAATTGTAACGTTCAGGGCCACCTAATATCGATGGATCACCCAAATTGCGTCCCGATTCAATACATCGTCCTCCAGCAGACTTGTCTCCATGGGTCTATTGCTGCCTCGGGCACCCAATGGCCGTTCTGCTGTGAGTCAAAGATTTTCGAATCGGACGAAAAACTGATAGTGAATTGTAACGTTCATGGCCACCTAATGACGATGGATCACTCAAATTGCGTCCCGATTCAATACATCGTCCTCCAGCAGACTTGTCTCCATGGGTCTATTGCTGCCTCGGGCACCTTATGGCCATTCTGCTGTGAGTCAAAGATTTTCGAATCTGACGAAAAACTGATAGTGAATTGTAACGTTCAGGGCCTCCTAATGACGATGGATCACTCAAATTGCGTCCCGATTCAATACATCGTCCTCCAGCAGACTTGTCTCCATGGGTCTATTGCTGCCTCGGGCACCCAATGGCCGTTCTGCTGTGAGTCAAAGATTTTGGAATCTGACGAAAAACTGATAGTGAATTGTAACATTCAGGGCCACGTAATGACGATGGATCACTCAAATTGCGTCCCTATTCAATACATCGTCCTGCAGCCGACTTGTCTCCATGGGTCTATTGCTGCCTCGGGCACCTTATGGCCGTTCTGCTGTGAGTCAAAGATTTTCGAATCGGACGAAAAACTGATAGTGAATTGTAACGTTCAGGGCCCCCTAATGACGATGGAACACTCAAATTGCGTCCCGATTCAATACATCGTCCTCCTGCAGACTTGTCTCCATGGGTCTATTGCTGCCTCGGGCACCTTACGGCCGTTCTGCTGTGAATCAAAGATTTTCGAATCGGACGAAAAACTGATAGTGAATTGTAACATTCAGGGCCTCCTAATGACGATGGAACACTCAAATTGCGTCCCGATTCAATACATCGTCCTCCAGCAGACTTGTCTCCATGGGTCTATTGCTGCCTCGTGCACCTTATGGCCGTTCTGTTGTGAGTCAAAGATTTTCGATTCGGACGAAAAACTGATAGTGAATTGTGACGTTCATGGCCACCTAATGACGATGGATCACTCAAATTGCGTCCCGATTCAATACATCGTCCTCCAGCCGACTTGTCTCCATGGGTCTATTGCTGCCTCGGGCACCTTATGGCCGTTATGCTGTGAGTCTAGATTATCGAATGGGACGAAAAACTGATAGTGAATTGTAACGTTCAGGGCCACCTAATGACGATGGATCACTCAAATTGCGTCCCGATTCAATACATCGTCCTCCAGCAGACTTGTCTCCATGGGTCTATTGCTGCCTCGAGTACCTTGTGGCCGTTCTGCTGTGAGTCAAAGATTTCCGAATCGGACGAAAAACTGATAGTGAATTATAACTTTCAGGGCCACCTAATGACGATGGATCACTCAAATTGCGTCCCGATTCAATACATCGTCTTCCAGACGACTTGTCTCCATGGGTCTATTGCTGCCTCGGGCACCTTATGGCCGTTGTGCTGTGAGTCAAAGATTTTTGAGTCTGACGAAAAACTGATAGTGAATTGTAACATTCAGGGCCGCGTAATGACGATGGATCACTCAAATTGCGTCCCGATTCAATACATCGTCCTCCAGCCGACATGTCTCCATGGGTCTATTGCTGCCTCGGGCACCTTACGGCCGTTCTGCTGTGAGTCAAAGATTTTCGAATCGGACGAAAAACTGATAGTGAATTGTAACGTTCAGGGCCTCCTAAGGACGAAGGAACACTCAAATTGCGTCCCGATTCAATACATCGTCCTCCAGCAGACTTGTCTCCATGGGTCTATTGCTGCCTCGGGCACCTTATGGCCGTTCTGCTGTGAGTCAAAGATTTTCGAATCGGACGAAAAACTGATAGTGAATTGTAACGTTCAGAGCCACCTAATGACGATGGATCACTCAAATTGCGTCCCGATTCAATACATCCTCCTCCAGCAGACTTTTCTCCATGGGTCTATTGCTGCCTCGGGCACCTTATGGCCGATCTGCTGTGAGTCAAAGATTTTCGAATCGGACGAAATTACTGATAGTGAATTGTAACGTTCAGGGCCACCTAATAACGATGGATCACCCAAATTGCGTCCCGATTCAATACATCGTCCTCCAGCAGACTTGTCTCCATGGGTCTATTGCTGCCTCGGGCACCCAATGGCCGTTCTGCTGTGAGTCAAAGATTTTCGAATCGGACGAAAAACTGATAGTGAATTGTAACGTTCATGGCCACCTAATGACGATGGATCACTCAAATTGCGTCCCGATTCAATACATCGTCCTCCAGCAGACTTGTCTCCATGGGTCTATTGCTGCCTCGGGCACCTTATGGCCATTCTGCTGTGAGTCAAAGATTTTCGAATCTGACGAAAAACTGATAGTGAATTGTAACGTTCAGGGCCTCCTAATGACGATGGAACACTCAATTTGCGTCCCGATTCAATACATCGTCCTCCAGCAGACTTGTCTCCATGGGTCTATTGCTGCCTCGGGCACCTTATGGCCGTTCTGCTGTGAGTCAAAGATTTTCGAGTCGGACGAAAAACTGATAGTGAATTGTAACGTTCAGGGCCTCCTAATGACGATGGAACACTCAAATTGCGTCTCGATTCAATACATCGTCCTCCAGCAGACTTGTCTGCATGGGTCTATTGCTGCCTCGGGCACCTTATGGCCGTTCTGCTGTGAGTCAAAGACTTTCGAATCGGACGAAAAACTGATAGTGAATTGTAACGTTCAGGGCCTCCTAATGACGATGGATCACTCAAATTGCGTCCCGATTCAATACATCGTCCTCCAGCAGACTTGTCTCCATGGGTCTATTGCTGCCTCGGGCACCTTATGGCCGTTCTGCTGTGAGTCAAAGATTTTCGAATCGGACGAAAAACTGATAGTGAATTGTAACATTCAGGGCCACCTAATGACGATGGATCACTCAAATTGCGTCCCTATTCAATACATCGTCCTGCAGCCGACTTGTCTCCATGGGTCTACTGCTGCCTCGGGCACCTTATGGCCGTTCTGCTGTGAGTCAAAGATTTTCGAATCGGACGAAAAACTGATAGTGAATTGTAACGTTCAGGGCCCCCTAATGACGATGGAACACTCAAATTGCGTCCCGATTCAATACATCGTCCTCCTGCAGACTTGTCTCCATGGGTCTATTGCTGCCTCGGGCACCTTACGGCCGTTCTGCTGTGAATCAAAGATTTTCGAATCGGACGAAAAACTGATAGTGAATTGTAACATTCAGGGCCTCCTAATGACGATGGAACACTCAAATTGCGTCCCGATTCAATACATCGTCCTCCAGCAGA
Source organism: Schistocerca cancellata (assembly GCF_023864275.1). Taxonomy (NCBI): domain Eukaryota; kingdom Metazoa; phylum Arthropoda; class Insecta; order Orthoptera; family Acrididae; genus Schistocerca; species Schistocerca cancellata. The sequence goes on along the minus strand of NC_064634.1, from coordinate 522,505,958 downwards.
CTTGTCTCCATGGGTCTATTGCTGCCTCGTGCACCTTATGGCCGTTCTGTTCTGAGTCAAAGATTTTCGATTCGGACGAGAAACTGATAGTGAATTGTGACGTTCATGGCCACCTAATGACGATGGATCACACAAATTGCGTCCCGATTCAATACATCGTCCTCCAGCCGACCTGTCTCCATGGGTCTATTGCTGCCTCGGGCACCTTATGGCCGTTATGCTGTGAGTCTAGATTATCGAATGGGACGAAAAACTGATAGTGAATTGTAACGTTCAGGGCCACCTAATGACGATGGATCACTCAAATTGCGTCCCGATTCAGTACATCGTCCTCCAGCAGACTTGTCTCCATGGGTCTATTACTGCCTCGAGCACCTTATGGCCGTTCTGCTATGAGTGAATGATTTCCGAATCGGACGAAAAACTGATAGTGAATTGTAACTTTCAGGGCCACCTAATGACGATGGATCACTCAAATTGCGTCCCGATTCAATACATCGTCTTCCAGCCGACTTGTCTCCATTGGTCTATTGCTGCCTCGGGCACCTTATGGCCGTTCTGCTGTGAGTCAAAGATTTTCGAATCGGACGAAAAACTGATAGTGAATTGTAACGTTCAGGGCCTCCTAATGACGATGGAACACTCAAATTGCGTCCCGATTCAATACATCGTCCTCCAGCAGACTTGTCTCCATGGGTCTATTGCTGCCTCGGGCACCTTATGTCCGTTCTGCTGTGAGTCAAAGACTTTCGAATCGGACGAAAAACTGATAGTGAATTGTAACGTTCAGGGCCTCCTAATGACGATGGATCACTCAAATTGCGTCCCGATTCAATACATCGTCCTCCAGCAGACTTGTCTCCATGGGTCTATTGCTGCCTCGGGCACCTTATGGCCGTTCTGCTGTGAGTCAAAAATTTTTGAATCTGACGAAAAACTGATAGTGAATTGTAACATTCAGGGCCACGTAATGACGATGGATCACTCAAATTGCGTCCCGATTCAATACATCGTCCTCCAGCCGACATGTCTCCATGGGTCTATTGCTGCCTCGGGCACCTTACGGCCGTTCTGCTGTGAGTCAAAGATTATCGAATCGGACGAAAAACTGATAGTGAATTGTAACGTTCAGGGCCTCCTAAGGACGAAGGAACACTCAAATTGCGTCCCGATTCAATACATCGTCCTCCAGCAGACTTGTCTCCATGGGTCTATTGCTGCCTCGGGCACTTATGGCCGATCTGCTGTGAGTCAAAGATTTTCGAATCGGACGAAATTACTGATAGTGAATTGTAACGTTCAGGGCCACCTAATATCGATGGATCACCCAAATTGCGTCCCGATTCAATACATCGTCCTCCAGCAGACTTGTCTCCATGGGTCTATTGCTGCCTCGGGCACCCAATGGCCGTTCTGCTGTGAGTCAAAGATTTTCGAATCGGACGAAAAACTGATAGTGAATTGTAACGTTCATGGCCACCTAATGACGATGGATCACTCAAATTGCGTCCCGATTCAATACATCGTCCTCCAGCAGACTTGTCTCCATGGGTCTATTGCTGCCTCGGGCACCTTATGGCCATTCTGCTGTGAGTCAAAGATTTTCGAATCTGACGAAAAACTGATAGTGAATTGTAACGTTCAGGGCCTCCTAATGACGATGGAACACTCAATTTGCGTCCCGATTCAATACATCGTCCTCCAGCAGACTTGTCTCCATGGGTCTATTGCTGCCTCGGGCACCTTATGGCCGTTCTGCTGTGAGTCAAACATTTTCGAGTCGGACGAAAAACTGATAGTGAATTGTAACGTTCAGGGCCTCCTAATGACGATGGAACACTCAAATTGCGTCTCGATTCGATACATCGTCCTCCAGCAGACTTGTCTGCATGGGTCTATTGCTGCCTCGGGCACCTTATGGCCGTTCTGCTGTGAGTCAAAGACTTTCGAATCGGACGAAAAACTGATAGTGAATTGTAACGTTCAGGGCCTCCTAATGACGATGGATCACTCAAATTGCGTCCCGATTCAATACATCGTCCTCCAGCAGACTTGTCTCCATGGGTCTATTGCTGCCTCGGGCACCTTATGGCCGTTCTGCTGTGAGTCAAAGATTTTGGAATCTGACGAAAAACTGATAGTGAATTGTAACATTCAGGGCCACGTAATGACGATGGATCACTCAAATTGCGTCCCTATTCAATACATCGTCCTGCAGCCGACTTGTCTCCATGGGTCTATTGCTGCCTCGGGCACCTTATGGCCGTTCTGCTGAGAGTCAAAGATTTTCGAATCGGACGAAAAACTGATAGTGAATTGTAACGTTCAGGGCCCCCTAATGACGATGGAACACTCAAATTGCGTCCCGATTCAATACATCGTCCTCCTGCAGACTTGTCTCCATGGGTCTATTGCTGCCTCGGGCACCTTACGGCCGTTCTGCTGTGAATCAAAGATTTTCGAATCGGACGAAAAACTGATAGTGAATTGTAACATTCAGGGCCTCCTAATGACGATGGAACACTCAAATTGCGTCCCGATTCAATACATCGTCCTCCAGCAGACTTGTCTCCATGGGTCTATTGCTGCCTCGGGCACCTTATGGCCGTTCTGTTGTGAGTCAAAGATTTTCGATTCGGACGAAAAACTGATAGTGAATTGTGACGTTCATGGCCACCTTATGACGATGGATCACTCAAATTGCGTCCCGATTCAATACATCGTCCTCCAGCCGACTTGTCTCCATGGGTCTATTGCTGCCTCGGGCACCTTACGGCCGTTATGCTGTGAGTCTAGATTATCGAATGGGACGAAAAACTGATAGTGAATTGTAACGTTCAGGGCCACCTAATGACGATGGATCACTCAAATTGCGTCCCGATTCAATACATCGTCCTCCAGCAGACTTGTCTCCATGGGTCTATTGCTGCCTCGTGCACCTTATGGCCGTTCTGCTGTGAGTCAAAGATTTCCGAATCGGACGAAAAACTGATAGTGAATTATAACTTTCAGGGCCACCTAATGACGATGGATCACTCAAATTGCGTCCCGATTCAATACATCGTCTTCCAGACGACTTGTCTCCATGGGTCTATTCCTGCCTCGGGCACCTTATGGCCGTTCTGCTGTGAGTCAAAGATTTTCGAATCGGACGAAAAACTGATAGTGAATTGTAACGTTCAGGGCCTCCTAATGACGATGGAACACTCAAATTGCGTCCCGATTCAATACATCGTCCTCCAGCAGACTTGTCTCCATGGGTCTATTGCTGCCTCGGGCACCTTATGGCCGTTCTGCTGTGAGTCAAAGATTTTCGAATCGGACGAAAAACTGATAGTGAATTGTAACGTTCAGGGCCACCTAATGACGATGGATCACTCAAATTGCGTCCCGATTCAATACATCCTCCTCCAGCAGACTTGTCCCCATGGGTCTACTGCTGCCACGGGCACCTTATGGCCGTTCTGCAGTGAGTCAAAGATTTTCGAGTCGGACGAAAAACTGATAGTGAATTGTAACGTTCAGGGCCACCTAATGACGATGGATCACTCAAATTGCGTCCCGATTCAATACATCGTCCTCCAGCAGACTTGTCTCCATGGGTCTATTGCTGCCTCGGGCACCTTATGGCCGTTCCGCTGTGAGTCAAAGATTTTCGAATCGGACGAAAAACTGATAGTGAATTGTAACGTTCATGGCCACCTAATGACTATGGATCACTCAAATTGCGTCCCGATTCAATACATCGTCCTCCAGCAGACTTGTCTCAATGGGTCTATTGCTGCCTCGGGCACCTTACGGCCGTTCTGCTGTGAGTCAAAGATTTTCGAATTTGACGAAAAACTGATAGTGAATTGTAACATTCAGGGCCACCTAATAACGACGGAATACTCAAATTGCGTCTCGATTCAATACATCGTCCTCCAGCCGAATTGTCTCCATGGGTCTATTGCTGCCTCGGGCACCTTATTGCCGTTCTGCTGTGAGTCAAAGAGTTTCGAATCGGACGAAAAACTGATAGTGAATTGTAACGTTCAGGGCCTCCTAATGACGATGGAACACTCAATTTGCGTCCCGATTCAATACATCGTCCTCCAGCAGACTTGTCTCCATGGGTCTATTGCTGCCTCGGGCACCTTATGGCCGTTCTGCTGTGAGTCAAAGATTTTCGAATCGGACGAAAAACTGATAGTGAATTGTAACGTTCAGGGCCACCTAATGACGATGGATCACACAAATTGCGTCCCGATTCAATACATCGTCCTCCAGCAGACTTGTCTCCATGGGTCTATTGCTGCCTCGGGCACCCAATGGCCGTTCTGCTGTGAGTCAAAGATTTTTGAATCTGACGAAAAACTGATAGTGAATTGTAACATTCAGGGCCACGTAATGACGATGGATCACTCAAATTGCGTCCCGATTCAATACATCGTCCTCCAGCCGACATGTCTCCATGGGTCTATTGCTGCCTCGGGCACCTTACGGCCGTTCTGCTGTGAGTCAAAGATTTTCGAATCGGACGAAAAACTGATAGTGAATTGTAACGTTCAGGGCCTCCTAATGACGAAGGAACACTCAAATTGCGCCCGATTCAATACATCGTTCTCCAGCAGACTTGTCTCCATGGGTCTATTGCTGCCTCGGGCACCTTATGGCCGTTCTGCTGTGAGTCAAAGATTTTCGAATCGGACGAAAAACTGATAGTGAATTGTAACGTTCAGAGCCACCTAATGACGATGGATCACTCAAATTGCGTCCCGATTCAATACATCCTCCTCCAGCAGACTTTTCTCCATGGGTCTATTGCTGCCTCGGGCACCTTATGGCCGATCTGCTGTGAGTCAAAGATTTTTGAATCGGACGAAATTACTGATAGTGAATTGTAACGTTCAGGGCCACCTAATAACGATGGACCACCCAAATTGCGTCCCGATTCAATACATCGTCCTCCAGCAGACTTGTCTCCATGTGTCTATTGCTGCCTCGGGCACCCAATGGCCGTTCTGCTGTGAGTCAAAGATTTTCGAATCGGACGAAAAACTGATAGTGAATTGTAACGTTCATGGCCACCTAATGACGATGGATCACTCAAATTGCGTCCCGATTCAATACATCGTCCTCCAGCAGACTTGTCTCCATGGGTCTATTTCTGCCTCGGGCACCTTATGGCCATTCTGCTGTGAGTCAAAGATTTTCGAATCTGACGAAAAACTGATAGTGAATTGTAACGTTCAGGGCCTCCTAATGACGATGGAACACTCAATTTGCACCCCGATTCAATACATCGTCCTCCAGCAGACTTGTCTCCATGGGTCTATTGCTGCCTCGGGCACCTTATGGCCGTTCTGCTGTGAGTCAAAGATTTTCGAATCGGACGAAAAACTGATAGTGGATTGTAACGTTCAGGGCCACCTAATGACGATGGATCACTCAAATTGCGTCCTGATTCAATACATCGTCCTCCAGCAGACTTGTCTCCATGGGTCTATTGCTGCCTCGGGCACCCGATGGCCGTTCTGCTGTGAGTCAAAGATTTTCGAATCTGACGAAAAACTGATAGTTAATTGTAACATTCAGGGCCACCTAATGACGATGGAACACTCAAATTGCGTCCCGATTCAATACATCGTCCTCCAGCCGACTTGTCTCCATGGGTCTATTGCTGCCTCGGGCACCTTATGGCCGTTATGCTGTGAGTCTAGATTATCGAATGGGACGAAAAACTGATAGTGAATTGTAACGTTCAGGGCCACCTAATGACGATGGATCACTCAAATTGCGTCCCGATTCAATACATCGTCCTCCAGCAGACTTGTCTCCATGGGTCTTTTGCTGCCTCGAGCACCTTATGGCCGTTCTGCTGTGAGTCAAAGATTTCCGAATCGGACGAAAAACTGATAGTGAATTATAACTTTCAGGGCCACCTAATGACGATGGATCACTCAAATTGCGTCCCGATTCAATACATCGTCTTCCAGACGACTTGTCTCCATGGGTCTATTGCTGCCTCGGGCACCTTATGGCCGTTCTGCTGTGAGTCAAAGATTTTCGAATCGGACGAAAAACTGATAGTGAATTGTAACGTTCAGGGCCTCCTAATGACGATGGAACAATCAAATTGCGTCCCGATTCAATACATCGTCCTCCAGCAGACTTGTCTCCATGGGTCTATTGCTGCCTCGGGCACCTTATGGCCGTTCTGCTGTGAGTCAAAGATTTTCGAATCGGACGGAAACCTGATAGTGAATTGTAACGTTCAGGGCCACCTAATGACGATGGATCACTCAAATTGCGTCCCGATTCAATATATCCTCCTCCAGCAGACTTGTCCCCATGGGTCTATTGCTGCCACGGGCACCTTATGGCCGTTCTGCAGTGAGTCAAAGATTTTCGAGTCGGACGAAAAACTGATAGTGAATTGTAACGTTCAGGGCCACCTAATGACGATGGATCACTCAAATTGCGTCCCGATTCAATACATCGTCCTCCAGCAGACTTGTCTCCATGGGTCTATTGCTGCCTCGGGCACCTTATGGCCGTTCTGCTGTGAGTCAAAGATTTTCGTATCGGACGAAAAACTGATAGTGAATTGTAACGTTCATGGCCACCTAATGACGATGGATCACTCAAATTGCGTCCCGATTCAATACATCGTCCTCCAGCAGACTTGTCTCAATGGGTCTATTGCTGCCTCGGGCACCTTACGGCCGTTCTGCTGTGAGTCAAAGATTTTCGAATTTGACGAAAAACTGATAGTGAATTGTAACATTCAGGGCCACCTAATAACGATGGAACACTCAAATTGCGTCTCGATTCAATACATCGTCCTCCAGCCGAATTGTCTCCATGGGTCTATTGCTGCCTCGGGCACCTAATTGCCGTTCTGCTGTGAGTCAAAGAGTTTCGAATCGGACGAAAAACTGATAGTGAATTGTAACGTTCAGGGCCTCCTAATGCGATGGAACACTCAAATTGCCTCCCGATTCAATACATCGTCCTCCAGCAGACTTGTCTCCATGGGTCTATAGCTGCCTCGGGCACCTTATGGCCGTTCTGCTGTGAGTCAAAGATTTTCGAATCGGACGAAAAACTGATAGTGAATTGTAACGTTCAGGGCCACCTAATGACGATGGATCACTCAAATTGCGTCCCGATTCAATACATCGTCCTCCAGCAGACTTGTCTCCATGGGTCTATTGCTGCCTCGGGCACCCAATGGCCGTTCTGCTGTGAGTCAAAGATTTTCGAATCTGACGAAAAACTGATAGTTAATTGTAACATTTTGGGCCATCTAATGACGATGGAACACTCAAACTGCGTCCCGATTCAATACATCGTCCTCCAGCCGACTTGTCTCCATGGGTCTATTGCTGCCTCGGGCACCTTATGGCCGTTATGCTGTGAGTCTAGATTATCGAATGGGACGAAAAACTGACAGTGAATAGTAACGTTCAGGGCCACCTAATGACGATGGATCACTCAAATTGCGTCCCGATTCAATACATCGTCCTCCAGCAGACTTGTCTCCATGGGTCTATTGCTGCCTCGGGCACCTTATGGCCGTTCTGCTGTGAGTCAAAGATTTCCGAATCGGACGAAAAACTGATAGTGAATTGTAACATTCAGGGCCACCTAATGACGATGGATCACTCAAATTGCGTCCCGATTCAATACATCGTCTTCCAGTCCACTTGTCTCCATGGGTCTATTGCTGCCTCGGGCACCTTATGGCCGTTCTGCTGTGAGTCAAAGATTTTGGAATCGGACGAAAAACTGATAATGAATTGTAACGTTCAGGGCCTCCTAATGACGATGGAACACTCAAATTGCGTCCCGATTCAATACATCGTACTCCAGCAGACTTGTCTCCATGGGTCTATTGCTGCCTCGGGCACCTTATGGCCGTTCTGCTGTGAGTCAAAGATTTTCGAATCGGACGAAAAACTGATAGTGAATTGTAACGTTCAGGGCCTCCTAATGACGATGGATCACTCAAATTGCGTCCCGATTCACTACATCGTCCTCCAGCAGACTTGTCTCCATGGGTCTATTGCTGCCTCGGGCACCTTATGGCCGTTCTGCTGTGAGTCAAAGATTTTCGAATCTGACGAAAAACTGATGGTGAATTCTAACATTCAGGGCCACGTAATGACGATGGATCACTCAAATTGCGTCCCGATTCAATACATCGTCCTCCAGCCGACTTGTCTCCATGGGTCTATTGCTGCCTCGGGCACCTTATGGCCGTTCTGCTGTGAGTCAATGATTTTCGAATCGGACGAAAAACTGATAGTGAATTGTAACGTTCAGGGCCTCCTAATGACGATGGAACACTCAAATTGCGTCCCGATTCAATACATCGTCCTCCAGCAGACTTGTCTCCATGGGTCTATTGCAGCCTCGGGCACCTTATGGCCGTTCTGCTGTGAGTCAAAGATTTTCGAATCGGACGAAAAACTGATAGTGAATTGTAACGTTCAGGGCCTCCTAATGACGATGGAACACTCAAATTGCGTCCCGATTCAATACATCGTCCTCCAGCAGACTTGTCTCCATGGGACTATTGCTGTTTCGGGCACCTTATGGCCGTTCTGCTGTGAGTCAAAGATTTCCGAATCGGACGAAAAACTGATAGTGAATTGTAACGTTCAGGGCCACCTAATGACGATGGATCACTCAAATTGCGTCCCGATTCAATACATCGTCCTCCAGCAGAATTGTCTCCATGGGTCCATTGCTGACTCGGGCACCGAATGGCCGTTCTGCTGTGAGTCAAAGATTTTCGAATCTGACGAAAAACTGATAGTGAATTGTAACGTTCAGGGCCACCTAATGACGATTGATCACTCAAATTGCGTCCCGATTCAATACATCGTCCTCCAGCAGACTTGTCTCCATGGGTCTATTGCTGCCTCGGGCACCCAATGGCCGTTCTGCTGTGAGTCAAAGATTTTCGAATCTGACGAAAAACTGATAGTGAATTGTAACATTCAGGGCCACGTAATGACGATGGATCACTCAAATTGCGTCCCGATTCAATACATCGTCCTCCAGCCGACTTGTCTCCATGGGTCTATTGCTGCCTCGGGCACCTTATGGCCGTTCTGCTGTGAGTCAAAGATTTTCGAATCGGACGAAAAACTGATAGTGAATTGTAACGTTCAGGGCCTCCTAATGACGATGGAACACTCAAATTGCGTCCCGATTCAATACATCGTCCTCCAGCAGACTTGTCTCCATGGGTCTATTGCTGCCTCGGGCACCTTATGGCCGATCTGCTGTGAGTCAAAGATTTCCGAATCGGACGAAAATCTGATAGTGAATTGTAACGTTAAGGGCCACCTAATGACGATGGATCACTCAAATTGCGTCCCGATTCAATACATCGTCCTCCAGCAGACTTGTCTCCATGGGTCTATTGCTGCCTCGGGCACCCAATGGCCGTTCTGCTGTGAGTCAAAGATTTTCGAATCTGACGAAAAACTGATAGTGAATTGTAACGTTCAGGGCCACCTAATGACGATGGAACACTCAAATTGCGTCTCGATTCAATACATCGTCCTCCAGCCGACTTGTCTCCATGGGTCTATTGCTGCCTCGGGCACCTTATGTCCGTTCTGCTGTGAGTCAAAGATTTTCGAATCGGACGAAAAACTGATAGTGAATTGTAACGTTCAGGGCCTCCTAATGACGATGGAACACTCAAATTGCGTCCCGATTCAATACATCGTCCTCCAGCAGACTTGTCTCCATGGGTCTATTGCTGCCTCGGGCACCTTATGGCCGTTCTGCTTTGAGTCAAATATTTCCGAATCGGACGAAAAACTGATAGTGAATTGTAACGTTCAGGGCCACCTAATGACGATGGATCACTCAAATTGAGTCCCGATTCAATACATCGTCCTCCAGCCGGCATGTCTCCATGGGTCTATTGCTGCCTCGGGCATTTTATGGCCGTTCTGCTGTGAGTCAAAGATTTCCGAATCGGACGAAAAACTGATAGTGAATTGTAACTTTCAGGGCCACCTAATGACGATGGATCACTCAAATTGCGTCCCGATTCAATACATCGTCCTCCAGCAGACTTGTCTCCATGGGTCTATTGCTGACTCGGGCACCCAATGGCCTTTCTGCTGTGAGTCAAAGATTTTCGAATCTGACGAAAAACTGATAGTGAATTGTAACGTTCAGGGCCACCTAATGACGATGGATCACTCAAATTGCGTCCCGATTCAATACATCGTCTTCCAGCCGACTTGTCTCCATGGGTCTATTGCTGCCTCGGGCACCTCATGGCCGTTCTGCTGTGAGTCAAAGATTTTCGAATCGGACGAATAACTGATAGTGAATTGTAACGTTCAGGACCTCCTAATGAAGATGGAACACTCAAATTGCGTCCCGATTCAATACATCGTCCTCCAGCAGACTTGTCTCCATGGGTCTATTGCTGCCTCGGGCACCTTATTGCCGTTCTGCTGTGAGTCAAAGATTTTCGAATCGGACGAAAAACTGATTGTGAATTGTAACGTTCAGGGCCTCCTAATGACGATGGATCACTCAAATTGCGTCCCGATTCAATACATCGTCCTCCAGCAGACTTGTCTCCATGGGTCTATTGTTGCCTCGTGCACCTTATGGCCGTTCTGCTGTGAGTCAAAGATTTTCGAATCGGTCGAAAAACTGATAGTGAATTGTAACGTTCATGGCCACCTAATGACGATGGATCACTCAAATTGCGTCCCGATTCAATACATCGTCCTCCAGCAGACTTGTCTCAATGGGTCTATTGCTGCCTCGGGCACCTTACGGCCGTTCTGCTGTTAGTCAAAGATTTTCGAATTTGACGAAAAACTGATAGTGAATTGTAACATTCAGGGCCACCTAATAACGATGGAACACTCAAATTGCGTCTCGATTCAATACATCGTCCTCCAGCCGAATTGTCTCCATGGGTCTATTGCTGCCTCGGGCACCTTACGGCCGTTCTGCTGTGAGTCAAAGATTTTCGAATCGGACGAAAAACTGATAGTGAATTGTAACGTTCAGGGCCTCCTAATGACGATGGAACACTCAAATTGCCTCCCGATTCAATACATCGTCCTCCAGCAGACTTGTCTCCATGGGTCTATTGCAGCCTCGGGCACCTTATGGCCGTTCTGCTGTGAGTCAAAGATTTTCGAATCGGACGAAAAACTGATAGTGAATTGTAACGTTCAGGGCCACCTAATGACGATGGATCACTCAAATTGCGTCCCGATTCAATACATCGTCCTCCAGCAGACTTGTCTCCGTGGGTCTATTGCTGCCTCGGGCACCCAATGGCCGTTCTGCTGTGAGTCAAAGATTTTCGAATCTGACGAAAAACTGATAGTTAATTGTAACATTTTGAGCCATCTAATGACGATGGAACACTCAAACTGCGTCCCGATTCAATACATCGTCCTCCAGCCTATTGTCTCCATGGGTCTATTGCTGCCTCGGGCACCTTATGGCCGTTATGCTGTGAGTCTAGATTATCGAATGGGACGAAAAACTGACAGTGAATTGTAACGTTCAGGGCCACCTAATGACGATGGATCACTCAAATTGCGTCCCGATTCAATACATCGTCCTCCAGCAGACTTGTCTCCATGGGTCTATTGCTGCCTCGGGCACCTTATGGCCGTTCTGCTGTGAGTCAAAGATTTTCGAATCGGACGAAAAAATGATAATGAATTGTAACGTTCAGGGCCTTCTAATTACGATGGAACACTCAAATTGCGTCCCGATTCAATACATCGTCCTCCAGCAGACTTGTCTCCATGGGTCTATTGCTGCCTCGGGCACCTTATGGCCGTTCTGCTGTGAGTCAAAGATTTTCGGATCTGACGAAAAACTGATAGTGAATTGTAACATTCAGGGCCACGTAATGACGATGGATCACTCAAATTGCGTCCCGATTCAATACATCGTCCTCCAGCCGACTTGTTTCCATGGGTCTATTGCTGCCTCGGGCACCTTATGGCCGTTCTGCTGTGAGTCAAAGATTTTCGAATCGGACGAAAAACTGATAGTGAATTGTAACGTTCAGGGCCTCCTAATTACGATGGAACACTCAAATTGCGTCCCGATTCAATACATCGTCCTCCAGCAGACTTGTCTCCATGGGTCTATTGCTGCCTCGGGCACCTTATGGCCGTTCTGCTATGAGTCAAAGATTTTCGAATCGGACGAAAAACTGATATTGAATTGTAACCTTCAGGGCCTCCTAATGACGATGGAACACTCAAATTGCGTCCCGATTCAATACATCGTCCTCCAGCAGACTTGTCTCCATGGGTCTATTGCTGCCTCGGGCACCTTATGGCCGTTCTGCTGTGAGTCAAAGATTTCCGAATCGGACGAAAAACTGATAGTGAATTGTAACGTTCAGGGCCACCTAATGACGATGGATCACTCAAATTGCGTCCCGATTCAATACATCGTCCTCCAGCAGACTTGTCTCCATGGGTCTATTGCTGACTCGGGCACCCAATGGCCGTTCTGCTGTGAGTCAAAGATTTTCGAATCTGACGAAAAACTGATAGTGAATTGTAACGTTCAGGGCCACCTAATGACGATGGAACACTCAAATTGCGTCTCGATTCAATACATCGTCCTCCAGCCGACTTGTCTCCATGGGTCTATTGCTGCCTCGGGCACCTTATGTCCGTTCTGCTGTGAGTCAAAGATTTTCGAATCGGACGAAAAACTGATAGTGAATTGTAACGTTCAGGGCCTCCAAATGACGATGGAACACTCAAATTGCGTCCCGATTCAATACATCGTACTCCAGCAGACTTGTCTCCATGGGTCTATTGCTGCCTCGGGCACCTTATGGCCGTTCTGCTGTGAGTCAAATATTTCCGAATCGGACGAAAAACTGATAGTGAATTGTAACGTTCAGGGCCACCTAATGACGATGGATCACTCAAATTACGCCCCTATTCAATACATCGTCCTCCAGCAGACTTGTCTCCATGGGTCTATTGCTGCCTCGGGCACCCAATGGCCGTTCTGCTGTGAGTCAAAGATTTTCGAATCTGACGAAAAACTGATAGTGAATTGTAACATTCAGGGCCACGTAATGACGATGGATCACTCAAATTGCGTCCCGATTCAATACATCGTCCTCCAGCCGACTTGTCTCCATGGGTCTATTGCTGCCTCGGGCACCTTATGGCCGTTCTGCTGTGAGTCAAAGATTTTCGAATCGGACGAAAAACTGATAGTGAATTGTAACGTTCAGGGCCTCCTAATGACGATGGAACACTCAAATTGCGTCCCGATTCAATACATCGTCCTCCAGCAGACTTGTCTCCATGGGTCTATTGCTGCCTCGGGCACCTTATGGCCGTTCTGCTGTGAGTCAAAGATTTTCGAATCGGACGATAAACTGATAGTGAATTGTAACGTTCAGGGCCTCCTAATGACGATGGAACACTCAAATTGCGTCCCGATTCAATACATCGTCCTCCAGCAGACTTGTCTCCATGGGTCTATTGCTGCCTCGGGCACCTTATGGCCGTTCTGCTGTGAGTCAAAGATTTCCGAATCGGACGAAAATCTGATAGTGAATTGTAACGTTCAGGGCCACCTAATGACGATGGATCACTCAAATTGCGTCCCGATTCAATACATCGTCCTCCAGCAGACTTGTCTCCATGGGTCTATTGCTGACTCGGGCACCCAATGGCCGTTCTGCTGTGAGTCAAAGATTTTCGAATCTGACGAAAAACTGATAGTGAATTGTAACGTTCAGGGCCACCTAATGACGATGGAACACTCAAATTGCGTCTCGATTCAATACATCGTCCTCCAGCCGACTTGTCTCCATGGGTCTAGTGCTGCCTCGGGCACCTTATGTCCGTTCGGCTGTGAGTCAAAGATTTTCGAATCGGACGAAAAACTGATAGTGAATTGTAACGTTCAGGGCCTCCAAATGACGATGGAACACTCAAATTGCGTCCCGATTCAATACATCGTCCTCCAGCAGACTTGTCTCCATGGGTCTATTGCTGCCTCGGGCACCTTATGGCCGTTCTGCTTTGAGTCAAATATTTCCGAACCGGACGAAAAACTGATAGTGAATTGTAACGTTCAGGGCCACCTAATGACGATGGATCACTCAAATTGCGTCCCGATTCAATACATCGTCCTCCAGCCGGCATGTCTCCATGGGTCTATTGCTGCCTCGGGCATTTTATGGCCGTTCTGCTGTGAGTCAAAGATTTCCGAATCGGACGAAAAACTGATAGTGAATTGTAACTTTCAGGGCCACCTAATGACGATGGAACACTCAAATTGCGTCCCGATTCAATACATCGTCTTCCAGCCGACTTGTCTCCATGGGTCTATTGCTGCCTCGGGCACCTTGTTGCCGTTCTGCTGTGAGTCAAAGATTTTCGAATCGGACGAAAAACTGATAGTGAATTGTAACGTTCAGGACCTCCTAATGAAGGTGGAACACTCAAATTGCGTCCTGATTCAATACATCGTCCTCCAGCAGACTTGTCTCCATGGGTCTATTGCTGCCTCGGGCACCTTATTGCCGTTCTGCTGTGAGTCAAAGATTTTCGAATCGGACGAAAAACTGATTGTGAATTGTAACGTTCAGGGCCTCCTAATGACGATGGATCACTCAAATTGCGTCCCGATTCAATACATCGTCCTCCAGCAGACTTGTCTCCATGGGTCTATTGCTGCCTCGGGCACCTTATTGCCGTTCTGCTGTGAGTCAAAGATTTTCGAATCTGACGAAAAACTGATAGTGAATTGTAACATTCAGGGCCACGTAATGACGATGGATCACTCAAATTGCGTCCCGATTCAATACATCGTCCTCCAGCCGACTTGTCTCCATGGGTCTATTGCTGCCTCGGGCACCTTATGGCCATTCTGCTGTGAGTCAAAGATTTTCGAATCTGACGAAAAACTGATAGTGAATTGTAACATTCACGGCCACCTAATGACGATGGATCACTCAAATTGCGTCCCGATTCAATACATCGTCCTCCAGCCGACTTGTCTCCATGGGTCTATTGCTGCCTCGGGCACCTTATGGCCGTTCTGCTGTGAGTCAAAGATTTTCGAATCGGACGAAAAACTGATAGTGAATTGTAACGTTCAGGGCCTCCTAATGACGATGGAACACTCAAATTGCGTCCTGATTCAATACATAGTCCTCCAGCAGGCTTGTCTCCATGGGTCTATTGCTGCCTCGGGCACCATATAGGCGTTCTGCTGTGAGTCAGAGATTTTCGAATCGATCGAAAAACTGATAGTGAATTGTAACATTCAGGGCCACCTAATGACGATGGACCATACAAATTGCGTCTCGATTAAATACATCGTCCTCCAGCCGACTTGTCTCCATGGGTCTATTGCTGCCTCGGGCACCTTATGGCCGTTCTGCTGTGAGTCAAAGATTTTCGAATCGGACGAAAAACTGATAGTGAATTGTAACTTTCAGGGCCTCCTAATGACGATGGAACACTCAAATTGCGTCCCGATTCAATACATCGTCCTCCAGCCGACTTGTCTCCATGGGTCTATTGCTGTCTCGGGCATCTTATGTCCGTTCTGCTGTGAGTCAAAGATTTTCGAATCGGACGAAAAACTGATAGTGAATTGTAACGTTCAGGGCCTCCTAATGACGATGGAACACTCAAATTGCGTCCCGATTCAATACATCGTCCTCCAGCAGACTTGTCTCCATGGGTCTATTGCTGCCTCGGGCACCTTATGGCCGTTATGCTGTGAGTCTAGATTATCGAATGGGACGAAAAACTGATAGTGAATTGTAACGTTCAGGGCCACCTAATGACGATGGATCACTCAAATTGCGTCCCGATTCAATACATCCTCCTCCAGCCGACTTGTCTCCATGGGTCTATTGCTGCCTCGGGCACCTTATGGCCGTTCTGCTGTGAGTCAAAGATTTCCGAATCGGACGAAAAACTGATAGTGAATTGTAACGTTCAGGGCCACCTAATGACGATGGATCACTCAAATTGCGTCCCGATTCAATACATCGTCCTCCAGCAGACTTGTCTCCATGGGTCTATTGCTGACTCGGGCACCCAATGGCCGTTCTGCTGTGAGTCAAAGATTTTCGAATCTGACGAAAAACTGATAGTGAATTGTAACGTTCAGGGCCACCTAATGACGATGGAACACTCAAATTGCGTCTCGATTCAATACATCGTCCTCCAGCCGACTTGTCTCCATGGGTCTATTGCTGCCTCGGGCACCTTATGTCCGTTCTGCTGTGAGTCAAAGATTTTCGAATCGGACGAAAAACTGATAGTGAATTGTAACGTTCAGGGCCTCCAAATGACGATGGAACACTCAAATTGCGTCCCGATTCAATACATCGTACTCCAGCAGACTTGTCTCCATGGGTCTATTGCTGCCTCGGGCACCTTATGGCCGTTCTGCTGTGAGTCAAATATTTCCGAATCGGACGAAAAACTGATAGTGAATTGTAACGTTCAGGGCCACCTAATGACGATGGATCACTCAAATTACGCCCCTATTCAATACATCGTCCTCCAGCAGACTTGTCTCCATGGGTCTATTGCTGCCTCGGGCACCCAATGGCCGTTCTGCTGTGAGTCAAAGATTGTCGAATCTGACGAAAAACTGAGAGTGAATTGTAACATTCAGGGCCACGTAATGACGATGGATCACTCAAATTGCGTCCCGATTCAATACATCGTCCTCCAGCCGACTTGTCTCCATGGGTCTATTGCTGCCTCGGGCACCTTATGGCCGTTCTGCTGTGAGTCAAAGATTTTCGAATCGGACGAAAAACTGATAGTGAATTGTAACGTTCAGGGCCTCCTAATGACGATGGAACACTCAAATTGCGTCCCGATTCAATACATCGTCCTCCAGCAGACTTGTCTCCATGGGTCTACTGCTGCCTCGGGCACCTTATGGCCGTTCTGCTGTGAGTCAAAGATTTTCGAATCGGACGATAAACTGATAGTGAATTGTAACGTTCAGGGCCTCCTAATGACGATGGAACACTCAAATTGTGTCCCGATTCAATACATCGTCCTCCAGCAGACTTGTCTCCATGGGTCTATTGCTGCCTCGGGCACCTTATGGCCGTTCTGCTGTGAGTCAAAGATTTCCGAATCGGACGAAAATCTGATAGTGAATTGTAACGTTCAGGGCCACCTAATGACGATGGATCACTCAAATTGCGTCCCGATTCAATACATCGTCCTCCAGCAGACTTGTCTCCATGGGTCTATTGCTGACTCGGGCACCCAATGGCCGTTCTGCTGTGAGTCAAAGATTTTCGAATCTGACGAAAAACTGATAGTGAATTGTAACGTTCAGGGCCACCTAATGACGATGGAACACTCAAATTGCGTCCCGATTCAATACATCGTCCTCCAGCAGACTTGTCTCCATGGGTCTATTGCTGCCTCGGGCACCTTATGGCCGTTCTGCTTTGAGTCAAATATTTCCGAACCGGACGAAAAACTGATAGTGAATTGTAACGTTCAGGGCCACCTAATGACGATGGATCACTCAAATTGCGTCCCGATTCAATACATCGTCCTCCAGCCGGCATGTCTCCATGGGTCTATTGCTGCCTCGGGCATTTTATGGCCGTTCTGCTGTGAGTCAAAGATTTCCGAATCGGACGAAAAACTGATAGTGAATTGTAACTTTCAGGGCCACCTAATGACGATGGAACACTCAAATTGCGTCCCGATTCAATACATCGTCTTCCAGCCGACTTGTCTCCATGGGTCTATTGCTGCCTCGGGCACCTTGTTGCCGTTCTGCTGTGAGTCAAAGATTTCCGAATCGGACGAAAAACTGATAGTGAATTGTAACGTTCAGGACCTCCTAATGAAGGTGGAACACTCAAATTGCGTCCTGATTCAATACATCGTCCTCCAGCAGACTTGTCTCCATGGGTCTATGGCTGCCTCGGGCACCTTATTGCCGTTCTGCTGTGAGTCAAAGATTTTCGAATCGGACGAAAAACTGATTGTGAATTGTAACGTTCAGGGCCTCCTAATGACGATGGATCACTCAAATTGCGTCCCGATTCAATACATCGTCCTCCAGCAGACTTGTCTCCATGGGTCTATTGCTGCCTCGGGCACCTTATTGCCGTTCTGCTGTGAGTCAAAGATTTTCGAATCTGACGAAAAACTGATAGTGAATTGTAACATTCAGGGCCACGTAATGACGATGGATCACTCAAATTGCGTCCCGATTCAATACATCGTCCTCCAGCCGACTTGTCTCCATGGGTCTATTGCTGCCTCGGGCACCTTATGGCCATTCTGCTGTGAGTCAAAGATTTTCGAATCTGACGAAAAACTGATAGTGAATTGTAACATTCACGGCCACCTAATGACGATGGATCACTCAAATTGCGTCCCGATTCAATACATCGTCCTCCAGCCGACTTGTCTCCATGGGTCTATTGCTGCCTCGGGCACCTTATGGCCGTTCTGCTGTGAGTCAAAGATTTTCGAATCGGACGAAAAACTGATAGTGAATTGTAACGTTCAGGGCCTCCTAATGACGATGGAACACTCATTTTGCGTCCTGATTCAATACATAGTCCTCCAGCAGGCTTGTCTCCATGGGTCTATTGCTGCCTCGGGCACCATATAGGCGTTCTGCTGTGAGTCAGAGATTTTCGAATCGATCGAAAAACTGATAGTGAATTGTAACATTCAGGGCCACCTAATGACGATGGACCATACAAATTGCGTCTCGATTAAATACATCGTCCTCCAGCCGACTTGTCTCCATGGGTCTATTGCTGCCTCGGGCACCTTATGGCCGTTCTGCTGTGAGTCAAAGATTTTCGAATCGGACGAAAAACTGATAGTGAATTGTAACTTTCAGGGCCTCCTAATGACGATGGAACACTCAAATTGCGTCCCGATTCAATACATCGTCCTCCAGCCGACTTGTCTCCATGGGTCTATTGCTGTCTCGGGCATCTTATGTCCGTTCTGCTGTGAGTCAAAGATTTTCGAATCGGACGAAAAACTGATAGTGAATTGTAACGTTCAGGGCCTCCTAATGACGATGGAACACTCAAATTGCGTCCCGATTCAATACATCGTCCTCCAGCAGACTTGTCTCCATGGGTCTATTGCTGCCTCGGGCACCTTATGGCCGTTATGCTGTGAGTCTAGATTATCGAATGGGACGAAAAACTGATAGTGAATTGTAACGTTCAGGGCCACCTAATGACGATGGATCACTCAAATTGCGTCCCGATTCAATACATCCTCCTCCAGCCGACTTGTCTCCATGGGTCTATTGCTGCCTCGGGCACCTTATGGCCGTTCTGCTGTGAGTCAAAGATTTTCGAATCGGACGAAAAACTGATAGTGAATTGTAACGTTCACGGCCACCTAATGACGATGAATCACTCAAATTGCGTCCCGATTCAATACATCGTCCTCCAGCCGACTTGTCTCCATGGGTCTATTGCTGCCTCGGGCACCTTATGGCCATTCTGCTGTGAGTCAAAGATTTTCGAATCTGACGAAAAACTGATAGTGAATTGTAACATTCACGGCCACCTAATGACGATGGATCACTCAAATTGCGTCCCGATTCAATACATCGTCCTCCAGCCGACTTGTCTCCATGGGTCTATTGCTGCCTCGGGCACCTTATGGCCGTTCTGCTGTGAGTCAAAGATTTTCGAATCGGACGAAAAACTGATAGTGATTTGTAACGTTCAGGGGCTCCTAATGACGATGGATCACTCAAATTGCGTCCCGATTCAATACATCGTCCTCCAGCAGACTTGTCTTCATGGGTCTATTGCTGCCTCGGGCACCTTATTGCCGTTCTGCTGTGAGTCAAAGATTTTCGAATCGGACGAAAAACTGATAGTGAATTGTAACGTTCAGGGCCTCCTAATGACGATGGAACACTCAAATTGCGTCCTGATTCAATACATAGTCCTCCAGCAGACTTGTCTCCATGGGTCTATTGCTGCCTCGGGCACCTTATGGCCGTTCTGCTGTGAGTCAGAGATTTTCGAATCGATCGAAAAACTGATAGTGTATTGTAACATTCAGGGCTACCTAATGACGATGGACCATACAAATTGCGTCTCGATTAAATACATCGTCCTCCAGCCGACTTGTCTCCATGGGTCTATTGCTGCCTCGTGCACCTTATGGCCGTTCTGCTGTGAGTCAAAGATTTTCGAATCGGACGAAAAACTGATAGTGAATTGTAACGTTCAGGGCCTCCTAATGACGATGGAACACTCAAATTGCGTCCCGATTCAATACATCGTCCTCCAGCCGACTTGTCTCCATGGGTCTATTGCTGCCTCGGGCACCTTATGGCCGTTCTGCTGTGAGTCAAAGATTTTCGAATCGGACGAAAAACTGATAGTGAATAGTAACGTTCAGGGCCTCCTAATTACGATGGAACACTCAAATTGCGTCCCGATTCAATACATCGTCCTCCAGCAGACTTGTCTCCATGGGTCTATTGCTGCCTCGGGCACCTTATGGCCGTTCTGCTGTGAGTCAAAGATTTTCGAATCGGACGAAAAACTGATATTGAATTGTAACCTTCAGGGCCTCCTAATGACGATGGAACACTCAAATTGCGTCCCGATTCAATACATCGTCCTCCAGCAGACTTGTCTCCATGGGTCTATTGCTGCCTCGGGCACCTTATGGCCGTTCTGCTGTGAGTCAAAGATTTCCGAATCGGACGAAAAACTGATAGTGAATTGTAACGTTCAGGGCCACCTAATGACGATGGATCACTCAAATTGCGTCCCGATTCAATACATCGTCCTCCAGCAGACTTGTCTCCATGGGTCTATTGCTGACTCGGGCACCCAATGGCCGTTCTGCTGTGAGTCAAAGATTTTCGAATCTGACGAAAAACTGATAGTGAATTGTAACGTTCAGGGCCACCTAATGACGATGGAACACTCAAATTGCGTCTCGATTCAATACATCGTCCTCCAGCCGACTTGTCTCCATGGGTCTATTGCTGCCTCGGGCACCTTATGTCCGTTCTGCTGTGAGTCAAAGATTTTCGAATCGGACGAAAAACTGATAGTGAATTGTAACGTTCAGGGCCTCCAAATGACGATGGCACACTCAAATTGCGTCCCGATTCAATACATCGTACTCCAGCAGACTTGTCTCCATGGGTCTATTGCTGCCTCGGGCACCTTATGGCCGTTCTGCTGTGAGTCAAATATTTCCGAATCGGACGAAAAACTGATAGTGAATTGTAACGTTCAGGGCCACCTAATGACGATGGATCACTCAAATTACGCCCCTATTCAATACATCGTCCTCCAGCAGACTTGTCTCCATGGGTCTATTGCTGCCTCGGGCACCCAATGGCCGTTCTGCTGTGAGTCAAAGATTGTCGAATCTGACGAAAAACTGAGAGTGAATTGTAACATTCAGGGCCACGTAATGACGATGGATCACTCAAATTGCGTCCCGATTCAATACATCGTCCTCCAGCCGACTTGTCTCCATGGGTCTATTGCTGCCTCGGGCACCTTATGGCCGTTCTGCTGTGAGTCAAAGATTTTCGAATCGGACGAAAAACTGATAGTGAATTGTAACGTTCAGGGCCTCCTAATGACGATGGAACACTCAAATTGCGTCCCGATTCAATACATCGTCCTCCAGCAGACTTGTCTCCATGGGTCTATTGCTGCCTCGGGCACCTTATGGCCGTTCTGCTGTGAGTCAAAGATTTTCGAATCGGACGATAAACTGATAGTGAATTGTAACGTTCAGGGCCTCC
This sequence comes from Schistocerca cancellata, assembly GCF_023864275.1. Lineage (NCBI taxonomy): Eukaryota > Metazoa > Arthropoda > Insecta > Orthoptera > Acrididae > Schistocerca > Schistocerca cancellata. Next base: position 522,484,136 of record NC_064634.1, on the reverse strand, counting down.
TAATGACGATGGAACACTCAAATTGCGTCCCGATTCAATACATCGTCCTCCAGCAGACTTGTCTCCATGGGTCTATTGCTGCCTCGGGCACCCAATGGCCGTTCTGCTGTGAGTCAAAGATTTTCGAATCTGACGAAAAACTGATAGTGAATTGTAACGTTCAGGGCCTCCTAATGACGATGGAACACTCAAATTGCGTCCCGATTCAATACATCGTCCTCCAGCAGACTTGTCTCCATGGGTCTATTGCTGCCTCGGGCACCTTATGGCCGTTCTGCTGTGAGTCAAAGATTTTCGAATCGGACGATAAACTGATAGTGAATTGTAACGTTCAGGGCCTCCTAATGACGATGGAACACTCAAATTGCGTCCCGATTCAATACATCGTCCTCCAGCAGACTTGTCTCCATGGGTCTATTGCTGCCTCGGGCACCCAATGGCCGTTCTGCTGTGAGTCAAAGATTTTCGAATCTGACGAAAAACTGATAGTGAATTGTAACGTTCAGGGCCACCTAATGACGATGGAACACTCAAATTGCGTCTCGATTCAATACATCGTCCTCCAGCCGACTTGTCTCCATGGGTCTAGTGCTGCCTCGGGCACCTTATGTCCGTTCGGCTGTGAGTCAAAGATTTTCGAATCGGACGAAAAACTGATAGTGAATTGTAACGTTCAGGGCCTCCTAATGACGATGGAACACTCAAATTGCGTCCCGATTCAATACATCGTCCTCCAGCAGACTTGTCTCCATGGGTCTATTGCTGCCTCGGGCACCTTATGGCCGTTCTGCTTTGAGTCAAATATTTCCGAACCGGACGAAAAACTGATAGTGAATTGTAACGTTCAGGGCCACCTAATGACGATGGATCACTCAAATTGCGTCCCGATTCAATACATCGTCCTCCAGCCGGCATGTCTCCATGGGTCTATTGCTGCCTCGGGCATTTTATGGCCGTTCTGCTGTGAGTCAAAGATTTCCGAATCGGACGAAAAACTGATAGTGAATTGTAACTTTCAGGGCCACCTAATGACGATGGAACACTCAAATTGCGTCCCGATTCAATACATCGTCTTCCAGCCGACTTGTCTCCATGGGTCTATTGCTGCCTCGGGCACCTTATTGCCGTTCTGCTGTGAGTCAAAGATTTTCGAATCGGACGAAAAACTGATAGTGAATTGTAACGTTCAGGACCTCCTAATGAAGGTGGAACACTCAAATTGCGTCCTGATTCAATACATCGTCCTCCAGCAGACTTGTCTCCATGGGTCTATTGCTGCCTCGGGCACCTTATTGCCGTTCTGCTGTGAGTCAAAGATTTTCGAATCGGACGAAAAACTGATTGTGAATTGTAACGTTCAGGGCCTCCTAATGACGATGGATCACTCAAATTGCGTCCCGATTCAATACATCGTCCTCCAGCAGACTTGTCTCCATGGGTCTATTGCTGCCTCGGGCACCTTATTGCCGTTCTGCTGTGAGTCAAAGATTTTCGAATCTGACGAAAAACTGATAGTGAATTGTAACATTCAGGGCCACGTAATGACGATGGATCACTCAAATTGCGTCCCGATTCAATACATCGTCCTCCAGCCGACTTGTCTCCATGGGTCTATTGCTGCCTCGGGCTCCTTATGGCCATTCTGCTGTGAGTCAAAGATTTTCGAATCTGACGAAAAACTGATAGTGAATTGTAACATTAACGGCCACCTAATGACGATGGATCACTCAAATTGCGTCCCGATTCAATACATCGTCCTCCAGCCGACTTGTCTCCATGGGTCTATTGCTGCCTCGGGCACCTTATGGCCGTTCTGCTGTGAGTCAAAGATTTTCGAATCGGACGAAAAACTGATAGTGATTTGTAACGTTCAGGGGCTCCTAATGACGATGGATCACTCAAATTGCGTCCCGATTCAATACATCGTCCTCCAGCAGACTTGTCTTCATGGGTCTATTGCTGCCTCGGGCATCTTATGGCCGTTCTGCTGTGAGTCAAAGATTTTCGAATCGGACGAAAAACTTATAGTGAATTGTAACGTTCAGGGCCTCCTAATGACGATGGAACACTCAAATTGCGTCCTGATTCAATACATAGTCCTCCAGCAGGCTTGTCTCCATGGGTCTATTGCTGCCTCGGGCACCATATAGGCGTTCTGCTGTGAGTCAGAGATTTTCGAATCGATCGAAAAACTGATAGTGAATTGTAACATTCAGGGCCACCTAATGACGATGGACCATACAAATTGCGTCTCGATTAAATACATCGTCCTCCAGCCGACTTGTCTCCATGGGTCTATTGCTGCCTCGGGCACCTTATGGCCGTTCTGCTGTGAGTCAAAGATTTTCGAATCGGACGAAAAACTGATAGTGAATTGTAACTTTCAGGGCCTCCTAATGACGATGGAACACTCAAATTGCGTCCCGATTCAATACATCGTCCTCCAGCCGACTTGTCTCCATGGGTCTATTGCTGTCTCGGGCATCTTATGTCCGTTCTGCTGTGAGTCAAAGATTTTCGAATCGTACGAAAAACTGATAGTGAATTGTAACGTTCAGGGCCTCCTAATGACGATGGAACACTCAAATTGCGTCCCGATTCAATACATCGTCCTCCAGCAGACTTGTCTCCATGGGTCTATTGCTGCCTCGGGCACCTTATGGCCGTTATGCTGTGAGTCTAGATTATCGAATGGGACGAAAAACTGATAGTGAATTGTAACGTTCAGGGCCACCTAATGACGATGGATCACTCAAATTGCGTCCCGATTCAATACATCCTCCTCCAGCCGACTTGTCTCCATGGGTCTATTGCTGCCTCGGGCACCTTATGGCCGTTCTGCTGTGAGTCAAAGATTTTCGAATCGGACGAAAAACTGATAGTGAATTGTAACGTTCACGGCCACCTAATGACGATGAATCACTCAAATTGCGTCCCGAATCAATACATCGTCCTCCAGCCGACTTGTCTCCATGGGTCTATTGCTGCCTCGGGCACCTTATGGCCATTCTGCTGTGAGTCAAAGATTTTCGAATCTGACGAAAAACTGATAGTGAATTGTAACATTCACGGCCACCTAATGACGATGGATCACTCAAATTGCGTCCCGATTCAATACATCGTCCTCCAGCCGACTTGTCTCCATGGGTCTATTGCTGCCTCGGGCACCTTATGGCCGTTCTGCTGTGAGTCAAAGATTTTCGAATCGGACGAAAAACTGATTGTGATTTGTAACGTTCAGGGGCTCCTAATGACGATGGATCACTCAAATTGCGTCCCGATTCAATACATCGTCCTCCAGCAGACTTGTCTTCATGGGTCTATTGCTGCCTCGGGCACCTTATTGCCGTTCTGCTGTGAGTCAAAGATTTTCGAATCGGACGAAAAACTGATAGTGAATTGTAACGTTCAGGGCCTCCTAATGACGATGGAACACTCAAATTGCGTCCTGATTCAATACATAGTCCTCCAGCAGACTTGTCTCCATGGGTCTATTGCTGCCTCGGGCACCTTATGGCCGTTCTGCTGTGAGTCAGAGATTTTCGAATCGATCGAAAAACTGATAGTGTATTGTAACATTCAGGGCTACCTAATGACGATGGACCATACAAATTGCGTCTCGATTAAATACATCGTCCTCCAGCCGACTTGTCTCCATGGGTCTATTGCTGCCTCGTGCACCTTATGGCCGTTCTGCTGTGAGTCAAAGATTTTCGAATCGGACGAAAAACTGATAGTGAATTGTAACGTTCACGGCCACCTATCGACGATGAATCACTCAAATTGCGTCCGGATTCAATACATCGTCCTCCAGCAGACTTGTCTCCATGGGTCTATTGCTGCCTCGGGCACCTTATGTCCGTTCTGCTGTGAGTCAAAGATTTTCGAATCTGACGAAAAACTGATAGTGAATTGTAACGTTCAGGGCCTCCTAATGACGATGGAACACTCAAATTGCGTCCCGATTCAATACATCGCCCTCCAGCAGACTTGTCTCCATGGGTCTATTGCTGCCTCGGGCACCTTATGGCCGTTCTGCTGTGAGTCAAAGATTTCCGAATCGGACGAAAAACTGATATTGAATTGTAACGTTCAGGGCCACCTAATGACGATGGATCACTCAAATTGCGTCCCGATTCAATACATCGTCCTCCAGCAAACTTGTCTCCATGGGTCTATTGCTGCCTCGGGCACCCAATGGCCGTTCTGCTGTGAGTCAAAGATTTTCGAATCTGACGAAAAACTGATAGTGAATTGTAACATTCAGGGCCACCTAATGACGATGGAACACTCAAATTGCGTCTCGATTCAATACATCGTCCTCCAGCCGACTTGTCTCCATGGGTCTTTTGCTGTCTCGGGCATCTTATGTCCGTTCTGCTGTGAGTCAAAGATTTTCGAATCGGACGAAAAACTGATAGTGAATTGTAACGTTCAGGGCCTCCTAATGACGATGGAACACTCAAATTGCGTCCCGATTCAATCTATCGTCCTCCAGCCGACTTGTCTCCATTGGTCTATTGCTGCCTCGGGCACCTTATGGCCGTTATGCTGTGAGTCTAGATTATCGAATGGGACGAAAAACTGATAGTGAATTGTAACGTTCAGGGCCACCTAATGACGATGGATCACTCAAATTGCGTCCCGATTCAATACATCCTCCTCCAGCCGACTTGTCTCCATGGGTCTATTGCTGCCTCGGGCACCTTATGGCCGTTCTGCTGTGAGTCAAACATTTTCGAATCGGACGAAAAACTGATAGTGAATTGTAACGTTCACGGCCACCTAATGACGATGAATCACTCAAATTGCGTCCCGATTCAATACATCGTCCTCCAGCCGACTTGTCTGCATGGGTCTATTGCTGCCTCGGGCACCCAATGGCCATTCTGCTGTGAGTCAAAGATTTTCGAATCTGACGAAAAACTGATAGTGAATTGTAACATTCACGGCCACCTAATGACGATGGATCACTCAAATTGCGTCCCGATTCAATACATCGTCCTCCAGCCGACTTGTCTCCATGGGTCTATTGCTGCCTCGGGCACCTTATGGCCGTTCTGCTGTGAGTCAAAGATTTTCGAATCGGACGAAAAACTGATAGTGATTTGTAACGTTCAGGGGCTCCTAATGACGATGGATCACTCAAATTGCGTCCCGATTCAATACATCGTCCTCCAGCAGACTTGTCTTCATGGGTCTATTGCTGCCTCGGGCACCTTATTGCCGTTCTGCTGTGAGTCAAAGATTTTCGAATCGGACGAAAAACTGATAGTGAATTGTAACGTTCAGGGCCTCCTAATGACGATGGAACACTCAAATTGCGTCCTGATTCAATACATAGTCCTCCAGCAGACTTGTCTCCATGGGTCTATTGCTGCCTCGGGCACCTTATGGCCGTTCTGCTGTGAGTCAGAGATTTTCGAATCGATCGAAAAACTGATAGTGTATTGTAACATTCAGGGCTACCTAATGACGATGGACCATACAAATTGCGTCTCGATTAAATACATCGTCCTCCAGCCGACTTGTCTCCATGGGTCTATTGCTGCCTCGTGCACCTTATGGCCGTTCTGCTGTGAGTCAAAGATTTTCGAATCGGACGAAAAACTGATAGTGAATTGTAACGTTCAGGGCCTCCTAATGACGATGGAACACTCAAATTGCGTCCCGATTCAATACATCGTCCTCCAGCCGACTTGTCTCCATGGGTCTATTGCTGCCTCGGGCACCTTATGGCCGTTCTGCTGTGAGTCAAAGATTTTCGAATCGGACGAAAAACTGATAGTGAATTGTAACGTTCACGGCCACCTATCGACGGTGAATCACTCAAATTGCGTCCCGATTCAATACATCGTCCTCCAGCAGACTTGTCTCCATGGGTCTATTGCTGCCTCGGGCACCTTATGGCCGTTCTGCTGTGAGTCAAAGATTTTCGAATCTGACGAAAAACTGATAGTGAATTGTAACGTTCAGGGCCTCCTAATGACGATGGAACACTCAAATTGCGTCCCGATTCAATACATCGCCCTCCAGCAGACTTGTCTCCATGGGTCTATTGCTGCCTCGGGCACCTTATGGCCGTTCTGCTGTGAGTCAAAGATTTCCGAATCGGACGAAAAACTGATATTGAATTGTAACGTTCAGGGCCACCTAATGACGATGGATCACTCAAATTGCGTCCCGATTCAATACATCGTCCTCCAGCAAACTTGTCTCCATGGGTCTATTGCTGCCTCGGGCACCCAATGGCCGTTCTGCTGTGAGTCAAAGATTTTCGAATCTGACGAAAAACTGATAGTGAATTGTAACATTCAGGGCCACCTAATGACGATGGAACACTCAAATTGCGTCTCGATTCAATACATCGTCCTCCAGCCGACTTGTCTCCATGGGTCTTTTGCTGTCTCGGGCATCTTATGTCCGTTCTGCTGTGAGTCAAAGATTTTCGAATCGGACGAAAAACTGATAGTGAATTGTAACGTTCAGGGCCTCCTAATGACGATGGAACACTCAAATTGCGTCCCGATTCAATCTATCGTCCTCCAGCCGACTTGTCTCCATTGGTCTATTGCTGCCTCGGGCACCTTATGGCCGTTATGCTGTGAGTCTAGATTATCGAATGGGACGAAAAACTGATAGTGAATTGTAACGTTCAGGGCCACCTAATGACGATGGATCACTCAAATTGCGTCCCGATTCAATACATCCTCCTCCAGCCGACTTGTCTCCATGGGTCTATTGCTGCCTCGGGCACCTTATGGCCGTTCTGCTGTGAGTCAAACATTTTCGAATCGGACGAAAAACTGATAGTGAATTGTAACGTTCACGGCCACCTAATGACGATGAATCACTCAAATTGCGTCCCGATTCAATACATCGTCCTCCAGCCGACTTGTCTGCATGGGTCTATTGCTGCCTCGGGCACCCAATGGCCATTCTGCTGTGAGTCAAAGATTTTCGAATCTGACGAAAAACTGATAGTGAATTGTAACATTCACGGCCACCTAATGACGATGGATCACTCAAATTGCGTCCCGATTCAATACATCGTCCTCCAGCCGACTTGTCTCCATGGGTCTATTGCTGCCTCGGGCACCTTATGGCCGTTCTGCTGTGAGTCAAAGATTTTCGAATCGGACGAAAAACTGATAGTGATTTGTAACGTTCAGGGGCTCCTAATGACGATGGATCACTCAAATTGCGTCCCGATTCAATACATCGTCCTCCAGCAGACTTGTCTTCATGGGTCTATTGCTGCCTCGGGCACCTTATGGCCGTTCTGCTGTGAGTCAAAGATTTTCGAATCGGACGAAAAACTGATAGTGAATTGTAACGTTCAGGGCCTCCTAATGACGATGGAACACTCAAATTGCGTCCTGATTCAATACATAGTCCTCCAGCAGACTTGTTTCCATGGGTCTATTGCTGCCTCGGGCACCTTATGGCCGTTCTGCTGTGAGTCAGAGATTTTCGAATCGATCAAAAAACTGATAGTGAATTGTAACATTCAGGGCCACCTAATGACGCTGGACCATACAAATTGCGTCTCGATTAAATACATCATCCTCCAGCCGACTTGTCTCCATGGGTCTATTGCTGCCTCGGGCACCTTATGGCCGTTCTGCTGTGAGTCAAAGATTTTCGAATCGGACGAAAAACTGATAGTGAATTGTAACGTTCAGGGCCTCCTAATGACGATGGAACACTCAAATTGCGTCCTGATTCAATACATCGTCCTCCAGCCGACTTGTCTCCATGGGTCTATTGCTGCCTCGGGCACCTTATGGCCGTTCTGCTGTGAGTCAAAGATTTTCGAATCGGACGAAAAACTGATAGTGAATTGTAACGTTCAGGGCCTCTTAATGACGATGAATCACTCAAATTGCGTCCCGATTCAATACATCGTCCTCCAGCAGACTTGTCTCCTTGAGCCTATTGCTGCCTCGGGCACCTTATGGCCGTTCTGCTGTGAGTCAAAGATTTTCGAATCTGACGAAAAACTGATAGTGAATTGTAACGTTCAGGGCCTCCTAATGACGATGGAACACTCAAATTGCGTCCCGATTCAATACATCGTCCTCCAGCAGACTTGTCTCCATGGGTCTATTGCTGCCTCGGGCACCTTATGGCCGTTCTGCAGTGAGTCAAAGATTTCCGAATCGGACGAAAAACTGATATTGAATTGTAACGTTCAGGGCCACCTAATGACGATGGATCACTCAAATTGCGTCCCGATTCAATACATCGTCCTCCAGCAAACTTGTCTCCATGGGTCTATTGCTGCCTCGGGCACCCAATGGCCGTTCTGCTGTGAGTCAAAGATTTTCGAATCTGACGAAAAACTGATAGTGAATTGTAACATTCAGGGCCACCTAATGACGATGGAACACTCAAATTGCGTCTCGATTCAATACATCGTCCTCCAGCCGACTTGTCTCCATGGGTCTATTGCTGTCTCGGGCATCTTATGTCCGTTCTGCTGTGAGTCAAAGATTTTCGAATCGGACGAAAAACTGATAGTGAATTGTAACGTTCAGGGCCTCCTAATGACGATGGAACACTCAAATTGCGTCCCGATTCAATACATCGTCCTCCAGCAGACTTGTCTCCATGGGTCTATTGCTGCCTCGGGCACCTTATGGCCGTTCTGCTGTGAGTCAAATATTTCCGAATCGGACGAAAAACTGATAGTGAATTGTAACGTTCAGGGCCACCTAATGACGATGGATCACTCAAATTGCGTCCCGATTCAATACATCGTCCTCCAGCAGACTTGTCTCCATGGGTCTATTGCTGCCTCGGGCACCCAATGGCCGTTCTGCTGTGAGTCAAAGATTTTCGAATCTGACGAAAAACTGATAGTTAATTGTAACATTCAGGGCCACCTAATGACGATGGAACACTCAAATTGCGTCCCGATTCAATACATCGTCCTCCAGCCGACTTGTCTCCATGGGTCTATTGCTGCCTCGGGCACCTTATGGCCGTTATGCTGTGAGTCTAGATTATCGAATGGGACGAAAAACTGATAGTGAATTGTAACGTTCAGGGCCACCTAATGACGATGGATCACTCAAATGGCGTCCCGATTCAATACATCCTCCTCCAGCCGACTTGACTCCATGGGTCTATTGCTGCCTCGGGCACCTTATGGCCGTTCTGCTGTGAGTCAAAGATTTTCGAATCGGACGAAAAACTGATAGTGAATTGTAACGTTCAGGGCCTCCTAATGACGATGGAACACTCAAATTGCGACCCGATTCAATACATTGTCCTCCAGCAGACTTGTCTCCATGGGTATATTGCTGCCTCGGGCACCTTATGGCCGTTCTGCTGTGAGTCAGAGATTTTCGAATCGGACGAAAAACTGATAGTGAATTGTAACATTCAGGGCCACCTAATGACGATGGACCATACAAATTGCGTCCCGATTCAATACATCGTCCTACAGCCGACTTGACTCCATGGGTCTATTGCTGCCTCGGGCACCTTATGGCCGTTCTGCTGTGAGTCAAAGATTTTCGAATCTGACGAAAAACTGATAGTGAATTGTAACATTCAGGGCCACCTAATGACGATGGAACACTCAAATTGCGTCTCGATTAAATACATCGTTCTCCAGCCGACTTGTCTCCATGGGTCTATTGCTGCCTCGGGCACCTTATGGCCGTTCTGCTGTGAGTCAAAGATTTTCGAATCGGACGAAAAACTGATAGTGAATTGTAACGTTCAGGGCCTCCTAATGACGATGGAACACTCAAATTGCGTCCCGATTCAATACATCGTCCTCCAGCCGACTTGTCTCCATGGGTCTATTGCTGCCTCGGGCACCTTAAGGCCGTTCCGCTGTGAGTCAAAGATTTTCGAATCGGACGAAAAACTGATAGTGAATTGTAGCGTTCAGGGCCACCTAATGACGATGGATCACTCAAATTGCGTCCCGATTCAATACATAGTCCTCCAGCAGACTTGTCCCCATGGGTCTATTGCTGCCTCGGGCACCTTATGGCCGTTCTGCTGTGAGTCAAAGATTTTCGAATCTGACGAAAAACTGATAGTGAATTGTAACATTCACGGCCACCTAATGACGATGGATCACTCAAATTGCGTCCCGATTCAATACATCGTCCTCCAGCCGACTTGTCTTCATGGGTCCATTGCTGCCTCGGGCACATTATGGCCGTTCTGCTGTGAGTCAAAGATTTTCGATTCGGACGAAAAACTGATAGTGAATTGTAACGTTCAGGGCCACCTAATGACGATGAATCACTCAAATTGCGTCCCGATTCAATACACCGTCCTCCAGCCGACTTGTCTCCATGGGTCTATTGCTGCCTCGGGCACCTTATGGCCGTTCTGCTGTGAGTCAAAGATTTTCGAATCGGACGAAAAACTGATAGTGAATTGTAACGTTCAGGACCGCCTAATGACGATGGAACACTCCAATTGCGTCCCGAATCAATACATCGTCCTCCAGCCGACTTGTCTCCATGGGTCTATTGCTGCCTCGGGCACCTTATGGCCGTTCTGCTGTGAGTCAAAGATTTTCGAATCGGACGAAAAACTGATAGTGAATTGTAACGTTCACGGCCACCTAATGACGATGAATCACTCAAATTGCGTCCCGATTCAATACATCGTCCTCCAGCAGACTTGTCTCCATGGGTCTATTGCTGCCTCGGGCACCTCCTGGCCGTTCTGCTGTGAGTCAAAGATTTTCGAATCTAACGAAAAACTGATAGTGAATTGTAACATTCAGGGCCACGTAATGACGATGGATCACTCAAATTGCGTCCCGATTCAATACATCGTCCTCCTGCCGACTTGTCTCCATGGGTCTATTGCTGCCTCGGGCACCTTATGGCCGTTCCGCTGTGAGTCAAAGATTTTCGAATCGGACGAAAAACTGATAGTGAATTGTAGCGTTCAGGGCCACCTAATGACGAGGGATCACTCAAATTGCGTCCCGATTCAATAGATCGTCCTCCAGCAGACTTGTCCCCATGGATCTATTGCTGCCTCGGGCACCTTATGGCCGTTCTGCTGTGAGTCAAAGATTTTCGAATCGGACGAAAAACTGATAGTGAATTGTAACATTCACGGCCACCTAATGACGATGGATCACTCAAATTGCGTCCCGATTCAATACATCGTCCTCCAGCCGACTTGTCTTCATGGGTCCATTGCTGCCTCTGGCACCTTATGGCCGTTCTGCTGTGAGTCAAAGATTTTCGATTCGTACGAAAAACTGATAGTGAATTGTAACGTTCAGGGCCACCTAATGACGATGGTACACTCAAATTGCGTCCCGATTCAATACATCGTCCTCCAGCAGACTTGTTTCCATGGGTCTATTGCTGCCTCGTTCACATTATGGCCGTTCTGCTGTGACTCAAAGATTTTCGAATCGGACGAAAAACTTATAGTGAATTGTAACGTTCAGGGCCTCCTAATGACGATGGAACACTCAAATTGCGTCCCAATTCAATACATAGTCCTCCAGCAGACTTGTCTCCATGGGTCTATTGCTGCCTCGGGCACCTTACGGCCGTTCTGCTGTGAGTCAAAGATTTTCGAATCTGACGAAAAACTGATAGTGAATTGTAACATTCACGGCCACCTAATGACGATGGATCACTCAAATTGCGTCCCGATTCAATACATCGTCCTCCAGCCGACTTGTCTTCATGGGTCCATTGCTGCCTCGGGCACCTTATGGCCGTTCTGCTGTGAGTCAAAGATTTTCGAATCGGACAAAAAACTGATAGTGAATTGTAACGTTCAGGGCCACCTAATGACGATGGATCACTCAAATTGCGTCCCGATTCAATACATCGTCCTCCAGCAGACTTGTTTCCATGGGTCTATTGCTGCCTCGGGCACATTATGGCCGTTCTGCTGTGAGTCAAAGATTTTCGAATCGGACGAAAAACTGATAGTGAATTGTAACGTTCAGGGCCTCCTAATGACGATGGAACACTCAAATTGCGTCCCAATTCAATACATAGTCCTCCAGTACACTTGTCTCCATGGGTCTATTGCTGCCTCGGGCACCTTATGGCCGTTCTGCTGTGAGTCAGAGATTTTCGAATCGGACGAAAAACTGATAGTGAATTGTAACATTCAGGGCCACCTAATGACGATGGACCATACAAATTGCGTCCCGATTCAATACCTCGTCCTCCAGCCGACTTGACTCCATGGGTCTATTGCTGCCTCGGGCACCTTATGGCCGTTCTGCTGTGAGTCAAAGATTTTCGAATCTGACGAAAAACTGATAGTGAATTGTAATATTCAGGGCCACCTAAAAACGATGGAACACTTAAATTGCGTCTCGATTAAATACATCGTTCTCCAGCCGACTTGTCTCCATGGGTCTATTGCTGCCTCGGGCACCTTATGGCCGTTCTGCTGTGAGTCAAAGATTTTCGAATCGGACGAAAACCTGATAGTGAACTGTAACGTTCAGGGCCTCCTAATGACGATGGAACACTCAAATTGCGTCCCGATTCAATACATCGTCCTCCAGCCGACTTGTCTCCATGGGTCTATTGCTGCCTCGGGCACCTTATGGCCGTTCTGCTGTGAGTCAAAGATTTTCGAATCGGACGAAAAACTGATAGTGAATTGTAACGTTCACGGCCACCTAATGACGATGAATCACTCAAATTGCGTCCCGATTCAATACATCGTTCTCCAGCAGACTTGTCTCCATGGGTCTAATGCTGCCTCGGGCACCTTATGGCCGTTCTGCTGTGAGTCAAAGATTTTCGAATCTAACGAAAAACTGATAGTGAATTGTAACATTCAGGGCCACGTAATGACGATGGATCACTCAAATTGCGTCCCGATTCAATACATCGTCCTCCAGCAGACATGTCTCCATGGGTCTATTGCTGCCTCGGTCACCTTATGGCCGTTCTGCTGTGAGTCAAAGATTTTCGAATCGGACGAAAAACTGATAGTGAATTGTAGCGTTCAGGGCCACCTAATGACGATGGATCACTCAAATTGCGTCCCGATTCAATACATCGTCCTCCAGCCGACTTGTCTCCATGGGTCTATTGCTGCCTCGGGCACCTTATGGCCGTTCTGCTGTGGGTCAAAGATTTTCGAATCTGACGAAAAACTGATAGTGATTAGTAACGTTCAGGGCCTCCTAATGACGATGGAACACTCAAATTGCGTCCCGATTCAATACATCGTCCTCCAGCAGACTTGTCTCCATGGGTCTATTGCTGCCTCGGGCACCTTATGGCCGTTCTGCTGTGAGTCAAAGATTTTCGAATCTGACGAAAAACTGATAGTGAATTGTAACGTTCAGGGCCACCTAATGACGATGGATCACTCAAATTGCGTCCCGATTCAATACATCGTCCTCCAACAGACTTGTTCCATGGGTCTATTGCTGCCTCGGGCACATTGTGGCCGTTCTGCAGTGAGTCAAAGATTTTCGAATCGGACGAAAGACTGATAGTGAATTGTAACGTTCAGGGCCTCCTAATGACGATGGAACACTCAAATTGCGTCCCGATTCAATACATTGTCCTCCAGCCGACTTGTCTCCATGGGTCTATTGCTGCCTCAGGCACCTTATGGCCGTTATGCTGTGAGTCAAAGATTTTCGAATCGGACGAATAACTGATAGTGTATTGTAACTTTCAGGGCCACCTAATGACGATGGATCACTCAAATTGCGTCCCGATTCAATACATCGTCTTCCAGCCGACTCTTCCCCATGGGTCTATTGCTGCCTCGGGCATCTTACGGCCGCTCTGCTGTGAGTCAAAGATTTTCGAATCGGACGAAAAACTGATAGTGAATTGTAACGTTCAGGGCCTCCTAATGACGATGGAACACTCAAATTGCGTCCCGATTCAATGCATCGTCCTCCAGCAGACTTGTCTCCATGGGTCTATTGCTGCCTCGGGCACCTTATGGCCGTTCTGCTGTGAGTCAAAGATTTTCGAATCGGACGAAAAACTGATAGTGAATTGTAACGTTCAGGGCCACCTAATGACGATGAATCACTCAAATTGCGTCCCGATTCAATACATCGTCCTCCAGCAGACTTGTCTCCATGGGTCTATTGCTGCCTCGGGCACCTTATGGCCGTTCTGCTGTGAGTCAAAGATTTTCGAATCTGACGAAAAACTGATAGTGAATCGTAACATTCAAAGCCACGTAATGACGATGGATCACTCAAATTGCGTCCCGATTCAATACATCGTCCTCCAGCCGACTTGTCTCCATGGGTCTATTGCTGCCTCGGGCACCTTATGGCCGTTCTGCTGTGACTCAAAGATTTTCGAATCGGACGAAAAACTGATAGTGAATTGTAACGTTCAGGGCCTCCTAATGACGATGGAACACTCAAATTGCGTCCCGATTCAATACATCGTCCTCCAGCAGAATTGTCTCCATGGGTCTATTGCTGCCTCGGGCACCTTATGGCCGTTCTGCTGTGAGTCAAAGATTTTCGAATCTGACGAAAAACTGATAGAGATTTATAACTTTCAGGGCCTCCTAATGACGTTGGAACACTCAAATTGCGTCCCGATTCAATACATCGTCCTCCTCTATTGCTGCCTCGTCACCTTATGGCCGTTCTGCTGTGAGTCAAAGATTTTCGAATCGGACGAAAAACTGATAGTGAATTGTAACGTTCAGGGCCACCTAATGACGATGGATCAATCAAATTGCGTCCCGATTCAATACATCGTCCTCCAGCAGACTTGTCCCCATGGGTCTATTGCTGCCTCGGGCACCTTATGGCCGTTCTGCTGTGAGTCAAAGATTTTCGAATCGGACGAAAAACTGATAGTGAATTGTAACATTCACGGCCACCTAATGACGATGGATCACTCAAATTGCGTCCCGATTCAATACATCGTCCTCCAGCCGACTTGTCTTCATGGGTCCATTGCTGCCTCGGGCACCTTATGGCCGTTCTGCTGTGAGTCAAAGATTTTCGAATCGGACGAAAAACTGATAGTGAATTGTAACGTTCAGGGCCACCTAATGACGATGGATCACTCAAATTGCGTCCCGATTCAATACTTCGTCCTCCAGCAGACTTGTTTCCATGGGTCTATTGCTGCCTCGGGCACATTATGGCCGTTCTGCTGTGAGTCAAAGATTTTCGAATCGGACGAAAAACTGATAGTGAATTGTAACTTTCAGGGCCTCCTAATGACGATGGAACACTCAAATTGCGTCCCTATTCAATACATAGTCCTCCAGCAGACTTGTCTCCATGGGTCTATTGCTGCCTCGGGCACCTTATGGCCGTTCTGCTGTGAGTCAGAGATTTTCGAATCGGACGAAAAACTGATAGTGAATTGTAACATTCAGGGCCACCTAATGACGATGGACCATACAAATTGCGTCCCGATTCAATACCTCGTCCTCCAGCCGACTTAACTCCATGGGTCTATTGCTGCCTCGGGCACCTTATGGCCGTTCTGCTGTGAGTCAAAGAATTTCGAATCTGACGAAAAACTGATAGTGAATTGTAATATTCAGGGCCACCTAAAAACGATGGAACACTTAAATTGCGTCTCGATTAAATACATCGTTCTCCAGCCGACTTGTCTCCATGGGTCTATTGCTGCCTCGGGCACCTTATGGCCGTTCTGCTGTGAGTCAAAGATTTTCGAATCGGACGAAAACCTGATAGTGAATTGTAACGTTCAGGGCCTCCTAATGACGATGGAACACTCAAATTGCGTCCCGATTCAATACATCGTCCTCCAGCCGACTTGTCTCCATGGGTCTATTGCTGCCTCGGGCACCTTATGGCCGTTCTGCTGTGAGTCAAAGATTTTCGAATCGGACGAAAAACTGATAGTGAATCGTAACGTTCACGGCCACCTAATGACGATGAATCACTCAAATTGCGTCCCGATTCAATACATCGTCCTCCAGCAGACTTGTCTCCATGGGTCTAATGCTGCCTCGGGCACCTTATGGCCGTTCTGCTGTGAGTCAAAGATTTTCGAGTCTAACGAAAAACTGATAGTGAATTGTAACATTCAGGGCCACGTAATGACGATGGATCACTCAAATTGCGTCCCGATTCAATACATCGTCCTCCAGCAGACTTGTCTCCATGGGTCTATTGCTGCCTCGGTCACCTTATGGCCGTTCTGCTGTGAGTCAAAGATTTTCGAATCGGACGAAAAACTGATAGTGAATTGTAGCGTTCAGGGCCACCTAATGACGATGGATCACTCAAATTGCGTCCCGATTCAATACATCGTCCTCCAGCCGACTTGTCTCCATGGGTCTATTGCTGCCTCGGGCACCTTATGGCCGTTCTGCTGTGGGTCAAAGATTTTCGAATCTGACGAAAAACTAATAGTGATTTGTAACGTTCAGGGCCTCCTAATGACGATGGAACACTCAAATTGCGTCCCGATTCAATACATCGTCCTCCAGCAGACTTGTCTCCATGGGTCTATTGCTGCCTCGGGCACTTTATGGCCGTTCTGCTGTGAGTCAAAGATTTTCGAATCGGACGAAAAACTGATAGTGAATTGTAACGTTCAGGGCCACCTAATGACGATGGATCACTCAAATTGCGTCCCGATTCAATACATCGTCCTCCAACAGACTTGTTTCCATGGCTCTATTGCTGCCTCGGGCACATTATGGCCGTTCTGCAGTGAGTCAAAGATTTTCGAATCGGACGAAATACTGATAGTGAATTGTAACGTTCAGGGCCTCCTAATGACGATGGAACACTCAAATTGCGTCCCGATTCAATACATTGTCCTCCAGCCGACTTGTCTCCATGGGTCTATTGCTGCCTCAGGCACCTTATGGCCGTTATGCTGTGAGTCAAAGATTTTCGAATCGGACGAATAACTGATAGTGTATTGTAACTTTCAGGGCCACCTAATGACGATGGATCACTCAAATTGCGTCCCGATTCAATACATCGTCTTCCAGCGGACTCTTCCCCATGGGTCTATTGCTGCCTCGGGCATCTTACGGCCGCTCTGCTGTGAGTCAAAGATTTTCGAATCGGACGAAAAACTGATAGTGAATTGTAACGTTCAGGGCCTCCTAATGACGATGGAACACTCAAATTGCGTCCCGATTCAATGCATCGTCCTCCAGCAGACTTGTCTCCATGGGTCTATTGCTGCCTCGGGCACCTTATGGCCGTTCTGCTGTGAGTCAAAGATTTTCGAATCGGACGAAAAACTGATAGTGAATTGTAACGTTCAGGGCCACCTAATGACGATGAATCACTCAAATTGCGTCCCGATTCAATACATCGTCCTCCAGCAGACTTGTCTCCATGGGTCTATTGCTGCCTCGGGCACCTTATGGCCGTTCTGCTGTGAGTCAAAGATTTTCGAATCTGACGAAAAACTGATAGTGAATCGTAACATTCAGGGCCAATTATGACGATGGATCACTCAAATTGCGTCCCGATTCAATACATCGTCCTCCAGCCAACTTGTCTCCATGGGTCTATTGATGCCTCGGGCACCTTATGGCCGTTCTGCTGTGACTCAAAGATTTTCGAATCGGACGAAAAACTGATAGTGAATTGTAACATTCAGGGCCTCCTAATGACGATGGAACACTCAAATTGCGTCCCGATTCAATACATCGACCTCCAGCAGAATTGTCTCCATGGGTCTATTGCTGCCTCGGGCACCTTATGGCCGTTCTGCTGTGAGTCAAAGATTTTCGAATCTGACGAAAAACTGATAGAGATTTGTAACTTTCAGGGCCTCCTAATGACGATGGAACACTCAAATTGCGTCCCGATTCAATACATCGTCCTCCTCTATTGCTGCCTCGGGCACCTTATGGCCGTTCTGCTGTGAGTCAAAGATTTTCGAATCGGACGAAAAACTGATAGTGAATTGTAACGTTCAGGGCCACCTAATGACGATGGATCACTCAAATTGCGTCCCGATTCAATACATCGTCCTCCAGCAGACTTGTCTCCATGGGTCTATTGCTGCCTCGGGCACCTTATGGCCGTTCTGCTGTGAGTCAAAGATTTTCGAATCGGACGAAAAACTGATAGTGAATTGTAACATTCAGGGCCACCTAATGACGATGGACCACACAAATTGCGTCCCGATTCAATACGTCGTCCTCCAGCCGACTTGACTCCATGGGTCTATTGCTGCCTCGGGCACCTTATGGCCGTCCTGCTGTGAGTCTAGATTATCGAATGGGACGAAAAACTGATAGTGAATTGTAACGTTCAGGGCCACCAAATCACGATGGATCACTCAAATTGCGTCCCGATTCAATACATCGTCCTCCAGCAGACTTGTCTCCATGGGTCTATTGCTGCCTCGGGCACCTTATGGCCGTTCTGCTGTGAGTCAAAGAATTTCGAATCTGACGAAAAACTGATAGTGAATTGTAATATTCAGGGCCACCTAAAAACGATGGAACACTTAAATTGCGTCTCGATTAAATACATCGTTCTCCAGCCGACTTGTCTCCATGGGTCTATTGCTGCCTCGGGCACCTTATGGCCGTTCTGCTGTGAGTCAAAGATTTTCGAATCGGACGAAAACCTGATAGTGAATTGTAACGTTCAGGGCCTCCTAATGACGATGGAACACTCAAATTGCGTCCCGATTCAATACATCGTCCTCCAGCCGACTTGTCTCCATGGGTCTATTGCTGCCTCGGGCACCTTATGGCCGTTCTGCTGTGAGTCAAAGATTTTCGAATCGGACGAAAAACTGATAGTGAATTGTAACGTTCACGGCCACCTAATGACGATGAATCACTCAAATTGCGTCCCGATTCAATACATCGTCCTCCAGCAGACTTGTCTCCATGGGTCTAATGCTGCCTCGGGCACCTTATGGCCGTTCTGCTGTGAGTCAAAGATTTTCGAGTCTAACGAAAAACTGATAGTGAATTGTAACATTCAGGGCCACGTAATGACGATGGATCACTCAAATTGCGTCCCGATTCAATACATCGTCCTCCAGCAGACTTGTCTCCATGGGTCTATTGCTGCCTCGGTCACCTTATGGCCGTTCTGCTGTGAGTCAAAGATTTTCGAATCGGACGAAAAACTGATAGTGAATTGTAGCGTTCAGGGCCACCTAATGACGATGGATCACTCAAATTGCGTCCCGATTCAATACATCGTCCTCCAGCCGACTTGTCTCCATGGGTCTATTGCTGCCTCGGGCACCTTATGGCCGTTCTGCTGTGGGTCAAAGATTTTCGAATCTGACGAAAAACTGATAGTGATTTGTAACGTTCAGGGCCTCCTAATGACGATGGAACACTCAAATTGCGTCCCGATTCAATACATCGTCCTCCAGCAGACTTGTCTCCATGGGTCTATTGCTGCCTCGGGCACTTTATGGCCGTTCTGCTGTGAGTCAAAGATTTTCGAATCGGACGAAAAACTGATAGTGAATTGTAACGTTCAGGGCCACCTAATGACGATGGATCACTCAAATTGCGTCCCGATTCAATACATCGTCCTCCAACAGACTTGTTTCCATGGCTCTATTGCTGCCTCGGGCACATTATGGCCGTTCTGCAGTGAGTCAAAGATTTTCGAATCGGACGAAATACTGATAGTGAATTGTAACGTTCAGGGCCTCCTAATGACGATGGAACACTCAAATTGCGTCCCGATTCAATACATTGTCCTCCAGCCGACTTGTCTCCATGGGTCTATTGCTGCCTCAGGCACCTTATGGCCGTTATGCTGTGAGTCAAAGATTTTCGAATCGGACGAATAACTGATAGTGTATTGTAACTTTCAGGGCCACCTAATGACGATGGATCACTCAAATTGCGTCCCGATTCAATACATCGTCTTCCAGCGGACTCTTCCCCATGGGTCTATTGCTGCCTCGGGCATCTTACGGCCGCTCTGCTGTGAGTCAAAGATTTTCGAATCGGACGAAAAACTGATAGTGAATTGTAACGTTCAGGGCCTCCTAATGACGATGGA
Organism: Schistocerca cancellata; assembly: GCF_023864275.1. Taxonomy (NCBI): domain Eukaryota; kingdom Metazoa; phylum Arthropoda; class Insecta; order Orthoptera; family Acrididae; genus Schistocerca; species Schistocerca cancellata. Next base: position 522,464,164 of record NC_064634.1, on the reverse strand, counting down.
ACACTCAAATTGCGTCCCGATTCAATGCATCGTCCTCCAGCAGACTTGTCTCCATGGGTCTATTGCTGCCTCGGGCACCTTATGGCCGTTCTGCTGTGAGTCAAAGATTTTCGAATCGGACGAAAAACTGATAGTGAATTGTAACGTTCAGGGCCACCTAATGACGATGAATCACTCAAATTGCGTCCCGATTCAATACATCGTCCTCCAGCAGACTTGTCTCCATGGGTCTATTGCTGCCTCGGGCACCTTATGGCCGTTCTGCTGTGAGTCAAAGATTTTCGAATCTGACGAAAAACTGATAGTGAATCGTAACATTCAGGGCCACGTAATGACGATGGATCACTCAAATTGCGTCCCGATTCAATACATCGTCCTCCAGCCGACTTGTCTCCATGGGTCTATTGCTGCCTCGGGCACCTTATGGCCGTTCTGCTGTGACTCAAAGATTTTCGAATCGGACGAAAAACTGATAGTGAATTGTAACATTCAGGGCCTCCTAATGACGATGGAACACTCAAATTGCGTCCCGATTCAATACATCGACCTCCAGCAGAATTGTCTCCATGGGTCTATTGCTGCCTCGGGCACCTTATGGCCGTTCTGCTGTGAGTCAAAGATTTTCGAATCTGACGAAAAACTGATAGAGATTTGTAACTTTCAGGGCCTCCTAATGACGATGGAACACTCAAATTGCGTCCCGATTCAATACATCGTCCTCCTCTATTGCTGCCTCGGGCACCTTATGGCCGTTCTGCTGTGAGTCAAAGATTTTCGAATCGGACGAAAAACTGATAGTGAATTGTAACGTTCAGGGCCACCTAATGACGATGGATCACTCAAATTGCGTCCCGATTCAATACATCGTCCTCCAGCAGACTTGTCTCCATGGGTCTATTGCTGCCTCGGGCACCTTATGGCCGTTCTGCTGTGAGTCAAAGATTTTCGAATCGGACGAAAAACTGATAGTGAATTGTAACATTCAGGGCCACCTAATGACGATGGACCACACAAATTGCGTCCCGATTCAATACGTCGTCCTCCAGCCGACTTGACTCCATGGGTCTATTGCTGCCTCGGGCACCTTATGGCCGTCCTGCTGTGAGTCTAGATTATCGAATGGGACGAAAAACTGATAGTGAATTGTAACGTTCAGGGCCACCAAATCCCGATTCAATACATCGTCCTCCAGCCAACTTGTCTCCATGATTCTATTGCTGCCTCGGGCACCTTATGGCCGTTCTGATGTGAGTCAAAGATTTTCGAATCGGACGAAAAACTGATAGTGAATTTTAACATTCATGGCCTCCTAATGACGATGGAACACTCAAATTGCGTCCCGATTCAATACATCGTCCTCCAGCCGACTTGTCTCCATGGGTCTATTGCTGCCTCGGGCACCTTATGGCCGTTCTGCTGTGGGTCAAAGATTTTCGAATCGGACGAAAAACTGATAGTGAATTGTAACGTTCAGGGCCACCTAATGACGATGGATCACTCAAATTGCGTCCCGAATCAATACATCGTCCTCCAGCAGACTTGTCTCCATGGGTCTATTGCTGCCTCGGGCACCTTATGGCCGTTCTGCTTAATGACGATGGACCACACAAATTGCGTCCCGATTCAATACATCGTCCTCCAGCCGACTTGACTCCATGGGTCTATTGCTGCCTCGGGCACCTGCTGTGAGTCTAGATTATCGAATGGGACGAAAAACTGATAGTGAATTGTAACGTTCAGGGCCACCAAATGACGATGGATCACTCAAATTGCGTCCCGATTCAATACATCGTCCTCCAGCCAACTTGTCTCCATGGGTCTATTGCTGCCTCGGGCACCTTATGGCCGTTCTGCTGTGAGTCAAAGACTTTCGAATCGGACGAAAAACTGGTAGTGAATTGTAACGTTCAGGGCCTCCTAATGACGATGGAACACTCAAATTGCGTCCCGATTCAATACATCGTCCTCCAGCAGACTTGTCTCCATGGGTCTATTGCTGCCTCGGGCACATTATGGCCGTTCTGCTGTGAGTCAAAGATTTTCGAATCGGACGAAAAACTGATAGTGAATTGTAACGTTCATGGCCACCTAATGACGATGGATCACTCAAATTGCGTCCCGATTCAATACATCGTCCTCCAGCAGACTTGTCTCCATGGGTCTATTGCTGCCTCGGGCACATTATGGCCGTTCTGCTGTGACTCAAAGATTTTCGAATCGGACGAAAAACTGATAGTGAATTGTAACGTTCAGGGCCACCTAATGACGATGGATCACTCAAATTGCGTCCCGATTCAATACATCGTCCTCCAGCAGACTTGTTTCCATGGGTCTATTGCTGCCTCGGGCACATTATGGCCGTTCTGCTGTGAGTCAAAGATTTTCGAATCGGACGAAAAACTGATAGTGAATTGTAACGTTCAGGGCCTCCTAATGACGATGGAACACTCAAATTGCGTCCCAATTCAATACATAGTCCTCCAGCAGACTTGTCTCCATGGGTCTATTGCTGCCTCGGGCACCTTATGGCCGTTCTGCTGTGAGTCAAAGATTTTCGAATCGGACGAAAACCTGATAGTGAATTGTAACGTTCAGGGCCTCCTAATGACGATGGAACACTCAAATTGCGTCCCGATTCAATACATCGTCCTCCAGCCGACTTGTCTCCATGGGTCTATTGCTGCCTCGGGCACCTTATGGCCGTTCTGCTGTGAGTCAAAGATTTTCGAATCGGACGAAAAACTGATAGTGAATTGTAACGTTCACGGCCACCTAATGACGATGAATCACTCAAATTGCGTCCCGATTCAATACATCGTCCTCCAGCAGACTTGTCTCCATGGGTCTAATGCTGCCTCGGGCACCTTATTGCCGTTCTGCTGTGAGTCAAAGATTTTCGAATCTAACGAAAAACTGATAGTGAATTGTAACATTCAGGGCCACGTAATGACGATGGATCACTCAAATTGCGTCCCGATTCAATACATCGTCCTCCAGCAGACTTGTCTCCATGGGTCTAGTGCTGCCTCGGTCACCTTATGGCCGTTCTGCTGTGAGTCAAAGATTTTCGAATCGGACGAAAAACTGATAGTGAATTGTAGCGTTCAGGGCCACCTAATGACGATGGATCACTCAAATTGCGTCCCGATTCAATACATCGTCCTCCAGCCGACTTGTCTCCATGGGTCTATTGCTGCCTCGGGCACCTTATGGCCGTTCTGCTGTGGGTCAAAGATTTTCGAATCTGACGAAAAACTGATAGTGATTTGTAACGTTCAGGGCCTCCAAATGACGATGGAACACTCAAATTGCGTCCCGATTCAATACATCGTCCTCCAGCAGACTTGTCTCCATGGGTCTACTGCTGCCTCGGGCACCTTATGGCCGTTCTGCTGTGAGTCAAAGATTTTCGAATCTGACGAAAAACTGATAGTGAATTGTAACGTTCAGGGCCACCTAATGACGATGGATCACTCAAATTGCGTCCCGATTCAATACATCGTCCGCCAACAGACTTGTTTCAATGGGTCTATTGCTGCCTCGGGCACATTATGGCCGTTCTCCAGTGAGTCAAAGATTTTCGAATCGGACGAAAGACTGATAGTGAATTGTAACGTTCAGGGCCTCCTAATGACGATGGAACACTCAAATTGCGTCCCGATTCAATACATTGTCCTCCAGCCGACTTGTCTCCATGGGTCTATTGCTGCCTCAGGCACCTTATGGCCGTTATGCTGTGAGTCAAAGATTTTCGAATCGGACGAATAACTGATAGTGTATTGTAACTTTCAGGGCCACCTAATGACGATGGATCACTCAAATTGCGTCCCGATTCAATACATCGTCTTCCAGCGGACTCTTCCCCATGGGTCTATTGCTGCCTCGGGCATCTTACGGCCGCTCTGCTGTGAGTCAAAGATTTTCGAATCGGACGAAAAACTGATAGTGAATTGTAACGTTCAGGGCCTCCTAATGACGATGGAACACTCAAATTGCGTCCCGATTCAATGCATCGTCCTCCAGCAGACTTGTCTCCATGGGTCTATTGCTGCCTCGGGCACCTTATGGCCGTTCTGCTGTGAGTCAAAGATTTTCGAATCGGACGAAAAACTGATAGTGAATTGTAACGTTCAGGGCCACCTAATGACGATGAATCACTCAAATTGCGTCCCGATTCAATACATCGTCCTCCAGCAGACTTGTCTCCATGGGTCTATTGCTGCCTCGGGCACCTTATGGCCGTTCTGCTGTGAGTCAAAGATTTTCGAATCTGACGAAAAACTGATAGTGAATCGTAACATTCAGGGCCACGTAATGACGATGGATCAATCAAATTGCGTCCCGATTCAATACATCGTCCTCCAGCCGACTTGTCTCCATGGGTCTATTGCTGCCTCGGGCACCTTATGGCCGCTCTGCTGTGACTCAAAGATTTTCGAATCGGACGAAAAACTGATAGTGATTGTAACGTTCAGGGCCTCCTAATGACGATGGAACACTCAAATTGCGTCCCGATTCAATACATCGTCCTCCAGCAGAATTGTCTCCATGGGTCTATTGCTGCCTCGGGCACCTTATGGCCGTTCTGCTGTGAGTCAAAGATTTTCGAATCTGACGAAAAACTGATAGAGATTTGTAACTTTCAGGGCCTCCTAATGACGATGGAACACTCAAATTGCGTCCCGATTCAATACATCGTCCTCCTCTATTGCTGCTTCGGGCACCTTATGGCCGTTCTGCTGTGAGTCAAAGATTTTCGAATCGGACGAAAAACTGATAGTGAATTGTAACGTTCAGGGCCACCTAATGACGATGGATCACTCAAATTGCGTCCCGATTCAATACATCGTCCTCCAGCAGACTTGTCTCCATGGGTCTATTGCTGCCTCGGGCACCTTATGGCCGTTCTGCTGTGAGTCAAAGATTTTCGAATCGGACGAAAAACTGATAGTGAATTGTAACATTCAGGGCCACCTAATGACGATGGACCACACAAATTGCGTCCCGATTCAATACATCGTCCTCCAGCCGACTTGACTCCATGGGTCTATTGCTGCCTCGGGCACCTTATGGCCGTCCTGCTGTGAGTCTAGATTATCGAATGGGACGAAAAACTGATAGTGAATTGTAACGTTCAGGGCCACCAAATCACGATGGATCACTCAAATTGCGTCCCGATTCAATACATCGTCCTCCAGCCAACTTGTCTCCATGGGTCTATTGCTGCCTCGGGCACCTTATGGCCGTTCTGCTGTGAGTCAAAGATTTTCGAATCGGACGAAAAACTGATAGTGAATTGTAACATTCATGGCCTCCTAATGACGATGGAAAACTCAAATTGCGTCCCGATTCAATACATCGTCCTCCAGCCGACTTGTCTCCATGGGTCTATTGCTGCCTCGGGCACCTTATGGCCGTTCTGCTGTGAGTCAAAGATTTTCGAATCGGACGAAAAACTGATAGTGAATTGTAACGTTCAGGGCCACCTAATGACGATGGATCACTCAAATTGCGTCCCGAATCAATACATCGTCCTCCAGCAGACTTGTCTCCATGGGTCTATTGCTGCCTCGGGCACCTTATGGCCGTTCTGCTGTGAGTCAAAGATTTTCGAATCGGACGAAAAACTGATAGTGAATTGTAACATTCAGGGCCACTTAATGACGATGGACCACACAAATTGCGTCCCGATTCAATACATCGTCCTCCAGCCGACTTGACTCCATGGGTCTATTGCTGCCTCGGGCACCTGCTGTGAGTCTAGATTATCGAATGGGACGAAAAACTGATAGTGAATTGTAACGTTCAGGGCCACCAAATCACGATGGATCACTCAAATTGCGTCCCGATTCAATACATCGTCCTCCAGCCAACTTGTCTCCATGGGTCTATTGCTGCCTCGGGCACCTTATGGCCGTTCTGCTGTGAGTCAAAGATTTTCGAATCGCACGAAAAACTGATAGTGAATTGTAACATTCATGGCCTCCTAATGACGATGGAACACTCAAATTGCGTCCCGATTCAATACATCGTCCTCCAGCCGACTTGTCTCCATGGGTCTATTGCTGCCTCGGGCACCTTACGGCCGTTCTGCTGTGAGTCAAAGATTTTCGAATCGGACGAAAAACTGATAGTGATTTGTAACGTTCAGGGCCACCTAATGACGATGGATCACTCAAATTGCGTCCCGAATCAATACATCGTCCTCCAGCAGACTTGTCTCCATGGGTCTATTGCTGCCTCGGGCACCTTATGGCCTTTCTGCTGTGAGTCAAAGATTTTCGAATCGGACGAAAAACTGATAGTGAATTGTAACATTCAGGGCCACTTAATGACGATGGACCACACAAATTGCGTCCCGATTCAATACATCGTCCTCCAGCCGACTTGACTCCATGGGTCTATTGCTGCCTCGGGCACCTGCTGTGAGTCTAGATTATCGAATGGGACGAAAAACTGATAGTGAATTGTAACGTTCAGGGCCACCAAATGACGATGGATCACTCAAACTGCGTCCCGATTCAATACATCGTCCTCCAGCCAACTTGTCTCCATGGGTCTATTGCTGCCTCGGGCACCTTATGGCCGTTCTGCTGTGAGTCAAAGATTTTCGAATCGGACGAAAAACTGGTAGTGAATTGTAACGTTCAGGGCCAAATGACGATGGATCACTCAAATTGCGTCCCGATTCAATACATCGTCTTCCAGCGGACTCTTCCCCATGGGTCTATTGCTGCCTCGGGCATCTTACGGCCGCTCTGCTGTGAGTCAAAGATTTTCGAATCGGACGAAAAACTGATAGTGAATTGTAACGTTCAGGGCCTCCTAATGACGATGGAACACTCAAATTGCGTCCCGATTCAATGCATCGTCCTCCAGCAGACTTGTCTCCATGGGTCTATTGCTGCCTCGGGCACCTTATGGCCGTTCTGCTGTGAGTCAAAGATTTTCGAATCGGACGAAAAACTGATAGTGAATTGTAACGTTCAGGGCCACCTAATGACGATGAATCACTCAAATTGCGTCCCGATTCAATACATCGTCCTCCAGCAGACTTGTCTCCATGGGTCTATTGCTGCCTCGGGCACCTTATGGCCGTTCTGCTGTGAGTCAAAGATTTTCGAATCTGACGAAAAACTGATAGTGAATCGTAACATTCAGGGCCACGTAATGACGATGGATCACTCAAATTGCGTCCCGATTCAATACATCGTCCTCCAGCCGACTTGTCTCCATGGGTCTATTGCTGCCTCGGGCACCTTATGGCCGCTCTGCTGTGACTCAAAGATTTTCGAATCGGACGAAAAACTGATAGTGAATTGTAACGTTCAGGGCCTCCTAATGACGATGGATCACTCAAATTGCGTCCCGATTCAATACATCGTCCTCCAGCAGACTTGTCTCCATGGGTCTATTGCTGCCTCGGGCACCTTATGGCCGCTCTGCTGTGACTCAAAGATTTTCGAATCGGACGAAAAACTGATAGTGAATTGTAACATTCAGGGCCACCTAATGACGATGGAACACTCAAATTGCGTCCCGATTCAATACATCGTCCTCCTCTATTGCTGCTTCGGGCACCTTATGGCCGTTCTGCTGTGAGTCAAAGATTTTCGAATCGGACGAAAAACTGATATTGAATTGTAACGTTCAGGGCCACCTAATGACGATGGATCACTCAAATTGCGTCCCGATTCAATACATCGTCCTCCAGCAGACTTGTCTCCATGGGTCTATTGCTGCCTCGGGCACCTTATGGCCGTTCTGCTGTGAGTCAAAGATTTTCGAATCGGACGAAAAACTGATAGTGAATTGTAACATTCAGGGCCACCTAATGACGATGGACCACACAAATTGCGTCCCAATTCAATACATCGTCCCCCAGCCGACTTGACTCCATGGGTCTATTGCTGCCTCGGGCACCTTATGGCCGTCCTGCTGTGAGTCTAGATTATCGAATGGGACGAAAAACTGATAGTGAATTGTAACGTTCAGGGCCACCAAATCACGATGGATCACTCAAATTGCGTCCCGATTCAATACATCGTCCTCCAGCCAACTTGTCTCCATGGGTCTATTGCTGCCTCGGGCACCTTATGGCCGTTCTGCTGTGAGTCAAAGATTTTCGAATCGGACGAAAAACTGATAGTGAATTGTAACATTCATGGCCTCCTAATGACGATGGAACACTCAAATTGCGTCCCGATTCAATACATCGTCCTCCAGCCGACTTGTCTCCATGGGTCTATTGCTGCCTCGGGCACCTTATGGCCGTTCTGCTGTGAGTCAAAGATTTTCGAATCGGACGAAAAACTGATAGTGAATTGTAACGTTCAGGGCCACCTAATGACGATGGATCACTCAAATTGCGTCCCGAATCAATACATCGTCCTCCAGCAGACTTGTCTCCATGGGTCTATTGCTGCCTCGGGCACCTTATGGCCGTTCTGCTGTGAGTCAAAGATTTTCGAATCGGACGAAAAACTGATAGTGAATTGTAACATTCAGGGCCACTTAATGACGATGGACCACACAAATTGCGTCCCGATTCAATACATCGTCCTCCAGCCGACTTGACTCCATGGGTCTATTGCTGCCTCGGGCACCTGCTGTGAGTCTAGATTATCGAATGGGACGAAAAACTGATAGTGAATTGTAACGTTCAGGGCCACCAAATGACGATGGATCACTCAAATTGCGTCCCGATTCAATACATCGTCCTCCAGCCAACTTGTCTCCATGGGTCTATTGCTGCCTCGGGCACCTTATGGCCGTTCTGCTGTGAGTCAAAGATTTTCGAATCGGACGAAAAACTGGTAGTGAATTGTAACGTTCAGGGCCTCCTAATGACGATGGAACACTCAAATTGCGTCCCGATTCAATACATCGTCCTCCAGCAGACTTGTCTCCATGGGTCTATTGCTGCCTCGGGCACATTATGGCCGTTCTGCTGTGAGTCAAAGATTTTCGAATCGGACGAAAAACTGATAGTGAATTGTAACGTTCATGGCCACCTAATGACGATGGATCACTCAAATTGCGTCCCGATTCAATACATCGTCCTCCAGCAGACTTGTCTCCATGGGTCTATTGCTGCCTCGGGCACCTCATGGCCGTTCTGCTGTGAGTCAAAGATTTCCGAATCGGACGAAAAACTGATAGTTAATTGTAACATTCAGGTCCACCTAATGACGATGGACCACACAAATTGCGTCCCGCTTCAATACATCGTCCTCCAGCCGACTTGACTCCATGGGTCTATTGCTGCCTCGGGCACCTTATGGCCGTTCTGCTGTGAGTCAAAGATTTTCGAATCTGACGAAAAACTGATAGTGAATTGCAACATTCAGGGCCACCTAATGACGATGGAACACTCAAATTGCGTCTCGATTCAATACATCGTCCTCCAGCCGACTTGTCTCCATGGGTCTATTGCTGCCTCGGGCACCTTATGGCCGTTCTGCTGTGAGTCAAAGATTTTCGAATCGGACGAAAAACTGATAGTGAATTGTAACGTTCAGGGCCTCCTAATGACGATGGATCACTCAAATTGCGTCCCGATTCAATACATCGTCCTCCAGCAGACTTGTTTCCATGGGTCTATTGCTGCCTCGGGCACATTATGGCCGTTCTGCTGTGACTCAAAGATTTTCGAATCGGACGAAAAACTGATAGTGAATTGTAACGTTCAGGGCCTCCTAATGACGGTGGAACACTCAAATTGCGTCCCGATTCAATACATAGTCCTCCAGCAGACTTGTCTCCATGGGTCTATTGCTGCCTCGGGCACCTTATGGCCGTTCTGCTGTGAGTCAGAGATTTTCGAATCGGACGAAAAACTGATAGTGAATTGTAACATTCAGGGCCACCTAATGACGATGGACCATACAAATTGCGTCCCGATTCAATACATCGTCCTCCAGCCGACTTGACTCCATGGGTCTATTGCTGCCTCGGGCACCTTATGGCCGTTCTGCTGTGAGTCAAAGATTTTCGAATCTGACGAAAAACTGATAGTGAATTGTAACATTCAGGGCCACCTAATGACGATGGAACACTCAAATTGCGTCCCGATTCAATACATCGTCCTCCAGCCGACTTGTCTCCATGGGTCTATTGCTGCCTCGGGCACCTTATGGCCGTTGTGCTGTGAGTCAAAGATTTTCGAATCGGATGAAAAACTGATAGTGAATTGTAGCGTTCAGGGCCACTAAATGACGATGGATCACTCAAATTGCGTCTCGATTAAATACATCGTTCTCCAGCCGACTTGTCTCCATGGGTCTATTGCTGCCTCGGGCACCTTATGGCCGTTCTGCTGTGAGTTAAAGAATTTCGAATCGGACGAAAAACTGATAGTGAATTGTAACGTTCACGGCCACCTAATGACGATGAATCACTCAAATTGCGTCCCGATTCAATACATCGTCCTCCAGCAGACTTGTCTCCATGGGCCTATTGCTGCCTCGGGCACCCTATGGCCGTTCTGCTGTGAGTCAAAGATTTTCGAATCTAACGAAAAACTGATAGTGAATTGTAACATTCAGGGCCACGTAATGACGATGGATCACTCAAATTGCGTCCCGATTCAATACATCGTCCTCCAGCCGACTTGTCTCCATGGGTCTATTGCTGCCTCGGGCACCTTATGGCCGTTCTGCTGTGAGTCAAAGATTTTCGAATCTGACGAAAAACTGATAGTGAATTGTAGCGTTCAGGGCCACTAAATGACGATGGATCACTCAAATTGCGTCCCGATTCAATACATCGTCCTCCAGCAGACTTGTCTCCATGGGTCTATTGCTGCCTCGGGCACCTTATGGCCGTTCTGCTGTGAGTCAAAGATTTTCGAATCTGACGAAAAACTGATAGTGAATTGTGACATTCACGGCCACCTAATGACGATGGATCACTCAAATTGCGTCCCGATTCAATACATCGTCCTCCAGCCGACTTGTCTTCATGGGTCCATTGCTGCCTCGGGCACCTTATGGCCGTCCTGCTGTGAGTCTAGATTATCGAATGGGACGAAAAACTGATAGTGAATTGTAACGTTCAGGGCCACCAAATCACGATGGATCACTCAAATTGCGTCCCGACTCAATACATCGTCCTCCAGCCAACTTGTCTCCATGGGTCTATTGCTGCCTCGGGCACCTTATGGCCGTTCTGCTGTGAGTCAAAGATTTTCGAATCGGACGAAAAACTGATAGTGAATTGTAACATTCATGGCCTCCTAATGACGATGGAACACTCAAATTGCGTCCCGATTCAATACATCGTTCTCCAGCCGACTTGTCTCCATGGGTCTATTGCTGCCTCGGGCACCTTATGGCCGTTCTGCTGTGAGTCAAAGATTTTCGAATCGGACGAAAAACTGATAGTGATTTGTAACGTTCAGGGCCACCTAATGACGATGGATCACTCAAATTGCGTCCCGAATCAATACATCGTCCTCCAGCAGACTTGTCTCCATGGGTCTATTGCTGCCTCGGGCACCTTATGGCCGTTCTGCTGTGAGTCAAAGATTTTCGAATCGGACGAAAAACTGATAGTGAATTGTAACATTCAGGGCCACTTAATGACGATGGACCACACAAATTGCGTCCCGATTCAATACATCGTCCTCCAGCCGACTTGACTCCATGGGTCTATTGCTGCCTCGGGCACCTGCTGTGAGTCTAGATTATCGAATGGGACGAAAAACTGATAGTGAATTGTAACATTCAGGGCCACCAAATGACGATGGATCACTCAAATTGCGTCCCGATTCAATACATCGTCCTCCAGCCAACTTGTCTCCATGGGTCTATTGCTGCCTCGGGCACCTTATGGCCGTTCTGCTGTGAGTCAAAGATTTTCGAATCGGACGAAAAACTGGTAGTGAATTGTAACGTTCAGGGCCTCCTAATGACGATGGAACACTCAAATTGCGTCCCGATTCAATACATCGTCCTCCAGCAGACTTGTCTCAATGGGTCTATTGCTGCCTCGGGCACATTATGGCCGTTCTGCTGTGAGTCAAAGATTTTCGAATCGGACGAAAAACTGATAGTGAATTGTAACGTTCATGGCCACCTAATGACGATGGATCACTCAAATTGCGTCCCGATTCAATACATCGTCCTCCAGCAGACTTGTCTCCATGGGTCTATTGCTGCCTCGAGCACTTCATGGCCGTTCTGCTGTGAGTCAAAGATTTCCGAATCGGACGAAAACTGATAGTTAATTGTAACATTCAGGTCCACCTAATGACAATGGACCACACAAATTGCGTCCCGATTCAATACATCGTCCTCCAGCCGACTTGACTCCATGGGTCTATTGCTGCCTCGGGCACCTTATGGCCGTTCTGCTGTGAGTCAAAGATTTTCGAATCTGACGAAAAACTGATAGTGAATTGCAACATTCAGGGCCACCTAATGACGATGGAACACTCAAATTGCGTCTCGATTCAATACATCGTCCTCCAGCAGACTTGTCTCCATGGGTCTATTGCTGCCTCGGGCACCTTATGGCCGTTCTGCTGTGAGTCAAAGATTTTCGAATCGGACGAAAAACTGATAGTGAATTGTAACGTTCAGGGCCTCCTAATGACGATGGATCACTCAAATTGCGTCCCGATTCAATACATCGTCCTCCAGCAGACTTGTTTCCATGGGTCTATTGCTGCCTCGGGCACATTATGGCCGTTCTGCTGTGACTCAAAGATTTTCGAATCGGACGAAAAACTGATAGTGAATTGTAACGTTCAGGGCCTCCTAATGACGGTGGAACACTCAAATTGCGTCCCGATTCAATACATAGTCCTCCAGCAGACTTGTCTCCATGGGTCTATTGCTGCCTCGGGCACCTTATGGCCGTTCTGCTGTGAGTCAGAGATTTTCGAATCGGACGAAAAACTGATAGTGAATTGTAACATTCGGGGCCACCTAATGACGATGGACCATACAAATTGCGTCCCGATTCAATACATCGTCCTCCAGCCGACTTGACTCCATGGGTCTATTGCTGCCTCGGGCACCTTATGGCCGTTCTGCTGTGAGTCAAAGATTTTCGAATCTGACGAAAAACTGATAGTGAATTGTAACATTCAGGGCCACCTAATGACGATGGAACACTCAAATTGCGTCCCGATTCAATACATCGTCCTCCAGCCGACTTGTCTCCATGGGTCTATTGCTGCCTCGGGCACCTTATGGCCGTTCTGCTGTGAGTCAAAGATTTTCGAATCGGACGAAAAACTGATAGTGAATTGTAGCGTTCAGGGCCACTAAATGACGATGGATCACTCAAATTGCGTCACGATTAAATACATCGTTCTCCAGCCGACTTGTCTCCATGGGTCTATTGCTGCCTCGGGCACCTTATGGCCGTTCTGCTGTGAGTCAAAGAATTTCGAATCGGACGAAAAACTGATAGTGAATTGTAACGTTCACGGCCACCTAATGACGATGAATCACTCAAATTGCGTCCCGATTCAATACATCGTCCTCCAGCAGACTTGTCTCCATGGGCCTATTGCTGCCTCGGGCACCCTATGGCCGTTCTGCTGTGAGTCAAAGATTTTCGAATCTAACGAAAAACTGATAGTGAATTGTAACATTCAGGGCCACGTAATGACGATGGATCACTCAAATTGCGTCCCGATTCAATACATCGTCCTCCAGCCGACTTGTCTCCATGGGTCTATTGCTGCCTCGGGCACCTTATGGCCGTTCTGCTGTGAGTCAAAGATTTTCGAATCTGACGAAAAACTGATAGTGAATTGTAGCGTTCAGAGCCACTAAATGACGATGGATCACTCAAATTGCGTCTCGATTAAATACATCGTTCTCCAGCCGACTTGTCTCCATGGGTCTATTGCTGCCTCGGGCACCTTATGGCCGTTCTGCTGTGAGTCAAAGAATTTCGAATCGGACGAAAAACTGATAGTGAATTGTAACGTTCAGGGCCTCCTAATGACGATGGAACACTCAAATTGCGTCCCAATTCAATACATAGTCCTCCAGCAGACTTGTCTCCATGGGTCTATTGCTGCCTCGGGCACCTTATGGCCGTTCTGCTGTGAGTCAGAGATTTTCGAATCGGACGAAAAACTGATAGTGAATTGTAACATTCAGGGCCACCTAATGACGATGGACCACTCAAATTGCGTCCCGATTCAAGACATCGTCCTCCAGCAGACTTGTCTCCATGGGTCTATTGCTGCCTCGAGCACCTCATGGCCGTTCTGCTGTGAGTCAAATATTTCCGAATCGGACGAAAAACTGATAGTTAATTGTAACATTCAGGTCCACCTAATGACGATGGACCACACAAATTGCGTCCCGATTCAATACATCGTCCTCCAGCCGACTTGTCTCCATGGGTCTATTGCTGCCACGGGCACCTTATGGCCGTTCTGCTGTGAGTCAAAGATTTTCGAATCTGACGAAAAACTGATAGTGAATTGTAGCGTTCAGGGCCACTAAATGACGATGGATCACTCAAATTGCGTCTCGATTAAATACATCGATCTCCAGCCGACTTGTCTCCATGGGTCTATTGCTGCCTCGGGCACCTTATGGCCGTTCTGCTGTGAGTCAAAGAATTTCGAATCGGACGAAAAACTGATAGTGAATTGTAACGTTCAGGGCCTCCTAATGACGATGGAACACTCAAATTGCGTCCCAATTCAATACATAGTCCTCCAGCAGACTTGTCTCCATGGGTCTATTGCTGCCTCGGGCACCTTATGGCCGTTCTGCTGTGAGTCAGAGATTTTCGAATCGGACGAAAAACTGATAGTGAATTGTAACATTCAGGGCCACCTAATGACGATGGACCACTCAAATTGCGTCCCGATTCAATACATCGTCCTCCAGCAGACTTGTCTCCATGGGTCTATTGCTGCCTCGAGCACCTCATGGCCGTTCTGCTGTGAGTCAAATATTTCCGAATCGGACGAAAAACTGATATTTAATTGTAACATTCAGGTCCACCTAATGACGATGGACCACACAAATTGCGTCCCGATTCAATACATCGTCCTCCAGCCGACTTGACTCCATGGGTCTATTGTTGCCTCGGGCACCTTATGGCCGTTCTGCTGTGAGTCAAAGATTTTCGAATCTGACGAAAAACTGATAGTGAATTGCAACATTCAGGGCCACCTAATGACGATGGAACACTCAAATTGCGTCTCGATTCAATACATCGTCCTCCAGCCGACTTGTCTCCATGGGTCTATTGCTGCCACGGGCACCTTATGGCCGTTCTGCTGTGAGTCAAAGATTTTCGAATCGGACGAAAAACTGATAGTGAATTGTAACGTTCAGGGCCTCCTAATGACGATGGATCACTCAAATTGCGTCCCGATTCAATACATCGTCCTCCAGCAGACTTGTTTCCATGGGTGTATTGCTGCCTCGGGCACATTATGGCCGTTCTGCTGTGACTCAAAGATTTTCGAATCGGACGAAAAACTGATAGTGAATTGTAACGTTCAGGGCCTCCTAATGACGGTGGAACACTCAAATTGCGTCCCGATTCAATACATAGTCCTCCAGCAGACTTGTCTCCATGGGTCTATTGCTGCCTCGGGCACCTTATGGCCGTTCTGCTGTGAGTCAGAGATTTTCGAATCGGACGAAAAACTGATAGTGAATTGTAACATTCAGGGCCACCTAATGACGATGGACCATACAAATTGCGTCCCAATTCAATACATCGTCCTCCAGCCGACTTGACTCCATGGGGCTATTGCTGCCTCGGGCACCTTATGGCCGTTCTGCTGTGAGTCAAAGATTTTCGAATCTGACGAAAAACTGATAGTGAATTGTAACATTCAGGGCCACCTAATGACGATGGAACACTCAAATTGCGTCCCGATTCAATACATCGTCCTCCAGCCGACTTGTCTCCATGGGTCTATTGCTGCCTCGGGCACCTTATGGCCGTTCTGCTGTGAGTCAAAGATTTTCGAATCGGACGAAAAACTGATAGTGAATTGTAGCGTTCAGGGCCACTAAATGACGATGGATCACTCAAATTGCGTCTCGATTAAATACATCGTTCTCCAGCCGACTTGTCTCCATGGGTCTATTGCTGCCTCGGGCACCTTATGGCCGTTCTGCTGTGAGTCAAAGAATTTCGAATCGGACGAAAAACTGATAGTGAATTGTAACGTTCACGGCCACCTAATGACGATGAATCACTCAAATTGCGTCCCGATTCAATACATCGTCCTCCAGCAGACTTGTCTCCATGGGCCGATTGCTGCCTCGGGCACCCTATGGCCGTTCTGCTGTGAGTCAAAGATTTTCGAATCTAACGAAAAACTGATAGTGAATTGTAACATTCAGGGCCACGTAATGACGATGGATCACTCAAATTGCGTCCCGATTCAATACATCGTCCTCCAGCCGACTTTTCTCCATGGGTCTATTGCTGCCTCGGGCACCTTATGGCCGTTCTGCTGTGAGTCAAAGATTTTCGAATCTGACGAAAAACTGATAGTGAATTGTAGCGTTCAGGGCCACTAAATGACGATGGATCACTCAAATTGCGTCCCGATTCAATACATCGTCCTCCAGCAGACTTGTCTCCATGGGTCTATTGCTGCCTCGGGCACCTTATGGCCGTTCTGCTGTGAGTCAAAGATTTTCGAATCTGACGAAAAACTGATAGTGAATTGTGACATTCACGGCCACCTAATGACGATGGATCACTCAAATTGCGTCCCGATTCAATACATCGTCCTCCAGCCGACTTGTCTTCATGGGTCCATTGCTGCCTCGGGCACCTTATGGCCGTCCTGCTGTGAGTCTAGATTATCGAATGGGACGAAAAACTGATAGTGAATTGTAACGTTCAGGGCCACCAAATCACGATGGATCACTCAAATTGCGTCCCGATTCAATACATCGTCCTCCAGCCAACTTGTCTCCATGGGTCTATTGCTGCCTCGGGCACCTTATGGCCGTTCTGCTGTGAGTCAAAGATTTTCGAATCGGACGAAAAACTGATAGTGAATTGTAACATTCATGGCCTCCTAATGACGATGGAACACTCAAATTGCGTCCCGATTCAATACATCGTTCTCCAGCCGACTTGTCTCCATGGGTCTATTGCTGCCTCGGGCACCTTATGGCCGTTCTGCTGTGAGTCAAAGATTTTCGAATCGGACGAAAAACTGATAGTGATTTGTAACGTTCAGGGCCACCTAATGACGATGGATCACTCAAATTGCGTCCCGAATCAATACATCGTCCTCCAGCAGACTTGTCTCCATGGGTCTATTGCTGCCTCGGGCACCTTATGGCCGTTCTGCTGTGAGTCAAAGATTTTCGAATCGGACGAAAAACTGATAGTGAATTGTAACATTCAGGGCCACTTAATGACGATGGACCACACAAATTGCGTCCCGATTCAATACATCGTCCTCCAGCCGACTTGACTCCATGGGTCTATTGCTGCCTCGGGCACCTGCTGTGAGTCTAGATTATCGAATGGGACGAAAAACTGATAGTGAATTGTAACGTTCAGGGCCACCAAATGACGATGGATCACTCAAATTGCGTCCCGATTCAATACATCGTCCTCCAGCCAACTTGTCTCCATGGGTCTATTGCTGCCTCGGGCACCTTATGGCCGTTCTGCTGTGAGTCAAAGATTTTCGAATCGGACGAAAAACTGGTAGTGAATTGTAACGTTCAGGGCCTCCTAATGACGATGGAACACTCAAATTGCGTCCCGATTCAATACATCGTCCACCAGCAGACTTGTCTCAATGAGTCTATTGCTGCCTCGGGCACATTATGGCCGTTCTGCTGTGAGTCAAAGATTTTCGAATCGGACGAAAAACTGATAGTGAATTGTAACGTTCATGGCCACCTAATGACGATGGATCACTCAAATTGCGTCCCGATTCAATACATCGTCCTCCAGCAGACTTGTCTCCATGGGTCTATTGCTGCCTCGAGCACTTCATGGCCGTTCTGCTGTGAGTCAAAGATTTCCGAATCGGACGAAAAACTGATAGTTAATTGTAACATTCAGGTCCACCTAATGACGATGGACCACACAAATTGCGTCCCGATTCAATACATCGTCCTCCAGCCGACTTGACTCCATGGGTCTATTGCTGCCTCGGGCACCTTATGGCCGTTCTGCTGTGAGTCAAAGATTTTCGAATCTGACGAAAAACTGATAGTGAATTGCAACATTCAGGGCCACCTAATGACGATGGAACACTCAAATTGCGTCTCGATTCAATACATCGTCCTCCAGCCGACTTGTCTCCATGGGTCTATTGCTGCCTCGGGCACCTTATGGCCGTTCTGCTGTGAGTCAAAGATTTTCGAATCGGACGAAAAACTGATAGTGAATTGTAACGTTCAGGGCCTCCTAATGACGATGGATCACTCAAATTGCGTCCCGATTCAATACATCGTCCTCCAGCAGACTTGTTTCCATGGGTCTATTGCTGCCTCGGGCACATTATGGCCGTTCTGCTGTGACTCAAAGATTTTCGAATCGGACGAAAAACTGATAGTGAATTGTAACGTTCAGGGCCTCCTAATGACGGTGGAACACTCAAATTGCGTCCCGATTCAATACATAGTCCTCCAGCAGACTTGTCTCCATGGGTCTATTGCTGCCTCGGGCACCTTATGGCCGTTCTGCTGTGAGTCAGAGATTTTCGAATCGGACGAAAAACTGATAGTGAATTGTAACATTCAGGGCCACCTAATGACGATGGACCATACAAATTGCGTCCCGATTCAATACATCGTCCTCCAGCCGACTTGACTCCATGGGTCTATTGCTGCCTCGGGCACCTTATGGCCGTTCTGCTGTGAGTCAAAGATTTTCGAATCTGACGAAAAACTGATAGTGAATTGTAACATTCAGGGCCACCTAATGACGATGGAACACTCAAATTGCGTCCCGATTCAATACATCGTCCTCCAGCCGACTTGTCTCCATGGGTCTATTGCTGCCTCGGGCACCTTATGGCCGTTCTGCTGTGAGTCAAAGATTTTCGAATCGGACGAAAAACTGATAGTGAATTGTAGCGTTCAGGGCCACTAAATGACGATGGATCACTCAAATTGCGTCACGATTAAATACATCGTTCTCCAGCCGACTTGTCTCCATGGGTCTATTGCTGCCTCGGGCACCTTATGGCCGTTCTGCTGTGAGTCAAAGAATTTCGAATCGGACGAAAAACTGATAGTGAATTGTAACGTTCACGGCCACCTAATGACGATGAATCACTCAAATTGCGTCCCGATTCAATACATCGTCCTCCAGCAGACTTGTCTCCATGGGCCTATTGCTGCCTCGGGCACCCTATGGCCGTTCTGCTGTGAGTCAAAGATTTTCGAATCTAACGAAAAACTGATAGTGAATTGTAACATTCAGGGCCACCTAATGACGATGGACCCCTCAAATTGCGTCCCGATTCAAGACATCGTCCTCCAGCAGACTTGTCTCCATGGGTCTATTGCTGCCTCGAGCACCTCATGGCCGTTCTGCTGTGAGTCAAATATTTCCGAATCGGACGAAAAACTGATAGTTAATTGTAACATTCAGGTCCACCTAATGACGATGGACCACACAAATTGCGTCCCGATTCAATACATCGTCCTCCATCCGACTTGTCTCCATGGGTCTATTGCTGCCACGGGCACCTTATGGCCGTTCTGCTGTGAGTCAAAGATTTTCGAATCTGACGAATAACTGATAGTGAATTGTAGCGTTCAGGGCCACTAAATGACGATGGATCACTCAAATTGCGTCTCGATTAATTACATCGTTCTCCAGCCGACTTGTCTCCATGGGTCTATTGCTGCCTCGGGCACCTTAGGGCCGTTCTGCTGTGAGTCAAAGAATTTCGAATCGGACGAAAAACTGATAGTGAATTGTAACGTTCAGGGCCTCCTAATGACGATGGAACACTCAAATTGCGTCCCAATTCAATACATAGTCCTCCAGCAGACTTGTCTCCATGGGTCTATTGCTGCCTCGGGCACCTTATGGCCGTTCTGCTGTGAGTCAGAGATTTTCGAATCGGACGAAAAACTGATAGTGAATTGTAACATTCAGGGCCACCTAATGACGATGGACCACTCAAATTGCGTCCCGATTCAATACATCGTCCTCCAGCAGACTTGTCTCCATGGGTCTATTGCTGCCTCGAGCACCTCATGGCCGTTCTGCTGTGAGTCAAATATTTCCGAATCGGACGAAAAACTGATATTTAATTGTAACATTCAGGTCCACCTAATGACGATGGACCACACAAATTGCGTCCCGATTCAATACATCGTCCTCCAGCCGACTTGACTCCATGGGTCTATTGTTGCCTCGGGCACCTTATGGCCGTTCTGCTGTGAGTCAAAGATTTTCGAATCTGACGAAAAACTGATAGTGAATTGCAACATTCAGGGCCACCTAATGACGATGGAACACTCAAATTGCGTCTCGATTCAATACATCGTCCTCCAGCCGACTTGTCTCCATGGGTCTATTGCTGCCACGGGCACCTTATGGCCGTTCTGCTGTGAGTCAAAGATTTTCGAATCGGACGAAAAACTGATAGTGAATTGTAACGTTCAGGGCCTCCTAATGACGATGGATCACTCAAATTGCGTCCCGATTCAATACATCGTCCTCCAGCAGACTTGTTTCCATGGGTCTATTGCTGCCTCGGGCACATTATGGCCGTTCTGCTGTGACTCAAAGATTTTCGAATCGGACGAAAAACTGATAGTGAATTGTAACGTTCAGGGCCTCCTAATGACGGTGGAACACTCAAATTGCGTCCCGATTCAATACATAGTCCTCCAGCAGACTTGTCTCCATGGGTCTATTGCTGCCTCGGGCACCTTATGGCCGTTCTGCTGTGAGTCAGAGATTTTCGAATCGGACGAAAAACTGATAGTGAATTGTAACATTCAGGGCCACCTAATGACGATGGACCATACAAATTGCGTCCCGATTCAATACATCGTCCTCCAGCCGACTTGACTCCATGGGTCTATTGCTGCCTCGGGCACCTTATGGCCGTTCTGCTGTGAGTCAAAGATTTTCGAATCTGACGAAAAACTGATAGTGAATTGTAACATTCAGGGCCACCTAATGACGATGGAACACTCAAATTGCGTCCCGATTCAATACATCGTCCTCCAGCCGACTTGTCTCCATGGGTCTATTGCTGCCTCGGGCACCTTATGGCCGTTCTGCTGTGAGTCAAAGATTTTCGAATCGGACGAAAAACTGATAGTGAATTGTAGCGTTCAGGGCCACTAAATGACGATGGATCACTCAAATTGCGTCTCGATTAAATACATCGTTCTCCAGCCGACTTGTCTCCATGGGTCTATTGCTGCCTCGGGCACCTTATGGCCGTTCTGCTGTGAGTCAAAGAATTTCGAATCGGACGAAAAACTGATAGTGAATTGTAACGTTCACGGCCACCTAATGACGATGAATCACTCAAATTGCGTCCCGATTCAATACATCGTCCTCCAGCAGACTTGTCTCCATGGGCCGATTGCTGCCTCGGGCACCCTATGGCCGTTCTGCTGTGAGTCAAAGATTTTCGAATCTAACGAAAAACTGATAGTGAATTGTAACATTCACGGCCACCTAATGACGATGGATCACTCAAATTGCGTCCCGATTCAATACATCGTCCTCCAGCCGACTTTTCTCCATGGGTCTATTGCTGCCTCGGGCACCTTATGGCCGTTCTGCTGTGAGTCAAAGATTTTCAAATCTGACGAAAAACTGATAGTGAATTGTAGCGTTCAGGGCCACTAAATGACGATGGATCACTCAAATTGCGTCCCGATTCAATACATCGTCCTCCAGCAGACTTGTCTCCATGGGTCTATTGCTGCCTCGGGCACCTTATGGCCGTTCTGCTGTGAGTCAAAGATTTTCGAATCTGACGAAAAACTGATAGTGAATTGTCACATTCACGGCCACCTAATGACGATGGATCACTCAAATTGCGTCCCGATTCAATACATCGTCCTCCAGCCGACTTGTCTTCATGGGTCCATTGCTGCCTCGGGCACCTTATGGCCGTTCTGCTGTGAGTCAAAGATTTTCGTATCGGACGAAAAACTGATAGTGAATTGTAACATTCAGGGCCACGTAATGACGATGGATCACTCAAATTGCGTCCCGATTCAATACATCGTCCTCCAGCAGACTTGTTTCCATGTGTCTATTGCTGCCTCGGGCACATTATGGCCGTTCTGCTGTGAGTCAAAGATTTTCGAATCGGACGAAAAACTGATAGTGAATTGTAACGTTCAGGGCCTCCTAATGACGATGGAACACTCAAATTGCGTCCCAATTCAATACATAGTCCTCCAGCAGACTTGTCTCCATGGGTCTATTGCTGCCTCGGGCACCTTATGGCCGTTCTGCTGTGAGTCAGAGATTTTCGAATCGGACGAAAAACTGATAGTGAATTGTAACATTCATGGCCACCTAATGACGATGGACCATACAAATTGCGTCCCGATTCAATACATCGTCCTCCAGCAGACTTGTCTCCATGGGCCTATTGCTGCCTCGGGCACCCTATGGCCGTTCTGCTGTGAGTCAAAGATTTTCGAATCTAACGAAAAACTGATAGTGAATTGTAACATTCAGGGCCACGTAATGACGATGGATCACTCAAATTGCGTCCCGATTCAATACATCGTCCTCCAGCCGACTTGTCTCCATGGGTCTATTGCTGCCTCGGGCACCTTATGGCCGTTCTGCTGTGAGTCAAAGATTTTCGAATCTGACGAAAAACTGATAGTGAATTGTAGCGTTCAGGGCCACTAAATGACGATGGATCACTCAAATTGCGTCCCGATTCAATACATCGTCCTCCAGCAAACTTGTCTCCATGGGTCTATTGCTGCCTCGGGCACCTTATGGCCGTTCTGCTGTGAGTCAAAGATTTTCGAATCTGACGAAAAACTGATAGTGAATTGTGACATTCACGGCCACCTAATGACGATGGATCACTCAAATTGCGTCCCGATTCAATACATCGTCCTCCAGCCGACTTGTCTTCATGGGTCCATTGCTGCCTCGGGCACCTTATGGCCGTTCTGCTGTGAGTCAAAGATTTTCGAATCGGACGAAAAACTGATAGTGAATTGTAACATTCAGGGCCACGTAATGACGATGGATCACTCAAATTGCGTCCCGATTCAATACATCGTCCTCCAGCAGACTTGTTTCCATGTGTCTATTGCTGCCTCGGGCACATTATGGCCGTTCTGCTGTGAGTCAAAGATTTTCGAATCGGACGAAAAACTGATAGTGAATTGTAACGTTCAGGGCCTCCTAATGACGATGGAACACTCAAATTGCGTCCCAATTCAATACATAGTCCTCCAGCAGACTTGTCTCCATGGGTCTATTGCTGCCTCGGGCACCTTATGGCCGTTCTGCTGTGAGTCAGAGATTTTCGAATCGGACGAAAAACTGATAGTGAATTGTAACATTCATGGCCACCTAATGACGATGGACCATACAAATTGCGTCCCGATTCAATACATCGTCCTCCAGCAGACTTGTCTCCATGGGCCTATTGCTGCCTCGGGCACCCTATGGCCGTTCTGCTGTGAGTCAAAGATTTTCGAATCTAACGAAAAACTGATAGGAATTGTAACATTCAGGGCCACGTAATGACGATGGATCACTCAAATTGCGTCCCGATTCAATACATCGTCCTCCAGCCGACTTGTCTCCATGGGTCTATTGCTGCCTCGGGCACCTTATGGCCGTTCTGCTGTGAGTCAAAGATTTTCGAATCTGACGAAAAACTGATAGTGAATTGTAGCGTTCAGGGCCACTAAATGACGATGGATCACTCAAATTGCGTCCCGATTCAATACATCGTCCTCCAGCAGACTTGTCTCCATGGGTCTATTGCTGCCTCGGGCACCTTATGGCCGTTCTGCTGTGAGTCAAAGATTTTCGAATCTGACGAAAAACTGATAGTGAATTGTGACATTCACGGCCACCTAATGACGATGGATCACTCAAATTGCGTCCCGATTCAATACATCGTCCTCCAGCCGACTTGTCTTCATGGGTCCATTGCTGCCTCGGGCACCTTATGGCCGTTCTGCTGTGAGTCAAAGATTTTCGAATCGGACGAAAAACTGATAGTGAATTGTAACATTCAGGGCCACGTAATGACGATGGATCACTCAAATTGCGTCCCGATTCAATACATCGTCCTCCAGCAGACTTGTTTCCATGTGTCTATTGCTGCCTCGGGCACATTATGGCCGTTCTGCTGTGGGTCAAAGATTTTCGAATCGGACGAAAAACTGATAGTGAATTGTAACGTTCAGGGCCTCCTAATGACGATGGAACACTCAAATTGCGACCCAATTCAATACATAGTCCTCCAGCAGACTTGTCTCCATGGGTCTATTGCTGCCTCGGGCACCTTATGGCCGTTCTGCTGTGAGTCAGAGATTTTCGAATCGGACGAAAAACTGATAGTGAAATGTAACATTCAGGGCCACCTAATGACGATGGACCATACAAATTGCGTCCCGATTCAATACATCGTCCTCCAGCCGACTTGACTCCATGGGTCTATAGCTGCCTCGGGCACCTTATGGCCGTTCTGCTGTGAGTCAAAGATTTTCGAATCTGACGAAAAACTGATAGTGAATTGTAATATTCAGGGCCACCTAAAAACGATGGAACACTTAAATTGCGTCTCGATTAAATACATCGTTCTCCAGCCGACTTGTCTCCATGGGTCTATTGCTGCCTCGGGCACCTTATGGCCGTTCTGCTGTGAGTCAAAGATTTTCGAATCGGACGAAAAACTGATAGTGAATTGTAACGTTCACGGCCACCTAATTACGATGAATCACTCAAATTGCGTCCCGATTCAATACATCGTCCTCCAGCAGACTTGTCTCCATGGGTCTATTGCTGCCTCGGGCACCTTATGGCCGTTCTGCTGTGAGTCAAAGATTTTCGAATCTGACGAAAAACTGATAGTGAATTGTAACATTCAGGGCCACGTAATGACGATGGATCACTCAAATTGCGTCCCGATTCAATACATCGTCCTCCAGCCGACTTGTCTCCATGCGTCTATTGCTGCCTCGGGCACCTTATGGCCGTTCTGCTGTGACTCAAAGATTTTCGAATCGGACGAAAAACTGATAGTGAATTGTAACGTTCAGGGCCTCCTAATGACGATGGAACACTCAAATTGCGTCCCGATTCAATACATAGTCCTCCAGCAGACTTGTCTCCATGGGTCTATTGCTGCCCTGGGCACCTTATGGCCGTTCTGCTGTGAGTCAAAGATTTTCGAATCTGACGAAAAACTGATAGAGATTTGTAACGTTCAGGGCCTCCTAATGACGATGGAACACTCAAATTGCGTCCCGATTCAATACATAGTCCTCCAGCAGACTTGTCTCCATGGGTCTATTGCTGCCTCGGGCACCTTATGGCCCTTCTGCTGTGAGTCAGAGATTTTCGAATCTGACGAAAAACTGATAGTGATTTGTAACATTCAGGGCCACCTAATGACGATGGACCATACAAATTGCGTTCCGATTCAATACATCGTCCTCCAGCCGAATAGACTCCATGGGTCTATTGCTGCCTCGGGCACCTTATGGCCGTTCTGCTGTGAGTCAAAGATTTTCGAATCTGACGAAAAACTGATAGTGAATTGTAACATTCAGGGCCACCTAATGACGATGGAACACTCAAATTGCGTCTCGATTAAATACATCGTTCTCCAGCCGACTTGTCTCCATGGGTCTATTGCTGCCTCGGGCACCTTATGGCCGTTCTGCTGTGAGTCAAAGATTTTCGAATCGGACGAAAAACTGATAGTGAATTGTAGCGTTCAGGGCCACTAAATGACGATGGATCACTCAAATTGCGTCACGATTAAATACATCGTTCTCCAGCCGACTTGTCTCCATGGGTCTATTGCTGCCTCGGGCACCTTATGGCCGTTCTGCTGTGAGTCAAAGAATTTCGAATCGGACGAAAAACTGATAGTGAATTGTAACGTTCACGGCCACCTAATGACGATGAATCACTCAAATTGCGTCCCGATTCAATACATCGTCCTCCAGCAGACTTGTCTCCATGGGCCTATTGCTGCCTCGGGCACCCTATGGCCGTTCTGCTGTGAGTCAAAGATTTTCGAATCTAACGAAAAACTGATAGTGAATTGTAACATTCAGGGCCACCTAATGACGATGGACCCCTAAAATTGCGTCCCGATTCAAGACATCGTCCTCCAGCAGACTTGTCTCCATGGGTCTATTGCTGCCTCGAGCACCTCATGGCCGTTCTGCTGTGAGTCAAATATTTCCGAATCGGACGAAAAACTGATAGTTAATTGTAACATTCAGGTCCACCTAATGACGATGGACCACACAAATTGCGTCCCGATTCAATACATCGTCCTCCATCCGACTTGTCTCCATGGGTCTATTGCTGCCACGGGCACCTTATGGCCGTTCTGCTGTGAGTCAAAGATTTTCGAATCTGACGAAAAACTGATAGTGAATTGTAGCGTTCAGGGCCACTAAATGACGATGGATCACTCAAATTGCGTCTCGATTAATTACATCGTTCTCCAGCCGACTTGTCTCCATGGGTCTATTGCTGCCTCGGGCACCTTATGGCCGTTCTGCTGTGAGTCAAAGAATTTCGAATCGGACGAAAAACTGATAGTGAATTGTAACGTTCAGGGCCTCCTAATGACGATGGAACACTCAAATTGCGTCCCAATTCAATACATAGTCCTCCAGCAGACTTGTCTCCATGGGTCTATTGCTGCCTCGGGCACCTTATGGCCGTTCTGCTGTGAGTCAGAGATTTTCGAATCGGACGAAAAACTGATAGTGAATTGTAACATTCAGGGCCACCTAATGACGATGGACCACTCAAATTGCGTCCCGATTCAATACATCGTCCTCCAGCAGACTTGTCTCCATGGGTCTATTGCTGCCTCGAGCACCTCATGGCCGTTCTGCTGTGAGTCAAATATTTCCGAATCGGACGAAAAACTGATATTTAATTGTAACATTCAGGTCCACCTAATGACGATGGACCACACAAATTGCGTCCCGATTCAATACATCGTCCTCCAGCCGACTTGACTCCATGGGTCTATTGTTGCCTCGGGCACCTTATGGCCGTTCTGCTGTGAGTCAAAGATTTTCGAATCTGACGAAAAACTGATAGTGAATTGCAACATTCAGGGCCACCTAATGACGATGGAACACTCAAATTGCGTCTCGATTCAATACATCGTCCTCCAGCCGACTTGTCTCCATGGGTCTATTGCTGCCACGGGCACCTTATGGCCGTTCTGCTGTGAGTCAAAGATTTTCGAATCGGACGAAAAACTGATAGTGAATTGTAACGTTCAGGGCCTCCTAATGACGATGGATCACTCAAATTGCGTCCCGATTCAATACATCGTCCTCCAGCAGACTTGTTTCCATGGGTCTATTGCTGCCTCGGGCACATTATGGCCGTTCTGCTGTGACTCAAAGATTTTCGAATCGGACGAAAAACTGATAGTGAATTGTAACGTTCAGGGCCTCCTAATGACGGTGGAACACTCAAATTGCGTCCCGATTCAATACATAGTCCTCCAGCCGACTTGTCTCCATGGGTCTATTGCTGCCTCGGGCACCTTATGGCCGTTCTGCTGTGAGTCAGAGATTTTCGAATCGGACGAAAAACTGATAGTGAATTGTAACATTCAGGGCCACCTAATGACGATGGACCATACAAATTGCGTCCCGATTCAATACATCGTCCTCCAGCCGACTTGACTCCATGGGTCTATTGCTGCCTCGGGCACCTTATGGCCGTTCTGCTGTGAGTCAAAGATTTTCGAATCTGACGAAAAACTGATAGTGAATTGTAACATTCAGGGCCACCTAATGACGATGGAACACTCAAATTGCGTCCCGATTCAATACATCGTCCTCCAGCCGACTTGTCTCCATGGGTCTATTGCTGCCTCGGGCACCTTATGGCCGTTCTGCTGTGAGTCAAAGATTTTCGAATCGGACGAAAAACTGATAGTGAATTGTAGCGTTCAGGGCCACTAAATGACGATGGATCACTCAAATTGCGTCTCGATTAAATACATCGTTCTCCAGCCGACTTGTCTCCATGGGTCTATTGCTGCCTCGGGCACCTTATGGCCGTTCTGCTGTGAGTCAAAGAATTTCGAATCGGACGAAAAACTGATAGTGAATTGTAACGTTCACGGCCACCTAATGACGATGAATCACTCAAATTGCGTCCCGATTCAATACATCGTCCTCCAGCAGACTTGTCTCCATGGGCCGATTGCTGCCTCGGGCACCCTATGGCCGTTCTGCTGTGAGTCAAAGATTTTCGAATCTAACGAAAAACTGATAGTGAATTGTAACATTCAGGGCCACGTAATGACGATGGATCACTCAAATTGCGTCCCGATTCAATACATCGTCCTCCAGCCGACTTTTCTCCATGGGTCTATTGCTGCCTCGGGCACCTTATGGCCGTTCTGCTGTGAGTCAAAGATTTTCAAATCTGACGAAAAACTGATAGTGAATTGTAGCGTTCAGGGCCACTAAATGACGATGGATCACTCAAATTGCGTCCCGATTCAATACATCGTCCTCCAGCAGACTTGTCTCCATGGGTCTATTGCTGCCTCGGGCACCTTATGGCCGTTCTGCTGTGAGTCAAAGATTTTCGAATCTGACGAAAAACTGATAGTGAATTGTCACATTCACGGCCACCTAATGACGATGGATCACTCAAATTGCGTCCCGATTCAATACATCGTCCTCCAGCCGACTTGTCTTCATGGGTCCATTGCTGCCTCGGGCACCTTATGGCCGTTCTGCTGTGAGTCAAAGATTTTCGAATCGGACGAAAAACTGATAGTGAATTGTAACATTCAGGGCCACGTAATGACGATGGATCACTCAAATTGCGTCCCGATTCAATACATCGTCCTCCAGCAGACTTGTTTCCATGTGTCTATTGCTGCCTCGGGCACATTATGGCCGTTCTGCTGTGAGTCAAAGATTTTCGAATCGGACGAAAAACTGATAGTGAATTGTAACGTTCAGGGCCTCCTAATGACGATGGAACACTCAAATTGCGTCCCAATTCAATACATAGTCCTCCAGCAGACTTGTCTCCATGGGTCTATTGCTGCCTCGGGCACCTTATGGCCGTTCTGCTGTGAGTCAGAGATTTTCGAATCGGACGAAAAACTGATAGTGAATTGTAACATTCATGGCCACCTAATGACGATGGACCATACAAATTGCGTCCCGATTCAATACATCGTCCTCCAGCAGACTTGTCTCCATGGGCCTATTGCTGCCTCGGGCACCCTATGGCCGTTCTGCTGTGAGTCAAAGATTTTCGAATCTAACGAAAAACTGATAGTGAATTGTAACATTCAGGGCCACGTAATGACGATGGATCACTCAAATTGCGTCCCGATTCAATACATCGTCCTCCAGCCGACTTGTCTCCATGGGTCTATTGCTGCCTCGGGCACCTTATGGCCGTTCTGCTGTGAGTCAAAGATTTTCGAATCTGACGAAAAACTGATAGTGAATTGTAGCGTTCAGGGCCACTAAATGACGATGGATCACTCAAATTGCGTCCCGATTCAATACATCGTCCTCCAGCAAACTTGTCTCCATGGGTCTATTGCTGCCTCGGGCACCTTATGGCCGTTCTGCTGTGAGTAAAGATTTTCGAATCTGACGAAAAACTGATAGTGAATTGTGACATTCACGGCCACCTAATGACGATGGATCACTCAAATTGCGTCCCGATTCAATACATCGTCCTCCAGCCGACTTGTCTTCATGGGTCCATTGCTGCCTCGGGCACCTTATGGCCGTTCTGCTGTGAGTCAAAGATTTTCGAATCGGACGAAAAACTGATAGTGAATTGTAACATTCAGGGCCACGTAATGACGATGGATCACTCAAATTGCGTCCCGATTCAATACATCGTCCTCCAGCAGACTTGTTTCCATGTGTCTATTGCTGCCTCGGGCACATTATGGCCGTTCTGCTGTGAGTCAAAGATTTTCGAATCGGACGAAAAACTGATAGTGAATTGTAACGTTCAGGGCCTCCTAATGACGATGGAACACTCAAATTGCGTCCCAATTCAATACATAGTCCTCCAGCAGACTTGTCTCCATGGGTCTATTGCTGCCTCGGGCACCTTATGGCCGTTCTGCTGTGAGTCAGAGATTTTCGAATCGGACGAAAAACTGATAGTGAATTGTAACATTCATGGCCACCTAATGACGATGGACCATACAAATTGCGTCCCGATTCAATACATCGTCCTCCAGCAGACTTGTCTCCATGGGCCTATTGCTGCCTCGGGCACCGTATGGCCGTTCTGCTGTGAGTCAAAGATTTTCGAATCTAACGAAAAACTGATAGTGAATTGTAACATTCAGGGCCACGTAATGACGATGGATCACTCAAATTGCGTCCCGATTCAATACATCGTCCTCCAGCCGACTTGTCTCCATGGGTCTATTGCTGCCTCGGGCACCTTATGGCCGTTCTGCTGTGAGTCAAAGATTTTCGAATCTGACGAAAAACTGATAGTGAATTGTAGCGTTCAGGGCCACTAAATGACGATGGATCACTCAAATTGCGTCCCGATTCAATACATCGTCCTCCAGCAGACTTGTCTCCATGGGTCTATTGCTGCCTCGGGCACCTTATGGCCGTTCTGCTGTGAGTCAAAGATTTTCGAATCTGACGAAAAACTGATAGTGAATTGTGACATTCACGGCCACCTAATGACGATGGATCACTCAAATTGCGTCCCGATTCAATACATCGTCCTCCAGCCGACTTGTCTTCATGGGTCCATTGCTGCCTCGGGCACCTTATGGCCGTTCTGCTGTGAGTCAAAGATTTTCGAATCGGACGAAAAACTGATAGTGAATTGTAACATTCAGGGCCACGTAATGACGATGGATCACTCAAATTGCGTCCCGATTCAATACATCGTCCTCCAGCAGACTTGTTTCCATGTGTCTATTGCTGCCTCGGGCACATTATGGCCGTTCTGCTGTGGGTCAAAGATTTTCGAATCGGACGAAAAACTGATAGTGAATTGTAACGTTCAGGGCCTCCTAATGACGATGGAACACTCAAATTGCGTCCCAATTCAATACATAGTCCTCCAGCAGACTTGTCTCCATGGGTCTATTGCTGCCTCGGGCACCTTATGGCCGTTCTGCTGTGAGTCAGAGATTTTCGAATCGGACGAAAAACTGATAGTGAAATGTAACATTCAGGGCCACCTAATGACGATGGACCATACAAATTGCGTCCCGATTCAATACATCGTCCTCCAGCCGACTTGACTCCATGGGTCTATAGCTGCCTCGGGCACCTTATGGCCGTTCTGCTGTGAGTCAAAGATTTTCGAATCTGACGAAAAACTGATAGTGAATTGTAATATTCAGGGCCACCTAAAAACGATGGAACACTTAAATTGCGTCTCGATTAAATACATCGTTCTCCAGCCGACTTGTCTCCATGGGTCTATTGCTGCCTCGGGCACCTTATGGCCGTTCTGCTGTGAGTCAAAGATTTTCGAATCGGACGAAAAACTGATAGTGAATTGTAACGTTCACGGCCACCTAATTACGATGAATCACTCAAATTGCGTCCCGATTCAATACATCGTCCTCCAGCAGACTTGTCTCCATGGGTCTATTGCTGCCTCGGGCACCTTATGGCCGTTCTGCTGTGAGTCAAAGATTTTCGAATCTGACGAAAAACTGATAGTGAATTGTAACATTCAGGGCCACGTAATGACGATGGATCACTCAAATTGCGTCCCGATTCAATACATCGTCCTCCAGCCGACTTGTCTCCATGCGTCTATTGCTGCCTCGGGCACCTTATGGCCGTTCTGCTGTGACTCAAAGATTTTCGAATCGGACGAAAAACTGATAGTGAATTGTAACGTTCAGGGCCTCCTAATGACGATGGAACACTCAAATTGCGTCCCGATTCAATACATAGTCCTCCAGCAGACTTGTCTCCATGGGTCTATTGCTGCCCTGGGCACCTTATGGCCGTTCTGCTGTGAGTCAAAGATTTTCGAATCTGACGATAAACTGATAGAGATTTGTAACGTTCAGGGCCTCCTAATGACGATGGAACACTCAAATTGCGTCCCGATTCAATACATAGTCCTCCAGCAGACTTGTCTCCATGGGTCTATTGCTGCCTCGGGCACCTTATGGCCCTTCTGCTGTGAGTCAGAGATTTTCGAATCTGACGAAAAACTGATAGTGATTTGTAACATTCAGGGCCACCTAATGACGATGGACCATACAAATTGCGTTCCGATTCAATACATCGTCCTCCAGCCGAATAGACTCCATGGGTCTATTGCTGCCTCGGGCACCTTATGGCCGTTCTGCTGTGAGTCAAAGATTTTCGAATCTGACGAAAAACTGATAGTGAATTGTAACATTCAGGGCCACCTAATGACGATGGAACACTCAAATTGCGTCTCGATTAAATACATCGTTCTCCAGCCGACTTGTCTCCATGGGTCTATTGCTGCCTCGGGCACCTTATGGCCGTTCTGCTGTGAGTCAAAGATTTTCGAATCGGACGAAAAACTGATAGTGAATTGTAGCGTTCAGGGCCACTAAATGACGATGGATCACTCAAATTGCGTCCCGATTCAATACATCGTCCTCCAGCAGACTTGTCTCCATGGGTCTATTGCTGCCTCGGGCACCTTATGGCCGTTCTGCTGTGAGTCAAAGATTTTCGAATCTGACGAAAAACTGATAGTGAATTGTGACATTCACGGCCACCTAATGACGATGGATCACTCAAATTGCGTCCCGATTCAATACATCGTCCTCCAGCCGACTTGTCTTCATGGGTCCATTGCTGCCTCGGGCACCTTATGGCCGTTCTGCTGTGAGTCAAAGATTTTCGAATCGGACGAAAAACTGATAGTGAATTGTAACATTCAGGGCCACGTAATGACGATGGATCACTCAAATTGCGTCCCGATTCAATACATCGTCCTCCAGCAGACTTGTTTCCATGTGTCTATTGCTGCCTCGGGCACATTATGGCCGTTCTGCTGTGAGTCAAAGATTTTCGAATCGGACGAAAAACTGACAGTGAATTGTAACGTTCAGGGCCTCCTAATGACGATGGAACACTCAAATTGCGTAGCAATTCAATACATAGTCCTCCAGCAGACTTGTCTCCATGGGTCTATTGCTGCCTCGGGCACCTTATGGCCGTTCTGCTGTGAGTAAAGATTTTCGAATCGGACGAAAAACTGATAGTGAATTGTAACATTCAGGGCCACCTAATGACGATGGACCATACAAATTGCGTCCCGATTCAATACATCGTCCTCCAGCCGACTTGACTCCATGGGTCTATAGCTGCCTCGGTCACCTTATGGCCGTTCTGCTGTGAGTCAAAGATTTTCGAATCTGACGAAAAACTGATAGTGAATTGTAATATTCAGGGCCACCTAAAAACGATGGAACACTTAAATTGCATCTCGATTAAATACATCGTTCTCCAGCCGACTTGTCTCCATGGGTCTATTGCTGCCTCGGGCACCTTATGGCCGTTCTGCTGTGAGTCAAAGATTTTCGAATCGGACGAAAAACTGATAGTGAATTGTAACGTTCACGGCCACCTAATTACGATGAATCACTCAAATTGCGTCCCGATTCAATACATCGTCCTCCAGCAGACTTGTCTCCATGGGTCTATTGCTGCCTCGGGCACCTTATGGCCGTTCTGCTGTGAGTCAAAGATTTTCGAATCTGACGAAAAACTGATAGTGAATTGTAACCTTCAGGGCCACGTAATGACGATGGATTACTCAAATTGCGTCCCGATTCAATACATCGTCCTCCAGCCGACATGTCTCCATGCGTCTATTGCTGCCTCGGGCACCTTATGGCCGTTCTGCTGTGACTCAAAGATTTTCGAATCGGACGAAAAACTGATAGTGAATTGTAACGTTCAGGGCCTCCTAATGACGATGGAACACTCAAATTGCGTCCCGATTCAATACATCGTCCTCCTCTATTGCTGCCTCGGGCACCTTATGGCCGTTCTGCTGTGAGTCAAAGATTTTCGAATCGGACGAAAAACTGATAGTGAATTGTAACGTTCACGGCCTCCTAATGACGATGGATCACTCAAATTGCTTCCCGATTCAATACATCGTTATCCAGCAGACTTGTTTCCATGGGTCTATTGCTGCCTCGGGCACATTATGGCCGTTCTGCTGTGACCCAAAGATTTTCGAATCGGACGAAAAACTGATAGTGAATTGTAACGTTCAGGGCCTCCTAATGACGATGGAACACTCAAATTGCGTCCCGATTCAATACATAGTCCTCCAGCAGACTTGTCTCCATGGGTCTATTGCTGCCTCGGGCACCTTATGGCCGTTCTGCTGTGAGTCAAAGATTTTCGAATCGGACGAAAAACTGATAGTGAATTGTAACATTCAGGGCCACCTAATGACGATGGACCATACAAATTGCGTCCCGATTCAATACATCGTCCTCCAGCCGACTTGACTCCATGGGTCTATTGCTGCCTCGGGCACCTTATTGCCGTTCTGCTGTGAGTCAAAGATTTTCGAATCTGACGAAAAACTGATAGTGAATTGTAACATTCAGGGCCACCTAATGACGATGGAACACTCAAATTGCGTCTCGATTAAATACATCGTTCTCCAGCCGACTTGTCTCCATGGGTCTATTGCTGCCTCGGGCACCTTATGGCCGTTCTGCTGTGAGTCAAAGAATTTCGAATCGGACGAAAAACTGATAGTGAATTGTAACGTTCACGGCCACCTAATGACGATGACTCACTCAAATTGCGTCCCGATTCAATACATCGTCCTCCAGCAGACTTGTCTCCATGGGCCTATTGCTGCCTCGGGCACCTTATGGCCGTTCTGCTGTGAGTCAAAGATTTTCGAATCTGACGAAAAACTGATAGTGAATTGTGACATTCACGGCCACCTAATGACGATGGATCACTCAAATTGCGTCCCGATTCAATACATCGTCCTCCAGCCGAGTTGTCTTCATGGGTCCATTGCTGCCTCGGGCACCTTATGGCCGTTCTGCTGTGAGTCAAAGATTTTCGAATCGGACGAAAAACTGATAGTGAATTGTAACGTTCAGGGCCACGTAATGACGATGGATCACTCAAATTGCGTCCCGATTCAATACATCGTCCTCCAGCAGACTTGTTTCCATGGGTCTATTGCTGCCTCGGGCACATTATGGCCGTTCTGCTGTGAGTCAAAGATTTCCGAATCGGACGAAAAACTGATAGTGAATTGTAACTTTCAGGGCCACCTAATGACGATGGATCACTCAAATTGCGTCCTAATTCAATACATCGTCTTCCAGCCGACTTGTCTCCATGGGTCTATTGCTGCCTCGGGCACATTATGGCCGTTCTGCTGTGACTCAAAGATTTTTGAATCGGACGAAAAACTGATAGTGAATTGTAACGTTCAGGGCCTCCTAATGACGATGGAACACTCAAATTGAGTCCCGATTCAATACATCGTCCTCCAGCAGACTTTTCTCCATGGGTCTATTGCTGCCTCGGGCACCTTATGGCCGTTCTGCTGTGAGTCAAAGATTTTGGAATCGGACGAAAAACTGATAGTTAATTGTAACATTCAGGGCCACCTAATGACGATGGACCACACAAATTGCGTCCCGATTCAATACATCGTCCTCCAGCCGACTTGACTCCATGGGTCTATTGCTGCCTCGGGCACCTTATGGCCGTTCTGCTGTGAGTCAAAGATTTTCGAATCTGACGAATAACTGATAGTGAATTGCAACATTCAGGGCCACCTAATGACGATGGAAGACTCAAATTGCGTCTCGATTCAATACATCGGCCTCCAGCCGACTTGTCTCCATGGGTCTATTGCTGCCTCGGGCACCTGATGGCCGTTCTGCTGTGAGTCAAAGATTTTCGAATCGGACGAAAAACTGATAGTGAATTGTAACGTTCAGGGCCTCCTAATGACGATGGATCACTCAAATTGCGTCCCGATTCAATACATCGTCCTCCAGCAGACTTGTTTCCATGGGTCTATTGCTGCCTCGGGCACATTATGGCCGTTCTGCTGTGACTCAAAGATTTTCGAATCGGACGAAAAACTGATAGTGAATTGTAACGTTCAGGGCCTCCTAATGACGATGGAACACTCAAATTGCGTCCCGATTCAATACATAGTCCTCCA
This sequence comes from Schistocerca cancellata, assembly GCF_023864275.1. Taxonomy (NCBI): domain Eukaryota; kingdom Metazoa; phylum Arthropoda; class Insecta; order Orthoptera; family Acrididae; genus Schistocerca; species Schistocerca cancellata. The sequence continues at coordinate 522,427,789 of NC_064634.1, read as the reverse complement.
GCAGACTTGTCTCCATGGGTCTATTGCTGCCTCGGGCACCTTATGGCCGTTCTGCTGTGAGTCAGAGATTTTCGAATCGGACGAAAAACTGATAGTGAATAGTAACATTCAGGGCCACCTAACGACGATGGACCATACAAATTGCGTCCCGATTCAATACATCGTCCTCCAGCCGACTTGACTCTATGGGTCTATTGCTGCCTCGGGCACCTTATGGCCGTTCTGCTGTGAGTCAAAGATTTTCGAATCTGACGAAAAACTGATAGTGAATTGTAACATTCAGGGCCACCTAATGACGATGGAACACTCAAATTGCGTCTCGATTAAATACATCGTTCTCCAGCCGACTTGTCTCCATGGGTCTATTGCTGCCTCGGGCACCTTATGGCCTTTCTGCTGTGAGTCAAAGAATTTCGAATCTGACGAAAAACTGATAGTGAATTGTAACGTTCACGGCCACCTAATGACGATGAATCACTCAAATTGCGTCCCGATTCAATACATCGTCCTCCAGCAGACTTGTCTCCATGGGCCTATTGCTGCCTCAGGCACCCTATGGCCGTTCTGCTGTGAGTCAAAGATTTTCGAATCTAACGAAAAACTGATAGTGAATTGTAACATTCAGGGCCACGTAATGACGATGGATCACTCAAATTGCGTCCCGATTCAATACATCGTCCTCCAGCCGACTTGTCTCCATGGGTCTATTGCTGCCTCGGGCACCTTATGGCCGTTCTGCTGTGAGTCAAAGATTTTCGAATCGGGCGAAAAACTGATAGTGAATTGTAGCGTTCAGGGCCACTAAATGACGATGGATCACTCAAATTGCGTCCCGATTCAATACATCGTCCTCCAGCAGACTTGTCTCCATGGGTCTATTGCTACCTCGGGCACCTTATGGCCGTTCTGCTGTGAGACAAAGATTTTCGAATCTGACGAAAAACTGATAGTGAATTGTGACATTCACGGCCACCTAATGACGATGGATCACTCAAATTGCGTCCCGATTCAATACATCGTCCTCCAGCCGACTTGTCTTCATGGGTCCATTGCTGCCTCGGGCACCTTATGGCCGTTCTGCTGTGAGTCAAAGATTTTCGAATCGGACGAAAAACTGATAGTGAATTGTAACATTCAGGGCCACGTAATGACGATGGATCACTCAAATTGCGTCCCGATTCAATACATCGTCCTCCAGCAGACTTGTTTCCATGTGTCTATTGCTGCCTCGGGCACATTATGGCCGTTCTGCTGTGAGTCAAAGATTTTCGAATCGGACGAAAAACTGATAGTGAATTGTAACGTTCAGGGCCTCCTAATGACGATGGAACACTCAAATTGCGTCCCAATTCAATACATAGTCCTCCAGCAGACTTGTCTCCATGGGTCTATTGCTGCCTCGGGCACCTTATGGCCGTTCTGCTGTGAGTCAGAGATTTTCGAATCGGACGAAAAACTGATAGTGAATTGTAACATTCAGGGCCACCTAATGACGATAGACCATACAAATTGCGTCCCAATTCAATACATCGTCCTCCAGCCGACTTGACTCCATGGGTCTATAGCTGCCTCGGGCACCTTATGGCCGTTCTGCTGTGAGTCAAAGATTTTCGAATCTGACGAAAAACTGATAGTGAATTGTAATATTCAGGGCCACCTAAAAACGATGGAACACTTAAATTGCGTCTCGATTAAATACATCGTTCTCCAGCCGACTTGTCTCCATGGGTCTATTGCTGCCTCGGGCACCTTATGGCATTTCTGCTGTGACTCAAAGATTTTCGAATCGGACGAAAAACTGATAGTGAATTGTAACGTTCAGGGCCTCCTAATGACGATGGATCACTCAAATTGCGTCCCGATTCAATACATCGTCCTCCAGCCGACTTGTCTCCATGGGTCTATTGCTGCCTCGGGCACCTTATGGCCGTTCTGCTGTGAGTCAAAGATTCTCGAATCGGACGAAAAACTGATAGTGAATTGTAACGTTCACGGCCACCTAATTACGATGAATCACTCAAATTGCGTCCCGATTTAATACATCGTCCTCCAGCAGACTTGTCTCCATGGGTCTATTGCTGCCTCGGGCACCTTATGGCCGTTCTGCTGTGAGTCAAAGATTTTCGAATCTGACGAAAAACTGATAGTGAATTGTAACATTCAGGGCCACGTAATGACGATGGATCACTCAAATTGCGTTCCGATTCAATACATCGTCCTCCAGCCGACTTGTCTCCATGCGTCTATTGCTGCCTCGGGCACCTTATGGCCGCTCTGCTGTGACTCAAAGATTTTCGAATCGGACGAAAAACTGATAGTGAATTGCAACGTACAGGGCCTCCTAATGACGATGGAACACTCAAATTGCGTCCCGATTCAATACATAGTGCTCCAGCAGACTTGTCTCCATGGGTCTATTGCTGCCCTGGGCACCTTATGGCCGTTCTGCTGTGAGTCAAAGATTTTCGAATCTGACGAAAAACTGATAGAGATTTGTAACGTTCAGGGCCTCCTAATGACGATGGAACACTCAAATTGCGTCCCGATTCAATACATCGTCCTCCAGCAGACTTGTTTCCATGGGTCTATTGCTGCCTCGGGCACATTATGGTCGTTCTGCTGTGACTCAAAGATTTTCGAATCGGACGAAAAACTGATAGTGAATTGTAACGTTCAAGGCCTCCTAATGACTATGGAACACTCAAATTGCGTTCCGATTCAATACATCGTCCTCCAGCAGACTTGTCTCCATGGGTCTATTGCTGCCTCGGGGACCTTATGGCCGTTCTGCTGTGAGTCAAAGATTTTCGAATCGGACGAAAAGCTGATAGTGAATTGTAACATTCAGGGCCACCTAATGACGATGGACCACACAAATTGCGTCCCGATTCAATACATCGTCCTCCAGCCGACTTGACTCCATGGGTCTATTGCTGCCTCGGGCACCTTATGGCCGTTCTGCTGTGAGTCAAAGATTTTCGAATCTGACGAAAAACTGATAGTGAATTGTAACATTCAGGGCCACCTAATGACGATGGAACACTCAAATTACGTCACGATTCAATACATCGTCCTCCAGCCGACTTGTCTCCATGGGTCTATTGCTGCCTCGGGCACCTTATGGCCGTTCTGCTGTGAGTCAAAGATTTTCGAATCGGACGAAAAACTGATATTGAATTGTAACGTTCAGGGCCTCCTAATGACGATGGAACACTCAAATTGCGTCCCGATTCAATACATCGTCCTCCAGCAGACTTGTCTCCATGGGTCTATTGCCTGCTCGGGCACCTTATGGCTGTTCTGCTGTGAATCAAAGATTTTCGAATCGGACGAAAAATTGATAGTGAATTGTAACGTTCAGGGCCACCTAATGACGATGGATCACTCAAATTGCGTCCCGATTCAATACATCGTCCTCCAGCAGACTTGTCTCCATGGGTCTATTGCTGCCTCGGGCACCTTATGGCCGTTCTGCTGTGAGTCAAAGATTTTCGAATCTGACGAAAAACTGATAGTGAATTGTAACATTCATGGCCACCTAATGACGATGGAACACTCAAATTGCGTCCCGATTCAATACATCGTCCTCCAGCCGACTTGTCTCCATGGGTCTATTGCTGCCTCGGGCACCTTATGGCCGTTATGCTGTGAGTCTAGATTATCGAATGGGACGAAAAACTGATAGTGAATTGTAACTTTCAGGGCCACCTAATGACGATGTATCACTCAAATTGCGTCCCGATTCAATACATCGTCCGCCTGCAGACTTGTCTCCTTGGGTCTATTGCTGCCTCGGGCACCTTATGGCCGTTCTGCTGTGAGTCAAAGATTATCGAATCGGACGAAAAACTGTAAGTGTATTGTAACTTTCAGGGCCACCTAATGACGATGGATCACTCAAATTGCGTCCCGATTCAATACATCGTCTTCCAGCCGACTCTTCTCCATGGGTCAATTGCTGCCTCGGGCACCTTATGACCGTTCTGCTGTGAGTCAAAGATTTTCGAATCGGACGAAAAACTGATAGTGAATTGTAACGTTCACAGCCACCTAATGACGATGAATCACTCAAATTGAGTCCCGATTCAATACATCGTCCTCCAGCCGACTTGTCTCCATGGGTCTATTGCTGCCTCGGGCACCTTATGGCCGTTCTGCAGTGAGTCAAAGATTTTCGAATCGGACGAAAGACTGATAGTGATTTGTAACGTTCAGGGCCTCCTAATGACGATGGAACACTCAAATTGCGTCTCGATTCAATACATCGTCCTCCAGCAGACTTGTCTCCATGGGTCTATTGCTGCCTCGGGCACCCTTGGCCGTTCTGCTGTGAGTCAAAGATTTTCGAATCGGACGAAAAACTGATAGTGAATTGTAACGTTCAGGGCCACCTAATGACGATGGATCACTCAAATTGCGTCCCAATTCAATACATCGTCCTCCAGCAGACTTGTCTCCATGGGTCTATTGCTGCCTCGGGCCCCTTATGGCCGTTCTGCTGTGAGTCAAAGATTTTCAAATCGGACGAGAAACTGATAGTGAATTGTAACATTCAGGGCCACCTAATGACGATGGACCACACAAATTGCGTCCCGATTCAATACATCGTCCTCCAGCCGACTTGACTCCATGGGTCTATTGCTGCCTCGGGCACCTTATGGCCGTTCTGCTGTGAGTCAAAGATTTTCGAATCCGACGAAAAACTGATAGTGAATTGTAACATTCAGGGCCACCTAATGACGATGGAACACTCAAATTACGTCTCGATTCATTACATCGTCCTCCAGCCGACTTGTCTCCATGGGTCTATTGCTGCCTCGGGCACCTTATGGCCGTTCTGCTGTGAGTCAAAGATTTTCGAATCGGACGAAAAACTGATATTGAATTGTAACGTTCAGGGCCTCCTAATGACGATGGAACACTCAAATTGCGTCCCGATTCAATACATCGTCCTCCAGCAGACTTGTCTCCATGGGTCTATTGCCTGCTCGGGCACCTTATGGCTGTTCTGCTATGAATCAAAGATTTTCGAATCGGACGAAAAATTGATTGTGAATTGTAACGTTCAGGGCCACGTAATGACGATGGATCACTCAAATTGCGTCCCGATTCAATACATCGTCCTCCAGCCGACTTGTCTCCATGGGTCTATTGCTGCCTCGGGCACCTTATGGCCGTTCTGCTGTGAGTCAAAGATTTTCGAATCTGACGAAAACCTGATAGTGAATTGTAACATTCATGGCCACCTAATGACGATGGAACACTCAAATTGCGTCCCGATTCAATACATCGTCCTCCAGCCGACTTGTCTCCATGGGTCTATTGCTGCCTCGGGCACCTTATGGCCGTTATGCTGTGAGTCTAGATTATCGAATGGGACGAAAAACTGATAGTGAATTGTAACTTTCAGGGCCACCTAATGACGATGTATCACTCAAATTGCGTCCCGATTCAATACATCGTCCTCCTGCAGACTTGTCTCCTTGGGTCTATTGCTGCCTCGGGCACCTTATGGCCGTTCCGCTGTGAGTCAAAGATTTTCGAATCGGACGAAAAACTGTAAGTGTATTGTAACTTTCAGGGCCACCTAATGACGATGGATCACTCAAATTGCGTCCCGATTCAATACATCGTCTTCCAGCCGACTCTTCTCCATGGGTCTATTGCTGCCTCGGGCACCTTATGGCCGTTCTGCTGTGAGTCAAAGATTTTCGAATCGGACGAAAAACTGATAGTGAATTGTAACGTTCACAGCCACCTAATGACGATGAATCACTCAAATTGAGTCCCGATTCAATACATCGTCCTCCAGCCGACTTGTCTCCATGGGTCTATTGCTGTCTCGGGCACCTTATGGCCGTTCTGCAGTGAGTCAAAGATTTTCGAATCGGACGAAAGACTGATAGTGATTTGGAACGTTCAGGGCCTCCTAATGACGATGGAACACTCAAATTGCGTCTCGATTCAATACATCGTCCTCCAGCAGACTTGTCTCCATGGGTCTATTGCTGCCTCGGGCACCTTATGGCCGTTCTGCTGTGAGTCAAAGATTTTCGAATCTGACGAAAAACTGATAGTGAATTGTAACGTTCAGGGCCACCTAATGACGATGGATCACTCAAATTGCGTCCCAATTCAATACATCGTCCTCCAGCAGACTTGTCTCCATGGGTCTATTGCTGCCTCGGGCACCTTATGGCCGTTCTGCTGTGAGTCAAAGATTTTCGAATCGGACGAGAAACTGATAGTGAATTGTAACATTCAGGGCCACCTAATGACGATGGACCACACAAATTGCGTCCCGATTCAATACATCGTCCTCCAGCCGACTTGACTCCATGGGTCTATTGCTGCCTCGGGCTCCTTATGGCCGTTCTGCTGTGAGTCTAGATTATCGAATGGGACGAAAAACTGATAGTGAATTGTAACGTTCAGGGCCACCAAATGACGATGGATCACTCAAATTGCGTCCCGGTTCTATACATCGTCCTCCAGCCAACTTGTCTCCATGGGTCTATTGCTGCCTCGGGCACCTTATGGCCGTTCTGCTGTGAGTCAAAGCTTTTCGAATCGGACGAAAAACTGATAGTGAATTGTAACGTTCAGGGCCTCCTAATGACGATGGAACACTCAAATTGCGTCCCGATTCAATACATCGTCCTCCAGCAGACTTGTCTCCATGGGTCTATTGCTGCCTCGGGCACCTTATGGCCGTACTGCTGTGAGTCAAAGATTTTCGAATCGGACGAAAAACTGATAGTGAATTGTAACGTTCATGGCCACCTAATGACGATGGATCACTCAAATTGCGTCTTGATTCAATACATCGTCCTCCAGCAGACTTGTCTCCATGGGTCTATTGCTGCCTCGGGCACCTTATTGCCGTTCTGCTGTGAATCAAAGATTTTCGAATCTGACGAAAAACTGATAGTGAATTGTAACGTTCAGGGCCACCTAATGACGATGGAACACTCAAATTGCGTCTGGATTCAATATATCGTTCTCCAGCCGACTTGTCTCCATGGGTCTATTGCTGCCTCGGGTACCTTATGGCCGTTCTGCTGTGAGTCAAAGATTTTCGAATCTGACGAAAAACTGATAGTGAATTGTAACGTTCAGGGCCTCCTAATGACGATGGAACACTCAAATTGCGTCCCGATTCAATACATCGTCCTCCAGCAGACTTGTCTCCATGGGTCTATTGCTGCCTCGGGCACCTTATGGCCGTTCTGCTGTGAGTCAAGGATTTTCGAATCGGACGAAAAACTGATAGTGAATTGTAACGTTCATGGCCACCTAATGACGATGGATCACTCAAATTGCGTCTTGATTCAATACATCGTCCTCCAGCAGACTTGTCTCCATGGGTCTATTGCTGCCTCGGGCACCTTATGGCCGTTCTGCGGTTAGTCAAAGATTTTCGATTCTGACGAAAAACTGATAGTGAATTGTAACATTCAGGGCCACCTAATGACGATGGAACACTCAAATTGCGTCCCGATTCAATACATCGTCCTCCAGCCGACTTGTCTCCATGGGTCTATTGCTGCCTCGGGCACCTTATGGCCGTTATGCTGTGAGGTTAGATTATCGAATGGGACGAAAAACTGATAGTGAATTGTAACGTTCAGGGCCTCCTAATGACGATGGAACACTCAAATTGCGTCCCGATTCAATACATCGTCCTCCAGCAGACTTGTCTCCATGGGTCTATTGCTGCCTCGGGCACCTTATGGCCGTTCTGCTGTGAGTCAAAGATTTTCGAATCGGACGAAAAACTGATAGTGTATTGTAACGTTCACAGCCACCTAATGACGATGAATCATTCAAATTGAGTCCCGATTCAATACATCGTCCTCCAGCCGACTTGTCTCCATGGGTCTATTGCTGCCTCGGGCACCTTATGGCCGTTCTGCAGTGAGTCAAAGATTTTCGAATCGGACGAAAGACTGATAGTGATTTGTAACGTTCAGGGCCTCCTAATGACGATGGAACACTCAAATTGCGTCTCGATTCAACACATCGTCCTCCAGCAGACTTGTCTCCATGGGTCTATTGCTGCCTCGGGCACCTTATGGCCGTTCTGCTGTGAGTCAAAGATTTTCGAATCGGACGAAAAACTGATAGTGAATTGTAACGTTCAGGACCACCTAATGACGATGGATCACTCAAATTGCGTCCCAATTCAATACATCGTCCTCCAGCAGACTTGTCTCCATGGGTCTATTGCTGCCTCGGGCACCTTATGGCCGTTCTGCTGTGAGTCAAAGATTTTCGAATCGGACGAAAAACTGATAGTGAATTGTAACATTCAGGGCCACCTAATGACGATGGACCACACAAATTGCGTCCCGATTCAATACATCGTCCTCCAGCCGACTTGACTCCATGGGTCTATTGCTGCCTCGGGCACCTTATGGCCGTTCTGCTGTGAGTTAAAGATTTTCGAATCTGACGAAAAACTGATAGTGAATTGTAACATTCAGGGCCACCTAATGACGATGGAACACTCAAATTACGTCTCGATTCAATACATCGTCCTCCAGCCGACTTGTCTCCATGGGTCTATTGCTGCCTCGGGCAGCCGTTCGGCTGTGAGTCAATGATTTTCGAATCGGACGAAAAACTGATATTGAATTGTAACGTTCAGGGCCTCCTAATGACGATGGAACACTCAAATTGCGTCCCGATTCAATACATCGTCCTCCAGCCGACTTGTCTCCATGGGTCTATTGCTGCCTCGGGCACCTTATGGCCGTTCTGCTGTGAGTCAAAGATTTTCGAATCTGACGAAAACCTGATAGTGAATTGTAACATTCATGGCCACCTAATGACGATGGAACACTCAAATTGCGTCCCGATTCAATACATCGTCCTCCAGCCGACTTGTCTCCATGGGTCTATTGCTGCCTCGGGCACCTTATTGCCGTTATGCTGTGAGTCTAGATTATCGAATGGGACGAAAAACTGATAGTGAATTGTAACTTTCAGGGCCACCTAATGACGATGTATCACTCAAATTGCGTCCCGATTCAATACATCGTCCTCCTGCAGACTTGTCTCCTTGGGTCTATTGCTGCCTCGGGCACCTTATGGCCGTTCCGCTGTGAGTCAAAGATTTTCGAATCGGACGAAAAACTGTAAGTGTATTGTAACTTTCAGGGCCACCTAATGACGATGGATCACTCAAATTGCGTCCCGATTCAATACATCGTCTTCCAGCCGACTCTTCTCCATGGGTCTATTGCTGCCTCGGGCACCTTATGGCCGTTCTGCTGTGAGTCAAAGATTTTCGAATCGGACGAAAAACTGATAGTGAATTGTAACGTTCACAGCCACCTAATGACGATGAATCACTCAAATTGAGTCCCGATTCAATACATCGTCCTCCAGCCGACTTGTCTCCATGGGTCTATTGCTGCCTCGGGCACCTTATGGCCGTTCTGCAGTGAGTCAAAGATTTTCGAATCGGACGAAAGACTGATAGTGATTTGTAACGTTCAGGGCCTCCTAATGACGATGGAACACTCAAATTGCGTCTCGATTCAATACATCGTCCTCCAGCAGACTTCTCTCCATGGGTCTATTGCTGCCTCGGGCACCTTATGGCCGTTATGCTGTGAGTCAAAGATTTTCGAATCTGACGAAAAACTGATAGTGAATTGTAACGTACAGGGCCACCTAATGACGATGGATCACTCAAATTGCGTCCCAATTCAATACATCGTCCTCCAGCAGACTTGTCTCCATGGGTCTATTGCTGCCTCGGGCACCTTATGGCCGTTCTGCTGTGCGTCAAAGATTTTCGAATCGGACGAGAAACTGATAGTGAATTGTAACATTCAGGGCCACCTAATGACGATGGACCACACAAATTGCGTCCCGATTCAATACATCGTCCTCCAGCCGACTTGACTCCATGGGTCTATTGCTGCCTCGGGCACCTTATGGCCGTTCTGCTGTGAGTCTAGATTATCGAATGGGACGAAAAACTGATAGTGAATTGTAACGTTCAGGGCCACCAAATGACGATGGATCACTCAAATTGCGTCCCGGTTCTATACATCGTCCTCCAGCCAACTTGTCTCCATGGGTCTATTGCTGCCTCGGGCACCTTATGGCCGTTCTGCTGTGAGTCAAAGCTTTTCGAATCGGACGAAAAACTGATAGTGAATTGTAACGTTCAGGGCCTCCTAAAGACGATGGAACACTCAAATTGCGTCCCGATTCAATACATCGTCCTCCAGCAGACTTGTCTCCATGGGTCTATTGCTGCCTCGGGCACCTTTTGGCCGTTCTGCTGTGAGTCAAAGATTTTCGAATCGGACGAAAAACTGATAGTGAATTGTAACGTTCATGGCCACCTAATGACGATGGATCACTCAAATTGCGTCTTGATTCAATACATCGTCCTCCAGCAGACTTGTCTCCATGGGTCTATTGCTGCCTCGGGCACCTTATGGCCGTTCTGCGGTTAGTCAAAGATTTTCGATTCTGACGAAAAACTGATAGTGAATTCTAACATTCAGGGCCACCTAATGACGATGGAACACTCAAATTGCGTCCCGATTCAATACATCGTCCTCCAGCCGACTTGTCTCCATGGGTCTATTGCTGCCTCGGGCACCTTATGGCCGTTATGCTGTGAGGTTAGATTATCGAATGGGACGAAAAACTGATAGTGAATTGTAACGTTCAGGGCCTCCTAATGACCATGGAACACTCAAATTGCGTCCCGATTCAATACATCGTCCTCCAGCAGACTTGTCTCCATGGGTCTATTGCTGCCTCGGGCACCTTATGGCCGTTCTGCTGTGAGTCAAAGATTTTCGAATCGGACGAAAAACTGATAGTGAATTGTTAGGTTCAGGGCCACCTAATGACGATGGATCACTCAAATTGCGTCCCGATTCAATACATCGTCCTCCAGCAGACTTGTCTCCATGGGTCTATTGCTGGCTCGGGCACCCAATGGCCGTTCTGCTGTGAGTCAAAGATTTTCGAATCGGACGAAAAACTGATAGTTAATTGTAACATTCAGGGCCACCTAATGACGATGGAACACTCAAATTGCGTCCCGATTCAATACATCGTCCTCCAGCCGACTTGTCTCCATGGGTCTATTGCTGCCTCGAACACCTTTTGGCCGTTATGCTGTGAGGTTAGATTATCGAATGGGACGAAAAACTGATAGTGAATTGTAACATTCAGGGCCTCCTAATGACGATGGAACACTCAAATTGCGTCCCGATTCAATACATCGTCCTCCAGCAGACTTGTCTCCATGGGTCTATTGCTGCCTCGGGCACCTTATGGCCGTTCTGCTGTGAGTCAAAGATTTTCGAATCGGACGAAAAACTGATAGTGAATTGTAACGTTCATGGCCACCTAATGACGATGGATCACTCAAATTGCGTCTTGATTCAATACATCGTCCTCCAGCAGACTTGTCTCCATGGGTCTATTGCTGCCTCGGGCACCTTATGGCCGTTCTGCTGTGAGTCAAAGATTTTCGAATCTGACGAAAAACTGATAGTGAATTGTAACGTTCAGGGCCACCTAATGACGATGGAACACTCAAATTGCGTCTGGATTCAATATATCGTCCTCCAGCCTACTTGTCTCCATGGGTCTATTGCTGCCTCGGGTACCTTATGGCCATTCTGCTGTGAGTCAAAGATTTTCGAATCAGACGAAAAACTGATAGTGAATTGTAACGTTCAGGGCCTCCTAATGACGATGGAACACTCAAATTGCGTCCCGATTCAATACATCGTCCTCCAGCAGACTTGTCTCCATGGGTCTATTGCTGCCTCGGGCACCTTATGGCCGTTCTGCTGTGAGTCAAGGATTTTCGAATCGGACAAAAAACTGATAGTGAATTGTAACGTTCATGGCCACCTAATGACGATGGATCACTCAAATTGCGTCTTGATTCAATACATGGTCCTCCAGCAGACTTGTCTCCATGGGTCTATTGCTGCCTCGGGCACCTTATGGCCGTACTGCAGTGAGTCAAAGATTTTCGAATCGGACGAAAAACTGATAGTGAATTGTAACATTCAGGGCCACCTAATGACGATGGACCACACAAATTGCGTCCCGATTCAATACATCGTCCACCAGCCGACTTGACTCCATGGGTCTATTGCTGCCTCGGGCACCTTATGGCCGTTCTGCTGTGAGTCTAGATTATCGAATGGGACGAAAAACTGATAGTGAATTGTAACGTTGAGGGCCACCAAATGACGATGGATCACTCAAATTGCGTCCCGATTCTATACATCGTCTTCCAGCCAACTTGTCGCCATGCGTCTATTGCTGCCTCGGGCACCTTATGGCCGTTCTGCTGTGAGTCAAAGATTTTCGAATCGGACGAAAAACTGATAGTGAATTGTAACGTTCAGGGCCTCCTAATGACGATGGAACACTCAAATTGCGTCCCGATTCAATACATCGTCCTCCAGCAGACTTGTCTCCATGGGTCTATTGCTGCCTCGGGCACCCAATGGCCGTTCTGCTGTGAGTCAAAGATTTTCGAATCTGACGAAAAACTGATAGTTAATTGTAACATTCAGGGCCACCTAATCACGATGGAACACTCAAATAGCGTCCCGATTCAATACATCGTCCTCCAGCCGACTTGTCTCCATGGGTCTATTGCTGCCTCGGGCACCTTATGGCCGTTATGCTGTGAGTCTAGATTATCGAATGGGACGAAAAACTGATAGTGAATTGTAACGTTCAGGGCCACCTAATGACGATGGATCACTCAAATTGTGTCCCGATTCAATACATCGTCCTCCAGCAGACTTGTCTCCATGGGTCTATTGCTGCCTCGAGCACCTTATGGCCGTTCTGCTGTGAGTCAAAGATTTCCGAATCGGACGAAAAACTGATAATGAAATGTAACTTTCAGGGCCACCTAATGACGATGGATCACTCAAATTGCGTCCCGATTCAATACATCGTCTTCCAGCCGACTTGTCTCCATGGGTCTATTGCTGCCTCAGGCACCTTATGGCCGTTCTGCTGTGAGTCAAAGATTTTCGAATCGGACGAAAAACTGATAGTGAATTGTTACGTTCCGGGCCACCTAATGACGATGGATCACTCAAATTGCGTCCCGATTCAATACATCGTCCTCCAGCCGACTTGTCTCCATGGGTCTATTGCTGCCTCGGCCACCATATGGCCGTTATGCTGTGAGGTTAGATTATCGAATGGGACGAAATACTGATAGTGAATTGTAACGTTCAGGGCCTCCTAATGACGATGGAACACTCAAATTGCATCCCGATTCAATACATCGTCCTCCAGCAGACTTGTCTCCATGGGTCTATTGCTGCCTCGGGCACCTTATGGTCGTTGTGATGTGAGTCAAAGATTTTCGAATCTGACGAAAAACTGATAGTGAATTGAAACATTCAGGGCCACCTAATGACGATGGAACACTCAAATTGCGTCTAGATTCAATACATCGTCCTCCAGCCGACTTGTCTCCATGGGTCTATTGCTGCCTCGGGCACCTTATGGCCGTACTGCAGTGAGTCAAAGATTTTCGAATCGGACGAAAAACTGATAGTGAATTGTAACATTCAGGGCCACCTAATGACGATGGACCACACAAATTGCGTCCCGATTCAATACATCGTCCTCCAGCCGACTTGACTCCATGGGTCTATTGCTGCCTCGGGCACCTTATGGCCGTTCTGCTGTGAGTCTAGATTATCGAATGGGACGAAAAACTGATAGTGAATTGTAACGTTGAGGGCCACCAAATGACGATGAATCACTCAAATTGCGTCCCGATTCTATACATCGTCCTCCAGCCAACTTGTCGCCATGCGTCTATTGCTGCCTCGGGCACCTTATGGCCGTTCTGCTGTGAGTCAAAGATTTTCGAATCGGACGAAAAACTGATAGTGAATTGTAACATTCAGGGCCACCTAATCACGATGGAACACTCAAATAGCGTCCCGATTCAATACATCGTCCTCCAGCCGACTTGTCTCCATGGGTCTATTGCTGCCTCGGGCACCTTATGGCCGTTCTGCTGTGAGTCAAAGATTTTCGAATCGGACGAAAAAGTGATAGTGAATTGTAACGTTCAGGGCCTCCTAATGAGGATGGAACACTCAAATTGCGTCTTGATTCAATACATCGTCTTCCAGCAGACTTGTCTCCATGGGTCTATTGCTGCCTCGGGCACCTTATGGCCGTTCTGCTGTGAGTCAAAGATTTTCGAATCGGACGAAAAACTGATAGTGAATTGTAACGTTCATGGCCACCTAATGACGATGGATCACTCAAATTGCGTCTTGATTCAATGCATCGTATTCCAGCAGACTTGTCTCCATGGGTCTATTGCTGCCTCGGGCACCTTATGGCCGTTGTGCTGTGAGTCAAAGATTTTCGAATCTGACGAAAAACTGATAGTTCATTTTAACATTCAGGGCCACCTCATGACGATGGAACACTCAAATTGCGTCCCGATTCAATACATCGTCTTCCAGCCGACTTGTCTCCATGGGTCTATTGCTGCCTCGGGCACCTTATGGCCGTTCTGCTGTGAGTCAAAGATTTTCGAATCGGACGAAAAACTGATAGTGAATTGTAACGTTCAGGGCCTCCTAATGACGATAGAACACTCAAATTGCGTCCCGATTCAATACATCGTCCTCCAGCAGATTTGTCTCCATGGGTCTATTGCTGCCTCGGGCACCTTATGGCCGTTCTGCTGTGAGTCAAAGATTTTCGAATCGGACGAAAAACTGATAGTGAATTGTAACGTTCAGGGCCTCCTAATGACGATGGATCACTAAAATTGCGTCCCGATTCAATACATCGTCCTCCAGCAGACTTGTCTCCATGGGTCTATTCCTGCATCGGGCACCTTATGGCCGTTCTGCTGTGAGTCAAAGATTTTCGAATCTGACGAAAAACTGATAGTGAATTGTAACATTCATGGCCACGTAATGACGATGGATCACTCAAATTGCGTCCCGATTCAATACATCGTCCTCCAGCCGACTTGTCTCCATGGGTCTATTGCTGCCTCGGGCACCTTATGGCCGTTCTGCTGTGAGTCAAAGATTTTCGAATCGGACGAAAAACTGATAGTGAATTGTAACGTTCAGGACCACCTAATGACGATGGATCACTCAAATTGCGTCCCGATTCAATACATCGTCCTCCAGCCGACTTGTCTCCATGGGTCTATTGCTGCCTCGGGCACCTTATGGCCGTTCTGCTGTGAGTCTAGATTATCGATTGGGACGAAAAACTGATAGTGAATTGTAACGTTCAGTGCCACCAAATGACGATGGATCACTAAAATTGCGTCCCGATTCAATACATCGTCCTCCAGCAGACTTGTCTCCATGGGTCTATTCCTGCATCGGGCACCTTATGGCCGTTCTGCTGTGAGTCAAAGATTTTCGAATCTGACGAAAAACTGATAGTGAATTGTAACATTCATGGCCACGTAATGACGATGGATCACTCAAATTGCGTCCCGATTCAATACATCGTCCTCCAGCCGACTTGTCTCCATGGGTCTATTGCTGCCTCGGGCACCTTATGGCCGTTCTGCTGTGAGTCAAAGATTTTCGAATCGGACGAAAAACTGATAATGAATTGTTACGTTCAGGGCCACCTAATGACGATGGATCACTCAAATTGCGTCTTGATTCAATGCATCGTATTCCAGCAGACTTGTCTCCATGGGTCTATTGCTGCCTCGGGCACCTTATGGCCGTTCTGCTGTGAGTCAAAGATTTTCGAATCGGACGAAAAACTGATAGTGAAGTGTTAGGTTCAGGGCCACCTAATGACGATGGATCACTCAAATTGCGTCCCGATTCAATACATCGTCTTCCAGCCGACTTGTCTCCATGGGTCTATTGCTGCCTCGGGCACCTTATGGCCGTTCTGCTGTGAGTCAAAGATTTTCGAATCGGACGAAAAACTGATAGTGAATTGTAACGTTCAGGGCCTCCTAATGACGATAGAACACTCAAATTGCGTCCCGATTCAATACATCGTCCTCCAGCAGATTTGTCTCCATGGGTCTATTGCTGCCTCGGGCACCTTATGGCCGTTCTGCTGTGAGTCAAAGATTTTCGAATCGGACGAAAAACTGATAGTGAATTGTAACGTTCAGGGCCTCCTAATGACGATGGATCACTAAAATTGCGTCCCGATTCAATACATCGTCCTCCAGCAGACTTGTCTCCATGGGTCTATTCCTGCATCGGGCACCTTATGGCCGTTCTGCTGTGAGTCAAAGATTTTCGAATCTGACGAAAAACTGATAGTGAATTGTAACATTCATGGCCACGTAATGACGATGGATCACTCAAATTGCGTCCCGATTCAATACATCGTCCTCCAGCCGACTTGTCTCCATGGGTCTATTGCTGCCTCGGGCACCTTATGGCCGTTCTGCTGTGAGTCAAAGATTTTCGAATCGGACGAAAAACTGATAGTGAATTGTAACGTTCAGGACCACCTAATGACGATGGATCACTCAAATTGCGTCCCGATTCAATACATCGTCCTCCAGCAGACTTGTCTCCATGGGTCTATTGCTGCCTCGGGCACCTTATGGCCGTTCAGATGTGAGTCAAAGATTTTCGTATCTGACGAAAAACTGATAGTGAATTGTAACATTCAGGGCCACCTAATGACGATGAACACTCAAATTGCGTCTCGATTCAATACATCGTCCTCCAGCCGACTTGTCTCCATGGGTCTATTGCTGCCTCGGGCACCTTATGGCCGTTCTGCTGTGAGTCAAAGATTTTCGAATCGGACGAAAAACTGATAATGAATTGTTACGTTCAGGGCCACCTAATGACGATGGAACACTCAAATTGCGTCCCGATTCAATACATCGTCCTCCAGCCGACTTGTCTCCATGGGTCTATTGCTGCCTCGGGCACCTTATGGCCGTTCTGCTGTGAGTCTAGATTATCGATTGGGACGAAAAACTGATAGTGAATTGTAACGTTCAGGGCCACCAAATGACGATGGATCACTCAAATTGCGTCCCGATTCTATACATCGTCCTCCAGCAGGCTTGTCTCCATGGGTCTATTGCTGCCTCGGGCACCTTATGGCCGTTCTGCTGTGAGTCAAAGATTTTCGAATCGGACGAAAAAGTGATAGTGAATTGTAACGTTCAGGGCCTCCTAATGAGGATGGAACACTCAAATTGCGTCTTGATTCAATACATCGTCTTCCAGCAGACTTGTCTCCATGGGTCTATTGCTGCCTCGGGCACCTTATGGCCGTTCTGCTGTGAGTCAAAGATTTTCGAATCGGACGAAAAACTGATAGTGAATTGTAACGTTCATGGCCACCTAATGACGATGGATCACTCAAATTGCGTCTTGATTCAATGCATCGTATTCCAGCAAACTTGTCTCCATGGGTCTATTGCTGCCTCGGGCACCTTATGGCCGTTCTGCTGTGAGTCAAAGATTTTCGAATCGGACGAAAAACTGATAGTGAAGTGTTAGGTTCAGGGCCACCTAATGACGATGGATCACTCAAATTGCGTCCCGATTCAATACATCGTCCTCCAGCAGACTTGTCTCCATGGGTACATTGCTGCCTCGGGCACCCAATGGCCGTTCTGCTGTGAGTCAAAGATTTTCGAATCTGACGAAAAACTGATAGTTCATTGTAACATTCAGGGCCACCTCATGACGATGGAACACTCAAATTGCGTCCCGATTCAATACATCGTCCTCCAGCCGACTTGTCTCCATGGGTCTATTGCTGCCTCGGGCACCTTATGGCCGTTATGCTGTGAGGTTAGATTATCGAATTGGACGAAAAACTGATAGTGAATTGTATCGTTCAGGGCCACCTAATGACGATGGATCACTCAAATTGTGTCCCGATTCAATACATCGTCCTCCAGCAGACTTGTCTCCATGGGTCTATTGCTGCCTCGAGCACCTTATGGCCGTTCTGCTGTGAGTCAAAGATTTCCGAATCGGACGAAAAACTGATAATGAATTGTGACTTTCTGGGTCACCTAATGACGATGGATCACTCAAATTGCGCCCCGATCCAATACATCGTCTTCCAGCCGACTTGTCTCCATGGGTCTATTGCTGCCTCGGGCACCTTATGGCCGTTCTGCTGTGAGTCAAAGATTTTCGAATCGGACGAAAAACTGATAGTGAATTGTAACGTTCAGGGCCTCCTAATGACAATGGAACACTCAAATTGCGTCCCGATTCAATACATCGTCCTCCAGCAGACTTGTCTCCATGGGTCTAATGCTGCCTCGGGCACCTTATGGCCGTTCTGCTGTGAGTCAAAGATTTTCGAATCGGACGAAAAAGTGATAGTGAATTGTAACTTTCAGGGCCTCCTAATGACGATGGACACTCAAATTGCGTCCCGATTCAATACATCGTCCTCCAGCAGACTTGTCTCCATGGGTCTATTGCTGCCTCGGGCACCTTATGGCCGTTCTGCTGTGAGTCAAAGATTTTCGAATCGGACGAAAAACTGATAGTGAATTGTAACGTTCATGGCCACGTAATGACAATGGATCACTCAAATTGCGTCTTGATTCAATACATCGTCCTCCAGCAGACTTGTCTCCATGGGTCTATTGCTGCCTCGGGCACCTTATGGCCGTTCTGCTGTGAGTCAAAGATTTTCGAATCGAACGAAAAACTGATAGTGAATTGTAACATTCAGGGCCACCTAATGACGATGGAACACTCAAATTGCGTCTCGATTCAATACATCGTCCTCCAGCCGACTTGTCTCCATGGGTCTATTGCTGCCTCGGGCACCTTATGGCCGTTCTGCTGTGAGTCAAAGATTTTCGAATCGGACGAAAAACTGATAGTGAATTGTAACGTTCAGGGCCTCCTAATGACGATGGAACACTCAAATTGCGTCCCGATTCAATACATCGTCTTCCAGCAGACTTGTCTACATGGGTCTATTGCTGCCTCGGGCACCTTATGGCCGTTCTGCTGTGAGTCAAAGATTTTCGAATCGGACGAAAAACTGATAGTGAATTGTTACGTTCAGGGCCACCTAATGACGATGGATCACTCAAATTGCGTCCCGATTCAATACATCGTCCTCCAGCAGACTTGTCTCCATGGGTCTATTGCTGCCTCGGGCACCCAATGGCCGTTCTGCTGTGAGTCAAAGATTTTCGAATCTGACGAAAAACTGATAGTTAATTGTAACATTCAGGGCCACCTAATGACGATGGAACACTCAAATTACGTCACGATTCAATACATCGTCCTCCAGCCGACTTGTCTCCATGGTTCTATTGCTGCCTCGGGCACCTTATGGCCGTTATGCTGTGAGTCTAGATTATCGAATGGGACGAAAAACTGATAGTGAATTGTAACGTTCAGGGCCACCTAATGACGATGGATCACTCAAATTGTGTCCCGATTCAATACATCGTCCTCCAGCAGACTTGTCTCCATTGGTCTATTGCTGCCTCGAGCACCTTATGGCCGTTCTGCTGTCAGTCAAAGATTTCCGAATCGGACGAAAAACTGATAATGTGATTGTAACTTTCAGGGCCACCTAATGACGATGGATCACTCAAATTGCGTCCCGATTCAATACATCGTCTTCCAGCCGACTTGTCTCCATGGGTCTATTGCTCCCTCGGGCACCTTATGGCCGTTCTGCTGTGAGTCAAAGATTTTCGAATCGGACGAAAAACTGATAGTGAATTGTAACGTTCAGGGCCTCCTAATGACGATGGATCACTCAAATTGCGTCCCGATTCAATACATCGTCCTCCAGCAGACTTGTCTCCATGGGTCTATTCCTGCATCGGGCACCTTATGGCCGTTCTGCTGTGAGTCAAAGATTTTCGAATCTGACGAAAAACTGATAGTGAATTGTAACATTCAGGGCCACGTAATGACGATGGATCACTCAAATTGCGCCCCGATTCAATACATCGTCCTCCAGCCGACTTGTCTCCATGGGTCTATTGCTGCCTCGGGCACCTTATGGCCGTTCTGCTGTGAGCCAAAGATTTTCGAATCGGACGAAAAACTGATAGTGAATTGTAACGTTCAGGGCCACCTAATGACGATGGATCACTCAAATTGCGTCCCGATTCAATACATCGTCCTCCAGCAGACTTGTTTCCATGGGTCTATTGCTGCCTCGGGCACCTTATGGCCGTTCTGATGTGAGTCAAAGATTTTCGAATCTGACGAAAAACTGATAGTGAATTGTAACTTTCAGGGCCACCTAATGACGATGGAACACTCAAATTGCGTCTAGATTCAATACATCGTCCTCCAGCCGACTTGTCTCCATGGGTCTATTGCTGCCTCGGGCACCTTATGGCCGTTATGCTGTGAGTCAAAGATTTTAGAATCGGACGAAAAACTGATAGTGAATTGTAACGTTCAGGGCCTCCTAATGACGATGGAACACTCAAATTGCGTCCCGATTCATTACATCGTCCTCCAGCAGACTTGTCTCCATGTGTCTAGTGCTGCCTCGGGCACCTTATGGCCGTTCTGCTGTGAGACAAAGATTTTCGAATCGGACGAAAAACTGATAGTGAATTGTTACGTTCAGGGCCACCTAATGACGATGGATCACTCAAATTGCGTCCCGATTCAATACATCCTCCTCCAGCAGTTTTGTCTCCATGGGTCTATTTCTGCCTCGGGCACCCAATGGCCGTTCTGCTGTGAGTCAAAGATTTTCGAATCTGACGAAAAACTGATAATGAATTGTAACTTTCAGGGCCACCTAATGACGATGGATCTCTCAAATTGCGTCCCGATTCAATACATCGTCTTCCAGCCGACTTGTCTCCACGGGTCTATTGCTGCCTCGGGCACCTTATGGCCGTTCTGCTGTGAGTCAAAGATTTTCGAATCGGACGAAAAACTGATAGTGAATTGTAACGTTCAGGGCCACCTAATGACGATGGAACACTCAAATTGCGTCCCGATTCAATACATCGTCTTCCAGCAGACTTGTCTCCATAGGTCTGTTGCTGCCTCGGGCACCTTATGGCCGTTATGCTGTGAGTCAAAGATTTTCGAATCGGACGAAAAACTGATAGTGAATTGTAACGTTCAGGGCCACCTAATGGCGAGGGATCACTCAAATTGCGTCCCGATTCAATACATCGTCCTCCAGCAGACTTGTCTCCATGGGTCTATTGCTGCCTCGGACACCTTATGGCCGTTCTCCTGTGAGTCAAAGATTTTCGAATCTGACGAAAAACTGATAGTGAATTGTAACATTCAGGGCCACGTAATGACGATGGATCACTCAATTTGTGTCCCGATTCAATACATCGTCCTCCAGCCGACTTGTCTCCATGGGTCTATTGCCGCCTCGTGCACCTTATGGCCGTTTTGCTGTGAGTCAAAGATTTTCGAATCGGACGGAAAACTGATAGTGAATTGTAAGGTTCAGGGCCTCCTAATGACGATTGAACATTCAAATTGCGTCCCGATTCAATACATCGTCCTCCAGCAGACTTGTCTCCATGGGTCTATTGCTGCCTCGGGCACCTTATGGCCGTTCTGCTGTGAGTCAAAGATTTTCGAATCGGACGAAAAACTGATAGTGAATTGTAACGTTCAGGGCCACCTAATGCCGATGGATCACTCAAATTGCGTCCCGATTCAATACATCCTCCTCCAGCAGACTTGTCTCCATGGGTCTATTGCTGCCTCGGGCACCTTATGGCCGTTCTGCTGTGAGTCAAAGATTTTCGAATCGGACGAAAAACGGATAGTGAATTGTAACTTTCAGGGCCACCTAATGTCGATGGATCACTCAAATTACGTCCCGATTCAATACATCGTCCTCCAGCAGACTTGTCTCCATGGGTCTATTGCTGCCTCGGGCACCTTATGGCCGTTCTGCTGTGAGTCAAAGATTTTCGAATCTGACGAAAAACTGATAGTGAATTGTAACGTTCAGGGCCACCTAATGACGATGGATCACTCAAATTGCGTCCCGATTCAATACATCCTCCTCCAGCAGACTTGTCTCCATGGGTCTATTGCTGCCTCGGGCACCTTATGGCCGTTCTGCTGTGAGTCAAAGATTTTCGAATCGGACGAAAAACTGATAGTGAATTGTAACGTTCAGGGCCTCCTAATGACGATGGATCACTAAAATTGCGTCCCGATTCAATACATCGTCCTCCAGCAGACTTGTCTCCATGGGTCTATTCCTGCATCGGGCACCTTATGGCCGATCTGCTGTGAGTCAAAGATTTTCGAATCTGACGAAAAACTGATAGTGAATTGTAACATTCATGGCCACGTAATGACGATGGATCACTCAAATTGCGTCCCGATTCAATACATAGTCCTCCAGCCGACTTGTCTCCATGGGTCTATTGCTGCCTCGGGCACCTTATGGCCGTTATGCTGTGAGTCTAGATTATCGAATGGGACGAAAAACTGATAGTGAATTGTAACGTTCAGGGCCACCTAATGACGATGGATCACTCAAATTGTGTCCCGATTCAATACATCGTCCTCCAGCAGACTTGTCTCCATGGGTCTATTGCTGCATCGAGCACCTTATGGCCGTTCTGCTGTGAGTCAAAGATTTCCGAATCGGACGAAAAACTGATAATGAATTGTAACTTTCAGGGCCACCTAATGACGATGGATCACTTAAATTGCGTCCCGATTCAATACATCGTCTTCCAGCCGACTTGTCTCCATGGGTCTATTGCTGCCTCGGGCACCTTATGGCCGTTCTGCTGTGAGTCAAAGATTTTCGAATCGGACGAAAAACTGATAGTGAATTGTAACGTTCAGGGCCTCCTATTGACGATGGAACACCCGAATTTCGTCCCGATTCAATACATCGTCCTCCAGCAGAATTGTCTCCATGGGTCTATTGCTGCCTCGGGCACCTTATGGCCGTTCTGCTGTGAGTCAAAGATTTTCGAATCGCACGATAAACTGATAGTGAATTGTAACGTTCAGGGCCTCCTAATTACGATGGATCACTCAAATTGCGTCCCGATTCAATACATCGTCCTCCAGCAGACTTGTCTCCATGGGTCTATTCCAGCATCGGGCACCTTATGGCCGTTCTGCTGTGAGTCAAAGATTTTCGAATCTGACGAAAAACT
The DNA here is from genome assembly GCF_023864275.1 of Schistocerca cancellata. Classification (NCBI taxonomy): domain Eukaryota; kingdom Metazoa; phylum Arthropoda; class Insecta; order Orthoptera; family Acrididae; genus Schistocerca; species Schistocerca cancellata. Next base: position 522,404,640 of record NC_064634.1, on the reverse strand, counting down.
GATAGTGAATTGTAACATTCAGGGCCACGTAATGACGATGGATCACTCAAATTGCGTCCCGATGCAATACATCGTCCTCCAGCCGACTTGTCTCCATGGGTCTATTGCTGCCTCGGGCACCTTATGGCCGTTCTGCTGTGAGCCATAGATTGTCGAATCGGACGAAAAACTGATAGTGAATTGTAACGTTCAGGGCCACCTAATGACGATGGATCACTCAAATTGCGTCCCGATTCAATACGTCGTCCTCCAGCAGACTTGTCTCCATGGGTCTATTGCTGCCTCGGGCACCTTATGGCCGTTCTGATGTGAGTCAAAGATTTTCGAATCTGACGAAAAACTGATAGTGAATTGTAACATTCAGGGCCACCTAATGACGATGGAACACTCAAATTGCGTCTAGATTCAATACATCGTCCTCCAGCCGACTTGTCTCCATGGGTCTATTGCTGCCTCGGGCACCTTATGGCCGTTATGCTGTGAGTCAAAGATTTTCGAATCGGACGAAAAACTGATAGTGAATTGTAACGTTCAGGGCCTCCTAATGACGAGGGAACACTCAAATTGCGTCCCGATTCAATACATCGTCCTCCAGCAGACTTGTCTCCATGTGTCTAGTGCTGCCTCGGGCACCTTATGGCCGTTCTGCTGTGAGACAAAGATTTTCGAATCGGACGAAAAACTGATAGTGAATTGTTACGTTCAGGGCCACCTAATGACGATGGATCACTCAAATTGCGTCCCGATTCAATACATCGTCCTCCAGCAGTCTTGTCTCCATGGGTCTATTTCTGCCTCGGGCACCCAATGGCCGTTCTGCTGTGAGTCAAAGATTTTCGAATCTGACGAAAAACTGATAATGAATTGTAACTTTCAGGGCCACCTAATGACGATGGATCTCTCAAATTGCGTCCCGATTCAATACATCGTCTTCCAGCCGACTTGTCTCCACGGGTCTATTGCTGCCTCGGGCACCTTATGGCCGTTCTGCTGTGAGTCAAAGATTTTCGAATCGGACGAAAAACTGATAGTGAATTGTAACGTTCAGGGCCACCTAATGACGAGGGATCACTCAAATTGCGTCCCGATTCAATACATCGTCCTCCAGCAGACTTGTCTCCATGGGTCTATTGCTGCATCGGACACCTTATGGCCGTTCTCCTGTGAGTCAAAGATTTTCGAATCTGACGAAAAACTGATAGTGAATTGTAACATTCAGGGCCACGTAATGACGATGGATCACTCAATTTGCGTCCCGATTCAATACATCGTCCTCCAGCCGACTTGTCTCCATGGGTCTATTGCCGCCTCGGGCACCTTATGGCCGTTTTGCTGTGAGTCAAAGATTTTCGAATCGGACGAAAAACTGATAGTGAATTGTAAGGTTCAGGGCCTCCTAGTGACGATGGAACATTCAAATTGCGTCCCGATTTAATACATCGTCCTCCAGCAGACTTGTCTCCATGGGTCTATTGCTGCCTCGGGCACCTTATGGCCGTTCTGCTGTGAGTCAAAGATTTTCGAATCGGACGAAAAACTGATAGTGAATTGTAACGTTCAGGGCCACCTAATGACGATGGATCACTCAAATTGCGTCCCGATTCAATACATCCTCCTCCAGCAGACTTGTCTATGTGGGTGTATTGCTGCCCCGGGCACCTTATGGCCGTTCTGCTGTGAGTCAAAGATTTTCGAATCGGACGAAAAACTGATAGTGAATTGTAACGTTCAGGGCCTCATAATGTCGATGGATCACTCAAATTACGTCCCGATTCAATACATCGTCCTCCAGCAAACTTGTCTCCATGGGTCTATTGCTGCCTCGGGCACCTTATGGCCGTTCTGCTGTGAGTCAAAGATTTTCGAATCTGACGAAAAACTGATAGTGAATTGTAACGTTCTGGGCCACCTAATGACGATGGATCACTCAAATTGCGTCCCGATTCAATACATACTCCTCCAGCAGACTTGTCTCCATGGGTCTATTGCTGCCTCGGGCACCTTATGGCCGTTCTGCTGTGAGTCAAAGATTTTCGAATCGGACGAAAAACTGATAGTGAATTGTAACGTTCAGGGCCTCCTAATGACGATGGATCACTAAAATTGCGTCCCGATTCAATACATCGTCCTCCAGCAGACTTGTCTCCATGGGTCAATTCCTGCTTCGGGCACCTTATGGCCGTTCTGCTGTGAGTCAAAGATTTTCGAATCTGACGAAAAACTGATAGTGAATTGTAACATTCATGGCCACGTAATGACGATGGATCACTCAAATTGCGTCCCGATTCAATACATCGTCCTCCAGCCGACTTGTCTCCATGGGTCTATTGCTGCCTCGGGCACCTTATGGCCGTTCTGCTGTGAGTCAAAGATTTTCGAATCGGACGAAAAACTGATAGTGAATTGTAACGTTCAGGACCACCTAATGACGATGGATCACTCAAATTGCGTCCCGATTCAATACATCGTCCTCCAGCAGACTTGTCTCCATGGGTCTATTGCTGCCTCGGGCACCTTATGGCCGTTCAGATGTGAGTCAAAGATTTTCGAATCTGACGAAAAACTGATAGTGAATTGTAACATTCAGGGCCACCTAATGACGATGAACACTCAAATTGCGTCTCGATTCAATACATCGTCCTCCAGCCGACTTGTCTCCATGGGTCTATTGCTGCCTCGGGCACCTTATGGCCGTTCTGCTGTGAATCAAAGATTTTCGAATCGGACGAAAAACTGATAATGAATTGTTACGTTCAGGGCCACCTAATCACGATGGAACACTCAAATTGCGTCCCGATTCAATACATCGTCCTCCAGCCGACTTGTCTCCATGGGTCTATTGATGCCTCGGGCACCTTATGGCCATTCGGCTGTGAGTCTAGATTATCGAATGGGACGAAAAACTGATAGTGAATTGTAACGTTCAGGGCCACCAAATGACGATGGATCACTCAAATTGCGTCCCGATTCTATACATCGTCCTCCAGCAGGCTTGTCTCCATGGGTCTATTGCTGCCTCGGGCACCTTATGGCCGTTCTGCTGTGAGTCAAAGATTCTCGAATCGGACGAAAAAGTGATAATGAATTGTAACGTTCAGGGCCTCCTAATGACGATGGAACACTCAAATTGCGTCTTGATTCAATACATCGTCTTCCAGCAGACTTGTCTCCATGGGTCTATTGCTGCCTCGGGCACCTTATGGCCGTTCTGCTGTGAGTCAAAGATTTTCGAATCGGACGAAAAACTGATAGTGAATTGTAACGTTCATGGCCACCTAATGACGATGGATCACTCAAATTGCGTCTTGATTCAATGCATCGTATTCCAGCAGATTTGTCTCCATGGGTCTATTGCTGCCTCGGGCACCTTATGGCCGTTCTGCTGTTAGTCAAAGATTTTCGAATCTGACGAAAAACTGATAGTGAATTGTAACATTCAGGGCCACCTAATGACGATGGAACACTCAAATTGCGTCTGGATTCAATATATCGTCCTCCAGCCGACTTGTCTCCATGGGTCTATTGCTGCCTCGGGCACCTTATGGCCGTTCTGCTGTGAGTCGAAGATTTTCGAATCGGACGAAAAACTGATAGTGAATTGTTACGTTCAGGGCCACCTAATGACGATGGATCACTCAAATTGCGTCCCGATTCAATACATCGTCCTCCAGCAGACTTGTCTCCATGGGTATATTGCTGCCTCGGGCACCCAATGGCCGTTCTGCTGTGAGTCAAAGATTTTCGAATCTGACGAAAAACTGATAGTTCATTGTAACATTCAGGGCCACCTCATGACGATGGAACACTCAAATTGCGTCCCGATTCAATACATCGTCCTCCAGCCGACTTGTCTCCATGGGTCTATTGCTGCCTCGGGCACCTTATGGCCGTTATGCTGTGAGGTTAGATTATCGAATTGGACGAAAAACTGATAATGAATTGTGACTTTCAGGGTCACCTAATGACGATGGATCACTCAAATTCCGTCCCGATTCAATACATCGTCTTCCAGCCGACTTGTCTCCATGGGTATATTGCTGCCTCGGGCACCCAATGGCCGTTCTGCTGTGAGTCAAAGATTTTCGAATCGGACGAAAAACTGATAGTGAATTGAAACGTTCAGGGCCTCCTAATGACGATGGAACACTCAAATTGCGTCCCGATTCAATACATCGTCCTCCAGCAGACTTGTCTCCATGGGTCTATTGCTGCCTCGGGCACCTTATGGCCGTTCTGCTGTGAGTCAAAGATTTTCGAATCGGACGAAAAAGTGATAGTGAATTGTAACGTTCAGGGCCTCCTAATGACGATGGAACACTCAAATTGCGTCCCGATTCAATACATCGTCCTCCAGCAGACTTGTCTCCATGGGTCTATTGCTGCCTCGGGCACCTTATGGCCGTTCTGCTGTGAGTCAAAGATTTTCGAATCGGACGAAAAACTGATAGTGAATTGTAACGTTCATGGCCACGTAATGACAATGGATCACTCAAATTGCGTCTTGATTCAATACATCGTCCTCCAGCAGACTTGTCTCCATGGGTCTATTGCTGCCTCGGGCACCTTATGGCCGTTCTGCTGTGAGTCAAAGATTTTCAAATCGAACGAAAAACTGATAGTGAATTGTAACATTCAGGGCCACCTAATGACGATGGAACACTCAAATTGCGTCTCGATTCAATACATCGTCCTCCAGCCGACTTGTCTCCATGGGTCTATTGCTGCCTCGGGCACCTTATGGCCGTTCTGCTGTGAGTCAAAGATTTTCGAATCGGACGAAAAACTGATAGTGAATTGTAACGTTCAGGGCCTCCTAATGACGATGGATCACTCAAATTGCGTCCCGATTCAATACATCGTCCTCCAGCAGACTTGTCTCCATGGGTCTATTGCTGCCTCGGGCACCTTATGGCCGTTCTGCTGTGAGTCAAAGATTTTCGAATCGGACGAAAAACTGATAGTGAATTGTTACGTTCAGGGCCACCTAATGACGATGGATCACTCAAATTGCGTCCCGATTCAATACATCGTCTTCCAGCAGACTTGTCTCCATTGGTCTATTGCTGCCTCGGGCACCCAATGGCCGTTCTGCTGTGAGTCAAAGATTTTCGAATCTGACGAAAAACTGATAGTTAATTGTAACATTCAGGGCCACCTAATGACGATGGAACACTCAAATAACGTCCCGATTCAATACATCGTCCTCCAGCCGACTTGTCTCCATGGGTCTATTGCTGCCTCGAGCACCTTATGGCCGTTATGCTGTGAGTCTAGATTATCGAATGGGACGAAAAACTGATAGTGAATTGTAACGTTCAGGGCCACCTAATGACGATGGATCACTCAAATTTTGTCCCGATTCAATACATCGTCCTCCAGCAGACTTGTCTCCATGGGTCTATTGCTGCCTCGAGCACCTTATGGCCGTTCTGCTGTGAGTCAAAGATTTCCGAATCGGACGAAAAACTGATAATGAATTGTAACTTTCAGGGCCACCTAATGACGATGGATCACTCAAATTGCGTCCCGATTCAATACATCGTCTTCCAGCCGACTTGTCTCCATGGGTCTATTGCTGCCTCGGGCACCTTATGGCCGTTCTGCTGTGAGTCAAAGATTTTCGAATCGGACGAAAAACTGATAGTGAATTGTAACGTTCAGGGCCTCCTAATGACGATGGAATACTCAAATTGCGTCCCGATTCAATACATCGTCCTCCAGCAGACTTGTCTCCATGGGTCTATTGCTGCCTCGGGCACCTTATGGCCGTTCTGCTGTGAGTCAAAGATTTTCGAATCGGACGAAAAACTGATAGTGAATTGTAACGTTCAGGGCCTCCTAATGACGATGGATCACTCAAATTGCGTCCCGATTCAATACATGGTCCTCCAGCAGACTTGTCTCCATGGGTCTATTCCTGCATCGGGCACCTTATGGCCGTTCTGCTGTGAGTCAAAGATTTTCGAATCGGACGAAAAACTGATAGTGAATTGTAACGTTCATGGCCACGTAATGACAATGGATCACTCAAATTGCGTCTTGATTCAATACATCGTCCTCCAGCAGACTTGTCTCCATGGGTCTATTGCTGCCTCGGGCACCTTATGGCCGTTCTGCTGTGAGTCAAAGATTTTCGAATCGAACGAAAAACTGATAGTGAATTGTAACATTCAGGGCCACCAAATGACGATGGAACACTCAAATTGCGTCTCGATTCAATACATCGTCCTCCAGCCGACTTGTCTCCATGGGTGTATTGCTGCCTCGGGCACCTTATGGCCGTTCTGCTGTGAGTCAAAGATTTTCGAATCGGACGAAAAACTGATAGTGAATTGTAACGTTCAGGGCCTCCTAATGACGATGGAACACTCAAATTGCGTACCGATTCAATACATCGTCCTCCAGCAGACTTGTCTCCATGGGTCTATTGCTGCCTCGGGCACCTTATGGCCGTTCTGCTGTGAGTCGAAGATTTTCGAATCGGACGAAAAACTGATAATGAATTGTTACGTTCAGGGCCACCTAATGACGATGGATCACTCAAATTGCGTCCCGATTCAATACATCGTCCTCCAGCAGACTTGTCTCCATGGGTATATTGCTGCCTCGGGCACCCAATGGCCGTTCTGCTGTGAGTCAAAGATTTTCGAATCTGACGAAAAACTGATAGTTCATTGTAACATTCAGGGCCACCTCATGACGATGGAACACTCAAATTGCGTCCCGATTCAATACATCGTCCTCCAGCCGACTTGTCTCCATGGGTCTATTGCTGCCTCGGGCACCTTATGGCCGTTATGCTGTGAGGTTAGATTATCGAATGGGACGAAAAACTGATAGTGAATTGTAACGTTCAGGGCCACCTAATGACGATGGATCACTCAAATTGTGTCCCGATTCAATACATCGTCCTCCAGCAGACTTGTCTCCATGGGTCTATTGCTGCCTCGAGCACCTTATGGCCGTTCTGCTGTGAGTCAAAGATTTCCGAATCGGACGAAAAACTGATAATGAATTGTAACTTTCAGGGCCACCTAATGACGATGGATCACTCAAATTGCGTCCCGATTCAATACATCGTCTTCCAGCCGACTTGTCTCCATGGGTCTATTGCTGCCTCGGGCACCTTATGGCCGTTCTGCTGTGAGTCAAAGATTTTCGAATCGGACAAAAAACTGATAGTGAATTGTAACGTTCAGGGCCTCCTAATGACGATGGAACACTCAAATTGCGTCCCGATTCAATACATCGTCCTCCAGCAGACTTGTCTCCATGGGTCTATTGCTGCCACGGGCACCTTATGTCCGTTCTGCTGTGAGTTAAAGATTTTCGAATCGGACGAAAAACTGATAGTGAATTGTAACGTTCAGGGCCTCCTAATGACGATGGATCACTCAAATTGCGTCCCGATTCAATACATCGTCCTCCAGCAGACTTGTCTCCATGGGTCTATTCCTGCATCGGCACCTTATGGCCGTTCTGCTGTGAGTCAAAGATTATCGAATCGGACGAAAAACTGATAGTGAATTGTAACGCTCATGGCCACGTAATGACAATGGATCACTCAAATTGCGTCTTGATTCAATACATCGTCCTCCAGCAGACTTGTCTCCATAGGTCTATTGCTGCCTCGGGCACCTTATGGCCGTTCTGCTGTGAGTCAAAGATTTTCGAATCGAACGAAAAACTGATAGTGAATTGTAACATTCAGGGCCACCTAATGACGATGGAACACTCAAATTGCGTCTCGTTTCAATACATCGTCCTCCAGCCGACTTGTCTCCATGGGTCTATTGCTGCCTCGGGTATCTTATGGCCGTTCTGCTGTGAGTCAAAGATTTTCGAATCGGACGAAAAACTGATAGTGAATTGTAACGTTCAGGGCCTCCTAATGACGATGGAAGACTCAAATTGCGTCCCGATTCAATACATCGTCCTCCAGCAGACTTGTCTCCATGGGTCTATTGCTGCCTCGGGCACCTTATGGCCGTTCTGCTGTGAGTCAAAGATTTTCGAATCGGACGAAAAACTGATAGTGAATTGTTACGTTCAGGGCCACCTAATGACGATGGATCACTCAAATTGCGTCCCGATTCAATACATCGTCCTCCAGCAGACTTGTCTCCATGGGTCTATTGCTGCCTCGGGCACCTTATGGCCGTTCTGCTGTGAGTCAAAGGTTTTCGAATCGGACGAAAAACTGATAGTGAATTGTAACGTTCAGGGCCACCTAATGACGATGGATCACTCAAATTGTGTCCCGATTCAATACATCGTCCTCCAGCAGACTTGTCTCCATAGGTCTATTGCTGCCTCGAGCACCTTATGGCCGTTCTGCTGTGAGTCAAAGATTTCCGAATCGGACGAAAAACTGATAATGAATTGTAACTTTCAGGGCCTCCTAATGACGATGGATCACTCAAATTGCGTCCCGATTCAATACATCGTCTTCCAGCCGACTTGTCTCCATGGGTCTATTGCTGCCTCGGGCACCTTATGGCCGTTCTGCTGTGAGTCAAAGATTTTCGAATCGGACGAAAAACTGATAGCGAATTGTAACGTTCAGGGCCTCCTTATGACGATGGAACACTCAAATTGCGTCCCGATTCAATACATCGTCCTCCAGCAGACTTGTCTCCATGGGTCTATTGCTGCCTCGGGCACCTTATGGCCGTTCTGCTGTGAGTCAAAGATTTTCGAATCGGACGAAAAACTGATAGTGAATTGTAACGTTCAGGGCCTCCTAATGACGATGGATCACTCAAATTGCGTCCCGATTCAATACATCGTCCTCCAGCAGACTTGTCTCCATGGGTCTATTCCTGCATCGGGCACCTTATGGCCGTTCTGCTGTGAGTCAAAGATTTTCGAATCGGACGAAAAACTGATAGTGAATTGTAACGTTCAGGGCCACCTAATGACGAGGGATCACTCAAATTGCGTCCCGATTCAATACATCGTCCTCCAGCAGACTTGTCTCCATGGGTCTATTGCTGCCTCGGACACCTTATGGCCGTTCTCCTGTGAGTCAAAGATTTTCGAATCTGACGAAAAACTGATAGTGAATTGTAACATTCAGGGCCACGTAATGACGATGGATCACTCAATTTGCGTCCCGATTCAATACATCGTCCTCCAGCCGACTTGTCTCCATGGGTCTATTGCCGCCTCGGGCACCTTATGGCCGTTTTGCTGTGAGTCAAAGATTTTCGAATCGGACGAAAAACTGATAGTGAATTGTAAGGTTCAGGGCCTCCTAATGACGATGGAACATTCAAATTGCGTCCCGATTCAATACATCGTCCTCCAGCAGACTTGTCTCCATGGGTCTATTGCTGCCTCGGGCACCTTATGGCCGTTCTGCTGTGAGTCAAAGATTTTCGAATCGGACGAAAAACTGATAGTGAATTGTAACGTTCAGGGCCACCTAATGAGGATGGATCACTCAAATTGCGTCCCGATTCAATACATCCTCCTCCAGCAGACTTGTCTCCATGGGTCTATTGCTGCCTCGGGCACCTTATGGCCGTTCTGCTGTGAGTCAAAGATTTTCGAATCGGACGAAAAACTGATAGTGAATTGTAACGTTCAGGGCCACCTAATGTCGATGGATCACTCAAATTACGTCACGATTCAATACATCGTCCTCCAGCAGACTTGTCTCCATGGGTCTATTGCTGCCTCGGGCACCTTATGGCCGTTCTGTTGTGAGTCAAAGATTTTCGAATCTGACGAAAAACTGATAGTGAATTGTAACATTCAGGGCCAGCTAATGACGATGGATCACTCAAATTGCGTCCCGATTCAATACATCGTCCTCCAGCCGACTTGTCTCCATGGGTCTATTGCTGCCTCGGGCACCTTATGGCCGCTCTGCTGTGAGTCAAAGATTTTCGAATCGGACGAAAAGCTGATAGTGATTTGTAACTTTCAGGGCCTCCTAATGACGATGGATCACTCAAATTGCGTCCCTATTCAATACATCGTCCTCCAGCAGACTTGTCTTCATGGGTCTATTGCTGCCTCGGGCACCTTATGGCCGTTCTGCTGTGAGTCAAAGATTTTCAAATCGGACGAAAAACTGATAGTGAATTGTAACGTTCAGGGCCTCCTAATGACGATGGATCACTCAAATTGCGTCCCGATTCAATACATCGTCCTCCAGCAGACTTGTCTCCATGGGTCTATTGCTGCCTCGGGCACCCAATGGTCGTTCTGCTGTGAATCAAAGATTTTCGAATCTGACGAAAAACTGATAGTTAATTGTAACATTCAGGGCCACCTAATGACGATGGAACACTCAAATTGCGTCCTGATTCAATACATCGTCCTCCAGCAGACTTGTCTCCATGGGTCTATTTCTGCCTCGGGCACCCAATGGCCGTTCTGCTGCGAGTCAAAGATTTTCGAATCTGACGAAAAACTGATAATGAATTGTAACTTTCAGGGACACCTAATGACGATGGATCACTCAAATTGCGTCCCGATTCAATACATCGTCTTCCAGCCGACTTGTCTCCATGGGTCTATTGCTGCCTCGGGCACCTTATGGCCGTTCTGCTGTGAGTCAAAGATTTTCGAATCGGACGAAAAACTGATAGTGAATTGTAACGTTCAGGGCCTCCTAATGACGATGGAACACTCAAATTGCGTCCCGATTCAATACATCGTCTTCCAGCAGACTTGTCTCCATGGGTCTATTGCTGCCTCGGGCACCTTATGGCCATTCTGCTGTGAGTCAAAGATTTTCGAATCGGACGAAAAACTGATAGTGAATTGTAACGTTCAGGGCCACCTAATGACGAGGGATCACTCAAATTGCGTCCCGATTCAATACATCGTCCTCCAGCAGACTTGTCTCCATGGGTCTATTGCTGCCTCGGACACCTTATGGCCGTTCTGCTGTGAGTCAAAGATTTTCGAATCTGATGAAAAACTGATAGTGAATTGTAACATTCAGGGCCACGTAATGACGATGGATCACTCAAATTGCGTCCCGATTCAATACATCCTCCTCCAGCAGACTTGTCTCCATGGGTCTATTGCTGCCTCGGGCATTTTATGGCCGTTCTGCTGTGAGTCAAAGATTTTCGAATCGGACGAAAAACTGATAGTGAATTGTAACGTTCAGGGCCACCTAATGACGATGGATCACTCAAATTGCGTCCCGATTCAATACATCGTCCTCCAGCCGACTTGTCTCCATGGGTCTATTGCCGCCTCGGGCACCTTATGGCCGTTTTGCTGTGAGTCAAAGATTTTCGAATCGGACGAAAAACTGATAGTGAATTGTAAGATTCAGGGCCTCCTAATGACGATGGAACACTCAAATTGCGTCCCGATTCAATACATCGTCCTCCAGCAGACTTGTCTCCATGGGTCTATTGCTGCCTCGGGCACCTTATGGCCGTTCTGCTGTGAGTCAAATATTTTCGAATCGGACGAAAAACTGATAGTGAATTGTAACGTTCAGGGCCACCTAATGACGATGGATCACTCTAATTGCGTCCCGATTCAATACATCCTCCTCCAGCAGACTTGTCTCCATGGGTCTATTGCTGCCTCGGGCACCTTATGGCCGTTCTGCTGTGAGTCAAAGATTTTCGAATCGGACGAAAAACTGATAGTGAATTGTAACGTTCAGGGCCACCTAATGACGATGGATCACTCTAATTACGTCCCGATTCAATACATCGTCCTCCAGCAGACTTGTCTCCATGGGTCTATTGCTGCCTCGGGCACCTTATGGTCGTTCTGCTGTGAGTCAAAGATTTTCGAATGTGACGAAAAACTGATAGTGAATTGTAACATTCAGGGCCACCTAATGACGATGGATCACTCAAATTGCGTCCCGATTCAATACATCGTCCTCCAGCCTACTTGTCTCCATGGGTCTATTGCTGCCTCGGGCACCTTATGGCCGCTCTGCTGTGAGTCAAAGATTTTCGAATCGGACGAAAAGCTGATAGTGATTTGTAACTTTCAGGGCCTCCTAATGACGATGGATCACTCAAATTGCGTCCCGATTCAATACATCGTCCTCCAGCAGACTTGTCTTCATGGGTCTATTGCTGCCTCGGGCACCTTATGGCCGTTCTGCTGTGAGTCAAAGATTTTCGAATCTGACGAAAAACTGATAGTTAATTGTAACATTCAGGGCCACCTAATGACGATGGAACACTCAAATTGCGTCCCGATTCAATACATCGTCCTCCAGCAGACTTGTCTCCATGGGTATATTTCTGCCTCGGGCACCCAATGGCCGTTCTGCTGTGAGTCAAAGATTTTCGAATTTGACGAAAAACTGATAATGAATTGTAACTTTCAGGGCCACCTAATGACGATGGATCACTCAAATTGCGTCCCGATTCAATACATCGTCTTCCAGCCGACTTGTCTCCATGGGTCTATTGCTGCCTCGGGCACCTTATGGCCGTTCTGCTGTGAGTCAAAGATTTTCGAATCGGACGAAAAACTGATAGTGAATTGTAACGTTCAGGGCCTCCTAATGACGATGGAACACTCAAATTGCGTCCCGATTCAATACATCGTCTTCCAGCAGACTTGTCTCCATAGGTCTATTGCTGCCTCGGGCACCTTATGGCCGTTCTGCTGTGAGTCGAAGATTTTCGAATCGGACGAAAAACTGATAGTGAATTGTAACGTTCAGGGCCACTTAATGACGATGGATCACTCAAATTGCGTCCCGATTCAATACATCGTCCTCCAGCCAACTTGTCTCCATGGGTCTATTGCTGCCTCGGGCAAATTATGGCCGTTCTGCTGTGAGTCAAAGATTTTCGAAACGGACGAAAAAATGATAGTGAATTGTAGCGTTCAGGGCCACCTAATGAGGATGGATCACTCAAATTACGTCCCGATTCAATACATCGTCCTCCAGCAGACTTGTCTCCATGGGTCTATTGCTGCCTCGGGCACCCAATGGCCGTTCTGCTGTGAGTCAAAGATTTTTGGAACTGACGAATAACTGATAGTGAATTGTAACATTCAGTGCCACCTAATGACGAAGGATCACTCAAATTGCGTCCCGATTCAATACATCGTCCTCCAGCCGACTTGTCTCCATGGGTCTATTGCTGCCTCGGGCACCTTATGGCCGTTCTGCTGTGAGTCAAAGATTTTCGAATCGGACGATAAGCTGATAGTGATTTGTAACGTTCAGGGCCTCCTAATGACGATGGATCACTCAAATTGCGTCCCGATTCAATACATCGTCCTCCAGCAGACTTGTCTTCATGGGTCTATTGCTGCCTCGGGCATCTTATGGCCGTTCTGCTGTGAGTCAAAGATTTTCGAATCGGACGAAAAACTGATAGTGAATTGTAATGTTCAGGGCCACCTAATGACGATGGATCACTCAAATTGCGTCCCGATTCAATACATCGTCCTCCAGCAGACTTGTTTCCATGGGTCTATTGCTGCCTCAGGCACCTTATGGCCGTTCTGCTGTGAGTCAAAGATTTTCGGTTCGGACGAAAAAGTGATAGTGAATTGTAACGTTCAGGGCCTCCTAATGACGATGGAACACTCAAATTGCGTCCCGATTCAATACATCGTCCTCCAGCAGACTTGTCTCCATGGGTCTATTGCTGCTTCGGGCACCTTATGGCCGTTCTGCTATGAGTCTAGATTATCGAATGGGACGAAAAACTGATAGTGAATTGTAACGTTCAGGGCCACCTAATGACGATGGATCACTCAAATTGCGTCCCGATTCAATACATCGTCCTCCAGCCAACTTGTCTCCATGGGTCTATTGCTACCTCGGGCACCTTATGGCCGTTCTGCTGTGAGTCAAAGATTTTTGAATCGGACGAAAAACTGATAGAGAATTGTAACGTTCAGGGCCTCCTAATGACGATGGAACACTCAAGTTGCGTCCCGATTCAATACATCGTCCTCCAGCCGACTTGTCTCCATGGGTCTATTGCTGCCTCGGGCACCTTATGGCCGTTCTGCTGTGACTCAAAGATTTTCGAATCTGACGAAAAGCTGATAGTGAATTGTAACGTTCAGGGCCTCCTAATGACGATGGAACACTCAAATTGCGTCCCGATTCAATACATCGTCCTCCTGCAGACTTGTCTCCATGGGTCTATTGCTGCCTCGGGCACCTTATGGCCGTTCTGCTGTGAGTCAAAGATTTTCGAATCGGACGAAAAACTGATAGTGAATTGTAACATTAAGGGCCACCTAATGACGATGGACCACACAAATTGCGTCCCGATTCAATACATCGTCCTCCAGCCGACTTGACTCCATGGGTCTATTGCTGCCTCGGGCATCTTATGGCCGTTCTGCTGTGAATCTAGTTTATCGAATGGGACGAAAAACTGATAGTGAATTGTAACGTTCAGGGCCACCTAATGACGATGGATCACTCAAATTGCGTCCCGATTCAATACATCGTCCTCCAGCCAACTTGTCTCCATGGGTCTATTGCTGCCTCGGGCACCTTATGGCCGTTATGCTGTGAGTCAAATATTTTGTAATCTGACAAAAAACTGATAGTGAATTGTAACTTTCAGGGCCACCTAATGACGATGGATCACTCAAATTGCGTCACGATTCAATACATCGACCTCCAGCCGACTTGTCTCCATGCGTCTATTGCTGCCTCGGGCATCTTATGGCCGTTCTGCTGTGAGTCAAAGATTTTCGAATCGGACGAAAAACTGATAGTGAATTGTAACGTTCAGGGCCTCCTAATGACGATGGAACACTCAAATTGCGTCCCGATTCAATACATCGTCCGCCAGCAGACTTGTCTCCATGGGTCTATTGCTGCCTCGGGCACCTTATGGCCGTTCTGCTGTGAGTCAAAGATTTTAGAATCGGACGAAAAACTGATAGTGAATTGTAACGTTCAGGGCCACCTAATGACGATGGATCACTCAAATTGCGTCCCGATTCAATACATCGTCCTCCAGCAGACTTGTCTCCATGGGTCTATTGCTGCCTCGGGCACCTTATGGCCGTTCTGCTGTGAGTCTAGATTATCGAATGGGACGAAAAACTGATAGAGAATTGTAACGTTCAGGGCCACCTAATGACGATGGATCACTCAAATTGCGTCCCGATTCAATACATCGTCCTCCAGCAGACTTGTCTCCATGAGTCTATTGCTGCCTCGGGCACCTTATGGCCGTTCTGCTGTGAGTCAAAGATTTTCGTATCTGACGAAAAACTGATAGTGAATTGTAACATTCAGGGCCACCTAATGACGATGGATCACTCAAATTGCGTCCCGATTCAATACATCGTCCTCCAGCCGACTTGTCTCCATGGGTCTATTGCTGCCTCGGACACCTTATGGCCGTTCTGCTGTGAGTCAAAGATTTTCGAATCGAACGAAAAACTGATAGTGAATTGTAACGTTCACCGCCACCTAATGACGATGAATCACTCAAATTGCGTCCCGATTCAATACATCCTCCTCCAGCAGACTTGTCTCCATGGGTCTATTGCTGCCTCGGGCACCTTAAGGCCGATCTGGTGTGAGTCAAAGATTTTCGAATCTGAGGAAAAACTGATAGTGAATTGTAACATTCAGGGCCACGTAATGACGATGGATCACTCAAATTGCGTCTCGATTCAATACATCGTCCTCCAGCCGACTTGTCTCCATGGGTCTATTGCTGCCTCGGGCACCTTATGGCCGTTCTGCTGTGAGTCAAAGATTTTCGAATCGGACGAAAAACTGATAGTGAATTGTAACGTTCAGAGCCACCTAATGACGATGGATCACTCAAATTGCGTCCCGATTCAATACATCCTCCACCAGCAGACTTGTCTCCATGGGTCTATTGCTGCCTCGGGCACCTTATGGCCGTTCTGCTGTGAGTCAAAGATTTTCGAATCGGACGAAAAACTGATAGTGAATTGTAACGTTCAGGGCCTCCTAATGACGATGGAACACTCAAATTGCGTCCCGATTCAATACATCGTCCTCCAGCAGACTTGTCTCCATGGGTCTATTGCTGCCTCGGGCACCTTATGGCCGTTCTGCTGTGACTCAAAGATTTTCGAATCTGACGAAAAGCTGATAGTGAATTGTAACGTTCAGGGCCTCCTAATGACGATGGAACACTCAAATTGCGTCCCGATTCAATACATCGTCCTCCTGCAGACTTGTCTCCATGGGTCTATTGCTGCCTCGGGCACCTTATGGCCGTTCTGCTGTGAGTCAAAGATTTTCGAATCGGACGAAAAACTGATAGTGAATTGTAACGTTCAGGGCCACCTAATGACGATGGATCACTCAAATTGCGTCCCGATTCAATACATCGTCCTCCAGCCAACTTGCCTCCATCGGTCTATTGCTGCCTCGGGCACCTTATGGCCGTTCTGCTGTAAGTCAAAGATTTTCGAATCGGACGAAAAACTGATAGTGAATTGTATTGTTCAGGGCCTCCTAATGACGATGGAACACTCAAATTGCGTCCCGATTCAATACATCGTCCTCCAGCCGACTTGTCTCCATGGGTCTATTGCTGCCTCGGGCACCTTATGGCCGTTCTGCTGTGGGTCAAAGATTTTTGAATCGGACGAAAAAATGATAATAAATTGTAACGTTCAGGGCCACCTAATGACGATGGATCACTCAAATTGCGTCCCGATTCAATACATTGTCCTCCAGCAGACCTGCCTCCATGGGTCTATTGCTGCCTCGGGCACCTTATGGCCGTTATGCTGTGAGTCAAAGATTTTCTAATCTGACAAAAAACTGATAGTGAATTGTAACTTTCAGGGCCACCTAATGACGATGGATCACTCAAATTGCGTCACGATTCAATACATCGACCTCCAGCCGACTTGTCTCCATGGGTCTATTGCTCCCTCGGGCATCTTATGGCCGTTCTGCTGTGAGTCAACGATTTTCGAATCGGACGAATAACTGATAGTGAATTGTAACGTTCAGGGCCCCCTAATGACGATGGAACACTCAAATTGCGTCCCGATTCAATACATCGTCCGCCAGCAGACTTGTCCCCATGGGTCTATTGCTGCCTCGGGCACCTTATGGCCGTTCTGCTGTGAGTCAAAGATTTTAGAATCGGACGAAAAACTGATAGTGAATTGTAACGTTCAGGGCCACCTAATGACGATGGATCACTCAAATAGCGTCCCGATTCAATACATCGTCCTCCAGCAGACTTGTCTCCATGGGTCTATTGCTGCCTCGGGCACCTTATGGCCGTTCTGCTGTGAGTCTAGATTATCGAATGGGACGAAAAACTGATAGAGAATTGTAACGTTCAGGGCCACCTAATGACGATGGATCACTCAAATTGCGTCCCGATTCAATACATCGTCCTCCAGCAGACTTGTCTCCATGAGTCTATTGCTGCCTCGGGCACCTTATGGCCGTTCTGCTGTGAGTCAAAGATTTTCGAATCTGACGAAAAACTGATAGTGAATTGTAACATTCAGGTCCACCTAATGACGATGGATCACTCAAATTGCGTCCCGATTCAATACATCGTCCTCCAGCCGACTTGTCTCCATGGGTCTATTGCTGCCTCGGGCACCTTATGGCCGTTCTGCTGTGAGTCAAAGATTTTCGAATCGGACGAAAAACTGATAGTGAATTGTAACGTTCACGGCCACCTAATGACGATGAATCACTCAAATTGCGTCCCGATTCAATACATCCTCCTCCAGCCGACTTGTCTCCATGGGTCTATTGCTGCCTCGGGCACCTTATGGCCGTTCTGCTGTGACTCAAAGATTTTCGAATCTGACGAAAAGCTGATAGTGAATTGTAACGTTCAGGGCCTCCTAATGACGATGGAACACTCAAATTGCGTCCCGATTCAATACATCGTCCTCCTGCAGACTTGTCTCCATGGGTCTATTGCTGCCTCGGGCACCTTATGGCCGTTCTGCTGTGAGTCAAAGATTTTCGAATCGGACGAAAAACTGATAGTGAATTGTAACATTAAGGGCCACCTAATGACGATGGACCACACAAATTGCGTCCCGATTCAATACATCGTCCTCCAGCCGACTTGACTCCATGGGTCTATTGCTGCCTCGGGCATCTTATGGCCGTTCCGCTGTGAATCTAGTTTATCGAATGGGACGAAAAACTGATAGTGAATTGTAACGTTCAGGGCCACCTAATGACGATGGATCACTCAAATTGCGTCCCGATTCAATACATCGTCCTCCAGCCAACTTGTCTCCATGGGTCTATTGCTGCCTCGGGCACCTTATGGCCGTTATGCTGTGAGTCAAAGATTTTGTAATCTGACAAAAAACTGATAGTGAATTGTAACTTTCAGGGCCACCTAATGACGATGGATCACTCAAATTGCGTCACGATTCAATACATCGACCTCCAGCCGACTTGTCTACATGCGTCTATTGCTGCCTCGGGCATCTTATGGCCGTTCTGCTGTGAGTCAAAGATTTTCGAATCGGACGAAAAACTGATAGTGAATTGTAACGTTCAGGGCCTCCTAATGACGATGGAACACTCAAATTGCGTCCCGATTCAATACATCGTCCGCCAGCAGACTTGTCTCCATGGGTCTATTGCTGCCTCGGGCACCTTATGGCCGTTCTGCTGTGAGTCAAAGATTTTAGAATCGGACGAAAAACTGATAGTGAATTGTAACGTTCAGGGCCACCTAATGACGATGGATCACTCAAATTGCGTCCCGATTCAATACATCGTCCTCCAGCAGACTTGTCTCCATGGGTCTATTGCTGCCTCGGGCACCTTATGGCCGTTCTGCTGTGAGTCTAGATTATCGAATGGGACGAAAAACTGATAGAGAATTGTAACGTTCAGGGCCACCTAATGACGATGGATCACTCAAATTGCGTCCCGATTCAATACATCGTCCTCCAGCAGACTTGTCTCCATGAGTCTATTGCTGCCTCGGGCACCTTATGGCCGTTCTGCTGTGAGTCAAAGATTTTCGTATCTGACGAAAAACTGATAGTGAATTGTAACATTCAGGGCCACCTAATGACGATGGATCACTCAAATTGCGTCCCGATTCAATACATCGTCCTCCAGCCGACTTGTCTCCATGGGTCTACTGCTGCCTCGGACACCTTATGGCCGTTCCGCTGTGAGTCAAAGATTTTCGAATCGAACGAAAAACTGATAGTGAATTGTAACGTTCACCGCCACCTAATGACGATGAATCACTCAAATTGCGTCCCGATTCAATACATCCTCCTCCAGCAGACTTGTCTCCATGGGTCTATTGCTGCCTCGGGCACCTTAAGGCCGATCTGGTGTGAGTCAAAGATTTTCGAATCTGAGGAAAAACTGATAGTGAATTGTAACATTCAGGGCCACGTAATGACGATGGATCACTCAAATTGCGTCTCGATTCAATACATCGTCCTCCAGCCGATTTGTCTCCATGTCCGTTATGCTGTGAGTCTAAATTATCGAATGGGACGAAAAACTGTTAGTGAATTGTAACGTTCAGGGCCACCTAATGACGATGGATCACTCAAATTGCGTCCCGATTCAATACATCGTCCTCCAGCAGACTTGTCTCCATGGGTCTATTGCTGCCTCGGGCACCTTATGGCCGTTCTGCTGTGAGTCAAAGATTTTCGAATCGGACGAAAAACTGATAGTGAATTGTAACGTTCAGGGCCTCCTAATGACGATGGAACACTCAAATTGCGTCCCGATTCAATACATCGTCCTCCAGCAGACTTGTCTCCATGGGTCTATTGCTGCCTCGGGCACCTTATGGCCGTTCTGCTGTGACTCAAAGATTTTCGAATCTGACGAAAAGCTGATAGTGAATTGTAACGTTCAGGGCCTCCTAATGACGATGGAACACTCAAATTGCGTCCCGATTCAATACATCGTCCTCCAGCAGACTTGTCTCCATGGGTCTATTGCTGCCTCGGGCACCTTATGGCCGTTCTGCTGTGACTCAAAGATTTTCGAATCTGACGAAAAGCTGATAGTGAATTGTAACGTTCAGGGCCTCCTAATGACGATGGAACACTCAAATTGCGTCCCGATTCAATACATCGTCCTCCTGCAGACTTGTCTCCATGGGTCTATTGCTGCCTCGGGCACCTTATGGCCGTTCTGCTGTGAGTCAAAGATTTTCGAATCGGACGAAAAACTGATAGTGAATTGTAACGTTCAGGGCCACCTAATGACGATGGATCACTCAAATTGCGTCCCGATTCAATACATCGTCCTCCAGCCGACTTGTCTCCATGGGTCTATTGCTGCCTCGGGCACCTTATGGCCGTTCTGCTGTGAGTCAAAGATTTTCGAATCGGACGAAAAACTGATAGTGAATTGTAACGTTCACGGCCACCTAATGACGATGAATCACTCAAATTGCGTCCCGATTCAATACATCCTCCTCCAGCAGACTTGTCTCCATGGGTCTATTGCTGCCTCGGGCACCTTAAGGCCGTTCTGGTGTGAGTCAAAGATTTTCGAATCTGAGGAAAAACTGATAGTGAATTGTAACATTCAGGGCCACGTAATGACAAAGGATCACTCAAATTGCGTCCCGATTCAATACATCGTCCTCCAGCCGACTTGTCTCCATGGGTCTATTGCTGCCTCGGGCACCTTATGGCCGTTCTGCTGTGAGTCAAAGATTTTCGAATCGGACGAAAAACTGATAGCGAATTGTAACGTTCAGAGCCACCTAATGACGATGGATCACTCAAATTGCGTCCCGATTCAATACATCCTCCTCCAGCAGACTTGTCTCCATGGGTCTATTGCTGCCTCGGGCACCTTATGGCCGTTCTGCTGTGAGTCAAAGATTTTCGAATCGGACGATAAGCTGATAGTGATTTGTAACGTTCAGGGCCACCTAATGAGGATGGATCACTCAAATTACGTCCCGATTCAATACATCGTCCTCCAGCCAACTTGTCTCCATGGGTCTATTGCTGCCTCGGGCACCTTATGGCCGTTATGCTGTGAGTCAAAGATTTTGTAATCTGACAAAAAACTGATAGTGAATTGTAACTTTCAGGGCCACCTAATGACGATGGATCACTCAAATTGCGTCACGATTCAATACATCGACCTCCAGCCGACTTGTCTCCATGCGTCTATTGCTGCCTCGGGCATCTTATGGCCGTTCTGCTGTGAGTCAAAGATTTTCGAATCGGACGAAAAACTGATAGTGAATTGTAACGTTCAGGGCCTCCTAATGACGATGGAACACTCAAATTGCGTCCCGATTCAATACATCGTCCGCCAGCAGACTTGTCTCCATGGGTCTATTGCTGCCTCGGGCACCTTATGGCCGTTCTGCTGTGAGTCAAAGATTTTAGAATCGGACGAAAAACTGATAGTGAATTGTAACGTTCAGGGCCACCTAATGACGATGGATCACTCAAATTGCGTCCCGATTCAATACATCGTCCTCCAGCAGACTTGTCTCCATGGGTCTATTGCTGCCTCGGGCACCTTATGGCCGTTCTGCTGTGAGTCTAGATTATCGAATGGGACGAAAAACTGATAGAGAATTGTAACGTTCAGGGCCACCTAATGACGATGGATCACTCAAATTGCGTCCCGATTCAATACATCGTCCTCCAGCAGACTTGTCTCCATGAGTCTATTGCTGCCTCGGGCACCTTATGGCCGTTCTGCTGTGAGTCAAAGATTTTCGTATCTGACGAAAAACTGATAGTGAATTGTAACATTCAGGGCCACCTAATGACGATGGATCACTCAAATTGCGTCCCGATTCAATACATCGTCCTCCAGCCGACTTGTCTCCATGGGTCTATTGCTGCCTCGGACACCTTATGGCCGTTCTGCTGTGAGTCAAAGATTTTCGAATCGAACGAAAAACTGATAGTGAATTGTAACGTTCACCGCCACCTAATGACGATGAATCACTCAAATTGCGTCCCGATTCAATACATCCTCCTCCAGCAGACTTGTCTCCATGGGTCTATTGCTGCCTCGGGCACCTTAAGGCCGATCTGGTGTGAGTCAAAGATTTTCGAATCTGAGGAAAAACTGATAGTGAATTGTAACATTCAGGGCCACGTAATGACGATGGATCACTCAAATTGCGTCTCGATTCAATACATCGTCCTCCAGCCGACTTGTCTCCATGTCCGTTATGCTGTGAGTCTAAATTATCGAATGGGACGAAAAACTGTTAGTGAATTGTAACGTTCAGGGCCACCTAATGACGATGGATCACTCAAATTGCGTCCCGATGCAATACATCGTCCTCCAGCAGACTTGTCTCCATGGGTCTATTGCTGCCTCGGGCACCTTATGGCCGTTCTGCTGTGAGTCAAAGATTTTCGAATCGGACGAAAAACTGATAGTGAATTGTAACGTTCAGGGCCTCCTAATGACGATGGAACACTCAAATTGCGTCCCGATTCAATACATCGTCCTCCAGCAGACTTGTCTCCATGGGTCTATTGCTGCCTCGGGCACCTTATGGCCGTTCTGCTGTGACTCAAAGATTTTCGAATCTGACGAAAAGCTGATAGTGAATTGTAACGTTCAGGGCCTCCTAATGACGATGGAACACTCAAATTGCGTCCCGATTCAATACATCGTCCTCCAGCAGACTTGTCTCCATGGGTCTATTGCTGCCTCGGGCACCTTATGGCCGTTCTGCTGTGACTCAAAGATTTTCGAATCTGACGAAAAGCTGATAGTGAATTGTAACGTTCAGGGCCTCCTAATGACGATGGAACACTCAAATTGCGTCCCGATTCAATACATCGTCCTCCTGCAGACTTGTCTCCATGGGTCTATTGCTGCCTCGGGCACCTTATGGCCGTTCTGCTGTGAGTCAAAGATTTTCGAATCGGACGAAAAACTGAT
The DNA here is from genome assembly GCF_023864275.1 of Schistocerca cancellata. Taxonomy (NCBI): domain Eukaryota; kingdom Metazoa; phylum Arthropoda; class Insecta; order Orthoptera; family Acrididae; genus Schistocerca; species Schistocerca cancellata. Next base: position 522,381,794 of record NC_064634.1, on the reverse strand, counting down.
AGTGAATTGTAACGTTCAGGGCCACCTAATGACGATGGATCACTCAAATTGCGTCCCGATTCAATACATCGTCCTCCAGCCAACTTGCCTCCATCGGTCTATTGCTGCCTCGGGCACATTATGGCCGTTCTGCTGTAAGTCAAAGATTTTCGAATCGGACGAAAAACTGATAGTGAATTGTATTGTTCAGGGCCTCCTAATGACGATGGAACACTCAAATTGCGTCCCGATTCAATACATCGTCCTCCAGCAGACTTGTCTCCATGGGTCTATTGCTGCCTCGGGCACCTTATGGCCGTTCTGCTGTGGGTCAAAGATTTTTGAATCGGACGAAAAAATGATAATAAATTGTAACGTTCAGGGCCACCTAATGACGATGGATCACTCAAATTGCGTCCCGATTCAATACATTGTCCTCCAGCAGACCTGCCTCCATGGGTCTATTGCTGCCTCGGGCACCTTATGGCCGTTATGCTGTGAGTCAAAGATTTTCTAATCTGACAAAAAACTGATAGTGAATTGTAACTTTCAGGGCCACCTAATGACGATGGATCACTCAAATTGCGTCACGATTCAATACATCGACCTCCAGCCGACTTGTCTCCATGGGTCTATTGCTCCCTCGGGCATCTTATGGCCGTTCTGCTGTGAGTCAACGATTTTCGAATCGGACGAATAACTGATAGTGAATTGTAACGTTCAGGGCCCCCTAATGACGATGGAACACTCAAATTGCGTCCCGATTCAATACATCGTCCGCCAGCAGACTTGTCTCCATGGGTCTATTGCTGCCTCGGGCACCTTATGGCCGTTCTGCTGTGAGTCAAAGATTTTAGAATCGGACGAAAAACTGATAGTGAATTGTAACGTTCAGGGCCACCTAATGACGATGGATCACTCAAATTGCGTCCCGATTCAATACATCGTCCTCCAGCAGACTTGTCTCCATGGGTCTATTGCTGCCTCGGGCACCTTATGGCCGTTCTGCTGTGAGTCTAGATTATCGAATGGGACGAAAAACTGATAGAGAATTGTAACGTTCAGGGCCACCTAATGACGATGGATCACTCAAATTGCGTCCCGATTCAATACATCGTCCTCCAGCAGACTTGTCTCCATGAGTCTATTGCTGCCTCGGGCACCTTATGGCCGTTCTGCTGTGAGTCAAAGATTTTCGAATCTGACGAAAAACTGATAGTGAATTGTAACATTCAGGGCCACCTAATGACGATGGATCACTCAAATTGCGTCCCGATTCAATACATCGTCCTCCAGCCGACTTGTCTCCATGGGTCTATTGCTGCCTCGGGCACCTTATGGCCGTTCTGCTGTGAGTCAAAGATTTTCGAATCGGACGAAAAACTGATAGTGAATTGTAACGTTCACGGCCACCTAATGACGATGAATCACTCAAATTGCGTCCCGATTCAATACATCCTCCTCCAGCAGACTTGTCTCCATGGGTCTATTGCTGCCTCGGGCACCTTAAGGCCGTTCTGGTGTGAGTCAAAGATTTTCGAATCTGAGGAAAAACTGATAGTGAATTGTAACATTCAGGGCCACGTAATGACAAAGGATCACTCAAATTGCGTCCCGATTCAATACATCGTCCTCCAGCCGACTTGTCTCCATGGGTCTATTGCTGCCTCGGGCACCTTATGGCCGTTCTGCTGTGAGTCAAAGATTTTCGAATCGGACGAAAAACTGATAGTGAATTGTAACGTTCAGAGCCACCTAATGACGATGGATCACTCAAATTGCGTCCCGATTCAATACATCCTCCTCCAGCAGACTTGTCTCCATGGGTCTATTGCTGCCTCGGGCACCTTATGGCCGTTCTGCTGTGAGTCAAAGATTTTCGAATCGGACGAAAAAATGATAGTGAATTGTAACGTTCAGGGCCACCTAATGAGGATGGATCACTCAAATTACGTCCCGATTCAATACATCGTCCTCCAGCAGACTTGTCTCCATGGGTCTATTGTTGCCTCGGGCACCCAATGGCCGTTCTGCTGTGAGTCAAAGATTTTCGAAACTGACGAATAACTGATAGTGAATTGTAACATTCAGTGCCACCTAATGACGATGGATCACTCAAATTGCGTCCCGATTCAATACATCGTCCTCCAGCCGACTTGTCTCCATGGGTCTATTGCTGCCTCGGGCACCTTATGGCCGTTCTGCTGTGAGTCAAAGATTTACGAATCGGACGATAAGCTGATAGTGATTTGTAACGTTCAGGGCCTCCTAATGACGATGGATCACTCAAATTGCGTCACGATTCAATACATCGACCTCCAGCCGACTTGTCTCCATGGGTCTATTGCTCCCTCGGGCATCTTATGGCCGTTCTGCTGTGAGTCAACGATTTTCGAATCGGACGAATAACTGATAGTGAATTGTAACGTTCAGGGCCTCCTAATGACGATGGAACACTCAAATTGCGTCCCGATTCAATACATCGTCCGCCAGCAGACTTGTCTCCATGGGTCTATTGCTGCCTCGGGCACCTTATGGCCGTTCTGCTGTGAGTCAAAGATTTTAGAATCGGACGAAAAACTGATAGTGAATTGTAACGTTCAGGGCCACCTAATGACGATGGATCACTCAAATTGCGTCCCGATTCAATACATCGTCCTCCAGCAGACTTGTCTCCATGGGTCTATTGCTGCCTCGGGCACCTTATGGCCGTTCTGCTGTGAGTCTAGATTATCGAATGGGACGAAAAACTGATAGAGAATTGTAACGTTCAGGGCCACCTAATGACGATGGATCACTCAAATTGCGTCCCGATTCAATACATCGTCCTCCAGCAGACTTGTCTCCATGAGTCTATTGCTGCCTCGGGCACCTTATGGCCGTTCTGCTGTGAGTCAAAGATTTTCGAATCTGACGAAAAACTGATAGTGAATTGTAACATTCAGGGCCACCTAATGACGATGGATCACTCAAATTGCGTCCCGATTCAATACATCGTCCTCCAGCCGACTTGTCTCCATGGGTCTATTGCTGCCTCGGGCACCTTATGGCCGTTCTGCTGTGAGTCAAAGATTTTCGAATCGGACGAAAAACTGATAGTGAATTGTAACGTTCACGGCCACCTAATGGCGATGAATCACTCAAATTGCGTCCCGATTCAATACATCCTCCTCCAGCAGACTTGTCTCCATGGGTCTATTGCTGCCTCGGGCACCTTAAGGCCGTTCTGGTGTGAGTCAAAAATTTTCGAATCTGAGGAAAAACTGATAGTGAATTGTAACATTCAGGGCCACGTAATGACGATGGATCACTCAAATTGCGTCCCGATTCAATACATCGTCCTCCAGCCGACTTGTCTCCATGGGTCTATTGCTGCCTCGAGCACCTTATGGCCGTTCTGCTGTGAGTCAAAGATTTTCGAATCGGACGAAAAACTGATAGTGAATTGTAACGTTCAGAGCCACCTAATGACGATGGATCACTCAAATTGCGTCCCGATTCAATACATCCTCCTCCAGCAGACTTGTCTCCATGGGTCTATTGCTGCCTCGGGCACCTTATGGCCGTTCTGCTGTGAGTCAAAGATTTTCGAATCGGACGAAAAAATGATAGTGAATTGTAACGTTCAGGGCCACCTAATGAGGATGGATCACTCAAATTACGTCCCGATTCAATACATCGTCCTCCAGCAGACTTGTCTCCATGGGTCTATTGTTGCCTCGGGCACCCAATGGCCGTTCTGCTGTGAGTCAAAGATTTTCGAAACTGACGAATAACTGATAGTGAATTGTAACATTCAGTGCCACCTAATGACGATGGATCACTCAAATTGCGTCCCGATTCAATACATCGTCCTCCAGCCGACTTGTCTCCATGGGTCTATTGCTGCCTCGGGCACCTTATGGCCGTTCTGCTGTGAGTCAAAGATTTTCGAATCGGACGATAAGCTGATAGTGATTTGTAACGTTCAGGGCCTCCTAATGACGATGGATCACTCAAATTGCGTCACGATTCAATACATCGACCTCCAGCCGACTTGTCTCCATGGGTCTATTGCTCCCTCGGGCATCTTATGGCCGTTCTGCTGTGAGTCAACGATTTTCGAATCGGACGCATAACTGATAGTGAATTGTAACGTTCAGGGCCTCCTAATGACGATGGAACACTCAAATTGCGTCCCGATTCAATACATCGTCCGCCAGCAGACTTGTCTCCATGGGTCTATTGCTGCCTCGGGCACCTTATGGCCGTTCTGCTGTGAGTCAAAGATTTTAGAATCGGACGAAAAACTGATAGTGATTTGTAACGTTCAGGGCCACCTAATGACGATGGATCACTCAAATTGCGTCCCGATTCAATACATCGTCCTCCAGCAGACTTGTCTCCATGGGTCTATTGCTGCCTCGGGCACCTTATGGCCGTTCTGCTGTGAGTCTAGATTATCGAATGGGACGAAAAACTGATAGAGAATTGTAACGTTCAGGGCCACCTAATGACGATGGATCACTCAAATTGCGTCCCGATTCAATACATCGTCCTCCAGCAGACTTGTCTCCATGAGTCTATTGCTGCCTCGGGCACCTTATGGCCGTTCTGCTGTGAGTCAAAGATTTTCGAATCTGACGAAAAACTGATAGTGAATTGTAACATTCAGGGCCACCTAATGACGATGGATCACTCAAATTGCGTCCCGATTCAATACATCGTCCTCCAGCCGACTTGTCTCCATGGGTCTATTGCTGCCTCGGGCACCTTATGGCCGTTCTGCTGTGAGTCAAAGATTTTCGAATCAGACGAAAAACTGATAGTGAATTGTAACGTTCACGGCCACCTAATGGCGATGAATCACTCAAATTGCGTCCCGATTCAATACATCCTCCTCCAGCAGACTTGTCTCCATGGGTCTATTGCTGCCTCGGGCACCTTAAGGCCGTTCTGGTGTGAGTCAAAAATTTTCGAATCTGAGGAAAAACTGATAGTGAATTGTAACATTCAGGGCCACGTAATGACGATGGATCACTCAAATTGCGTCCCGATTCAATACATCGTCCTCCAGCCGACTTGTCTCCATGGGTCTATTGCTGCCTCGGGCACCTTATGGCCGTTCTGCTGTGAGTCAAAGATTTTCGAATCGGACGAAAAACTGATAGTGAATTGTAACGTTCAGAGCCACCTAATGACGATGGATCACTCAAATTGCGTCCCGATTCAATACATCCTCCTCCAGCAGACTTGTCCCCATGGGTCTATTGCTGCCTCGGGCACCTTATGGCCGTTCTGCTGTGAGTCAAAGATTTTCGAATCGGACGAAAAAATGATAGTGAATTGTAACGTTCAGGGCCACCTAATGAGGATGGATCACTCAAATTACGTCCCGATTCAATACATCGTCCTCCAGCAGACTTGTCTCCATGGGTCTATTCTTGCCTCGGGCACCCAATGGCCGTTCTGCTGTGAGTCAAAGATTTTCGAAACTGACGAATAACTGATAGTGAATTGTAACATTCAGTGCCACCTAATGACGATGGATCACTCAAATTGCGTCCCGATTCAATACATCGTCCTCCAGCCGACTTGTCTCCATGGGTCTATTGCTGCCTCGGGCACCTTATGGCCGTTCTGCTGTGAGTCAAAGATTTTCGAATCGGACGATAAGCTGATAGTGATTTGTAACGTTCAGGGCCTCCTAATGACGATGGATCACTCAAATTGCGTCCCGATTCAATACATCGTCCTCCAGCAGACTTGTCTTCATGGGTCTATTGCTGCCTCGAGCACCTTATGGCCGTTCTGCTGTGAGTCAAAGATTTTCGAATCGGACGAAAAACTGATAGTGAATTGTAATGTTCAGGGCCACCTAATGACGATGGATCACTCAAATTGCGTCCCGATTCAATACATCGTCCTCCAGCAGACTTGTTTCCATGGGTCTATTGCTGCCTCGGGCACATTATGGCCGTTCTGCTGTGAGTCAAAGATTTTCGAATCGGACGAAAAACTGATAGTGAATTGTAACGTTCAGGGCCTCCTAATGACGATGGTACACTCAAATTGCGTCCCGATTCAATACATCGTCCTCCAGCAGACTTGTCTCCATGGGTCTATTGCTGCCTCGGGCACCTTATGGCCGTTCTGCTGTGAGTCTAGATTATCGAATGGGACGAAAAACTGATAGTGAATTGTAACGTTCAGGGCCACATAATGACGATGGATCACTCAAATTGCGTCCCGATTCAATACATCGTCCTCCAGCAGACTTGTCTCCATGGGTCTATTGCTGCCTCGGGCACCTTATGGCCGTTCTGCTGTGAGTCAAAGATTTTTGAATCGGACGAAAAACTGATAGTGAATTGTAACGTTCAGGGCCTCCTAATGACGATGGAACATTCAAATTGCGTCCCGATTCAATACATCGTCCTCCAGCCGACTTGCCTCCATGGGTCTATTGCTGCCTCGGGCACCTTATGGCCGTTCTACTGTGAGTCAAAGATTTTCGAATCGGACGAAAAACTGGTAGTGAATTGTAACGTTCACGGCCACTTAATGACGATGAATCACTCAAATTGCGTCCCGATTCAATACATCGTCCTCCAGCAGACTTGTCTCCATGGGTCTATTGCTGCCTCGGGCACCTTATGGCCGTTCTGGTGTGAGTCAAAGATTTTCGAATCTGAGGAAAAACTGATAGTGAATTGTAACATTCAGGGCCACGTAATGACGATGGATCACTCAAATTGCGTCCCGATTCAATACATCGTCCTCCAGCCGACTTGTCTCCATGGGTCTATTGCTGCCTCGGGCACCTTATGGCCGTTCTGCTGTGAGTCAAAGATTTTCGAATCGGACGAAAAACTGATAGTGAATTGTAACGTTCAGGGCCTCCTAATGACGATGGAACACTCAAATTGCGTCCCGATTCAATACATCGTCCTCCAGCAGACTTGTCTCCATGGGTCTATTGCTGCCTCGGGCACCTTATGGCCGTTCTGCTGTGACTCAAAGATTTTCGAATCTGACGAAAAGCTGATAGTGAATTGTAACGTTCAGGGCCTCCTAATGACGATGGAACACTCAAATTGCGTCCCGATTCAATACATCGTCCTCCTGCAGACTTGTCTCCATGGGTCTATTGCTGCCTCGGGCACCTTATGGCCGTTCTGCTGTGAGTCAAAGATTTTCGAATCGGACAAAAAACTGATAGTGAATTGTAACATTCAGGGCCACCTAATGACGATGGACCACACAAATTGCGTCCCGATTCAATACATCGTCCTCCAGCCGACTTGACTCCATGGGTCTATTGCTGCCTCGGGCATCTTATGGCCGTTCTGCTGTGATTCTAGTTTATCGAATGGGACGAAAAACTGATAGTGAATTGTAACGTTCAGGGCCACCTAATGACGATGGATCACTCAAATTGCGTCCCGATTCAATACATCGTCCTCCAGCCAACTTGTCTCCATGGGTCTATTGCTGCCTCGGGCACCTTATGGCCGTTCTGCTGTAAGTCAAAGATTTTCGAATCGGACGAAAAACTGATAGTGAATTGTAACGTTCAGGGCCTCCTAATGACGATGGAACACTCAAATTGCGTTCTGATTCAATACATCGTCCTCCAGCAGACTTGTCTCCATGGGTCTATTGCTGCCTCGGGCACCTTATGGCCGTTCTGCTGTGAGTCAAAGATTTTCGAATCGGACGAAAAACTGATAATGAATTGTAACGTTCAGGGCCACCTAATGACGATGGATCACTCAAATTGCGTCCCGATTCAATACATTGTCCTCCAGCAGACTTGTCTCCATGGGTGTATTGCTGCCTCGGGCACCTTATGGCCGTTATGCTGGGAGTCAAAGATTTTCTAATCTGACAAAAAACTGATAGTGAATTGTAACTTTCAGGGCCACCTAATGACGATGGATCACTCAAATTGCGTCACGATTCAATACATCGACCTCCAGCCGACTTGTCTCCATGGGTCTATTGCTGCCTCGGGCATCTTATGGCCGTTCTGCTGTGAGTCAAAGATTTTCGAATCGGACGAAAAACTGATAGTGAATTGTAACGTTCAGGGCCTCCTAATGACGATGGAACACTCAAATTGCGTTCTGATTCAATACATCGTCCTCCAGCAGACTTGTCTCCATGGGTCTATTGCTGCCTCGGGCACCTTATGGCCGTTCTGCTGTGAGTCAAAGATTTTCGAATCGGACGAAAAACTGATAATGAATTGTAACGTTCAGGGCCACCTAATGACGATGGATCACTCAAATTGCGTCCCGATTCAATACATTGTCCTCCAGCAGACTTGTCTCCATGGGTGTATTGCTGCCTCGGGCACCTTATGGCCGTTATGCTGGGAGTCAAAGATTTTCTAATCTGACAAAAAACTCATAGTGAATTGTAACGTTCAGGGCCACCTAATGACGATGGATCACTCAAATTGCGTCCCGATTCAATACATTGTCCTCCAGCAGACCTGTCTCCATGGGTCTATTGCTGCCTCGGGCACCTTATGGCCGTTATGCTGTGAGTCAAAGATTTTCTAATCTGACAAAAAACTGATAGTGAATTGTAACTTTCAGGGCCACCTAATGACGATGGATCACTCAAATTGCGTCACGATTCAATACATCGACCTCCAGCCGAATTGTCTCCATGGGTCTATTGCTCCCTCGGGCATCTTATGGCCGTTCTGCTGTGAGTCAACGATTTTCGAATCGGACGAATAACTGATAGTGAATTGTAACGTTCAGGGCCCCCTAATGACGATGGAACACTCAAATTGCGTCCCGATTCAATACATCGTCCTCCAGCAGACTTGTTTCCATGGGTCTATTGCTGCCTCGGGCACATTATGGCCGTTCTGCTGTGAGTCAAAGATTTTCGAATCGGACGAAAAACTGATAGTGAATTGTAACGTTCAGGGCCTCCTAATGACGATGGTACACTCAAATTGCGTCCCGATTCAATACATCGTCCTCCAGCAGACTTGTCTCCATGGGTCTATTGCTGCCTCGGGCACATTATGGCCGTTCTGCTGTGAGTCAAAGATTTTCGAATCGGACGAAAAACTGGTAGTGAATTGTAACGTTCACGGCCACCTAATGACGATGAATCTCTCAAATTGCGTCCCGATTCAATACATCGTCCTCCAGCAGACTTGTCTCCATGGGTCTATTGCTGCCTCGGGCACCTTATGGCCGTTCTGGTGTGAGTCAAAGATTTTCGAATCTGAGGAAAAACTGATAGTGAATTGTAACATTCAGGGCCACGTAATGACGATGGATCACTCAAATTGCGTCCCGATTCAATACATCGTCCTCCAGCCGACTTGTCTCCATGGGTCTATTGCTGCCTCGGGCACCTTATGGCCGTTCTGCTGTGAGTCAAAGATTTTCGAATCGGACGAAAAACTGATAGTGAATTGTAACGTTCAGGGCCTCCTAATGACGATGGAACACTCAAATTGCGTCCCGATTCAATACATCGTCCTCCAGCAGACTTGTCTCCATGGGTCTATTGCTGCCTCGGGCACCTTATGGCCGTTCTGCTGTGACTCAAAGATTTTCGAATCTGACGAAAAGCTGATAGTGAATTGTAACGTTCAGGGCCTCCTAATGACGATGGAACACTCAAATTGCGTCCCGATTCAATACATCGTCCTCCTGCAGACTTGTCTCCATGGGTCTATTGCTGCCTCGGGCACCTTATGGCCGTTCTGCTGTGAGTCAAAGATTTTCGAATCGGACGAAAAACTGATAGTGAATTGTAACATTCAGGGCCACCTAATGACGATGGACCACACAAATTGCGTCCCGATTCAATACATCGTCCTCCAGCCGACTTGACTCCATGGGTCTATTGCTGCCTCGGGCATCTTATGGCCGTTCTGCTGTGAGTCTAGTTTATCGAATGGGACGAAAAACTGATAGTGAATTGTAACGTTCAGGGCCACCTAATGACGATGGATCACTCAAATTGCGTCCCGATTCAATACATCGTCCTCCAGCCAACTTGTCTCCATGGGTCTATTGCTGCCTCGGGCACCTTATGGCCGTTCTGCTGTAAGTCAAAGATTTTCGAATCGGACGAAAAACTGATAGTGAATTGTAACGTTCAGGGCCTCCTAATGACGATGGAACACTCAAATTGCGTTCTGATTCAATACATCGTCCTCCAGCAGACTTGTCTCCATGGGTCTATTGCTGCCTCGGGCACCTTATGGCCGTTCTGCTGTGAGTCAAAGATTTTCGAATCGGACGAAAAACTGATAATGAATTGTAACGTTCAGGGCCACCTAATGACGATGGATCACTCAAATTGCGTCCCGATTCAATACATTGTCCTCCAGCAGACTTGTCTCCATGGGTGTATTGCTGCCTCGGGCACCTTATGGCCGTTATGCTGGGAGTCAAAGATTTTCTAATCTGACAAAAAACTGATAGTGAATTGTAACTTTCAGGGCCACCTAATGACGATGGATCACTCAAATTGCGTCACGATTCAATACATCGACCTCCAGCCGACTTGTCTCCATGGGTCTATTGCTGCCTCGGGCATCTTATGGCCGTTCTGCTGTGAGTCAAAGATTTTCGAATCGGACGAAAAACTGATAGTGAATTGTAACGTTCAGGGCCTCCTAATGACGATGGAACACTCAAATTGCGTCCCGATTCAATACATCGTCCGCCAGCAGACTTGTCTCCATGGGTCTATTGCTGCCTCGGGCACCTTATGGCCGTTCTGCTGTGAGTCAAAGATTTTAGAATCGGACGAAAAACTGATAGTGAATTGTAACGTTCAGGGCCTCCTAATGACGATGGAACACTCAAATTGAGTTCTGATTCAATACATCGTCCTCCAGCAGACTTGTCTCCATGGGTCTATTGCAGCCTCGGGCACCTTATGGCCGTTCTGCTGTGAGTCAAAGATTTTCGAATCGGACGAAAAACTGATAATGAATTGTAACGTTCAGGGCCACCTAATGACGATGGATCACTCAAATTGCGTCCCGATTCAATACATCGTCCTCCAGCAGACTTGTCTCCATGGGTGTATTGCTGCCTCGGGCACCTTATGGCCGTTATGCTGGGAGTCAAAGATTTTCTAATCTGACAAAAAACTGATAGTGAATTGTAACGTTCAGGGCCACCTAATGACGATGGATCACTCAAATTGCGTCCCGATTCAATACATTGTCCTCCAGCAGACCTGTCTCCATGGGTCTATTGCTGCCTCGGGCACCTTATGGCCGTTATGCTGTGAGTCAAAGATTTTCTAATCTGACAAAAAACTGATAGTGAATTGTAACTTTCAGGGCCACCTAATGACGATGGATCACTCAAATTGCGTCACGATTCAATACATCGACCGCCAGCCGACTTGTCTCCATGGGTCTATTGCTCCCTCGGGCATCTTATGGCCGTTCTGCTGTGAGTCAACGATTTTCGAATCGGACGAATAACTGATAGTGAATTGTAACGTTCAGGGCCCCCTAATGACGATGGAACACTCAAATTGCGTCCCGATTCAATACATCGTCCGCCAGCAGACTTGTCTCCATGGGTCTATTGCTGCCTTGTGCACCTTATGGCCGTTCTGCTGTGAGTCAAAGATTTTAGAATCGGACGAAAAACTGATAGTGAATTGTAACGTTCAGGGCCACCTAATGACGATGGATCACTCAAATTGCGTCCCGATTCAATACATCGACCTCCAGCCGACTTGTCTCCATGGGTCTATTGCTGCCTCGGGCATCTTATGGCCGTTCTGCTGTGAGTCAAAGATTTTCGAATCGGACGAAAAACTGATAGTGAATTGTAACGTTCAGGGCCTCCTAATGACGATGGAACACTCAAATTGCGTCCCGATTCAATACATCGTCCGCCAGCAGACTTGTCTCCATGGGTCTATTGCTGCCTCGGGCACCTTATGGCCGTTCTGCTGTGAGTCAAAGATTTTAGAATCGGACGAAAAACTGATAGTGAATTGTAACGTTCAGGGCCTCCTAATGACGATGGAACACTCAAATTGAGTTCTGATTCAATACATCGTCCTCCAGCAGACTTGTCTCCATGGGTCTATTGCTGCCTCGGGCACCTTATGGCCGTTCTGCTGTGAGTCAAAGATTTTCGAATCGGACGAAAAACTGATAATGAATTGTAACGTTCAGGGCCACCTAATGACGATGGATCACTCAAATTGCGTCCCGATTCAATACATTGTCCTCCAGCAGACTTGTCTCCATGGGTGTATTGCTGCCTCGGGCACCTTATGGCCGTTATGCTGGGAGTCAAAGATTTTCTAATCTGACAAAAAACTTATAGTGAATTGTAACGTTCAGGGCCACCTAATGACGATGGATCACTCAAATTGCGTCCCGATTCAATACATTGTCCTCCAGCAGACCTGTCTCCATGGGTCTATTGCTGCCTCGGGCACCTTATGGCCGTTATGCTGTGAGTCAAAGATTTTCTAATCTGACAAAAAACTGATAGTGAATTGTAACTTTCAGGGCCACCTAATGACGATGGATCACTCAAATTGCGTCACGATTCAATACATCGACCTCCAGCCGACTTGTCTCCATGGGTCTATTGCTCCCTCGGGCATCTTATGGCCGTTCTGCTGTGAGTCAACGATTTTCGAATCGGACGAATAACTGATAGTGAATTGTAACGTTCAGGGCCCCCTAATGACGATGGAACACTCAAATTGCGTCCCGATTCAATACATCGTCCGCCAGCAGACTTGTCTCCATGGGTCTATTGCTGCCTTGGGCACCTTATGGCCGTTCTGCTGTGAGTCAAAGATTTTAGAATCGGACGAAAAACTGATAGTGAATTGTAACGTTCAGGGCCACCTAATGACGATGGATCACTCAAATTGCGTCCCGATTCAATACATCGTCCTCCAGCAGACTTGTCTCCATGGGTCTATTGCTGCCTCGGGCACCTTATGGCCGTTCTGCTGTGAGTCTAGATTATCGAATGGGACGAAAAACTGATAGAGAATTGTAACGTTTAGGGCCACCTAATGACGATGGATCACTCAAATTGCGTCCCGACTCAATACATCGTCCTCCAGCAGACTTGTCTCCATGAGTCTATTGCTGCCTCGGGCACCTTATGGCCGTTCTGCTGTGAGTCAAAGATTTTCGAATCTGACGAAAAACTGATAGTGAATTGTAACATTCAGGGCCACCTAATGACGATGGATCACTCAAATTGCGTCCCGATTCAATACATCGTCCTCCAGCCGACTTGTCTCCATGGGTCTATTGCTGCCTCGGGCACCTTATGGCCGTTCTGCTGTGAGTCAAAGATTTTCGAATCGGACGAAAAACTGATAGTGAATTGTAACGTTCACGGCCACCTAATGACGATGAATCACTCAAATTGCGTCCCGATTCAATACATCCTCCTCCAGCAGACTTGTCTCCATGGGTCTATTGCTGCCTCGGGCACCTTATGGCCGTTCTGGTGTGAGTCAAAGATTTTCGAATCTGAGGAAAAACTGATAGTGAATTGTAACATTCAGGGCCACGTAATGACGATGGATCACTCAAATTGCGTCCCGATTCAATACATCGTCCTCCAGCCGACTTGTCTCCATGGGTCTATTGCTGCCTCGGGCACCTTATGGCCGTTCTGCTGTGAGTCAAAGATTTTCGAATCGGACGAAAAACTGATAGTGAATTGTAACGTTCAGGGCCACCTAATGAGGATGGATCACTCAAATTACGTCCCGATTCAATACATCGTCCTCCAGCAGACTTGTCTCCATGGGTCTATTGTTGCCTCGGGCACCCAATGGCCGTTCTGCTGTGAGTCAAAGATTTTCGAAACTGACGAATAACTGATAGTGAATTGTAACATTCAGTGCCACCTAATGACGATGGATCACTCAAATTGCGTCCCGATTCAATACATCGTCCTCCAGCCGACTTGTCTCCATGGGTCTATTGCTGCCTCGGGCACCTTATGGCCGTTCTGCTGTGAGTCAAAGATTTTCGAATCGGACGATAAGCTGATAGTGATTTGTAACGTTCAGGGCCTTCTAATGACGATGGATCACTCAAATTGCGTCACGATTCAATACATCGACCTCCAGCCGACTTGTCTCCATGGGTCTATTGCTCCCTCGGGCATCTTATGGCCGTTCTGCTGTGAGTCAACGATTTTCGAATCGGACGAATAACTGATAGTGAATTGTAACGTTCAGGGCCTCCTAATGACGATGGAACACTCAAATTGCGTCCCGATTCAATACATCGTCCGCCAGCAGACTTGTCTCCATGGGTCTATTGCTGCCTCGGGCACCTTATGGCCGTTCTGCTGTGAGTCAAAGATTTTAGAATCGGACGAAAAACTGATAGTGAATTGTAACGTTCAGGGCCACCTAATGACGATGGATCACTCAAATTGCGTCCCGATTCAATACATCGTCCTCCAGCAGACTTGTCTCCATGGGTCTATTGCTGCCTCGGGCACCTTATGGCCGTTCTGCTGTGAGTCTAGATTATCGAATGGGACGAAAAACTGATAGAGAATTGTAACGTTCAGGGCCACCTAATGACGATGGATCACTCAAATTGCGTCCCGATTCAATACATCGTCCTCCAGCAGACTTGTCTCCATGAGTCTATTGCTGCCTCGGGCACCTTATGGCCGTTCTGCTGTGAGTCAAAGATTTTCGAATCTGACGAAAAACTGATAGTGAATTGTAACATTCAGGGCCACCTAATGACGATGGATCACTCAAATTGCGTCCCGATTCAATACATCGTCCTCCAGCCGACTTGTCTCCATGGGTCTAATGCTGCCTCGGGCACCTTATGGCCGTTCTGCTGTGAGTCAAAGATTTTCGAATCGGACGAAAAACTGATAGTGAATTGTAACGTTCACGGCCACCTAATGACGATGAATCACTCAAATTGCGTCCCGATTCAATACATCCTCCTCCAGCAGACTTGTCTCCATGGGTCTATTGCTGCCGCGGGCACCTTAAGGCCGTTCTGGTGTGAGTCAAAAATTTTCGAATCTGAGGAAAAACTGATAGTGAATTGTAACATTCAGGGCCACGTAATGACGATGGATCACTCAAATTGCGTCCCGATTCAATACATCGTCCTCCAGCCGACTTGTCTCCATGGGTCTATTGCTGCCTCGGGCACCTTATGGCCGTTCTGCTGTGAGTCAAAGATTTTCGAATCGGACGAAAAACTGATAGTGAATTGTAACGTTCAGAGCCACCTAATGACGATGGATCACTCAAATTGCGTCCCGATTCAATACATCCTCCTCCAGCAGACTTGTCTCCATGGGTCTATTGCTGCCTCGGGCACCTTATGGCCGTTCTGCTGTGAGTCAAAGATTTTCGAATCGGACGAAAAAATGATAGTGAATTGTAACGTTCAGGGCCACCTAATGAGGATGGATCACTCAAATTACGTCCCGATTCAATACATCGTCCTCCAGCAGACTTGTCTCCATGGGTCTATTGTTGCCTCGGGCACCCAATGGCCGTTCTGCTGTGAGTCAAAGATTTTCGAAACTGACGAATAACTGATAGTGAATTGTAACATTCAGTGCCACCTAATGACGATGGATCACTCAAATTGCGTCCCGATTCAATACATCGTCCTCCAGCCGACTTGTCTCCATGGGTCTATTGCTGCCTCGGGCACCTTATGGCCGTTCTGCTGTGAGTCAAAGATTTTCGAATCGGACGATAAGCTGATAGTGATTTGTAACGTTCAGGGCCTCCTAATGACGATGGATCACTCAAATTGCGTCCCGATTCAATACATCGTCCTCCAGCAGACTTGTCTTCATGGGTCTATTGCTGCCTCGAGCACCTTATGGCCGTTCTGCTGTGAGTCAAAGATTTTCGAATCGGACGAAAAACTGATAGTGAATTGTAATGTTCAGGGCCACCTAATGACGATGGATCACTCAAATTGCGTCCCGATTCAATACATCGTCCTCCAGCAGACTTGTTTCCATGGGTCTATTGCTGCCTCGGGCACATTATGGCCGTTCTGCTGTGAGTCAAAGATTTTCGAATCGGACGAAAAACTGATAGTGAATTGTAACGTTCAGGGCCTCCTAATGACGATGGTACACTCAAATTGCGTCCCGATTCAATACATCGTCCTCTAGCAGACTTGTCTCCATGGGTCTATTGCTGCCTCGGGCACCTTATGGCCGTTCTGCTGTGAGTCTAGATTATCGAATGGGACGAAAAACTGATAGTGAATTGTAACGTTCAGGGCCACATAATGACGATGGATCACTCAAATTGCGTCCCGATTCAATACATCGTCCTCCAGCAGACTTGTCTCCATGGGTCTATTGCTGCCTCGGGCACCTTATGGCCGTTCTGCTGTGAGTCAAAGATTTTTGAATCGGACGAAAAACTGATAGTGAATTGTAACGTTCAGGGCCTCCTAATGACGATGGAACATTCAAATTGCGTCCCGATTCAATACATCGTCCTCCAGCCGACTTGCCTCCATGGGTCTATTGCTGCCTCGGGCACCTTATGGCCGTTCTGCTGTGAGTCAAAGATTTTCGAATCGGACGAAAAACTGATAGTGAATTGTAACGTTCACGGCCACCTAATGACGATGAATCACTCAAATTGCGTCCCGATTCAATACATCGTCCTCCAGCAGACTTGTCTCCATGGGTCTATTGCTGCCTCGGGCACCTTATGGCCGTTCTGGAGTGAGTCAAAGATTTTCGAATCTGAGGAAAAACTGATAGTGAATTGTAACATTCAGGGCCACGTAATGACGATGGATCACTCAAATTGCGTCCCGATTCAATACATCGTCCTCCAGCCGACTTGTCTCCATGGGTCTATTGCTGCCTCGGGCACCTTACGGCCGTTCTGCTGTGAGTCAAAGATTTTCGAATCGGACGAAAAACTGATAGTGAATTGTAACGTTCAGGGCCTCCTAATGACGATGGAACACTCAAATTGCGTCCCGATTCAATACATCGTCCTCCAGCAGACTTGTCTCCATGGGTCTATTGCTGCCTCGGGCACCTTATGGCCGTTCTGCTGTGACTCAAAGATTTTCGAATCTGACGAAAAGCTGATAGTGAATTGTAACGTTCAGGGCCTCCTAATGACGATGGAACACTCAAATTGCGTCCCGATTCAATACATCGTCCTCCTGCAGACTTGTCTCCATGGGTCTATTGCTGCCTCGGGCACCTTATGGCCGTTCTGCTGTGAATCAAAGATTTTCGAATCGGACGAAAAACTGATAGTGAATTGTAACATTCAGGGCCACCTAATGACGATGGACCACACAAATTGCGTCCCGATTCAATACATCGTCCTCCAGCCGACTTGACTCCATGGGTCTATTGCTGCCTCGGGCATCTTATGGCCGTTCTGCTGTGAGTCTAGTTTATCGAATGGGACGAAAAACTGATAGTGAATTGTAACGTTCAGGGCCACCTAATGACGATGGATCACTCAAATTGCGTCCCGATTCAATACATCGTCCTCCAGCCAACTTGTCTCCATGGGTCTATTGCTGCCTCGGGCACCTTATGGCCGTTCTGCTGTAAGTCAAAGATTTTCCAATCGGCCGAAAAACTGATAGTGAATTGTAACGTTCAGGGCCTCCTAATGACGATGGAACACTCAAATTGCGTTCTGATTCAATACATCGTCCTCCAGCAGACTTGTCTCCATGGGTCTATTGCTGCCTCGGGCACCTTATGGCCGTTCTGCTGTGAGTCAAAGATTTTCGAATCGGACGAAAAACTGATAATGAATTGTAACGTTCAGGGCCACCTAATGACGATGGATCACTCAAATTGCGTCCCGATTCAATACATTGTCCTCCAGCAGACTTGTGTCCATGGGTGTATTGCTGCCTCGGGCACCTTATGCCCGTTATGCTGGGAGTCAAAGATTTTCTAATCTGACAAAAAACTGATAGTGAATTGTAACTTTCAGGGCCACCTAATGACGATGGATCACTCAAATTGCGTCACGATTCAATACATCGACCTCCAGCCGACTTGTCTCCATGGGTCTATTGCTGCCTCGGGCATCTTATGGCCGTTCTGCTGTGAGTCAAAGATTTTCGAATCGGACGAAAAACTGATAGTGAATTGTAACGTTCAGGGCCTCCTAATGACGATGGAACACTCAAATTGCGTCCCGATTCAATACATCGTCCGCCAGCAGACTTGTCTCCATGGGTCTATTGCTGCCTCGGGCACCTTATGGCCGTTCTGCTGTGAGTCAAAGATTTTAGAATCGGACGAAAAACTGATAGTGAATTGTAACGTTCAGGGCCACCTAATGACGATGGATCACTCAAATTGCGTCCCGATTCAATACATCGTCCTCCAGCAGACTTGTCTCCATGGGTCTCTTGCTGCCTCGGGCACCTTGTGGCCGTTCTGCTGTGAGTCTAGATTATCGAATGGGACGAAAAACTGATAGAGAATTGTAACGTTCAGGGCCACCTAATGACGATGGATCACTCAAATTGCGTCCCGATTCAATACATCGTCCTCCAGCAGACTTGTCTCCATGAGTCTATTGCTGCCTCGGGCACCTTATGGCCGTTCTGCTGTGAGTCAAAGATTTTCGAATCTGACGAAAAACTGATAGTGAATTGTAACATTCAGGGCCACCTAATGACGATGGATCACTCAAATTGCGTCCCGATTCAATACATCGTCCTCCAGCCGACTTGTCTCCATGGGTCTATTGCTGCCTCGGGCACCTTATGGCCGTTCTGCTGTGAGTCAAAAATATTCGAATCGGACGAAAAACTGATAGTGATTTGTAACGTTCAGGGCCTCCTAATGACGATGGATCACTCAAATTGCGTCCCGATTCAATACATCGTCCTCCAGCCGACTTGTCTCCATGGGTCTATTGCTGCCTCGGGCACCTTATGGCCGTTCTGCTGTGAGTCAAAGATTTTAGAATCGGACGAAAAACTGATAGTGAATTGTAACGTTCAGGGCCTCCTAATGACGATGGAACACTCAAATTGCGTCCCGATTCAATACATCATCCTCCAGCAGACTTGTCTCCATGGGTCTATTGCTGCCTCGGGCACCTTATGGCCGTTCTGCTGTGAGTCAAAGATTTTCGAATCGGACGAAAAACTGATAGTGAATTGTAACGTTCAGGGCCACCTAATGACGATGGATCACTCAAATTGCGTCCCGATTCAATACATCCTCCTCCAGCAGACTTGTCTCCATGGGTCTATTGCTGCCTCGGGCACCTTATGGCCGTTCTGCTGTGAGTCAAAGATTTTCGAATCGGACGATAAGCTGATAGTGATTTGTAACGTTCAGGGCCTCCTAATGACGATGGATCACTCAAATTGCGTCCCGATTCAATACATCGTCCTCCAGCAGACTTGACATCATGGGTCTATTGCTGCCTCGGGCACCTTATGGCCGTTCTGCTGTGAGTCAAAGATTTTCGAATCGGACGAAAAACTGATAGTGAATTGTAATGTTCAGGGCCACCTAATGACGATGGATCACTCAAATTGCGTCCCGATTCAATACATCGTCCTCCAGCAGACTTGTTTCCATGGGTCTATTGCTGCCTCGGGCACATTATGGCCGTTCTGCTGTGAGTCAAAGATTTTCGAATCGGACGAAAAACTGATAGTGAATTGTAACGTTCAGGGCCTCCTAATGACGATGGATAACTCAAATTGCGTCCCGATTCAATACATCGTCCTCCAGCAGACTTGTCTCCATGGGTCTATTGCTGCCTCGGGCACCTTATGGCCGTTCTGCTGTGAGTCAAAGATTTTCGAATCGGACGAAAAACTGATAGTGAATTGTAACGTTCAGGGCCTCCTAATGACGATGGATAACTCAAATTGCGTCCCGATTCAATACATCGTCCTCCAGCAGACTTGTCTCCATGGGTCTATTGCTGCCTCGGGCACCTTATGGCCGTTCTGCTGTGAGTCAAAGATTTTTGAATCGGACGAAAAACTGATAGTGAATTGTAACGTTCAGGGCCTCCTAATGACGATGGAACACTCAAATTGCGTCCCGATTCAATACATCGTCCTCCAGCCGACTTGTCTCCATGGGTCTATTGCTGCCTCGGGCACCTTACGGCCGTTCTGCAGTGAGTCAAAGATTTTCGAATCGGAAGAAAGCCTGATAGTGATTTGTAACGTTCAGGGCCTCCTAATGACGATGGAACACTCAAATTGCGTCCCGATTCAATACATCGTCCTCCAGCAGACTTGTCTTCATGGGTCTATTGCTGCCTCGGGACCTTAAGGCCGTTCTGCTGTGAGTCAAAGATTTTCGAATCGGACGAAAAACTGATAGTGAATTGTAACGTTCAGGGCAACCTAATGACGATGGATCACTCAAATTGCGTCCCGATTCAATACATCGTCCTCCTGGAGACTTGTCTCCATGGGCCTATTGCTGCCTCGGGCACCTTATGGCCGTTCTGCTGTGAGTCAAAGATTTTTGAATCGGACGAAAAACTGATAGTGAATTGTAACGTTCAGGGCATCTTAATGACGATGGAACACTCAAATTGCGTCCCGATTCAATACATCGTCCTCCAGCCGACTTGTCTCCATGGGTCTATTGCTGCCTCGGGCACCTTATGGCCGTTCTGCTGTGAGTCAAAGATTTTCGAATCGGACGAATAACTGATAGTGAATTGTAACATTCAGTGCCACCTAATGACGATGGATCACTCAAATTGCGTCCCGATTCAATACATCGTCCTCCAGCCGACTTGTCTCCATGGGTCTATTGCTGCCTCGGGCACCTTATGGCCGTTCTGCTGTGAGTCAAAGATTTTCGAATCGGACGATAAGCTGATAGTGATTTGTAACGTTCAGGGCCTCCTAATGACGATGGATCACTCAAATTGCGTCCCGATTCAATACATCGTCCTCCAGCAGACTTGTCTTCATGGGTCTATTGCTGCCTCGGGCACCTTATGGCCGTTCTGCTGTGAGTCAAAGATTTTCGAATCGGACGAAAAACTGATAGTGAATTGTAATGTTCAGGGCCACCTAATGACGATGGATCACTCAAATTGCGTCCCGATTCAATACATCGTCCTCCAGCAGACTTGTTTCGATGGGTCTATTGCTGCCTCGGGCACATTATGGCCGTTCTGCTGTGAGTCAAAGATTTTCGAATCGGACGAAAAACTGATAGTGAATTGTAACGTTCAGGGCCTCCTAATGACGATGGAACACTCAAATTGCGTCCCGATTCAATACATCGTCCTCCAGCAGACTTGTCTCCATGGGTCTATTGCTGCCTCGGGCACCTTATGGCCGTTCTGCTGTGAGTCAAAGATTTTCGAATCGGACGATAAGCTGATAGTGATTTGTAACGTTCAGGGCCTCCTAATGACGATGGATCACTCAAATTGCGTCCCGATTCAATACATCGTCCTCCAGCAGACTTGTTTCCATGGGTCTATTGCTGCCTCGGGCACATTATGGCCGTTCTGCTGTGAGTCAAAGATTTTCGAATCGGACGAAAAACTGATAGTGAATTGTAACGTTCAGGGCCTCCTAATGACGATGGAACACTCAAATTGCGTCCCGATTCAATACATCGTCCTCCACAAGACTTGTCTCCATGGGTCTATTGCTGCCTCGGGCACATTACGGCCGTTCTGCTGTGAGTCAAAGATTTTCGAATCGGACGAAAAACTGATAGTGAATTGTAACGTTCAGGGCCTCCTAATGACGATGGAACACTCAAATTGCGTCCCGATTCAATTCATCGTCCTCCAGCAGACTCGTCTCCATGGGTCTATTGCTGCCTCGGGCACCTTATGGCCGTTCTCCTGTGAGTCTAGATTATCGAATGGGACCAAAAACTGATAGTGAATTGTAACGTTCAGGGCCACCTAATGTCGATGGATCACTCAAATTGCGTCCCGATTCAATACATCGTCCTCCAGCCAACTTGTCTCCATGGGTCTATTGCTGCCTCGGGCACCTTATGGCCGTTCTGCTGTGAGTCAAAGATTTTTGAATCGGACGAAAAACTGATAGTGAATTGTAACGTTCAGGGCCTCCTAATGACGATGGAACACTCAAATTGCGTCCCGATTCAATACATCGTCCTCCAGCCGGCTTGTCTCCATGGATCTATTGCTGCCTCGGGCACCTTATGGCCGTTCTGCTGTGAGTCAAAGATTTTCGAATCGGACGAAAAACTGATAGTGAATTGTAACGTTCACGGCCACCTAATGACGATGAATCACTCAAATTACGTCCCGATTCAATACATCGTCCTCCAGCAGACTTGTCTCCATGGGTCTATTGCTGCCTCGGGCACCTTATGGCCGTTCTGGTGTGAGTCAAAGATTTTCGAATCTGAGGAAAAACTGATAGTGAATTGTAACATTCAGGGCCACGTAATGACGATGGGTCACTCAAATTGCGTCCCGATTCAATACATCGTCCTCCAGCCGACTTGTCTCCATGGGTCTATTGCTGCCTCGGGCACCTTATGGCCGTTCTGCTGTGAGTCAAAGATTTTCGAATCGGACGAAAAACTGATAGTGAATTGTAACGTTCACGGCCACTTAATGACGATGAACCACTCAAATTGCGTCCCGATTCAATACATCGTCCTCCAGCAGACTTGTCTCCATGGGTCTATTGCTGCCTCGGGCACCTTATGGCCGTTCTGCTGTGACTCAAAGATTTTCAAATCTGACGAAAAGCTGATAGTGAATTGTAACGTTCAGGGCCTCCTAATGACGATGGAACACTCAAATTGCGTCCCGATTCAATACATCGTCCTCCTGCAGACTTGTCTCCTTGGGTCTATTGCTGCCTCGGGCACCTTATGGCCGTTCTGCTGTGAGTCAAAGATTTTCGAATCGGACGAAAAACTGATAGTGAATTGTAACATTCAGGGCCACCTAATGACGATGGACCACACAAATTGCGTCCCGATTCAATACATCGTCCTCCAGCCGTTTTGACTCCATGGGTCTATTGCTGCCTCGGGCATCTTATGGCCGTTCTGCTGTGAGTCTAGTTTATCGAATGGGACGAAAAACTGATAGTGAATTGTAACGTTCAGGGCCACCTAATGACGATGGATCACTCAAATTGCGTCCCGATTCAATACATCGTCCTCCAGCCAACTTGTCTCCATGGGTCTATTGCTGCCTCGGGCACCTTATGGCCGTTCTGCTGTAAGTCAAAGATTTTCGAATCGGACGAAAAACTGATAGTGAATTGTAACGTTCAGGGCCTCCTAATGACGATGGAACACTCAAATTGCGTCCCGATTCAATACATCGTCCTCCAGCAGACTTGTCTCCATGGGTCTATTGCTGCCTCGGGCACCTTATGGCCGTTCTGCTGTGAGTCAAAGATTTTCGAATCGGACGAAAAACTGATAATGAATTGTAACGTTCAGGGCCACCTAATGACGATGGATCACTCAAATTGCGTCCCGATTCAATACATTGTCCTCCAGCAGACTTGTCTCCATGGGTCTATTGCTGCCTCGGGCACCTTATGGCCGTTAAGCTGTGAGTTAAAGATTTTCTAATCTGACAAAAAACTGATAGTGAATTGTAACTTTCAGGGCCACCTAATGACGATGGATCACTCAAATTGCGTCACGATTCAATACATCGACCTCCAGCCGACTTGTCTCCATGGGTCTATTGCTGCCTCGGGCATCTTTTGGCCGTTCTGCTGTGAGTCAAAGATTTTCGAATCGGACGAAAAGCTGATAGTGAATTGTAACGTTCAGGGCCTCCTAATGACGATGGAACACTCATATTGCGTCCCGATTCAATACATCGTCCTCCAGCAGACTTGTCTCCATGGGTCTATTGCTGCCTCGGGCACCTTATGGCCGTTCTGCTGTGAGTCAAAGATTTTAGAATCGGACGAAAAACTGATAGTGAATTGTAACGTTCAGGGCCACCTAATGACGATGGATCACTCAAATTGCGTCCCGATTCAATACATCGTCCTCCAGCAGACTTGTCTCCATGGGTCTATTGCTGCCTCGGGCACCTTATGGCCGTTCTGCTGTGAGTCTAGATTATCGAATGGGACGAAAAACTGATAGAGAATTGTAACGTTCAGGGCCACCTAATGACGATGGATCACTCAAATTGCGTCCCGATTCAATACATCGTCCTCCAGCAGACTTGTCTCCATGAGTCTATTGCTGCCTCGGGCACCTTATGGCCGTTCTGCTGTGAGTCAAAGATTTTCGAATCTGACGAAAAACTGATAGAGAATTGTAACATTCAGGGCCACCTAATGACGATGGATCACTCAAATTGCGTCCCGATTCAATACATCGTCATCCAGCCGACTTGTCTCCATGGGTCTATTGCTGCCTCGGGCACCTTATGGCCGTTCTGCTGTGAGTCAAAGATTTTCGAATCGGACGAAAAACTGATAGTGATTTGGAACGTTCAGGGCCTCCTAATGACGATGGATCACTCAAATTGCGTCCCGATTCAATACATCGTCCTCCAGCAGACTTGTCTTCATGGGTCTATTGCTGCCTCGGGCACCTTATGGCCGTTCTGCTGTGAGTCAGAGATTTTCGAATCGGACGAAAAACTGATAGTGAATTGTAATGTTCAGGGCCACCTAATGACGATGGATCACTCAAATTGCGTCCCGATTCAATACATCGTCCTCCAGCAGACTTGTCTCCATGGGTCTATTGCTGCCTCGGGCACATTATGGCCGTTCTGCTGTGAGTCAAAGATTTTCGAATCGGACGAAAAACTGATAGTGAATTGTAACGTTCAGGGCCTCCTAATGACGATGGATCACTCAAATTGCGTCCCGATTCAATACATCGTCCTCCAGCAGACTTGTCTCCATGGGTCTATTGCTGCCTCGGGCACCTTATGGCCGTTCTGCTGTGAGTCAAAGATTTTCGAATCGGACGATAAGCTGATAGTGATTTGTAACGTTCAGGGCCTCCTAATGACGATGGATCACTCAAATTGCGTCCCGATTCAATACATCGTCCTCCAGCAGACTTGTTTCCATGGGTCTATTGCTGCCTCGGGCACATTATGGCCGTTCTGCTGTGAGTCAAAGATTTTCGAATCGGACGAAAAACTGATAGTGAATTGTAACGTTCAGGGCCTCCTAATGACGATGGAACACTCAAATTGCGTCCCGATTCAATACATCGTCCTCCAGCAGACTTGTCTCCATGGGTCTATTGCTGCCTCGGGCACATTATGGCCGTTCTGCTGTGAGTCAAAAATTTTCGAATCGGACGAAAAACTGATAGTGAATTGTAACGTTCAGGGCCTCCTAATGACGATGGAACACTCAAATTGCGTCCCGATTCAATACATCGTCCTCCAGCAGACTCGTCTCCATGGGTCTATTGCTGCCTCGGGCACCTTATGGCCGTTCTGCTGTGAGTCTAGATTATCGAATGGGACGAAAAACTGATAGTGAATTGTAACGTTCAGGGCCACCTAATGTCGATGGATCACTCAAATTGCGTCCCGATTCAATACATCGTCCTCCAGCCAACTTGTCTCCATGGGTCTATTGCTGCCTCGGGCACCTTATGGCCGTTCTGCTGTGAGTCAAAGATTTTTGAATCGGACGAAAAACTGATAGTGAATTGTAACGTTCAGGGCCTCCTAATGACGATGGAACACTCAAATTGCGTCCCGATTCAATACATCGTCCTCCAGCCGGCTTGTCTCCATGGATCTATTGCTGCCTCGGGCACCTTATGGCCGTTCTGCTGTGAGTCAAAGATTTTCGAATCGGACGAAAAACTGATAGTGAATTGTAACGTTCACGGCCACCTAATGACGATGAATCACTCAAATTACGTCCCGATTCAATACATCGTCCTCCAGCAGACTTGTCTCCATGGGTCTATTGCTGCCTCGGGCACCTTATGGCCGTTCTGGTGTGAGTCAAAGATTTTCGAATCTGAGGAAAAACTGATAGTGAATTGTAACATTCAGGGCCACGTAATGACGATGGGTCACACGAATTGCGTCCCGATTCAATACATCGTCCTCCAGCCGACTTGTCTCCATGGGTCTATTGCTGCCTCGGGCACCTTATGGCCGTTCTGCTGTGAGTCAAAGATTTTCGAATCGGACAAAAAACTGATAGTGAATTGTAACGTTCACGGCCACTTAATGACGATGAATCACTCAAATTGCGTCCCGATTCAATACATCGTCCTCCAGCAGACTTGTCTCCATGGGTCTATTGCTGCCTCGGGCACCTTATGGCCGTTCTGCTGTGACTCAAAGATTTTCGAATCTGACGAAAAACTGATAGTGAATTGTAACATTCAGGGCCACCTAATGACGATGGATCACTCAAATTGCGTCCCGATTCAATACATCTCCTCCAGCCGACTTGTCTCCATGGGTCTATTGCTGCCTCGGGCACCTTATGGCCGTTCTGCTGTGATTCAAAGATTTTCGGATAGGACGACAAACTGATAGTGAATTGTAACATTCAGGGCCACCTAATGACGATGGATCACTCAAATTGCGTCCCGATTCAATACATCGTCCTCCAGCCGACTTGTCTCCATGGGTCTATTGCTGCCTCGGGCACCTTATGGCCGATCTGCTGTGAGTCAAAGATTTTCGAATCGGACGAAAAACTGATAGTGAATTGTAAGGTTCAGGGCCTCCTAATGACGATGGAACACTCAAATTGCGTCCCGATTCAATACATCGTCCTCCAGCAGACTTATCTCCATGGGTCTATTGCTGCCTCGGGCACCTTATGGCCGTTCTGCTGTGACTCAAAGATTTTCGAATCGGACGAAAAACTGATAATGAATTGTAACGTTCAGGGCCACCTAATGACGATGGATCACTCAAATTGCGTCCCGATTCAATACATCTCCTCCAGCCGACTTGTCTCCATGGGTCTATTGCTGCCTCGGGCACCTTATGGCCGTTATGCTGTGAGTTAAAGATTTTCTAATCTGACAAAAAACTGATAGTGAATTGTAACTTTCAGGGCCACCTAATGACGATGGATCACTCAAATTGCGTCACGATTCAATACATCGACCTCCAGCCGACTTGTCTCCATGGGTCTATTGCTGCCTCGGGCATCTTATGGCCGTTCTGCTGTGAGTCAAAGATTTTCGAATCGGACGAAAAGCTGATAGTGAATTGTAACGTTCAGGGCCTCCTAATGACGATGGAACACTCATATAGCGTCCCGATTCAATACATCGTCCGCCAGCAGACTTGTCTCCATGGGTCTATTGCTGCCTCGGGCACCTTATGGCCGTTCTGCTGTGAGTCAAAGATTTTAGAATCGGACGAAAAACTGATAGTGAATTGTAACGTTCAGGGCCACCTAATGACGATGGATCACTCAAATTGCGTCCCGATTCAATACATCGTCCTCCAGCAGATATGTCTCCATGGGTCTATTGCTGCCTCGGGCACCTTATGGCCGTACTGCTGTGAGTCAAAGATTTTCGAATCGGACGAAAAACTGATAGTGATTTGGAACGTTCAGGGCCTCCTAATGACG
Organism: Schistocerca cancellata; assembly: GCF_023864275.1. Classification (NCBI taxonomy): domain Eukaryota; kingdom Metazoa; phylum Arthropoda; class Insecta; order Orthoptera; family Acrididae; genus Schistocerca; species Schistocerca cancellata. The sequence goes on along the minus strand of NC_064634.1, from coordinate 522,354,247 downwards.
ATGGATCACTCAAATTGCGTCCCGATTCAATACATCGTCCTCCAGCAGACTTGTCTTCATGGGTCTATTGCTGCCTCGGGCACCTTATGGCCGTTCTGCTGTGAGTCTAGATTATCGAATGGGACGAAAAACTGATAGAGAATTGTAACGTTCAGGGCCACCTAATGACGATGGATCACTCAAATTGCGTCCCGATTCAATACATCGTCCTCCAGCAGACTTGTCTCCATGAGTCTATTGCTGCCTCGGGCACCTTATGGCCGTTCTGCTGTGAGTCAAAGATTTTCGAATCTGACGAAAAACTGATAGAGAATTGTAACATTCAGGGCCACCTAATGACGATGGATCACTCAAATTGCGTCCCGATTCAATACATCGTCCGCCAGCAGACTTGTCTCCATGGGTCTATTGCTGCCTCGGGCACCTTATGGCCGTTCTGCTGTGAGTCAAAGATTTTCGAATCTGACGAAAAACTGATAGAGAATTGTAACATTCAGGGCCACCTAATGACGATGGATCACTCAAATTGCGTCCCGATTCAATACATCGTCATCCAGCCGACTTGTCTCCATGGGTCTATTGCTGCCTCGGGCACCTTATGGCCGTTCTGCTGTGAGTCAAAGATTTTAGAATCGGACGAAAAACTGATAATGAATTGTAACGTTCAGGGCCACCTAATGACGATGGATCACTCAAATTGCGTCCCGATTCAATACATCGTCCTCCAGCAGACTTATCTCCATGGGTCTATTGCTGCCTCGGGCACCTTATGGCCGTTCTGCTGTGAGTCTAGATTATCGAATGGGACGAAAAACTGATAGAGAATTGTAACGTTCAGGGCCACCTAATGACGATGGATCACTCAAATTGCGTCCCGATTCAATACATCGTCCTCCAGCAGACTTGTCTCCATGAGTCTATTGCTGCCTCGGGCACCTTATGGCCGTTCTGCTGTGAGTCAAAGATTTTCGAATCTGACGAAAAACTGATAGAGAATTGTAACATTCAGGGCCACCTAATGACGATGGATCACTCAAATTGCGTCCCGATTCAATACATCGTCATCCAGCCGACTTGTCTCCATGGGTCTATTGCTGCCTCGGGCACCTTATGGCCGTTCTGCTGTGAGTCAAAGATTTTCGAATCGGACGAAAAACTGATAGTGATTTGGAACGTTCAGGGCCTCCTAATGACGATGGATCACTCAAATTGCGTCCCGATTCAATACATCGTCCTCCAGCAGACTTGTCTTCATGGGTCTATTGCTGCCTCGGGCACCTTATGGCCGTTCTGCTGTGAGTCAGAGATTTTCGAATCGGACGAAAAACTGATAGTGAATTGTAATGTTCAGGGCCACCTAATGACGATGGATCACTCAAATTGCGTCCCGATTCAATACATCGTCATCCAGCAGACTTGTTTCCATGGGTCTATTGCTGCCTGGGGCACATTATGGCCGTCCTGCTGTGAGTCAAAGATTTTCGAATCGGACGAAAAACTGATAGTGAATTGTAACGTTCAGGGCCTCCTAATGACGATGGAACACTCAAATTGCGTCCCGATTCAATACATCGTCCTCCAGCAGACTTGTCTCCATGGGTCTATTGCTGCCTCGGGCACCTTATGGCCGTACTGCTGTGAGTCAAAGATTTTCGAATCGGACGAAAAACTGATAGTGAATTGTAAGGTTCAGGGCCTCCTAATGACGATGGAACACTCAAATTGCGTCCCGATTCAATACATCGTCCTCCAGCAGACTTGTCTCCATGGGTCTATTGCTGCCTCGGGCACCTTATGGCCGTTCTGCTGTGACTCAAAGATTTTCGAATCTGACGAAAAACTGATAGTGAATTGTAACATTCAGGGCCACCTAATGACGATGGATCACTCAAATTGCGTCCCGATTCAATACATCTCCTCCAGCCGACTTGTCTCCATGGGTCTATTGCTGCCTCGGCCACCTTATGGCCGTTCTGCTGTGATTCAAAGATTTTCGGATCGGACGACAAACTGATAGTGAATTGTAACATTCAGGGCCACCTAATGACGATGGATCACTCAAATTGCGTCCCGATTCAATACATCGTCCTCCAGCCGACTTGTCTCCATGGGTCTATTGCTGCCTCGGGCACCTTATGGCCGATCTGCTGTGAGTCAAAGATTTTCGAATCGGACGAAAAACTGATAGTGAATTGTAAGGTTCAGGGCCTCCTAATGACGATGGAACACTCAAATTGCGTCCCGATTCAATACATCGTCCTCCAGCAGACTTATCTCCATGGGTCTATTGCTGCCTCGGGCACCTTATGGCCGTTCTGCTGTGACTCAAAGATTTTCGAATCTGACGAAAAACTGATAGTGAATTGTAACATTCAGGGCCACCTAATGACGATGGATCACTCAAATTGCGTCCCGATTCAATACATCGTCCTCCAGCCGACTTGTCTCCATGGGTCTATTGCTGCCTCGGACACCTTATGGCCGTTCTGCTGTGAGTCAAAGATTTTCGAATCGAACGAAAAACTGATAGTGAATTGTAACGTTCACCGCCACCTAATGACGATGAATCACTCAAATTGCGTCCCGATTCAATACATCTCCTCCAGCCGACTTGTCTCCATGGGTCTATTGCTGCCTCGGCCACCTTATGGCCATTCTGCAGTGAGTCAAAGATTTTCGAATCGGACGAAAGACTGATAGCGATTTGTAACGTTCAGGGCCTCCTAATGACGATGGAACACTCAAATTGCGTCCCGATTCAATACATCGTCCTCCAGCAGACTTGTCTTCATGGGTCTATTGCTGCCTCGGGCACCTTACGGCCGTTCTGCTGTGAGTCAAAGATTTTCGAATCGGACGAAAAACTGATAGTGAATTGTAACGTTCAGGGCAACCTAATGACGATGGATCACTCAAATTGCGTCCCGATTCAATACATCGTCCTCCTGCAGACTTGTCTCCATGGGTCTAGTGCTGCCTCGGGCACCTTATGGCCGTTCTGCTGTGAGTCAAAGATTTTAGAATCGGACGAAAAACTGATAGTGAATTGTAACATTCAGGGCCACCTAATGACGATGGACCACACAAATTGCGTCCCGATTCAATACATCGTCCTCCAGCCGACTTGACTCCATGGGACTATTGCTGCCTCGGGCATCTTATGGCCGTTCTGCTGTGAGTCTAGTTTATCGAATGGGACGAAAACCTGATAGTGAATTGTAACGTTCAGGGCCACCTAATGACGATGGATCACTCAAATTGCGTCCCGATTCAATACATCGTCCTCCAGCCAACTTGTCTCCATGGGTCTATTGCTGCCTCGGGCACCTTATGGCCGTTCTGCTGTAAGTCAAAGATTTTCGAATCGGACGAAAAACTGATAGTGAATTGTAACGTTCAGGGCCACCTAATGACGATGGATCACTCAAATTGCGTCACGATTCAATACATCGACCACCAGCCGACTTGTCTCCATGGGTCTATTGCTGCCTCGGGCATCTTATGGCTGTTCTGCTGTGAGTAAAAGATTTTCGAATCGGACGAAAAACTGATAGTGAATTGTAACGTTCAGGGCCTCCTAATGACGATGGAACACTCAAATACCGTCCCGATTCAATACATTGTCCGCCAGCAGACTTGTCTCCATGGGTCTATTGCTGCCTCGGCACTTTATGGCCGTTCTGCTGTGAGTCAAAGATTTTAGAATCGGACGAAAAACTGATAGTGAATTGTAACGTTCAGGTCCACCTAATGACGATGGATCACTCAAATTGCGTCCCAATTCAATACATCGTCCTCCAGCAGACTTGTCTCCATGGGTCTATTGCTGCCTCGGGCACCTTATGGCCGTTCTGCTGTGAGTCTAGATTATCGAAAGGGACGAAAAACTGATAGAGAATTGTAATGTTCAGGGCCACCTAATGACGATGGATCACTCAAATTGCGTCCCGATTCAATACATCGTCCTCCAGCAGACTTGTCTTCATGAGTCTATTGCTGCCTCGGGCGCCTTATGGCCGTTATGCTGTGAGTCAAAGATTTTCTAATCTGACGAAAAACTGATAGTGAATTGTAACTTTCAGTGCCACCTAATGACGATGGATCACTCAAATTGCGTCACGATTCAATACATCGATCTCCAGCCGACTTGTCTCCATGGGTCTATTGCTGCCTCGGGCACCTTATGGCATTTCTGCTGTGAGTCTAGATTATCGAATGGGACGAAAAACTGATAGTGAATTGTAACGTTCAGGGCCACCTAATGACGATGGATCACTCAAATTGCGTCCCGATTCAATACATCGTCCTCCAGCCAACTTGTCTCCATGGGTCTAATGCTGCCTCGGGCACCTTATGGCCGTTCTGCTGTAAGTCAAAGATTTTCGAATCGGACGAAAAACTGATAGTGAATTGTAACGTTCAGGGCCTCCTAATGACGATGGAACACTCAAATTGCGTCCCGATTCAATACATCGTCCTCCAGCAGATTGTCTCCATGGGTCTATTGCTGCCTCGGGCACCTTATGGCCGTTCTGATCTGAGTCAAAGATTTTCGAATCTGACGAAAAACTGATAGTGAATTGTAACATTCAGGGCCACCTAATGACGATGGAACACTCAAATTGCGTCCCGATTCAATACATCGTCCTCCAGCCGACTTGTCTCCTTGGCCGTTATGCTGTGAGTCTAAATTATCGAATGGGACGAAAAACTGATAGTGCTTTTTGTAACATTCAGGGCCTCCTAATGACGATGGAACACTCAAATTGCGTCCCGATTCAATACAGCGTCCTCCAGCAGACTTGTCTCCATGGGTCTATTGCTGCCTCGGGCACCTTATGGCCGTTCTGCTGTGAGTCAAAGATTTTCGAATCGGACGAAAAACTGATAGTGAATTTTAACGTTCAGGGCCACCTAATGACGATGGATCACTCAAATTGCGTCCCGATTCAATACATCGTCCTCCAGCAGACTTGTCTCCATGGGTCTATTGCTGCCTAGGGCACCTTATGGCCGTTCTGCTGTGAGTCAAAGATTTTCGAATCGGACGAAAAACTGATAGTGAATTGTAACGTTCAGGGCCACCTAATGACGATGGATCACTCAAATTGCGTCCCGATTCAATACATCGTCCTCCAGCAGACTTGTCTCCATGGGTCTATTGCTGCCTCGGGCACCTTATGGCCGTTCTGCTATGAGTCAAAGATTTTCGAATCTGACGAAAAACTGATAGTGAATTGTAACATTCAGGGCCACGTAATGACGATGGATCACTCAAATTGCGTCCCGATTCAATACATCGTCCTCCAGCCGACTTGTCTCCATGGGTCTATTGCTGCCTAGGGCACCTTATGGCCGTTCTGCTGTGAGTCAAAGATTTTCGAATCGGACGAAAAACTGATAGTGAATTGTAACGTTCAGGGCCACCTAATGACTATGGATCACTCAAATTGCGACCCGATTCAATACATCGTCCTCCAGCAGACTTGTCTCCATGGGTCTATTGCAGCCTCGTGCACCTTATGGCCGTTCTGCTGTGAGTCAAAGATTTTCGAATCGGACGAAAAACTGATAGTGAATTGTAACGTTCAGGGCCACCTAATGACGATGGATCACACAAATTGCGTCCCGATTCAATACATCGTCCTCCAGCAGACTTGTCTCCATGGGTCTATTGCTGCCTCGGGCACCTTATGGCCGTTCTGCTGTCAGTCAAAGATTTTCGAATCTGACGAAAAACTGATAGTGGATTGTAACATTCAGGGCCACCTAATGACGATGGATCACTCAAATTGCGTCCCGATACAATACATCGTCCTCCAGCCGACTTGTCTCCACGGGTCCATTGCTGCCTCGGGCACCTTAGGGCCGTTCTGCTGTGAGTCAAAGATTTTCGAATCGGACGAAAAACTGATAGTGAATTGTAACGTTCAGGGCCACCTAATGACGATGGAACACTCAAATAGCGTCCCGATTCAATACATCGTCCTCCAGCAGACTTGTCTCAATGGGTCTATTGCTGCCTCGGGCACCTTATGGCCATTCTGCTGTGAGTCAAAGGTTTTCGAATCTGACGAAAAACTGATAGTGAATTGTAACGTTAAGGGCCACCTAATGACGATGGATCACTCAAATTGCGTCCCGATTCAATACATCGTCCTCCAGCCGACTTGTCTCCATGGGTCTATTGCTGCCTCGGGCACCTTAGGGCCGTTCTGCTGTGAGTCAAAGATTTTCGAATCGGACGAAAAACTGATAGTGAATTGTATCATTCAGGACCACCTAATGACGATGGATCACTCAAATTGCGTCCCAATTCAATACATCGTCCTCCAGCAAACTTGTCTCCATGGGTCTATTGCTGCCTCGGGCACCTTATGGCCGTTCTGCTGTAAGTCAAAAATTTTCGGATCTGACGAAAAACTGATAGTGAATTGTAACGTTCAGGGCCACCTAATGACGATGGATCACTCAAATTGCGTCCCGATTCAATACATCGTCCTCCAGCTTACTTGTCTCCATGGGTCTATTGCGGCCTTGGGCACCTTATGGCCGTTCTGCTGTGAGTCAAAGATTTTCGAATCGGACGAAAAACTGATAGTGAATTGTAACGTTCAGGGCCTCCTAATGACGATGGAACACTCAAATTGCGTTACGTTTCAATACATCGTCCTCCAGCAGACTTGTCTTCATGGGTCTATTGCTGCCTTGGGCACCTTATGGCCGTTCTGCTGTGAGTCAAAGATTTTCGAATCGGACGAAAAACTGATAGTTCAGGGCCACCTAATGACGATGGATCACTCAAATTGCGTCCCGATTCAATACATCGTCCTCTAGCCGACTTGTCTCCATGGGTCTATTGCTGCCTAGGGCACCTTATGGCCGTTCTGCTGTGAGTCAAAGATTTTCGAATCGGACGAAAAACTGATAGTGAATTGTAACTTTCAGGGCCACCTAATGACGATGGATCACTCAAATTGCGACCCGATTCAATACATCGTCCTCCAGCAGACTTATCTCCATGGGTCTATTGCTGCCTCGTGCACCTTATGGCCTTTCTGCTGTGAGTCAAAGATTTTCGAATCCGACGAAAAACTGATAGTGAATTGTAACGTTCAGGGCCACCTAATGACGATGGATCACTCAAATTGCGACCCGATTCAATACATCGTCCTCCAGCAGACTTGCCTCCATGGGTCTATTGCAGCCTCGTGCACCTTATGGCCGTTCTGCTGTGAGTCAAAGATTTTCGAATCGGACGAAAAACTGATAGTGAATTGTAACGTTCAGGGCCTCCTAATGACGATGGAACACTCAAATTGCGTCCCGATTCAATACATCGTCCTCCAGCAGACTTGTCTCCATGGGTCTATTGCTGCCTCGGGCACCTTATGGCCGTTCTGCTGTGATTCAAAGATTTTCGGATCGGACGACAAACTGATAGTGAATTGTAACATTCAGGGCCACCTAATGACGATGGATCACTCAAATTGCGTCCCGATTCAATACATCGTCCTCCAGCCGACTTGTCTCCATGGGTCTATTGCTGCCTCGGGCACCTTATGGCCGTACTGCTGTGAGTCAAAGATTTTCGAATCGGACGAAAAACTGATAGTGAATTGTAAGGTTCAGGGCCTCCTAATGACGATGGAACACTCAAATTGCGTCCCGATTCAATACATCGTCCTCCAGCAGACTTGTCTCCATGGGTCTATTGCTGCCTCGGACACCTTATGGCCGTTCTGCTGTGACTCAAAGATTTTCGAATCTGACGAAAAACTGATAGTGAATTGTAACATTCAGGGCCACCTAATGACGATGGATCACTCAAATTGCGTCCCGATTCAATACATCTCCTCCAGCCGACTTGTCTCCATGGGTCTATTGCTGCCTCGGCCACCTTATGGCCGTTCTGCTGTGATTCAAAGATTTTCGGATCGGACGACAAACTGATAGTGAATTGTAACATTCAGGGCCACCTAATGACGATGGATCACTCAAATTGCGTCCCGATTCAATACATCGTCCTCCAGCCGACTTGTCTCCATGGGTCTATTGCTGCCTCGGGCACCTTATGGCCGATCTGCTGTGAGTCAAAGATTTTCGAATCGGACGAAAAACTGATAGTGAATTGTAAGGTTCAGGGCCTCCTAATGACGATGGAACACTCAAATTGCGTCCCGATTCAATACATCGTCCTCCAGCAGACTTATCTCCATGGGTCTATTGCTGCCTCGGGCACCTTATGGCCGTTCTGCTGTGACTCAAAGATTTTCGAATCTGACGAAAAACTGATAGTGAATTGTAACATTCAGGGCCACCTAATGACGATGGATCACTCAAATTGCGTCCCGATTCAATACATCTCCTCCAGCCGACTTGTCTCCATGGGTCTTTTGCTGCCTCGGCCACCTTATGGCCATTCTGCAGTGAGTCAAAGATTTTCGAATCGGACGAAAGACTGATAGTGATTTGTAACGTTCAGGGCCTCCTAATGACGATGGAACACTCAAATTGCGTCCCGATTCAATACATCGTCCTCCAGCAGACTTGTCTTCATGGGTCTATTGCTGCCTCGGGCACCTTACGGCCGTTCTGCTGTGAGTCAAAGATTTTCGAATCGGACGAAAAACTGATAGTGAATTGTAACGTTCAGGGCAACCTAATGACGATGGATCACTCAAATTGCGTCCCGATTCAATACATCGTCCTCCTGCAGACTTGTCTCCATGGGTCTAGTGCTGCCTCGGGCACCTTATGGCCGTTCTGCTGTGAGTCAAAGATCTTAGAATCGGACGAAAAACTGATAGTTAATTGTAACATTCAGGGCCACCTAATGACGATGGACCACACAAATTGCGTCCCGATTCAATACATCGTCCTCCAGCCGACTTGACTCCATGGGTCTATTGCTGCCTCGGGCATCTTATGGCCGTTCTGCTGTGAGTCTAGTTTATCGAATGGGACGAAAAACTGATAGTGAATTGTAACGTTCAGGGCCACCTAATGACGATGGATCACTCAAATTGCGTCCCGATTCAATACATCGTCCTCCAGCCAACTTGTCTCCATGGGTCTATTGCTGCCTCGGGCACCTTATGGCCGTTCTGCTGTAAGTCAAAGATTTTCGAATCGGACGAAAAACTGATAGTGAATTGTAACGTTCAGGGCCACCTAATGACGATGGATCACTCAAATTGCGTCACGATTCAATACATCGACCTCCAGCCGACTTGTCTCCATGGGTCTATTGCTGCCTCGGGCACCTTATGGCCGTTCTGCTGTGAGTCAAAGATTTTCGAATCGGACGAAAAACTGATAGTGAATTGTAACGTTCAGGGCCACCTAATGACGATGGATCACTCAAATTGCGTCCCGATTCAATACATCGTCCTCCAGCAGACTTGTCTCCATGGGTCTATTGCTGCCTCGGGCACCTTATGGCCGTTCTGCTGTGAGTAAAAAATTTTCGAATCTGACGAAAAACTGATAGTGAATTGTAACATTCAGGGCCTCCTAATGACGATGGAACACTCACATTGCGTCCCGATTCAATACATCGTCCTCCAGCAGACTTGTCTCCATGGGTCTATTGCTGCCTCGGGCACCTTATGGCCGTTCTGATCTGAGTCAAAGATTTTCGAATCTGACGAAAAACTGATAGTGAATTGTAACATTCAGGGCCACCTAATGACGATGGAACACTCAAATTGCGTCCCGATTCAATACATCGTCCTCCAGCCGACTTGTCTCCATGGCCGTTATGCTGTGAGTCTAAATTATCGAATGGGACGAAAAACTGATAGTGAATTGTAACATTCAGGGCCTCCTAATGACGATGGAACACTCAAATTGCGTCCCGATTCAATACAGCGTCCTCCAGCAGACTTGTCTCCATGGGTCTATTGCTGCCTCGGGCACCTTATGGCCGTTCTGCTGTGAGTCAAAGATTTTCGAATCGGACGAAAAACTGATAGTGAATTTTAACGTTCAGGGCCACCTAATGACGATGGATCACTCAAATTGCGTCCCGATTCAATACATCATCCTCCAGCAGACTTGTCTCCATGGGTCTATTGCTGCCTAGGGCACCTTATGGCCGTTCTGCTGTGAGTCAAAGATTTTCGAATCGGACGAAAAACTGATAGTGAATTGTAACGTTCAGGGCCACCTAATGACGATGGATCACTCAAATTGCGTCCCGATTCAATACATCGTCCTCCAGCAGACTTGTCTCCATGGGTCTATTGCTGCCTCGGGCACCTTATGGCCGTTCTGCTATGAGTCAAAGATTTTCGAATCTGACGAAAAACTGATAGTGAATTGTAACATTCAGGGCCACGTAATGACGATGGATCACTCAAATTGCGTCCCGATTCAATACATCGTCCTCCAGCCGACTTGTCTCCATGGGTCTATTGCTGCCTAGGGCACCTTATGGCCGTTCTGCTGTGAGTCAAAGATTTTCGAATCGGACGAAAAACTGATAGTGAATTGTAACGTTCAGGGCCACCTAATGACGATGGATCACTCAAATTGCGAACCGATTCAATACATCGTCCGCCAGCAGACTTGTCTCCATGGGTCTATTGCTGCCTCGTGCACCTTATGGCCGTTCTGCTGTGAGTCAAAGATTTTCGAATCCGACGAAAAACTGATAGTGAATTGTAACGTTCAGGGCCACCTAATGACGATGGATCACTCAAATTGCGACCCGATTCAATACATCGTCCTCCAGCAGACTTGTCTCCATGGGTCTATTGCAGCCTCGTGCACCTTATGGCCGTTCTGCTGTGAGTCAAAGATTTTCGAATCGGACGAAAAACTGATAGTGAATTGTAACGTTCAGGGCCACCTAATGACGATGGATCACACAAATTGCGTCCCGATTCAATACATCGTCCTCCAGCAGACTTGTCTCCATGGGTCTATTGCTGCCTCGGGCACCTTATGGCCGTTCTGCTGTCAGTCAAAGATTTTCGAATCTGACGAAAAACTGATAGTGGATTGTAACATTCAGGGCTACCTAATGACGATGGATCACTCAAATTGCGTTCCGATACAATACATCGTCCTCCAGCCGACTTGTCTCCACGGGTCCATTGCTGCCTCGGGCACCTTAGGGCCGTTCTGCTGTGAGTCAAAGATTTTCGAATCGGACGAAAAACTGATAGTGAATTGTAACGTTCAGGGCCACCTAATGACGATGGAAGACTCAAATTGCGTCCCGATTCAATACGTCGTCCTCCAGCAGACATGTCTCCATGGGTCTATTGCTGCCTCGGGCACCTTATGGCCATTCTGCTGTGAGTCAAAGGTTTTCGAATCTGACGAAAAACTGATAGTGAATTGTAACGTTCAGGGCCACCTAATGACGATGGATCACTCAAATTGCGTCCCGATTCAATACATCGTCCTCCAGCCGACTTGTCTCCATGGGTCTATTGCTGCCTCGGGCACCTTAGGGCCGTTCTGCTGTGAGTCAAAGATTTTCGAATCGGACGAAAAACTGATAGTGAATTGTATCATTCAGGACCACCTAATGACGATGGATAACTCAAATTGCGTCCCGATTCAATACATCGTCCTCCAGCAAACTTGTCTCCATGGGTCTATTGCTGCCTCGGGCACGTTATGGCCGTTCTGCTGTGAGTCAAAAATTTTCGGATCTGACGAAAAACTGATAGTGAATTGTAACGTTCAGGGCCACCTAATGACGATGGATCACTCAAATTGCGTCCCGATTCAATACATCGTCCTCCAGCAGGCTTGTCTCCATGGGTCTATTGCTGCCTCGGGCACCTTAGGGCCGTTCTGCTGTGAGTCAAAGATTTTCGAATCGGACGAAAAACTGATAGTGAATTGTATCATTCAGGACCACCTAATGACGATGGATCACTCAAATTGCGTCCCGATTCAATACATCGTCCTCCAGCAAACTTGTCTCCATGGGTCTATTGCTGCCTCGGGCACCTTATGGCCGTTCTGCTGTGAGTCAAAAATTTTCGGATCTGACGAAAAACTGATAGTGAATTGTAACTTTCAGGGCCACCTAATGACGATGGATCACTCAAATTGCGTCCCGATTCAATACATCGTCCTCCAGCAGACTTGTCTCCATGGGTCTATTGCGGCCTTGGGCACCTTATGGCCGTTCTGCTGTGAGACAAAGATTTTCGAATCGGACGAAAAACTGATAGTGAATTGTAACGTTCAGGGCCTCCTAATGACGATGGAACACTCAAATTGCGTTCCGTTTCAATACATCGTCCTCCAGCAGACTTGTCTTCATGGGTCTATTGCTGCCTCGGGCACCTTATGGCCGTTCTGCTGTGAGTCAAAGATTTTCGAATCGGACGAAAAACTGATAGTTCAGGGCCACCTAATGACGATGGATCACTCAAATTGCGTCCCGATTCAATACATCGTCCTCTAGCCGACTTGTCTCCATGGGTCTATTGCTGCCTAGGGCACCTTATGGCCGTTCTGCTGTGAGTCAAAGATTTTCGAATCGGACGAAAAACTGATAGTGAATTGTAACTTTCAGGGCCACCTAATGACGATGGATCACTCAAATTGCGACCCGATTCAATACATCGTCCTCCAGCAGACTTGTCTCCATGGGTCTATTGCTGCCTCGTGCACCTTATGGCCTTTCTGCTGTGAGTCAAAGATTTTCGAATCCGACGAAAAACTGATAGTGAATTGTAACGTTCAGGGCCACCTAATGACGATGGATCACTCAAATTGCGACCCGATTCAATACATCGTCCTCCAGCAGACTTGCCTCCATGGGTCTATTGCAGCCTCGTGCACCTTATGGCCGTTCTGCTGTGAGTCAAAGATTTTCGAATCGGACGAAAAACTGATAGTGAATTGTAACGTTCAGGGCCACCTAATGACGATGGATCACTCAAATTGCGTCCCGATTCAATACATCGTCCTCCAGCAGACTTGTCTCCATGGGTCTATTGCTACCTCGGGCACCTTATGGCCATTGTGCTGTGAGTCAAAGGTTTTCGAATCTGACGAAAAACTGATAGTGAATTGTAACGTTCAGGGCCACCTAATAACGATGGATCACTCAAATTGCGTCCCGATTCAATACATCGTCCTCCAGCCAACTTGTCTCCATGGGTCTATTGCTGCCTCGGGCACCTTAGGGCCGTTCTGCTGTGAGTCAAAGATTTTCGAATCGGACGAAAAACTGATAGTGAATTGTAACATTCAGGACCACCTAATGACGATGGATCACTCAAATTGCGTCCCGATTCAATACATCGTCCTCCAGCAGACTTGTCTCCATGGGTCTATTGCTGCCTCGGGCACCTTATGGCCGTTCTGCTGTGAGTCAAAAATTTTCGAATCTGACGAAAAACTGATAGTGAATTGTAACTTTCAGGGCTACCTAATGACGATGGATCACTCAAATTGCGTCCCGAATCAATACATCGTCCTCCAGCAGACTTGTCTCCATGGGTCTATTGCTGCCTCGGGCACCTTATGGCCGTTCTGCTGTGAGTCAAAGATTTTCGAATCGGACGAAAAACTGATAGTGAATTGTAACGTTCAGGGCCTCCTAATGACGATGGAACACTCAAATTGCGTCCCGGTTCAATACATCGTCCTCCAGCAGACTTGTCTTCATGGGTCTATTGCTGCCTCGGGCACCTTTTGGCCGTTCTGCTGTGTGTCAAAGATTTCGAATCGGACGAAAAACTGATAGTTCAGGGCCACCTAATGACGATGGATCACTCAAATTGCGTCCCGATTCAATACATCGTCCTCCAGCAGACTTGTCTCCATGGGTCTATTGTTGCCTCGGGCACCTTATGGCCGTTCTGCTGTGAGTCAAAGATTTTCGAATCGGACGAAAAACTGATAGTGAATTGTAACGTTCAGGGCCACCTAATGACGATAGATCACTCAAATTGCGTCCCGATTCAATACATCGTCCTCCAGCAGACTTGTCTCCATGGGTCTATTTCTCCTCGGGCACTTTATGGCCGTTCTGCTGTGAGTCAAAGATTTTCGAATCGGACGAAAAACTGATAGTCAATTGTAACATTCAGGGCCACCTAAAGACGATGGATCACTCAAATTGCGTCCCGATTCAATACATCGTCCTCCAGCCGACTTGTCTCCATGGGTCTATTGCTGCCTCGGGCACCTTAGGGCCGTTCTGCTGTGAGTCAAAGATTTTCGAATCAGACGAAAAACTGATAGTGAATTGTAACGTTCAGGGCCACCTAATGACGATGGATCACTCAAATTGGGTCCCGATTCAATACATCGTCCTCCAGCAGACTTGTCTCCATGGGTCTATTGCTGCCTCGGGCACCTTACGGCCGTACTGCTGTGAGGCAAAGGTTTTCGAATCTGACGAAAAACTGATAGTGAATTGTAACATTCAGGGCCACCTAATGACGATGGATCACTCAAATTGCGTCCCGATTCAATACATCCTCCTCCAGCAGACTTGTCTCCATGGGTCTATTGCTGACTCGGGCACCTTATGGACGATCTGCTGTGAGTCAAAGATTTTCGAATCGGACGAAAAATTGATAGTGAATTGTAACGTTCAGGGCCACGTAATGACGATGAATCACTCAAATTGCGTCCCGATTCAATACATCGTCCTCCAGCAGACTTGTCTCCATGGGTCTATTGCTACCTCGGGCACCTTATGGGCGTTCTGCTGTGAGTCAAAGATTTTCGAATCGGACGAATAACTGATAGTGAATTGTAACATTCAGAGCCACCTAATGACGATGGACCACACATATTGCGTCCCGATTCAATACATCGTCCTCCAGCCGACTTGACTTCATGGGTCTATAGCTGCCTCGGGCACCTTATGGCCGTTCTGCTGTGAGTCTAGATTATCGAATGGGACGAAAAACTGATAGTGAATTGTAACGTTCAGCGGAGGGCCTGTGCGGGGTGTGGCAGTGTCGTGCTGGAGGGCCCACTGGTAGCGATGTGGGCTTCCTCGCCTATCCTCGCCTCGCCTCGCCTCGCCTCACACCAGGTGTCTGCGTAGTTTGCAGTGCATTCGCACCATTCCTATCCCTGTCCCTGTCCCCGTCCCGACTTGTCCCGACTTTGCTCGACTGCCGCTCGCTGCCGCTCGGGTCGTGGTCCATATGACAGCGCAAGCATGACAAACGTCTGCGGGACGAGACGAGACGAGACGAGACGACTATGGAATAAATTCGTGGTTACAAATCAAATTTGGAACTCTACACTCCTACACAACAATAGGCGGTGACGTATTTCAGAAATCACCTGCCGATTCGTACTGTTTTGTCGTTTTCAAAGTCTTCTTGGCAAACTTGGTTAGCACATTCTCCCTCAAACTGAGTTAATTACTGCATTTTCGTACCATTACAGTAGTTTAAAAGGCTTAAAGAAGCATCTTTGTCACAACAGAAAGGTAGTTTGAAAATTGGGTTGGCGACATAACAAAAAAAAAAAAAACAGGAAGGGAGCGAGCAGCACCCGGGTTTCCCAGGCGGTCACCCATCCAAGTACTAGCCGGGCCCGATGATGCTTAACTTCGGTGATCGGACGAGTACCGGTGTATTCATCAAGGTATGGCCGTTGGCGCTCATCTAATGTAGGAGCACGGCAGAATTCGCGTTCGGCGTTTCTCCCAACACACAAAATGTTAGTTTTCGGCCGCATTTGACGAAAGCGCTTCCTTCCGCAACCGCCAGTTCCTCGAGGACGGCGCGGGGAGGCGCGCCCGGCGTCCCAGCAGAGTGACGGCCGAATTGGCGGGCGCACCGCCGCGTGTGTGAGACGCACTGCTGCTCGTTGCACCCCCTGTCATTCGCTGGGTGCGTGCGGCCTTCGACACTAGCGGAGGACGCATCTTGTCCCTGGTGTTCAGCGGAGGGCCTGTGCGGGGTGTGGCAGTGTCGTGCTGGAGGGCCCACTGGTAGCGATGTGGGCTTCCTCGCCTCGCCTCGCCTCACACCAGGTGTCTGCGTAGTTTGCAGTGCATTCGCACCATTCCTATCCCTGTCCCTGTCCCCGTCCCGACTTGTCCCGACTTTGCTCGACTGCCGCTCGCTGCCGCTCGGGTCGTGGTCCATATGACAGCGCGAGCACGACAAACGTCTGCGGGACGAGACGAGACGAGACGAGACGAGACGACTAAGGAATAAATTCGTGGTTACAAATCAAATTTGGAACTCTACACTCCTACACAACAATAGGCGGTGACGTATTTCAGAAATCACCTTCCGATTCGTACTGTTTTGTCGTTTTCAAAGTCTTCTTGGCAAACTTGGTTAGCACATTCTCCCTCAAACTGAGTTAATTACTGCATTTTCGTACCATTACAGTAGTTTAAAAGGCTTAAGGAAGCATCTTTGTCACAACAGAAAGGTAGTTTGAAAATTGGGCTGGCGACATAACAAAAAAAAAAACAGGAAGGGAGCCAACAGCACCCGGGTTTCCCAGGTGGTCACCCATCCAAGTACTAGCCGGGCCCGATGATTCTTAACTTCGGTGATCGGACGAGAACCGGTGTATTCATCATGGTATGGCCGTTGGCGCTCATCTAATGTAGGAGCACGGCAGAATTCGCGTTCGGCTTTTCTCCCAACACACAAAATGTTAGTTTTCGGCCGCATTTGACGAAAGCGCTTCCTTCCGCAACCGCCAGTTCCTCGAGGACGGCGCGGGGAGGCGCGCCCGGCGTCCCAGCAGAGTGACGGCCGAATTGGCGGGCGCACCGCCGCGTGTGTGAGACGCACTGCTGCTCGTTGCACCCCCTGTCATTCGCTGGGCGCGTGCAGCCTTCGATACTAGCGGAGGACGCATCTTGTCCCTGGTGTTCAGCGGAGGGCCTGTGCGGGGTGTGGCAGTGTCGTGCTGGAGGGCCCACTGGTAGCGATGTGGGCTTCCTCGCCTCGCCTCGCCTCGCCTCGCCTCGCCTCACACCAGGTGTCTGCGTAGTTTGCAGTGCATTCGCACCATTCCTATCCCTGTCCCTGTCCCCGTCCCGACTTGTGCCGACTTTGCTCGACTGCCGCTCGCTGCCGCTCGGGTCGTGGTCCATATGACAGCGCAAGCACGACAAACATCTGCGGGACGAGACGAGACGAGACGACTAAGGAATAAATTCGTGGTTACAAAACAAATTTGGAACTCTACACTCCTACACAACAATAGGCGGTGACGTATTTCAGAAATCACCTGCCGATTCGTACTGTTTTGTCGTTTTCAAAGTCTTCTTGGCAAACTTGGTTAGCACATTCTCCCTCAAACTGAGTTAATTACTGCATTTTCGTACCATTACAGTAGTTTAAAAGGCTTAAGGAAGCATCTTTGTCACAACAGAAAGGTAGTTTGAAAATTGGGCTGGCGACATAACAAAAAAAAAACAGGAAGGGAGCCAGCAGCACCCGGGTTTCCCAGGCGGTCACCCATCCAAGTACTAGCCGGGCCCGATGATGCTTAACTTCGGTGATCGGACGAGAACCAGTGTATTCATCATGGTATGGCCGTTGGCGCTCATCTAATGTAGGAGCACGGCAGAATTCGCGTTCGGCTTTTCTCCCAACACACAAAATGTTAGTTTTCGGCCGCATTTGACGAAAGCGCTTCCTTCCGCAACCGCCAGTTCCTCGAGGACGGCGCGGGGAGGCGCGCCCGGCGTCCCAGCAGAGTGACGGCCGAATTGGCGGGCGCACCGCCGCGTGTGTGAGACGCACTGCTGCTCGTTGCACCCCCTGTCATTCGCTGGGTGGGTGCAGCCTTCGACACTAGCGGAGGACGAATCTTGTCCCTGGTGTTCAGCGGAGGGCCTGTGCGGGGTGTGGCAGTGTCGTGCTGGAGGGCCCACTGGTAGCGATGTGGGCTTCCTCGCCTCGCCTCGCCTCGCCTCACACCAGGTGTCTGCGTAGTTTGCAGTGCATTCGCACCATTCCTATCCCTGTCCCTGTCCCCGCCCCGACTTGTCCCGACTTTGCTCGACTGCCGCTCGCTGCCGCTCGGGTCGTGGTCCATATGACAGCGCAAGCACGACAAACGTCTGCGGGACGAGACGAGACGAGACGAGACGACTAAGGAATAAATTCGTGGTTACAAATCAAATTTGGAACTCTACACTCCTACACAACAATAGGCGGTGACGTATTTCAGAAATCACCTGCCGATTCGTACTGTTTTGTCGTTTTCAAAGTCTTTTTGGCAAACTTGGTTAGCACATTCTCCCTCAAACTGAGTTAATTACTGCATTTTCGTACCATTACAGTAGTTTAAAAGGCTTAAGGAAGCATCTTTGTCACAACAGAAAGGTAGTTTGAAATTTGGGATGGCGACATAACAAAAAAAAAAAAACAGGAAGGGAGCCAACAGCACCCGGGTTTCCCAGGCGGTCACCCATCCAAGTACTAGCCGGGCCCGATGATGCTTAACTTCGGTGATCGGACGAGAACCAGTGTATTCATCATGGTATGGCCGTTGGCGCTCATCTAATGTAGGAGCACGGCAGAATTCGCGTTCGGCTTTTCTCCCAACACACAAAATGTTAGTTTTCGGCCGCATTTGACGAAAGCGCTTCCTTCCGCAACCGCCAGTTCCTCGAGGACGGCGCGGGGAGGCGCGCCAGGCGTCCCAGCAGAGTGACGGCCGAATTGGCGGGCGCACCGCCGCGTGTGTGAGACGCACTGCTGCTCGTTGCACCCCCTGTCATTCGCTGGGCGCGTGCAGCCTTCGACACTAGCGGAGGACGCATCTTGTCCCTGGTGTTCAGCGGAGGGCCTGTGCGGGGTGTGGCAGTGTCGTGCTGGAGGGCCCACTGGTAGCGATGTGGGCTTCCTCGCCTCGCCTCGCCTCGCCTCGCCTCACACCAGGTGTCTGCGTAGTTTGCAGTGCATTCGCACCATTCCTATCCCTGTCCCTGTCCCCGTCCCGACTTGTCCCGACTTTGCTCGACTGCCGCTCGCTGCCGCTCGGGTCGTGGTCCATATGACAGCGCAAGCACAACAAACGTCTGCGGGACGAGACGAGACGAGACGAGACGACTAAGGAACAAATTCGTGGTTACAAATCAAATTTGGAACTCTACACTCCTACACAACAATAGGCGGTGACGTATTTCAGAAATCACCTGCCGATTCGTACTGTTTTGTCGTTTTCAAAGTCTTCTTGGCAAACTTGGTTAGCACATTCTCCCTCAAACTGAGTTAATTACTGCATTTTCGTACCATTACAGTAGTTTAAAAGGCTTAAAGAAGCATCTTTGTCACAACAGAAAGGTAGTTTGAAAATTGGGCTGGCGACATAACAAAAAAAAAAAACAGGAAGGGAGCCAGCAGCACCCGGGTTTCCCAGGCGGTCACCCATCCAGGTACTAGCCGGGCCCGATGATGCTTAACTTCGGTGATGGGACGAGATCCGGTGTATTCATCATGGTATGGCCGTTGGCGCACATCTAATGTAGGAGCACGGCAGAATTCGCGTTCGGCTTTTCTCCCAACACACAAAATGTTAGTTTTCGGCCGCATTTGACGAAAGCGCTTCCTTCCGCAACCGCCAGTTCCTCGAGGACGGCGCGGGGAGGCGCGCCCGGCGTCCCAGCAGAGTGACGGCCGAATTGGCGGGCGCACCGCCGCGTGTGTGAGACGCACTGCTGCTCGTTGCACCCCCTGTCATTCGCTGGGTGCGTGCAGCCTTCGACACTAGCGGAGGACGAATCTTGTCCCTGGTGTTCAGCGGAGGGCCTGTGCGGGGTGTGGCAGTGTCGTGCTGGAGGGCCCACTGGTAGCGATGTGGGCTTCCTCGCCTCGCCTCGCCTCGCCTCACACCAGGTGTCTGCGTAGTTTGCAGTGCATTCGCACCATTCCTATCCCTGTCCCTGTCCCCGCCCCGACTTGTCCCGACTTTGCTCGACTGCCGCTCGCTGCCGCTCGGGTCGTGGTCCATATGACAGCGCAAGCACGACAAACGTCTGCGGGACGAGACGAGACGACTAAGGAATAAATTCGTGGTTACAAATCAAATTTGGAACTCTACACTCCTACACAACAATAGGCGGTGACGTATTTCAGAAATCACCTGCCGATTCGTACTATTTTGTCGTTTTCAAAGTCTTCTTGGCAAACTTGGTGAGCACATTCTCCCTCAAACTGAGTTAATTACTGCATTTTCGTACCATTACAGTAGTTTAAAAGGCTTAAGGAAGCATCTTTGTCACAACAGAAAGGTAGTTTGAAAATTGGGCTGGCGACATAACAAAAAAAAAACAGGAAGGGAGCCAGCAGCACCCGGGTTTCCCAGGCGGTCACCCATCCAAGTACTAGCCGGGCCCGATGATGCTTAACTTCGGTGATCGGACGAGAACCGGTGTATTCATCATGGTATGGCCGTTGGCGCTCATCTAATGTAGGAGCACGGCAGAATTCGCGTTCGGCTTTTCTCCCAACACACAAAATGTTAGTTTTCGGCCGCATTTGACGAAAGCGCTTCCTTCCGCAACCGCCAGTTCCTCGAGGACGGCGCGGGGAGGCGCGCCCGGCGTCCCAGCAGAGTGACGGCCGATTGGCGGGCGCACCGCCGCGTGTGTGAGACGCACTGCTGCTCGTTGCACCCCCTGTCATTCGCTGGGTGCGTGCAGCCTTCGACACTAGCGGAGGACGCATCTTGTCCCTGGTGTTCAGCGGAGGGCCTGTGCGGGGTGTGGCAGTGTCGTGCTGGAGGGCCCACTGGTAGCGATGTGGGCTTCCTCGCCTCGCCTCGCCTCGCCTCGCCTCACCTCGCCTCACACCAGGTGTCTGCGTAGTTTGCAGTGCATTCGCACCATTCCTATCCCTGTCCCTGTCCCCGTCCCGACTTGTCCCGACTTTGCTCGACTACCGCTCGCTGCCGCTCGGGTCGTGGTCCATATGACAGCGCAAGCACGACAAACGTCTGCGGGACGAGACGAGACGAGACGAGACGACTAAGGATTAAATTCGTGGTTACAAATCAAATTTGGAACTCTACACTCCTACACAACAATAGGCGGTGACGTATTTCAGAAATCACCTGCCGATTCGTACTGTTTTGTCGTTTTCAAAGTCTTCTTGGCAAACTTGGTTAGCACATTCTCCCTCAAACTGAGTTAATTACTGCATTTTCGTACAATTACAGTGGTTTAAAAGGCTTAAAGAAGCATCTTTGTCACAACAGAAAGGTAGTTTGAAAATTGGGCTGGCGACATAACAAAAAAAAAAACAGGAAGGGAGCCAGCAGCACCCGGGTTTCCCAGGCGGTCACCCATCCAGGTACTAGCCGGGCCCGATGATGCTTAACTTCGGTGATGGGACGAGAACCGGTGTATTCATCATGGTATGGCCGTTGGCGCTCATCTAATGTAGGAGCACGGCAGAATTCGCGTTCGGCTTTTCTCCCAACACACAAAATGTTAGTTTTCGGCCGCATTTGACGAAAGCGCTTCCTTCCGCAACCGCCAGTTCCTCGAGGACGGCGCGGGGAGGCGCGCCCGGCGTCCCAGCAGAGTGACGGCCGAATTGGCGGGCGCACCGCCGCGTGTGTGAGACGCACTGCTGCTCGTTGCACCCCCTGTCATTCGCTGGGTGCGTGCAGCCTTCGACACTAGCGGAGGACGAATCTTGTCCCTGGTGTTCAGCGGAGGGCCTGTGCGGGGTGTGGCAGTGTCGTGCTGGAGGGCCCACTGGTAGCGATGTGGGCTTCCTCGCCTCGCCTCGCCTCGCCTCACACCAGGTGTCTGCGTAGTTTGCAGTGCATTCGCACCATTCCTATCCCTGTCCCTGTCCCCGCCCCGACTTGTCCCGACTTTGCTCGACTGCCGCTCGCTGCCGCTCGGGTCGTGGTCCATATGACAGCGCAAGCACGACAAACGTCTGCGGGACGAGACGAGACGAGACGAGACGACTAAGGAATAAATTCGTGGTTACAAATCAAATTTGGAACTCTACACTCCTACACAACAATAGGCGGTGACGTATTTCAGAAATCACCTGCCGATTCGTACTGTTTTGTCGTTTTCAAAGTCTTTTTGGCAAACTTGGTTAGCACATTCTCCCTCAAACTGAGTTAATTACTGCATTTTCGTACCATTACAGTAGTTTAAAAGGCTTAAGGAAGCATCTTTGTCACAACAGAAAGGTAGTTTGAAATTTGGGATGGCGACATAACAAAAAAAAAAAAAAAACAGGAAGGGAGCCAACAGCACCCGGGTTTCCCAGGCGGTCACCCATCCAAGTACTAGCCGGGCCCGATGATGCTTAACTTCGGTGATCGGACGAGAACCAGTGTATTCATCATGGTATGGCCGTTGGCGCTCATCTAATGTAGGAGCACGGCAGAATTCGCGTTCGGCTTTTCTCCCAACACACAAAATGTTAGTTTTCGGCCGCATTTGACGAAAGCGCTTCCTTCCGCAACCGCCAGTTCCTCGAGGACGGCGCGGGGAGGCGCGCCCGGCGTCCCAGCAGAGTGACGGCCGAATTGGCGGGCGCACCGCCGCGTGTGTGAGACGCACTGCTGCTCGTTGCACCCCCTGTCATTCGCTGGGCGCGTGCAGCCTTCGACACTAGCGGAGGACGCATCTTGTCCCTGGTGTTCAGCGGAGGGCCTGTGCGGGGTGTGGCAGTGTCGTGCTGGAGGGCCCACTGGTAGCGATGTGGGCTTCCTCGCCTCGCCTCGCCTCGCCTCGCCTCACACCAGGTGTCTGCGTAGTTTGCAGTGCATTCGCACCATTCCTATCCCTGTCCCTGTCCCCGCCCCGACTTGTCCCGACTTTGCTCGACTGCCGCTCGCTGCCGCTCGGGTCGTGGTCCATATGACAGCGCAAGCACGACAAACGTCTGCGGGACGAGACGAGACGAGACGACTAAGGAATAAATTCGTGGTTACAAATCAAATTTGGAACTCTACACTCCTACACAACAATAGGCGGTGACGTATTTCAGAAATCACCTGCCGATTCGTACTATTTTGTCGTTTTCAAAGTCTTCTTGGCAAACTTGGTTAGCACATTCTCCCTCAAACTGAGTTAATTACTGCATTTTCGTACCATTACAGTAGTTTAAAAGGCTTAAGGAAGCATCTTTGTCACAACAGAAAGGTAGTTTGAAAATTGGGCTGGCGACATAACAAAAAAAAAACAGGAAGGGAGCCAGCAGCACCCAGGTTTCCCAGGCGGTCACCCATCCAAGTACTAGCCGGGCCCGATGATGCTTAACTTCGGTGATCGGACGAGAACCGGTGTATTCATCATGGTATGGCCGTTGGCGCTCATCTAATGTAGGAGCAGGGCAGAATTCGCGTTCGGCTTTTCTCCCAACACACAAAATGTTAGTTTTCGGCCGCATTTGACGAAAGCGCTTCCTTCCGCAACCGCCAGTTCCTCGAGGACGGCGCGGGGAGGCGCGCCCGGCGTCCCAGCAGAGTGACGGCCGATTGGCGGGCGCACCGCCGCGTGTGTGAGACGCACTGCTGCTCGTTGCACCCCCTGTCATTCGCTGGGTGCGTGCAGCCTTCGACACTAGCGGAGGACGCATCTTGTCCCTGGTGTTCAGCGGAGGGCCTGTGCGGGGTGTGGCAGTGTCGTGCTGGAGGGCCCACTGGTAGCGATGTGGGCTTCCTCGCCTCGCCACGCCTCGCCTCGTCTCGCCTCACACCAGGTGTCTGCGTAGTTTGCAGTGCATTCGCACCATTCCTATCCCTGTCCCTGTCCCCGTCCCGACTTGTCCCGACTTTGCTCGACTGCCGCTCGCTGCCGCTCGGGTCGTGGTCCATATGACAGCGCAAGCACGACAAACGTCTGCGGGACGAGACGAGACGAGACGAGACGACTAAGGAACAAATTCGTGGTGACAAATCAAATTTGGAACTCTACACTCCTACACAACAATAGGCGGTGACGTATTTCAGAAATCACCTGCCGATTCGTACTGTTTTGTCGTTTTCAAAGTCTTCTTGGCAAACTTGGTTAGCACATTCTCCCTCAAACTGAGTTAATTACTGCATTTTCGTACAATTACAGTGGTTTAAAAGGCTTA
Organism: Schistocerca cancellata; assembly: GCF_023864275.1. Lineage (NCBI taxonomy): Eukaryota > Metazoa > Arthropoda > Insecta > Orthoptera > Acrididae > Schistocerca > Schistocerca cancellata. The sequence continues at coordinate 522,330,203 of NC_064634.1, read as the reverse complement.
AAGAAGCATCTTTGTCACAACAGAAAGGTAGTTTGAAAATTGGGCTGGCGACATAACAAAAAAAAAAAAACAGGAAGGGAGCCAGCAGCACCCGGGTTTCCCAGGCGGTCACCCATCCAGGTACTAGCCGGGCCCGATGATGCTTAACTTCGGTGATGGGACGAGATCCGGTGTATTCATCATGGTATGGCCGTTGGCGCTCATCTAATGTAGGAGCACGGCAGAATTCGCGTTCGGCTTTTCTCCCAACACACAAAATGTTAGTTTTCGGCCGCATTTGACGAAAGCGCTTCCTTCCGCAACCGCCAGTTCCTCGAGGACGGCGCGGGGAGGCGCGCCCGGCGTCCCAGCAGAGTGACGGCCGAAAGGGCGGGCGCACCGCCGCGTGTGTGAGACGCACTGCTGCTCGTTGCACCCCCTGTCATTCGCTGGGTGCGTGCAGCCTTCGACACTAGCGGAGGACGAATCTTGTCCCTGGTGTTCAGCGGAGGGCCTGTGCGGGGTGTGGCAGTGTCGTGCTGGAGGGCCCACTGGTAGCGATGTGGGCTTCCTCGCCTCGCCTCGCCTCGCCTCGCCTGACACCAGGTGTCTGCGTAGTTTGCAGTGCATTCGCACCATTCCTATCCCTGTCCCTGTCCCCGTCCCGACTTGTCCCGACTTTGCTCGACTGCCGCTCGCTGCCGCTCGGGTCGTGGTCCATATGACAGCGCAAGCACAACAAACGTCTGCGGGACGAGACGAGACGAGACGAGACGACTAAGGAACAAATTCGTGGTTACAAATCAAATTTGGAACTCTACACTCCTACACAACAATAGGCGGTGACGTATTTCAGAAATCACCTGCCGATTCGTACTGTTTTGTCGTTTTCAAAGTCTTCTTGGCAAACTTGGTTAGCACATTCTCCCTCAAACTGAGTTAATTACTGCATTTTCGTACCATTACAGTAGTTTAAAAGGCTTAAAGAACCATCTTTGTCACAACAGAAAGGTAGTTTGAAAATTGGGCTGGCGACATAACAAAAAAAAAAACAGGAAGGGAGCCAGCAGCACCCGGGTTTCCCAGGCGGTCACCCATCCAGGTACTAGCCGGGCCCGATGATGCTTAACTTCGGTGATGGGACGAGATCCGGTGTATTCATCATGGTATGGCCGTTGGCGCTCATCTAATGTAGAAGCACGGCAGAATTCGCGTTCGGCTTTTCTCCCAACACACAAAATGTTAGTTTTCGGCCGCATTTGACGAAAGCGCTTCCTTCCGCAACCGCCAGTTCCTCGAGGACGGCGCGGGGAGGCGCGCCCGGCGTCCCAGCAGAGTGACGGCCGAATTGGCGGGCGCACCGCCGCGTGTGTGAGACGCACTGCTGCTCGTTGCACCCCCTGTCATTCGCTGGGCGCGTGCAGCCTTCGACACAAGCGGAGGACGCATCTTGTCCTGGTGTTCAGCGGAGGGCCTGTGCGGGGTGTGTCAGTGTCGTGCTGGAGGGCCCACTGGTAGCGATGTGGGCTTCCTCGCCTCGCCTCGCCTCGCCACGCCTCGCCTCACACCAGGTGTCTGCGTAGTTTGCAGTGCATTCGCACCATTCCTATCCCTGTCCCTGTCCCCGTCCCGACTTGTCCCGACTTTGCTAGAGTGCCGCTCGCTGCCGCTCGTGTCGTAGTCCATATGACAGCGCAAGCACGACAAACGTCTGCGGGACGAGACGAGACGAGACGAGACGAGACGACTAAGGAATAAATTCGTGGTTACAAATCAAATTTGGAACTCTACACTCCTACACAACAATAGGCGGTGACGTATTTCAGAAATCACCTGCCGATTCGTACTGTTTTGTCGTCTTCAAAGTCTTCTTGGCAAACTTGGTTAGCACATTCTCCCTCAAACTGAGTTAATTACTGCATTTTCGTACAATTACAGTGGTTTAAAAGGCTTAAAGAAGCATCTTTGTCACAACAGAAAGGTAGTTTGAAAATTGGGCTGGCGACATAACAAAAAAAAAAACCGGAAGGGAGCCAGCAGCACCCGGGTTTCCCAGGCGGTCACCCATCCAGGTACTAGCCGGGCCCGATGATGCTTAACTTCGGTGATGGGACGAGATCCGGTGTATTCATCATGGTATGGCCGTTGGCGCTCATCTAATGTAGGAGCACGGCAGAATTCGCGTTCGGCTTTTCTCCCAACACACAAAATGTTAGTTTTCGGCCGCATTTGACGAAAGCGCTTCCTTCCGCAACCGCCAGTTCCTCGAGGACGGCGCGGGGAGGCGCGCCCGGCGTCCCAGCAGAGTGACGGCCGAATTGGCGGGCGCACCGCCGCGTGTGTGAGACGCACTGCTGCTCGTTGCACCCCCTGTCATTCGCTGGGCGCGTGCAGCCTTCGACACTAGCGGAGGACGCATCTAGTCCCTGGTGTTCAGCCGAGGGCCTGTGCGGTGTGTTGCAGTGTCGTGCTGGAGGGCCCACTGGTAGCGATGTGGGCTTCCTCGCCTCGCCTCGCCTCGCCTCGCCTCACACCAGGTGTCTGCGTAGTTTGCAGTGCATTCGCACCATTCCTATCCCTGTCCCTGTCCCCGTCCCGACTTGTCCCGACTTTGCTCGACTGCCGCTCGCTGCCGCTCGGGTCGTGGTCCATATGACAGCGCAAGCACAACAAACGTCTGCGGAACGAGACGAGACGAGACGAGACGACTAAGGAATAAATTCGTGGTTACAAATCAAATTTGGAACTCTACACTCCTACACAACAATAGGCGGTGACGTATTTCAGAAATCACCTGCCGATTCGTACTGTTTTGTCGTTTTCAAAGTCTTCTTGGCAAACTTGGTTAGCACATTCTCCCTCAAACTGAGTTAATTACTGCATTTTCGTACCATTACAGTAGTTTAAAAGGCTTAAAGAAGCATCTTTGTCACAACAGAAAGGTAGTTTGAAAATTGGGCTGGCGACATAACAAAAAAAAAAAAACAGGAAGGGAGCCAGCAGCACCCGGGTTTCCCAGGCGGTCACCCATCCAGGTACTAGCCGGGCCCGATGATGCTTAACTTCGGTGATGGGACGAGATCCGTTGTATTCTTCATGGTATGGCCGTTGGCGCTCATCTAATGTAGGAGCACGGCAGAATTCGCGTTCGGCTTTTCTCCCAACACACAAAATGTTAGTTTTCGGCCGCATTTGACGAAAGCGCTTCCTTCCGCAACCGCCAGTTCCTCGAGGACGGCGCGGGGAGGCGCGCCCGGCGTCCCAGCAGAGTGACGGCCGAATTGGCGGGCGCACCGCCGCGTGTGTGAGACGCACTGCTGCTCGTTGCACCCCCTGTCATTCGCTGGGTGCGTGCAGCCTTCGACACTAGCGGAGGACGCATCTTGTCCCTGGTGTTCAGCGGAGGGCCTGTGCGGGGTGTGGCAGTGTCGTGCTGGAGGGCCCACTGGTAGCGATGTGGGCTTCCTCGCCTCGCCTCGCCTCGCCTCGCCTCGCCGCGCCTCACACCAGGTGTCTGCGTAGTTTGCAGTGCATTCGCACCATTCCTATCCCTGTCCCTGTCCCCGTCCCGACTTGTCCCGACTTTGCTCGACTGCCGCTCGCTGCCGCTCGGGTCGTGGTCCATATGACAGCGCAAGCACGACAAACGTCTGCGGGACGAGACGAGACGAGACGACTAAGGAATAAATTCGTGGTTACAAATCAAATTTGGAACTCTACACTCCTACACAACAATAGGCGGTGACGTATTTCAGAAATCACCTGCCGATTCGTACTGTTTTGTCGTTTTCAAAGTCTTCTTGGCAAACTTGGTTAGCACATTCTCCCTCAAACTGAGTTAATTACTGCATTTTCGTACAATTACAGTGGTTTAAAAGGCTTAAAGAAGCATCTTTTTCACAACAGAAAGGTAGTTTGAAAATTGGGCTGGCGACATAACAAAAAAAAAAAACAGGAACGGAGCCAGCAGCACCCGGGTTTCCCAGGCGGTCACCCATCCGAGTACTAGCCGGGCCCGATGATGCTTAACTTCGGTGATCGGACGAGAACCGGTGTATTCATTATGGTATGGCCGTTGGCGCTCATCTAATGTAGGAGCACGGCAGAATTCGCGTTCGGCTTTTCTCCCAACACACAAAATGTTAGTTTTCGGCCGCATTTGACGAAAGCACTTCCTTCCGCAACCGCCAGTTCCTCGAGGACGGCGCGGGGAGGCGCGCCCGGCGTCCCAGCAGAGTGACGGCCGATTGGCGGGCGCACCGCCGCGTGTGTGAGACGCACTGCTGCTCGTTGCACCCCCTGTCATTCGCTAGGTGCGTGCAGCCTTCGACACTAGCGGAGGACGCATCTTGTCCCTGGTGTTCAGCGGAGGGCCTGTGCGGGGTGTGGCTGTGTCGTGCTGGAGGGCCCACTGGTAGCGATGTGGGCTTCCTCGCCTCGCCTCGCCTCGCCTCGCCTCACCTCGTCTCACACCAGTTGTCTGCGTAGTTTGCAGTGCATTCGCACCATTCCTATCCCTGTCCCTGTCCCCGTCCCGACTTGTCCCGACTTTGCTCGACTGCCGCTCGCTGCCGTCCGGGTCGTGGTCCATATGACAGCGCAAGCACGACAAACGTCTGCGGGACGAGACGAGACGAGACGAGACGACTAAGGATTAAATTCGTGGTTACAAATCAAATTTGGAACTCTACACTCCTACACAACAATAGGCGGTGACGTATTTCAGAAATCACCTGCCGATTCGTACTGTTTTGTCGTTTTCAAAGTCTTCTTCGCAAACTTGGTTAGCACATTCTCCCTCAAACTGAGTTAATTACTGCATTTTCGTACCATTACAGTAGTTTAAAAGGCTTAAAGAAGCATCTTTGTCACAACAGAAAGGTAGTTTGAAAATTGGGCTGGCGACATAATTAAAAAAAAACAGGAAGGGAGCCAGCAGCAACGGGGTTTCCCAGGCGGTCACCCATCCAGGTTCTAGCCGGGCCCGATGATGCTTAACTTCGGTGATGGGACGAGATCCGGTGTATTCATCATGGTATGGCCGTTGGCGCTCATCTAATGTAGGAGCACGGCAGAATTCGCGTTCGGCTTTTCTCCCAACACACAAAATGTTAGTTTTCGGCCGCATTTGACGAAAGCGCTTCCTTCCGCAACCGCCATTTCCTCGAGGACGGCGCGGGGAGGCGCGCCCGGCGTCCCAGCAGAGTGACGGCCGAATTGGCGGGCGCACCGCCGCGTGTGTGAGACGCACTGCTGCTCGTTGCACCCCCTGTCATTCGCTGGGTGCGTGCAGCCTTCGACACTAGCGGAGGACGAATCTTGTCCCTGGTGTTCAGCGGAGGGCCTGTGCGGGGTGTGGCAGTGTCGTGCTGGAGGGCCCACTGGTAGCGATGTGGGCTTCCTCGCCTCGCCTCGCCTCGCCTCACACCAGGTGTCTGCGTAGTTTGCAGTGCATTCGCACCATTCCTATCCCTGCCCCTGTCCCCGCCCCGACTTGTCCCGACTTTGCTCGACTGCCGCTCGCTGCCGCTCGGGTCGTGGTCTATATGACAGCGCAAGCACGACAAACGTCTGCGGGACGAGACGAGACGAGACGAGACGACTAAGGAATAAATTCGTGGTTACAAATCAAATTTGGAACTCTACACTCCTACACAACAATAGGCGGTGACGTATTTCAGAAATCACCTGCCGATTCGTACTATTTTGTCGTTTTCAAAGTCTTCTTGGCAAACTTGGTTAGCACATTCTCCCTCAAACTGAGTTAATTACTGCATTTTCGTACCATTACAGTAGTTTAAAAGGCCTAAGGAAGCATCTTTGTCACAACAGAAAGGTAGTTTGAAAATTGGGCTGGCGACATAACAAAAAAAAAAAAAAACAGGAAGGGAGCCAACAGCACCCGGGTTTCCCAGGCGGTCACCCATCCAAGTACTAGCCGGGCCCGATGATGCTTAACTTCGGTGATCGGACGAGAACCGGTGTATTCATCATGGTATGGCCGTTGGCGCTCATCTAATGTAGGAGCTCGGCAGAATTCGCGTTCGGCTTTTCTCCCAACACACAAAATGTTAGTTTTCGGCCGCATTTGACGAAAGCGCTTCCTTCCGCAACCGCCAGTTCCTCGAGGACGGCGCGGGGAGGCGCGCCCGGCGTCCCAGCAGAGTGACGGCCGAATTGGCGGGCGCACCGCCGCGTGTGTGAGACGCACTGCTGCTCGTTGCACCCCCTGTCATTCGCTGGGTGCGTGCAGCTTTCGACACTAGCGGAGGACGCATCTTGTCCCTGGTGTTCAGCGGAGGGCCTGTGCGGGGTGTGGCACTGTCGTGCTGGAGGGCCCACTGGTGGCGATGTGGGCTTCCTCGCCTCGCCTCGCCTCGCCTCGCCTCGCCTCGCCTCGCCTCGCCTCACACCAGGTGTCTGCGTAGTTTGCAGTGCATTCGCACCATTCCTATCCCTGTCCCTGTCCCCGTCCCGACTTGTCCCGACTTTGCTCGACTGCCGCTCGCTGCCGCTCGGGTCGTGGTCCATATGACAGCGCAAGCACGACAAACGTCTGCGGGACGAGACGAGACGAAACGACTAAGGAATAAATTCGTGGTTAAAAATCAAATTTGGAACTCTACACTCCTACACAACAATAGGCGGTGACGTATTTCAGAAATCACCTGCCGATTCGTACTATTTTGTCGTTTTCAAAGTCTTCTTGGCAAACTTGGTTAGCACATTCTCCCTCAAACTGCGTTAATTACTGCATTTTCGTACCATTACAGTAGTTTAAAAGGCTTAAGGAAGCATCTTTGTCACAATAGAAAGGTAGTTTGAAAATTGGGCTGGCGACATAACAAAAAAAAAACAGGAAGGGAGCCAGCAGCACCCGGGTTTCCCAGGCGGTCACCCATCCAAGTACTAGCCGGGCCCGATGATGCTTAACTTCGGTGATCGGACGAGAACCGGTGTATTCATCATGGTATGGCCGTTGGCGCTCATCTAATGTAGGAGCACGGCAGAATTCGCGTTCGGCTTTTCTCCCAACACACAAAATGTTAGTTTTCGGCCGCATTTGACGAAAGCGCTTCCTTCCGCAACCGCCAGTTCCTCGAGGACGGCGCGGGGAGGCGCGCCCGGCGTCCCAGCAGAGTGACGGCCGATTGGCGGGCGCACCGCCGCGTGTGTGAGACGCACTGCTGCTCGTTGCACCCCCTGTCATTCGCTGGGTGCGTGCAGCCTTCGACACTAGCGGAGGACGCATCTTGTCCCTGGTGTTCAGCGGAGGGCCTGTGCGGGGTGTGGCAGTGTCGTGCTGGAGGGCCCACTGGTAGCGATGTGGGCTTCCTCGCCTCGCCTCGCCTCGCCTCGCCTCACCTCGCCTCACACCAGGTGTCTGCGTAGTTTGCAGTGCATTCGCACCATTCCTATCCCTGTCCCTGTCCCCGTCCCGACTTGTCACGACTTTGCTCGACTGCCGCTCGCTGCCGCTCGGGTCGTGGTCCATATGACAGCGCAAGCACGACAAACGTCTGCGGGACGAGACGAGACGGGACGAGACGACTAAGGATTAAATTCGTGGTTACAAATCAAATTTGGAACTCTACACTCCTACACAACAATAGGCGGTGACGTATTTCAGAAATCACCTGCCGATTCGTACTGTTTTGTCGTTTTCAAAGTCTTCTTCGCAAACTTGGTTAGCACATTCTCCCTCAAACTGAGTTAATTACTGCATTTTCGTACCATTACAGTAGTTTAAAAGGCTTAAAGAAGCATCTTTTTCACAACAGAAAGGTAGTTTGAAAATTGGGCTGGCGACATAACAAAAAAAAAAACAGGAAGGGAGCCAGCAGCACCCGGGTTTCCCAGGCGGTCACCCATCCAAGTACTAGCCGGGCCCGATGATGCTTAACTTCGGTGATCGGACGAGAACCGGTGTATTCATCATGGTATGGCCGTTGGCGCTCATCTAATGTAGGAGCACGGCAGAATTCGCGTTCGGCTTTTCTCCCAACACACAAAATGTTAGTTTTCGGCCGCATTTGACAAAAGCGCTTCCTTCCGCAACCGCCAGTTCCTCGAGGACGGCGCGGGGAGGCTCGCCCGACGTCCCAGCAGAGTGACGGCCGAATTGGCTGCGCACCGCCGCGTGTGTGAGACGCACTGCTGCTCGTTGCAGCCCCTGTCATTCGCTGGGTGCGTGCAGCCTTCGACACTAGCGGAGGACGCATCTAGTCCCTGGTGTTCAGCCGAGGGCCTGTGCGGTGTGTTGCAGTGTCGTGCTGGAGGGCCCACTGGTAGCGATGTGGGCTTCCTCGCCTCGCCTCGCCTCGCCTCGCCTCACACCAGGTGTCTGCGTAGTTTGCAGTGCATTCGCACCATTCCTATCCCTGTCCCTGTCCCCGTCCCGACTTGTCCCGACTTTGCTCGACTGCCGCTCGCTGCCGCTCGGGTCGTGGTCCATATGACAGCGCAAGCACAACAAACGTCTGCGGGACGAGACGAGACGAGACGAGACGACTAAGGAACAAATTCGTGGTTACAAATCAAATTTGGAACTCTACACTCCTACACAACAATAGGCGGTGACGTATTTCAGAAATCACCTGCCGATTCGTACTGTTTTGTCGTTTTCAAAGTCTTCTTGGCAAACTTGGTTAGCACATTCTCCCTCAAACTGAGTTAATTACTGCATTTTCGTACCATTACAGTAGTTTAAAAGGCTTAAAGAAGCATCTTTGTCACAACAGAAAGGTAGTTTGAAAATTGGGCTGGCGACATAACAAAAAAAAAAACAGGAAGGGAGCCAGCAGCACCCGGGTTTCCCAGGCGGTCACCCATCCAGGTACTAGCCGGGCCCGATGATGCTTAACTTCGGTGATGGGACGAGATCCGGTGTATTCATCATGGTATGGCCGTTGGCGCTCATCTAATGTAGGAGCACGGCAGAATTCGCGTTCGGCTTTTCTCCCAACACACAAAATGTTAGTTTTCGGCCGCATTTGACGAAAGCGCTTCCTTCCGCAACCGCCAGTTCCTCGAGGACGGCGCGGGGAGGCGCGCCCGGCGTCCCAGCAGAGTGACGGCCGAATTGGCGGGCGCACCGCCGCGTGTGTGAGACGCACTGCTGCTCGTTGCACCCCCTGTCATTCGCTGGGCGCGTGCAGCCTTCGACACTAGCGGAGGACGCATCTTGTCCTGGTGTTCAGCGGAGGGCCTGTGCGGGGTGTGGCAGTGTCGTGCTGGAGGGCCCACTGGTAGCGATGTGGGCTTCCTCGCCTCGCCTCGCCTCGCCACGCCTCGCCTCACACCAGGTGTCTGCGTAGTTTGCAGTGCATTCGCACCATTCCTATCCCTGTCCCTGTCCCCGTCCCGACTTGTCCCGACTTTGCTCGACTGCCGCTCGCTGCCGCTCGTGTCGTAGTCCATATGACAGCGCAAGCACGACAAACGTCTGCGGGACGAGACGAGACGAGACGAGACGAGACGACTAAGGAATAAATTCGTGGTTACAAATCAAATTTGGAACTCTACACTCCTACACAACAATAGGCGGTGACGTATTTCAGAAATCACCTGCCGATTCGTACTGTTTTGTCGTCTTCAAAGTCTTCTTGGCAAACTTGGTTAGCACATTCTCCCTCAAACTGAGTTAATTACTGCATTTTCGTACAATTACAGTGGTTTAAAAGGCTTAAAGAAGCATCTTTGTCACAACAGAAAGGTAGTTTGAAAATTGGGCTGGCGACATAACAAAAAAAAAAAAACAGGAAGGGAGCCAGCAGCACCCGGGTTTCCCAGGCGGTCACCCATCCAAGTACTAGCCGGGCCCGATGATGCTTAACTTCGGTGATCGGATGAGAACCGGTGTATTCATCATGGTATGGCCGTTGGCGCTCTTCTAATGTAGGAGCACGGCAGAATTCGCGTTCGGCTTTTCTCCCAACACACAAAATGTTAGTTTTCGGCCGCATTTGACGAAAGCGCTTCCTTCCGCAACCGCCAGTTCCTCGAGGACGGCGCGGGGAGGCGCGCCCGGCGTCCCAGCAGAGTGACGGCCGAATTGGCGGGCGCACCGCCGCGTGTGTGAGACGCACTGCTGCTCGTTGCACCCCCTGTCATTCGCTGGGCGCGTGCAGCCTTCGACACTAGCGGAGGACGCATCTTGTCCTGGTGTTCAGCGGAGGGCCTGTGCGGGGTGTGGCAGTGTCGTGCTGGAGGGCCCACTGGTAGCGATGTGGGCTTCCTCGCCTCGCCTCGCCTCGCCACGCCTCGCCTCACACCAGGTGTCTGCGTAGTTTGCAGTGCATTCGCACCATTCCTATCCCTGTCCCTGTCCCCGTCCCGACTTGTCCCGACTTTGCTCGACTGCCGCTCGCTGCCGCTCGTGTCGTAGTCCATATGACAGCGCAAGCACGACAAACGTCTGCGGGACGAGACGAGACGAGACGAGACGAGACGACTAAGGAATAAATTCGTGGTTACAAATCAAATTTGGAACTCTACACTCCTACACAACAATAGGCGGTGACGTATTTCAGAAATCACCTGCCGATTCGTACTGTTTTGTCGTCTTCAAAGTCTTCTTGGCAAACTTGGTTAGCACATTCTCCCTCAAACTGAGTTAATTACTGCATTTTCGTACAATTACAGTGGTTTAAAAGGCTTAAAGAAGCATCTTTGTCACAACAGAAAGGTAGTTTGAAAATTGGGCTGGCGACATAACAAAAAAAAAAAAACAGGAAGGGAGCCAGCAGCACCCGGGTTTCCCAGGCGGTCACCCATCCAAGTACTAGCCGGGCCCGATGATGCTTAACTTCGGTGATCGGATGAGAACCGGTGTATTCATCATGGTATGGCCGTTGGCGCTCTTCTAATGTAGGAGCACGGCAGAATTCGCGTTCGGCTTTTCTCCCAACACACAAAATGTTAGTTTTCGGCCGCATTTGACAAAAGCGCTTCCTTCCGCAACCGCCAGTTCCTCGAGGACGGCGCGGGGAGGCTCGCCCGGCGTCCCAGCAGAGTGACGGCCGAATTGGCGGGCGCACCGCCGCGTGTGTGAGACGCACTGCTGCTCGTTGCACCCCCTGTCATTCGCTGGGCGCGTGCAGCCTTCGACACTAGCGGAGGACGCATCTAGTCCCTGGTGTTCAGCCGAGGGCCTGTGCGGTGTGTTGCAGTGTCGTGCTGGAGGGCCCACTGGTAGCGATGTGGGCTTCCTCGCCTCGCCTCGCCTCGCCTCGCCTCACACCAGGTGTCTGCGTAGTTTGCAGTGCATTCGCACCATTCCTATCCCTGTCCCTGTCCCCGTCCCGACTTGTCCCGACTTTGCTCGACTGCCGCTCGCTGCCGCTCGGGTCGTGGTCCATATGACAGCGCAAGCACAACAAACGTCTGCGGAACGAGACGAGACGAGACGAGACGACTAAGGAATAAATTCGTGGTTACAAATCAAATTTGGAACTCTACACTCCTACACAACAATAGGCGGTGACGTATTTCAGAAATCACCTGCCGATTCGTACTGTTTTGTCGTTTTCAAAGTCTTCTTGGCAAACTTGGTTAGCACATTCTCCCTCAAACTGAGTTAATTACTGCATTTTCGTACCATTACAGTAGTTTAAAAGGCTTAAAGAAGCATCTTTGTCACAACAGAAAGGTAGTTTGAAAATTGGGCTGGCGACATAACAAAAAAAAAAAAAACATGAAGGGAGCCAGCAGCACCCGGGTTTCCCAGGCGGTCACCCATCCAGGTACTAGCCGGGCCCGATGATCCTTAACTTCGGTGATGGGACGAGATCCGGTGTATTCTTCATGGTATGGCCGTTGGCGCTCATCTAATGTAGGAGCACGGCAGAATTCGCGTTCGGCTTTTCTCCCAACACACAAAATGTTAGTTTTCGGCCGCATTTGACGAAAGCGCTTCCTACCGCAACCGCCAGTTCCTCGAGGACGGCGCGGGGAGGCGCGCCCGGCGTCCCAGCAGAGTGACGGCCGAATTGGCGGGCGCACCGCCGCGTGTGTGAGACGCACTGCTGCTCGTTGCACCCCCTGTCATTCGCTGGGTGCGTGCAGCCTTCGACACTAGCGGAGGACGCATCTTGTCCCTGGTGTTCAGCGGAGGGCCTGTGCGGGGTGTGGCAGTGTCGTGCTGGAGGGCCCACTGGTAGCGATGTGGGCTTCCTCGCCTCGCCTCGCCTCGCCTCGCCTCGCCGCGCCTCACACCAGGTGTCTGCGTAGTTTGCAGTGCTTTCGCACCATTCCTATCCCTGTCCCTGTCCCCGTCCCGACTTGTCCCGACTTTGCTCGACTGCCGCTCGCTGCCGCTCGGGTCGTGGTCCATATGACAGCGCAAGCACGACAAACGTCTGCGGGACGAGACGAGACGAGACGACTAAGGAATAAATTCGTGGTTACAAATCAAATTTGGAACTCTACACTCCTACACAACAATAGGCGGTGACGTATTTCAGAAATCACCTGCCGATTCGTACTGTTTTGTCGTTTTCAAAGTCTTCTTGGCAAACTTGGTTAGCACATTCTCCCTCAAACTGAGTTAATTACTGCATTTTCGTACAATTACAGTGGTTTAAAAGGCTTAAAGAAGCATCTTTTTCACAACAGAAAGGTAGTTTGAAAATTGGGCTGGCGACATAACAAAAAAAAAAAAACAGGAACGGAGCCAGCAGCACCCGGGTTTTCCAGGCGGTCACCCATCCGAGTACTAGCCGGGCCCGATGATGCTTAACTTCGGTGATCGGACGAGAACCGGTGTATTCATCATGGTATGGCCGTTGGCGCTCATCTAATGTAGGAGCACGGCAGAATTCGCGTTCGGCTTTTCTCCCAACACACAAAATGTTAGTTTTCGGCCGCATTTGACGAAAGCGCTTCCTTCCGCAACCGCCAGTTCCTCGAGGACGGCGCGGGGAGGCGCGCCCGGCGTCCCAGCAGAGTGACGGCCGATTGGCGGGCGCACCGCCGCGTGTGTGAGACGCACTGCTGCTCGTTGCACCCCCTGTCATTCGCTAGGTGCGTGTAGCCTTCGACACTAGCGGAGGACGCATCTTGTCCCTGGTGTTCAGCGGAGGGCCTGTGCGGGGTGTGGCAGTGTCGTGCTGGAGGGCCCACTGGTAGCGATGTGGGCTTCCTCGCCTCGCCTCGCCTCGCCTCGCCTCACCTCGTCTCACACCAGGTGTCTGCGTAGTTTGCAGTGCATTCGCACCATTCCTATCCCTGTCCCTGTCCCCGTCCCGACTTGTCCCGACTTTGCTCGACTGCCGCTCGCTGCCGTCCGGGTCGTGGTCCATATGACAGCGCAAGCACGACAAACGTCTGCGGGACGAGACGAGACGAGACGAGACGACTAAGGATTAAATTCGTGGTTACAAATCAAATTTGGAACTCTACACTCCTACACAACAATAGGCGGTGACGTATTTCAGAAATCACCTGCCGATTCGTACTGTTTTGTCGTTTTCAAAGTCTTCTTCGCAAACTTGGTTAGCACATTCTCCCTCAAACTGAGTTAATTACTGCATTTTCGTACCATTACAGTAGTTTAAAAGGCTTAAGGAAGCATCTTTGTCACAACAGAAAGGTAGTTTGAAAATTGGGCTGGCGACATAACAAAAAAAAACAGGGAGGGAGCCAACAGCACCAGGGTTTCCCAGGCGGTCACCCATCCAAGTACTAGCTGGGCCCGATGATGCTTAACTTCGGTGATCGGACGAGAACCGGTGTATTCATCATGGTATGGCCGTTGGCGCTCATCTAATGTAGGAGCACGGCAGAATTCGCGTTCGGCTTTTCTCCCAACACACAAAATGTTAGTATTCGGCCGCATTTGACGAAAGCGCTTCCTTCCGCAACCGCCAGTTCCTCGAGGACGGCGCGGGGAGGCGCGCCCGGCGTCCCAGCAGAGTGACGGCCGAATTGGCGGCCGCACCGCCGCGTGTGTGAGACGCACTGCTGCTCGTTGCACCCCCTGTCATTCGCTGGGTGCGTGCAGCCTTCGACACTAGCGGAGGACGAATCTTGTCCCTGGTGTTCAGCGGAGGGCGTGTGCGGGGTGTGGCAGTGTCGTGCTGGAGGGCCCACTGGTAGCGATGTGGGCTTCCTCGCCTCGCCTCACCTCGCCTCACACCAGGTGTCTGCGTAGTTTGCAGTGCATTCGCACCATTCCTATCCCTGTCCCTGTCCCCGTCCCGACTTGTCCCGACTTTGCTCGACTGCCGCTCGCTGCCGCTCGGGTCGTGGTCCATATGACAGCGCAAGCACGACAAACGTCTGCGGGACGAGACGAGACGAGACGAGACGACTAAGGAACAAATTCGTGGTTACAAATCAAATTTGGAACTCTACACTCCTACACAACAATAGGCGGTGACGTATTTCAGAAATCACCTGCCGATTCGTACTGTTTTGTCGTTTTCAAAGTCTTCTTGGCAAACTTGGTTAGCACATTCTCCCTCAAACTGAGTTAATTACTGCATTTTCGTACCATTACAGTAGTTTAAAAGGCTTAAAGAAGCATCTTTGTCACAACAGAAAGGTAGTTTGAAAATTGGGCTGGCGACATAATTAAAAAAAAACAGGAAGGGAGCCAGCAGCAACCGGGTTTCCCAGGCGGTCACCCATCCAGGTACTAGCCGGGCCCGATGATGCTTAACTTCGGTGATGGGACGAGATCCGGTGTATTCATCATGGTATTGCCGTTGGCGCTCATCTAATGTAGGAGCACGGCAGAATTCGCGTTCGGCTTTTCTCCCAACACACAAAATGTTAGTTTTCGGCCGCATTTGACGAAAGCGCTTCCTTCCGCAACCGCCAGTTCCTCGAGGACGGCGCGGGGAGGCGCGCCCGGCGTCCCAGCAGAGTGACGGCCGAATTGGCGGGCGCACCGCCGCGTGTGTGAGACGCACTGCTGCTCGTTGCACCCCCTGTCATTCGCTGGGTGCGTGCAGCCTTCGACACTAGCGGAGGACGAATCTTGTCCCTGGTGTTCAGCGGAGGGCCTGTGCGGGGTGTGGCAGTGTCGTGCTGGAGGGCCCACTGGTAGCGATGTGGGCTTCCTCGCCTCGCCTCGCCTCGCCTCACACCAGGTGTCTGCGTAGTTTGCAGTGCATTCGCACCATTCCTATCCCTGTCCCTGTCCCCGCCCCGACTTGTCCCGACTTTGCTCGACTGCCGCTCGCTGCCGCTCGGGTCGTGGTCCATATGACAGCGCAAGCACGACAAACGTCTGCGGGACGAGACGAGACGAGACGACTAAGGAATAAATTCGTGGTTACAAATCAAATTTGGAACTCTACACTCCTACACAACAATAGGCGGTGACGTATTTCAGAAATCACCTGCCGATTCGTACTGTTTTGTCGTTTTCAAAGTCTTCTTGGCAAACTTGGTTAGCACATTCTCCCTCAAACTGAGTTAATTACTGCATTTTCGTACAATTACAGTGGTTTAAAAGGCTTAAAGAAGCATCTTTTTCACAACAGAAAGGTAGTTTGAAAATTGGGCTGGCGACATAACAAAAAAAAAAAACAGGAACGGAGCCAGCAGCACCCGGGTTTTCCAGGCGGTCACCCATCCGAGTACTAGCCGGGCCCGATGATGCTTAACTTCGGTGATCGGACGAGAACCGGTGTATTCATCATGGTATGGCCGTTGGCGCTCATCTAATGTAGGAGCACGGCAGAATTCGCGTTCGGCTTTTCTCCCAACACACAAAATGTTAGTTTTCGGCCGCATTTGACGAAAGCGCTTCCTTCCGCAACCGCCAGTTCCTCGAGGACGGCGCGGGGAGGCGCGCCCGGCGTCCCAGCAGAGTGACGGCCGATTGGCGGGCGCACCGCCGCGTGTGTGAGACGCACTGCTGCTCGTTGCACCCCCTGTCATTCGCTAGGTGCGTGTAGCCTTCGACACTAGCGGAGGACGCATCTTGTCCCTGGTGTTCAGCGGAGGGCCTGTGCGGGGTGTGGCAGTGTCGTGCTGGAGGGCCCACTGGTAGCGATGTGGGCTTCCTCGCCTCGCCTCGCCTCGCCTCGCCTCACCTCGTCTCACACCAGGTGTCTGCGTAGTTTGCAGTGCATTCGCACCATTCCTATCCCTGTCCCTGTCCCCGTCCCGACTTGTCCCGACTTTGCTCGACTGCCGCTCGCTGCCGTCCGGGTCGTGGTCCATATGACAGCGCAAGCACGACAAACGTCTGCGGGACGAGACGAGACGAGACGAGACGACTAAGGATTAAATTCGTGGTTACAAATCAAATTTGGAACTCTACACTCCTACACAACAATAGGCGGTGACGTATTTCAGAAATCACCTGCCGATTCGTACTGTTTTGTCGTTTTCAAAGTCTTCTTCGCAAACTTGGTTAGCACATTCTCCCTCAAACTGAGTTAATTACTGCATTTTCGTACCATTACAGTAGTTTAAAAGGCTTAAGGAAGCATCTTTGTCACAACAGAAAGGTAGTTTGAAAATTGGGCTGGCGACATAACAAAAAAAAACAGGGAGGGAGCCAACAGCACCAGGGTTTCCCAGGCGGTCACCCATCCAAGTACTAGCTGGGCCCGATGATGCTTAACTTCGGTGATCGGACGAGAACCGGTGTATTCATCATAGTATGGCCGTTGGCGCTCATCTAATGTAGGAGCACGGCAGAATTCGCGTTCGGCTTTTCTCCCAACACACAAAATGTTAGTATTCGGCCGCATTTGACGAAAGCGCTTCCTTCCGCAACCGCCAGTTCCTCGAGGACGGCGCGGGGAGGCGCGCCCGGCGTCCCAGCAGAGTGACGGCCGAATTGGCGGCCGCACCGCCGCGTGTGTGAGACGCACTGCTGCTCGTTGCACCCCCTGTCATTCGCTGGGTGCGTGCAGCCTTCGACACTAGCGGAGGACGAATCTTGTCCCTGGTGTTCAGCGGAGGGCGTGTGCGGGGTGTGGCAGTGTCGTGCTGGAGGGCCCACTGGTAGCGATGTGGGCTTCCTCGCCTCGCCTCACCTCGCCTCACACCAGGTGTCTGCGTAGTTTGCAGTGCATTCGCACCATTCCTATCCCTGTCCCTGTCCCCGTCCCGACTTGTCCCGACTTTGCTCGACTGCCGCTCGCTGCCGCTCGGGTCGTGGTCCATATGACAGCGCAAGCACGACAAACGTCTGCGGGACGAGACGAGACGAGACGACTAAGGAATAAATTCGTGGTTACAAATCAAATTTGGAACTCTACACTCCTACACAACAATAGGCGGTGACGTATTTCAGAAATCACCTGCCGATTCGTACTGTTTTGTCGTTTTCAAAGTCTTCTTGGCAAACTTGGTTAGCACATTCTCCCTCAAACTGAGTTAATTACTGCATTTTCGTACAATTACAGTGGTTTAAAAGGCTTAAAGAAGCATCTTTTTCACAACAGAAAGGTAGTTTGAAAATTGGGCTGGCGACATAACAAAAAAAAAAAACAGGAACGGAGCCAGCAGCACCCGGGTTTTCCAGGCGGTCACCCATCCGAGTACTAGCCGGGCCCGATGATGCTTAACTTCGGTGATCGGACGAGAACCGGTGTATTCATCATGGTATGGCCGTTGGCGCTCATCTAATGTAGGAGCACGGCAGAATTCGCGTTCGGCTTTTCTCCCAACACACAAAATGTTAGTTTTCGGCCGCATTTGACGAAAGCGCTTCCTTCCGCAACCGCCAGTTCCTCGAGGACGGCGCGGGGAGGCGCGCCCGGCGTCCCAGCAGAGTGACGGCCGATTGGCGGGCGCACCGCCGCGTGTGTGAGACGCACTGCTGCTCGTTGCACCCCCTGTCATTCGCTAGGTGCGTGTAGCCTTCGACACTAGCGGAGGACGCATCTTGTCCCTGGTGTTCAGCGGAGGGCCTGTGCGGGGTGTGGCAGTGTCGTGCTGGAGGGCCCACTGGTAGCGATGTGGGCTTCCTCGCCTCGCCTCGCCTCGCCTCGCCTCACCTCGTCTCACACCAGGTGTCTGCGTAGTTTGCAGTGCATTCGCACCATTCCTATCCCTGTCCCTGTCCCCGTCCCGACTTGTCCCGACTTTGCTCGACTGCCGCTCGCTGCCGTCCGGGTCGTGGTCCATATGACAGCGCAAGCACGACAAACGTCTGCGGGACGAGACGAGACGAGACGAGACGACTAAGGATTAAATTCGTGGTTACAAATCAAATTTGGAACTCTACACTCCTACACAACAATAGGCGGTGACGTATTTCAGAAATCACCTGCCGATTCGTACTGTTTTGTCGTTTTCAAAGTCTTCTTCGCAAACTTGGTTAGCACATTCTCCCTCAAACTGAGTTAATTACTGCATTTTCGTACCATTACAGTAGTTTAAAAGGCTTAAGGAAGCATCTTTGTCACAACAGAAAGGTAGTTTGAAAATTGGGCTGGCGACATAACAAAAAAAAACAGGGAGGGAGCCAACAGCACCAGGGTTTCCCAGGCGGTCACCCATCCAAGTACTAGCTGGGCCCGATGATGCTTAACTTCGGTGATCGGACGAGAACCGGTGTATTCATCATGGTATGGCCGTTGGCGCTCATCTAATGTAGGAGCACGGCAGAATTCGCGTTCGGCTTTTCTCCCAACACACAAAATGTTAGTATTCGGCCGCATTTGACGAAAGCGCTTCCTTCCGCAACCGCCAGTTCCTCGAGGACGGCGCGGGGAGGCGCGCCCGGCGTCCCAGCAGAGTGACGGCCGAATTGGCGGCCGCACCGCCGCGTGTGTGAGACGCACTGCTGCTCGTTGCACCCCCTGTCATTCGCTGGGTGCGTGCAGCCTTCGACACTAGCGGAGGACGAATCTTGTCCCTGGTGTTCAGCGGAGGGCGTGTGCGGGGTGTGGCAGTGTCGTGCTGGAGGGCCCACTGGTAGCGATGTGGGCTTCCTCGCCTCGCCTCACCTCGCCTCACACCAGGTGTCTGCGTAGTTTGCAGTGCATTCGCACCATTCCTATCCCTGTCCCTGTCCCCGTCCCGACTTGTCCCGACTTTGCTCGACTGCCGCTCGCTGCCGCTCGGGTCGTGGTCCATATGACAGCGCAAGCACGACAAACGTCTGCGGGACGAGACGAGACGAGACGAGACGACTAAGGAACAAATTCGTGGTTACAAATCAAATTTGGAACTCTACACTCCTACACAACAATAGGCGGTGACGTATTTCAGAAATCACCTGCCGATTCGTACTGTTTTGTCGTTTTCAAAGTCTTCTTGGCAAACTTGGTTAGCACATTCTCCCTCAAACTGAGTTAATTACTGCATTTTCGTACCATTACAGTAGTTTAAAAGGCTTAAAGAAGCATCTTTGTCACAACAGAAAGGTAGTTTGAAAATTGGGCTGGCGACATAATTAAAAAAAAACAGGAAGGGAGCCAGCAGCAACCGGGTTTCCCAGGCGGTCACCCATCCAGGTACTAGCCGGGCCCGATGATGCTTAACTTCGGTGATGGGACGAGATCCGGTGTATTCATCATGGTATTGCCGTTGGCGCTCATCTAATGTAGGAGCACGGCAGAATTCGCGTTCGGCTTTTCTCCCAACACACAAAATGTTAGTTTTCGGCCGCATTTGACGAAAGCGCTTCCTTCCGCAACCGCCAGTTCCTCGAGGACGGCGCGGGGAGGCGCGCCCGGCGTCCCAGCAGAGTGACGGCCGAATTGGCGGGCGCACCGCCGCGTGTGTGAGACGCACTGCTGCTCGTTGCACCCCCTGTCATTCGCTGGGTGCGTGCAGCCTTCGACACTAGCGGAGGACGAATCTTGTCCCTGGTGTTCAGCGGAGGGCCTGTGCGGGGTGTGGCAGTGTCGTGCTGGAGGGCCCACTGGTAGCGATGTGGGCTTCCTCGCCTCGCCTCGCCTCGCCTCACACCAGGTGTCTGCGTAGTTTGCAGTGCATTCGCACCATTCCTATCCCTGTCCCTGTCCCCGCCCCGACTTGTCCCGACTTTGCTCGACTGCCGCTCGCTGCCGCTCGGGTCGTGGTCCATATGACAGCGCAAGCACGACAAACGTCTGCGGGACGAGACGAGACGAGACGACTAAGGAATAAATTCGTGGTTACAAATCAAATTTGGAACTCTACACTCCTACACAACAATAGGCGGTGACGTATTTCAGAAATCACCTGCCGATTCGTACTGTTTTGTCGTTTTCAAAGTCTTCTTGGCAAACTTGGTTAGCACATTCTCCCTCAAACTGAGTTAATTACTGCATTTTCGTACAATTACAGTGGTTTAAAAGGCTTAAAGAAGCATCTTTTTCACAACAGAAAGGTAGTTTGAAAATTGGGCTGGCGACATAACAAAAAAAAAAAACAGGAACGGAGCCAGCAGCACCCGGGTTTTCCAGGCGGTCACCCATCCGAGTACTAGCCGGGCCCGATGATGCTTAACTTCGGTGATCGGACGAGAACCGGTGTATTCATCATGGTATGGCCGTTGGCGCTCATCTAATGTAGGAGCACGGCAGAATTCGCGTTCGGCTTTTCTCCCAACACACAAAATGTTAGTTTTCGGCCGCATTTGACGAAAGCGCTTCCTTCCGCAACCGCCAGTTCCTCGAGGACGGCGCGGGGAGGCGCGCCCGGCGTCCCAGCAGAGTGACGGCCGATTGGCGGGCGCACCGCCGCGTGTGTGAGACGCACTGCTGCTCGTTGCACCCCCTGTCATTCGCTAGGTGCGTGTAGCCTTCGACACTAGCGGAGGACGCATCTTGTCCCTGGTGTTCAGCGGAGGGCCTGTGCGGGGTGTGGCAGTGTCGTGCTGGAGGGCCCACTGGTAGCGATGTGGGCTTCCTCGCCTCGCCTCGCCTCGCCTCGCCTCACCTCGTCTCACACCAGGTGTCTGCGTAGTTTGCAGTGCATTCGCACCATTCCTATCCCTGTCCCTGTCCCCGTCCCGACTTGTCCCGACTTTGCTCGACTGCCGCTCGCTGCCGTCCGGGTCGTGGTCCATATGACAGCGCAAGCACGACAAACGTCTGCGGGACGAGACGAGACGAGACGAGACGACTAAGGATTAAATTCGTGGTTACAAATCAAATTTGGAACTCTACACTCCTACACAACAATAGGCGGTGACGTATTTCAGAAATCACCTGCCGATTCGTACTGTTTTGTCGTTTTCAAAGTCTTCTTCGCAAACTTGGTTAGCACATTCTCCCTCAAACTGAGTTAATTACTGCATTTTCGTACCATTACAGTAGTTTAAAAGGCTTAAGGAAGCATCTTTGTCACAACAGAAAGGTAGTTTGAAAATTGGGCTGGCGACATAACAAAAAAAAACAGGGAGGGAGCCAACAGCACCAGGGTTTCCCAGGCGGTCACCCATCCAAGTACTAGCTGGGCCCGATGATGCTTAACTTCGGTGATCGGACGAGAACCGGTGTATTCATCATGGTATGGCCGTTGGCGCTCATCTAATGTAGGAGCACGGCAGAATTCGCGTTCGGCTTTTCTCCCAACACACAAAATGTTAGTATTCGGCCGCATTTGACGAAAGCGCTTCCTTCCGCAACCGCCAGTTCCTCGAGGACGGCGCGGGGAGGCGCGCCCGGCGTCCCAGCAGAGTGACGGCCGAATTGGCGGCCGCACCGCCGCGTGTGTGAGACGCACTGCTGCTCGTTGCACCCCCTGTCATTCGCTGGGTGCGTGCAGCCTTCGACACTAGCGGAGGACGAATCTTGTCCCTGGTGTTCAGCGGAGGGCGTGTGCGGGGTGTGGCAGTGTCGTGCTGGAGGGCCCACTGGTAGCGATGTGGGCTTCCTCGCCTCGCCTCACCTCGCCTCACACCAGGTGTCTGCGTAGTTTGCAGTGCATTCGCACCATTCCTATCCCTGTCCCTGTCCCCGTCCCGACTTGTCCCGACTTTGCTCGACTGCCGCTCGCTGCCGCTCGGGTCGTGGTCCATATGACAGCGCAAGCACGACAAACGTCTGCGGGACGAGACGAGACGAGACGAGACGACTAAGGAACAAATTCGTGGTTACAAATCAAATTTGGAACTCTACACTCCTACACAACAATAGGCGGTGACGTATTTCAGAAATCACCTGCCGATTCGTACTGTTTTGTCGTTTTCAAAGTCTTCTTGGCAAACTTGGTTAGCACATTCTCCCTCAAACTGAGTTAATTACTGCATTTTCGTACCATTACAGTAGTTTAAAAGGCTTAAAGAAGCATCTTTGTCACAACAGAAAGGTAGTTTGAAAATTGGGCTGGCGACATAATTAAAAAAAAACAGGAAGGGAGCCAGCAGCAACCGGGTTTCCCAGGCGGTCACCCATCCAGGTACTAGCCGGGCCCGATGATGCTTAACTTCGGTGATGGGACGAGATCCGGTGTATTCATCATGGTATTGCCGTTGGCGCTCATCTAATGTAGGAGCACGGCAGAATTCGCGTTCGGCTTTTCTCCCAACACACAAAATGTTAGTTTTCGGCCGCATTTGACGAAAGCGCTTCCTTCCGCAACCGCCAGTTCCTCGAGGACGGCGCGGGGAGGCGCGCCCGGCGTCCCAGCAGAGTGACGGCCGAATTGGCGGGCGCACCGCCGCGTGTGTGAGACGCACTGCTGCTCGTTGCACCCCCTGTCATTCGCTGGGTGCGTGCAGCCTTCGACACTAGCGGAGGACGAATCTTGTCCCTGGTGTTCAGCGGAGGGCCTGTGCGGGGTGTGGCAGTGTCGTGCTGGAGGGCCCACTGGTAGCGATGTGGGCTTCCTCGCCTCGCCTCGCCTCGCCTCACACCAGGTGTCTGCGTAGTTTGCAGTGCATTCGCACCATTCCTATCCCTGTCCCTGTCCCCGCCCCGACTTGTCCCGACTTTGCTCGACTGCCGCTCGCTGCCGCTCGGGTCGTGGTCCATATGACAGCGCAAGCACGACAAACGTCTGCGGGACGAGACGAGACGAGACGACTAAGGAATAAATTCGTGGTTACAAATCAAATTTGGAACTCTACACTCCTACACAACAATAGGCGGTGACGTATTTCAGAAATCACCTGCCGATTCGTACTGTTTTGTCGTTTTCAAAGTCTTCTTGGCAAACTTGGTTAGCACATTCTCCCTCAAACTGAGTTAATTACTGCATTTTCGTACAATTACAGTGGTTTAAAAGGCTTAAAGAAGCATCTTTTTCACAACAGAAAGGTAGTTTGAAAATTGGGCTGGCGACATAACAAAAAAAAAAAACAGGAACGGAGCCAGCAGCACCCGGGTTTTCCAGGCGGTCACCCATCCGAGTACTAGCCGGGCCCGATGATGCTTAACTTCGGTGATCGGACGAGAACCGGTGTATTCATCATGGTATGGCCGTTGGCGCTCATCTAATGTAGGAGCACGGCAGAATTCGCGTTCGGCTTTTCTCCCAACACACAAAATGTTACTTTTCGGCCGCATTTGACGAAAGCGCTTCCTTCCGCAACCGCCAGTTCCTCGAGGACGGCGCGGGGAGGCGCGCCCGGCGTCCCAGCAGAGTGACGGCCGATTGGCGGGCGCACCGCCGCGTGTGTGAGACGCACTGCTGCTCGTTGCACCCCCTGTCATTCGCTAGGTGCGTGTAGCCTTCGACACTAGCGGAGGACGCATCTTGTCCCTGGTGTTCAGCGGAGGGCCTGTGCGGGGTGTGGCAGTGTCGTGCTGGAGGGCCCACTGGTAGCGATGTGGGCTTCCTCGCCTCGCCTCGCCTCGCCTCGCCTCACCTCGTCTCACACCAGGTGTCTGCGTAGTTTGCAGTGCATTCGCACCATTCCTATCCCTGTCCCTGTCCCCGTCCCGACTTGTCCCGACTTTGCTCGACTGCCGCTCGCTGCCGTCCGGGTCGTGGTCCATATGACAGCGCAAGCACGACAAACGTCTGCGGGACGAGACGAGACGAGACGAGACGACTAAGGATTAAATTCGTGGTTACAAATCAAATTTGGAACTCTACACTCCTACACAACAATAGGCGGTGACGTATTTCAGAAATCACCTGCCGATTCGTACTGTTTTGTCGTTTTCAAAGTCTTCTTCGCAAACTTGGTTAGCACATTCTCCCTCAAACTGAGTTAATTACTGCATTTTCGTACCATTACAGTAGTTTAAAAGGCTTAAGGAAGCATCTTTGTCACAACAGAAAGGTAGTTTGAAAATTGGGCTGGCGACATAACAAAAAAAAACAGGGAGGGAGCCAACAGCACCAGGGTTTCCCAGGCGGTCACCCATCCAAGTACTAGCTGGGCCCGATGATGCTTAACTTCGGTGATCGGACGAGAACCGGTGTATTCATCATAGTATGGCCGTTGGCGCTCATCTAATGTAGGAGCACGGCAGAATTCGCGTTCGGCTTTTCTCCCAACACACAAAATGTTAGTATTCGGCCGCATTTGACGAAAGCGCTTCCTTCCGCAACCGCCAGTTCCTCGAGGACGGCGCGGGGAGGCGCGCCCGGCGTCCCAGCAGAGTGACGGCCGAATTGGCGGCCGCACCGCCGCGTGTGTGAGACGCACTGCTGCTCGTTGCACCCCCTGTCATTCGCTGGGTGCGTGCAGCCTTCGACACTAGCGGAGGACGAATCTTGTCCCTGGTGTTCAGCGGAGGGCGTGTGCGGGGTGTGGCAGTGTCGTGCTGGAGGGCCCACTGGTAGCGATGTGGGCTTCCTCGCCTCGCCTCACCTCGCCTCACACCAGGTGTCTGCGTAGTTTGCAGTGCATTCGCACCATTCCTATCCCTGTCCCTGTCCCCGTCCCGACTTGTCCCGACTTTGCTCGACTGCCGCTCGCTGCCGCTCGGGTCGTGGTCCATATGACAGCGCAAGCACGACAAACGTCTGCGGGACGAGACGAGACGAGACGAGACGACTAAGGAACAAATTCGTGGTTACAAATCAAATTTGGAACTCTACACTCCTACACAACAATAGGCGGTGACGTATTTCAGAAATCACCTGCCGATTCGTACTGTTTTGTCGTTTTCAAAGTCTTCTTGGCAAACTTGGTTAGCACATTCTTCCTCAAACTGAGTTAATTACTGCATTTTCGTACCATTACAGTAGTTTAAAAGGCTTAAAGAAGCATCTTTGTCACAACAGAAAGGTAGTTTGAAAATTGGGCTGGCGACATTACAAAAAAAAAAAAACAGGAAGGGAGCCAACAGCACCCGGGTTTCCCAGGCGGTCACCCATCCAAGTACTAGCCGGGCCCGATGATGCTTAACTTCGGTGATCGGACGAGAACCGGTGTATTCATCATGGTATGGCCGTTGGCGCTCATCTAATGTAGGAGCACGGCAGAATTCGCGTTCGGCTTTTCTCCCAACACACAAAATGTTAGTTTTCGGCCGCATTTGACGAAAGCGCTTCCTTCCGCAACCGCCAGTTCCTCGAGGACGGCGCGGGGAGGCGCGCCCGGCGTCCCAGCAGAGTGACGGCCGAATTGGCGGGCGCACCGCCGCGTGTGTGAGACGCACTGCTGCTCGTTGCACCCCCTGTCATTCGCTGGGTGCGTGCAGCCTTCGACACTAGCGGAGGACGAATCTTGTCCCTGGTGTTCAGCGGAGGGCCTGTGCGGGGTGTGGCAGTGTCGTGCTGGAGGGCCCACTGGTAGCGATGTGGGCTTCCTCGCCTCGCCTCGCCTCGCCTCACACCAGGTGTCTGCGTAGTTTGCAGTGCTTTCGCACCATTCCTATCCCTGTCCCTGTCCCCGTCCCGACTTGTCCCGACTTTGCTCGACTGCCGCTCGCTGCCGCTCGGGTCGTGGTCCATATGACAGCGCAAGCACGACAAACGTCTGCGGGACGAGACGAGACGAGACGACTAAGGAATAAATTCGTGGTTACAAATCAAATTTGGAACTCTACACTCCTACACAACAATAGGCGGTGACGTATTTCAGAAATCACCTGCCGATTCGTACTGTTTTGTCGTTTTCAAAGTCTTCTTGGCAAACTTGGTTAGCACATTCTCCCTCAAACTGAGTTAATTACTGCATTTTCGTACAATTACAGTGGTTTAAAAGGCTTAAAGAAGCATCTTTTTCACAACAGAAAGGTAGTTTGAAAATTGGGCTGGCGACATAACAAAAAAAAAAAACAGGAACGGAGCCAGCAGCACCCGGGTTTTCCAGGCGGTCACCCATCCGAGTACTAGCCGGGCCCGATGATGCTTAACTTCGGTGATCGGACGAGAACCGGTGTATTCATCATGGTATGGCCGTTGGCGCTCATCTAATGTAGGAGCACGGCAGAATTCGCGTTCGGCTTTTCTCCCAACACACAAAATGTTAGTTTTCGGCCGCATTTGACGAAAGCGCTTCCTTCCGCAACCGCCAGTTCCTCGAGGACGGCGCGGGGAGGCGCGCCCGGCGTCCCAGCAGAGTGACGGCCGATTGGCGGGCGCACCGCCGCGTGTGTGAGACGCACTGCTGCTCGTTGCACCCCCTGTCATTCGCTAGGTGCGTGTAGCCTTCGACACTAGCGGAGGACGCATCTTGTCCCTGGTGTTCAGCGGAGGGCCTGTGCGGGGTGTGGCAGTGTCGTGCTGGAGGGCCCACTGGTAGCGATGTGGGCTTCCTCGCCTCGCCTCGCCTCGCCTCGCCTCACCTCGTCTCACACCAGGTGTCTGCGTAGTTTGCAGTGCATTCGCACCATTCCTATCCCTGTCCCTGTCCCCGTCCCGACTTGTCCCGACTTTGCTCGACTGCCGCTCGCTGCCGTCCGGGTCGTGGTCCATATGACAGCGCAAGCACGACAAACGTCTGCGGGACGAGACGAGACGAGACGAGACGACTAAGGATTAAATTCGTGGTTACAAATCAAATTTGGAACTCTACACTCCTACACAACAATAGGCGGTGACGTATTTCAGAAATCACCTGCCGATTCGTACTGTTTTGTCGTTTTCAAAGTCTTCTTCGCAAACTTGGTTAGCACATTCTCCCTCAAACTGAGTTAATTACTGCATTTTCGTACCATTACAGTAGTTTAAAAGGCTTAAGGAAGCATCTTTGTCACAACAGAAAGGTAGTTTGAAAATTGGGCTGGCGACATAACAAAAAAAAACAGGGAGGGAGCCAACAGCACCAGGGTTTCCCAGGCGGTCACCCATCCAAGTACTAGCTGGGCCCGATGATGCTTAACTTCGGTGATCGGACGAGAACCGGTGTATTCATCATGGTATGGCCGTTGGCGCTCATCTAATGTAGGAGCACGGCAGAATTCGCGTTCGGCTTTTCTCCCAACACACAAAATGTTAGTATTCGGCCGCATTTGACGAAAGCGCTTCCTTCCGCAACCGCCAGTTCCTCGAGGACGGCGCGGGGAGGCGCGCCCGGCGTCCCAGCAGAGTGACGGCCGAATTGGCGGCCGCACCGCCGCGTGTGTGAGACGCACTGCTGCTCGTTGCACCCCCTGTCATTCGCTGGGTGCGTGCAGCCTTCGACACTAGCGGAGGACGAATCTTGTCCCTGGTGTTCAGCGGAGGGCGTGTGCGGGGTGTGGCAGTGTCGTGCTGGAGGGCCCACTGGTAGCGATGTGGGCTTCCTCGCCTCGCCTCACCTCGTCTCACACCAGGTGTCTGCGTAGTTTGCAGTGCATTCGCACCATTCCTATCCCTGTCCCTGTCCCCGTCCCGACTTGTCACGACTTTGCTCGACTGCCGCTCGCTGCCGCTCGGGTCGTGGTCCATATGACAGCGCAAGCACGACAAACGTCTGCGGGACGAGACGAGACGAGACGAGACGACTAAGGAACAAATTCGTGGTTACAAATCAAATTTGGAACTCTACACTCCTACACAACAATAGGCGGTGACGTATTTCAGAAATCACCTGCCGATTCGTACTGTTTTGTCGTTTTCAAAGTCTTCTTGGCAAACTTGGTTAGCACATTCTCCCTCAAACTGAGTTAATTACTGCATTTTCGTACCATTACAGTAGTTTAAAAGGCTTAAAGAAGCATCTTTGTCACAACAGAAAGGTAGTTTGAAAATTGGGCTGGCGACATAATTAAAAAAAAACAGGAAGGGAGCCAGCAGCAACCGGGTTTCCCAGGCGGTCACCCATCCAGGTACTAGCCGGGCCCGATGATGCTTAACTTCGGTGATGGGACGAGATCCGGTGTATTCATCATGGTATGGCCGTTGGCGCTCATCTAATGTAGGAGCACGGCAGAATTCGCGTTCGGCTTTTCTCCCAACACACAAAATGTTAGTTTTCGGCCGCATTTGACGAAAGCGCTTCCTTCCGCAACCGCCAGTTCCTCGAGGACGGCGCGGGGAGGCGCGCCCGGCGTCCCAGCAGAGTGACGGCCGAATTGGCGGGCGCACCGCCGCGTGTGTGAGACGCACTGCTGCTCGTTGCACCCCCTGTCTTTCGCTGGGTGCGTGCAGCCTTCGACACTAGCGGAGGACGAATCTTGTCCCTGGTGTTCAGCGGAGGGCCTGTGCGGGGTGTGGCAGTGTCGTGCTGGAGGGCCCACTGGTAGCGATGTGGGCTTCCTCGCCTCGCCTCGCCTCGCCTCACACCAGGTGTCTGCGTAGTATGCAGTGCTTTCGCACCATTCCTATCCCTGTCCCTGTCCCCGTCCCGACTTGTCCCGACTTTGCTCGACTGCCGCTCGCTGCCGCTCGGGTCGTGGTCCATATGACAGCGCAAGCACGACAAACGTCTGCGGGACGAGACGAGACGAGACGACTAAGGAATAAATTCGTGGTTACAAATCAAATTTGGAACTCTACACTCCTACACAACAATAGGCGGTGACGTATTTCAGAAATCACCTGCCGATTCGTACTGTTTTGTCGTTTTCAAAGTCTTCTTGGCAAACTTGGTTAGCACATTCTCCCTCAAACTGAGTTAATTACTGCATTTTCGTACAATTACAGTGGTTTAAAAGGCTTAAAGAAGCATCTTTTTCACAACAGAAAGGTAGTTTGAAAATTGGGCTGGCGACATAACAAAAAAAAAAAACAGGAACGGAGCCAGCAGCACCCGGGTTTTCCAGGCGGTCACCCATCCGAGTACTAGCCGGGCCCGATGATGCTTAACTTCGGTGATCGGACGAGAACCGGTGTATTCATCATGGTATGGCCGTTGGCGCTCATCTAATGTAGGAGCACGGCAGAATTCGCGTTCGGCTTTTCTCCCAACACACAAAATGTTAGTTTTCGGCCGCATTTGACGAAAGCGCTTCCTTCCGCAACCGCCAGTTCCTCGAGGACGGCGCGGGGAGGCGCGCCCGGCGTCCCAGCAGAGTGACGGCCGATTGGCGGGCGCACCGCCGCGTGTGTGAGACGCACTGCTGCTCGTTGCACCCCCTGTCATTCGCTAGGTGCGTGTAGCCTTCGACACTAGCGGAGGACGCATCTTGTCCCTGGTGTTCAGCGGAGGGCCTGTGCGGGGTGTGGCAGTGTCGTGCTGGAGGGCCCACTGGTAGCGATGTGGGCTTCCTCGCCTCGCCTCGCCTCGCCTCGCCTCACCTCGTCTCACACCAGGTGTCTGCGTAGTTTGCAGTGCATTCGCACCATTCCTATCCCTGTCCCTGTCCCCGTCCCGACTTGTCCCGACTTTGCTCGACTGCCGCTCGCTGCCGTCCGGGTCGTGGTCCATATGACAGCGCAAGCACGACAAACGTCTGCGGGACGAGACGAGACGAGACGAGACGACTAAGGATTAAATTCGTGGTTACAAATCAAATTTGGAACTCTACACTCCTACACAACAATAGGCGGTGACGTATTTCAGAAATCACCTGCCGATTCGTACTGTTTTGTCGTTTTCAAAGTCTTCTTCGCAAACTTGGTTAGCACATTCTCCCTCAAACTGAGTTAATTACTGCATTTTCGTACCATTACAGTAGTTTAAAAGGCTTAAGGAAGCATCTTTGTCACAACAGAAAGGTAGTTTGAAAATTGGGCTGGCGACATAACAAAAAAAAACAGGGAGGGAGCCAACAGCACCAGGGTTTCCCAGGCGGTCACCCATCCAAGTACTAGCTGGGCCCGATGATGCTTAACTTCGGTGATCGGACGAGAACCGGTGTATTCATCATGGTATGGCCGTTGGCGCTCATCTAATGTAGGAGCACGGCAGAATTCGCGTTCGGCTTTTCTCCCAACACACAAAATGTTAGTATTCGGCCGCATTTGACGAAAGCGCTTCCTTCCGCAACCGCCAGTTCCTCGAGGACGGCGCGGGGAGGCGCGCCCGGCGTCCCAGCAGAGTGACGGCCGAATTGGCGGCCGCACCGCCGCGTGTGTGAGACGCACTGCTGCTCGTTGCACCCCCTGTCATTCGCTGGGTGCGTGCAGCCTTCGACACTAGCGGAGGACGAATCTTGTCCCTGGTGTTCAGCGGAGGGCGTGTGCGGGGTGTGGCAGTGTCGTGCTGGAGGGCCCACTGGTAGCGATGTGGGCTTCCTCGCCTCGCCTCACCTCGCCTCACACCAGGTGTCTGCGTAGTTTGCAGTGCATTCGCACCATTCCTATCCCTGTCCCTGTCCCCGTCCCGACTTGTCCCGACTTTGCTCGACTGCCGCTCGCTGCCGCTCGGGTCGTGGTCCATATGACAGCGCAAGCACGACAAACGTCTGCGGGACGAGACGAGACGAGACGAGACGACTAAGGAACAAATTCGTGGTTACAAATCAAATTTGGAACTCTACACTCCTACACAACAATAGGCGGTGACGTATTTCAGAAATCACCTGCCGATTCGTACTGTTTTGTCGTTTTCAAAGTCTTCTTGGCAAACTTGGTTAGCACATTCTCCCTCAAACTGAGTTAATTACTGCATTTTCGTACCATTACAGTAGTTTAAAAGGCTTAAAGAAGCATCTTTGTCACAACAGAAAGGTAGTTTGAAAATTGGGCTGGCGACATAATTAAAAAAAAACAGGAAGGGAGCCAGCAGCAACCGGGTTTCCCAGGCGGTCACCCATCCAGGTACTAGCCGGGCCCGATGATGCTTAACTTCGGTGATGGGACGAGATCCGGTGTATTCATCATGGTATGGCCGTTGGCGCTCATCTAATGTAGGAGCACGGCAGAATTCGCGTTCGGCTTTTCTCCCAACACACAAAATGTTAGTTTTCGGCCGCATTTGACGAAAGCGCTTCCTTCCGCAACCGCCAGTTCCTCGAGGACGGCGCGGGGAGGCGCGCCCGGCGTCCCAGCAGAGTGACGGCCGAATTGGCGGGCGCACCGCCGCGTGTGTGAGACGCACTGCTGCTCGTTGCACCCCCTGTCATTCGCTGGGTGCGTGCAGCCTTCGACACTAGCGGAGGACGAATCTTGTCCCTGGTGTTCAGCGGAGGGCCTGTGCGGGGTGTGGCAGTGTCGTGCTGGAGGGCCCACTGGTAGCGATGTGGGCTTCCTCGCCTCGCCTCGCCTCGCCTCGCCTCACCTCGTCTCACACCAGGTGTCTGCGTAGTTTGCAGTGCATTCGCACCATTCCTATCCCTGTCCCTGTCCCCGTCCCGACTTGTCCCGACTTTGCTCGACTGCCGCTCGCTGCCGTCCGGGTCGTGGTCCATATGACAGCGCAAGCACGACAAACGTCTGCGGGACGAGACGAGACGAGACGAGACGACTAAGGATTAAATTCGTGGTTACAAATCAAATTTGGAACTCTACACTCCTACACAACAATAGGCGGTGACGTATTTCAGAAATCACCTGCCGATTCGTAGTGTTTTGTCGTTTTCAAAGTCTTCTTGGCAAACTTGGTTAGCACATTCTCCCTCAAACTGAGTTAATTACTGCATTTTCGTACCATTACAGTAGTTTAAAAGGCTTAAAGAAGCATCTTTGTCACAACAGAAAGGTAGTTTGAAAATTGGGCTGGCGACATAATTAAAAAAAAACAGGAAGGGAGCCAGCAGCAACCGGGTTTCCCAGGCGGTCACCCATCCAGGTACTAGCCGGGCCCGATGATGCTTAACTTCGGTGATGGGACGAGATCCGGTGTATTCATCATGGTATGGCCGTTGGCGCTCATCTAATGTAGGAGCACGGCAGAATTCGCGTTCGGCTTTTCTCCCAACACACAAAATGTTAGTTTTCGGCCGCATTTGACGAAAGCGCTTCCTTCCGCAACCGCCAGTTCCTCGAGGACGGCGCGGGGAGGCGCGCCCGGCGTCCCAGCAGAGTGACGGCCGAATTGGCGGGCGCACCGCCGCGTGTGTGAGACGCACTGCTGCTCGTTGCACCCCCTGTCATTCGCTGGGTGCGTGCAGCCTTCGACACTAGCGGAGGACGAATCTTGTCCCTGGTGTTCAGCGGAGGGCCTGTGCGGGGTGTGGCAGTGTCGTGCTGGAGGGCCCACTGGTAGCGATGTGGGCTTCCTCGCCTCGCCTCGCCTCGCCTCACACCAGGTGTCTGCGTAGTTTGCAGTGCATTCGCACCATTCCTATCCCTGTCCCTGTCCCCGCCCCGACTTGTCCCGACTTTGCTCGACTGCCGCTCGCTGCCGCTCGGGTCGTGGTCCATATGACAGCGCAAGCACGACAAACGTCTGCGGGACGAGACGAGACGAGACGACTAAGGAATAAATTCGTGGTTACAAATCAAATTTGGAACTCTACACTCCTACACAACAATAGGCGGTGACGTATTTCAGAAATCACCTGCCGATTCGTACTGTTTTGTCGTTTTCAAAGTCTTCTTGGCAAACTTGGTTAGCACATTCTCCCTCAAACTGAGTTAATTACTGCATTTTCGTACAATTACAGTGGTTTAAAAGGCTTAAAGAAGCATCTTTTTCACAACAGAAAGGTAGTTTGAAAATTGGGCTGGCGACATAACAAAAAAAAAAAAACAGGAACGGAGCCAGCAGCACCCGGGTTTCCCAGGCGGTCACCCATCCGAGTACTAGCCGGGCCCGATGATGCTTAACTTCGGTGATCGGACGAGAACCGGTGTATTCATCATGGTATGGCCGTTGGCGCTCATCTAATGTAGGAGCACGGCAGAATTCGCGTTCGGCTTTTCTCCCAACACACAAAATGTTAGTTTTCGGCCGCATTTGACGAAAGCGCTTCCTTCCGCAACCGCCAGTTCCTCGAGGACGGCGCGGGGAGGCGCGCCCGGCGTCCCAGCAGAGTGACGGCCGATTGGCGGGCGCACCGCCGCGTGTGTGAGACGCACTGCTGCTCGTTGCACCCCCTGTCATTCGCTAGGTGCGTGCAGCCTTCGACACTAGCGGAGGACGCATCTTGTCCCTGGTGTTCAGCGGAGGGCCTGTGCGGGGTGTGGCAGTGTCGTGCTGGAGGGCCCACTGCTAGCGATGTGGGCTTCCTCGCCTCGCCTCGCCTCGCCTCGCCTCACCTCGTCTCACACCAGGTGTCTGCGTAGTTTGCAGTGCATTCGCACCATTCCTATCCCTGTCCCTGTCCCCGTCCCGACTTGTCCCGACTTTGCTCGACTGCCGCTCGCTGCCGTCCGGGTCGTGGTCCATATGACAGCGCAAGCACGACAAACGTCTGCGGGACGAGACGAGACGAGACGAGACGACTAAGGATTAAATTCGTGGTTACAAATCAAATTTGGAACTCTACACTCCTACACAACAATAGGCGGTGACGTATTTCAGAAATCACCTGCCGATTCGTACTGTTTTGTCGTTTTCAAAGTCTTCTTCGCAAACTTGGTTAGCACATTCTCCCTCAAACTGAGTTAATTACTGCATTTTCGTACCATTACAGTAGTTTAAAAGGCTTAAGGAAGCATCTTTGTCACAACAGAAAGGTAGTTTGAAAATTGGGCTGGCGACATAACAAAAAAAAACAGGGAGGGAGCCAACAGCACCAGGGTTTCCCAGGCGGTCACCCATCCAAGAACTAGCTGGGCCCGATGATGCTTAACTTCGGTGATCGGACGAGAACCGGTGTATTCATCATGGTATGGCCGTTGGCGCTCATCTAATGTAGGAGCACGGCAGAATTCGCGTTCGGCTTTTCTCCCAACACACAAAATGTTAGTATTCGGCCGCATTTGACGAAAGCGCTTCCTTCCGCAACCGCCAGTTCCTCGAGGACGGCGCGGGGAGGCGCGCCCGGCGTCCCAGCAGAGTGACGGCCGAATTGGCGGCCGCACCGCCGCGTGTGTGAGACGCACTGCTGCTCGTTGCACCCCCTGTCATTCGCTGGGTGCGTGCAGCCTTCGACACTAGCGGAGGACGAATCTTGTCCCCGGTGTTCAGCGGAGGGCGTGTGCGGGGTGTGGCAGTGTCGTGCTGGAGGGCCCACTGGTAGCGAAGTGGGCTTCCTCGCCTCGCCTCACCTCGCCTCACACCAGGTGTCTGCGTAGTTTGCAGTGCATTCGCACCATTCCTATCCCTGTCCCTGTCCCCGTCCCGACTTGTCCCTACTTTGCTCGACTGCCGCTCGCTGCCGCTCGGGTCGTGGTCCATATGACAGCGCAAGCACGACAAACGTCTGCGGGACGAGACGAGACGAGACGAGACGACTAAGGAACAAATTCGTGGTTACAAATCAAATTTGGAACTCTACACTCCTACACAACAATAGGCGGTGACGTATTTCAGAAATCACCTGCCGATTCGTACTGTTTTGTCGTTTTCAAAGTCTTCTTGGCAAACTTGGTTAGCACATTCTCCCTCAAACTGAGTTAATTACTGCATTTTCGTACCATTACAGTAGTTTAAAAGGCTTAAAGAAGCATCTTTGTCACAACAGAAAGGTAGTTTGAAAATTGGGCTGGCGACATAATTAAAAAAAAACAGGAAGGGAGCCAGCAGCAACCGGGTTTCCCAGGCGGTCACCCATCCAGGTACTGATTGGTTGGTTTGGGGGATTAAAGGGACCAGACTGCTATGGTCATCGGTCCCTTTTTCCAAAGACAAAGAACACCCACAGAGAATAAAAACGAGGAACAAAAGAGATCACAGACGATACAGGACAAGAGAAACTGAAACAAAGACAAGACAAAACGAACTAAAAGCACACAGAGTGTGACGGTGGTTGGCCGACCAGAGAAATAAAAAAGGAAAAGCCAACCACTGGAAACACATTAAAAAATCAGTTTAAAACCGGAGGCCAAAGGCCAGAATCAACACAAAACAATAAGATAAAAACAGAAACACTCAGAGTAAAGAATAAAAACCCCCTGCCCGAATAAAACGTAAAACTAAGTCAGCCATAGCCGGGTCATCTGTTAAAAGGGCAGGGAGCGAGGCAGGCAGTGCGAACGACTGCCTGAGCGCAGCTAAAAACGGACACTCCAATAAAACATGAACCACGGATAAAACGGAGCCGCAGCGACATAGAGGCGCATCCTCACGGCGCAATAAGTGGCCGTGGGTAAGCCGAGTGTGCCCAATGCGCAGCCGGCAGAGGACAACAGACTCCTTGCGAGAAACCCGCAAGGAGGAGCGCCACACACCGGTAGCCCCCTTGATGGCCCGAAGTTTGTTGCGTGAAGGCAGGGCGCGCCATTCAGTGTCCCAAAGGTCCAGAATTTTGCGGCGTAGGAACGCCCGCAAATCGGTCTCCGGGAGGCCAACGTCCAGAGGTGGTGCACTAGTCGCCTCTTTCGCCAGCCGGTCAACATTCTCGTTGCCGGGGATCCCAACATGGCCTGGGGTCCACACGAAGACCGCAGAGCGGCCGCAACGCGCAAGAGTATGCAGGGACTCATGGATAGCCATCACCAGACGGGAACGAGGAAAACACTGGTCGAGTGCTCGTAAACTGCTCAGGGAATCGCTACAGATAACGAACGACTCACCTGAGCAGGAGCGGATATACTCTAGGGCTCGAAAGATGGCGACCAGCTCAGCAGTGTAAACGCTGCAGCCAGCCGGCAAAGAACGTTGTTCGGAATGGTTCCCTAGAGTGAGCGCATACCCGACTCGACCAGCAACCATCGAGCCGTCGGTGTAAACAATGCCAGAGCCCTGATACGTGGCCAGGATGGAATAAAAGCGGCGGCGGAAGGCCTCTGGAGGGACTAAGTCCTTCGAGCCCTGTGCCAAGTCTAGCCGAAGGCAAGGGCGAGGAACGCACCACGGGGGTGTACGCAGAAGTGCCCGGAAAGGAGGTGGAACAGGGACAAGCCCAAGCCCGGAGAGAAGCTCCTTGACGCGTATGGCGATCGGACAACCCGACCGGGGCCGACGTTCCGGCAGACGGACGACTGACTGCGGGAACAGGAGACGATAGGTAGGATGCCCGGGCGAGCTTAGAACATGGGCAGCATAAGCGGCCAGCAAACGTTGGCGCCGGAACCGCAGTGGAGGGACACCTGCCTCCACGAGTAAGCTGTCCACAGGGCTGGTGCGGAAAGCACCAGTGGCAAGGCGTATCCCGCTGTGGAGGATTGGGTCCAGCACCCGCAACGCAGACGGGGATGCTGAGCCATATGCCAGGCACCCATAATCCAGACGGGACTGGATTAACGCCTGGTAGAGCCGTAACAGGGTAGAGCGGTCGGCTCCCCAGCGGGTGTGGCTCAAGCATCTCAGAGCGTTTAGATGCCGCCAACACGTCTGTTTAAGCTGCTGGATATGAGGCAGCCAAGTCAACCGGGCATCAAAAACCACCCCCAAAAACCTGTGGGTCTCCACCACAGCAAGGAGTTCGTCGGCAAGATAAAGCCGCGGCTCAGGATGGACTGTTCGGCGCCGGCAGAAATGTATAACGCGGGTCTTGGCTGCCGAAAACTGAAACCCATGCGCTACAGCCCAAGACTGCGCCTTACGGATAGCGCCCTGTAGCTGACGTTCAACAGCTGCAATGCCAGTAGAGCTGTAATAAAGGCAGAAGTCGTCAGCATACAGGGAAGCGGAGACAGAATTTCCCACGGCCGCAGCAAGCCCGTTAATGGCTATTAAAAACAGACAGACACTTAAAACAGAGCCCTGTGGCACACCGTTCTCCTGGACGTGGGAGGAACTATACGAGGCCGCGACTTGCACGCGGAAGGTACGACACGACAGAAAATTGCGGATAAAAATCGGCAGAGGACCCCGAAGACCCCATCCATCATCCAGGTACTAGCCGGGCCCGATGATGCTTAACTTCGGTGATGGGACGAGATCCGGTGTATTCATCATGGTATGGCCGTTGGCGCTCATCTAATGTAGGAGCACGGCAGAATTCGCGTTCGGCTTTTCTCCCAACACACAAAATGTTAGTTTTCGGCCGCATTTGACGAAAGCGCTTCCTTCCGCAACCGCCAGTTCCTCGAGGACGGCGCGGGGAGGCGCGCCCGGCGTCCCAGCAGAGTGACGGCCGAATTGGCGGGCGCACCGCCGCGTGTGTGAGACGCACTGCTGCTCGTTGCACCCCCTGTCATTCGCTGGGTGCGTGCAGCCTTCGACACTAGCGGAGGACGAATCTTGTCCCTGGTGTTCAGCGGAGGGCCTGTGCGGGGTGTGGCAGTGTCGTGCTGGAGGGCCCACTGGTAGCGATGTGGGCTTCCTCGCCTCGCCTCGCCTCGCCTCACACCAGGTGTCTGCGTAGTTTGCAGTGCATTCGCACCATTCCTATCCCTGTCCCTGTCCCCGCCCCGACTTGTCCCGACTTTGCTCGACTGCCGCTCGCTGCCGCTCGGGTCGTGGTCCATATGACAGCGCAAGCACGACAAACGTCTGCGGGACGAGACGAGACGAGACGACTAAGGAATAAATTCGTGGTTACAAATCAAATTTGGAACTCTACACTCCTACACAACAATAGGCGGTGACGTATTTCAGAAATCACCTGCCGATTCGTACTGTTTTGTCGTTTTCAAAGTCTTCTTGGCAAACTTGGTTAGCACATTCTCCCTCAAACTGAGTTAATTACTGCATTTTCGTACAATTACAGTGGTTTAAAAGGCTTAAAGAAGCATCTTTTTCACAACAGAAAGGTAGTTTGAAAATTGGGCTGGCGACATAACAAAAAAAAAAAACAGGAACGGAGCCAGCAGCACCCGGGTTTCCCAGGCGGTCACCCATCCGAGTACTAGCCGGGCCCGATGATGCTTAACTTCGGTGATCGGACGAGAACCGGTGTATTCATCATGGTATGGCCGTTGGCGCTCATCTAATGTAGGAGCACGGCAGAATTCGCGTTCGGCTTTTCTCCCAACACACAAAATGTTAGTTTTCGGCCGCATTTGACGAAAGCGCTTCCTTCCGCAACCGCCAGTTCCTCGAGGACGGCGCGGGGAGGCGCGCCCGGCGTCCCAGCAGAGTGACGGCCGATTGGCGGGCGCACCGCCGCGTGTGTGAGACGCACTGCTGCTCGTTGCACCCCCTGTCATTCGCTAGGTGCGTGCAGCCTTCGACACTAGCGGAGGACGCATCTTGTTCCTGGTGTTCAGCGGAGGGCCTGTGCGGGGTGTGGCAGTGTCGTGCTGGAGGGCCCACTGCTAGCGATGTGGGCTTCCTCGCCTCGCCTCGCCTCGCCTCGCCTCACCTCGTCTCACACCAGGTGTCTGCGTAGTTTGCAGTGCATTCGCACCATTCCTATCCCTGTCCCTGTCCCCGTCCCGACTTGTCCCGACTTTGCTCGACTGCCGCTCGCTGCCGTCCGGGTCGTGGTCCATATGACAGCGCAAGCACGACAAACGTCTGCGGGACGAGACGAGACGAGACGAGACGACTAAGGATTAAATTCGTGGTTACAAATCAAATTTGGAACTCTACACTCCTACACAACAATAGGCGGTGACGTATTTCAGAAATCACCTGCCGATTCGTACTGTTTTGTCGTTTTCAAAGTCTTCTTCGCAAACTTGGTTAGCACATTCTCCCTCAAACTGAGTTAATTACTGCATTTTCGTACCATTACAGTAGTTTAAAAGGCTTAAGGAAGCATCTTTGTCACAACAGAAAGGTAGTTTGAAAATTGGGCTGGCGACATAACAAAAAAAAACAGGGAGGGAGCCAACAGCACCAGGGTTTCCCAGGCGGTCACCCATCCAAGAACTAGCTGGGCCCGATGATGCTTAACTTCGGTGATCGGACGAGAACCGGTGTATTCATCATGGTATGGCCGTTGGCGCTCATCTAATGTAGGAGCACGGCAGAATTCGCGTTCGGCTTTTCTCCCAACACACAAAATGTTAGTATTCGGCCGCATTTGACGAAAGCGCTTCCTTCCGCAACCGCCAGTTCCTCGAGGACGGCGCGGGGAGGCGCGCCCGGCGTCCCAGCAGAGTGACGGCCGAATTGGCGGCCGCACCGCCGCGTGTGTGAGACGCACTGCTGCTCGTTGCACCCCCTGTCATTCGCTGGGTGCGTGCAGCCTTCGACACTAGCGGAGGACGAATCTTGTCCCCGGTGTTCAGCGGAGGGCGTGTGCGGGGTGTGGCAGTGTCGTGCTGGAGGGCCCACTGGTAGCGAAGTGGGCTTCCTCGCCTCGCCTCACCTCGCCTCACACCAGGTGTCTGCGTAGTTTGCAGTGCATTCGCACCATTCCTATCCCTGTCCCTGTCCCCGTCCCGACTTGTCCCGACTTTGCTCGACTGCCGCTCGCTGCCGCTCGGGTCGTGGTCCATATGACAGCGCAAGCACGACAAACGTCTGCGGGACGAGACGAGACGAGACGAGACGACTAAGGAACAAATTCGTGGTTACAAATCAAATTTGGAACTCTACACTCCTACACAACAATAGGCGGTGACGTATTTCAGAAATCACCTGCCGATTCGTACTGTTTTGTCGTTTTCAAAGTCTTCTTGGCAAACTTGGTTAGCACATTCTCCCTCAAACTGAGTTAATTACTGCATTTTCGTACCATTACAGTAGTTTAAAAGGCTTAAAGAAGCATCTTTGTCACAACAGAAAGGTAGTTTGAAAATTGGGCTGGCGACATAATTAAAAAAAAACAGGAAGGGAGCCAGCAGCAACCGGGTTTCCCAGGCGGTCACCCATCCAGGTACTAGCCGGGCCCGATGATGCTTAACTTCGGTGATGGGACGAGATCCGGTGTATTCATCATGGTATGGCCGTTGGCGCTCATCTAATGTAGGAGCACGGCAGAATTCGCGTTCGGCTTTTCTCCCAACACACAAAATGTTAGTTTTCGGCCGCATTTGACGAAAGCGCTTCCTTCCGCAACCGCCAGTTCCTCGAGGACGGCGCGGGGAGGCGCGCCCGGCGTCCCAGCAGAGTGACGGCCGAATTGGCGGGCGCACCGCCGCGTGTGTGAGACGCACTGCTGCTCGTTGCACCCCCTGTCATTCGCTGGGTGCGTGCAGCCTTCGACACTAGCGGAGGACGAATCTTGTCCCTGGTGTTCAGCGGAGGGCCTGTGCGGGGTGTGGCAGTGTCGTGCTGGAGGGCCCACTGGTAGCGATGTGGGCTTCCTCGCCTCGCCTCGCCTCGCCTCACACCAGGTGTCTGCGTAGTTTGCAGTGCATTCGCACCATTCCTATCCCTGTCCCTGTCCCCGCCCCGACTTGTCCCGACTTTGCTCGACTGCCGCTCGCTGCCGCTCGGGTCGTGGTCCATATGACAGCGCAAGCACGACAAACGTCTGCGGGACGAGACGAGACGAGACGAGACGACTAAGGAATAAATTCGTGGTTACAAATCAAATTTGGAACTCTACACTCCTACACAACAATAGGCGGTGACGTATTTCAGAAATCACCTGCCGATTCGTACTATTTTGTCGTTTTCAAAGTCTTCTTGGCAAACTTGGTTAGCACATTCTCCCTCAAACTGAGTTAATTACTGCATTTTCGTACCATTACAGTAGTTTAAAAGGCCTAAGGAAGCATCTTTGTCACAACAGAAAGGTAGTTTGAAAATTGGGCTGGCGACATAACAAAAAAAAAAAAAAACAGGAAGGGAGCCAACAGCACCCGGGTTTCCCAGGCGGTCACCCATCCAAGTACTAGCCGGGCCCGATGATGCTTAACTTCGGTGATCGGACGAGAACCGGTGTATTCATCATGGTATGGCCGTTGGCGCTCATCTAATGTAGGAGCTCGGCAGAATTCGCGTTCGGCTTTTCTCCCAACACACAAAATGTTAGTTTTCGGCCGCATTTGACGAAAGCGCTTCCTTCCGCAACCGCCAGTTCCTCGAG
This sequence comes from Schistocerca cancellata, assembly GCF_023864275.1. NCBI lineage: Eukaryota > Metazoa > Arthropoda > Insecta > Orthoptera > Acrididae > Schistocerca > Schistocerca cancellata. The sequence continues at coordinate 522,289,191 of NC_064634.1, read as the reverse complement.
GACGGCGCGGGGAGGCGCGCCCGGCGTCCCAGCAGAGTGACGGCCGAATTGGCGGGCGCACCGCCGCGTGTGTGAGACGCACTGCTGCTCGTTGCACCCCCTGTCATTCGCTGGGTGCGTGCAGCTTTCGACACTAGCGGAGGACGAATCTTGTCCCTGGTGTTCAGCGGAGGGCCTGTGCGGGGTGTGGCACTGTCGTGCTGGAGGGCCCACTGGTGGCGATGTGGGCTTCCTCGCCTCGCCTCGCCTCGCCTCGCCTCGCCTCGCCTCACACCAGGTGTCTGCGTAGTTTGCAGTGCATTCGCACCATTCCTATCCCTGTCCCTGTCCCCGTCCCGACTTGTCCCGACTTTGCTCGACTGCCGCTCGCTGCCGCTCGGGTCGTGGTCCATATGACAGCGCAAGCACGACAAACGTCTGCGGGACGAGACGAGACGAAACGACTAAGGAATAAATTCGTGGTTAAAAATCAAATTTGGAACTCTACACTCCTACACAACAATAGGCGGTGACGTATTTCAGAAATCACCTGCCGATTCGTACTATTTTGTCGTTTTCAAAGTCTTCTTGGCAAACTTGGTTAGCACATTCTCCCTCAAACTGCGTTAATTACTGCATTTTCGTACCATTACAGTAGTTTAAAAGGCTTAAGGAAGCATCTTTGTCACAACAGAAAGGTAGTTTGAAAATTGGGCTGGCGACATAACAAAAAAGAAACAGGAAGGGAGCCAGCAGCACCCGGGTTTCCCAGGCGGTCACCCATCCAAGTACTAGCCGGGCCCGATGATGCTTAACTTCGGTGATCGGACGAGAACCGGTGTATTCATCATGGTATGGCCGTTGGCGCTCATCTAATGTAGGAGCACGGCAGAATTCGCGTTCGGCTTTTCTCCCAACACACAAAATGTTAGTTTTCGGCCGCATTTGACGAAAGCGCTTCCTTCCGCAACCGCCAGTTCCTCGAGGACGGCGCGGGGAGGCGCGCCCGGCGTCCCAGCAGAGTGACGGCCGATTGGCGGGCGGACCGCCGCGTGTGTGAGACGCACTGCTGCTCGTTGCACCCCCTGTCATTCGCTGGGTGCGTGCAGCCTTCGACACTAGCGGAGGACGCATCTTGTCCCTGGTGTTCAGCGGAGGGCCTGTGCGGGGTGTGGCAGTGTCGTGCTGGAGGGCCCACTGGTAGCGATGTGGGCTTCCTCGCCTCGCCTCGTCTCGCCTCGCCTCGCCTCTTCTCACACCAGGTGTCTGCGTAGTTTGCAGTGCATTCGCACCATTCCTATCCCTGTCCCTGTCCCCGTCCCGACTTGTCACGACTTTGCTCGACTGCCGCTCGCTGCCGCTCGGGTCGTGGTCCATATGACACCGCAAGCACGACAAACGTCTGCGGGACGAGACGAGACGGGACGAGACGACTAAGGATTAAATTCGTGGTTACAAATCAAATTTGGAACTCTACACTCCTACACAACAATAGGCGGTGACGTATTTCAGAAATCACCTGCCGATTCGTACTGTTTTGTCGTTTTCAAAGTCTTCTTCGCAAACTTGGTTAGCACATTCTCCCTCAAACTGAGTTAATTACTGCATTTTCGTACCATTACAGTAGTTTAAAAGGCTTAAAGAAGCATCTTTTTCACAACAGAAAGGTAGTTAAAAATTGGGCTGGCGACATAACAAAAAAAAAACAGGAAGGGAGCCAGCAGCACCCGGGTTTCCCAGGCGGTCACCCATCCAAGTACTAGCCGGGCCCGATGATGCTTAACTTCGGTGATCGGACGAGAACCGGTGTATTCATCATGGTATGGCCGTTGGCGCTCATCTAATGTAGGAGCACGGCAGAATTCGCGTTCGGCTTTTCTCCCAACACACAAAATGTTAGTTTTCGGCCGCATTTGACAAAAGCGCTTCCTTCCGCAACCGCCAGTTCCTCGAGGACGGCGCGGGGAGGCTCGCCCGACGTCCCAGCAGAGTGACGGCCGAATTGGCTGCGCACCGCCGCGTGTGTGAGACGCACTGCTGCTCGTTGCACCCCCTGTCATTCGCTGGGTGCGTGCAGCCATCGACACTAGCGGAGGACGAATCTTGTCCCTGGTGTTCAGCCGAGGGCCTGTGCGGGGTGTGGCAGTGTCGTGCTGGAGGGCCCACTGGTAGCGATGTGGGCTTCCTCGCCTCGCCTCGCCTCGCCTCACACCAGGTGTCTGCGTAGTTTGCAGTGCATTCGCACCATTCCTATCCCTGTCCCTGTCCCCGTCCCGACTTGTCCCGACTTTGCTCGACTGCCGCTCGCTGCCGCTCGGGTCGTGGTCCATATGACAGCGCAAGCACGACAAACGTCTGCGGGACGAGACGAGACGAGACGAGACGACTAAGGAATAAATTCGTGGTTACAAATCAAATTTGGAACTCTACACTCCTACACAACAATAGGCGGTGACGTATTTCAGAAATCACCTGCCGATTCGTACTATTTTGTCGTTTTCAAAGTCTTCTTGGCAAACTTGTTTAGCACATTCTCCCTCAAACTGAGTTAATTACTGCATTTTCGTACCATTACAGTAGTTTAAAAGGCCTAAGGAAGCATCTTTGTCACAACAGAATGGTAGTTTGAAAATTGGGCTGGCGACATAACAAAAAAAAAAACAGGAAGGGAGCCAACAGCACCCGGGTTTCCCAGGCGGTCACCCATCCAAGTACTAGCCCGGCCCGATGATGCTTAACTTCGGTGATCGGACGAGAACCGGTGTATTCATCATGGTATGGCCGTTGGCGCTCATCTAATGTAGGAGCTCGGCAGAATTCGCGTTCGGCTTTTCTCCCAACACACAAAATGTTAGTTTTCGGCCGCATTTGACGAAAGCGCTTCCTTCCGCAACCGCCAGTTCCTCGAGGACGGCGCGGGGAGGCGCGCCCGGCGTCCCAGCAGAGTGACGGCCGAATTGGCGGGCGCACCGCCGCGTGTGTGAGACGCACTGCTGCTCGTTGCACCCCCTGTCATTCGCTGGGTGCGTGCAGCTTTCGACACTAGCGGAGGACGAATCTTGTCCCTGGTGTTCAGCGGAGGGCCTGTGCGGGGTGTGGCACTGTCGTGCTGGAGGGCCCACTGGTGGCGATGTGGGCTTCCTCGCCTCGCCTCGCCTCGCCTCGCCTCGCCTCGCCTCACACCAGGTGTCTGCGTAGTTTGCAGTGCATTCGCACCATTCCTATCCCTGTCCCTGTCCCCGTCCCGACTTGTCCCGACTTTGCTCGACTGCCGCTCGCTGCCGCTCGGGTCGTGGTCCATATGACAGCGCAAGCACGACAAACGTCTGCGGGACGAGACGAGACGAAACGACTAAGGAATAAATTCGTGGTTAAAAATCAAATTTGGAACTCTACACTCCTACACAACAATAGGCGGTGACGTATTTCAGAAATCACCTGCCGATTCGTACTATTTTGTCGTTTTCAAAGTCTTCTTGGCAAACTTGGTTAGCACATTCTCCCTCAAACTGCGTTAATTACTGCATTTTCGTACCATTACAGTAGTTTAAAAGGCTTAAGGAAGCATCTTTGTCACAACAGAAAGGTAGTTTGAAAATTGGGCTGGCGACATAACAAAAAAGAAACAGGAAGGGAGCCAGCAGCACCCGGGTTTCCCAGGCGGTCACCCATCCAAGTACTAGCCGGGCCCGATGATGCTTAACTTCGGTGATCGGACGAGAACCGGTGTATTCATCATGGTATGGCCGTTGGCGCTCATCTAATGTAGGAGCACGGCAGAATTCGCGTTCGGCTTTTCTCCCAACACACAAAATGTTAGTTTTCGGCCGCATTTGACGAAAGCGCTTCCTTCCGCAACCGCCAGTTCCTCGAGGACGGCGCGGGGAGGCGCGCCCGGCGTCCCAGCAGAGTGACGGCCGATTGGCGGGCGGACCGCCGCGTGTGTGAGACGCACTGCTGCTCGTTGCACCCCCTGTCATTCGCTGGGTGCGTGCAGCCTTCGACACTAGCGGAGGACGCATCTTGTCCCTGGTGTTCAGCGGAGGGCCTGTGCGGGGTGTGGCAGTGTCGTGCTGGAGGGCCCACTGGTAGCGATGTGGGCTTCCTCGCCTCGCCTCGTCTCGCCTCGCCTCGCCTCACCTCGCCTCACACCAGGTGTCTGCGTAGTTTGCAGTGCATTCGCACCATTCCTATCCCTGTCCCTGTCCCCGTCCCGACTTGTCACGACTTTGCTCGACTGCCGCTAGCTGCCGCTCGGGTCGTGGTCCATATGACACCGCAAGCACGACAAACGTCTGCGGGACGAGACGAGACGGGACGAGACGACTAAGGATTAAATTCGTGGTTACAAATCAAATTTGGAACTCTACACTCCTACACAACAATAGGCGGTGACGTATTTCAGAAATCACCTGCCGATTCGTACTGTTTTGTCGTTTTCAAAGTCTTCTTCGCAAACTTGGTTAGCACATTCTCCCTCAAACTGAGTTAATTACTGCATTTTCGTACCATTACAGTAGTTTAAAAGGCTTAAAGAAGCATCTTTTTCACAACAGAAAGGTAGTTAAAAATTGGGCTGGCGACATAACAAAAAAAAAAACAGGAAGGGAGCCAGCAGCACCCGGGTTTCCCAGGCGGTCACCCATCCAAGTACTAGCCGGGCCCGATGATGCTTAACTTCGGTGATCGGACGAGAACCGGTGTATTCATCATGGTATGGCCGTTGGCGCTCATCTAATGTAGGAGCACGGCAGAATTCGCGTTCGGCTTTTCTCCCAACACACAAAATGTTAGTTTTCGGCCGCATTTGACAAAAGCGCTTCCTTCCGCAACCGCCAGTTCCTCGAGGACGGCGCGGGGAGGCTCGCCCGACGTCCCAGCAGAGTGACGGCCGAATTGGCTGCGCACCGCCGCGTGTGTGAGACGCACTGCTGCTCGTTGCACCCCCTGTCATTCGCTGGGTGCGTGCAGCCATCGACACTAGCGGAGGACGAATCTTGTCCCTGGTGTTCAGCCGAGGGCCTGTGCGGGGTGTGGCAGTGTCGTGCTGGAGGGCCCACTGGTAGCGATGTGGGCTTCCTCGCCTCGCCTCGCCTCGCCTCACACCAGGTGTCTGCGTAGTTTGCAGTGCATTCGCACCATTCCTATCCCTGTCCCTGTCCCCGTCCCGACTTGTCCCGACTTTGCTCGACTGCCGCTCGCTGCCGCTCGGGTCGTGGTCCATATGACAGCGCAAGCACGACAAACGTCTGCGGGACGAGACGAGACGAGACGAGACGACTAAGGAATAAATTCGTGGTTACAAATCAAATTTGGAACTCTACACTCCTACACAACAATAGGCGGTGACGTATTTCAGAAATCACCTGCCGATTCGTACTATTTTGTCGTTTTCAAAGTCTTCTTGGCAAACTTGTTTAGCACATTCTCCCTCAAACTGAGTTAATTACTGCATTTTCGTACCATTACAGTAGTTTAAAAGGCCTAAGGAAGCATCTTTGTCACAACAGAATGGTAGTTTGAAAATTGGGCTGGCGACATAACAAAAAAAAAAACAGGAAGGGAGCCAACAGCACCCGGGTTTCCCAGGCGGTCACCCATCCAAGTACTAGCCCGGCCCGATGATGCTTAACTTCGGTGATCGGACGAGAACCGGTGTATTCATCATGGTATGGCCGTTGGCGCTCATCTAATGTAGGAGCTCGGCAGAATTCGCGTTCGGCTTTTCTCCCAACACACAAAATGTTAGTTTTCGGCCGCATTTGACGAAAGCGCTTCCTTCCGCAACCGCCAGTTCCTCGAGGACGGCGCGGGGAGGCGCGCCCGGCGTCCCAGCAGAGTGCCGGCCGAATTGGCGGGCGCACCGCCGCGTGTGTGAGACGCACTGCTGCTCGTTGCACCCCCTGTCATTCGCTGGGTGCGTGCAGCCTTCGACACTAGCGGAGGACGCATCTTGTCCCTGGTGTTCAGCGGAGGGCCTGTGCGGGGTGAGGCAGTGTCGTGCTGGAGGGCCCACTGGTGGCGATGTGGGCTTCCTCGCCTCGCCTCGCCTCGCCTCGCCTCGCCTCGCCTCACACCAGGTGTCTGCGTAGTTTGCAGTGCATTCGCACCATTCCTATCCCTGTCCCTGTCCCCGTCCCGACTTGTCCCGACTTTGCTCGACTGCCGCTCGCTGCCGCTCGGGTCCTGGTCCATATGACAGCGCAAGCACGACAAACGTCTGCGGGACGAGACGAGACGAGACGACTAAGGAATAAATTCGTGGTTACAAATCAAATTTGGAACTCTACACTCCTACACAACAATAGGCGGTGACGTATTTCAGAAATCACCTGCCGATTCGTACTATTTTGTCGTTTACAAAGTCTTCTTGGCAAACTTGGTTAGCACATTCGCCCTCAAACTGAGTTAATTACTGCATTTTCGTACCATTACAGTAGTTTAAAAGGCTTAAGGAAGCATCTTTGTCACAACAGAAAGGTAGTTTGAAAATTGGGCTGGCGACATAACAAAAAAAAACAGGAAGGGAGCCAGCAGCACCCGGGTTTCCCAGGCGGTCACCCATCCAAGTACTAGCCGGGCCCGATGATGCTTAACTTCGGTGATCGGACGAGAACCGGTGTATTCATCATGATACGGCCGTTGGCGCTCATCTAATGTAGGAGCACGGCAGAATTCGCGTTCGGCTTTTCTCCCAACACACAAAATGTTAGTTTTCGGCCGCATTTGACGAAAGCGCTTCCTTCCGCAACCGCCAGTTCCTCGAGGACGGCGCGGGGAGGCGCGCCCGGCGTCCCAGCAGAGTGACGGCCGAATTGGCGGGCGCACCGCCGCGTGTGTGAGACGCACTGCTGCTCGTTGCACCCCCTGTCAATCGCTGGGCGCGTGCAGCCTTCGACACTAGCGGAGGACGCATCTTGTCCCTGGTGTTCAGCGGAGGGCCTGTGCGGGGTGTGGCAGTGTCGTGCTGGAGGGCCCACTGGTAGCGATGTGGGCTTCCTCGCCTCGCCTCGCCTCGCCTCGCCTCACCTCGCCTCACACCAGGTGTCTGCGTAGTTTGCAGTGCATTCGCACCATTCCTATCCCTGTCCCTGTCCCCGTCCCGACTTGTCCCGGCTTTGCTCGACTGCCGCTCGCTGCCGCTCGGGTCGTGGTCCATATGACAGCGCAAGCACGACAAACGTCTGCGGGACGAGACGAGACGAGACGAGACGACTAAGGATTAAATTCGTGGTTACAAATCAAATTTGGAACTCTACACTCCTACACAACAATAGGCGGTGACGTATTTCAGAAATCACCTGCCGATTCGTACTGTTTTGTCGTTTTCAAAGTCTTCTTGGCAAACTTGGTTAGCACATTCTCCCTCAAACTGAGTTAATTACTGCATTTTCGTACCATTACAGTAGTTTAAAAGGCTTAAGGAAGCATCTTTGTCGCAACAGAAAGGTAGTTTGAAAATTGGGCTGGCGACATAACAAAAAAAAAAACAGGGAGGGAGCCAACAGCACCCGGGTTTCCCAGGCGGTCACCCATCCAAGTACTAGCCGGGCCCGATGATGCTTAACTTCGGTGATCGGACGAGAACCGGTGTATTCATCATTGTATGGCCGTTGGCGCTCATCTAATGTAGGAGCACGGCAGAATTCGCGTTCGGCTTTTCTCCCAACACACAAAATGTTAGTTTTCGGCCGCATTTGACGAAAGCGCTTCCTTCCGCAACCGCCAGTTCCTCGAGGACGGCGCGGGGAGGCGCGCCCGGCGTCCCAGCAGAGTGACGGCCGAATTGGCGGGCGCACCGCCGCGTGTGTGAGACGCACTGCTGCTCGTTGCACCCCCTGTCATTCGCTGGGTGCGTGCAGCCTTCGACACTAGCGGAGGACGAATCTTGTCCCTGGTGTTCAGCGGAGGGCGTGTGCGGGGTGTGGCAGTGTCGTGCTGGAGGGCCCACTGGTAGCGATGTGGGCTTCCTCGCCTCGCCTCGCCTCGCCTCGCCTCACACCAGGTGTCTGCGTAGTTTGCAGTGCATTCGCACCATTCCTATCCCTGTCCCTGTCCCCGTCCCGACTTGTCCCGACTTTGCTCGTCAGCCGCTCGCTGCCGCTCGGGTCGTGGTCCATATGACAGCGCAAGCACGACAAACGTCTGCGGGACGAGACGAGTCGAGACGAGACGAGACGACTAAGGAATAAATTCGTGGTTACAAATCAAATTTGGAACTCTACACTCCTACACAACAATAGGCGGTGACGTATTTCAGAAATCACCTGCCAATTCGTACTGTTTTGTCGTTTTCAAAGTCTTCTTGGCAAACTTGGTTAGCACATTCTCCCTCAAACTGAGTTAATTACTGCATTTTCAGACCATTACAGTAGTTTAAAAGGCTTAAGGAAGCATCTTTGTCACAACAGAAAGGTAGTTTGAAAATTGGGCTGGCGACATAACAAAAAAAAAACAGGAAGGGAGCCAACAGCACCCGGGTTTCCCAGGCGGTCACCCATCCAAGTACCAGCCGGGCCCGATGATGCTTAACTTCGGTGATCGGACGAGAACAGATGTATTCATCATGGTATGGCCGTTGGCGCTCATCTAATGTAGGAGCACGGCAGAATTCGCGTTCGGCTTTTCTCACAACACACAAAATGATAGTTTTCGGCCGCATTTGACGAAAGCGCTTCCTTCCGCAACCGCCAGTTCCTCGAGGACGGCGCGGGGAGGCGCGCCCGGCGTCCCAGCAGAGTGACGGCCGAATTGGCGGGCGCACCGCCGCGTGTGTGAGACGCACTGCTGCTCGTTGCACCCCCTGTCATTCGCTGGGCGCGTTCAGCCTTCGACACTAGCGGAGGACGCATCTTGCCCTGGTGTTCAGCGGAGGGCGTGTGCGGGGTGTGGCAGTGTCGTGCTGGAGGGCCCACTGGTAGCGATGTGGGCTTCCTCGCCTCGCCTCGCCTCGCCTCACACCAGGTGTCTGCGTAGTTTGCAGTGCATTCGCACCATTCCTATCCCTGTCCCTGTCCCCGTCCCGACTTGTCCCGACTTTGCTCGACTGCCGCTCGCTGCCGCTCGGGTCGTGGTCCATATGACAGCGCAAGCACGACAAACGTCTGCGGGACGAGACGAGACGAGACGAGACGACTAAGGAATAAATTCGTGGTTACAAATCAAATTTGGAACTCTACACTCCTACACAACAATAGGCGGTGACGTATTTCAGAAATCACCTGCCGATACGTACTGTTTTGTCGTTTTCAAAGTCTTCTTGGCAAACTTGGTTAGCACATTCTCCCTCAAACTGAGTTAATTACTGCATTTTCGTACCATTACAGTAGTTTAAAAGGCTTAAGGAAGCATCTTTGTCGCAACAGAAAGGTAGTTTGAAAATTGGGCTGGCGACATAACAAAAAAAAAACAGGGAGGGAGCCAACAGCACCCGGGTTTCCCAGGCGGTCACCCATCCAAGTACTAGCCGGGCCCGATGATGCTTAACTTCGGTGATCGGACGAGAACCGGTGTATTCATCATGGTATGGCCGTTGGCGCTCATCTAATGTAGGAGCACGGCAGAATTCGCGTTCGGCTTTTCTCCCAACACACAAAATGTTAGTTTTCGGCCGCATTTGACGAAAGCGCTTCCTTCCGCAACCGCCAGTTCCTCGAGGACGGCGCGGGGAGGCGCGCCCGGCGTCCCAGCAGAGTGACGGCCGAATTGGCGGGCGCACCGCCGCGTGTGTGAGACGCACTGCTGCTCGTTGCACCCCCTGTCATTCGCTGGGTGCGTGCAGCCTTCGACACTAGCGGAGGACGAATCTTGTCCCTGGTGTTCAGCGGAGGGCGTGTGCGGGGTGTGGCAGTGTCGTGCTGGAGGGCCCACTGGTAGCGATGTGGGCTTCCTCGCCTCGCCTCGCCTCGCCTCGCCTCACACCAGGTGTCTGCGTAGTTTGCAGTGCATTCGCACCATTCCTATCCCTGTCCCTGTCCCCGTCCCGACTTGTCCCGACTTTGCTCGTCAGCCGCTCGCTGCCGCTCGGGTCGTGGTCCATATGACAGCGCAAGCACGACAAACGTCTGCGGGACGAGACGAGTCGAGACGAGACGAGACGACTAAGGAATAAATTCGTGGTTACAAATCAAATTTGGAACTCTACACTCCTACACAACAATAGGCGGTGACGTATAACAGAAATCACCTGCCAATTCGTACTGTTTTGTCGTTTTCAAAGTCTTCTTGGCAAACTTGGTTAGCACATTCTCCCTCAAACTGAGTTAATTAATGCATTTTCAGACCATTACAGTAGTTTAAAAGGCTTAAGGAAGCATCTTTGTCACAACAGAAAGGTAGTTTGAAAATTGGGCTGGCGACATAACAAAAAAAAAAACAGGAAGGGAGCCAACAGCACCCGGGTTTCCCAGGCGGTCACCCATCCAAGTACCAGCCGGGCCCGATGATGCTTAACTTCGGTGATCGGACGAGAACAGGTGTATTCATCATGGTATGGCCGTTGGCGCTCATCTAATGTAGGAGCACGGCAGAATTCGCGTTCGGCTTTTCTCACAACACACAAAATGATAGTTTTCGGCCGCATTTGACGAAAGCGCTTCCTTCCGCAACCGCCAGTTCCTCGAGGACGGCGCGGGGAGGCGCGCCCGGCGTCCCAGCAGAGTGACGGCCGAATTGGCGGGCGCACCGCCGCGTGTGTGAGACGCACTGCTGCTCGTTGCACCCCCTGTCATTCGCTGGGCGCGTTCAGCCTTCGACACTAGCGGAGGACGCATCTTGTCCCTGGTGTTCAGCGGAGGGCCTGTGCGGGGTGTGGCAGTGTCGTGCTGGAAGGCCCACTGGTAGCGATGTGGGCTTCCTCGCCTCGCCCCGCCACGCCTCGCCTCGCCTCACACCAGGTGTCTGCGGTGTTTGCAGTGCATTCGCACCATTCCTATCCCTGTCCCTGCCCCCGTCCCGACTTGTCCCGACTTTGCTCGACTGCCGCTCGCTGCAGCTCGGGTCGTGGTCCATATGACAGCGCAAGCACGACAAACGTCTGCGGGACGAGACGAGACGAGACGAGACGACTAAGGATTAAATTCGTGGTTACAAATCAAATTTGGAACTCTACACTCCTACACAAGAATAGGCGGTGACGTATTTCAGAAATCACCTGCTGATTCGTACTGTTTTGTCGTTTTCAAAGTCTTCTTGGCAAACTTGGTTAGCACATTCTCCCTCAAACTGAGTTAATTACTGCATTTTCGTACCATTACAGTAGTTTAAAAGGCTTAAGGAAGCATCTTTGTCACAACAGAAAGGTAGTTTGAAAATTGGGCTGGCGACATAACAAAAAAAAAAACAGGGAGGGAGCCAACAGCACCCGGGTTTCCCAGGCGGTCACCCATCCAAGTACTAGCCGGGCCCGATGATGCTTAACTTCGGTGATCGGACGAGAACCGGTGTATTCATCATGGTATGGCCGTTGGCGCTCATCTAATGTAGGAGCACGGCAGAATTCGCGTTCGGCTTTTCTCCCAACACACAAAATGTTAGTTTTCGGCCGCATTTGACGAAAGCGCTTCCTTCCGCAACCGCCAGTTCCTCGAGGACGGCGCGGGGAGGCGCGCCCGGCGTCCCAGCAGAGTGACGGCCGAATTGGCGGGCGCACCGCCGCGTGTGTGAGACGCACTGCTGCTCGTTGCACCCCCTGTCATTCGCTGGGTGCGTGCAGCCTTCGACACTAGCGGAGGACGAATCTTGTCCCTGGTGTTCAGCGGAGGGCGTGTGCGGGGTGTGGCAGTGTCGTGCTGGAGGGCCCACTGGTAGCGATGTGGGCTTCCTCGCCTCGCCTCGCCTCGCCTCGCCTCGCCTCGACTCGCCTCGCCTCACACCAGGTGTCTGCGTAGTTTGAAGTGCATTCGCACCATTCCTATCCCTGTCCCTGTCCCCATCCCGACTTGTCCCGACTTTGCTTGACTGCCGCTCGCTGCCGCTCGGGTCGTGGTCCATATGACAGCGCAAGCACGACAAACGTCTGCGGGACGAGACGAGACGAGACGAGACGAGACGACTAAGGAATAAATTCGTGGTTACAAATCAAATTTGGAACTCTACACTCCTACACAACAATAGGCGGTGACGTATTTCAGAAATCACCTGCCGATTCGTACTGTTTTGTCGTTTTCAAAGTCTTCTTGGCAAACTTGGTTAGCACATTCTCCCTCAAACTGAGTTAATTACTGCATTATCGTACCATTACAGTAGTTGAAAAGGTTTAAGGAAGCATCTTTGTCACAACAGAAAGGTAGTTTGAAAATTGGGCTGGCGACATTACAAAAAAAAAAAACAGGAAGGGAGCCAACAGCACCCGGGTTTCCCAGGCGGTCACCCATCCAAGTACTAGCCGGGCCCGATGACGCTTAACTTCGGTGATCGGACGAGAACCGGTGTATTCATCATGGTATGGCCGTTGGCGCTCATCTAATGTAGGAGCACGGCAGAATTCGCGTTCGGCTTTTCTCCCAACACACAAAATGTTAGTTTTCGGCCGCATTTGACGAAAGCGCTTCCTTCCGCAACCGCCAGTTCCTCGAGGACGGCGCGGGGAGGCGCTCCCGGCGTCCCAGCAGAGTGACGGCCGAATTGGCGGGCGCACCGCCGCGTGTGTGAGACGCACTGCTGCTCGTTGCACCCCCTGTCATTCGCTGGGCGCGTTCAGCCTTCGACACTAGCGGAGGACGCATCTTGTCCCTGGTGTTCAGCGGAGGGCCTGTGCGGGGTGTGGCAGTGTCGTGCTGGAAGGCCCACTGGTAGCAATGTGGGCTTCCTCGCCTCGCCTCGCCACGCCTCGCCTCGCCTCACACCAGGTGTCTGCGGTGTTTGCAGTGCATTCGCACAATTCCTATCCCTGTCCCTGCCCCCGTCCCGACTTGTCCCGACTTTGCTCGACTGCCGCTCGCTGCCGCTCGGGTCGTGGTCCATATGACAGCGCAAGCACGACAAACGTCTGCGGGACGAGACGAGACGAGACGAGACGAGACGACTAAGGAATAAATTCGTGGTTACAAATCAAATTTGGAACTCTACATTCCTACACATCAATAGGCGGTGACGTATTTCAGAAATCACCTGCCAATTCGTACTGTTTTGTCGTTTTCAAAGTCTTCTTGGCAAACTTGGTTAGCACATTCTCCCTCAAACTGAGTTAATTACTGCATTTTCGTACCATTACAGTAGTTTAAAAGGCTTAAGTAAGCATCTTTGTCACAACAGAAACGTAGTTTGAAAATTGGGCTGGCAACATAACAAAAAGAAAACGGGAAGGGAGCCAACAGCACCCGGGTTGACCCAGGCGGTCACCCATCCAAGTACTAGCCGGGCCCGATGATGCTTAACTTCGGTGATCGGACGAGAACCGGTGTATTCATCATGGTATGGCCGTTGGCGCTCATCTAATGTAGGAGCACGGCAGAATTCGCTTTCGGCTTTTCTCACAACACACAAAATGTTAGTTTTCGGCCGCATTTGACGAAAGCGCTTCCTTCCGCAACCGCCAGTTCCTCGAGGACGGCGCGGGGAGGCGCGCCCGGCGTCCCAGCAGAGTGACGGCCGAATTGGCGGGCGCACCGCCGCGTGTGTGAGACGCACTGCTGCTCGTTGCACCCCCTGTCATTCGCTGGGCGCGTGTAGCCTTCGACACTAGCGGAGGACGCATCTTGTCCCTGGTGTTCAGCGGAGGGCCTGTGCGGGGTGTGGCAGTGTCGTGCTGGAGGGCCCACTGGTAGCGATGTGGGCTTCCTCGCCTCGCCTCGCTTCGCCGCGCCTCACACCAGGTGTCTGCGTAGTTTGCAGTGCATTCGCACCATTCCTATCCCTGTCCCTGTCCCCGTCCCGACTTGTCCCGACTTTGCTCGACTGCCGCTTGCTGCCGCTCGGGTCGTGGTCCATATGACAGCGCAAGCACGACAAACGTCTGCGGGACGAGACGAGTCGAGACGAGACGAGACGACTAAGGAATAAATTCGTGGTTACAAATCAAATTTGGAACTCTACACTCCTACACAACAATAGGCGGTGACGTATTTCAGAAATCACCTGCCAACTCGTACTGTTTTGTCGTTTTCAAAGTCTTCTTGGCAAACTTGGTTAGCACATTCTCCCTCAAACTGAGTTAATTACTGCATTTTCGTACCATTACAGTAGTTTAAAAGGCTTAAGGAAGCATCTTTGTCACAACAGAAAGGTAGTTTGAAAATTGGGCTGGCGACATAACAAAAAAAAAAACAGGAAGGGAGCCAACAGCACCCGGGTTTCCCAGGCGGTCACCCATCCAAGTACTAGCCGGGCCCGATGATGCTTATCTTCGGTGATCGGACGAGAACCGGTGTATTCATCATGGTATGGCCGTTGGCGCTCATCTAATGTAGGAGCACGGCAGAATTCGCGATCGGCTTTTCTCCCAACACACAAAATGTTAGTTTTCGGCCGCATTTGACAAAAGCGCTTCCTTCCGCAACCGCCAGTTCCTCGAGGACGGCGCGGGGAGGCTCGCCCGACGTCCCAGCAGAGTGACGGCCGAATTGGCTGCGCACCGCCGCGTGTGTGAGACGCACTGCTGCTCGTTGCACCCCCTGTCATTCGCTGGGTGCGTGCAGCCTTCGACACTAGCGGAGGACGCATCTAGTGCCTGGTGTTCAGCCGAGGGCCTGTGCGGTGTGTTGCAGTGTCGTGCTGGAGGGCCCACTGGTAGCGATGTGGGCTTCCTCGCCTCGCCTCGCCTCGCCTCGCCTCACACCAGGTGTCTGCGTAGTTTGCAGTGCATTCGCACCATTCCTATCCCTGTCCCTGTCCCCATCCCGACTTGTCCCGACTTTGCTTGACTGCCGCTCGCTGCCGCTCGGGTCGTGGTCCATATGACAGCGCAAGCACGACAAACGTCTGCGGGACGAGACGAGACGAGACGAGACGAGACGACTAAGGAATAAATTCGTGGTTACAAATCAAATTTGGAACTCTACACTCCTACACAACAATAGGCGGTGACGTATTTCAGAAATCACCTGCCGATTCGTACTGTTTTGTCGTTTTCAAAGTCTTCTTGGCAAACTTGGTTAGCACATTCTCCCTCAAACTGAGTTAATTACTGCATTTTCGTACCATTACAGTAGTTTAAAAGGCTTAAGGAAGCATCTTTGTCACAACAGAAAGGTAGTTTGAAAATTGGGCTGGCGACATAACAAAAAAAAAACAGGAAGGGAGCCAACAGCACCCGGGTTTCCCAGGCGGTCACCCATCCAAGTACTAGCCGGGCCCGATGATGCTTATCTTCGGTGATCGGACGAGAACCGGTGTATTCATCATGGTATGGCCGTTGGCGCTCATCTAATGTAGGAGCACGGCAGAATTCGCGTTCGGCTTTTCTCCCAACACACAAAATGTTAGTTTTCGGCCGCATTTGACAAAAGCGCTTCCTTCCGCAACCGCCAGTTCCTCGAGGACGGCGCGGGGAGGCGCTCCCGGCGTCCCAGCAGAGTGACGGCCGAATTGGCGGGCGCACCGCCCCGTGTGTGAGACGCACTGCTGCTCGTTGCACCCCCTGTCATTCGCTGGGCGCGTTCAGCCTTCGACACTAGCGGAGGACGCATCTTGTCCCTGGTGTTCAGCGGAGGGCCTGTGCGGGGTGTTGCAGTGTCGTGCTGGAAGGCAAACTGGTAGCGATGTGGGCTTCCTCGCCTCGCCTCGCCACGCCTCGCCTCGCCTCACACCAGGTGTCTGCGGTGTTTGCAGTGCATTCGCACAATTCCTATCCCTGTCCCTGCCCCCGTCCCGACTTGTCCCGACTTTGCTCGACTGCCGCTCGCTGCCGCTCGGGTCGTGGTCCATATGACAGCGCAAGCACGACAAACGTCTGCGGGACGAGACGAGACGAGACGAGACGAGACGACTAAGGAATATATTCGTGGTTACAAATCAAATTTGGAACTCTACACTCCTACACAACAATAGGCGGTGACGTATTTCAGAAATCACCTGCCGATTCGTACTGTTTTGTCGTTTTCAAAGTCTTCTTGGCAAACTTGGTTAGCACATTCTCCCTCAAACTGAGTTAATTACTGCATTTTCTTACCATTACAGTAGTTTAAAAGGCTTAAGGAAGCATCTTTGTCACAACAGAAAGGTAGTTTGAAAATTGGGCTGGTGACATAACAAAAAAAAACAGGAAGGGAGCCAGCAGCACCCGGGTTTCCCAGGCGGTCACCCATCCAAGTACTAGCCGGGCCCGATGATGCTTAACTTCGGTGATCGGACGAGAACCGGTGTATTCATCATGGTATGGCCGTTGGCGCTCATCTAATGTAGGAGCACGGCAGAATTCGCGTTCGGCTTTTCTCCCAACACACAAAATGTTAGTTTTCGGCCGCATTTGACGAAAGCGCTTCCTTCCGCAACCGCCAGTTCCTCGAGGACGGAGCGGGGAGGCGCGCCCGGCGTCCCAGCAGAGTGACGGCCGAATTGGCGGGCGCACCGCCGCGTGTGTGAGACGCACTGCTGCTCGTTGCACCCCCTGTCATTCGCTGGGCGCGTGTAGCCTTCGACACTAGCGGAGGACGCATCTTGTCCCTGGTGTTCAGCGGAGGGCCTGTGCGGGGTGTGGCAGTGTCGTGCTGGAGGGCCCACTGGTAGCGATGTGGGCTTCCTCGCCTCGCCTCGCTTCGCCGCGCCTCACACCAGGTGTCTGCGTAGTTTGCAGTGCATTCGCACCATTCCTATCCCTGTCCCTGTCCCCGTCCCGACTTGTCCCGACTTCGCTCGACTGCCGCTCGCTGCCGCTCGGGTCGTGGTCCATATGACAGCGCAAGCACGACAAACGTCTGCGGGACGAGACGAGACGAGACGAGACGAGACGACTAAGGAATAAATTCGTGGTTACAAATCAAATTTGGAACTCTACATTCCTACACAACAATAGGCGGTGACGTATTTCAGAAATCACCTGCCGATTCGTACTGTTTTGTCGTTTTCAAAGTCTTCTTGGCAAACTTGGTTAGCACATTCTCCCTCAAACTGAGTTAATTACTGCATTTTCGTACCATTACAGTAGTTTAAAAGGCTTAAGGAAGCATCTTTGTCACAACAGAAAGGTAGTTTGAAAATTGGGCTGGCGACATTACAAAAAAAAAAAAAAACAGGAAGGGGGCCAACAGCACCCGGGTTTCCCAGGCGGTCACCCATCCAAGTACTAGCCGGGCCCGATGATGCTTAACTTCGGTGATCGGACGAGAACCGGTGTATTCATCATGGTATGGCCGTTGGCGCTCATCTAATGTAGGAGAACGGCAGAATTCGCGTTCGGCTTTTCTCCCAACACACAAAATGTTAGTTTTCGGCCGCATTTGACGAAAGCGCTTCCTTCCGCAACCGCCAGTTCCTCGAGGACGGCGCGGGGAGGCGCGCCCGGCGTCCCAGCAGAGTGACGGCCGAATTGGCGGGCGCACCGCCGCGTGTGTGAGACGCACTGCTGCTCGTTGCACCCCCTGTCATTCGCTGGGCGCGTGTAGCCTTCGACACTAGCGGAGGACGCATCTTGTCCCTGGTGTTCAGCGGAGGGCCTGTGCGGGGTGTGGCAGTGTCGTGCTGGAGGGCCCACTGGTAGCGATGTGGGCTTCCTCGCCTCGCCTCGCCTCGCCTCGCCTCGCCTCGCCTCACACCAGGTGTCTGCGTAGTTTGCAGTGCATTCGCACCATTCCTATCCCTGTCCCTGTCCCCGTCCCGACTTGTCCCGACTTTGCTCGACTGCCGCTCGCTGCCGCTCGGGTCGTGGTCCATATGACAGCGCAAGCACGACAAACGTCTGCGGGACGAGACGAGACGAGACGAGACGACTAAGGAATAAATTCGTGGTTACAAATCAAATTTGGAACTCTACATTCCTACACAACAATAGGCGGTGACGTATTTCAGAAATCACCTGCCGATTCGTACTGTTTTGTCGTTTTCAAAGTCTTCTTGGCAAACTTGGTTAGCACATTCTCCCTCAAACTGAGTTAATTACTGCATTTTCGTACCATTACAGTAGTTTAAAAGGCTTAAGGAAGCATCTTTGTCACAACAGAAAGGTAGTTTGAAAATTGGGCTGGCGACATTACAAAAAAAAAAAAAAACAGGAAGGGAGCCAACAGCACCCGGGTTTCCCAGGCGGTCACCCATCCAAGTACTAGCTGGGCCCGATGATGCTTAACTTCGGTGATCGGACGAGAACCGGTGTATTCATCATGGTATGGCCGTTGGCGCTCATCTAATGTAGGAGCACGGCAGAATTCGCGTTCGGCTTTTCTCCCAACACACAAAATGTTAGTTTTCGGCCGCATTTGACGAAAGCGCTTCCTTCCGCAACCGCCAGTTCCTCGAGGACGGCGCGGGGAGGCGCGCCCGGCGTCCCAGCAGAGTGACGGCCGAATTGGCGGGCGCACCGCCGCGGGTGTGAGACGCACTGCTGCTCGTTGCACCCCCTGTCATTCGCTGGGCGCGTGTAGCCTTCGACACTAGCGGAGGACGCATCTTGTCCCTGGTGTTCAGCGGAGGGCCTGTGCGGGGTGTGGCAGTGTCGTGCTGGAGGGCCCACTGGTAGCGATGTGGGCTTCCTCGCCTCGCCTCGCCTCGCCTCGCCTCGCCTCTTCTCACACCAGGTGTCTGCGTAGTTTGCAGTGCATTCGCACCATTCCTATCCCTGTCCCTGTCCCCGTCCCGACTTGTCCCGACTTTGCTCGACTGCCGCTCGCTGCCGCTCGGGTCGTGGTCCATATGACAGCGCAAGCACGACAAACGTCTGCGGGACGAGACGAGACGAGACGAGACGACTAAGGAATAAATTCGTGGTTACAAATCAAATTTGGAACTCTACATTCCTACACAACAATAGGCGGTGACGTATTTCAGAAATCACCTGCCGATTCGTACTGTTTTGTCGTTTTCAAAGTCTTCTTGGCAAACTTGGTTAGCACATTCTCCCTCAAACTGAGTTAATTTCTGCATTTTCGTACCATTACAGTAGTTTAAAAGGCTTAAGGAAGCATCTTTGTCACAACAGAAAGGTAGTTTGAAAATTGGGCAGGCGACATTACAAAAAAAAAAAAAACAGGAAGGGAGCCAACAGCACCCGGGTTGACCCAGGCGGTCACCCATCCAAGTACTAGCCGTGCCCGATGATGGTTAACTTCGGTGATCGGACGAGAACCGGTGTATTCATCATGGTATGGCCGTTGGCGCTCATCTAATGTAGGAGCACGGCAGAATTCGCGTTCGGCTTTTCTCCCAACACACAAAATGTTAGTTTTCGGCCGCATTTGACGAAAGCGCTTCCTTCCGCAACCGCCAGTTCCTCGAGGACGGCGCGGGGAGGCGCGCCCGGCGTCCCAGCAGAGTGACGGCCGAATTGGCGGGCGCACCGCCGCGTGTGTGAGACGCACTGCTGCTCGTTGCACCCCCTGTCATTCGCTGGGCGCGTGTAGCCTTCGACACTAGCGGAGGACGCATCTTGTCCCTGGTGTTCAGCGGAGGGCCTGTGCGGGGTGTGGCAGTGTCGTGCTGGAGGGCCCACTGGTAGCGATGTGGGCTTCCTCGCCTCGCCTCGCCTCGCCTCGCCGCGCCTCACACCAGGTGTCTGCGTAGTTTGCAGTGCATTCGCACCATTCCTATCCCTGTCCCTGTCCCCGTCCCGACTTGTCCCGACTTTGCTCGCTGCCGCTCGGGTCGTGGTCCATATGACAGCGCAAGCACGACAAACGTCTGCGGGACGAGACGAGACGAGACGAGACGAGACGACTAAGGAATAAATTCGTGGTTACAAATCAAATTTGGAACTCTACATTCCTACACAACAATAGGCGGTGACGTATTTCAGAAATCACCTGCCAATTCGTACTGTTTTGTCGTTTTCAAAGTCTTCTTGGCAAACTTGGTTAGCACATTCTCCCTCAAACTGAGTTAATTACTGCATTTTCGTACCATTACAGCAGTTTAAAAGGCTTAAGTAAGCGTCTTTGTCACAACAGAAACGTAGTTTGAAAATTGGGCTGGCAACATAACAAAAAAAAAAACGGGAAGGGAGCCAACAGCACCCGGGTTGACCCAGGCGGTCACCCATCCAAGTACTAGCCGGGCCCGATGATGCTTAACTTCGGTGATCGGACGAGAACCGGTGTATTCATCATGGTATGGCCGTTGGCGCTCATCTAATGTAGGAGCACGGCAGAATTCGCGTTCGGCTTTTCTCACAACACACAAAATGTTAGTTTTCGGCCGCATTTGACGAAAGCGCTTCCTTCCGCAACCGCCAGTTCCTCGAGGACGGCGCGGGGAGGCGCGCCCGGCGTCCCAGCAGAGTGACGGCCGAATTGGCGGGCGCACCGCCGCGTGTGTGAGACGCACTGCTGCTCGTTGCACCCCCTGTCATTCGCTGGGCGCGTGTAGCCTTCCACACTAGCGGAGGACGCATCTTGTCCCTGGTGTTCAGCGGAGGGCCTGTGCGGGGTGTGGCAGTGTCGTGCTGGAGGGCCCACTGGTAGCGATGTGGGCTTCCTCGCCTCGCCTCGCTTCGCCGCGCCACACACCAGGTGTCTGCGTAGTTTGCAGTGCATTCGCACCATTCCTATCCCTGTCCCTGTCCCCGTCCCGACTTGTCCCGACTTTGCTCGACTGCCGCTCGCTGCCGCTCGGGTCGTGGTCCATATGACAGCGCAAGCACGACAAACGTCTGCGGGACGAGACGAGACGAGACGAGACGACTATGGAATAAATTCGTGGTTACAAATCAAATTTGGAACTCTACATTCCTACACAACAATAGGCGGTGACGTATTTCAGAAATCACCTGCCGATTCGTACTGTTTTGTCGTTTTCAAAGTCTTCTTGGCAAACTTGGTTAGCACATTCTCCCTCAAACTGAGTTAATTACTGCATTTTCGTACCATTACAGTAGTTTAAAAGGCTTAAGGAAGCATCTTTGTCACAACAGAAAGGTAGTTTGAAAATTGGGCTGGCGACATTACAAAAAAAAAAAAAAACAGGAAGGGGGCCAACAGCACCCGGGTTTCCCAGGCGGTCACCCATCCAAGTACTAGCCGGGCCCGATGATGCTTAACTTCGGTGATCGGACGAGAACCGGTGTATTCATCATGGTATGGCCGTTGGCGCTCATCTAATGTAGGAGAACGGCAGAATTCGCGTTCGGCTTTTCTCCCAACACACAAAATGTTAGTTTTCGGCCGCATTTGACGAAAGCGCTTCCTTCCGCAACCGCCAGTTCCTCGAGGACGGCGCGGGGAGGCGCGCCCGGCGTCCCAGCAGAGTGACGGCCGAATTGGCGGGCGCACCGCCGCGTGTGTGAGACGCACTGCTGCTCGTTGCACCCCCTGTCATTCGCTGGGCGCGTGTAGCCTTCGACACTAGCGGAGGACGCATCTTGTCCCTGGTGTTCAGCGGAGGGCCTGTGCGGGGTGTGGCAGTGTCGTGCTGGAGGGCCCACTGGTAGCGATGTGGGCTTCCTCGCCTCGCCTCGCCTCGCCTCGCCTCGCCTCGCCTCACACCAGGTGTCTGCGTAGTTTGCAGTGCATTCGCACCATTCCTATCCCTGTCCCTGTCCCCGTCCCGACTTGTCCCGACTTTGCTCGACTGCCGCTCGCTGCCGCTCGGGTCGTGGTCCATATGACAGCGCAAGCACGACAAACGTCTGCGGGACGAGACGAGACGAGACGAGACGACTAAGGAATAAATTCGTGGTTACAAATCAAATTTGGAACTCTACATTCCTACACAACAATAGGCGGTGACGTATTTCAGAAATCACCTGCCGATTCGTACTGTTTTGTCGTTTTCAAAGTCTTCTTGGCAAACTTGGTTAGCACATTCTCCCTCAAACTGAGTTAATTACTGCATTTTCGTACCATTACAGTAGTTTAAAAGGCTTAAGGAAGCATCTTTGTCACAACAGAAAGGTAGTTTGAAAATTGGGCTGGCGACATTACAAAAAAAAAAAAAAAAACAGGAAGGGAGCCAACAGCACCCGGGTTTCCCAGGCGGTCACCCATCCAAGTACTAGCTGGGCCCGATGATGCTTAACTTCGGTGATCGGACGAGAACCGGTGTATTCATCATGGTATGGCCGTTGGCGCTCATCTAATGTAGGAGCACGGCAGAATTCGCGTTCGGCTTTTCTCCCAACACACAAAATGTTAGTTTTCGGCCGCATTTGACGAAAGCGCTTCCTTCCGCAACCGCCAGTTCCTCGAGGACGGCGCGGGGAGGCGCGCCCGGCGTCCCAGCAGAGTGACGGCCGAATTGGCGGGCGCACCGCCGCGGGTGTGAGACGCACTGCTGCTCGTTGCACCCCCTGTCATTCGCTGGGCGCGTGTAGCCTTCGACACTAGCGGAGGACGCATCTTGTCCCTGGTGTTCAGCGGAGGGCCTGTGCGGGGTGTGGCAGTGTCGTGCTGGAGGGCCCACTGGTAGCGATGTGGGCTTCCTCGCCTCGCCTCGCCTCGCCTCGCCTCGCCTCTTCTCACACCAGGTGTCTGCGTAGTTTGCAGTGCATTCGCACCATTCCTATCCCTGTCCCTGTCCCCGTCCCGACTTGTCCCGACTTTGCTCGACTGCCGCTCGCTGCCGCTCGGGTCGTGGTCCATATGACAGCGCAAGCACGACAAACGTCTGCGGGACGAGACGAGACGAGACGAGACGACTAAGGAATAAATTCGTGGTTACAAATCAAATTTGGAACTCTACATTCCTACACAACAATAGGCGGTGACGTATTTCAGAAATCACCTGCCGATTCGTACTGTTTTGTCGTTTTCAAAGTCTTCTTGGCAAACTTGGTTAGCACATTCTCCCTCAAACTGAGTTAATTTCTGCATTTTCGTACCATTACAGTAGTTTAAAAGGCTTAAGGAAGCATCTTTGTCACAACAGAAAGGTAGTTTGAAAATTGGGCAGGCGACATTACAAAAAAAAAAAAACAGGAAGGGAGCCAACAGCACCCGGGTTGACCCAGGCGGTCACCCATCCAAGTACTAGCCGTGCCCGATGATGGTTAACTTCGGTGATCGGACGAGAACCGGTGTATTCATCATGGTATGGCCGTTGGCGCTCATCTAATGTAGGAGCACGGCAGAATTCGCGTTCGGCTTTTCTCCCAACACACAAAATGTTAGTTTTCGGCCGCATTTGACGAAAGCGCTTCCTTCCGCAACCGCCAGTTCCTCGAGGACGGCGCGGGGAGGCGCGCCCGGCGTCCCAGCAGAGTGACGGCCGAATTGGCGGGCGCACCGCCGCGTGTGTGAGACGCACTGCTGCTCGTTGCACCCCCTGTCATTCGCTGGGCGCGTGTAGCCTTCGACACTAGCGGAGGACGCATCTTGTCCCTGGTGTTCAGCGGAGGGCCTGTGCGGGGTGTGGCAGTGTCGTGCTGGAGGGCCCACTGGTAGCGATGTGGGCTTCCTCGCCTCGCCTCGCCTCGCCTCGCCGCGCCTCACACCAGGTGTCTGCGTAGTTTGCAGTGCATTCGCACCATTCCTATCCCTGTCCCTGTCCCCGTCCCGACTTGTCCCGACTTTGCTCGCTGCCGCTCGGGTCGTGGTCCATATGACAGCGCAAGCACGACAAACGTCTGCGGGACGAGACGAGACGAGACGAGACGACTAAGGAATAAATTCGTGGTTACAAATCAAATTTGGAACTCTACATTCCTACACAACAATAGGCGGTGACGTATTTCAGAAATCACCTGCCGATTCGTACTGTTTTGTCGTTTTCAAAGTCTTCTTGGCAAACTTGGTTAGCACATTCTCCCTCAAACTGAGTTAATTACTGCATTTTCGTACCATTACAGTAGTTTAAAAGGCTTAAGGAAGCATCTTTGTCACAACAGAAAGGTAGTTTGAAAATTGGGCTGGCGACATTACAAAAAAAAAAAAAAACAGGAAGGGAGCCAACAGCACCCGGGTTTCCCAGGCGGTCACCCATCCAAGTACTAGCTGGGCCCGATGATGCTTAACTTCGGTGATCGGACGAGAACCGGTGTATTCATCATGGTATGGCCGTTGGCGCTCATCTAATGTAGGAGCACGGCAGAATTCGCGTTCGGCTTTTCTCCCAACACACAAAATGTTAGTTTTCGGCCGCATTTGACGAAAGCGCTTCCTTCCGCAACCGCCAGTTCCTCGAGGACGGCGCGGGGAGGCGCGCCCGGCGTCCCAGCAGAGTGACGGCCGAATTGGCGGGCGCACCGCCGCGGGTGTGAGACGCACTGCTGCTCGTTGCACCCCCTGTCATTCGCTGGGCGCGTGTAGCCTTCGACACTAGCGGAGGACGCATCTTGTCCCTGGTGTTCAGCGGAGGGCCTGTGCGGGGTGTGGCAGTGTCGTGCTGGAGGGCCCACTGGTAGCGATGTGGGCTTCCTCGCCTCGCCTCGCCTCGCCTCGCCTCGCCTCTTCTCACACCAGGTGTCTGCGTAGTTTGCAGTGCATTCGCACCATTCCTATCCCTGTCCCTGTCCCCGTCCCGACTTGTCCCGACTTTGCTCGACTGCCGCTCGCTGCCGCTCGGGTCGTGGTCCATATGACAGCGCAAGCACGACAAACGTCTGCGGGACGAGACGAGACGAGACGAGACGACTAAGGAATAAATTCGTGGTTACAAATCAAATTTGGAACTCTACATTCCTACACAACAATAGGCGGTGACGTATTTCAGAAATCACCTGCCGATTCGTACTGTTTTGTCGTTTTCAAAGTCTTCTTGGCAAACTTGGTTAGCACATTCTCCCTCAAACTGAGTTAATTTCTGCATTTTCGTACCATTACAGTAGTTTAAAAGGCTTAAGGAAGCATCTTTGTCACAACAGAAAGGTAGTTTGAAAATTGGGCAGGCGACATTACAAAAAAAAAAAAAACAGGAAGGGAGCCAACAGCACCCGGGTTGACCCAGGCGGTCACCCATCCAAGTACTAGCCGTGCCCGATGATGGTTAACTTCGGTGATCGGACGAGAACCGGTGTATTCATCATGGTATGGCCGTTGGCGCTCATCTAATGTAGGAGCACGGCAGAATTCGCGTTCGGCTTTTCTCCCAACACACAAAATGTTAGTTTTCGGCCGCATTTGACGAAAGCGCTTCCTTCCGCAACCGCCAGTTCCTCGAGGACGGCGCGGGGAGGCGCGCCCGGCGTCCCAGCAGAGTGACGGCCGAATTGGCGGGCGCACCGCCGCGTGTGTGAGACGCACTGCTGCTCGTTGCACCCCCTGTCATTCGCTGGGCGCGTGTAGCCTTCGACACTAGCGGAGGACGCATCTTGTCCCTGGTGTTCAGCGGAGGGCCTGTGCGGGGTGTGGCAGTGTCGTGCTGGAGGGCCCACTGGTAGCGATGTGGGCTTCCTCGCCTCGCCTCGCCTCGCCTCGCCGCGCCTCACACCAGGTGTCTGCGTAGTTTGCAGTGCATTCGCACCATTCCTATCCCTGTCCCTGTCCCCGTCCCGACTTGTCCCGACTTTGCTCGCTGCCGCTCGGGTCGTGGTCCATATGACAGCGCAAGCACGACAAACGTCTGCGGGACGAGACGAGACGAGACGAGACGAGACGACTAAGGAATAAATTCGTGGTTACAAATCAAATTTGGAACTCTACATTCCTACACAACAATAGGCGGTGACGTATTTCAGAAATCACCTGCCAATTCGTACTGTTTTGTCGTTTTCAAAGTCTTCTTGGCAAACTTGGTTAGCACATTCTCCCTCAAACTGAGTTAATTACTGCATTTTCGTACCATTACAGCAGTTTAAAAGGCTTAAGTAAGCGTCTTTGTCACAACAGAAACGTAGTTTGAAAATTGGGCTGGCAACATAACAAAAAAAAAAACGGGAAGGGAGCCAACAGCACCCGGGTTGACCCAGGCGGTCACCCATCCAAGTACTAGCCGGGCCCGATGATGCTTAACTTCGGTGATCGGACGAGAACCGGTGTATTCATCATGGTATGGCCGTTGGCGCTCATCTAATGTAGGAGCACGGCAGAATTCGCGTTCGGCTTTTCTCACAACACACAAAATGTTAGTTTTCGGCCGCATTTGACGAAAGCGCTTCCTTCCGCAACCGCCAGTTCCTCGAGGACGGCGCGGGGAGGCGCGCCCGGCGTCCCAGCAGAGTGACGGCCGAATTGGCGGGCGCACCGCCGCGTGTGTGAGACGCACTGCTGCTCGTTGCACCCCCTGTCATTCGCTGGGCGCGTGTAGCCTTCCACACTAGCGGAGGACGCATCTTGTCCCTGGTGTTCAGCGGAGGGCCTGTGCGGGGTGTGGCAGTGTCGTGCTGGAGGGCCCACTGGTAGCGATGTGGGCTTCCTCGCCTCGCCTCGCTTCGCCGCGCCACACACCAGGTGTCTGCGTAGTTTGCAGTGCATTCGCACCATTCCTATCCCTGTCCCTGTCCCCGTCCCGACTTGTCCCGACTTTGCTCGACTGCCGCTCGCTGCCGCTCGGGTCGTGGTCCATATGACAGCGCAAGCACGACAAACGTCTGCGGGACGAGACGAGACGAGACGAGACGACTATGGAATAAATTCGTGGTTACAAATCAAATTTGGAACTCTACATTCCTACACAACAATAGGCGGTGACGTATTTCAGAAATCACCTGCCGATTCGTACTGTTTTGTCGTTTTCAAAGTCTTCTTGGCAAACTTGGTTAGCACATTCTCCCTCAAACTGAGTTAATTACTGCATTTTCGTACCATTACAGTAGTTTAAAAGGCTTAAGGAAGCATCTTTGTCACAACAGAAAGGTAGTTTGAAAATTGGGCAGGCGACATTACAAAAAAAAAAAAAAACAGGAAGGGAGCCAACAGCACCCGGGTTGACCCAGGCGGTCACCCATCCAAGTACTAGCCGTGCCCGATGATGGTTAACTTCGGTGATCGGACGAGAACCGGTGTATTCATCATGGTATGGCCGTTGGCGCTCATCTAATGTAGGAGCACGGCAGAATTCGCGTTCGGCTTTTCTCCCAACACACAAAATGTTAGTTTTCGGCCGCATTTGACGAAAGCGCTTCCTTCCGCAACCGCCAGTTCCTCGAGGACGGCGCGGGGAGGCGCGCCCGGCGTCCCAGCAGAGTGACGGCCGAATTGGCGGGCGCACCGCCGCGTGTGTGAGACGCACTGCTGCTCGTTGCACCCCCTGTCATTCGCTGGGCGCGTGTAGCCTTCGACACTAGCGGAGGACGCATCTTGTCCCTGGTGTTCAGCGGAGGGCCTGTGCGGGGTGTGGCAGTGTCGTGCTGGAGGGCCCACTGGTAGCGATGTGGGCTTCCTCGCCTCGCCTCGCCTCGCCTCGCCGCGCCTCACACCAGGTGTCTGCGTAGTTTGCAGTGCATTCGCACCATTCCTATCCCTGTCCCTGTCCCCGTCCCGACTTGTCCCGACTTTGCTCGACTGCCGCTCGCTGCCGCTCGGGTCGTGGTCCATATGACAGCGCAAGCACGACAAACGTCTGCGGGACGAGACGAGACGAGACGAGACGAGACGAGACGACTA
Source organism: Schistocerca cancellata (assembly GCF_023864275.1). Taxonomy (NCBI): domain Eukaryota; kingdom Metazoa; phylum Arthropoda; class Insecta; order Orthoptera; family Acrididae; genus Schistocerca; species Schistocerca cancellata. The sequence goes on along the minus strand of NC_064634.1, from coordinate 522,261,652 downwards.
AGGAATAAATTCGTGGTTACAAATCAAATTTGGAACTCTACATTCCTACACAACAATAGGCGGTGACGTATTTCAGAAATCACCTGCCAATTCGTACTGTTTTGTCGTTTTCAAAGTCTTCTTGGCAAACTTGGTTAGCACATTCTCCCTCAAACTGAGTTAATTACTGCATTTTCGTACCATTACAGTAGTTTAAAAGGCTTAAGTAAGCATCTTTGTCACAACAGAAAAGTAGTTTGAAAATTGGGCTGGCAACATAACAAAAAAAAAAACGGGAAGGGAGCCAACAGCACCCGGGTTGACCCAGGCGGTCACCCATCCAAGTACTAGCCGGGCCCGATGATGCTTAACTTCGGTGATCGGACGAGAACCGGTGTATTCATCATGGTATGGCCGTTGGCGCTCATCTAATGTAGGAGCACGGCAGAATTCGCTTTCAGCTTTTCTCACAACACACAAAATGTTAGTTTTCGGCCGCATTTGACGAAAGCGCTTCCTTCCGCAACCGCCAGTTCCTCGAGGACGGCGCGGGGAGGCGCGCCCGGCGTCCCAGCAGAGTGACGGCCGAATTGGCGGGCGCACCGCCGCGTGTGTGAGACGCACTGCTGCTCGTTGCACCCCCTGTCATTCGCTGGGCGCGTGTAGCCTTCGACACTAGCGGAGGACGCATCTTGTCCCTGGTGTTCAGCGGAGGGCCTGTGCGGGGTGTGGCAGTGTCGTGCTGGAGGGCCCACTGGTAGCGATGTGGGCTTCCTCGCCTCGCCTCGCTTCGCCGCGCCACACACCAGGTGTCTGCGTAGTTTGCAGTGCATTCGCACCATTCCTATCCCTGTCCCTGTCCCCGTCCCGACTTGTCCCGACTTTGCTCGACTGCCGCTCGCTGCCGCTCGGGTCGTGGTCCATATGACAGCGCAAGCACGACAAACGTCTGCGGGACGAGACGAGACGAGACGAGACGAGACGACTAAGGAATAAATTCGTGGTTACAAATCAAATTTGGAACTCTACATTCCTACACAACAATAGGCGGTCACGTATTTCAGAAATCACCTGCCGATTCGTACTGTTTTGTCGTTTTCAAAGTCTTCTTGGCAAACTTGGTTAGCACATTCTCCCTCAAACTGAGTTAATTACTGCATTTTCGTACCATTACAGTAGTTTAAAAGGCTTAAGGAAGCATCTTTGTCACAACAGAAAGGTAGTTTGAAAATTGGGCTGGCGACATTACAAAAAAAAAAAACAGGAAAGGAGCCAACAGCACCCGGGTTTCCCAGGCGGTCACCCATCCAAGTACTAGACGGGCCCGATGATGCTTAACTTCGGCGATCGGTCGAGAACCGGTGTATTCATCATGGTATGGCCGTTGGCGCTCATCTAATGTAGGAGCACGGCAGAATTCGCGTTCGGCTTTTCTCCCAACACACAAAATGTTAGTTTTCGGCCGCATTTGACGAAAGCGCTTCCTTCCGCAACCGCCAGTTCCTCGAGGACGGCGCGGGGAGGCGCGCCCGGCGTCCCAGCAGAGTGACGGCCGAATTGGCGGGCGCACCGCCGCGTGTGTGAGACGCACTGCTGCTCGTTGCACCCCCTGTCATTCGCTGGGCGCGTGTAGCCTTCGACACTAGCGGAGGACGCATCTTGTCCCTGGTGTTCAGCGGAGGGCCTGTGCGGGGTGTGGCAGTGTCGTGCTGGAGGGCCCACTGGTAGCGATGTGGGCTTCCTCGCCTCGCCTCGCCTCGCCTCGCCTCGTCTCGCCTCGCCTCGCCTCTTCTCACACCAGGTGTCTGCGTAGTTTGCAGTGCATTCGCACCATTCCTATCCCTGTCCCTGTCCCCGTCCCGACTTGTCCCGACTTTGCTCGACTGCCGCTCGCTGCCGCTCGGGTCGTGGTCCATATGACAGCGCAAGCACGACAAACGTCTGCGGGACGAGACGAGACGAGACGAGACGACAATGGAATAAATTCGTGGTTACAAATCAAATTTGGAACTCTACATTCCTACACAACAATAGGCGGTGACGTATTTCAGAAATCACCTGCCGATTCGTACTGTTTTGTCGTTTTCAAAGTCTTCTTGGCAAACTTGGTTAGCACATTCTCCCTCAAACTGAGTTAATTACTGCATTTTCGTACCATTACAGTAGTTTAAAAGGCTTAAGGAAGCATCTTTGTCACAACAGAAAGGTAGTTTGAAAATTGGGCTGGCGACATTACAAAAAAAAAAAAAACAGGAAGGGAGCCAACAGCACCCGGGTTTCCCAGGCGGTCACCCATCCAAGTACTAGCCGTGCCCGATGATGCTTAACTTCGGTGATCGGACGAGAACCGGTGTATTCATCATGGTATGGCCGTTGGCGCTCATCTAATGTAGGAGCACGGCAGAATTCGCGTTCGGCTTTTCTCCCAACACACAAAATGTTAGTTTTCGGCCGCATTTGACGAAAGCGCTTCCTTCCGCAACCGCCAGTTCCTCGAGGACGGCGCGGGGAGGCGCGCCCGGCGTCCCAGCAGAGTGACGGCCGAATTGGCGGGCGCACCGCCGCGTGTGTGAGACGCACTGCTGCTCGTTGCACCCCCTGTCATTCGCTGGGCGCGTGTAGCCTTCGACACTGGCGGAGGACGCATCTTCTCCCTGGTGTTCAGCGGAGGGCCTGTGCGGGGTGTGGCAGTGTCGTGCTGGAGGGCCCACTGGTAGCGATGTGGGCTTCCTCGCCTCGCCTCGCCTCGCCTCGCCTCGCCTCTTCTCACACCAGGTGTCTGCGTAGTTTGCAGTGCATTCGCACCATTCCTATCCCTGTCCCTGTCCCCGTCCCGACTTGTCCCGACTTTGCTCGACTGCCGCTCGCTGTCGCTCGGGTCGTGGTCCATATGACAGCGCAAGCACGACAAACGTCTGCGGGACGAGACGAGACGAGACGAGACGACTAAGGAATAAATTCGTGGTTACAAATCAAATTTGGAACTCTACATTCCTACACAACAATAGGCGGTGACGTATTTCAGAAATCACCTGCCGATTCGTACTGTTTTGTCGTTTTCAAAGTCTTCTTGGCAAACTTGGTTAGCACATTCTCCCTCAAACTGAGTTAATTACTGCATTTTCGTACCATTACAGTAGTTTAAAAGGCTTAAGGAAGCATCTTTGTCACAACAGAAAGGTAGTTTGAAAATTGGGCTGGCGACATTACAAAAAAAAAAAAAAACAGGAAGGGAGCCAACAGCACCCGGGTTTCCCAGGCGGTCACCCATCCAAGTACTAGCCGGGCCCGATGATGCTTAACTTCGGTGATCGGACGATAACCGGTGTATTCATCATGGTATGGCCGTTGGCGCTCATCTAATGTAGGAGCACGGCAGAATTCGCGTTCGGCTTTTCTCCCAACACACAAAATGTTAGTTTTCTGCCGCATTTGACGAAAGCGCTTCCTTCCGCAACCGCCAGTTCCTCGAGGACGGCGCGGGGAGGCGCGCCCGGCGTCCCAGCAGAGTGACGGCCGAATTGGCGGGCGCACCGCCGCGTGTGTGAGACGCACTGCTGCTCGTTGCACCCCCTGTCATTCGCTGGGCGCGTGTAGCCTTCGACACTGGCGGAGGACGCATCTTCTCCCTGGTGTTCAGCGGAGGGCCTGTGCGGGGTGTGGCAGTGTCGTGCTGGAGGGCCCACTGGTAGCGATGTGGGCTTCCTCGCCTCGCCTCGCCTCGCCTCGCCTCGCCTCTTCTCACACCAGGTGTCTGCGTAGTTTGCAGTGCATTCGCACCATTCCTATCCCTGTCCCTGTCCCCGTCCCGACTTGTCCCGACTTTGCTCGACTGCCGCTCGCTGCCGCTCGGGTCGTGGTCCATATGACAGCGCAAGCACGACAAACGTCTGCGGGACGAGACGAGACGAGACGAGACGAGACGACTAAGGAATAAATTCGTGGTTACAAATCAAATTTGGAACTCTACATTCCTACACAACAATAGGCGGTCACGTATTTCAGAAATCACCTGCCGATTCGTACTGTTTTGTCGTTTTCAAAGTCTTCTTGGCAAACTTGGTTAGCACATTCTCCCTCAAACTGAGTTAATTACTGCATTTTCGTACCATTACAGTAGTTTAAAAGGCTTAAGGAAGCATCTTTGTCACAACAGAAAGGTAGTTTGAAAATTGGGCTGGCGACATTACAAAAAAAAAAAACAGGAAAGGAGCCAACAGCACCCGGGTTTCCCAGGCGGTCACCCATCCAAGTACTAGACGGGCCCGATGATGCTTAACTTCGGCGATCGGTCGAGAACCGGTGTATTCATCATGGTATGGCCGTTGGCGCTCATCTAATGTAGGAGCACGGCAGAATTCGCGTTCGGCTTTTCTCCCAACACACAAAATGTTAGTTTTCGGCCGCATTTGACGAAAGCGCTTCCTTCCGCAACCGCCAGTTCCTCGAGGACGGCGCGGGGAGGCGCGCCCGGCGTCCCAGCAGAGTGACGGCCGAATTGGCGGGCGCACCGCCGCGTGTGTGAGACGCACTGCTGCTCGTTGCACCCCCTGTCATTCGCTGGGCGCGTGTAGCCTTCGACACTAGCGGAGGACGCATCTTGTCCCTGGTGTTCAGCGGAGGGCCTGTGCGGGGTGTGGCAGTGTCGTGCTGGAGGGCCCACTGGTAGCGATGTGGGCTTCCTCGCCTCGCCTCGCCTCGCCTCGCCTCGTCTCGCCTCGCCTCGCCTCTTCTCACACCAGGTGTCTGCGTAGTTTGCAGTGCATTCGCACCATTCCTATCCCTGTCCCTGTCCCCGTCCCGACTTGTCCCGACTTTGCTCGACTGCCGCTCGCTGCCGCTCGGGTCGTGGTCCATATGACAGCGCAAGCACGACAAACGTCTGCGGGACGAGACGAGACGAGACGAGACGACAATGGAATAAATTCGTGGTTACAAATCAAATTTGGAACTCTACATTCCTACACAACAATAGGCGGTGACGTATTTCAGAAATCACCTGCCGATTCGTACTGTTTTGTCGTTTTCAAAGTCTTCTTGGCAAACTTGGTTAGCACATTCTCCCTCAAACTGAGTTAATTACTGCATTTTCGTACCATTACAGTAGTTTAAAAGGCTTAAGGAAGCATCTTTGTCACAACAGAAAGGTAGTTTGAAAATTGGGCTGGCGACATTACAAAAAAAAAAAAAACAGGAAGGGAGCCAACAGCACCCGGGTTTCCCAGGCGGTCACCCATCCAAGTACTAGCCGTGCCCGATGATGCTTAACTTCGGTGATCGGACGAGAACCGGTGTATTCATCATGGTATGGCCGTTGGCGCTCATCTAATGTAGGAGCACGGCAGAATTCGCGTTCGGCTTTTCTCCCAACACACAAAATGTTAGTTTTCGGCCGCATTTGACGAAAGCGCTTCCTTCCGCAACCGCCAGTTCCTCGAGGACGGCGCGGGGAGGCGCGCCCGGCGTCCCAGCAGAGTGACGGCCGAATTGGCGGGCGTACCGCCGCGTGTGTGAGACGCACTGCTGCTCGTTGCACCCCCTGTCATTCGCTGGGCGCGTGTAGCCTTCGACACTGGCGGAGGACGCATCTTCTCCCTGGTGTTCAGCGGAGGGCCTGTGCGGGGTGTGGCAGTGTCGTGCTGGAGGGCCCACTGGTAGCGATGTGGGCTTCCTCGCCTCGCCTCGCCTCGCCTCGCCTCGCCTCTTCTCACACCAGGTGTCTGCGTAGTTTGCAGTGCATTCGCACCATTCCTATCCCTGTCCCTGTCCCCGTCCCGACTTGTCCCGACTTTGCTCGACTGCCGCTCGCTGTCGCTCGGGTCGTGGTCCATATGACAGCGCAAGCACGACAAACGTCTGCGGGACGAGACGAGACGAGACGAGACGACTAAGGAATAAATTCGTGGTTACAAATCAAATTTGGAACTCTACATTCCTACACAACAATAGGCGGTGACGTATTTCAGAAATCACCTGCCGATTCGTACTGTTTTGTCGTTTTCAAAGTCTTCTTGGCAAACTTGGTTAGCACATTCTCCCTCAAACTGAGTTAATTACTGCATTTTCGTACCATTACAGTAGTTTAAAAGGCTTAAGGAAGCATCTTTGTCACAACAGAAAGGTAGTTTGAAAATTGGGCTGGCGACATTACAAAAAAAAAAAAAAACAGGAAGGGAGCCAACAGCACCCGGGTTTCCCAGGCGGTCACCCATCCAAGTACTAGCCGGGCCCGATGATGCTTAACTTCGGTGATCGGACGATAACCGGTGTATTCATCATGGTATGGCCGTTGGCGCTCATCTAATGTAGGAGCACGGCAGAATTCGCGTTCGGCTTTTCTCCCAACACACAAAATGTTAGTTTTCTGCCGCATTTGACGAAAGCGCTTCCTTCCGCAACCGCCAGTTCCTCGAGGACGGCGCGGGGAGGCGCGCCCGGCGTCCCAGCAGAGTGACGGCCGAATTGGCGGGCGCACCGCCGCGTGTGTGAGACGCACTGCTGCTCGTTGCACCCCCTGTCATTCGCTGGGCGCGTTCAGCCTTCGACACTAGCGGAGGACGCATCTTGTCCCTGGTGTTCAGCGGAGGGCCTGTGCGGGGTGTGGCAGTGTCGTGCTGGAGGGCCCACTGGTAGCGATGTGGGCTTCCTCGCCTCGCCTCGCCTCGCCTCGCCGCGCCTCACACCAGGTGTCTGCGTAGTTTGCAGTGCATTCGCACCATTCCTATCCCTGTCCCTGTCCCCGTCCCGACTTGTCCCGACTTTGCTCGACTGCCGCTCGCTGCCGCTCGGGTCGTGGTCCATATGACAGCGCAAGCACGACAAACGTCTGCGGGACGAGACGAGACGAGACGAGACGAGACGACTAAGGAATAAATTCGTGGTTACAAATCAAATTTGGAACTCTACATTCCTACACAACAATAGGCGGTCACGTATTTCAGAAATCACCTGCCGATTCGTACTGTTTTGTCGTTTTCAAAGTCTTCTTGGCAAACTTGGTTAGCACATTCTCCCTCAAACTGAGTTAATTACTGCATTTTCGTACCATTACAGTAGTTTAAAAGGCTTAAGGAAGCATCTTTGTCACAACAGAAAGGTAGTTTGAAAATTGGGCTGGCGACATTACAAAAAAAAAAAAAAACAGGAAGGGAGCCAACAGCACCCGGGTTTCCCAGGCGGTCACCCATCCAAATACTAGACGGGCCCGATGATGCTTAACTTCGGCGATCGGACGAGAACCGGTGTATTCATCATGGTATGGCCGTTGGCGCTCATCTAATGTAGGAGCACGGCAGAATTCGCGTTCGGCTTTTCTCCCAACACACAAAATGTTAGTTTTCGGCCGCATTTGACGAAAGCGCTTCCTTCCGCAACCGCCAGTTCCTCGAGGACGGCGCGGGGAGGCGCGCCCGGCGTCCCAGCAGAGTGATGGCCGAATTGGCGGGCGCACCGCCGCGTGTGTGAGACGCACTGCTGCTCGTTGCACCCCCTGTCATTCGCTGGGCGCGTGTAGCCTTCGACACTAGCGGAGGACGCATCTTGTCCCTGGTGTTCAGCGGAGGGCCTGTGCGGGGTGTGGCAGTGTCGTGCTGGAGGGCCCACTGGTAGCGATGTGGGCTTCCTCGCCTCGCCTCGCCTCGCCTCGCCTCGCCTCGCCTCTTCTCACACCAGGTGTCTGCGTAGTTTGCAGTGCATTCGCACCATTCCTATCCCTGTCCCTGTCCCCGTCCCGACTTGTCCCGACTTTGCTCGACTGCCGCTCGCTGCCGCTCGGGTCGTGGTCCATATGACAGCGCAAGCACGACAAACGTCTGCGGGACGAGACGAGACGAGACGAGACGACTATGGAATAAATTCGTGGTTACAAATCAAATTTGGAACTCTACATTCCTACACAACAATAGGCGGTGACGTATTTCAGAAATCACCTGCCGATTCGTACTGTTTTGTCGTTTTCAAAGTCTTCTTGGCAAACTTGGTTAGCACATTCTCCCTCAAACTGAGTTAATTACTGCATTTTCGTACCATTACAGTAGTTTAAAAGGCTTAAGGAAGCATCTTTGTCACAACAGAAAGGTAGTTTGAAAATTGGGCTGGCGACATAACAAAAAAAAAAAAAAAACAGGAAGGGAGCCAACAGCACCCGGGTTTCCCAGGCGGTCACCCATCCAAGTACTAGCCGTGCCCGATGATGCTTAACTTTGGTGATCGGACGAGAACCGGTGTATTCATCATGGTATGGCCGTTGGCGCTCATCTAATGTAGGAGCACGGCAGAATTCGCGTTCGGCTTTTCTCCCAACACACAAAATGTTAGTTTTCGGCCGCATTTGACGAAAGCGCTTCCTTCCGCAACCGCCAGTTCCTCGAGGACGGCGCGGGGAGGCGCGCCCGGCGTCCCAGCAGAGTGACGGCCGAATTGGCGGGCGCACCTCCGCGTGTGTGAGACGCACTGCTGCTCGTTGCACCCCCTGTCATTCGCTGGGCGCGTGTAGCCTTCGACACTAGCGGAGGACGCATCTTGTCCCTGGTGTTCAGCGGAGGGCCTGTGCGGGGTGTGGCAGTGTCGTGCTGGAGGGCCCACTGGTAGCGATGTGGGCTTCCTCGCCTCGCCTCGCCTCGCCTCGCCTCGCCTCTTCTCACACCAGGTGTCTGCGTAGTTTGCAGTGCATTCGCACCATTCCTATCCCTGTCCCTGTCCCCGTCCCGACTTGTCCCGACTTTGCTCGACTGCCGCTCGCTGTCGCTCGGGTCGTGGTCCATATGACAGCGCAAGCACGACAAACGTCTGCGGGACGAGACGAGACGAGACGAGACGACTAAGGAATAAATTCGTGGTTACAAATCAAATTTGGAACTCTACATTCCTACACAACAATAGGCGGTGACGTATTTCAGAAATCACCTGCCGATTCGTACTGTTTTGTCGTTTTCAAAGTCTTCTTGGCAAACTTGGTTAGCACATTCTCCCTCAAACTGAGTTAATTACTGCATTTTCGTACCATTACAGTAGTTTAAAAGGCTTAAGGAAGCATCTTTGTCACAACAGAAAGGTAGTTTGAAAATTGGGCTGGCGACATTACAAAAAAAAAAAAAACAGGAAGGGAGCCAACAGCACCCGGGTTTCCCAGGCGGTCACCCATCCAAGTACTAGCCGGGCCCGATGATGCTTAACTTCGGTGATCGGACGATAACCGGTGTATTCATCATGGTATGGCCGTTGGCGCTCATCTAATGTAGGAGCACGGCAGAATTCGCGTTCGGCTTTACTCCCAACACACAAAATGTTAGTTTTCTGCCGCATTTGACGAAAGCGCTTCCTTCCGCAACCGCCAGTTCCTCGAGGACGGCGCGGGGAGGCGCGCCCGGCGTCCCAGCAGAGTGACGGCCGAATTGGCGGGCGCACCGCCGCGTGTGTGAGACGCACTTCTGCTCGTTGCACCCCCTGTCATTCGCTGGGCGCGTTCAGCCTTCGACACTAGCGGAGGACGCATCTTGTCCCTGGTGTTCAGCGGAGGGCCTGTGCGGGGTGTGGCAGTGTCGTGCTGGAGGGCCCACTGGTAGCGATGTGGGCTTCCTCGCCTCGCCTCGCCTCGCCTCGCCTCTTCTCACACCAGGTGTCTGCGTAGTTTGCAGTGCATTCGCACCATTCCTATCCCTGTCCCTGTCCCCGTCCCGACTTGTCCCGACTTTGCTCGACTGCCGCTCGCTGTCGCTCGGGTCGTGGTCCATATGACAGCGCAAGCACGACAAACGTCTGCGGGACGAGACGAGACGAGACGAGACGACTAAGGAATAAATTCGTGGTTACAAATCAAATTTGGAACTCTACATTCCTACACAACAATAGGCGGTGACGTATTTCAGAAATCACCTGCCGATTCGTACTGTTTTGTCGTTTTCAAAGTCTTCTTGGCAAACTTGGTTAGCACATTCTCCCTCAAACTGAGTTAATTACTGCATTTTCGTACCATTACAGTAGTTTAAAAGGCTTAAGGAAGCATCTTTGTCACAACAGAAAGGTAGTTTGAAAATTGGGCTGGCGACATTACAAAAAAAAAAAAAAACAGGAAGGGAGCCAACAGCACCCGGGTTTCCCAGGCGGTCACCCATCCAAGTACTAGCCGGGCCCGATGATGCTTAACTTCGGTGATCGGACGAGAACCGGTGTATTCATCATGGTATGGCCGTTGGCGCTCATCTAATGTAGGAGCACGGCAGAATTCGCGTTCGGCTTTTCTCCCAACACACAAAATGTTAGTTTTCTGCCGCATTTGACGAAAGCGCTTCCTTCCGCAACCGCCAGTTCCTCGAGGACGGCGCGGGGAGGCGCGCCCGGCGTCCCAGCAGAGTGACGGCCGAATTGGCGGGCGCACCGCCGCGTGTGTGAGACGCACTGCTGCTCGTTGCACCCCCTGTCATTCGCTGGGCGCGTTCAGCCTTCGACACTAGCGGAGGACGCATCTTGTCCCTGGTGTTCAGCGGAGGGCCTGTGCGGGGTGTGGCAGTGTCGTACTGGAGGGCCCACTGGTAGCGATGTGGGCTTCCTCGCCTCGCCTCGCCTCGCCTCGCCGCGCCTCACACCAGGTGTCTGCGTAGTTTGCAGTGCATTCGCACCATTCCTATCCCTGTCCCTGTCCCCGTCCCGACTTGTCCCGACTTTGCTCGACTGCCGCTCGCTGCCGCTCGGGTCGTGGTCCATATGACAGCGCAAGCACGACAAACGTCTGCGGGACGAGACGAGACGAGACGAGACGAGACGACTAAGGAATAAATTCGTGGTTACAAATCAAATTTGGAACTCTACATTCCTACACAACAATATGCGGTGACGTATTTCAGAAATCACCTGCCGATTCGTACTGTTTTGTCGTTTTCAAAGTCTTCTTGGCAAACTTGGTTAGCACATTCTCCCTCAAACTGAGTTAATTACTGCATTTTCGTACCATTACAGTAGTTTAAAAGGCTTAAGGAAGCATCTTTGTCACAACAGAAAGGTAGTTTGAAAATTGGGCTGGCGACATTACAAAAAAAAAAAAAACAGGAAGGGAGCCAACAGCACCCGGGTTTCCCAGGCGGTCACCCATCCAAGTACTAGCCGGGCCCGATGATGCTTAACTTCGGTGATCGGACGAGAACCGGTGTATTCATCATGGTATGGCCGTTGGCGCTCATCTAATGTAGGAGCACGGCAGAATTCGCGTTCGGCTTTTCTCCCAACACACAAAATGTTAGTTTTCTGCCGCATTTGACGAAAGCGCTTCCTTCCGCAACCGCCAGTTCCTCGAGGACGGCGCGGGGAGGCGCGCCCGGCGTCCCAGCAGAGTGACGGCCGAATTGGCGGGCGCACCGCCGCGTGTGTGAGACGCACTGCTGCTCGTTGCACCCCCTGTCATTCGCTGGGCGCGTTCAGCCTTCGACACTAGCGGAGGACGCATCTTGTCCCTGGTGTTCAGCGGAGGGCCTGTGCGGGGTGTGGCAGTGTCGTACTGGAGGGCCCACTGGTAGCGATGTGGGCTTCCTCGCCTCGCCTCGCCTCGCCTCGCCGCGCCTCACACCAGGTGTCTGCGTAGTTTGCAGTGCATTCGCACCATTCCTATCCCTGTCCCTGTCCCCGTCCCGACTTGTCCCGACTTTGCTCGACTGCCGCTCGCTGCCGCTCGGGTCGTGGTCCATATGACAGCGCAAGCACGACAAACGTCTGCGGGACGAGACGAGACGAGACGAGACGACTATGGAATAAATTCGTGGTTACAAATCAAATTTGGAACTCTACATTCCTACACAACAATAGGCGGTGACGTATTTCAGAAATCACCTGCCGATTCGTACTGTTTTGTCGTTTTCAAAGTCTTCTTGGCAAACTTGGTTAGCACATTCTCCCTCAAACTGAGTTAATTACTGCATTTTCGTACCATTACAGTAGTTTAAAAGGCTTAAGGAAGCATCTTTGTCACAACAGAAAGGTAGTTTGAAAATTGGGCTGGCGACATTACAAAAAAAAAAAAACAGGAAGGGAGCCAACAGCACCCGGGTTTCCCAGGCGGTCACCCATCCAAGTACTAGCCGGGCCCGATGATGCTTAACTTCGGTGATCGGACGATAACCGGTGTATTCATCATGGTATGGCCGTTGGCGCTCATCTAATGTAGGAGCACGGCAGAATTCGCGTTCGGCTTTTCTCCCAACACACAAAATGTTAGTTTTCTGCCGCATTTGACGAAAGCGCTTCCTTCCGCAACCGCCAGTTCCTCGAGGACGGCGCGGGGAGGCGCGCCCGGCGTCCCAGCAGAGTGACGGCCGAATTGGCGGGCGCACCGCCGCGTGTGTGAGACGCACTGCTGCTCGTTGCACCCCCTGTCATTCGCTGGGCGCGTTCAGCCTTCGACACTAGCGGAGGACGCATCTTGTCCCTGGTGTTCAGCGGAGGGCCTGTGCGGGGTGTGGCAGTGTCGTGCTGGAGGGCCCACTGGTAGCGATGTGGGCTTCCTCGCCTCGCCTCGCCTCGCCTCGCCTCGCCTCTTCTCACACCAGGTGTCTGCGTAGTTTGCAGTGCATTCGCACCATTCCTATCCCTGTCCCTGTCCCCGTCCCGACTTGTCCCGACTTTGCTCGACTGCCGCTCGCTGTCGCTCGGGTCGTGGTCCATATGACAGCGCAAGCACGACAAACGTCTGCGGGACGAGACGAGACGAGACGAGACGACTAAGGAATAAATTCGTGGTTACAAATCAAATTTGGAACTCTACATTCCTACACAACAATAGGCGGTGACGTATTTCAGAAATCACCTGCCGATTCGTACTGTTTTGTCGTTTTCAAAGTCTTCTTGGCAAACTTGGTTAGCACATTCTCCCTCAAACTGAGTTAATTACTGCATTTTCGTACCATTACAGTAGTTTAAAAGGCTTAAGGAAGCATCTTTGTCACAACAGAAAGGTAGTTTGAAAATTGGGCTGGCGACATTACAAAAAAAAAAAAACAGGAAGGGAGCCAACAGCACCCAGGTTTCCCAGGCGGTCACCCATCCAAGTACTAGCCGGGCCCGATGATGCTTAACTTCGGTGATCGGACGAGAACCGGTGTATTCATCATGGTATGGCCGTTGGCGCTCATCTAATGTAGGAGCACGGCAGAATTCGCGTTCGGCTTTTCTCCCAACACACAAAATGTTAGTTTTCTGCCGCATTTGACGAAAGCGCTTCCTTCCGCAACCGCCAGTTCCTCGAGGACGGCGCGGGGAGGCGCGCCCGGCGTCCCAGCAGAGTGACGGCCGAATTGGCGGGCGCACCGCCGCGTGTGTGAGACGCACTGCTGCTCGTTGCACCCCCTGTCATTCGCTGGGCGCGTTCAGCCTTCGACACTAGCGGAGGACGCATCTTGTCCCTGGTGTTCAGCGGAGGGCCTGTGCGGGGTGTGGCAGTGTCGTGCTGGAGGGCCCACTGGTAGCGATGTGGGCTTCCTCGCCTCGCCTCGCCTCGCCTCGCCTCGTCTCGCCTCGCCTCGCCTCTTCTCACACCAGGTGTCTGCGTAGTTTGCAGTGCATTCGCACCATTCCTATCCCTGTCCCTGTCCCCGTCCCGACTTGTCCCGACTTTGCTCGACTGCCGCTCGCTGCCGCTCGGGTCGTGGTCCATATGACAGCGCAAGCACGACAAACGTCTGCGGGACGAGACGAGACGAGACGACTATGGAATAAATTCGTGGTTACAAATCAAATTTGGAACTCTACATTCCTACACAACAATAGGCGGTGACGTATTTCAGAAATCACCTGCCGATTCGTACTGTTTTGTCGTTTTCAAAGTCTTCTTGGCAAACTTGGTTAGCACATTCTCCCTCAAACTGAGTTAATTACTGCATTTTCGTACCATTACAGTAGTTTAAAAGGCTTAAGGAAGCATCTTTGTCACAACAGAAAGGTAGTTTGAAAATTGGGCTGGCGACATTACAAAAAAAAAAAAAACAGGAAGGGAGCCAACAGCAACCGGGTTTCCCAGGCGGTCACCCATCCAAGTACTAGCCGTGCCCGATGATGCTTAACTTCGGTGATCGGACGAGAACCGGTGTATTCATCATGGTATGGCCGTTGGCGCTCATCTAATGTAGGAGCACGGCAGAATTCGCGTTCGGCTTTTCTCCCAACACACAAAATGTTAGTTTTCGGCCGCATTTGACGAAAGCGCTTCCTTCCGCAACCGCCAGTTCCTCGAGGACGGCGCGGGGAGGCGCGCCCGGCGTCCCAGCAGAGTGACGGCCGAATTGGCGGGCGCACCGCCGCGTGTGTGAGACGCACTGCTGCTCGTTGCACCCCCTGTCATTCGCTGGGCGCGTGTAGCCTTCGACACTAGCGGAGGACGCATCTTGTCCCTGGTGTTCAGCGGAGGGCCTGTGCGGGGTGTGGCAGTGTCGTGCTGGAGGGCCCACTGGTAGCGATGTGGGCTTCCTCGCCTCGCCTCGCCTCGCCTCGCCTCGCCTCTTCTCACACCAGGTGTCTGCGTAGTTTGCAGTGCATTCGCACCATTCCTATCCCTGTCCCTGTCCCCGTCCCGACTTGTCCCGACTTCGCTCGACTGCCGCTCGCTGCCGCTCGGGTCGTGGTCCATATGACAGCGCAAGCACGACAAACGTCTGCGGGACGAGACGAGACGAGACGAGACGAGACGACTAAGGAATAAATTCGTGGTTACAAATCAAATTTGGAACTCTACATTCCTACACAACAATAGGCGGTGACGTATTTCAGAAATCACCTGCCGATTCGTACTGTTTTGTCGTTTTCAAAGTCTTCTTGGCAAACTTGGTTAGCACATTCTCCCTCAAACTGAGTTAATTACTGCATTTTCGTACCATTACAGTAGTTTAAAAGGCTTAAGGAAGCATCTTTGTCACAACAGAAAGGTAGTTTGAAAATTGGGCTGGCGACATTACAAAAAAAAAAAAAAACAGGAAGGGAGCCAACAGCACCCGGGTTTCCCAGGCGGTCACCCATCCAAGTACTAGCCGGGCCCGATGATGCTTAACTTCGGTGATCGGACGATAAACGGTGTATTCATCATGGTATGGCCGTTGGCGCTCATCTAATGTAGGAGCACGGCAGAATTCGCGTTCGGCTTTTCTCCCAACACACAAAATGTTAGTTTTCTGCCGCATTTGACGAAAGCGCTTCCTTCCGCAACCGCCAGTTCCTCGAGGACGGCGCGGGGAGGCGCGCCCGGCGTCCCAGCAGAGTGACGGCCGAATTGGCGGGCGCACCGCCGCGTGTGTGAGACGCACTGCTGCTCGTTGCACCCCCTGTCATTCGCTGGGCGCGTTCAGCCTTCGACACTAGCGGAGGACGCATCTTGTCCCTGGTGTTCAGCGGAGGGCCTGTGCGGGGTGTGGCAGTGTCGTGCTGGAGGGCCCACTGGTAGCGATGTGGGCTTCCTCGCCTCGCCTCGCCTCGCCTCGCCTCGCCTCTTCTCACACCAGGTGTCTGCGTAGTTTGCAGTGCATTCGCACCATTCCTATCCCTGTCCCTGTCCCCGTCCCGACTTGTCCCGACTTTGCTCGACTGCCGCTCGCTGTCGCTCGGGTCGTGGTCCATATGACAGCGCAAGCACGACAAACGTCTGCGGGACGAGACGAGACGAGACGAGACGACTAAGGAATAAATTCGTGGTTACAAATCAAATTTGGAACTCTACATTCCTACACAACAATAGGCGGTGACGTATTTCAGAAATCACCTGCCGATTCGTACTGTTTTGTCGTTTTCAAAGTCTTCTTGGCAAACTTGGTTAGCACATTCTCCCTCAAACTGAGTTAATTACTGCATTTTCGTACCATTACAGTAGTTTAAAAGGCTTAAGGAAGCATCTTTGTCACAACAGAAAGGTAGTTTGAAAATTGGGCTGGCGACATTACAAAAAAAAAAAAAAACAGGAAGGGAGCCAACAGCACCCGGGTTTCCCAGGCGGTCACCCATCCAAGTACTAGCCGGGCCCGATGATGCTTAACTTCGGTGATCGGACGAGAACCGGTGTATTCATCATGGTATGGCCGTTGGCGCTCATCTAATGTAGGAGCACGGCAGAATTCGCGTTCGGCTTTTCTCCCAACACACAAAATGTTAGTTTTCTGCCGCATTTGACGAAAGCGCTTCCTTCCGCAACCGCCAGTTCCTCGAGGACGGCGCGGGGAGGCGCGCCCGGCGTCCCAGCAGAGTGACGGCCGAATTGGCGGGCGCACCGCCGCGTGTGTGAGACGCACTGCTGCTCGTTGCACCCCCTGTCATTCGCTGGGCGCGTTCAGCCTTCGACACTAGCGGAGGACGCATCTTGTCCCTGGTGTTCAGCGGAGGGCCTGTGCGGGGTGTGGCAGTGTCGTACTGGAGGGCCCACTGGTAGCGATGTGGGCTTCCTCGCCTCGCCTCGCCTCGCCTCGCCGCGCCTCTTCTCACACCAGGTGTCTGCGTAGTTTGCAGTGCATTCGCACCATTCCTATCCCTGTCCCTGTCCCCGTCCCGACTTGTCCCGACTTTGCTCGACTGCCGCTCGCTGCCGCTCGGGTCGTGGTCCATATGACAGCGCAAGCACGACAAACGTCTGCGGGACGAGACGAGACGAGACGAGACGAGACGACTAAGGAATAAATTCGTGGTTACAAATCAAATTTGGAACTCTACATTCCTACACAACAATAGGCGGTGACGTATTTCAGAAATCACCTGCCGATTCGTACTGTTTTGTCGTTTTCAAAGTCTTCTTGGCAAACTTGGTTAGCACATTCTCCCTCAAACTGAGTTAATTACTGCATTTTCGTACCATTACAGTAGTTTAAAAGGCTTAAGGAAGCATCTTTGTCACAACAGAAAGGTAGTTTGAAAATTGGGCTGGCGACATTACAAAAAAAAAAAAACAGGAAGGGAGCCAACAGCACCAGGGTTTCCCAGGCGGTCACCCATCCAAGTACTAGCCGGGCCCGATGATGCTTAACTTCGGTGATCGGACGAGAACCGGTGTATTCATCATGGTATGGCCGTTGGCGCTCATCTAATGTAGGAGCACGGCAGAATTCGCGTTCGGCTTTTCTCCCAACACACAAAATGTTAGTTTTCGGCCGCATTTGACGAAAGCGCTTCCTTCCGCAACCGCCAGTTCCTCGAGGACGGCGCGGGGAGGCGCGCCCGGCGTCCCAGCAGAGTGACGGCCGAATTGGCGGGCGCACCGCCGCGTGTGTGAGACGCACTGCTGCTCGTTGCACCCCCTGTCATTCGCTGGGCGCGTGTAGCCTTCGACACTAGCGGAGGACGCATCTTGTCCCTGGTGTTCAGCGGAGGGCCTGTGCGGGGTGTGGCAGTGTCGTGCTGGAGGGCCCACTGGTAGCGATGTGGGCTTCCTCGCCTCGCCTCGCCTCGCCTCGAATCGCCTCTTCTCACACCAGGTGTACCGAGCGGGGTGGCGCAGTGGTTAGACACTGGACTCGCATTCGGGAGGACGACGGTTCAATCCCGCGTCCGGCCATCCTGATTTAGGTTTTCCGTGATTTCCCTAAATCACTCCAGGCAAATGCCGGGATGGTTCCTCTGAAAGGGCACGGCCGACTTCCTTCCCAATCCTTCCCTCATCCCATGAGACCGATGACCACGCTGTCTGGTCTCCTTCCCCAAACCAACCACCAACCAACACCAGGTGTCTGCGTAGTTTGCAGTGCATTCGCACCATTCCTATCCCTATCCCTGTCCCCGTCCCGACTTGTCCCGACTTTGCTCGACTGCCGCTCGCTGCCGCTCGGGTCGTGGTCCATATGACAGCGCAAGCACGACAAACGTCTGCGGGACGAGACGAGACGAGACGAGACGACTAAGGAATAAATTCGTGGTTACAAATCAAATTTGGAACTCTACATTCCTACACAACAATAGGCGGTGACGTATTTCAGAAATCACCTGCCGATTCGTACTGTTTTGTCGTTTTCAAAGTCTTCTTGGCAAACTTGGTTAGCACATTCTCCCTCAAACTGAGTTAATTACTGCATTTTCGTACCATTACAGTAGTTTAAAAGGCTTAAGGAAGCATCTTTGTCACAACAGAAAGGTAGTTTGAAAATTGGGCTGGCGACATTACAAAAAAAAAAAAAACAGGAAGGGAGCCAACAGCAACCGGGTTTCCCAGGCGGTCACCCATCCAAGTACTAGCCGTGCCCGATGATGCTTAACTTCGGTGATCGGACGAGAACCGGTGTATTCATCATGGTATGGCCGTTGGCGCTCATCTAATGTAGGAGCACGGCAGAATTCGCGTTCGGCTTTTCTCCCAACACACAAAATGTTAGTTTTCGGCCGCATTTGACGAAAGCGCTTCCTTCCGCAACCGCCAGTTCCTCGAGGACGGCGCGGGGAGGCGCGCCCGGCGTCCCAGCAGAGTGACGGCCGAATTGGCGGGCGCACCGCCGCGTGTGTGAGACGCACTGCTGCTCGTTGCACCCCCTGTCATTCGCTGGGCGCGTGTAGCCTTCGACACTAGCGGAGGACGCATCTTGTCCCTGGTGTTCAGCGGAGGGCCTGTGCGGGGTGTGGCAGTGTCGTGCTGGAGGGCCCACTGGTAGCGATGTGGGCTTCCTCGCCTCGCCTCGCCTCGCCTCGCCTCGCCTCTTCTCACACCAGGTGTCTGCGTAGTTTGCAGTGCATTCGCACCATTCCTATCCCTGTCCCTGTCCCCGTCCCGACTTGTCCCGACTTTGCTCGACTGCCGCTCGCTGTCGCTCGGGTCGTGGTCCATATGACAGCGCAAGCACGACAAACGTCTGCGGGACGAGACGAGACGAGACGAGACGACTAAGGAATAAATTCGTGGTTACAAATCAAATTTGGAACTCTACATTCCTACACAACAATAGGCGGTGACGTATTTCAGAAATCACCTGCCGATTCGTACTGTTTTGTCGTTTTCAAAGTCTTCTTGGCAAACTTGGTTAGCACATTCTCCCTCAAACTGAGTTAATTACTGCATTTTCGTACCATTACAGTAGTTTAAAAGGCTTAAGGAAGCATCTTTGTCACAACAGAAAGGTAGTTTGAAAATTGGGCTGGCGACATTACAAAAAAAAAAAAAAACAGGAAGGGAGCCAACAGCACCCGGGTTTCCCAGGCGGTCACCCATCCAAGTACTAGCCGGGCCCGATGATGCTTAACTTCGGTGATCGGACGATAACCGGTGTATTCATCATGGTATGGCCGTTGGCGCTCATCTAATGTAGGAGCACGGCAGAATTCGCGTTCGGCTTTTCTCCCAACACACAAAATGTTAGTTTTCTGCCGCATTTGACGAAAGCGCTTCCTTCCGCAACCGCCAGTTCCTCGAGGACGGCGCGGGGAGGCGCGCCCGGCGTCCCAGCAGAGTGACGGCCGAATTGGCGGGCGCACCGCCGCGTGTGTGAGACGCACTGCTGCTCGTTGCACCCCCTGTCATTCGCTGGGCGCGTTCAGCCTTCGACACTAGCGGAGGACGCATCTTGTCCCTGGTGTTCAGCGGAGGGCCTGTGCGGGGTGTGGCAGTGTCGTGCTGGAGGGCCCACTGGTAGCGATGTGGGCTTCCTCGCCTCGCCTCGCCTCGCCTCGCCTCGCCTCTTCTCACACCAGGTGTCTGCGTAGTTTGCAGTGCATTCGCACCATTCCTATCCCTGTCCCTGTCCCCGTCCCGACTTGTCCCGACTTTGCTCGACTGCCGCTCGCTGTCGCTCGGGTCGTGGTCCATATGACAGCGCAAGCACGACAAACGTCTGCGGGACGAGACGAGACGAGACGAGACGACTAAGGAATAAATTCGTGGTTACAAATCAAATTTGGAACTCTACATTCCTACACAACAATAGGCGGTGACGTATTTCAGAAATCACCTGCCGATTCGTACTGTTTTGTCGTTTTCAAAGTCTTCTTGGCAAACTTGGTTAGCACATTCTCCCTCAAACTGAGTTAATTACTGCATTTTCGTACCATTACAGTAGTTTAAAAGGCTTAAGGAAGCATCTTTGTCACAACAGAAAGGTAGTTTGAAAATTGGGCTGGCGACATTACAAAAAAAAAAAAAAACAGGAAGGGAGCCAACAGCACCAGGGTTTCCCAGGCGGTCACCCATCCAAGTACTAGCCGGGCCCGATGATGCTTAACTTCGGTGATCGGACGAGAACCGGTGTATTCATCATGGTATGGCCGTTGGCGCTCATCTAATGTAGGAGCACGGCAGAATTCGCGTTCGGCTTTTCTCCCAACACACAAAATGTTAGTTTTCGGCCGCATTTGACGAAAGCGCTTCCTTCCGCAACCGCCAGTTCCTCGAGGACGGCGCGGGGAGGCGCGCCCGGCGTCCCAGCAGAGTGACGGCCGAATTGGCGGGCGCACCGCCGCGTGTGTGAGACGCACTGCTGCTCGTTGCACCCCCTGTCATTCGCTGGGCGCGTGTAGCCTTCGACACTAGCGGAGGACGCATCTTGTCCCTGGTGTTCAGCGGAGGGCCTGTGCGGGGTGTGGCAGTGTCGTGCTGGAGGGCCCACTGGTAGCGATGTGGGCTTCCTCGCCTCGCCTCGCCTCGCCTCGCCTCGCCTCTTCTCACACCAGGTGTACCGAGCGGGGTGGCGCAGTGGTTAGACACTGGACTCGCATTCGGGAGGACGACGGTTCAATCCCGCGTCCGGCCATCCTGATTTAGGTTTTCCGTGATTTCCCTAAATCACTCCAGGCAAATGCCGGGATGGTTCCTCTGAAAGGGCACGGCCGACTTCCTTCCCAATCCTTCCCTCATCCCATGAGACCGATGACCACGCTGTCTGGTCTCCTTCCCCAAACCAACCACCAACCAACACCAGGTGTCTGCGTAGTTTGCAGTGCATTCGCACCATTCCTATCCCTGTCCCTGTCCCCGTCCCGACTTGTCCCGACTTTGCTCGACTGCCGCTCGCTGCCGCTCGGGTCGTGGTCCATATGACAGCGCAAGCACGACAAACGTCTGCGGGACGAGACGAGACGAGACGAGACGACTAAGGAATAAATTCGTGGTTACAAATCAAATTTGGAACTCTACATTCCTACACAACAATAGGCTGTGACGTATTTCAGAAATCACCTGCCGATTCGTACTGTTTTGTCGTTTTCAAAGTCTTCTTGGCAAACTTGGTTAGCACATTCTCCCTCAAACTGAGTTAATTACTGCATTTTCGTACCATTACAGTAGTTTAAAAGGCTTAATTAAGCATCTATGTCACAACAGAAAGGTAGTTTGAAAATTGGGCTGGCGACATTACAAAAAAAAAAAAAAAACAGGAAGGGAGCCAACAGCACCCGGGTTTCCCAGGCGGTCACCCATCCAAGTACTAGCCGTGCCCGATGATGCTTAACTTCGGTGATCGGACGAGAACCGGTGTATTCATCATGGTATGGCCGTTGGCGCTCATCTAATGTAGGAGCACGGCAGAATTCGCGTTCGGCTTTTCTCCCAACACACAAAATGTTAGTTTTCTGCCGCATTTGACGAAAGCGCTTCCTTCCGCAACCGCCAGTTCCTCGAGGACGGCGCGGGGAGGCGCGCCCGGCGTCCCAGCAGAGTGACGGCCGAATTGGCGGGCGCACCGCCGCGTGTGTGAGACGCACTGCTGCTCGTTGCACCCCCTGTCATTCGCTGGGCGCGTTCAGCCTTCGACACTAGCGGAGGACGCATCTTGTCCCTGGTGTTCAGCGGAGGGCCTGTGCGGGGTGTGGCAGTGTCGTGCTGGAGGGCCCACTGGTAGCGATGTGGGCTTCCTCGCCTCGCCTCGCCTCGCCTCGCCTCGCCTCTTCTCACACCAGGTGTCTGCGTAGTTTGCAGTGCATTCGCACCATTCCTATCCCTGTCCCTGTCCCCGTCCCGACTTGTCCCGACTTTGCTCGACTGCCGCTCGCTGTCGCTCGGGTCGTGGTCCATATGACAGCGCAAGCACGACAAACGTCTGCGGGACGAGACGAGACGAGACGAGACGACTAAGGAATAAATTCGTGGTTACAAATCAAATTTGGAACTCTACATTCCTACACAACAATAGGCGGTGACGTATTTCAGAAATCACCTGCCGATTCGTACTGTTTTGTCGTTTTCAAAGTCTTCTTGGCAAACTTGGTTAGCACATTCTCCCTCAAACTGAGTTAATTACTGCATTTTCGTACCATTACAGTAGTTTAAAAGGCTTAAGGAAGCATCTTTGTCACAACAGAAAGGTAGTTTGAAAATTGGGCTGGCGACATTACAAAAAAAAAAAAAACAGGAAGGGAGCCAACAGCACCCGGGTTTCCCAGGCGGTCACCCATCCAAGTACTAGCCGGGCCCGATGATGCTTAACTTCGGTGATCGGACGAGAACCGGTGTATTCATCATGGTATGGCCGTTGGCGCTCATCTAATGTAGGAGCACGGCAGAATTCGCGTTCGGCTTTTCTCCCAACACACAAAATGTTAGTTTTCTGCCGCATTTGACGAAAGCGCTTCCTTCCGCAACCGCCAGTTCCTCGAGGACGGCGCGGGGAGGCGCGCCCGGCGTCCCAGCAGAGTGACGGCCGAATTGGCGGGCGCACCGCCGCGTGTGTGAGACGCACTGCTGCTCGTTGCACCCCCTGTCATTCGCTGGGCGCGTTCAGCCTTCGACACTAGCGGAGGACGCATCTTGTCCCTGGTGTTCAGCGGAGGGCCTGTGCGGGGTGTGGCAGTGTCGTACTGGAGGGCCCACTGGTAGCGATGTGGGCTTCCTCGCCTCGCCTCGCCTCGCCTCGCCGCGCCTCACACCAGGTGTCTGCGTAGTTTGCAGTGCATTCGCACCATTCCTATCCCTGTCCCTGTCCCCGTCCCGACTTGTCCCGACTTTGCTCGACTGCCGCTCGCTGTCGCTCGGGTCGTGGTCCATATGACAGCGCAAGCACGACAAACGTCTGCGGGACGAGACGAGACGAGACGAGACGACTAAGGAATAAATTCGTGGTTACAAATCAAATTTGGAACTCTACATTCCTACACAACAATAGGCGGTGACGTATTTCAGAAATCACCTGCCGATTCGTACTGTTTTGTCGTTTTCAAAGTCTTCTTGGCAAACTTGGTTAGCACATTCTCCCTCAAACTGAGTTAATTACTGCATTTTCGTACCATTACAGTAGTTTAAAAGGCTTAAGGAAGCATCTTTGTCACAACAGAAAGGTAGTTTGAAAATTGGGCTGGCGACATTACAAAAAAAAAAAAAACAGGAAGGGAGCCAACAGCACCAGGGTTTCCCAGGCGGTCACCCATCCAAGTACTAGCCGGGCCCGATGATGCTTAACTTCGGTGATCGGACGAGAACCGGTGTATTCATCATGGTATGGCCGTTGGCGCTCATCTAATGTAGGAGCACGGCAGAATTCGCGTTCGGCTTTTCTCCCAACACACAAAATGTTAGTTTTCGGCCGCATTTGACGAAAGCGCTTCCTTCCGCAACCGCCAGTTCCTCGAGGACGGCGCGGGGAGGCGCGCCCGGCGTCCCAGCAGAGTGACGGCCGAATTGGCGGGCGCACCGCCGCGTGTGTGAGACGCACTGCTGCTCGTTGCACCCCCTGTCATTCGCTGGGCGCGTGTAGCCTTCGACACTAGCGGAGGACGCATCTTGTCCCTGGTGTTCAGCGGAGGGCCTGTGCGGGGTGTGGCAGTGTCGTGCTGGAGGGCCCACTGGTAGCGATGTGGGCTTCCTCGCCTCGCCTCGCCTCGCCTCGCCTCGCCTCTTCTCACACCAGGTGTACCGAGCGGGGTGGCGCAGTGGTTAGACACTGGACTCGCATTCGGGAGGACGACGGTTCAATCCCGCGTCCGGCCATCCTGATTTAGGTTTTCCGTGATTTCCCTAAATCACTCCAGGCAAATGCCGGGATGGTTCCTCTGAAAGGGCACGGCCGACTTCCTTCCCAATCCTTCCCTCATCCCATGAGACCGATGACCACGCTGTCTGGTCTCCTTCCCCAAACCAACCACCAACCAACACCAGGTGTCTGCGTAGTTTGCAGTGCATTCGCACCATTCCTATCCCTGTCCCTGTCCCCGTCCCGACTTGTCCCGACTTTGCTCGACTGCCGCTCGCTGCCGCTCGGGTCGTGGTCCATATGACAGCGCAAGCACGACAAACGTCTGCGGGACGAGACGAGACGAGACGAGACGACTAAGGAATAAATTCGTGGTTACAAATCAAATTTGGAACTCTACATTCCTACACAACAATAGGCTGTGACGTATTTCAGAAATCACCTGCCGATTCGTACTGTTTTGTCGTTTTCAAAGTCTTCTTGGCAAACTTGGTTAGCACATTCTCCCTCAAACTGAGTTAATTACTGCATTTTCGTACCATTACAGTAGTTTAAAAGGCTTAATTAAGCATCTATGTCACAACAGAAAGGTAGTTTGAAAATTGGGCTGGCGACATTACAAAAAAAAAAAAAAAAACAGGAAGGGAGCCAACAGCACCCGGGTTTCCCAGGCGGTCACCCATCCAAGTACTAGCCGTGCCCGATGATGCTTAACTTCGGTGATCGGACGAGAACCGGTGTATTCATCATGGTATGGCCGTTGGCGCTCATCTAATGTAGGAGCACGGCAGAATTCGCGTTCGGCTTTTCTCCCAACACACAAAATGTTAGTTTTCTGCCGCATTTGACGAAAGCGCTTCCTTCCGCAACCGCCAGTTCCTCGAGGACGGCGCGGGGAGGCGCGCCCGGCGTCCCAGCAGAGTGACGGCCGAATTGGCGGGCGCACCGCCGCGTGTGTGAGACGCACTGCTGCTCGTTGCACCCCCTGTCATTCGCTGGGCGCGTTCAGCCTTCGACACTAGCGGAGGACGCATCTTGTCCCTGGTGTTCAGCGGAGGGCCTGTGCGGGGTGTGGCAGTGTCGTGCTGGAGGGCCCACTGGTAGCGATGTGGGCTTCCTCGCCTCGCCTCGCCTCGCCTCGCCTCGCCTCTTCTCACACCAGGTGTCTGCGTAGTTTGCAGTGCATTCGCACCATTCCTATCCCTGTCCCTGTCCCCGTCCCGACTTGTCCCGACTTTGCTCGACTGCCGCTCGCTGTCGCTCGGGTCGTGGTCCATATGACAGCGCAAGCACGACAAACGTCTGCGGGACGAGACGAGACGAGACGAGACGACTAAGGAATAAATTCGTAATTTCAAATCAAATTTGGAACTCTACATTCCTACACAACAATAGGCGGTGACGTATTTCAGAAATCACCTGCCGATTCGTACTGTTTTGTCGTTTTCAAAGTCTTCTTGGCAAACTTGGTTAGCACATTCTCCCTCAAACTGAGTTAATTACTGCATTTTCGTACCATTACAGTAGTTTAAAAGGCTTAAGGAAGCATCTTTGTCACAACAGAAAGGTAGTTTGAAAATTGGGCTGGCGACATTACAAAAAAAAAAAAAACAGGAAGGGAGCCAACAGCACCCGGGTTTCCCAGGCGGTCACCCATCCAAGTACTAGCCGGGCCCGATGATGCTTAACTTCGGTGATCGGACGAGAACCGGTGTATTCATCATGGTATGGCCGTTGGCGCTCATCTAATGTAGGAGCACGGCAGAATTCGCGTTCGGCTTTTCTCCCAACACACAAAATGTTAGTTTTCTGCCGCATTTGACGAAAGCGCTTCCTTCCGCAACCGCCAGTTCCTCGAGGACGGCGCGGGGAGGCGCGCCCGGCGTCCCAGCAGAGTGACGGCCGAATTGGCGGGCGCACCGCCGCGTGTGTGAGACGCACTGCTGCTCGTTGCACCCCCTGTCATTCGCTGGGCGCGTTCAGCCTTCGACACTAGCGGAGGACGCATCTTGTCCCTGGTGTTCAGCGGAGGGCCTGTGCGGGGTGTGGCAGTGTCGTACTGGAGGGCCCACTGGTAGCGATGTGGGCTTCCTCGCCTCGCCTCGCCTCGCCTCGCCGCGCCTCACACCAGGTGTCTGCGTAGTTTGCAGTGCATTCGCACCATTCCTATCCCTGTCCCTGTCCCCGTCCCGACTTGTCCCGACTTTGCTCGACTGCCGCTCGCTGCCGCTCGGGTCGTGGTCCATATGACAGCGCAAGCACGACAAACGTCTGCGGGACGAGACGAGACGAGACGAGACGAGACGACTAAGGAATAAATTCGTGGTTACAAATCAAATTTGGAACTCTACATTCCTACACAACAATAGGCGGTGACGTATTTCAGAAATCACCTGCCGATTCGTACTGTTTTGTCGTTTTCAAAGTCTTCTTGGCAAACTTGGTTAGCACATTCTCCCTCAAACTGAGTTAATTACTGCATTTTCGTACCATTACAGTAGTTTAAAAGGCTTAAGGAAGCATCTTTGTCACAACAGAAAGGTAGTTTGAAAATTGGGCTGGCGACATTACAAAAAAAAAAAAAACAGGAAGGGAGCCAACAGCACCAGGGTTTCCCAGGCGGTCACCCATCCAAGTACTAGCCGGGCCCGATGATGCTTAACTTCGGTGATCGGACGAGAACCGGTGTATTCATCATGGTATGGCCGTTGGCGCTCATCTAATGTAGGAGCACGGCAGAATTCGCGTTCGGCTTTTCTCCCAACACACAAAATGTTAGTTTTCGGCCGCATTTGACGAAAGCGCTTCCTTCCGCAACCGCCAGTTCCTCGAGGACGGCGCGGGGAGGCGCGCCCGGCGTCCCAGCAGAGTGACGGCCGAATTGGCGGGCGCACCGCCGCGTGTGTGAGACGCACTGCTGCTCGTTGCACCCCCTGTCATTCGCTGGGCGCGTGTAGCCTTCGACACTAGCGGAGGACGCATCTTGTCCCTGGTGTTCAGCGGAGGGCCTGTGCGGGGTGTGGCAGTGTCGTGCTGGAGGGCCCACTGGTAGCGATGTGGGCTTCCTCGCCTCGCCTCGCCTCGCCTCGCCGCGCCTCTTCTCACACCAGGTGTACCGAGCGGGGTGGCGCAGTGGTTAGACACTGGACTCGCATTCGGGAGGACGACGGTTCAATCCCGCGTCCGGCCATCCTGATTTAGGTTTTCCGTGATTTCCCTAAATCACTCCAGGCAAATGCCGGGATGGTTCCTCTGAAAGGGCACGGCCGACTTCCTTCCCAATCCTTCCCTCATCCCATGAGACCGATGACCACGCTGTCTGGTCTCCTTCCCCAAACCAACCACCAACCAACACCAGGTGTCTGCGTAGTTTGCAGTGCATTCGCACCATTCCTATCCCTGTCCCTGTCCCCGTCCCGACTTGTCCCGACTTTGCTCGACTGCCGCTCGCTGCCGCTCGGGTCGTGGTCCATATGACAGCGCAAGCACGTCAAACGTCTGCGGGACGAGACGAGACGAGACGAGACGAGACGACTAAGGAATAAATTCGTGGTTACAAATCAAATTTGGAACTCTACACTCCTACACAACAATAGGCGGTGACGTATTTCAGAAATCACCTGCCGATTCGTAGTGTTTTGTCGTTTTCAAAGTCTTCTTGGCAAACTTGGTTAGCACATTCTCCCTCAAACTGAGTTAATTACTGCATTTTCGTACCATTACAGTAGTTTAAAAGGCTTAAGGAAGCATCTTTGTCACAACAGAAAGGTAGTTTGAAAATGGGGCTGGCGACATTACAAAAAAAAAAAAACAGGAAGGGAGCCAACAGCACCAGGGTTTCCCAGGCGGTCACCCATCCAAGTACTAGCCGGGCCCGATGATGCTTAACTTCGGTGATCGGACGAGAACCGGTGTATTCATCATGGTATGGCCGTTGGCGCTCATCTAATGTAGGATCACGGCAGAATTCGCGTTCGGCTTTTCTCCCAACACACAAAATGTTAGTTTTCGGCCGCATTTGACGAAAGCGCTTCCTTCCGCAACCGCCAGTTCCTCGAGGACGGCGCGGGGAGGCGCGCCCGGCGTCCCAGCAGAGTGACGGCCGAATTGGCGGGCGCACCGCCGCGTGTGTGAGACGCACTGCTGCTCGTTGCACCCCCTGTCATTCGCTGGGCGCGTGTAGCCTTCGACACTAGCGGAGGACGCATCTTGTCCCTGGTGTTCAGCGGAGGGCCTGTGCGGGGTGTGGCAGTGTCGTGCTGGAGGGCCCACTGGTAGCGATGTGGGCTTCCTCGCCTCGCCTCGCCTCGCCTCGCCTCGCCTCTTCTCACACCAGGTGTCTGCGTAGTTTGCAGTGCATTCGCACCATTCCTATCCCTGTCCCTGTCCCCGTCCCGACTTGTCCCGACTTTGCTCGACTGCCGCTCGCTGCCGCTCGGGTCGTGGTCCATATGACAGCGCAAGCACGTCAAACGTCTGCGGGACGAGACGAGACGAGACGAGACGAGACGACTAAGGAATAAATTCGTGGTTACAAATCAAATTTGGAACTCTACACTCCTACACAACAATAGGCGGTGACGTATTTCAGAAATCACCTGCCGATTCGTACTGTTTTGTCGTTTTCAAAGTCTTCTTGGCAAACTTGGTTAGCACATTCTCCCTCAAACTGAGTTAATTACTGCATTTTCGTACCATTACAGTAGTTTAAAAGGCTTAAGGAAGCATCTTTGTCACAACAGAAAGGTAGTTTGAAAATTGGGCTGGCGACATTACAAAAAAAAAAAACAGGAAGGGAGCCAACAGCACCCGGGTTTCCCAGGCGGTCACCCATCCAAGTACTAGCCGGGCCCGATGATGCTTAACTTCCGTGATCGGACGAGAACCGGTGTATTCATCATGGTATGGCCGTTGGCGCTCATCTAATGTAGGAGCACGGCAGAATTCGCGTTCGGCTTTTCTCCCAACACACAAAATGTTAGTTTTCGGCCGCATTTGACGAAAGCGCTTCCTTCCGCAACCGCCAGTTCCTCGAGGACGGCGCGGGGAGGCGCGCCCGGCGTCCCAGCAGAGTGACGGCCGAATTGGCGGGCGCACCGCCGCGTGTGTGAGACGCACTGCTGCTCGTTGCACCCCCTGTCATTCGCTGGGCGCGTGTAGCCTTCGACACTAGCGAAGGACGCATCTTGTCCCTGGTGTTCAGCGGAGGGCCTGTGCGGGGTGTGGCAGTGTCGTGCTGGAGGGCCCACTGGTAGCGATGTGGGCTTCCTCGCCTCGCCTCGCCTCGCCTCGCCGCGCCTCACACCAGGTGTCTGCGTAGTTTGCAGTGCATTCGCACCATTCCTATCCCTGTCCCTGTCCCCGTCCCGACTTGTCCCGACTTTGCTCGACTGCCGCTCGCTGCCGCTCGGGTCGTGGTCCATATGACAGCGCAAGCACGTCAAACGTCTGCGGGACGAGACGAGACGAGACGAGACGAGACGACTAAGGAATAAATTCGTGGTTACAAATCAAATTTGGAACTCTACACTCCTACACAACAATAGGCGGTGACGTATTTCAGAAATCACCTGCCGATTCGTAGTGTTTTGTCGTTTTCAAAATCTTCTTGGCAAACTTGGTTAGCACATTCTCCCTCAAACTGAGTTAATTACTGCATTTTCGTACCATTACAGTTGTTTAAAAGGCTTAAGGAAGCATCTTTGTCACAACAGAAAGGTAGTTTGAAAATTGGGCTGGCGACATGACAAAAAAAAACAGGAAGGGAGCCAACAGCACCCGGGTTTCCCAGGCGGTCACCCATCCAAGTACTAGCCGTGCCCGATGATGCTTAACCTCGGTGATCGGACGAGAACCTGTGTATTCATCATGGTATGGCCGTTGGCGCTCATCTAATGCAGGAGCACGGCAGAATTCGCGTTCGGCTTTTCTCCCAACACACAAAATGTTAGTTTTCGGCCGCATTTGACGAAAGCGCTTCCTTCCGCAACCGCCAGTTCCTCGAGGACGGCGCGGGGAGGCGCAACCCGCCCAGCGGCGCCTGCTTGCTGCTCGGGCAGACCTTGGCTACGCCGACGTCCTTCAGGGCCGGACGACGTCTCCTCCTGCCCCTGCTGTCCAGCCTCCGCGACGCCCTGACGACGGGCCTGCTCCTCCTGCTGCAGCTGATGATTTCATCGCGGTCCTCAAAGAAGTTCAGGCCACCCTTGTTGCTGTCTCCGCCGCACTGGCCCAGCTGCCGGCCGCCATCACTGCTGCAGTCCATGCAGCCCTCCGAAGTTTCCCCACCGCCACGGCGTCCACATCCACTGGCCATGGCTCGCAACCTTAGGCGCCACCAGAACTTCACGGCTGTCACGTGGAACGCGAATGGCCTCTTCCCAGCGCTTCTTGAATTCCGGCAGTTTCTCCAGGACTACAGCGTTGATGTGTGTCTCCTCACCGAGACGCACCTCAAGCCTGGCCTTCGAGCGAACGCCCCGAATTACGTCTGCTATCGCGACGACAGGCTGACGGCTGGCGGTGGCACGGCCATCTACGTCAAGCGGACACTCCGGCACTACCGAGTCCCTCTGCCACGTCTGGACTCCTGTGAAGCCACGGCCGTTGCAGTGGAGACGTCCCTTGGCACGGTCATCTTTCTCTCCGTGTACCGGCCGCCACGTGGCCACCTCACCATCCACGATGCTGACGCTCTCCTCCGTGCTGGGGACAAGATCTTCCTCGCTGGGGACCTTAATGCCAAGCACCAGCTCTGGAATTCTCGGACGCTGAACGTCAGTGGGAGGCGGCTCTATCATGCTGCTGAGAGGGCACGAGCTTCTGTCTATGGACCTGACGAGCCAACGCACTACCCTCCGAATGGTACTGCTCCCGATGTCTTGGACATTTGTCTCGTCAAGGGTGTCGACTGGTTTGTCACCCCCGACGTTCTCCACGTCTTGAGCTCCGACCACTTGCCGGTGCTCTTTCGGCTGTATGTCACTCCGCTTCCTCCAGCAGCCAAGCTCGACACCCGGAAGACCGACTGGCCACGCTTCCAGCAGCTTGTTCTGGAACGCCTCCCTGCCGAGCCACCTCCCCTGGACACCGATGTCAATGCTGCTCTCCACAACCTGACTGCAGCTCTCACCACGGCTGTCGCTGACTCCACTCCACCTCCACGGGTTTCCTCTGTGGCGGCTCCAGCTCTTCCTGCAGCCATACAGGCCCTTATCCGAGAACGAAACCGTCTCAACAGAGAGTGGCGTGAAACACGGCAGCCTCTGCTGAAGCGGCGCATCAATCATCTCCGCCGCACCATCAAGGCTGCCCTTGCTGCTCATCGTATACGCCGGTGGGAGGAGAAGCTGGCCTCCATTGATCCTGGGGCCGACACGTGGGAGATGGTCCGTTCCCTCACACGCCATCGCCCACACATGCCGCCGCTCACAACACCGGATGGACCTGCCTACACGCCTGCCGCTCAAGCCGAGGCCTTGGCGACGGCTTTCGAGGCCAACTTCCGGCCCCTTGCGGTGCCGGTCGACCACGAGAACGTCCGCACGGTCGAGACCCGACTTCCTGTCTTCCTCCACGGCGACCCCGGTGACGCCACCATTGTCCCGACGTCGGAACGGGAGGTCACTGACCATCTTCGACGACTTCCCCAGAAGAAGGCCCCTGGGCACGACAACGTTGACGGGAGAGTCCTCCGCATGATGCCCAGGCTTGGCATCTTGTACGTGGTCGCTCTCTTCAACGCCATCCTTGTCCAGCTGCAGTACCCAGAAGCTTGGAAGACGGCTGTCGTTGTGGCGGTCCCGAAGCCGGGCAAAAACAGGACGGTGCCGGCGCATTATCGCCCCATCAGTCTCCTCCCGACGTTGAGCAAAGTTTTCGAGAGGATCCTCCTCTCTAGGTTCGGCCGGCTGCTTCACCAGGACAATATCATTCCTCGGGGCAGTTTGGATTCCGCCAGCACCACTCCACCACTCAACAGCTGCTCCGCGTCGTCGAGGAGGCGACACTGGCTTTCAACAATCGGGAGTTTTGCGGCCTTGTCCTGCTGGATGTGTCAAAGGCCTTTGACACCGTCTGGCACCACGGCCTGCTCTTCAAGTTGTTCCACCTCGGCATCCCTTCGTGCTTCGTCCGCCTTCTTGCCAGCTACCTTGCGGGACGTACTTTTGTCGTCCGGGTTGGCAGCACGACTTCCTCTGTTCGCCCCGTCCTTGCTGGCGTGCCGCAAGGGAGTGTTCTGGGCCCGATCTTGTATTCCGTTTACACCTCCGACCTGCCGGTTTCCCCGAGGGTTGGTCGTGCCATCTATGCTGATGACACGGCCCTCTTCTCGCGCCATCGCGACATCGCCGCCGTCCTCCGACGTCTGCAAGCTGCGCTGCAGGACCTCGAGCGTTGGGCCGCCGATTGGAGGATCAGCTTCAACGCCACCAAATCTCAGGGGCTGATCCTCACTCGCCGTCTCCCACCTGACGTGCCACCCCTGGTGCTTTGTAACCAGGCCATCACCTGGACCACGACTGCTACCTACCTCGGGGTCATTCTCGATCGCAAGTTGACATGGAAGGCTCAAGTCTCCGCTGTCCACCGGAAGACGTCTCAGAGGGCTGGGGCATTGTACCCCATGCTCAATGAAACCTCCTCGCTTCCTGTCGCCAACGGACTGCGTCTTTATCGCACGTGCATCCGTCCGGTCATGGACTATGCGTGTGAAGTCTGGGGCAATGCTGCCCCCTCTCACATTAAGAGGCTCCAGCAACTACAAAACAAGATTTTGCGCCGAATCTACCATGTGCCGCGTGATTTTCCTCATCGCCTCCTCCATCAGGCGGCTGAGGAACCCCTCGTCCGGGAGAGATTTCAAGATGCAGCGCGCCGGTTCTACACCACCACCCGCGCTTCAGACAATCCCCTCGTCCGGAACTTAGGGCGACATAATGACAATTACGACCACTATAGGCGGCCCGTTGCCCTGATCGAATAATCAGGTCAGCCCCGCAGATTCCCCACCACCAATTCCTCTCTGCGACTTCCAGTTATCACACGCGATGTCTTCCACCAACCTCAACCTGCAGCCTTGGTAGGAAATGCCTCTCGGTAAACCCTACATTCACGATAGACCGGGATGTTCCACACCCCGTCCAGAATCTAGTGAGGCCGCGCGGGGAGGCGCGCCCGGCGTCCCAGCAGAGTGACGGCCGAATTGGCGGGCGCACCGCCGCGTGTGTGAGTCGCACTGCTGCTCGTTGCACCCCCTGTCATTCGCTGGGCGCGTGCAGCCTTCGACACTAGCGGAGGACGCACCTTGTCCCTGGTGTTCAGCGGAGGGCCTGTGCGGGGTGTGGCAATGTCGTGCTGGAGGGCCCACTGGTAGCGATGTGGGCTTCCTCGCCTCGCCTCGCCTCGCCTCGCCTCGCCTCGCCTCGCCTCGCCTCGCCTCGCCTCACACTAGGTGTCTGCGTAGTTTGCAGTGCATTCGCACCATTCCTATCCCTGTCCCTGTCCCCGTCCCGACTTGTCCCGACTTTGCTCGACTGCCGCTCGCTGCCGCTCGGGTCGTGGTCCATATGACAGCGCAAGCACGACAAACGTCTGCGGGACGAGACGAGACGAGACGAGACGAGACGACTAAGGAATAAATTCGTGGTTACAAATCAAATTTGGAACTCTACACTCCTACACAACAATAGGCGGTGACGTATTTCAGAAATCACCTGCCGATTCGTACTGTTTTGTCGTTTTCAAAGTCTTCTTGGCAAACTTGGTTAGCACATTCTCCCTCAAACTGAGTTAATTACTGCATTTTCGTACCATTACAGTAGTTTAAAAGGCTTAAGGAAGCATCTTTGTCGCAACAGAGAGGTAGTTTGAAAATTGGGCTGGCGACATTACAAAAAAAAAAAAAAACAGGAAGGGAGCCAACAGCACCCGGGTTTCCCAGGCGGTCACCCATCCAAGTACTAGCCGGGCCCGATGATGCTTAACTTCGGTGATCGGACGAGAACCGGTGTATTCATCATGGTATGGCCGTTGGCGCTCATCTAATGTAGGAGCACGGCAGAATTCGCGTTCGGCTTTTCTCCCAACACACAAAATGTTAGTTTTCGGCCGCATTTGACGAAAGCGCTTCCTTCCGCAACCGCCAGTTCCTCGAGGACGGCGCGGGGAGGCGCGCCCGGCGTCCCAGCAGAGTGACGGCCGAATTGGCGGGCGCACCGCCGCGTGTGTGAGACGCACTGCTGCTCGTTGCACCCCCTGTCATTCGCTGGGCGCGTGTAGCCTTCGACACTAGCGGAGGACGCATCTTGTCCCTGGTGTTCAGCGGAGGGCCTGTGCGGGGTGTGGCAGTGTCGTGCTGGAGGGCCCACTGGTAGCGATGTGGGCTTCCTCGCCTCGCCTCGCCTCGCCTCGCCTCGCCTCTTCTCACACCAGGTGTCTGCGTAGTTTGCAGTGCATTCGCACCATTCCTATCCCTGTCCCTGTCCCCGTCCCGACTTGTCCCGACTTTGCTCGACTGCCGCTCGCTGCCGCTCGGGTCGTGGTCCATATGACAGCGCAAGCACGGCAAACGTCTGCGGGACGAGACGAGACGAGACGAGACGACTAAGGAATAAATTCGTGGTTACAAATCAAATTTGGAACTCTACATTCCTACACAACAATAGGCGGTGACGTATTTCAGAAATCACCTGCCGATTCGTACTGTTTTGTCGTTTTCAAAGTCTTCTTGGCAAACTTGGTTAGCACATTCTCCCTCAAACTGAGTTAATTACTGCATTTTCGTACCATTACAGTAGTTTAAAAGGCTTAAGGAAGCATCTTTGTCACAACAGAAAGGTAGTTTGAAAATTGGGCTGTCGACATGACAAAAAAAAAAAACAGGAAGGGAGCCAACAGCACCCGGGTTTCCCAGGCGGTCACCCATCCAAGTACTAGCCGTGCCCGATGATGCTTAACCTCGGTGATCGGACGAGAACCTGTGTATTCATCATGGTATGGCCGTTGGCGCTCATCTAATGTAGGAGCACGGCAGAATTCGCGTTCGGCTTTTCTCCCAACACACAAAATGTTAGTTTTCGGCCGCATTTGACGAAAGCGCTTCCTTCCGCAACCGCCAGTTCCTCGAGGACGGCGCGGGGAGGCGCGCCCGGCGTCCCAGCAGAGTGACGGCCGAATTGGCGGGCGCACCGCCGCGTGTGTGAGTCGCACTGCTGCTCGTTGCACCCCCTGTCATTCGCTGGGCGCGTGCAGCCTTCGACACTAGCGGAGGACGCACCTTGTCCCTGGTGTTCAGCGGAGGGCCTGTGCGGGGTGTGGCAATGTCGTGCTGGAGGGCTCACTGGTAGCGATGTGGGCTTCCTCGCCTCGCCTCGCCTCGCCTCGCCTCGCCTCGCCTCACACTAGGTGTCTGCGTAGTTTGCAGTGCATTCGCACCATTCCTATCCCTGTCCCTGTCCCCGTCCCGACTTGTCCCGACTTTGCTCGACTGCCGCTCGCTGCCGCTCGGGTCGTGGTCCATATGACAGCGCAAGCACGACAAACGTCTGCGGGACGAGACGAGACGAGACGAGACGAGACGACTAAGGAATAAATTCGTGGTTACAAATCAAATTTGGAACTCTACACTCCTACACAACAATAGGCGGTGACGTATTTCAGAAATCACCTGCCGATTCGTACTGTTTTGTCGTTTTCAAAGTCTTCTTGGCAAACTTGGTTAGCACATTCTCCCTCAAACTGAGTTAATTACTGCATTTTCGTACCATTACAGTAGTTTAAAAGGCTTA
This sequence comes from Schistocerca cancellata, assembly GCF_023864275.1. Taxonomy (NCBI): domain Eukaryota; kingdom Metazoa; phylum Arthropoda; class Insecta; order Orthoptera; family Acrididae; genus Schistocerca; species Schistocerca cancellata. The sequence goes on along the minus strand of NC_064634.1, from coordinate 522,226,059 downwards.
AGGAAGCATCTTTGTCACAACAGAAAGGTAGTTTGAAAATTGGGCTGGCGACATTACAAAAAAAAAAAACAGGAAGGGAGCCAACAGCACCCGGGTTTCCCAGGCGGTCACCCATCCAAGTACTAGCCGGGCCCGATGATGCTTAACTTCCGTGATCGGACGAGAACCGGTGTATTCATCATGGTATGGCCGTTGGCGCTCATCTAATGTAGGAGCACGGCAGAATTCGCGTTCGGCTTTTCTCCCAACACACAAAATGTTAGTTTTCGGCCGCATTTGACGAAAGCGCTTCCTTCCGCAACCGCCAGTTCCTCGAGGACGGCGCGGGGAGGCGCGCCCGGCGTCCCAGCAGAGTGACGGCCGAATTGGCGGGCGCACCGCCGCGTGTGTGAGACGCACTGCTGCTCGTTGCACCCCCTGTCATTCGCTGGGCGCGTGTAGCCTTCGACACTAGCGAAGGACGCATCTTGTCCCTGGTGTTCAGCGGAGGGCCTGTGCGGGGTGTGGCAGTGTCGTGCTGGAGGGCCCACTGGTAGCGATGTGGGCTTCCTCGCCTCGCCTCGCCTCGCCTCGCCGCGCCTCACACCAGGTGTCTGCGTAGTTTGCAGTGCATTCGCACCATTCCTATCCCTGTCCCTGTCCCCGTCCCGACTTGTCCCGACTTTGCTCGACTGCCGCTCGCTGCCGCTCGGGTCGTGGTCCATATGACAGCGCAAGCACGTCAAACGTCTGCGGGACGAGACGAGACGAGACGAGACGAGACGACTAAGGAATAAATTCGTGGTTACAAATCAAATTTGGAACTCTACACTCCTACACAACAATAGGCGGTGACGTATTTCAGAAATCACCTGCCGATTCGTAGTGTTTTGTCGTTTTCAAAATCTTCTTGGCAAACTTGGTTAGCACATTCTCCCTCAAACTGAGTTAATTACTGCATTTTCGTACCATTACAGTTGTTTAAAAGGCTTAAGGAAGCATCTTTGTCACAACAGAAAGGTAGTTTGAAAATTGGGCTGGCGACATGACAAAAAAAAACAGGAAGGGAGCCAACAGCACCCGGGTTTCCCAGGCGGTCACCCATCCAAGTACTAGCCGTGCCCGATGATGCTTAACCTCGGTGATCGGACGAGAACCTGTGTATTCATCATGGTATGGCCGTTGGCGCTCATCTAATGCAGGAGCACGGCAGAATTCGCGTTCGGCTTTTCTCCCAACACACAAAATGTTAGTTTTCGGCCGCATTTGACGAAAGCGCTTCCTTCCGCAACCGCCAGTTCCTCGAGGACGGCGCGGGGAGGCGCAACCCGCCCAGCGGCGCCTGCTTGCTGCTCGGGCAGACCTTGGCTACGCCGACGTCCTTCAGGGCCGGACGACGTCTCCTCCTGCCCCTGCTGTCCAGCCTCCGCGACGCCCTGACGACGGGCCTGCTCCTCCTGCTGCAGCTGATGATTTCATCGCGGTCCTCAAAGAAGTTCAGGCCACCCTTGTTGCTGTCTCCGCCGCACTGGCCCAGCTGCCGGCCGCCATCACTGCTGCAGTCCATGCAGCCCTCCGAAGTTTCCCCACCGCCACGGCGTCCACATCCACTGGCCATGGCTCGCAACCTTAGGCGCCACCAGAACTTCACGGCTGTCACGTGGAACGCGAATGGCCTCTTCCCAGCGCTTCTTGAATTCCGGCAGTTTCTCCAGGACTACAGCGTTGATGTGTGTCTCCTCACCGAGACGCACCTCAAGCCTGGCCTTCGAGCGAACGCCCCGAATTACGTCTGCTATCGCGACGACAGGCTGACGGCTGGCGGTGGCACGGCCATCTACGTCAAGCGGACACTCCGGCACTACCGAGTCCCTCTGCCACGTCTGGACTCCTGTGAAGCCACGGCCGTTGCAGTGGAGACGTCCCTTGGCACGGTCATCTTTCTCTCCGTGTACCGGCCGCCACGTGGCCACCTCACCATCCACGATGCTGACGCTCTCCTCCGTGCTGGGGACAAGATCTTCCTCGCTGGGGACCTTAATGCCAAGCACCAGCTCTGGAATTCTCGGACGCTGAACGTCAGTGGGAGGCGGCTCTATCATGCTGCTGAGAGGGCACGAGCTTCTGTCTATGGACCTGACGAGCCAACGCACTACCCTCCGAATGGTACTGCTCCCGATGTCTTGGACATTTGTCTCGTCAAGGGTGTCGACTGGTTTGTCACCCCCGACGTTCTCCACGTCTTGAGCTCCGACCACTTGCCGGTGCTCTTTCGGCTGTATGTCACTCCGCTTCCTCCAGCAGCCAAGCTCGACACCCGGAAGACCGACTGGCCACGCTTCCAGCAGCTTGTTCTGGAACGCCTCCCTGCCGAGCCACCTCCCCTGGACACCGATGTCAATGCTGCTCTCCACAACCTGACTGCAGCTCTCACCACGGCTGTCGCTGACTCCACTCCACCTCCACGGGTTTCCTCTGTGGCGGCTCCAGCTCTTCCTGCAGCCATACAGGCCCTTATCCGAGAACGAAACCGTCTCAACAGAGAGTGGCGTGAAACACGGCAGCCTCTGCTGAAGCGGCGCATCAATCATCTCCGCCGCACCATCAAGGCTGCCCTTGCTGCTCATCGTATACGCCGGTGGGAGGAGAAGCTGGCCTCCATTGATCCTGGGGCCGACACGTGGGAGATGGTCCGTTCCCTCACACGCCATCGCCCACACATGCCGCCGCTCACAACACCGGATGGACCTGCCTACACGCCTGCCGCTCAAGCCGAGGCCTTGGCGACGGCTTTCGAGGCCAACTTCCGGCCCCTTGCGGTGCCGGTCGACCACGAGAACGTCCGCACGGTCGAGACCCGACTTCCTGTCTTCCTCCACGGCGACCCCGGTGACGCCACCATTGTCCCGACGTCGGAACGGGAGGTCACTGACCATCTTCGACGACTTCCCCAGAAGAAGGCCCCTGGGCACGACAACGTTGACGGGAGAGTCCTCCGCATGATGCCCAGGCTTGGCATCTTGTACGTGGTCGCTCTCTTCAACGCCATCCTTGTCCAGCTGCAGTACCCAGAAGCTTGGAAGACGGCTGTCGTTGTGGCGGTCCCGAAGCCGGGCAAAAACAGGACGGTGCCGGCGCATTATCGCCCCATCAGTCTCCTCCCGACGTTGAGCAAAGTTTTCGAGAGGATCCTCCTCTCTAGGTTCGGCCGGCTGCTTCACCAGGACAATATCATTCCTCGGGGCAGTTTGGATTCCGCCAGCACCACTCCACCACTCAACAGCTGCTCCGCGTCGTCGAGGAGGCGACACTGGCTTTCAACAATCGGGAGTTTTGCGGCCTTGTCCTGCTGGATGTGTCAAAGGCCTTTGACACCGTCTGGCACCACGGCCTGCTCTTCAAGTTGTTCCACCTCGGCATCCCTTCGTGCTTCGTCCGCCTTCTTGCCAGCTACCTTGCGGGACGTACTTTTGTCGTCCGGGTTGGCAGCACGACTTCCTCTGTTCGCCCCGTCCTTGCTGGCGTGCCGCAAGGGAGTGTTCTGGGCCCGATCTTGTATTCCGTTTACACCTCCGACCTGCCGGTTTCCCCGAGGGTTGGTCGTGCCATCTATGCTGATGACACGGCCCTCTTCTCGCGCCATCGCGACATCGCCGCCGTCCTCCGACGTCTGCAAGCTGCGCTGCAGGACCTCGAGCGTTGGGCCGCCGATTGGAGGATCAGCTTCAACGCCACCAAATCTCAGGGGCTGATCCTCACTCGCCGTCTCCCACCTGACGTGCCACCCCTGGTGCTTTGTAACCAGGCCATCACCTGGACCACGACTGCTACCTACCTCGGGGTCATTCTCGATCGCAAGTTGACATGGAAGGCTCAAGTCTCCGCTGTCCACCGGAAGACGTCTCAGAGGGCTGGGGCATTGTACCCCATGCTCAATGAAACCTCCTCGCTTCCTGTCGCCAACGGACTGCGTCTTTATCGCACGTGCATCCGTCCGGTCATGGACTATGCGTGTGAAGTCTGGGGCAATGCTGCCCCCTCTCACATTAAGAGGCTCCAGCAACTACAAAACAAGATTTTGCGCCGAATCTACCATGTGCCGCGTGATTTTCCTCATCGCCTCCTCCATCAGGCGGCTGAGGAACCCCTCGTCCGGGAGAGATTTCAAGATGCAGCGCGCCGGTTCTACACCACCACCCGCGCTTCAGACAATCCCCTCGTCCGGAACTTAGGGCGACATAATGACAATTACGACCACTATAGGCGGCCCGTTGCCCTGATCGAATAATCAGGTCAGCCCCGCAGATTCCCCACCACCAATTCCTCTCTGCGACTTCCAGTTATCACACGCGATGTCTTCCACCAACCTCAACCTGCAGCCTTGGTAGGAAATGCCTCTCGGTAAACCCTACATTCACGATAGACCGGGATGTTCCACACCCCGTCCAGAATCTAGTGAGGCCGCGCGGGGAGGCGCGCCCGGCGTCCCAGCAGAGTGACGGCCGAATTGGCGGGCGCACCGCCGCGTGTGTGAGTCGCACTGCTGCTCGTTGCACCCCCTGTCATTCGCTGGGCGCGTGCAGCCTTCGACACTAGCGGAGGACGCACCTTGTCCCTGGTGTTCAGCGGAGGGCCTGTGCGGGGTGTGGCAATGTCGTGCTGGAGGGCCCACTGGTAGCGATGTGGGCTTCCTCGCCTCGCCTCGCCTCGCCTCGCCTCGCCTCGCCTCGCCTCGCCTCGCCTCGCCTCACACTAGGTGTCTGCGTAGTTTGCAGTGCATTCGCACCATTCCTATCCCTGTCCCTGTCCCCGTCCCGACTTGTCCCGACTTTGCTCGACTGCCGCTCGCTGCCGCTCGGGTCGTGGTCCATATGACAGCGCAAGCACGACAAACGTCTGCGGGACGAGACGAGACGAGACGAGACGAGACGACTAAGGAATAAATTCGTGGTTACAAATCAAATTTGGAACTCTACACTCCTACACAACAATAGGCGGTGACGTATTTCAGAAATCACCTGCCGATTCGTACTGTTTTGTCGTTTTCAAAGTCTTCTTGGCAAACTTGGTTAGCACATTCTCCCTCAAACTGAGTTAATTACTGCATTTTCGTACCATTACAGTAGTTTAAAAGGCTTAAGGAAGCATCTTTGTCGCAACAGAGAGGTAGTTTGAAAATTGGGCTGGCGACATTACAAAAAAAAAAAAAAACAGGAAGGGAGCCAACAGCACCCGGGTTTCCCAGGCGGTCACCCATCCAAGTACTAGCCGGGCCCGATGATGCTTAACTTCGGTGATCGGACGAGAACCGGTGTATTCATCATGGTATGGCCGTTGGCGCTCATCTAATGTAGGAGCACGGCAGAATTCGCGTTCGGCTTTTCTCCCAACACACAAAATGTTAGTTTTCGGCCGCATTTGACGAAAGCGCTTCCTTCCGCAACCGCCAGTTCCTCGAGGACGGCGCGGGGAGGCGCGCCCGGCGTCCCAGCAGAGTGACGGCCGAATTGGCGGGCGCACCGCCGCGTGTGTGAGACGCACTGCTGCTCGTTGCACCCCCTGTCATTCGCTGGGCGCGTGTAGCCTTCGACACTAGCGGAGGACGCATCTTGTCCCTGGTGTTCAGCGGAGGGCCTGTGCGGGGTGTGGCAGTGTCGTGCTGGAGGGCCCACTGGTAGCGATGTGGGCTTCCTCGCCTCGCCTCGCCTCGCCTCGCCTCGCCTCTTCTCACACCAGGTGTCTGCGTAGTTTGCAGTGCATTCGCACCATTCCTATCCCTGTCCCTGTCCCCGTCCCGACTTGTCCCGACTTTGCTCGACTGCCGCTCGCTGCCGCTCGGGTCGTGGTCCATATGACAGCGCAAGCACGGCAAACGTCTGCGGGACGAGACGAGACGAGACGAGACGACTAAGGAATAAATTCGTGGTTACAAATCAAATTTGGAACTCTACATTCCTACACAACAATAGGCGGTGACGTATTTCAGAAATCACCTGCCGATTCGTACTGTTTTGTCGTTTTCAAAGTCTTCTTGGCAAACTTGGTTAGCACATTCTCCCTCAAACTGAGTTAATTACTGCATTTTCGTACCATTACAGTAGTTTAAAAGGCTTAAGGAAGCATCTTTGTCACAACAGAAAGGTAGTTTGAAAATTGGGCTGTCGACATGACAAAAAAAAAAAACAGGAAGGGAGCCAACAGCACCCGGGTTTCCCAGGCGGTCACCCATCCAAGTACTAGCCGTGCCCGATGATGCTTAACCTCGGTGATCGGACGAGAACCTGTGTATTCATCATGGTATGGCCGTTGGCGCTCATCTAATGTAGGAGCACGGCAGAATTCGCGTTCGGCTTTTCTCCCAACACACAAAATGTTAGTTTTCGGCCGCATTTGACGAAAGCGCTTCCTTCCGCAACCGCCAGTTCCTCGAGGACGGCGCGGGGAGGCGCGCCCGGCGTCCCAGCAGAGTGACGGCCGAATTGGCGGGCGCACCGCCGCGTGTGTGAGTCGCACTGCTGCTCGTTGCACCCCCTGTCATTCGCTGGGCGCGTGCAGCCTTCGACACTAGCGGAGGACGCACCTTGTCCCTGGTGTTCAGCGGAGGGCCTGTGCGGGGTGTGGCAATGTCGTGCTGGAGGGCTCACTGGTAGCGATGTGGGCTTCCTCGCCTCGCCTCGCCTCGCCTCGCCTCGCCTCGCCTCACACTAGGTGTCTGCGTAGTTTGCAGTGCATTCGCACCATTCCTATCCCTGTCCCTGTCCCCGTCCCGACTTGTCCCGACTTTGCTCGACTGCCGCTCGCTGCCGCTCGGGTCGTGGTCCATATGACAGCGCAAGCACGACAAACGTCTGCGGGACGAGACGAGACGAGACGAGACGAGACGACTAAGGAATAAATTCGTGGTTACAAATCAAATTTGGAACTCTACACTCCTACACAACAATAGGCGGTGACGTATTTCAGAAATCACCTGCCGATTCGTACTGTTTTGTCGTTTTCAAAGTCTTCTTGGCAAACTTGGTTAGCACATTCTCCCTCAAACTGAGTTAATTACTGCATTTTCGTACCATTACAGTAGTTTAAAAGGCTTAAGGAAGCATCTTTGTCACAACAGAAAGGTAGTTTGAAAATTGGGCTGGCGACATTACAAAAAAAAAAAAAAAACAGGAAGGGAGCCAACAGCACCCGGGTTTCCCAGGCGGTCACCCATCCAAGTACTAGCCGGGCCCGATGATGCTTAACTTCAGTGATCGGACGAGAACTTTTTTTTTTTCCTTTTTTTTTTTTTTTTTTTTTTTTTTTTTTTTTTTTTTTTACTGCATTTTCGTACCATTACAGTAGTTTAAAAGGCTTAAGGAAGCATCTTTGTCACAACAGAAAGGTAGTTTGAAAATTGGGCTGGCGACATAACAAAAAAACAAAAGGAAGGGAGCCAACAGCACCGGGGTTTCCCAGGCGGTCACCCATCCAAGTACTAGCCGGGCCCGATGATGCTTAACTTCGGTGATCGGACGAGAACTTTTTTTGTTTTTTTTTTTTTTTGTTTTTAAACTAAATATACTTCATTGTAAGAGCAGGCCAGGGTGGCGGTGGAGGCAAAGCGGGCGGGGGTCGCAATCCGAGGCCCGGCCACAGTGTCTCCCTCGCCCTCCCAACCCAAGAAACAGGGAATAACGGAAAAGGTGGTGTATTGTACTCTCTTTATTTTTTTTTTTTTTTGTGAGATTAGCATTTTTCTTATTGGTTTCTTTTTTTTTTTTCTTTATTTTTTTTGTTTTGTTTTTTTTTTTTATTTTTTTTTATTTTGTTTTTTTGTTGAGATCCTTTAGGAGAACAAAGGTCCATTGTGGCCAGCGGAAACATGTCCAAAACGATGTGAGAAAGGAATACCATCCGCTGAAGGTGTGGATATAACGTGAGGAAGGAAGAACGCAAACGCGAAACACAAATAAAAAACCATTCTAGAAGGACAATGACCACAAGTCAGCAGCGGAGGCCTCCCGCCGCAAGAGAAAAGCAAAAGTAAAGAGACTCTCAAAGAAAATTTAGAAATAAAAAACACACACGAACGAGCACACTATACGTGCCAAATATGTCCGGCGCACGGTAAAGGTGAATTCTACACAATTCCGGCAGCAGCAAACATATTTCGTCTTCTCGATAAGCTTGATTTCCGTGCCCAAGAGGCAACCGTTTCAACACAAAATATCTTTAAGCACCGTCTCACAGTTCAGGGACAAGTCAATTGACAGTCCTGCAATAGTCACAAAAATTTAGGAAAAGTCAGCAATTAGGGAACAAATCGTCAAATCCAGGAGAGAAAAAAAAAAAACCAATATGGCAATCCTAAGGACAACCTCCCAAAATGGCGGAAGATTAGTCGAGCCGGTGAGACAAATTAACTGTCATACATCAAGAATAGAACAATGATATTCCGCACATTCCACCAAAAGGAACAGTGGAATGGAAAGTACATAATCATGGCAGGAGAGAAATATGTAATTTGGTAAAGGCGGTCCGTAGAGGTACATCTAAAAATCGGGCATAATTGGAAACATACTGCGGGTTACGTTTCTCCCGCCCATAGTAGTCCCAAAGATACGTCAAAAACTGCAAGCGATCCATGAGTCGAAGAGAAAAAATCGCATGTGCAGCATGCGCAGCGATCCACACGGTAGCGTTTCTCTTGGTGGCAGGATACGGCCGCCAGTCGGGAACCAGGATATACAAAGGCTGTATGGCACGCGGGGTAGTCCGATTGATCAATGCCAACATCTCACGGGTGGCATCCCATACCTCTTGAAACTGGGGGCACACAAAACGGTGTTCGATCGTGTCCTCAGCCGCGCACCGCCCGCAGAGGCCACTCGGGAGGAGATTGATTGCGTGGAGTTTCGCATTCGTGGCAACGGTGCGATTCACAACTTTATACCAGGTGGCCCGAACATCGGATGTCAACAATTTACTGGAAATGTTGGACCACACCGTCCGCCAATCGCATTGCGGCAGCCTCAACTCCCATTTGTTAGTCGGCAGAGTTCCGCGGAGGGCCTCTGCGATCGCGCTGACGCTACCCCTGCGCCGGTCGTCGCCTATCAGATAGCTAGTGTGGAGGAAATACTGGCGAACGAAATTCAATCTGTACGGGATAGCCTGGACAGAGACAGGCGCGCGGAGAGAAGCAGGGCGGTAAAGGTCGAAGAGTACCGACGTGGGGCTAAGCCCCGCATTGGCTATTACACGGTTGGTTCGGTGGAGCAAAAGGGCAGCACACTTTGAAGGAAAATCAACCATACCGACGCCGCCCCTGTCCGGCGGGAGCGTGCAAATATTGTAGGCGACTTTAAAGATTTCGCCTCGCCAGACCAACCAAGAAACAGCATGCTTGATTGCCCGTTCAATCTCCTTCGGCACCGGCAAAACTTGAGCCAAGTACCAGGCCTTGGCCAACACCTGGGTATTTACAACCGAAGCTCTATCCAGCAAAGACAAATTTCGTTTGGCGGCAGCCTGAGTCGCCGCTCGTACAGAATATAACACCGCGCGCCAATTTATCACCGCCATTTGTTGTACATTGGCAGTCATCTGGATCCCGAGAATCTTATGTCGCAACCTTACGGTATACCAATCACGACGGATAGCCCTCATGGTCGCAGTAAGCGGCAGTAAGATGGACTTACGGGGGTTCACAACCGCACCCGATGCCGTTTCAAATTGGTGAAGAATGAGGCGGAGCGTATCAATATCATCGGGACGTTGGATAAAAACACCCAAGTCGTCCGCATACGCCCGACAGACAAGCGAACCCGTACCAAACGGGACACCGTGGCAAACATTTGTTATCTTACGGATCAGAGGATCCAACGCTAAAACGAATAATCCCATGGAAAGTGGGCACCCTTGGCGGACGGATCTGTTCATCCTGAGGACATCACCGGCCTGGCCATGAAAAAGGATTCTGGATGTAGCCGATTTCAGAAGGTTAGATATCACATGCGTGAATGTTAAACCAAATCCAAACTTAGACATGACCCGCCGCAAGTACTCGTGACTAATTCTATCAAACGCGTTATGAAAATCAATGGAAAGTATCGCAGCCCGGCCGCCACGGCGTGACGAGGCAGAAGCGATACACTCACGATACGCGAGTACAGCGTCATAAATATTCCGTCCAGGTACGGCACACGATTGAGAAGGACTAATGACGGTCTTCAACGCCGGCCGCAAACGGTGGGAAAAGCAGCGTGCTATGATTTTATAATCGGCGTTTAAGAGTGTGATCGGCCGTAAAGTCACCGCACTTGGGATGCCAGTGGTTTTCGGGATGAGGACGACGAGACCCTCTAAAAATTCTTCCGGCACATCGAGACCATTATGTATTTCATTCACCATGGCAACAAAAGTATCAGTTAAAAGACCGGAAAATTTCACATAAAATTCCACAGGAATGCCGTCATGGCCAGGGGCCTTTCCCTTCGGGCTAGCCTTAACGGCGGCAGAAACATCAGCAGCTGTAAAACGCTCATTTAAAAGAAGTCTATCCTGACGCGTTAAAATAGAAGGCAGGTCGTGTAAAAACATCTGCAAGGAGGCTTCATTCAAAGGTTGAGATTGAAAGAGATTAGAGTAGTGATCGTAAATTTCGTCCTGAATCACCCGGCAATCTGAAGTCCTAAGACCGTCACGCGTTATCCAGTCGGTGAATAAAAGTTTTTCACGCCGCAGACGGGCCCGTCGTAAATGATACAATGAAAGCGGTTCCTCCAAAGTGGGATCGAAAGGCCTGCTACGGACAACAGAGCCCTGTGCCTTCCGATGCAGATGGTTTAAAATCTTCGTCTTAATTTTCCGTAACGTGGGAAGGAGTTCAGGGCGGTCGGTAACCCGAGTAATTAAATCCTGTAAACAATCGCGATAGAAAGCGACCGTCATCACTTCCCAATGGGCCTTGTCACGACAGTAATTAATGAGCAGAGTACGAATAGCCGGTTTAGCGTGACGGAGCCACCAATCGACAGTAGAACCCGCCTGTGGGCGGCTCTGAAGAAGTTGGTGCCACAACAAATGCACCTGTTCGACAAGACTGACGTCATCCAAAACACTAACATTGAATTTCCAGTAGGATCGCGTACGTTCTGGGCGAACAGACGGAACATTAAAAGCACACAAATAACCACAATGATCCGAAAAAGCGACGGGAGCAACTTCTGCCTGCAAGATTTGAGCAGCGAGGTCCGGCGATATATAAAATCTGTCCAATCTACTATGCCCAGTAGGATAAAAATAAGTAAAACCTGTAGCAGTCGGACTAAAACAAAGCCACGTGTCCTCAAGTTTAAAAGTGTCAACTAAAGTTTGCAGTGCAAGACACTTATTCGCCGTCGGCTCCTGGTCGGCATCACGCAAGACACAATTAAAATCACCACCTAAGATGATCCGTCGGTGGTTTCGATGGAAGAGCTGACATAAATCATGATGGAAAAAAGTATCCCTCAGACGTTTATTGTCAGTTCCAGAAGGGGCATACACGTTAACAAAAAATATGTCGCAGATAACACATGCCAACCCTCGTCCATTCGGTAAAATTTCTACGTGTTTATACTCTAAACCGGGCGTGATTAAAATAGCCGTACCAAAGGTCGCTTCCGGATCAATATTAAGAATTACATTATAGGCAGTAAGATGCGGGACAACGTCAGCTGTTATTTCTTGAAGGAAAACCACATCGCAACGAGCAGATTGCAAAAAGTGTAAGAGGGCGTGAACTTTACGGTCACTTCGGATGTGATTGATATTAAGGGTGAGGACGCGTAACTGGTGGAATGCACGCGTCAGGGTGGACTCTGTAACTTAAGCGAAACTAGAAAAAGTGATCCTCCTCCACATCATCAGACCACTGCATGGTGTCCGAAGGAGCAGGTGCGGCGTCCGGAACGGGCCGGGAAGCGGGGGCGGTGGGCACCGACACAGGTGGACCGTGTACGAAAGGTGCGTCGCGACGCTCTTGGACCAAAGTATCCGTCAGTCCCTCAACCGCCTGGTCGAAGGTGACGTCGACGCCCTCAGTGGGCGCCGTTTTCGAACGCTTCTTTGACCTTTTACGCTTCGGTTTTGGATCGGCAGGGGCGGACTGAGTGGAAGCTTGGGACACCTCACTTTCGGCACCGCTAGCATCCGCCTCGCCGGCGGTGGACGGGCCCGGCTGTGACGGCAATTTCCGCTTGTCTGTCGGCGGGGCGGGGACTGAAATCGGCCGTGGTGACGCGACCAACATTTCAGAAGTCTCCGGAACGGGCACGTCCGAAACACTGACGGCTGGCAAATCAGCAATACGGACCTCGCGAGGGGTGTGATCGGCAGGTAAACTTTGTTCTGACACAACCGGGGGAACGACAACTGTGGGCGGAGTCACATTGTCAGACACAGGAGCCTCAGCTGCAGGAGCGGCAGAAACCGGTCGGTCGGGCGGGGTGATCGAGGGGGGTCCAACCAACGCGCCCGCATACGTGGAGGTATCAGCAGCTTCGCGCGGCAGCTGAGCCGGCCTGCGTAAAGTGCAGGTTTGTCGCAAATGATCTGTTTTGCCACACACGGAGCACGTCTGCGGCTGCCCACTATAGCTGAGGAAAGCGCGCGTGCCAGCAATGAGCAAATACGACGGTATATGTTTCTTCAAATCTACACGGACCGTCCGAACACCACTCAGAACCCGGTACCTAAATCCTGCAGGCCACACATCATTCTCCACACTAAGCACGGTGCCAAATTCTCCGAGTTTACGAGCAATGGCCTCATTTGGGCATTCGAACGGAACATTATAAACTTTCACATTTCGAATGCCGAAGCCTGCCGGCAGAATCAAAACATCAGACAAAGCACCGTCCACGTGCTTAAACTTCTTAACTCCACCACTTTCGGTAACAAGCTTGTCTACAAAATCCGCGGTCGGAAGTTTCAAAAATACAGAGTTTTGAATAAAGTCAAGCTGGATACCGATCAAATCAGATTCGGGAATACGCAATTCGGAAAATACCCATTCGTGTACATCAAAAGGCGACGGTCTAGCCGCGTTCCTATCAAAAACACACTGTACGGAGTTAGCACGATTCATAATAAAGCGTCAATAAACTTACAGGAACTAGTAGAGAAGAGAGAACGCTGCGAGGCGCAGCACCAAACACGCGACGAAGACACCGCCTGCAGCACACGAAGGTGTCAGCAGGCACGAGCCTAACACACGTCCGGCTGGGCGCGTGCAGCCTTCGACACTAGCAGAGGACGCATCTTGTCCCTGGTGTTCAGCGGAGGGCCTGTGCGGGGTGTGGCAGTGTCGTGCTGGAGGGCCCACTGGTAGCGATGTGGGCTTCCTCGCCTCGCCTCGCCTCGCCTCGCCTCGCCTCGCCTCGCCTCACACCAGGTGTCTGCGTAGTTTGCAGTGCATTCGCACCATTCCTATCCCTGTCCCTGTCCCCGTCCCGACTTGTCCCGACTTTGCTCGACTGCCGCTCGCTGCCGCTCGGGTCGTGGTCCATATGACAGCGCAAGCACGTCAAACGTCTGCGGGACGAGACGAGACGAGACGAGACGAGACGACTAAGGAATAAATTCGTGGTTACAAATCAAATTTGGAACTCTACACTCCTACACAACAATAGGCGGTGACGTATTTCAGAAATCACCTGCCGATTCGTACTGTTTTGTCGTTTTCAAAGTCTTCTTGGCAAGCTTGGTTAGCACATTCTCCCTCAAACTGAGTTAATTACTGCATTTTCGTACCATTACAGTAGTTTAAAAGGCTTAAGGAAGCATCTTTGTCACAACAGAAAGGTAGTTTGAAAATTGGGCTGGCGACATTACAAAAAAAAAAACAGGAAGGGAGCCAACAGCACCCGGGTTTCCCAGGCGGTCACCCATCCAAGTACTAGCCGGGCCCGATGATGCTTAACTTCGGTGATCGGACGAGAACCGGTGTATTCATCATGGTATGGCCGTTGGCGCTCATCTAATGTAGGAGCACGGCAGAATTCGCGTTCGGCTTTTCTCCCAACACACAAAATGTTAGTTTTCGGCCGCATTTGACGAAAGCGCTTCCTTCCGCAACCGCCAGTTCCTCGAGGACGGCGCGGGGAGGCGCGCCCGGCGTCCCAGCAGAGTGACGGCCGAATTGGCGGGCGCACCGCCGCGTGTGTGAGACGCACTGCTGCTCGTTGCACCCCCTGTCATTCGCTGGGCGCGTGTAGCCTTCGACACTAGCGAAGGACGCATCTTGTCCCTGGTGTTCAGCGGAGGGCGTGTGCGGGGTGTGGCAGTGTCGTGCTGGAGGGCCCACTGGTAGCGATGTGGGCTTCCTCGCCTCGCCTCGCCTCGCCTCGCCGCGCCTCACACCAGGTGTCTGCGTAGTTTGCAGTGCATTCGCACCATTCCTATCCCTGTCCCTGTCCCCGTCCCGACTTGTCCCGACTTTGCTCGACTGCCGCTCGCTGCCGCTCGGGTCGTGGTCCATATGACAGCGCAAGCACGTCAAACGTCTGCGGGACGAGACGAGACGAGACGAGACGAGACGACTAAGGAATAAATTCGTGGTTACAAATCAAATTTGGAACTCTACACTCCTACACAACAATAGGCGGTGACGTATTTCAGAAATCACCTGCCGATTCGTAGTGTTTTGTCGTTTTCAAAGTCTTCTTGGCAAACTTGGTTAGCACATTCTCCCTCAAACTGAGTTAATTACTGCATTTTCGTACCATTACAGTTGTTTAAAAGGCTTAAGGAAGCATCTTTGTCACAACAGAAAGGTAGTTTGAAAATTGGGCTGGCGACATGACAAAAAAAAAACAGGAAGGGAGCCAACAGCACCCGGGTTTCCCAGGCGGTCACCCATCCAAGTACTAGCCGTGCCCGATGATGCTTAACCTCGGTGATCGGACGAGAACCTGTGTATTCATCATGGTATGGCCGTTGGCGCTCATCTAATGTAGGAGCACGGCAGAATTCGCGTTCGGCTTTTCTCCCAACACACAAAATGTTAGTTTTCGGCCGCATTTGACGAAAGCGCTTCCTTCCGCAACCGCCAGTTCCTCGAGGACGGCGCGGGGAGGCGCGCCCGGCGTCCCAGCAGAGTGACGGCCGAATTGGCGGGCGCACCGCCGCGTGTGTGAGTCGCACTGCTGCTCGTTGCACCCCCTGTCATTCGCTGGGCGCGTGCAGCCTTCGACACTAGCGGAGGACGCACCTTGTCCCTGGAGTTCAGCGGAGGGCCTGTGCGGGGTGTGGCAATGTCGTGCTGGAGGGCCCACTGGTAGCGATGTGGGCTTCCTCGCCTCGCCTCGCCTCGCCTCGCCTCGCCTCGCCTCGCCTCTTCTCACACCAGGTGTCTGCGTAGTTTGCAGTGCATTCGCACCATTCCTATCCCTGTCCCTGTCCCCGTCCCGACTTGTCCCGACTTTGCTCGACTGCCGCTCGCTGCCGCTCGGGTCGTGGTCCATATGACAGCGCAAGCACGGCAAACGTCTGCGGGACGAGACGAGACGAGACGAGACGACTAAGGAATAAATTCGTGGTTACAAATCAAATTTGGAACTCTACATTCCTACACAACAATAGGCGGTCACGTATTTCAGAAATCACCTGCCGATTCGTACTGTTTTGTCGTTTTCAAAGTCTTCTTGGCAAACTTGGTTAGCACATTCTCCCTCAAACTGAGTTAATTACTGCATTTTCGTACCATTACAGTTGTTTAAAAGGCTTAAGGAAGCATCTTTGTCACAACAGAAAGGTAGTTTGAAATTTGGGCTGGCGACATGACAAAAAAAAAACAGGAAGGGAGCCAACAGCACCCGGGTTTCCCAGGCGGTCACCCATCCAAGTACTAGCCGTGCCCGATGATGCTTAACCTCGGTGATCGGACGAGAACCTGTGTATTCATCATGGTATGGCCGTTGGCGCTCATCTAATGTAGGAGCACGGCAGAATTCGCGTTCGGCTTTTCTCCCAACACACAAAATGTTAGTTTTCGGCCGCATTTGACGAAAGCGCTTCCTTCCGCAACCGCCAGTTCCTCGAGGACGGCGCGGGGAGGCGCGCCCGGCGTCCCAGCAGAGTGACGGCCGAATTGGCGGGCGCACCGCCGCGTGTGTGAGTCGCACTGCTGCTCGTTGCACCCCCTGTCATTCGCTGGGCGCGTGCAGCCTTCGACACTAGCGGAGGACGCACCTTGTCCCTGGTGTTCAGCGGAGGGCCTGTGCGGGGTGTGGCAATGTCGTGCTGGAGGGCCCACTGGTAGCGATGTGGGCTTCCTCGCCTCGCCTCGCCTCGCCTCGCCTCGCCTCGCCTCGCCTCGCCTCACACTAGGTGTCTGCGTAGTTTGCAGTGCATTCGCACCATTCCTATCCCTGTCCCTGTCCCCGTCCCTGCTCGACTGCCGCTCGCTGCCGCTCGGGTCGTGGTCCATATGACAGCGCAAGCACGACAAACGTCTGCGGGACGAGACGAGACGAGACGAGACGAGACGACTAAGGAATAAATTCGTGGTTACAAATCAAATTTGGAACTCTACACTCCTACACAACAATAGGCGGTGACGTATTTCAGAAATCACCTGCCGATTCGTACTGTTTTGTCGTTTTCAAAGTCTTCTTGGCAAACTTGGTTAGCACATTCTCCCTCAAACTGAGTTAATTACTGCATTTTCGTACCATTACAGTAGTTTAAAAGGCTTAAGGAAGCATCTTTGTCACAACAGAAAGGTAGTTTGAAAATTGGGCTGGCGACATTACAAAAAAAAAAAAACAGGAAGGGAGCCAACAGCACCCGGGTTTCCCAGGCGGTCACCCATCCAAGTACTAGCCGGGCCCGATGATGCTTAACTTCAGTGATCGGACGAGAACCGGTGTATTCATCATGGTATGGCCGTTGGCGCTCATCTAATGTAGGAGCACGGCAGAATTCGCGTTCGGCTTTTCTCCCAACACACAAAATGTTAGTTTTCGGCCGCATTTGACGGAAGCGTTTCTTTCCGCAACCGCCAGTTCCTCGAGGACGGCGCGGGGAGGCGCGCCCGGCGTCCCAGCAGAGTGACGGCCGAATTGGCGGGCGCACCGCCGCGTGTGTGAGACGCACTGCTGCTCGTTGCACCCCCTGTCATTCGCTGGGCGCGTGTAGCCTTCGACACTAGCGGAGGACGCATCTTGTCCCTGGTGTTCAGCGGAGGGCCTGTGCGGGGTGTGGCAGTGTCGTGCTGGAGGGCCCACTGGTAGAGATGTGGGCTTCCTCGCCTCGCCTCGCCTCGCCTCGCCTCGCCGCGCCTCACACCAGGTGTCTGCGTAGTTTGCAGTGCATTCGCACCATTCCTATCCCTGTCCCTGTCCCCGTCCCGACTTGTCCCGACTTTGCTCGACTGCCGCTCGCTGCCGCTCGGGTCGTGGTCCATATGACAGCGCAAGCACGTCAAACGTCTGCGGGACGAGACGAGACGAGACGAGACGAGACGACTAAGGAATAAATTCGTGGTTACAAATCAAATTTGGAACTCTACACTCCTACACAACAATAGGCGGTGACGTATTTCAGAAATCACCTGCCGATTCGTACTGTTTTGTCGTTTTCAAAGTCTTCTTGGCAAACTTGGTTAGCACATTCTCCCTCAAACTGAGTTAATTACTGCATTTTCGTACCATTACAGTAGTTTAAAAGGCTTAAGGAAGCATCTTTGTCACAACAGAAAGGTAGTTTGAAAATTGGGCTGGCGACATTACAAAAAAAAAAAAAACAGGAAGGGAGCCAACAGCACCCGGGTTTCCCAGGCGGTCACCCATCCAAGTACTAGCCGGGCCCGATGATGCTTAACTTCGGTGATCGGACGAGAACCGGTGTATTCATCATGGTATGGCCGTTGGCGCTCATCTAATGTAGGAGCACGGCAGAATTCGCGTTCGGCTTTTCTCCCAACACACAAAATGTTAGTTTTCGGCCGCATTTGACGAAAGCGCTTCCTTCCGCAACCGCCAGTTCCTCGAGGACGGCGCGGGGAGGCGCGCCCGGCGTCCCAGCAGAGTGACGGCCGAATTGGCGGGCGCACCGCCGCGTGTGTGAGACGCACTGCTGCTCGTTGCACCCCCTGTCATTCGCTGGGCGCGTGTAGCCTTCGACACTAGCGAAGGACGCATCTTGTCCCTGGTGTTCAGCGGAGGGCCTGTGCGGGGTGTGGCAGTGTCGTGCTGGAGGGCCCACTGGTAGCGATGTGGGCTTCCTCGCCTCGCCTCGCCTCGCCTCGCCGCGCCTCACACCAGGTGTCTTCGTAGTTTGCAGTGCATTCGCACCATTCCTATCCCTGTCCCTGTCCCCGTCCCGACTTGTCCCGACTTTGCTCGACTGCCGCTCGCTGCCGCTCGGGTCGTGGTCCATATGACAGCGCAAGCACGTCAAACGTCTGCGGGACGAGACGAGACGAGACGAGACGAGACGACTAAGGAATAAATTCGTGGTTACAAATCAAATTTGGAACTCTACATTCCTACACAACAATAGGCGGTGACGTATTTCAGAAATCACCTGCCGATTCGTAGTGTTTTGTCGTTTTCAAAGTCTTCTTGGCAAACTTGGTTAGCACATTCTCCCTCAAACTGAGTTAATTACTGCATTTTCGTACCATTACAGTTGTTTAAAAGGCTTAAGGAAGCATCTTTGTCACAACAGAAAGGTAGTTTGAAAATTGGGCTGGCGACATGACAAAAAAAAAACAGGAAGGGAGCCAACAGCACCCGGGTTTCCCAGGCGGTCACCCATCCAAGTACTAGCCGTGCCCGATGATGCTTAACCTCGGTGATCGGACGAGAACCTGTGTATTCATCATGGTATGGCCGTTGGCGCTCATCTAATGTAGGAGCACGGCAGAATTCGCGTTCGGCTTTTCTCCCAACACACAAAATGTTAGTTTTCGGCCGCATTTGACGAAAGCGCTTCCTTCCGCAACCGCCAGTTCCTCGAGGACGGCGCGGGGAGGCGCGCCCGGCGTCCCAGCAGAGTGACGGCCGAATTGGCGGGCGCACCGCCGCGTGTGTGAGTCGCACTGCTGCTCGTTGCACCCCCTGTCATTCGCTGGGCGCGTGCAGCCTTCGACACTAGCGGAGGACGCACCTTGTCCCTGGAGTTCAGCGGAGGGCCTGTGCGGGGTGTGGCAATGTCGTGCTGGAGGGCCCACTGGTAGCGATGTGGGCTTCCTCGCCTCGCCTCGCCTCGCCTCGCCTCGCCTCGCCTCGCCTCTTCTCACACCAGGTGTCTGCGTAGTTTGCAGTGCATTCGCACCATTCCTATCCCTGTCCCTGTCCCCGTCCCGACTTGTCCCGACTTTGCTCGACTGCCGCTCGCTGCCGCTCGGGTCGTGGTCCATATGACAGCGCAAGCACGGCAAACGTCTGCGGGACGAGACGAGACGAGACGAGACGACTAAGGAATAAATTCGTGGTTACAAATCAAATTTGGAACTCTACATTCCTACACAACAATAGGCGGTCACGTATTTCAGAAATCACCTGCCGATTCGTACTGTTTTGTCGTTTTCAAAGTCTTCTTGGCAAACTTGGTTAGCACATTCTCCCTCAAACTGAGTTAATTACTGCATTTTCGTACCATTACAGTTGTTTAAAAGGCTTAAGGAAGCATCTTTGTCACAACAGAAAGGTAGTTTGAAATTTGGGCTGGCGACATGACAAAAAAAAAACAGGAAGGGAGCCAACAGCACCCGGGTTTCCCAGGCGGTCACCCATCCAAGTACTAGCCGTGGCCGATGATGCTTAACCTCGGTGATCGGACGAGAACCTGTGTATTCATCATGGTATGGCCGTTGGCGCTCATCTAATGTAGGAGCACGGCAGAATTCGCGTTCGGCTTTTCTCCCAACACACAAAATGTTAGTTTTCGGCCGCATTTGACGAAAGCGCTTCCTTCCGCAACCGCCAGTTCCTCGAGGACGGCGCGGGGAGGCGCGCCCGACGTCCCAGCAGAGTGACGGCCGAATTGGCGGGCGCACCGCCGCGTGTGTGAGTCGCACTGCTGCTCGTTGCACCCCCTGTCATTCGCTGGGCGCGTGCAGCCTTCGACACTAGCGGAGGACGCACCTTGTCCCTGGTGTTCAGCGGAGGGCCTGTGCGGGGTGTGGCAATGTCGTGCTGGAGGGCCCACTGGTAGCGATGTGGGCTTCCTCGCCTCGCCTCGCCTCGCCTCGCCTCGCCTCGCCTCGCCTCGCCTCGCCTCACACTAGGTGTCTGCGTAGTTTGCAGTGCATTCGCACCATTCCTATCCCTGTCCCTGTCCCCGTCCCTGCTCGACTGCCGCTCGCTGCCGCTCGGGTCGTGGTCCATATGACAGCGCAAGCACGACAAACGTCTGCGGGACGAGACGAGACGAGACGAGACGAGACGACTAAGGAATAAATTCGTGGTTACAAATCAAATTTGGAACTCTACACTCCTACACAACAATAGGCGGTGACGTATTTCAGAAATCACCTGCCGATTCGTACTGTTTTGTCGTTTTCAAAGTCTTCTTGGCAACCTTGGTTAGCACATTCTCCCTCAAACTGAGTTAATTACTGCATTTTCGTACCATTACAGTAGTTTAAAAGGCTTAAGGAAGCATCTTTGTCACAACAGAAAGGTAGTTTGAAAATTGGGCTGGCGACATTACAAAAAAAAAGAAACAGGAAGGGAGCCAACAGCACCCGGGTTTCCCAGGCGGTCACCCATCCAAGTACTAGCCGGGCCCGATGATGCTTAACTTCGGTGATCGGACGAGAACCGGTGTATTCATCATGGTATGGCCGTTGGCGCTCATCTAATGTAGGAGCACGGCAGAATTCGCGTTCGGCTTTTCTCCCAACACACAAAATGTTAGTTTTCGGCCGCATTTGACGAAAGCGCTTCCTTCCGCAACCGCCAGTTCCTCGAGGACGGCGCGGGGAGGCGCGCCCGGCGTCCCAGCAGAGTGACGGCCGAATTGGCGGGCGCACCGCCGCGTGTGTGAGTCGCACTGCTGCTCGTTGCACCCCCTGTCATTCGCTGGGCGCGTGCAGCCTTCGACACTAGCGGAGGACGCACCTTGTCCCTGGAGTTCAGCGGAGGGCCTGTGCGGGGTGTGGCAATGTCGTGCTGGAGGGCCCACTGGTAGCGATGTGGGCTTCCTCGCCTCGCCTCGCCTCGCCTCGCCTCGCCTCGCCTCGCCTCTTCTCACACCAGGTGTCTGCGTAGTTTGCAGTGCATTCGCACCATTCCTATCCCTGTCCCTGTCCCCGTCCCGACTTGTCCCGACTTTGCTCGACTGCCGCTCGCTGCCGCTCGGGTCGTGGTCCATATGACAGCGCAAGCACGGCAAACGTCTGCGGGACGAGACGAGTCGAGACGACTAAGGAATAAATTCGTGGTTACAAATCAAACTTGGAACTCTACATTCCTACACAACAATAGGCGGTGACGTATTTCAGAAATCACCTGCCGATTCGTACTGTTTTGTCGTTTTCAAAGTCTTCTTGGCAAACTTGGTTAGCACATTCTCCCTCAAACTGAGTTAATTACTGCATTTTCGTACCATTACAGTAGTTTAAAAGGCTTAAGGAAGCATCTTTGTCACAACAGAAAGGTAGTTTGAAAATTGGGCTGTCGACATGACAAAAAAAAAAACAGGAAGTGAGCCAACAGCACCCGGGTTTCCCAGGCGGTCACCCATCCAAGTACTAGCCGTGCCCGATGATGCTTAACTTCGGTGATCGGACGAGAACCGGTGTATTCATCATGGTATGGCCGTTGGCGCTCATCTAATGTAGGAGCACGGCAGAATTCGCGTTCGGCTTTTCTCCCAACACACAAAATGTTAGTTTTCGGCCGCATTTGACGAAAGCGCTTCCTTCCGCAACCGCCAGTTCCTCGAGGACGGCGCGGGGAGGCGCGCCCGGCGTCCCAGCAGAGTGACGGCCGAATTGGCGGGCGCACCGCCGCGTGTGTGAGACGCACTGCTGCTCGTTGCACCCCCTGTCATTCGCTGGGCGCGTGTAGCCTTCGACACTAGCGAAGGACGCATCTTGTCCCTGGTGTTCAGCGGAGGGCCTGTGCGGGGTGTGGCAGTGTCGTGCTGGAGGGCCCACTGGTAGCGATGTGGGCTTCCTCGCCTCGCCTCGCCTCGCCTCGCCTCGCCTCGCCTCGCCTCGCCTCGCCTCTTCTCACACCAGGTGTCTGCGTAGTTTGCAGTGCATTCGCACCATTCCTATCCCTGTCCCTGTCCCCGTCCCGACTTGTCCCGACTTTGCTCGACTGCCGCTCGCTGCCGCTCGGGTCGTGGTCCATATGACAGCGCAAGCACGGCAAACGTCTGCGGGACGAGACGAGACGAGACGAGACGACTAAGGAATAAATTCGTGGTTACAAATCAAATTTGGAACTCTACATTCCTACACAACAATAGGCGGTCACGTATTTCAGAAATCACCTGCCGATTCGTACTGTTTTGTCGTTTTCAAAGTCTTCTTGGCAAACTTGGTTAGCACATTCTCCCTCAAACTGAGTTAATTACTGCATTTTCGTACCATTACAGTTGTTTAAAAGGCTTAAGGAAGCATCTTTGTCACAACAGAAAGGTAGTTTGAAATTTGGGCTGGCGACATGACAAAAAAAAAACAGGAAGGGAGCCAACAGCACCCGGGTTTCCCAGGCGGTCACCCATCCAAGTACTAGCCGTGCCCGATGATGCTTAACCTCGGTGATCGGACGAGAACCTGTGTATTCATCATGGTATGGCCGTTGGCGCTCATCTAATGTAGGAGCACGGCAGAATTCGCGTTCGGCTTTTCTCCCAACACACAAAATGTTAGTTTTCGGCCGCATTTGACGAAAGCGCTTCCTTCCGCAACCGCCAGTTCCTCGAGGACGGCGCGGGGAGGCGCGCCCGGCGTCCCAGCAGAGTGACGGCCGAATTGGCGGGCGCACCGCCGCGAGTGTGAGTCGCACTGCTGCTCGTTGCACCCCCTGTCATTCGCTGGGCGCGTGCAGCCTTCGACACTAGCGGAGGACGCACCTTGTCCCTGGTGTTCAGCGGAGGGCCTGTGCGGGGTGTGGCAATGTCGTGCTGGAGGGCCCACTGGTAGCGATGTGGGCTTCCTCGCCTCGCCTCGCCTCGCCTCGCCTCGCCTCGCCTCGCCTCACACTAGGTGTCTGCGTAGTTTGCAGTGCATTCGCACCATTCCTATCCCTGTCCCTGTCCCCGTCCCTGCTCGACTGCCGCTCGCTGCCGCTCGGGTCGTGGTCCATATGACAGCGCAAGCACGACAAACGTCTGCGGGACGAGACGAGACGAGACGAGACGAGACGACTAAGGAATAAATTCGTGGTTACAAATCAAATTTGGAACTCTACACTCCTACACAACAATAGGCGGTGACGTATTTCAGAAATCACCTGCCGATTCGTACTGTTTTGTCGTTTTCAAAGTCTTCTTGGCAAACTTGGTTAGCACATTCTCCCTCAAACTGAGTTAATTACTGCATTTTCGTACCATTACAGTAGTTTAAAAGGCTTAAGGAAGCATCTTTGTCGCAACAGAGAGGTAGTTTGAAAATTGGGCTGGCGACATTACAAAAAAAAAAACAGGAAGGGAGCCAACAGCACCCGGGTTTCCCAGGCGGTCACCCATCCAAGTACTAGCCGGGCCCGATGATGCTTAACTTCGGTGATCGGACGAGAACCGGTGTATTCATCATGGTATGGCCGTTGGCGCTCATCTAATGTAGGAGCACGGCAGAATTCGCGTTCGGCTTTTCTCCCAACACACAAAATGTTAGTTTTCGGCCGCATTTGACGAAAGCGCTTCCTTCCGCAACCGCCAGTTCCTCGAGGACGGCGCGGGGAGGCGCGCCCGGCGTCCCAGCAGAGTGACGGCCGAATTGGCGGGCGCACCGCCGCGTGTGTGAGACGCACTGCTGCTCGTTGCACCCCCTGTCATTCGCTGGGCGCGTGTAGCCTTCGACACTAGCGGAGGACGCATCTTGTCCCTGGTGTTCAGCGGAGGGCCTGTGCGGGGTGTGGCAGTGTCGTGCTGGAGGGCCCACTGGTAGCGATGTGGGCTTCCTCGCCTCGCCTCGCCTCGCCTCGCCGCGCCTCACACCAGGTGTCTGCGTAGTTTGCAGTGCATTCGCACCATTCCTATCCCTGTCCCTGTCCCCGTCCCGACTTGTCCCGACTTTGCTCGACTGCCGCTCGCTGCCGCTCGGGTCGTGGTCCATATGACAGCGCAAGCACGTCAAACGTCTGCGGGACGAGACGAGACGAGACGAGACGAGACGACTAAGGAATAAATTCGTGGTTACAAATCAAATTTGGAACTCTACACTCCTACACAACAATAGGCGGTGACGTATTTCAGAAATCACCTGCCGATTCGTAGTGTTTTGTCGTTTTCAAAGTCTTCTTGGCAAGCTTGGTTAGCACATTCTCCCTCAAACTGAGTTAATTACTGCATTTTCGTACCATTACAGTAGTTTAAAAGGCTTAAGGAAGCATCTTTGTCACAACAGAAAGGTAGTTTGAAAATTGGGCTGGCGACATTACAAAAAAAAAAAAACAGAAAGGGAGCCAACAGCACCCGGGTTTCCCAGGCGGTCACCCATCCAAGTACTAGCCGTGCCCGATGTCGCTTAACCTCGGTGATCGGACGAGAACCTGTGTATTCATCATGGTATGGCCGTTGGCGCTCATCTAATGTAGGAGCACGGCAGAATTCGCGTTCGGCTTTTCTCCCAACACACAAAATGTTAGTTTTCGGCCGCATTTGACGAAAGCGCTTCCTTCCGCAACCGCCAGATCCTCGAGGACGGCGCGGGGAGGCGCGCCCGGCGTCCCAGCAGAGTGACGGCCGAATTGGCGGGCGCACCGCCGCGTGTGTGAGACGCACTGCTGCTCGTTGCACCCCCTGTCATTCGCTGGGCGCGTGCAGCCTTCGACACTAGCGGAGGACGCACCTTGTCCCTGGTGTTCAGCGGAGGGCCTGTGCGGGGTGTGGCAATGTCGTGCTGGAGGGCCCACTGGTAGCGATGTGGGCTTCCTCGCCTCGCCTCGCCTCGCCTCGCCTCGCCTCGCCTCGCCTCACACTAGGTGTCTGCGTAGTTTGCAGTGCATTCGCACCATTCCTATCCCTGTCCCTGTCCCCGTCCCGACTTGTCCCGACTTTGCTCGACTGCCGCTCGCTGCCGCTCGGGTCGTGGTCCATATGACAGCGCAATCACGACAAACGTCTGCGGGACGAGACGAGACGAGACGAGACGAGACGACTAAGGAATAAATTCGTGGTTACAAATCAAATTTGGAACTCTACACTCCTACACAACAATAGGCGGTGACGTATTTCAGAAATCACCTGCCGATTCGTACTGTTTTGTCGTTTTCAAAGTCTTCTTGGCAAACTTGGTTAGCACATTCTCCCTCAAACTGAGTTAATTACTGCATTTTCGTACCATTACAGTAGTTTAAAAGGCTTAAGGAAGCATCTTTGTCACAACAGAAAGGTAGTTTGAAAATTGGGCTGGCGACATTACAAAAAAAAAAAAAAACAGGAAGGGAGCCAACAGCACCCGGGTTTCCCAGGCGGTCACCCATCCAAGTACTAGCCGGGCCCGATGATGCTTAACTTCGGTGATCGGACGAGAACCGGTGTATTCATCATGGTATGGCCGTTGGCGCTCATCTAATGTAGGAGCACGGCAGAATTCGCGTTCGGCTTTTCTCCCAACACACAAAATGTTAGTTTTCGGCCGCATTTGACGAAAGCGCTTCCTTCCGCAACCGCCAGTTCCTCGAGGACGGCGCGGGGAGGCGCGCCCGGCGTCCCAGCAGAGTGACGGCCGAATTGGCGGGCGCACCGCCGCGTGTGTGAGACGCACTGCTGCTCGTTGCACCCCCTGTCATTCGCTGGGCGCGTGTAGCCTTCGACACTAGCGGAGGACGCATCTTGTCCCTGGTGTTCAGCGGAGGGCCTGTGCGGGGTGTGGCAGTGTCGTGCTGGAGGGCCCACTGGTAGCGATGTGGGCTTCCTCGCCTCGCCTCGCCTCGCCTCGCCGCGCCTCACACCAGGTGTCTGCGTAGTTTGCAGTGCATTCGCACCATTCCTATCCCTGTCCCTGTCCCCGTCCCGACTTGTCCCGACTTTGCTCGACTGCCGCTCGCTGCCGCTCGGGTCGTGGTCCATATGACAGCGCAAGCACGTCAAACGTCTGCGGGACGAGACGAGACGAGACGAGACGAGACGACTAAGGAATAAATTCGTGGTTACAAATCAAATTTGGAACTCTACACTCCTACACAACAATAGGCGGTGACGTATTTCAGAAATCACCTGCCGATTCGTAGTGTTTTGTCGTTTTCAAAGTCTTCTTGGCAAGCTTGGTTAGCACATTCTCCCTCAAACTGAGTTAATTACTGCATTTTCGTACCATTACAGTAGTTTAAAAGGCTTAAGGAAGCATCTTTGTCACAACAGAAAGGTAGTTTGAAAATTGGGCTGGCGACATTACAAAAAAAAAAAAAACAGAAAGGGAGCCAACAGCACCCGGGTTTCCCAGGCGGTCACCCATCCAAGTACTAGCCGTGCCCGATGACGCTTAACCTCGGTGATCGGACGAGAACCTGTGTATTCATCATGGTATGGCCGTTGGCGCTCATCTAATGTAGGAGCACGGCAGAATTCGCGTTCGGCTTTTCTCCCAACACACAAAATGTTAGTTTTCGGCCGCATTTGACGAAAGCGCTTCCTTCCGCAACCGCCAGATCCTCGAGGACGGCGCGGGGAGGCGCGCCCGGCGTCCCAGCAGAGTGACGGCCGAATTGGCGGGCGCACCGCCGCGTGTGTGAGACGCACTGCTGCTCGTTGCACCCCCTGTCATTCGCTGGGCGCGTGCAGCCTTCGACACTAGCGGAGGACGCACCTTGTCCCTGGTGTTCAGCGGAGGGCCTGTGCGGGGTGTGGCAATGTCGTGCTGGAGGGCCCACTGGTAGCGATGTGGGCTTCCTCGCCTCGCCTCGCCTCGCCTCGCCTCGCCTCGCCTCGCCTCACACTAGGTGTCTGCGTAGTTTGCAGTGCATTCGCACCATTCCTATCCCTGTCCCTGTCCCCGTCCCGACTTGTCCCGACTTTGCTCGACTGCCGCTCGCTGCCGCTCGGGTCGTGGTCCATATGACAGCGCAATCACGACAAACGTCTGCGGGACGAGACGAGACGAGACGAGACGAGACGACTAAGGAATAAATTCGTGGTTACAAATCAAATTTGGAACTCTACACTCCTACACAACAATAGGCGGTGACGTATTTCAGAAATCACCTGCCGATTCGTACTGTTTTGTCGTTTTCAAAGTCTTCTTGGCAAACTTGGTTAGCACATTCTCCCTCAAACTGAGTTAATTACTGCATTTTCGTACCATTACAGTAGTTTAAAAGGCTTAAGGAAGCATCTTTGTCACAACAGAAAGGTAGTTTGAAAATTGGGCTGGCGACATTACAAAAAAAAAAAAAAACAGGAAGGGAGCCAACAGCACCCGGGTTTCCCAGGCGGTCACCCATCCAAGTACTAGCCGGGCCCGATGATGCTTAACTTCGGTGATCGGACGAGAACCGGTGTATTCATCATGGTATGGCCGTTGGCGCTCATCTAATGTAGGAGCACGGCAGAATTCGCGTTCGGCTTTTCTCCCAACACACAAAATGTTAGTTTTCGGCCGCATTTGACGAAAGCGCTTCCTTCCGCAACCGCCAGTTCCTCGAGGACGGCGCGGGGAGGCGCGCCCGGCGTCCCAGCAGAGTGACGGCCGAATTGGCGGGCGCACCGCCGCGTGTGTGAGACGCACTGCTGCTCGTTGCACCCCCTGTCATTCGCTGGGCGCGTGTAGCCTTCGACACTAGCGGAGGACGCATCTTGTCCCTGGTGTTCAGCGGAGGGCCTGTGCGGGGTGTGGCAGTGTCGTGCTGGAGGGCCCACTGGTAGCGATGTGGGCTTCCTCGCCTCGCCTCGCCTCGCCTCGCCGCGCCTCACACCAGGTGTCTGCGTAGTTTGCAGTGCATTCGCACCATTCCTATCCCTGTCCCTGTCCCCGTCCCGACTTGTCCCGACTTTGCTCGACTGCCGCTCGCTGCCGCTCGGGTCGTGGTCCATATGACAGCGCAAGCACGTCAAACGTCTGCGGGACGAGACGAGACGAGACGAGACGAGACGACTAAGGAATAAATTCGTGGTTACAAATCAAATTTGGAACTCTACACTCCTACACAACAATAGGCGGTGACGTATTTCAGAAATCACCTGCCGATTCGTAGTGTTTTGTCGTTTTCAAAGTCTTCTTGGCAAGCTTGGTTAGCACATTCTCCCTCAAACTGAGTTAATTACTGCATTTTCGTACCATTACAGTAGTTTAAAAGGCTTAAGGAAGCATCTTTGTCACAACAGAAAGGTAGTTTGAAAATTGGGCTGGCGACATTACAAAAAAAAAAAAAAACAGAAAGGGAGCCAACAGCACCCGGGTTTCCCAGGCGGTCACCCATCCAAGTACTAGCCGTGCCCGATGACGCTTAACCTCGGTGATCGGACGAGAACCTGTGTATTCATCATGGTATGGCCGTTGGCGCTCATCTAATGTAGGAGCACGGCAGAATTCGCGTTCGGCTTTTCTCTCAACACACAAAATGTTAGTTTTCGGCCGCATTTGACGAAAGCGCTTCCTTCCGCAACCGCCAGATCCTCGAGGACGGCGCGGGGAGGCGCGCCCGGCGTCCCAGCAGAGTGACGGCCGAATTGGCGGGCGCACCGCCGCGTGTGTGAGACGCACTGCTGCTCGTTGCACCCCCTGTCATTCGCTGGGCGCGTGTAGCCTTCGACACTAGCGGAGGACGCATCTTGTCCCTGGTGTTCAGCGGAGGGCCTGTGCGGGGTGTGGCAGTGTCGTGCTGGAGGGCCCACTGGTAGCGATGTGGGCTTCCTCGCCTCGCCTCGCCTCGCCTCGCCTCGCCTCGCCTCGCCTCACACTAGGTGTCTGCGTAGTTTGCAGTGCATTCGCACCATTCCTATCCCTGTCCCTGTCCCCGTCCCGACTTGTCCCGACTTTGCTCGACTGCCGCTCGCTGCCGCTCGGGTCGTGGTCCATATGACAGCGCAATCACGACAAACGTCTGCGGGACGAGACGAGACGAGACGAGACGACTAAGGAATAAATTCGTGGTTACAAATCAAATTTGGAACTCTACACTCCTACACAACAATAGGCGGTGACGTATTTCAGAAATCACCTGCCGATTCGTACTGTTTTGTCGTTTTCAAAGTCTTCTTGGCAAACTTGGTTAGCACATTCTCCCTCAAACTGAGTTAATTACTGCATTTTCGTACCATTACAGTAGTTTAAAAGGCTTAAGGAAGCATCTTTGTCACAACAGAAAGGTAGTTTGAAAATTGGGCTGGCGACATAAAAAAAAAAAGGAAGGGAGCCAACAGCACCCGGGTTTCCCAGGCGGTCACCCATCCAAGTACTAGCCGGGCCCGATGATGCTTAACTTCGGTGATCGGACGAGAACCGGTGTATTCATCATGGTATGGCCGTTGGCGCTCATCTAATGTAGGAGCACGGCAGAATTCGCGTTCGGCTTTTCTCCCAACACACAAAATGTTAGTTTTCGGCCGCATTTGACGAAAGCGCTTCCTTCCGCAACCGCCAGTTCCTCGAGGACGGCGCGGGGAGGCGCGCCGGGCGTCCCAGCAGAGTGACGGCCGAATTGGCGGGCGCACCGCCGCGTGTGTGAGACGCACTGCTGCTCGTTGCACCCCCTGTCATTCGCTGGGCGCGTGTAGCCTTCGACACTAGCGGAGGACGCATCTTGTCCCTGGTGTTCAGCGGAGGGCCTGTGCGGGGTGTGGCAGTGTCGTGCTGGAGGGCCCACTGGTAGCGATGTGGGCTTCCTCGCCTCGCCTCGCCTCGCCTCGCCGCGCCTCACACCAGGTGTCTGCGTAGTTTGCAGTGCATTCGCACCATTCCTATCCCTGTCCCTGTCCCCGTCCCGACTTGTCCCGACTTTGCTCGACTGCCGCTCGCTGCCGCTCGGGTCGTGGTCCATATGACAGCGCAAGCACGTCAAACGTCTGCGGGACGAGACGAGACGAGACGAGACGAGACGACTAAGGAATAAATTCGTGGTTACAAATCAAATTTGGAACTCTACACTCCTACACAACAATAGGCGGTGACGTATTTCAGAAATCACCTGCCGATTCGTAGTGTTTTGTCGTTTTCAAAGTCTTCTTGGCAACCTTGGTTAGCACATTCTCCCTCAAACTGAGTTAATTACTGCATTTTCGTACCATTACAGTAGTTTAAAAGGCTTAAGGAAGCATCTTTGTCACAACAGAAAGGTAGTTTGAAAATTGGGCTGGCGACATTACAAAAAAAAAGAAACAGGAAGGGAGCCAACAGCACCCGGGTTTCCCAGGCGGTCACCCATCCAAGTACTAGCCGGGCCCGATGATGCTTAACTTCGGTGATCGGACGAGAACCGGTGTATTCATCATGGTTTGGCCGTTGGCGCTTATCTAATGTAGGAGCACGGCAGAATTCGCGTTCGGCTTTTCTCCCAACACACAAAATGTTAGTTTTCGGCCGCATTTGACGAAAGCGCTTCCTTCCGCAACCGCCAGTTCCTCGAGGACGGCGCGGGGAGGCGCGCCCGGCGTCCCAGCAGAGTGACGGCCGAATTGGCGGGCGCACCGCCGCGTGTGTGAGACGCACTGCTGCTCGTTGCACCCCCTGTCATTCGCTGGGCGCGTGTAGCCTTCGACACTAGCGAAGGACGCATCTTGTCCCTGGTGTTCAGCGGAGGGCCTGTGCGGGGTGTGGCAGTGTCGTGCTGGAGGGCCCACTGGTAGCGATGTGGGCTTCCTCGCCTCGCCTCGCCTCGCCTCGCCGCGCCTCACACCAGGTGTCTGCGTAGTTTGCAGTGCATTCGCACCATTCCTATCCCTGTCCCTGTCCCCGTCCCGACTTGTCCCGACTTTGCTCGACTGCCGCTCGCTGCCGCTCGGGTCGTGGTCCATATGACAGCGCAAGCACGTCAAACGTCTGCGGGACGAGACGAGACGAGACGAGACGAGACGACTAAGGAATAAATTCGTGGTTACAAATCAAATTTGGAACTCTACACTCCTACACAACAATAGGCGGTGACGTATTTCAGATTTCACCTGCCGATTCGTAGTGTTTTGTCGTTTTCAAAGTCTTCTTGGCAAACTTGGTTAGCACATTCTCCCTCAAACTGAGTTAATTACTGCATTTTCGTACCATTACAGTTGTTTAAAAGGCTTAAGGAAGCATCTTTGTCACAACAGAAAGGTAGTTTGAAAATTGGGCTGGCGACATGACAAAAAAAAAACAGGAAGGGAGCCAACAGCACCCGGGTTTCCCAGGCGGTCACCCATCCAAGTACTAGCCGTGCCCGATGATGCTTAACCTCGGTGATCGGACGAGAACCTGTGTATTCATCATGGTATGGCCGTTGGCGCTCATCTAATGTAGGAGCACGGCAGAATTCGCGTTCGGCTTTTCTCCCAACACACAAAATGTTAGTTTTCGGCCGCATTTGACGAAAGCGCTTCCTTCCGCAACCGCCAGTTCCTCGAGGACGGCGCGGGGAGGCGCGCCCGGCGTCCCAGCAGAGTGACGGCCGAATTGGCGGGCGCACCGCCGCGTGTGTGAGTCGCACTGCTGCTCGTTGCACCCCCTGTCATTCGCTGGGCGCGTGCAGCCTTCGACACTAGCGGAGGACGCACCTTGTCCCTGGTGTTCAGCGGAGGGCCTGTGCGGGGTGTGGCAATGTCGTGCTGGAGGGCCCACTGGTAGCGATGTGGGCTTCCTCGCCTCGCCTCGCCTCGCCTCGCCTCGCCTCGCCTCGCCTCACACTAGGTGTCTGCGTAGTTTGCAGTGCATTCGCACCATTCCTATCCCTGTCCCTGTCCCCGTCCCGACTTGTCCCGACTTTGCTCGACTGCCGCTCGCTGCCGCTCGGGTCGTGGTCCATATGACAGCGCAAGCACGACAAACGTCTGCGGGACGAGACGAGACGAGACGAGACGAGACGACTAAGGAATAAATTCGTGGTTACAAATCAAATTTGGAACTCTACACTCCTACACAACAATAGGCGGTGACGTATTTCAGAAATCACCTGCCGATTCGTACTGTTTTGTCGTTTTCAAAGTCTTCTTGGCAAACTTGGTTAGCACATTCTCCCTCAAACTGAGTTAATTACTGCATTTTCGTAACATTACAGTAGTTTAAAAGGCTTAAGGAAGCATCGTTGTCGCAACAGAGAGGTAGTTTGAAAATTGCGCTGGCGACATTACAAAAAAAAAAAAACAGGAAGGGAGCCAACAGCACCCGGGTTTCCCAGGCGGTCACCCATCCAAGTACTAGCCGGGCCCGATGATGCTTAACTTCGGTGATCGGACGAGAACCGGTGTATTCATCATGGTATGGCCGTTGGCGCTCATCTAATATAGGAGCACGGCAGAATTCGCGTTCGGCTTTTCTCCCAACACA
Source organism: Schistocerca cancellata (assembly GCF_023864275.1). Taxonomy (NCBI): domain Eukaryota; kingdom Metazoa; phylum Arthropoda; class Insecta; order Orthoptera; family Acrididae; genus Schistocerca; species Schistocerca cancellata. The sequence goes on along the minus strand of NC_064634.1, from coordinate 522,193,478 downwards.
CAAAATGTTAGTTTTCGGCCGCATTTGACGAAAGCGCTTCCTTCCGCAACCGCCAGTTCGTCGAGGACGGCGCGGGGAGGCGCGCCCGGCGTCCCAGCAGAGTGACGGCCGAATTGGCGGGCGCACCGCCGCGTGTGTGAGACGCACTGCTGCTCGTTGCACCCCCTGTCATTCGCTGGGCGCGTGTAGCCTTCGACACTAGCGGAGGACGCATCTTGTCCCTGGTGTTCAGCGGAGGGCCTGTGCGGGGTGTGGCAGTGTCGTGCTGGAGGGCCCACTGGTAGCGATGTGGGCTTCCTCGCCTCGCCTCGCCTCGCCTCGCCGCTCCTCACACCAGGTGTCTGCGTAGTTTGCAGTGCATTCGCACCATTCCTATCCCTGTCCCTGTCCCCGTCCCGACTTGTCCCGACTTTGCTCGACTGCCGCTCGCTGCCGCTCGGGTCGTGGTCCATATGACAGCGCAAGCACGTCAAACGTCTGCGGGACGAGACGAGACGAGACGAGACGAGACGACTGAGGAATAAATTCGTGGTTACAAATCAAATTTGGAACTCTACACTCCTACACAACAATAGGCGGTGACGTATTTCAGAAATCACCTGCCGATTCGTAGTGTTTTGTCGTTTTCAAAGTCTTCTTGGCAAACTTGGTTAGCACATTCTCCCTCAAACTGAGTTAATTACTGCATTTTCGTTCCATTACAGTAGTTTAAAAGGCTTAAGGAAGCATCTTTGTCACAACAGAAAGGTAGTTTGAAAATTGGGCTGGCGACATTACAAAAAAAAAAAAAAAAACAGAAAGGGAGCCAACAGCACCCGGGTTTCCCAGGCGGTCACCCATCCAAGTACTAGCTGTGCCCGATGATGCTTAACCTCGGTGATCGGACGAGAACCTGTGTATTCATCATGGTATGGCCGTTGGCGCTCATCTAATGTAGGAGCACGGCAGAATTCGCGTTCGGCTTTTCTCCCAACACACAAAATGTTAGTTTTCGGCCGCATTTGACGAAAGCGCTTCCTTCCGCAACCGCCAGTTCCTCGAGGACGGCGCGGGGAGGCGCGCCCGGCGTCCCAGCAGAGTGACGGCCGAATTGGCGGGCGCACCGCCGCGTGTGTGAGACGCACTGCTGCTCGTTGCACCCCCTGTCATTCGCTGGGCGCGTGCAGCCTACGACACTAGCGGAGGACGCACCTTGTCCCTGGTGTTCAGCGGAGGGCCTGTGCGGGGTGTGGCAGTGTCGTGCTGGAGGGCCCACTGGTAGCGATGTGGGCTTCCTCGCCTCGCCTCGCCTCTTCTCACACCAGGTGTCTGCGTAGTTTGCAGTGCATTCGCACCATTCCTATCCCTGTCCCTGTCCCCGTCCCGACTTGTCCCGACTTTGCTCGACTGCCGCTCGCTGTCGCTCGGGTCGTGGTCCATATGACAGCGCAAGCACGACAAACGTCTGCGGGACGAGACGAGACGAGACGAGACGACTAAGGAATAAATTCGTGGTTACAAATCAAATTTGGAACTCTACATTCCTACACAACAATAGGCGGTGACGTATTTCAGAAATCACCTGCCGATTCGTACTGTTTTGTCGTTTTCAAAGTCTTCTTGGCAAACTTGGTTAGCACATTCTCCCTCAAACTGAGTTAATTACTGCATTTTCGTACCATTACAGTAGTTTAAAAGGCTTAAGGAAGCATCTTTGTCACAACAGAAAGGTAGTTTGAAAATTGGGCTGGCGACATTACAAAAAAAAAAAAAAACAGGAAGGGAGCCAACAGCACCCGGGTTTCCCAGGCGGTCACCCATCCAAGTACTAGCCGGGCCCGATGATGCTTAACTTCGGTGATCGGACGAGAACCGGTGTATTCATCATGGTATGGCCGTTGGCGCTCATCTAATGTAGGAGCACGGCAGAATTCGCGTTCGGCTTTTCTCCCAACACACAAAATGTTAGTTTTCGGCCGCATTTGACGAAAGCGCTTCCTTCCGCAACCGCCAGTTCCTCGAGGACGGCGCGGGGAGTCGCGCCCGGCGTCCCAGCAGAGTGACGGCCGAATTGGCGGGCGCACCGCCGCGTGTGTGAGACGCACTGCTGCTCGTTGCACCCCCTGTCATTCGCTGGGCGCGTTCAGCCTTCGACACTAGCGGAGGACGCATCTTGTCCCTGGTGTTCAGCGGAGGGCCTGTGCGGGGTGTGGCAGTGTCGTGCTGGAGGGCCCACTGGTAGCGATGTGGGCTTCCTCGCCTCGCCTCGCCTCGCCTCGCCGCGCCTCACACCAGGTGTCTGCGTAGTTTGCAGTGCATTCGCACCATTCCTATCCCTGTCCCTGTCCCCGTCCCGACTTGTCCCGACTTTGCTCGACTGCCGCTCGCTGTCGCTCGGGTCGTGGTCCATATGACAGCGCAAGCACGACAAACGTCTGCGGGACGAGACGAGACGAGACGAGACGACTAAGGAATAAATTCGTGGTTACAAATCAAATTTGGAACTCTACATTCCTACACAACAATAGGCGGTGACGTATTTCAGAAATCACCTGCCGATTCGTACTGTTTTGTCGTTTTCAAAGTCTTCTTGGCAAACTTGGTTAGCACATTCTCCCTCAAACTGAGTTAATTACTGCATTTTCGTACCATTACAGTAGTTTAAAAGGCTTAAGGAAGCATCTTTGTCACAACAGAAAGGTAGTTTGAAAATTGGGCTGGCGACATTACAAAAAAAAAAAAACAGGAAGGGAGCCAACAGCACCTTTTTTTTTTTTATTTTTTATTTTTTTTTTTTTTTTTCTTAACGGGCCTCCCAACTCCCCTTATAGCCCGGCCTTTTCGCTCTCCACAATACGCCTTCGCCGGCGAGCTTCTCAGCTATAGAACGATGCTGGTGGTCGTGCAGTATGAATAACGAAGAGGGGGCGTAACAGGTACTCCTTCTCGCTGGTCGCAGATGGTATGCGCCAGATGGAACCGGAAAGGGTCCTCGTCTGATGACGAAGGTACGGCACGTCCATCGAAGGGGAGGGCAAGACGGAACAACGTTGAAAATAAGGAAAAGTAAGTAAAAAAAACCAATGGAAAAGTTCGTCCATAGATCGGCGGTAAAAATTCTACCGACCAAATGTGGGGGAAAACGAAAACGAGGAAGAAGGACTTCGCTCAAAAGAAAAAGTCGCAAACCCGCGTGAAATGTAAATAAGGCCCGGGAGGTCCCTCTAACAAAGTATAGAAAACAAAGTAAAGTAACAGCTCCGTTGTTTAAAGCAAGCGGTCGGGCAATGAGCGCGGTAGGCAGCCGGCGGCAAGGAGGGCAGGGGTCAATGAACCTGAGGCCTGGCCACAGTGCCGCCCCCACACCCGCCATCACTCATATCGACCTTAAAACAAACCAGAATGCGGGACACCGGCGTGAAATTCCACACCGACAAAAGTTCAAAGAGTGGCGAGCACAGACACGTGACGAGACTTGAGAGTGCTCAACAATATGTGAAATGAAAAAAATGAAAAAACATAGAAAAACGCAAAGCAGTCACCACCAAGACTGAGAACCGAAACAGCAGTAAAATATCCCGTCACGCCACAAACTGGGAAAAAAAATAATGAAATTAAGAAAACTGACGCACATGGCAAAACAGAAAATATGGCAAGAACGGCCAGAAAAAACGAAAAGACTTCTGATTTCGTTCGGTAATCAAGGGACGTCAAGTGTCGTTCCAGAAAATTTGATAAAGTCGCAGTAATGCATATTCGTATCGTGTCGCTCAAAGACAAGAGAAGAGATAAGAGAAAAAACACGTCCATGCTACGCAGGTACGGAAAGCCGTGCAAAAGCATGCGCTAGTGCGACCTGCAAAAAATTAGCAAAATTTCGCCGATAGTGAGGCGATGCCTGAATCTGGATATGTTGGGTCCATAAATAGGTGAGGAAGTCCAGATCGGTAGACAACTTGAGGGAGAAGAGAGCAAAAACTGTGTGGCCAAGGATCCACACCGTGGCATTGCGCTTCGTGGTGGGGTAGACGTCACACTGCGGAATTAAGACAGCATCCACAGTAACAGTCCGAGTGTCTACCCTCTGAATCAAACGAACCATGTCCCTGGCGACTTCCCAAACACGGCGGAAGCGGTCACACGCAAAGCGGTGTTCAATAGTGTCGTCGGCAGTACACACGTCACACCCACCAGACTGGATGAGATTAATAGAATGAAGTTTGGAGTTGGTGGGGATGGTGCGATGCACCACCTTGTACCACACCGCGTGGACGGAAGCCGGGAGAACGTCATTGGCGAGGTTTTTCCACACTGCCACCCAATTGCAGCGTGGCAACCGATACTCCCACTTGCAGCGAATGGGAGGTCCGCGTAAAGCCGTACAGACAGCGCTAACCGTGTGGGCGGAGATGTCACAAAGCGCCAGGTAACTATTGTCGAGAAAGTAGCGGCGCACGTAAGAAAGGTAGAACGGGATGTGCGACACATAAACAGGGGCCACTTCAGAAAGAGGACGGTAACGATTAAAAACAAACGCAGTGGGACCGCAAGGAGCCTTCTGAAGAACAGCAGTAGTTCGCTTCCAAAAAAGGGCCGCACATTTGGCGGAAAAATCAACGAGTCCCAAACCGCCATCGGACAGGCCCAAGGCGCAGACAGCATGCGATACCTTAAAAATCTCCCCCCTCCATAAAAACCAGTAAACCGCCTGTTGGATGGCGCGCCCCAACTGCTTGGGTACCGGGAGAACCTGCGCAAGGTACCATGCTCTCGCCAAGATATTGACATTGATCAAATGCACCTTGTCCCGAAGGGCCACATTCCGGACCGCATAGATCCTGGCAACAGCACGAACCCGATACAGCGTAGGCCGCCAATTCAAGGCTGCCATCTGCTGTGGGTTCGAAGATAGAAGTATCCCAAGAACGGTAGGCTGCTGCTGGACACAAAACCAGTCCCTTTGCAGGGTACGTGCGCGAGCGGTGAGCGGCAAAAGCACAGTTTTCCGGGGATTGATAACCGCCCCCGTAGCTTTTCCAAAGTTGTGCAGAACAAAATGCAACCTGTCAACGTCGTCTACATGTTCAATAAAGACGCCAAGGTCATCGGCGTATGCGCGACAAACCAATCTGGTAGTCCCCATCTGAATGCCGCGACATTCCTGACTGATATAACGGAGGAGGGGATCCAGCGCAATGGCAAAAAGCGCCATGGAAAGCGGACACCCCTGCCGCACGGAGCGACCCACACGAAAAGCAGGAGTGAGACGACCATTGACACATATACGGGAAGTAGCAGGTTGCAACAAATGCGTCACGAATCGGGTAAATGTATAACCAAACCCCATGCGTACCATAACCCGACGCAAATAAAAATGACTAATGCGGTCAAAGGCATTTTTAAAGTCAACTAATAAAATCGCCGCTGTCCGGAGCCGAGCACTTTTCACATATCCAATACAGTCCCTGTATGCAAGGACAGCGTCAAAGATGTTCCGATCTCGTACCGCACATGTTTGCTGATCACTAAGTACGGTCGGCAAGACGTTTTTAAGTCGCTGAGCGACGCAGCGCGTAACGATCTTGTAATCAGCATTTAGTAAAGTAATCGGACGGACAGCATCGATATGAGGTACAGCACGGGATTTGGGGACAAGCGTCACAACCCCCTCCACAAAAGCAGTTGGTACATTCACACCATTGCGAATATCGTTCGCTAAATCCACTAAAACCTCACTTAAAACAGGAAAAAATTTCGAATAAAATTCCGCAGGAATCCCATCGGGACCCGGAGACTTCCCTTTGGGACTCCGCCGAACGGCGTCGAAAACTTCATCAGACGTATAGGCGTCATTTAAAAGATGCCTGTCCGCGCGAGTGAAAACATGTGGAACAACCCGCAAGAAATCTCGCAACGTGTCGGAATCAACGTCAACAGCACGGAAAAGCGAAGCAAAATGTTCAAAGATATCGTTTTCAATTTCCGACTGTACTGAAGTCCGACCGCCGCTCCGCAGCTGCCAAACAGTAATGCGCAAACGTTCGCGGCGTTTGCGTTCCCGGTTTAAATGATAAATGGACAGAGGTTCCCCAGCAACAAAACCTGCAGGCTGACTGCGGACGGTCACCCCATCACTAGCGGCACGCATGTCAATTAAAAGCTGAGCTTGAAATCGCTTCAGAGTGGGCAACAAATCGGGTTGTGACGTCACGCGCAACGCCAAATCGCGTAAACAATCCTGGCGGAAGCGAGCCGTCGCCCGACGCCAGCGTGCCGCCTCACGGCTATAATCGATTAAAAAATTGCGAATCGCCGGCTTAGCGATCGCAACCCACCACTCAATGGTGCTACTATGACCGCCGCGAGTCCGCACCAACCTCTGCCACATACGGGTAAAACTGGTCACAAAATGGTCGTCATTAAGTAAACTACAATTAAACTTCCACAAATTAGTACGACGAGGAACACACAAACGAGGTAATAAAAGACGACAGGAATAGCTGGAGTGGTCGGAAAATATGACAGGAGCCACGTCAGCACTACAAATACGGGCAGACAACTGCCTAGACACATAAATGCGATCGAGACGGCTACGCCCCGCACCGTAAAAATATGTGAAGTAGGTAAAGTCGGGGTGTAAAACACGCCACGTGTCAAGCAAATGAAAGCTAGCGACCAAAGCACCAAGTTCATGACACTTGTTCGGACGCGGCTCCTGATCTCTGTCGTCTAAAACACAATTAAAATCACCCCCGACGATTAAAGAATCGACATTCCCGGATAAAAGTTGACACAAATCCCTACCATAAAATTCAGCCCTGGCCGGTTTAACATTTCCCGACGGAGCGTACACATTCACAAACACAATGCCAAAAATAGTACAGGCAACAGCACGACCGGTCGGTAAAATGTTAACGTTAGAGACAGGTAAGTCAGAACGTACTAAAATTGCAGTGCCCGTATCAGAATCGGGCGCAACATTGTCAATTACAATAAAATCAGTAAAATCATTCAAATATAAAAGCGCGTCACAAGTCACCTCTTGTAAAAAGGAGACGTGACAATGATTATCATACAAAAAATCTTTAAGAAGCATAGCTTTCTGCGGATTTCGCAGCTTATTAATATTAACCGTTAAAATGTTCCACTGGCTACAGTCGTGAAACATAGACACGTAAAACACAGGGAAAAAACAAGAACATAAAAACATGAAAACGCTTAAAACACAATAAAATATACCAACGTGCTAGGAGGGGGAAGGACATACAAAGAGTCACACTAATGGGAATCACCGGCCTCGACGTCCTCTGACCAATCCCGTGATTGACCAGGAGGGAGGGGCGGGGGCGGCGGGGTCCCGGAAACTGTGACGGTACCCCCTGTGACGGAATGCTCCACGGCGGGCATTGCTACATCCGAAGAGAAGGCCGGCACCAAATCGTGGGTGGAAGGGGGGGCACGACGATGGTGCGAATCTTCGGCCTTTCTTTTAGTAGGTAAGGGGGAGGGTGTCACAGACACAGGCGGATCCACCGCCATGTCGGAATCGGCAGCAGAAGTCGGTTGACTCAGGAATGTTTTGAGATGTTGTACCGTGAGATCACGTTGTTGCGTGGCAGTAACGACATCACCCTCCGGCTGGGTGCGGGAAGGTGTCTGCTTTTTCGCCTGGCGCCTGCCGCCCCCTCCCTGAGACGGGCGGTGGCCGAGATCTACGCCGGCGCGCGTGGCCAGTTGTCGAGAGGTCGCCTGACCGACCGACCGACCCTGAGGGGGGGCAGGAGAACGCGCCACCGGAGACGGACTCCGATTTTTGTCCGAAAAACCACGCGTATTGAACGAAGCAGAACTACTGGCACTACGTAAACGCGGTGTGCCAGAAGCACGAGCAACATTCCGGTCCCTACGCGGTTTAGGAGCAGTAAAATCGTCACTTCCTACGACAACAGCACTGGCAGCAGAAACACTGTCGGGGACGGTAGTTGGTACAACCGCCGATTTATCGGGTTCCGTAACCGGGACAGCATGCGGAACAAATTCGGCCGACAGCGGCACGGATGCCGGTGAAACATCGTTCGCTACCGGTTTTTTAGTAACAGGTACAGTTGTCGCATCCGCGACCAAAGAGGGCCCAACAGGAGGTACAGAAACAGAGTCACTATTAGGAACAGACGTATCCATGGCGTCAGCGGCGGCCGGTACAGGGGGGGCAGCCGCGACATGCACACGTGCGGGGGGGGCGGAACCTAAACTTGGTGCAGCAACAGAAGCAAAACTAGGCCCACCTAAAACATCCTCACGTGGCAACTGAACAGGCGGCCTGCGTTTAGGGCAGTTTTGTCGGTAATGGCCAACAGCACCGCAAAAGGAACACGTCTGAGGTTGACCACTATAGGTTATAAATGCACGATGGCCGTTAACTAACAAGAAGGACGGAATATGCTGTCGTACGACCATCTTTACACTCCTCACGCCATTTTCAACCTGGAAAATATAGGCGGAGGACCACTTCTCTTTAATGACAGATAGCACAGTCCCGTACGGCCGCAAATGACGAGATATTGTGTCATTCCGGATTTCGAAAGGCAAGTTAAACACACGAACATTTCGAAGGCCAAACCCGCCATGAGAAATAGTCACGTTACTAATGCGACCGTCTAAATGTCTAAATTTACGGACACCATCATTAGCATTGACTACGGTATCACACAATTCGGGAGTCTTTAACTTCAAAAACACAGAATTGAGAAAAGTGTCAAACTGAACACCGAGAACGTCATCGGGCGATAAACACAATTCCTCGAGTATCCAACGATGAATTTCGAAAGCAGACGGTTTTCCAACGGAACCATCGAATTCACATTGCACGTAATTTTGGCGTTCTTCACTATCATCATAGAAACTTTCCATTAATTACGGACTTGATGAAAGACAGCCGCTAGGTAGAAGGGGGACGACACACGAGGCGCCGCCGGCCAAGTCGCACACGGAAGTACTGCTCGCTCGGCACCGAGGTGTTGCCAGGCGGGCAGCCAGCCAAGTACTAGCCGGGCCCGATGATGCTTAACTTCGGTGATCGGACGAGAACCGGTGTATTCATCATGGTATGGCCGTTGGCGCTCATCTAATGTAGGAGCACGGCAGAATTCGCGTTCGGCTTTTCTCCCAACACACAAAATGTTAGTTTTCGGCCGCATTTGACGAAAGCGCTTCCTTCCGCAACCGCCAGTTCCTCGAGGACGGCGCGGGGAGGCGCGCCCGGCGTCCCAGCAGAGTGACGGCCGAATTGGCGGGCGCACCGCCGCGTGTGTGAGACGCACTGCTGCTCGTTGCACCCCCTGTCATTCGCTGGGCGCGTGCAGCCTTCGACACTAGCGGAGGACGCATCTTGTCCCTGGTGTTCAGCGGAGGGCCTCTGCGGGGTGTGGCAGTGTCGTGCTGGAGGGCGCCACTGGTAGCGATGTGGGCTTCCTCGCCTCGCCTCGCCTCGCCTCACACCAGGTGTCTGCGTAGTTTGCAGTGCATTCGCACCATTCCTATCCCTGTCCCTGTCCCCGTCCCGACTTGTCCCGACTTTGCTCGACTGCCGCTCGCTGCCGCTCGGGTCGTGGTCCATATGACAGCGCAAGCACGACAAACGTCTGCGGGACGAGACGAGACGAGACGAGACGAGACGACTAAGGAATAAATTCGTGGTTACAAATCAAATTTGGAACTCTACACTCCTACACAACAATAGGCGGTGACGTATTTCAGAAATCACCTGCCGATTCGTACTGTTTTGTCGTTTTCAAAGTCTTCTTGGCAAACTTGGTTAGCACATTCTCCCTCAAACTGAGTTAATTACTGCATTTTCGTACCATTACAGTAGTTTAAAAGGCTTAAGGATGCATCTTTGTCACAACAGAAAGGTAGTTTGAAAATTGGGCTGGCGACATAACAAAAAAAAAAAAAGGAAGGGAGCCAACAGCACCCGGGTTTCCCAGGCGGTCACCCATCCAAGTACTAGCCGGGCCCGATGATGCTTAACTTCGGTGATCGGACGAGAACCGGTGTATTCATCATGGTATGGCCGTTGGCGCTCATCTAATGTAGGAGCACGGCAGAATTCGCGTTCGGCTTTTCTCCCAACACACAAAATGTTAGTTTTCGGCCGCATTTGACGAAAGCGCTTCCTTCCGCAACCGCCAGTTCCTCGAGGACGGCGCGGGGAGGCGCGCCCGGCGTCCCAGCAGAGCGACGGCCGAATTGGCGGGCGCACCGCCGCGTGTGTGAGACGCACTGCTGCTCGTTGCACCCCCTGTCATTCGCTGGGCGCGTGCAGCCTTCGACACTAGCGGAGGACGCATCTTGTCCCTGGTGTTCAGCGGAGGGCCTGTGCGGGGTGTGGCAGTATCGTGCTGGAGGGCGCCACTGGTAGCGATGTGGGCTTCCTCGCTTCGCCTCGCCTCACACCAGGTGTCTGCGTAGTTTGCAGTGCATTCGCACCATTCCTATCCCTGTCCCTGTCCCCGTCCCGACTTGTCCCGACTTTGCTCGACTGCCGCTCGCTGCCGCTCGGGTCGTGGTCCATATGACAGCGCAAGCACGACAAACGTCTGCGGGACGAGACGAGACGAGACGAGACGAGACGACTAAGGAATAAATTCGTGGTTACAAATCAAATTTGGAACTCTACACTCCTACACAACAATAGGCGGTGACGTATTTCAGAAATCACCTGCCGATTCGTACTGTTTTGTCGTTTTCAAAGTCTTCTTGGCAAACTTGGTTAGCACATTCTCCCTCAAACTGAGTTAATTACTGCATTTTCGTACCATTACAGTAGTTTAAAAGGCTTAAGGATGCATCTTTGTCACAACAGAAAGGTAGTTTGAAAATTGGGCTGGCGACATAACAAAAAAAAAAAAGGAAGGGAGCCAACAGCACCCGGGTTTCCCAGGCGGTCACCCATCCAAGTACTAGCCGGGCCCGATGATGCTTAACTTCGGTGATCGGACGAGAACCGGTGTATTCATCATGGTATGGCCGTTGGCGCTCATCTAATGTAGGAGCACGGCAGAATTCGCGTTCGGCTTTTCTCCCAACACACAAAATGTTAGTTTTCGGCCGCATTTGACGAAAGCGCTTCCTTCCGCAACCGCCAGTTCCTCGAGGACGGCGCGGGGAGGCGCGCCCGGCGTCCCAGCAGAGCGACGGCCGAATTGGCGGGCGCACCGCCGCGTGTGTGAGACGCACTGCTGCTCGTTGCACCCCCTGTCATTCGCTGGGCGCGTGCAGCCTTCGACACTAGCGGAGGACGCATCTTGTCCCTGGTGTTCAGCGGAGGGCCTGTGCGGGGTGTGGCAGTATCGTGCTGGAGGGCGCCACTGGTAGCGATGTGGGCTTCCTCGCTTCGCCTCGCCTCACACCAGGTGTCTGCGTAGTTTGCAGTGCATTCGCACCATTCCTATCCCTGTCCCTGTCCCCGTCCCGACTTGTCCCGACTTTGCTCGACTGCCGCTCGCTGCCGCTCGGGTCGTGGTCCATATGACAGCGCAAGCACGACAAACGTCTGCGGGACGAGACGAGACGAGACGAGACGAGACGACTAAGGAATAAATTCGTGGTTACAAATCAAATTTGGAACTCTACACTCCTACACAACAATAGGCGGTGACGTATTTCAGAAATCACCTGCCGATTCGTACTGTTTTGTCGTTTTCAAAGTCTTCTTGGCAAACTTGGTTAGCACATTCTCCCTCAAACTGAGTTAATTACTGCATTTTCGTACCATTACAGTAGTTTAAAAGGCTTAAGGAAGCATCTTTGTCACAACAGAAAGGTAGTTTGAAAATTGGGCTGGCGACATGACAAAAAAAAAAACAGGAAGGGAGCCAACAGCACCCGGGTTTCCCAGGCGGTCACCCATCCAAGTACTAGCCGTGCCCGATGATGCTTAACCTCGGTGATCGGACGAGAACCTGTGTATTCATCATGGTATGGCCGTTGGCGCTCATCTAATGTAGGAGCACGGCAGAATTCGCGTTCGGCTTTTCTCCCAACACACAAAATGTTAGTTTTCGGCCGCATTTGACGAAAGCGCTTCCTTCCGCAACCGCCAGTTCCTCGAGGACGGCGCGGGGAGGCGCGCCCGACGTCCCAGCAGAGTGACGGCCGAATTGGCGGGCGCACCGCCGCGTGTGTGAGACGCACTGCTGCTCGTTGCACCCCCTGTCATTCGCTGGGCGCGTGCAGCCTTCGACACTAGCGGAGGACGCATCTTGTCCCTGGTGTTCAGCGGAGGGCCTCTGCGGGGTGTGGCAGTGTCGTGCTGGAGGGCGCCACTGGTAGCGATATGGGCTTCCTCGCCTCGCCTCGCCTCGCCTCACACCAGGTGTCTGCGTAGTTTGCAGTGCATTCGCACCATTCCTATCCCTGTCCCTGTCCCCGTCCCGACTTGTCCCGACTTTGCTCGACTGCCGCTCGCTGCCGCTCGGGTCGTGGTCCATATGACAGCGCAAGCACGACAAACGTCTGCGGGACGAGACGAGACGAGACGAGACGAGACGACTAAGGAATAAATTCGTGGTTACAAATCAAATTTGGAACTCTACACTCCTACACAACAATAGGCGGTGACGTATTTCAGAAATCACCTGCCGATTCGTACTGTTTTGTCGTTTTCAAAGTCTTCTTGGCAAACTTGGTTAGCACATTCTCCCTCAAACTGAGTTAATTACTGCATTTTCGTACCATTACAGTAGTTTAAAAGGCTTAAGGATGCATCTTTGTCACAACAGAAAGGTAGTTTGAAAATTGGGCTGGCGACATAACAAAAAAAAAAAAAGGAAGGGAGCCAACAGCACCCGGGTTTCCCAGACGGTCACCCATCCAAGTACTAGCCGGGCCCGATGATGCTTAACTTCGGTGATCGGACGAGAACCGGTGTATTCATCATGGTATGGCCGTTGGCGCTCATCTAATGTAGGAGCACGGCAGAATTCGCGTTCGGCTTTTCTCCCAACACACAAAATGTTAGTTTTCGGCCGCATTTGACGAAAGCGCTTCCTTCCGCAACCGCCAGTTCCTCGAGGACGGCGCGGGGAGGCGCGCCCGGCGTCCCAGCAGAGCGACGGCCGAATTGGCGGGCGCACCGCCGCGTGTGTGAGACGCACTGCTGCTCGTTGCACCCCCTGTCATTCGCTGGGCGCGTGCAGCCTTCGACACTAGCGGAGGACGCATCTTGTCCCTGGTGTTCAGCGGAGGGCCTGTGCAGGGTGTGGCAGTATCGTGCTGGAGGGCGCCACTGGTAGCGATGTGGGCTTCCTCGCTTCGCCTCGCCTCACACCAGGTGTCTGCGTAGTTTGCAGTGCATTCGCACCATTCCTATCCCTGTCGCTGTCCCCGTCCCGACTTGTCCCGACTTTGCTCGACTGCCGCTCGCTGCCGCTAGGGTCGTGGTCCATATGACAGCGCAAGCACGACAAACGTCTGCGGGACGAGACGAGACGAGACGAGACGAGACGACTAAGGAATAAATTCGTGGTTACAAATCAAATTTGGAACTCTACACTCCTACACAACAATAGGCGGTGACGTATTTCAGAAATCACCTGCCGATTCGTACTGTTTTGTCGTTTTCAAAGTCTTCTTGGCAAACTTGGTTAGCACATTCTCCCTCAAACTGAGTTAATTACTGCATTTTCGTACCATTACAGTAGTTTAAAAGGCTTAAGGAAGCATCTTTGTCACAACAGAAAGGTAGTTTGAAAATTGGGCTGGCGACATAACAAAAAAAAAAGAAAAGGAAGGGAGCCAACAGCACCCGGGTTTCCCAGGCGGTCACCCATCCAAGTACTAGCCGGGCCCGATGATGCTTAACTTCGGTGATCGGACGAGAACCGGTGTATTCATCATGGTATGGCCGTTGGCGCTCATCTAATGTAGGAGCACGGCAGAATTCGCGTTCGGCTTTTCTCCCAACACACAAAATGTTAGTTTTCGGCCGCATTTGACGAAAGCGCTTCCTTCCGCAACCGCCAGTTCCTCGAGGACGGCGCGGGGAGGCGCGCCCGGTGTCCCAGCAGAGCGACGGCCGAATTGGCGGGCGCACCGCCGCGTGTGTGAGACGCACTGCTGCTCGTTGCACGCCCTGTCATTCGCTGGGCGCGTGCAGCCTTCGACACCAACGGAGGACGCATCTTGTCCCTGGTGTTCAGCGGAGGGGCTGTGCGGGGTGTGGCAGTATCGTGCTGGAGGGCGCCACTGGTAGCGATGTGGGCTTCCTCGCTTCGCCTCGCCTCACACCAGGTGTCTGCGTAGTTTGCAGTGCATTCGCACCATTCCTATCCCTGTCCCTGTCCCCGTCCCGACTTGTCCCGACTTTGCTCGACTGCCGCTCGCTGCCGCTCGGGTCGTGGTCCATATGACAGCGCAAGCACGACAAACGTCTGCGGGACGAGACGAGACGAGACGAGACGAGACGACTAAGGAATAAATTCGTGGTTACAAATCAAATTTGGAACTCTACACTCCTACACATCAATAGGCGGCGACGTATTTCAGAAATCACCTGCCGATTTGTACTGTTTTGTCGTTTTCAAAGTCTTCTTGGCAAACTTGGTTAGCACATTCTCCCTCAAACTGAGTTAATTACTGCATTTTCGTACCATTACAGTAGTTTAAAAGGCTTAAGGAAGCATCTTTCTCACAACAGAAAGGTAGTTTGAAAATTGGGCTGGCGACATAAAAAAAAAAAAGGAAGGGAGCCAACAGCACCCGGGTTTCCCAGGCGGTCACCCATCCAAGTACTAGCCGTGCCCGATGATGCTTAACCTCGGTGATCGGACGAGAACCTGTGTATTCATCATGGTATGGCCGTTGGCGCTCATCTAATGTAGGAGCACGGCAGAATTCGCGTTCGGCTTTTCTCCCAACACACAAAATGTTAGTTTTCGGCCGCATTTGACGAAAGCGCTTCCTTCCGCAACCGCCAGTTCCTCGAGGACGGCGTGGGGAGGCGCGCCCGGCGTCCCAGCAGAGTGACGGCCGAATTGGCGGGCGCACCGCCGCGTGTGTGAGACGCACTGCTGCTCGTTGCACCCCCTGTCATTCGCTGGGCGCGTGCAGCCTTCGACACTAGCGGAGGACGCATCTTGTCCCTGGTGTTCAGCGGAGGGCCTCTGCGGGGTGTGGCAGTGTCGTGCTGGAGGGCGCCACTGGTAGCGATGTGGGCTTCCTCGCCTCGCCTCGCCTCGCCTCACACCAGGTGTCTGCGTAGTTTGCAGTGCATTCGCACCATTCCTATCCCTGTCCCTGTCCCCGTCCCGACTTGTCCCGACTTTGCTCGACTGCCGCTCGCTGCCGCTCGGGTCGTGGTCCATATGACAGCGCAAGCACGACAAACGTCTGCGGGACGAGACGAGACGAGACGAGACGAGACGACTAAGGAATAAATTCGTGGTTACAAATCAAATTTGGAACTCTACACTCCTACACAACAATAGGCGGTGACGTATTTCAGAAATCACCTGCCGATTCGTACTGTTTTGTCGTTTTCAAAGTCTTCTTGGCAAACTTGGTTAGCACATTCTCCCTCAAACTGAGTTAATTACTGCATTTTCGTACCATTACAGTAGTTTAAAAGGCTTAAGGAAGCATCTTTCTCACAACAGAAAGGTAGTTTGAAAATTGGGCTGGCGACATAAAAAAAAAAAAAGGAAGTGAGCCAACAGCACCCGGGTTTCCCAGGCGGTCACCCATCCAAGTACTAGCCGTGCCCGATGATGCTTAACCTCGGTGATCGGACGAGAACCTGTGTATTCATCATAGTATGGCCGTTGGCGCTCATCTAATGTAGGAGCACGGCAGAATTCGCGTTCGGCTTTTCTCCCAACACACAAAATGTTAGTTTTCGGCCGCATTTGACGAAAGCGCTTCCTTCCGCAACCGCCAGTTCCTCGAGGACGGCGCGGGGAGGCGCGCCCGGCGTCCCAGCAGAGTGACGGCCGAATTGGCGGGCGCACCGCCGCGTGTGTGAGACGCACTGCTGCTCGTTGCACCCCCTGTCATTCGCTGGGCGCGTGCAGCCTTCGACACTAGCGGAGGACGCATCTTGTCCCTGGTGTTCAGCGGAGGGCCTCTGCGGGGTGTGGCAGTGTCGTGCTGGAGGGCGCCACTGGTAGCGATGTGGGCTTCCTCGCCTCGCCTCGCCTCGCCTCACACCAGGTGTCTGCGTAGTTTGCAGTGCATTCGCACCATTCCTATCCCTGTCCCTGTCCCCGTCCCGACTTGTCCCGACTTTGCTCGACTGCCGCTCGCTGCCGCTCGGGTCGTGGTCCATATGACAGCGCAAGCACGACAAACGTCTGCGGGACGAGACGAGACGAGACGAGACGAGACGACTAAGGAATAAATTCGTGGTTACAAATCAAATTTGGAACTCTACACTCCTACACAACAATAGGCGGTGACGTATTTCAGAAATCACCTGCCGATTCGTACTGTTTTGTCGTTTTCAAAGTCTTCTTGGCAAACTTGGTTAGCACATTCTCCCTCAAACTGAGTTAATTACTGCATTTTCGTACCATTACAGTAGTTTAAAAGGCTTAAGGATGCATCTTTGTCACAACAGAAAGGTAGTTTGAAAATTGGGCTGGCGACATAACAAAAAAAAAAAAAGGAAGGGAGCCAACAGCACCCGGGTTTCCCAGGCGGTCACCCATCCAAGTACTAGCCGTGCCCGAAGATGCTTAACCTCGGTGATCGGACGAGAACCTGTGTATTCATCATGGTATGGCCGTTGGCGCTCATCTAATGTAGGAGCACGGCAGAATTCGCGTTCGGCTTTTCTCCCAACACACAAAATGTTAGTTTTCGGCCGCATTTGACGAAAGCGCTTCCTTCCGCAACCGCCAGTTCCTCGAGGACGGCGCGGGGAGGCGCGCCCGGCGTCCCAGCAGAGTGACGGCCGAATTGGCGGGCGCACCGCCGCGTGTGTGAGACGCACTGCTGCTCGTTGCACCCCCTGTCATTCGCTGGGCGCGTGCAGCCTTCGACACTAGCGGAGGACGCATCTTGTCCCTGGTGTTCAGCGGAGGGCCTCTGCGGGGTGTGGCAGTGTCGTGCTGGAGGGCGCCACTGGTAGCGATGTGGGCTTCCTCGCCTCGCCTCGCCTCGCCTCACACCAGGTGTCTGCGTAGTTTGCAGTGCATTCGCACCATTCCTATCCCTGTCCCTGTCCCCGTCCCGACTTGTCCCGACTTTGCTCGACTGCCGCTCGCTGCCGCTCGGGTCGTGGTCCATATGACAGCGCAAGCACGACAAACGTCTGCGGGACGAGACGAGACGAGACGAGACGAGACGACTAAGGAATAAATTCGTGGTTACAAATCAAATTTGGAACTCTACACTCCTACACAACAATAGGCGGTGACGTATTTCAGAAATCACCTGCCGATTCGTACTGTTTTGTCGTTTTCAAAGTCTTCTTGGCAAACTTGGTTAGCACATTCTCCCTCAAACTGAGTTAATTACTGCATTTTCGTACCATTACAGTAGTTTAAAAGGCTTAAGGATGCATCTTTGTCACAACAGAAAGGTAGTTTGAAAATTGGGCTGGCGACATAACAAAAAAAAAAAAGGAAGGGAGCCAACAGCACCCGGGTTTCCCAGGCGGTCACCCATCCAAGTACTAGCCGTGCCCGAAGATGCTTAACCTCGGTGATCGGACGAGAACCTGTGTATTCATCATGGTATGGCCGTTGGCGCTCATCTAATGTAGGAGCACGGCAGAATTCGCGTTCGGCTTTTCTCCCAACACACAAAATGTTAGTTTTCGGCCGCATTTGACGAAAGCGCTTCCTTCCGCAACCGCCAGTTCCTCGAGGACGGCGCGGGGAGGCGCGCCCGGCGTCCCAGCAGAGTGACGGCCGAATTGGCGGGCGCACCGCCGCGTGTGTGAGACGCACTGCTGCTCGTTGCACCCCCTGTCATTCGCTGGGCGCGTGCAGCCTTCGACACTAGCGGAGGACGCATCTTGTCCCTGGTGTTCAGCGGAGGGCCTCTGCGGGGTGTGGCAGTGTCGTGCTGGAGGGCGCCACTGGTAGCGATGTGGGCTTCCTCGCCTCGCCTCGCCTCGCCTCACACCAGGTGTCTGCGTAGTTTGCAGTGCATTCGCACCATTCCTATCCCTGTCCCTGTCCCCGTCCCGACTTGTCCCGACTTTGCTCGACTGCCGCTCGCTGCCGCTCGGGTCGTGGTCCATATGACAGCGCAAGCACGACAAACGTCTGCGGGACGAGACGAGACGAGACGAGACGAGACGACTAAGGAATAAATTCGTGGTTACAAATCAAATTTGGAACTCTACACTCCTACACAACAATAGGCGGTGACGTATTTCAGAAATCACCTGCCGATTCGTACTGTTTTGTCGTTTTCAAAGTCTTCTTGGCAAACTTGGTTAGCACATTCTCCCTCAAACTGAGTTAATTACTGCATTTTCGTACCATTACAGTAGTTTAAAAGGCTTAAGGATGCATCTTTGTCACAACAGAAAGGTAGTTTGAAAATTGGGCTGGCGACATAACAAAAAAAAAAAAGGAAGGGAGCCAACAGCACCCGGGTTTCCCAGGCGGTCACCCACCCAAGTACTAGCCGGGCCCGATGATGCTTAACTTCGGTGATCGGACGAGAACCGGTGTATTCATCATGGTATGGCCGTTGGCGCTCATCTAATGTAGGAGCACGGCAGAATTCGCGTTCGGCTTTTCTCCCAACACACAAAATGTTAGTTTTCGGCCGCATTTGACGAAAGCGCTTCCTTCCGCAACCGCCAGTTCCTCGAGGACGGCGCGGGGAGGCGCGCCCGGCGTCCCAGCAGAGCGACGGCCGAATTGGCGGGCGCACCGCCGCGTGTGTGAGACGCACTGCTGCTCGTTGCACCCCCTGTCATTCGCTGGGCGCGTGCAGCCTTCGACACTAGCGGAGGACGCATCTTGTCCCTGGTGTTCAGCGGAGGGCCTGTGCGGGGTGTGGCAGTATCGTGCTGGAGGGCGCCACTGGTAGCGATGTGGGCTTCCTCGCTTCGCCTCGCCTCACACCAGGTGTCTGCGTAGTTTGCAGTGCATTCGCACCATTCCTATCCCTGTCCCTGTCCCCGTCCCGACTTGTCCCGACTTTGCTCGACTGCCGCTCGCTGCCGCTCGGGTCGTGGTCCATATGACAGCGCAAGCACGACAAACGTCTGCGGGACGAGACGAGACGAGACGAGACGAGACGACTAAGGAATAAATTCGTGGTTACAAATCAAATTTGGAACTCTACACTCCTACACAACAATAGGCGGTGACGTATTTCAGAAATCACCTGCCGATTCGTACTGTTTTGTCGTTTTCAAAGTCTTCTTGGCAAACTTGGTTAGCACATTCTCCCTCAAACTGAGTTAATTACTGCATTTTCGTACCATTACAGTAGTTTAAAAGGCTTAAGGATGCATCTTTGTCACAACAGAAAGGTAGTTTGAAAATTGGGCTGGCGACATAACAAAAAAAAAAAAAGGAAGGGAGCCAACAGCACCCGGGTTTCCCAGGCGGTCACCCATCCAAGTACTAGCCGTGCCCGAAGATGCTTAACCTCGGTGATCGGACGAGAACCTGTGTATTCATCATGGTATGGCCGTTGGCGCTCATCTAATGTAGGAGCACGGCAGAATTCGCGTTCGGCTTTTCTCCCAACACACAAAATGTTAGTTTTCGGCCGCATTTGACGAAAGCGCTTCCTTCCGCAACCGCCAGTTCCTCGAGGACGGCGCGGGGAGGCGCGCCCGGCGTCCCAGCAGAGTGACGGCCGAATTGGCGGGCGCACCGCCGCGTGTGTGAGACGCACTGCTGCTCGTTGCACCCCCTGTCATTCGCTGGGCGCGTGCAGCCTTCGACACTAGCGGAGGACGCATCTTGTCCCTGGTGTTCAGCGGAGGGCCTCTGCGGGGTGTGGCAGTGTCGTGCTGGAGGGCGCCACTGGTAGCGATGTGGGCTTCCTCGCCTCGCCTCGCCTCGCCTCACACCAGGTGTCTGCGTAGTTTGCAGTGCATTCGCACCATTCCTATCCCTGTCCCTGTCCCCGTCCCGACTTGTCCCGACTTTGCTCGACTGCCGCTCGCTGCCGCTCGGGTCGTGGTCCATATGACAGCGCAAGCACGACAAACGTCTGCGGGACGAGACGAGACGAGACGAGACGAGACGACTAAGGAATAAATTCGTGGTTACAAATCAAATTTGGAACTCTACACTCCTACACAACAATAGGCGGTGACGTATTTCAGAAATCACCTGCCGATTCGTACTGTTTTGTCGTTTTCAAAGTCTTCTTGGCAAACTTGGTTAGCACATTCTCCCTCAAACTGAGTTAATTACTGCATTTTCGTACCATTACAGTAGTTTAAAAGGCTTAAGGATGCATCTTTGTCACAACAGAAAGGTAGTTTGAAAATTGGGCTGGCGACATAACAAAAAAAAAAAAAGGAAGGGAGCCAACAGCACCCGGGTTTCCCAGGCGGTCACCCATCCAAGTACTAGCCGTGCCCGAAGATGCTTAACCTCGGTGATCGGACGAGAACCTGTGTATTCATCATGGTATGGCCGTTGGCGCTCATCTAATGTAGGAGCACGGCAGAATTCGCGTTCGGCTTTTCTCCCAACACACAAAATGTTAGTTTTCGGCCGCATTTGACGAAAGCGCTTCCTTCCGCAACCGCCAGTTCCTCGAGGACGGCGCGGGGAGGCGCGCCCGGCGTCCCAGCAGAGTGACGGCCGAATTGGCGGGCGCACCGCCGCGTGTGTGAGACGCACTGCTGCTCGTTGCACCCCCTGTCATTCGCTGGGCGCGTGCAGCCTTCGACACTAGCGGAGGACGCATCTTGTCCCTGGTGTTCAGCGGAGGGCCTCTGCGGGGTGTGGCAGTGTCGTGCTGGAGGGCGCCACTGGTAGCGATGTGGGCTTCCTCGCCTCGCCTCGCCTCGCCTCACACCAGGTGTCTGCGTAGTTTGCAGTGCATTCGCACCATTCCTATCCCTGTCCCTGTCCCCGTCCCGACTTGTCCCGACTTTGCTCGACTGCCGCTCGCTGCCGCTCGGGTCGTGGTCCATATGACAGCGCAAGCACGACAAACGTCTGCGGGACGAGACGAGACGAGACGAGACGAGACGACTAAGGAATAAATTCGTGGTTACAAATCAAATTTGGAACTCTACACTCCTACACAACAATAGGCGGTGACGTATTTCAGAAATCACCTGCCGATTCGTACTGTTTTGTCGTTTTCAAAGTCTTCTTGGCAAACTTGGTTAGCACATTCTCCCTCAAACTGAGTTAATTACTGCATTTTCGTACCATTACAGTAGTTTAAAAGGCTTAAGGATGCATCTTTGTCACAACAGAAAGGTAGTTTGAAAATTGGGCTGGCGACATAACAAAAAAAAAAAAAGGAAGGGAGCCAACAGCACCCGGGTTTCCCAGGCGGTCACCCATCCAAGTACTAGCCGGGCCCGATGATGCTTAACTTCGGTGATCGGACGAGAACCGGTGTATTCATCATGGTATGGCCGTTGGCGCTCATCTAATGTAGGAGCACGGCAGAATTCGCGTTCGGCTTTTCTCCCAACACACAAAATGTTAGTTTTCGGCCGCATTTGACGAAAGCGCTTCCTTCCGCAACCGCCAGTTCCTCGAGGACGGCGCGGGGAGGCGCGCCCGGCGTCCCAGCAGAGCGACGGCCGAATTGGCGGGCGCACCGCCGCGTGTGTGAGACGCACTGCTGCTCGTTGCACCCCCTGTCATTCGCTGGGCGCGTGCAGCCTTCGACACTAGCGGAGGACGCATCTTGTCCCTGGTGTTCAGCGGAGGGCCTGTGCGGGGTGTGGCAGTATCGTGCTGGAGGGCGCCACTGGTAGCGATGTGGGCTTCCTCGCTTCGCCTCGCCTCACACCAGGTGTCTGCGTAGTTTGCAGTGCATTCGCACCATTCCTATCCCTGTCCCTGTCCCCGTCCCGACTTGTCCCGACTTTGCTCGACTGCCGCTCGCTGCCGCTCGGGTCGTGGTCCATATGACAGCGCAAGCACGACAAACGTCTGCGGGACGAGACGAGACGAGACGAGACGAGACGACTAAGGAATAAATTCGTGGTTACAAATCAAATTTGGAACTCTACACTCCTACACAACAATAGGCGGTGACGTATTTCAGAAATCACCTGCCGATTCGTACTGTTTTGTCGTTTTCAAAGTCTTCTTGGCAAACTTGGTTAGCACATTCTCCCTCAAACTGAGTTAATTACTGCATTTTCGTACCATTACAGTAGTTTAAAAGGCTTAAGGAAGCATCTTTGTCACAACAGAAAGGTAGTTTGAAAATTGGGCTGGCGACATAACAAAAAAAAAAGAAAAGGAAGGGAGCCAACAGCACCCGGGTTTCCCAGGCGGTCACCCATCCAAGTACTAGCCGGGCCCGATGATGCTTAACTTCGGTGATCGGACGAGAACCGGTGTATTCATCATGGTATGGCCGTTGGCGCTCATCTAATGTAGGAGCACGGCAGAATTCGCGTTCGGCTTTTCTCCCAACACACAAAATGTTAGTTTTCGGCCGCATTTGACGAAAGCGCTTCCTTCCGCAACCGCCAGTTCCTCGCGGACGGCGCGGGGAGGCGCGCCCGGTGTCCCAGCAGAGCGACGGCCGAATTGGCGTGCGCACCGCCGCGTGTGTGAGACGCACTGCTGCTCGTTGCACGCCCAGTCATTCGCTGGGCGCGTGCAGCCTTCGACACCAACGGAGGACGCATCTTGTCCCTGGTGTTCAGCGGAGGGGCTGTGCGGGGTGTGGCAGTATCGTGCTGGAGGGCGCCACTGGTAGCGATGTGGGCTTCCTCGCTTCGCCTCGCCTCACACCAGGTGTCTGCGTAGTTTGCAGTGCATTCGCACCATTCCTATCCCTGTCCCTGTCCCCGTCCCGACTTGTCCCGACTTTGCTCGCCTGTCGCTCGCTGCCGCTCGGGTCGTGGTCCATATGACAGCGCAAGCACGACAAACGTCTGCGGGACGAGACGAGACGAGACGAGACGAGACGACTAAGGAATAAATTCGTGGTTACAAATCAAATTTGGAACTCTACACTCCTACACATCAATAGGCGGCGACGTATTTCAGAAATCACCTGCCGATTTGTACTGTTTTGTCGTTTTCAAAGTCTTCTTGGCAAACTTGGTTAGCACATTCTCCCTCAAACTGAGTTAATTACTGCATTTTCGTACCATTACAGTAGTTTAAAAGGCTTAAGGAAGCATCTTTCTCACAACAGAAAGGTAGTTTGAAAATTGGGCTGGCGACATAAAAAAAAAAAAAAAGGAAGGGAGCCAACAGCACCCGGGTTTCCCAGGCGGTCACCCATCCAAGTACTAGCCGTGCCCGATGATGCTTAACCTCGGTGATCGGACGAGAACCTGTGTATTCATCATGGTATGGCCGTTGGCGCTCATCTAATGTAGGAGCACGGCAGAATTCGCGTTCGGCTTTTCTCCCAACACACAAAATGTTAGTTTTCGGCCGCATTTGACGAAAGCGCTTCCTTCCGCAACCGCCAGTTCCTCGAGGACGGCGTGGGGAGGCGCGCCCGGCGTCCCAGCAGAGTGACGGCCGAATTGGCGGGCGCACCGCCGCGTGTGTGAGACGCACTGCTGCTCGTTGCACCCCCTGTCATTCGCTGGGCGCGTGCAGCCTTCGACACTAGCGGAGGACGCATCTTGTCCCTGGTGTTCAGCGGAGGGCCTCTGCGGGGTGTGGCAGTGTCGTGCTGGAGGGCGCCACTGGTAGCGATGTGGGCTTCCTCGCCTCGCCTCGCCTCGCCTCACACCAGGTGTCTGCGTAGTTTGCAGTGCATTCGCACCATTCCTATCCCTGTCCCTGTCCCCGTCCCGACTTGTCCCGACTTTGCTCGACTGCCGCTCGCTGCCGCTCGGGTCGTGGTCCATATGACAGCGCAAGCACGACAAACGTCTGCGGGACGAGACGAGACGAGACGAGACGAGACGACTAAGGAATAAATTCGTGGTTACAAATCAAATTTGGAACTCTACACTCCTACACAACAATAGGCGGTGACGTATTTCAGAAATCACCTGCCGATTCGTACTGTTTTGTCGTTTTCAAAGTCTTCTTGGCAAACTTGGTTAGCACATTCTCCCTCAAACTGAGTTAATTACTGCATTTTCGTACCATTACAGTAGTTTAAAAGGCTTAAGGAAGCATCTTTCTCACAACAGAAAGGTAGTTTGAAAATTGGGCTGGCGACATAAAAAAAAAAAAAAGGAAGGGAGCCAACAGCACCCGGGTTTCCCAGGCGGTCACCCATCCAAGTACTAGCCGTGCCCGATGATGCTTAACCTCGGTGATCGGACGAGAACCTGTGTATTCATCATGGTATGGCCGTTGGCGCTCATCTAATGTAGGAGCACGGCAGAATTCGCGTTCGGCTTTTCTCCCAACACACAAAATGTTAGTTTTCGGCCGCATTTGACGAAAGCGCTTCCTTCCGCAACCGCCAGTTCCTCGAGGACGGCGCGGGGAGGCGCGCCCGGCGTCCCAGCAGAGTGACGGCCGAATTGGCGGGCGCACCGCCGCGTGTGTGAGACGCACTGCTGCTCGTTGCACCCCCTGTCATTCGCTGGGCGCGTGCAGCCTTCGACACTAGCGGAGGACGCATCTTGTCCCTGGTGTTCAGCGGAGGGCCTCTGCGGGGTGTGGCAGTGTCGTGCTGGAGGGCGCCACTGGTAGCGATGTGGGCTTCCTCGCCTCGCCTCGCCTCGCCTCACACCAGGTGTCTGCGTAGTTTGCAGTGCATTCGCACCATTCCTATCCCTGTCCCTGTCCCCGTCCCGACTTGTCCCGACTTTGCTCGACTGCCGCTCGCTGCCGCTCGGGTCGTGGTCCATATGACAGCGCAAGCACGACAAACGTCTGCGGGACGAGACGAGACGAGACGAGACGAGACGACTAAGGAATAAATTCGTGGTTACAAATCAAATTTGGAACTCTACACTCCTACACAACAATAGGCGGTGACGTATTTCAGAAATCACCTGCCGATTCGTACTGTTTTGTCGTTTTCAAAGTCTTCTTGGCAAACTTGGTTAGCACATTCTCCCTCAAACTGAGTTAATTACTGCATTTTCGTACCATTACAGTAGTTTAAAAGGCTTAAGGATGCATCTTTGTCACAACAGAAAGGTAGTTTGAAAATTGGGCTGGCGACATAACAAAAAAAAAAAAAGGAAGGGAGCCAACAGCACCCGGGTTTCCCAGGCGGTCACCCATCCAAGTACTAGCCGGGCCCGATGATGCTTAACTTCGGTGATCGGACGAGAACCGGTGTATTCATCATGGTATGGCCGTGGCGCTCATCTAATGTAGGAGCACGGCAGAATTCGCGTTCGGCTTTTCTCCCAACACACAAAATGTTAGTTTTCGGCCGCATTTGACGAAAGCGCTTCCTTCCGCAACCGCCAGTTCCTCGAGGACGGCGCGGGGAGGCGCGCCCGGCGTCCCAGCAGAGCGACGGCCGAATTGGCGGGCGCACCGCCGCGTGTGTGAGACACACTGCTGCTCGTTGCACCCCCTGTCATTCGCTGGGCGCGTGCAGCCTTCGACACTAGCGGAGGACGCATCTTGTCCCTGGTGTTCAGCGGAGGGCCTGTGCGGGGTGTGGCAGTATCGTGCTGGAGGGCGCCACTGGTAGCGATGTGGGCTTCCTCGCTTCGCCTCGCCTCACACCAGGTGTCTGCGTAGTTTGCAGTGCATTCGCACCATTCCTATCCCTGTCGCTGTCCCCGTCCCGACTTGTCCCGACTTTGCTCGACTGCCGCTCGCTGCCGCTCGGGTCGTGGTCCATATGACAGCGCAAGCACGACAAACGTCTGCGGGACGAGACGAGACGAGACGAGACGAGACGACTAAGGAATAAATTCGTGGTTACAAATCAAATTTGGAACTCTACACTCCTACACAACAATAGGCGGTGACGTATTTCAGAAATCACCTGCCGATTCGTACTGTTTTGTCGTTTTCAAAGTCTTCTTGGCAAACTTGGTTAGCACATTCTCCCTCAAACTGAGTTAATTACTGCATTTTCGTACCATTACAGTAGTTTAAAAGGCTTAAGGAAGCATCTTTGTCACAACAGAAAGGTAGTTTGAAAATTGGGCTGGCGACATAACAAAAAAAAAAGAAAAGGAAGGGAGCCAACAGCACCCGGGTTTCCCAGGCGGTCACCCATCCAAGTACTAGCCGGGCCCGATGATGCTTAACTTCGGTGATCGGACGAGAACCGGTGTATTCATCATGGTATGGCCGTTGGCGCTCATCTAATGTAGGAGCACGGCAGAATTCGCGTTCGGCTTTTCTCCCAACACACAAAATGTTAGTTTTCGGCCGCATTTGACGAAAGCGCTTCCTTCCGCAACCGCCAGTTCCTCGAGGACGGCGCGGGGAGGCGCGCCCGGTGTCCCAGCAGAGCGACGGCCGAATTGGCGGGCGCACCGCCGCGTGTGTGAGACGCACTGCTGCTCGTTGCACCCCCTGTCATTCGCTGGGCGCGTGCAGCCTTCGACACTAGCGGAGGACGCATCTTGTCCCTGGTGTTCAGCGGAGGGCCTCTGCGGGGTGTGGCAGTGTCGTGCTGGAGGGCGCCACTGGTAGCGATGTGGGCTTCCTCGCCTCGCCTCGCCTCGCCTCGCCTCACACCAGGTGTCTGCGTAGTTTGCAGTGCATTCGCACCATTCCTATCCCTGTCCCTGTCCCCGTCCCGACTTGTCCCGACTTTGCTCGACTGCCGCTCGCTGCCGCTCGGGTCGTGGTCCATATGACAGCGCAAGCACGACAAACGTCTGCGGGACGAGACGAGACGAGACGAGACGAGACGACTAAGGAATAAATTCGTGGTTACAAATCAAATTTGGAACTCTACACTCCTACACAACAATAGGCGGTGACGTATTTCAGAAATCACCTGCCGATTCGTACTGTTTTGTCGTTTTCAAAGTCTTCTTGGCAAACTTGGTTAGCACATTCTCCCTCAAACTGAGTTAATTACTGCATTTTCGTACCATTACAGTAGTTTAAAAGGCTTAAGGAAGCATCTTTGTCACAACAGAAAGGTAGTTTGAAAATTGGGCTGGCGACATAACAAAAAAAAAAAAAGGAAGGGAGCCAACAGCACCCGGGTTTCCCAGGCGGTCACCCATCCAAGTACTAGCCGGGCCCGATGATGCTTAACTTCGGTGATCGGACGAGAACCGGTGTATTCATCATGGTATGGCCGTTGGCGCTCATCTAATGTAGGTGCACGCAGAATTCGCGTTCGGCTTTTCTCCCAACACACAAAATGTTAGTTTTCGGCCGCATTTGACGAAAGCGCTTCCTTCCGCAACCGCCAGTTCCTCGAGGACGGCGCGGGGAGGCGCGCCCGGCGTCCCAGCAGAGCGACGGCCGAATTGGCGGGCGCACCGCCGCGTGTGTGAGACACACTGCTGCTCGTTGCACCCCCTGTCATTCGCTGGGCGCGTGCAGCCTTCGACACTAGCGGAGGACGCATCTTGTCCCTGGTGTTCAGCGGAGGGCCTGTGCGGGGTGTGGCAGTATCGTGCTGGAGGGCGCCACTGGTAGCGATGTGGGCTTCCTCGCTTCGCCTCGCCTCACACCAGGTGTCTGCGTAGTTTGCAGTGCATTCGCACCATTCCTATCCCTGTCGCTGTCCCCGTCCCGACTTGTCCCGACTTTGCTCGACTGCCGCTCGCTGCCGCTCGGGTCGTGGTCCATATGACAGCGCAAGCACGACAAACGTCTGCGGGACGAGACGAGACGAGACGAGACGAGACGACTAAGGAATAAATTCGTGGTTACAAATCAAATTTGGAACTCTACACTCCTACACAACAATAGGCGGTGACGTATTTCAGAAATCACCTGCCGATTCGTACTGTTTTGTCGTTTTCAAAGTCTTCTTGGCAAACTTGGTTAGCACATTCTCCCTCAAACTGAGTTAATTACTGCATTTTCGTACCATTACAGTAGTTTAAAAGGCTTAAGGAAGCATCTTTGTCACAACAGAAAGGTAGTTTGAAAATTGGGCTGGCGACATAACAAAAAAAAAAGAAAAGGAAGGGAGCCAACAGCACCCGGGTTTCCCAGGCGGTCACCCATCCAAGTACTAGCCGGGCCCGATGATGCTTAACTTCGGTGATCGGACGAGAACCGGTGTATTCATCATGGTATGGCCGTTGGCGCTCATCTAATGTAGGAGCACGGCAGAATTCGCGTTCGGCTTTTCTCCCAACACACAAAATGTTAGTTTTCGGCCGCATTTGACGAAAGCGCTTCCTTCCGCAACCGCCAGTTCCTCGAGGACGGCGCGGGGAGGCGCGCCCGGCGTCCCAGCAGAGCGACGGCCGAATTGGCGGGCGCACCGCCGCGTGTGTGAGACGCACTGCTGCTCGTTGCACCCCCTGTCATTCGCTGGGCGCGTGCAGCCTTCGACACTAGCGGAGGACGCATCTTGTCCCTGGTGTTCAGCGGAGGGCCTGTGCGGGGTGTGGCAGTATCGTGCTGGAGGGCGCCACTGGTAGCGATGTGGGCTTCCTCGCTTCGCCTCGCCTCACACCAGGTGTCTGCGTAGTTTGCAGTGCATTCGCACCATTCCTATCCCTGTCCCTGTCCCCGTCCCGACTTGTCCCGACTTTGCTCGACTGCCGCTCGCTGCCGCTCGGGTCGTGGTCCATATGACAGCGCAAGCACGACAAACGTCTGCGGGACGAGACGAGACGAGACGAGACGACTAAGGAATAAATTCGTGGTTACAAATCAAATTTGGAACTCTACACTCCTACACAACAATAGGCGGTGACGTATTTCAGAAATCACCTGCCGATTCGTACTGTTTTGTCGTTTTCAAAGTCTTCTTGGCAAACTTGGTTAGCACATTCTCCCTCAAACTGAGTTAATTACTGCATTTTCGTACCATTACAGTAGTTTAAAAGGCTTAAGGATGCATCTTTGTCACAACAGAAAGGTAGTTTGAAAATTGGGCTGGCGACATAACAAAAAAAAAAAAAGGAAGGGAGCCAACAGCACCCGGGTTTCCCAGGCGGTCACCCATCCAAGTACTAGCCGGGCCCGATGATGCTTAACTTCGGTGATCGGACGAGAACCGGTGTATTCATCATGGTATGGCCGTTGGCGCTCATCTAATGTAGGAGCACGGCAGAATTCGCGTTCGGCTTTTCTCCCAACACACAAAATGTTAGTTTTCGGCCGCATTTGACGAAAGCGCTTCCTTCCGCAACCGCCAGTTCCTCGAGGACGGCGCGGGGAGGCGCGCCCGGCGTCCCAGCAGAGCGACGGCCGAATTGGCGGGCGCACCGCCGCGTGTGTGAGACACACTGCTGCTCGTTGCACCCCCTGTCATTCGCTGGGCGCGTGCAGCCTTCGACACTAGCGGAGGACGCATCTTGTCCCTGGTGTTCAGCGGAGGGCCTGTGCGGGGTGTGGCAGTATCGTGCTGGAGGGCGCCACTGGTAGCGATGTGGGCTTCCTCGCTTCGCCTCGCCTCACACCAGGTGTCTGCGTAGTTTGCAGTGCATTCGCACCATTCCTATCCCTGTCCCTGTCCCCGTCCCGACTTGTCCCGACTTTGCTCGACTGCCGCTCGCTGCCGCTCGGGTCGTGGTCCATATGACAGCGCAAGCACGACAAACGTCTGCGGGACGAGACGAGACGAGACGAGACGAGACGACTAAGGAATAAATTCGTGGTTACAAATCAAATTTGGAACTCTACACTCCTACACAACAATAGGCGGTGACGTATTTCAGAAATCACCTGCCGGTTCGTACTGTTTTGTCGTTTTCAAAGTCTTCTTGGCAAACTTGGTTAGCACATTCTCCCTCAAACTGAGTTAATTACTGCATTTTCGTACCATTACAGTAGTTTAAAAGGCTTAAGGAAGCATCTTTGTCACAACAGAAAGGTAGTTTGAAAATTGGGCTGGCGACATAACAAAAAAAAGAAAAGGAAGGGAGCCAACAGCACCCGGGTTTCCCAGGCGGTCACCCATCCAAGTACTAGCCGGGCCCGATGATGCTTAACTTCGGTGATCGGACGAGAACCGGTGTATTCATCATGGTATGGCCGTTGGCGCTCATCTAATGTAGGAGCACGGCAGAATTCACGTTCGGCTTTTCTCCCAACACACAAAATGTTAGTTTTCGGCCGCATTTGACGAAAGCGCTTCCTTCCGCAACCGCCAGTTCCTCGAGGACGGCGCGGGGAGGCGCGCCCGGCGTCCCAGCAGAGCGACGGCCGAATTGGCGGGCGCACCGCCGCGTGTGTGAGACGCACTGCTGCTCGTTGCACCCCCTGTCATTCGCTGGGCGCGTGCAGCCTTCGACACTAGCGGAGGACGCATCTTGTCCCTGGTGTTCAGCGGAGGGCCTGTGCGGGGTGTGGCAGTATCGTGCTGGAGGGCGCCACTGGTAGCGATGTGGGCTTCCTCGCTTCGCCTCGCCTCACACCAGGTGTCTGCGTAGTTTGCAGTGCATTCGCACCATTCCTATCCCTGTCCCTGTCCCCGTCCCGACTTGTCCCGACTTTGCTCGACTGCCGCTCGCTGCCGCTCGGGTCGTGGTCCATATGACAGCGCAAGCACGACAAACGTCTGCGGGACGAGACGAGACGAGACGAGACGAGACGACTAAGGAATAAATTCGTGGTTACAAATCAAATTTGGAACTCTACACTCCTACACAACAATAGGCGGTGACGTATTTCAGAAATCACCTGCCGATTCGTACTGTTTTGTCGTTTTCAAAGTCTTCTTGGCAAACTTGGTTAGCACATTCTCCCTCAAACTGAGTTAATTACTGCATTTTCGTACCATTACAGTAGTTTAAAAGGCTTAAGGATGCATCTTTGTCACAACAGAAAGGTAGTTTGAAAATTGGGCTGGCGACATAACAAAAAAAAAAAAAGGAAGGGAGCCAACAGCACCCGGGTTTCCCAGGCGGTCACCCATCCAAGTACTAGCCGGGCCCGATGATGCTTAACTTCGGTGATCGGACGAGAACCGGTGTATTCATCATGGTATGGCCGTTGGCGCTCATCTAATGTAGGAGCACGGCAGAATTCGCGTTCGGCTTTTCTCCCAACACACAAAATGTTAGTTTTCGGCCGCATTTGACGAAAGCGCTTCCTTCCGCAACCGCCAGTTCCTCGAGGACGGCGCGGGGAGGCGCGCCCGGCGTCCCAGCAGAGCGACGGCCGAATTGGCGGGCGCACCGCCGCGTGTGTGAGACACACTGCTGCTCGTTGCACCCCCTGTCATTCGCTGGGCGCGTGCAGCCTTCGACACTAGCGGAGGACGCATCTTGTCCCTGGTGTTCAGCGGAGGGCCTGTGCGGGGTGTGGCAGTATCGTGCTGGAGGGCGCCACTGGTAGCGATGTGGGCTTCCTCGCTTCGCCTCGCCTCACACCAGGTGTCTGCGTAGTTTGCAGTGCATTCGCACCATTCCTATCCCTGTCGCTGTCCCCGTCCCGACTTGTCCCGACTTTGCTCGACTGCCGCTCGCTGCCGCTCGGGTCGTGGTCCATATGACAGCGCAAGCACGACAAACGTCTGCGGGACGAGACGAGACGAGACGAGACGAGACGACTAAGGAATAAATTCGTGGTTACAAATCAAATTTGGAACTCTACACTCCTACACAACAATAGGCGGTGACGTATTTCAGAAATCACCTGCCGATTCGTACTGTTTTGTCGTTTTCAAAGTCTTCTTGGCAAACTTGGTTAGCACATTCTCCCTCAAACTGAGTTAATTACTGCATTTTCGTACCATTACAGTAGTATAAAAGGCTTAAGGAAGCATCTTTGTCACAACAGAAAGGTAGTTTGAAAATTGGGCTGGCGACATAACAAAAAAAAAAGAAAAGGAAGGGAGCCAACAGCACCCGGGTTTCCCAGGCGGTCACCCATCCAAGTACTAGCCGGGCCCGATGATGCTTAACTTCGGTGATCGGACGAGAACCGGTGTATTCATCATGGTATGGCCGTTGGCGCTCATCTAATGTAGGAGCACGGCAGAATTCGCGTTCGGCTTTTCTCCCAACACACAAAATGTTAGTTTTCGGCCGCATTTGACGAAAGCGCTTCCTTCCGCAACCGCCAGTTCCTCGAGGACGGCGCGGGGAGGCGCGCCCGGCGTCCCAGCAGAGCGACGGCCGAATTGGCGGGCGCACCGCCGCGTGTGTGAGACACACTGCTGCTCGTTGCACCCCCTGTCATTCGCTGGGCGCGTGCAGCCTTCGACACTAGCGGAGGACGCATCTTGTCCCTGGTGTTCAGCGGAGGGCCTCTGCGGGGTGTGGCAGTGTCGTGCTGGAGGGCGCCACTTGTAGCGATGTGGGCTTCCTCGCCTCGCCTCGCCTCGCCTCGCCTCGCCTCACACCAGGTGTCTGCGTAGTTTGCAGTGCATTCGCACCATTCCTATCCCTGTCCCTGTCCCCGTCCCGACTTGTCCCGACTTTGCTCGACTGCCGCTCGCTGCCGCTCGGGTCGTGGTCCATATGACAGCGCAAGCACGACAAACGTCTGCGGGACGAGACGAGACGAGACGAGACTAGACGACTAAGGAATAAATTCGTGGTTACAAATCAAATTTGGAACTCTACACTCCTACACATCAATAGGCGGCGACGTATTTCAGAAATCACCTGCCGATTCGTACTGTTTTGTCGTTTTCAAAGTCTTCTTGGCAAACTTGGTTAGCACATTCTCCCTCAAACTGAGTTAATTACTGCATTTTCGTACCATTACAGTAGTTTAAAAGGCTTAAGGAAGCATCTTTCTCACAACAGAAAGGTAGTTTGAAAATTGGGCTGGCGACATAAAAAAAAAAAAAAGGAAGGGAGCCAACAGCACCCGGGTTTCCCAGGCGGTCACCCATCCAAGTACTAGCCGGGCCCGATGATGCTTAACTTCGGTGATCGGACGAGAACCGGTGTATTCATCATGGTATGGCCGTTGGCGCTCATCTAATGTAGGAGCACGGCAGAATTCGCGTTCGGCTTTTCTCCCAACACACAAAATGTTAGTTTTCGGCCGCATTTGACGAAAGCGCTTCCTTCCGCAACCGCCAGTTCCTCGAGGACGGCGCGGGGAGGCGCGCCCGGCGTCCCAGCAGAGCGACGGCCGAATTGGCGGGCGCACCGCCGCGTGTGTGAGACGCACTGCTGCTCGTTGCACCCCCTGTCATTCGCTGGGCGCGTGCAGCCTTCGACACTAGCGGAGGACGCATCTTGTCCCTGGTGTTCAGCGGAGGGCCTGTGCGGGGTGTGGCAGTATCGTGCTGGAGGGCGCCACTGGTAGCGATGTGGGCTTCCTCGCTTCGCCTCGCCTCACACCAGGTGTCTGCGTAGTTTGCAGTGCATTCGCACCATTCCTATCCCTGTCCCTGTCCCCGTCCCGACTTGTCCCGACTTTGCTCGACTGCCGCTCGCTGCCGCTCGGGTCGTGGTCCATATGACAGCGCAAGCACGACAAACGTCTGCGGGACGAGACGAGACGAGACGAGACGAGACGACTAAGGAATAAATTCGTGGTTACAAATCAAATTTGGAACTCTACACTCCTACACAACAATAGGCGGTGACGTATTTCAGAAATCACCTGCCGGTTCGTACTGTTTTGTCGTTTTCAAAGTCTTCTTGGCAAACTTGGTTAGCACATTCTCCCTCAAACTGAGTCAATTACTTCATTTTCGTACCATTACAGTAGTTTAAAAGGCTTAAGGAAGCATCTTTCTCACAACAGAAAGGTAGTTTGAAAATTGGGCTGGCGACATAACAAAAAAAAGAAAAGGAAGGGAGCCAACAGCACCCGGGTTTCCCAGGCGGTCACCCATCCAAGTACTAGCCGGGCCCGATGATGCTTAACTTCGGTGATCGGACGAGAACCGGTGTATTCATCATGGTATGGCCGTTGGCGCTCATCTAATGTAGGAGCACGGCAGAATTCGCGTTCGGCTTTTCTCCCAACACACAAAATGTTAGTTTTCGGCCGCATTTGACGAAAGCGCTTCCTTCCGCAACCGCCAGTTCCTCGCGGACGGCGCGGGGAGGCGCGCCCGGTGTCCCAGCAGAGCGACGGCCGAATTGGCGTGCGCACCGCCGCGTGTGTGAGACGCACTGCTGCTCGTTGCACCCCCTGTCATTCGCTGGGCGCGTGCAGCCTTCGACACCAGCGGAGGACGCATCTTGTCCCTGGTGTTCAGCGGAGGGCCTGTGCGGGGTGTGGCAGTATCGTGCTGGAGGGCGCCACTGGTAGCGATGTGGGCTTCCTCGCTTCGCCTCGCCTCACACCAGGTGTCTGCGTAGTTTGCAGTGCATTCGCACCATTCCTATCCCTGTCCCTGTCCCCGTCCCGACTTGTCCCGACTTTGCTCGACTGCCGCTCGCTGCCGCTCGGGTCGTGGTCCATATGACAGCGCAAGCACGACAAACGTCTGCGGAACGAGACGAGACGAGACGAGACGAGACGACTAAGGAATAAATTCGTGGTTACAAATCAAATTTGGAACTCTACACTCCTACACAACAATAGGCGGTGACGTATTTCAGAAATCACCTGCCGATTCGTACTGTTTTGTCGTTTTCAAAGTCTTCTTGGCAAACTTGGTTAGCACATTCTCCCTCAAACTGAGTTAATTACTGCTTTTTCGTACCATTACAGTAGTTTAAAAGGCTTAAGGAAGCATCTTTCTCACAACAGAAAGGTAGTTTGAAAATTGGGCTGGCGACATAAAAAAAAAAGGAAGGGAGCCAACAGCACCCGGGTTTCCCAGGCGGTCACCCATCCAAGTACTAGCCGGGCCCGATGATGCTTAACTTCGGTGATCGGACGAGAACCGGTGTATTCATCATGGTATGGCCGTTGGCGCTCATCTAATGTAGGAGCACGGCAGAATTCGCGTTCGGCTTTTCTCCCAACACACAAAATGTTAGTTTTCGGCCGCATTTGACGAAAGCGCTTCCTTCCGCAACCGCCAGTTCCTCGAGGACGGCGCGGGGAGGCGCGCCCGGCGTCCCAGCAGAGCGACGGCCGAATTGGCGGGCGCACCGCCGCGTGTGTGAGACGCACTGCTGCTCGTTGCACCCCCTGTCATTTGCTGGGCGCGTGCAGCCTTCGACACTAGCGGAGGACGCATCTTGTCCCTGGTGTTCAGCGGAGGGCCTCTGCGGGGTGTGGCAGTGTCGTGCTGGAGGGCGCCACTTGTAGCGATGTGGGCTTCCTCGCCTCGCCTCGCCTCGCCTCGCCTCGCCTCACACCAGGTGTCTGCGTAGTTTGCAGTGCATTCGCACCATTCCTATCCCTGTCCCTGTCCCCGTCCCGACTTGTCCCGACTTTGCTCGACTGCCGCTCGCTGCCGCTCGGGTCGTGGTCCATATGACAGCGCAAGCACGACAAACGTCTGCGGGACGAGACGAGACGAGACGAGACTAGACGACTAAGGAATAAATTCGTGGTTACAAATCAAATTTGGAACTCTACACTCCTACACATCAATAGGCGGCGACGTATTTCAGAAATCACCTGCCGATTCGTACTGTTTTGTCGTTTTCAAAGTCTTCTTGGCAAACTTGGTTAGCACATTCTCCCTCAAACTGAGTTAATTACTGCATTTTCGGACCATTACAGTAGTTTAAAAGGCTTAAGGAAGCATCTTTGTCACAACAGAAAGGTAGTTTGAAAATTGGGCTGGCGACATAACAAAAAAAAGAAAAGGAAGGGAGCCAACAGCACCCGGGTTTCCCAGGCGGTCACCCATCCAAGTACTAGCCGGGCCCGATGATGCTTAACTTCGGTGATCGGACGAGAACCGGTGTATTCATCATGGTATGGCCGTTGGCGCTCATCTAATGTAGGAGCACGGCAGAATTCGCGTTCGGCTTTTCTCCCAACACACAAAATGTTAGTTTTCGGCCGCATTTGACGAAAGCGCTTCCTTCCGCAACCGCCAGTTCCTCGCGGACGGCGCGGGGAGGCGCGCCCGGTGTCCCAGCAGAGCGACGGCCGAATTGGCGGGCGCACCGCCGCGTGTGTGAGACGCACTGCTGCTCGTTGCACCCCCTGTCATTCGCTGGGCGCGTGCAGCCTTCGACACCAGCGGAGGACGCATCTTGTCCCTGGTGTTCAGCGGAGGGCCTGTGCGGGGTGTGGCAGTATCGTGCTGGAGGGCGCCACTGGTAGCGATGTGGGCTTCCTCGCTTCGCCTCGCCTCACACCAGGTGTCTGCGTAGTTTGCAGTGCATTCGCACCATTCCTATCCCTGTCCCTGTCCCCGTCCCGACTTGTCCCGACTTTGCTCGACTGCCGCTCGCTGCCGCTCGGGTCGTGGTCCATATGACAGCGCAAGCACGACAAACGTCTGCGGGACGAGACGAGACGAGACGAGACGAGACGACTAAGGAATAAATTCGTGGTTACAAATCAAATTTGGAACTCTACACTCCTACACAACAATAGGCGGTGACGTATTTCAGAAATCACCTGCCGATTCGTACTGTTTTGTCGTTTTCAAAGTCTTCTTGGCAAACTTGGTTAGCACATTCTCCCTCGAACTGAGTTAATTACTGCTTTTTCGTACCATTACAGTAGTTTAAAAGGCTTAAGGAAGCATCTTTCTCACAACAGAAAGGTAGTTTGAAAATTGGGCTGGCGACATAAAAAAAAAAAGGAAGGGAGCCAACAGCACCCGGGTTTCCCAGGCGGTCACCCATCCAAGTACTAGCCGGGCCCGATGATGCTTAACTTCGGTGATCGGACGAGAACCGGTGTATTCATCATGGTATGGCCGTTGGCGCTCATCTAATGTAGGAGCACGGCAGAATTCGCGTTCGGCTTTTCTCCCAACACACAAAATGTTAGTTTTCGGCCGCATTTGACGAAAGCGCTTCCTTCCGCAACCGCCAGTTCCTCGAGGACGGCGCGGGGAGGCGCGCCCGGCGTCCCAGCAGAGCGACGGCCGAATTGGCGGGCGCACCGCCGCGTGTGTGAGACGCACTGCTGCTCGTTGCACCCCCTGTCATTTGCTGGGCGCGTGCAGCCTTCGACACTAGCGGAGGACGCATCTTGTCCCTGGTGTTCAGCGGAGGGCCTCTGCGGGGTGTGGCAGTGTCGTGCTGGAGGGCGCCACTTGTAGCGATGTGGGCTTCCTCGCCTCGCCTCGCCTCGCCTCGCCTCGCCTCACACCAGGTGTCTGCGTAGTTTGCAGTGCATTCGCACCATTCCTATCCCTGTCCCTGTCCCCGTCCCGACTTGTCCCGACTTTGCTCGACTGCCGCTCGCTGCCGCTCGGGTCGTGGTCCATATGACAGCGCAAGCACGACAAACGTCTGCGGGACGAGACGAGACGAGACGAGACTAGACGACTAAGGAATAAATTCGTGGTTACAAATCAAATTTGGAACTCTACACTCCTACACATCAATAGGCGGCGACGTATTTCAGAAATCACCTGCCGATTCGTACTGTTTTGTCGTTTTCAAAGTCTTCTTGGCAAACTTGGTTAGCACATTCTCCCTCAAACTGAGTTAATTACTGCATTTTCGTACCATTACAGTAGTTTAAAAGGCTTAAGGAAGCATCTTTCTCACAACAGAAAGGTAGTTTGAAAATTGGGCTGGCGACATAACAAAAAAAAGAAAAGGAAGGGAGCCAACAGCACCCGGGTTTCCCAGGCGGTCACCCATCCAAGTACTAGCCGGGCCCGATGATGCTTAACTTCGGTGATCGGACGAGAACCGGTGTATTCATCATGGTATGGCCGTTGGCGCTCATCTAATGTAGGAGCACGGCAGAATTCGCGTTCGGCTTTTCTCCCAACACACAAAATGTTAGTTTTCGGCCGCATTTGACGAAAGCGCTTCCTTCCGCAACCGCCAGTTCCTCGAGGACGGCGCGGGGAGGCGCGCCCGGCGTCCCAGCAGAGCGACGGCCGAATTGGCGGGCGCACCGCCGCGTGTGTGAGACGCACTGCTGCTCGTTGCACCCCCTGTCATTCGCTGGGCGCGTGCAGCCTTCGACACTAGCGGAGGACGCATCTTGTCCCTGGTGTTCAGCGGAGGGCCTGTGCGGGGTGTGGCAGTATCGTGCTGGAGGGCGCCACTGGTAGCGATGTGGGCTTCCTCGCTTCGCCTCGCCTCACACCAGGTGTCTGCGTAGTTTGCAGTGCATTCGCACCATTCCTATCCCTGTCCCTGTCCCCGTCCCGACTTGTCCCGACTTTGCTCGACTGCCGCTCGCTGCCGCTCGGGTCGTGGTCCATATGACAGCGCAAGCACGACAAACGTCTGCGGGACGAGACGAGACGAGACGAGACGAGACGACTAAGGAATAAATTCGTGGTTACAAATCAAATTTGGAACTCTACACTCCTACACAACAATAGGCGGTGACGTATTTCAGAAATCACCTGCCGGTTCGTACTGTTTTGTCGTTTTCAAAGTCTTCTTGGCAAACTTGGTTAGCACATTCTCCCTCAAACTGAGTTAATTACTGCATTTTCGTACCATTACAGTAGTTTAAAAGGCTTAAGGAAGCATCTTTGTCACAACAGAAAGGTAGTTTGAAAATTGGGCTGGCGACATAACAAAAAAAAGAAAAGGAAGGGAGCCAACAGCACCCGGGTTTCCCAGGCGGTCACCCATCCAAGTACTAGCCGGGCCCGATGATGCTTAACTTCGGTGATCGGACGAGAACCGGTGTATTCATCATGGTATGGCCGTTGGCGCTCATCTAATGTAGGAGCACGGCAGAATTCGCGTTCGGCTTTTCTCCCAACACACAAAATGTTAGTTTTCGGCCGCATTTGACGAAAGCGCTTCCTTCCGCAACCGCCAGTTCCTCGAGGACGGCGCGGGGAGGCGCGCCCGGCGTCCCAGCAGAGCGACGGCCGAATTGGCGGGCGCACCGCCGCGTGTGTGAGACGCACTGCTGCTCGTTGCACCCCCTGTCATTCGCTGGGCGCGTGCAGCCTTCGACACTAGCGGAGGACGCATCTTGTCCCTGGTGTTCAGCGGAGGGCCTGTGCGGGGTGTGGCAGTATCGTGCTGGAGGGCGCCACTGGTAGCGATGTGGGCTTCCTCGCTTCGCCTCGCCTCACACCAGGTGTCTGCGTAGTTTGCAGTGCATTCGCACCATTCCTATCCCTGTCCCTGTCCCCGTCCCGACTTGTCCCGACTTTGCTCGACTGCCGCTCGCTGCCGCTCGGGTCGTGGTCCATATGACAGCGCAAGCACGACAAACGTCTGCGGGACGAGACGAGACGAGACGAGACGACTAAGGAATAAATTCGTGGTTACAAATCAAATTTGGAACTCTACACTCCTACACAACAATAGGCGGTGACGTATTTCAGAAATCACCTGCCGGTTCGTACTGTTTTGTCGTTTTCAAAGTCTTCTTGGCAAACTTGGTTAGCACATTCTCCCTCAAACTGAGTTAATTACTGCATTTTCGTACCATTACAGTAGTTTAAAAGGCTTAAGGAAGCATCTTTGTCACAACAGAAAGGTAGTTTGAAAATTGGGCTGGCGACATAACAAAAAAAAGAAAAGGAAGGGAGCCAACAGCACCCGGGTTTCCCAGGCGGTCACCCATCCAAGTACTAGCCGGGCCCGATGATGCTTAACTTCGGTGATCGGACGAGAACCGGTGTATTCATCATGGTATGGCCGTTGGCGCTCATCTAATGTAGGAGCACGGCAGAATTCGCGTTCGGCTTTTCTCCCAACACACAAAATGTTAGTTTTCGGCCGCATTTGACGAAAGCGCTTCCTTCCGCAACCGCCAGTTCCTCGCGGACGGCGCGGGGAGGCGCGCCCGGTGTCCCAGCAGAGCGACGGCCGAATTGGCGGGCGCACCGCCGCGTGTGTGAGACGCACTGCTGCTCGTTGCACCCCCTGTCATTCGCTGGGCGCGTGCAGCCTTCGACACCAGCGGAGGACGCATCTTGTCCCTGGTGTTCAGCGGAGGGCCTGTGCGGGGTGTGGCAGTATCGTGCTGGAGGGCGCCACTGGTAGCGATGTGGGCTTCCTCGCTTCGCCTCGCCTCACACCAGGTGTCTGCGTAGTTTGCAGTGCATTCGCACCATTCCTATCCCTGTCCCTGTCCCCGTCCCGACTTGTCCCGACTTTGCTCGACTGCCGCTCGCTGCCGCTCGGGTCGTGGTCCATATGACAGCGCAAGCACGACAAACGTCTGCGGGACGAGACGAGACGAGACGAGACGAGACGACTAAGGAATAAATTCGTGGTTACAAATCAAATTTGGAACTCTACACTCCTACACAACAATAGGCGGTGACGTATTTCAGAAATCACCTGCCGATTCGTACTGTTTTGTCGTTTTCAAAGTCTTCTTGGCAAACTTGGTTAGCACATTCTCCCTCAAACTGAGTTAATTACTGCTTTTTCGTACCATTACAGTAGTTTAAAAGGCTTAAGGAAGCATCTTTCTCACAACAGAAAGGTAGTTTGAAAATTGGGCTGGCGACATAAAAAAAAAAAGGAAGGGAGCCAACAGCACCCGGGTTTCCCAGGCGGTCACCCATCCAAGTACTAGCCGGGCCCGATGATGCTTAACTTCGGTGATCGGACGAGAACCGGTGTATTCATCATGGTATGGCCGTTGGCGCTCATCTAATGTAGGAGCACGGCAGAATTCGCGTTCGGCTTTTCTCCCAACACACAAAATGTTAGTTTTCGGCCGCATTTGACGAAAGCGCTTCCTTCCGCAACCGCCAGTTCCTCGAGGACGGCGCGGGGAGGCGCGCCCGGCGTCCCAGCAGAGCGACGGCCGAATTGGCGGGCGCACCGCCGCGTGTGTGAGACGCACTGCTGCTCGTTGCACCCCCTGTCATTTGCTGGGCGCGTGCAGCCTTCGACACTAGCGGAGGACGCATCTTGTCCCTGGTGTTCAGCGGAGGGCCTCTGCGGGGTGTGGCAGTGTCGTGCTGGAGGGCGCCACTTGTAGCGATGTGGGCTTCCTCGCCTCGCCTCGCCTCGCCTCGCCTCGCCTCGCCTCACACCAGGTGTCTGCGTAGTTTGCAGTGCATTCGCACCATTCCTATCCCTGTCCCTGTCCCCGTCCCGACTTGTCCCGACTTTGCTCGACTGCCGCTCGCTGCCGCTCGGGTCGTGGTCCATATGACAGCGCAAGCACGACAAACGTCTGCGGGACGAGACGAGACGAGACGAGACGAGACGACTAAGGAATAAATTCGTGGTTACAAATCAAATTTGGAACTCTACACTCCTACACAACAATAGGCGGTGACGTATTTCAGAAATCACC
Organism: Schistocerca cancellata; assembly: GCF_023864275.1. NCBI lineage: Eukaryota > Metazoa > Arthropoda > Insecta > Orthoptera > Acrididae > Schistocerca > Schistocerca cancellata. Next base: position 522,152,067 of record NC_064634.1, on the reverse strand, counting down.
TGCCGATTCGTACTGTTTTGTCGTTTTCAAAGTCTTCTTGGCAAACTTGGTTAGCACATTCTCCCTCAAACTGAGTTAATTACTGCTTTTTCGTACCATTACAGTAGTTTAAAAGGCTTAAGGAAGCATCTTTCTCACAACAGAAAGGTAGTTTGAAAATTGGGCTGGCGACATAAAAAAAAAAAAGGAAGGGAGCCAACAGCACCCGGGTTTCCCAGGCGGTCACCCATCCAAGTACTAGCCGGGCCCGATGATGCTTAACTTCGGTGATCGGACGAGAACCGGTGTATTCATCATGGTATGGCCGTTGGCGCTCATCTAATGTAGGAGCACGGCAGAATTCGCGTTCGGCTTTTCTCCCAACACACAAAATGTTAGTTTTCGGCCGCATTTGACGAAAGCGCTTCCTTCCGCAACCGCCAGTTCCTCGAGGACGGCGCGGGGAGGCGCGCCCGGCGTCCCAGCAGAGCGACGGCCGAATTGGCGGGCGCACCGCCGCGTGTGTGAGACGCACTGCTGCTCGTTGCACCCCCTGTCATTTGCTGGGCGCGTGCAGCCTTCGACACTAGCGGAGGACGCATCTTGTCCCTGGTGTTCAGCGGAGGGCCTCTGCGGGGTGTGGCAGTGTCGTGCTGGAGGGCGCCACTTGTAGCGATGTGGGCTTCCTCGCCTCGCCTCGCCTCGCCTCGCCTCGCCTCACACCAGGTGTCTGCGTAGTTTGCAGTGCATTCGCACCATTCCTATCCCTGTCCCTGTCCCCGTCCCGACTTGTCCCGACTTTGCTCGACTGCCGCTCGCTGCCGCTCGGGTCGTGGTCCATATGACAGCGCAAGCACGACAAACGTCTGCGGGACGAGACGAGACGAGACGAGACTAGACGACTAAGGAATAAATTCGTGGTTACAAATCAAATTTGGAACTCTACACTCCTACACATCAATAGGCGGCGACGTATTTCAGAAATCACCTGCCGATTCGTACTGTTTTGTCGTTTTCAAAGTCTTCTTGGCAAACTTGGTTAGCACATTCTCCCTCAAACTGAGTTAATTACTGCATTTTCGTACCATTACAGTAGTTTAAAAGGCTTAAGGAAGCATCTTTCTCACAACAGAAAGGTAGTTTGAAAATTGGGCTGGCGACATAAAAAAAAAAAAAGGAAGGGAGCCAACAGCACCCGGGTTTCCCAAGCGGTCACCCATCCAAGTACTAGCCGGGCCCGATGATGCTTAACTTCGGTGATCGGACGAGAACCGGTGTATTCATCATGGTATGGCCGTTGGCGCTCATCTAATGTAGGAGCACGGCAGAATTCGCGTTCGGCTTTTCTCCCAACACACAAAATGTTAGTTTTCGGCCGCATTTGACGAAAGCGCTTCCTTCCGCAACCGCCAGTTCCTCGAGGACGGCGCGGGGAGGCGCGCCCGGCGTCCCAGCAGAGCGACGGCCGAATTGGCGGGCGCACCGCCGCGTGTGTGAGACGCACTGCTGCTCGTTGCACCCCCTGTCATTCGCTGGGCGCGTGCAGCCTTCGACACTAGCGGAGGACGCATCTTGTCCCTGGTGTTCAGCAGAGGGCCTGTGCGGGGTGTGGCAGTATCGTGCTGGAGGGCGCCACTGGTAGCGATGTGGGCTTCCTCGCTTCGCCTCGCCTCACACCAGGTGTCTGCGTAGTTTGCAGTGCATTCGCACCATTCCTATCCCTGTCCCTGTCCCCGTCCCGACTTGTCCCGACTTTGCTCGACTGCCGCTCGCTGCCGCTCGGGTCGTGGTCCATATGACAGCGCAAGCACGACAAACGTCTGCGGGACGAGACGAGACGAGACGAGACGAGACGACTAAGGAATAAATTCGTGGTTACAAATCAAATTTGGAACTCTACACTCCTACACAACAATAGGCGGTGACGTATTTCAGAAATCACCTGCCGGTTCGTACTGTTTTGTCGTTTTCAAAGTCTTCTTGGCAAACTTGGTTAGCACATTCTCCCTCAAACTGAGTTAATTACTGCATTTTCGTACCATTACAGTAGTTTAAAAGGCTTAAGGAAGCATCTTTGTCACAACAGAAAGGTAGTTTGAAAATTGGGCTGGCGACATAACAAAAAAAAGAAAAGGAAGGGAGCCAACAGCACCCGGGTTTCCCAGGCGGTCACCCATCCAAGTACTAGCCGGGCCCGATGATCCTTAACTTCGGTGATCGGACGAGAACCGGTGTATTCATCATGGTATGGCCGTTGGCGCTCATCTAATGTAGGAGCACGGCAGAATTCGCGTTCGGCTTTTCTCCCAACACACAAAATGTTAGTTTTCGGCCGCATTTGACGAAAGCGCTTCCTTCCGCAACCGCCAGTTCCTCGCGGACGGCGCGGGGAGGCGCGCCCGGTGTCCCAGCAGAGCGACGGCCGAATTGGCGGGCGCACCGCCGCGTGTGTGAGACGCACTGCTGCTCGTTGCACCCCCTGTCATTCGCTGGGCGCGTGCAGCCTTCGACACCAGCGGAGGACGCATCTTGTCCCTGGTGTTCAGCGGAGGGCCTGTGCGGGGTGTGGCAGTATCGTGCTGGAGGGCGCCACTGGTAGCGATGTGGGCTTCCTCGCTTCGCCTCGCCTCACACCAGGTGTCTGCGTAGTTTGCAGTGCATTCGCACCATTCCTATCCCTGTCCCTGTCCCCGTCCCGACTTGTCCCGACTTTGCTCGACTGCCGCTCGCTGCCGCTCGGGTCGTGGTCCATATGACAGCGCAAGCACGACAAACGTCTGCGGGACGAGACGAGACGAGACGAGACGAGACGACTAAGGAATAAATTCGTGGTTACAAATCAAATTTGGAACTCTACACTCCTACACAACAATAGGCGGTGACGTATTTCAGAAATCACCTGCCGATTCGTACTGTTTTGTCGTTTTCAAAGTCTTCTTGGCAAACTTGGTTAGCACATTCTCCCTCAAACTGAGTTAATTACTGCTTTTTCGTACCATTACAGTAGTTTAAAAGGCTTAAGGAAGCATCTTTCTCACAACAGAAAGGTAGTTTGAAAATTGGGCTGGCGACATAAAAAAAAAAGGAAGGGAGCCAACAGCACCCGGGTTTCCCAGGCGGTCACCCATCCAAGTACTAGCCGGGCCCGATGATGCTTAACTTCGGTGATCGGACGAGAACCGGTGTATTCATCATGGTATGGCCGTTGGCGCTCATCTAATGTAGGAGCACGGCAGAATTCGCGTTCGGCTTTTCTCCCAACACACAAAATGTTAGTTTTCGGCCGCATTTGACGAAAGCGCTTCCTTCCGCAACCGCCAGTTCCTCGCGGACGGCGCGGGGAGGCGCGCCCGGTGTCCCAGCAGAGCGACGGCCGAATTGGCGGGCGCACCGCCGCGTGTGTGAGACGCACTGCTGCTCGTTGCACCCCCTGTCATTCGCTGGGCGCGTGCAGCCTTCGACACCAGCGGAGGACGCATCTTGTCCCTGGTGTTCAGCGGAGGGCCTGTGCGGGGTGTGGCAGTATCGTGCTGGAGGGCGCCACTGGTAGCGATGTGGGCTTCCTCGCTTCGCCTCGCCTCACACCAGGTGTCTGCGTAGTTTGCAGTGCATTCGCACCATTCCTATCCCTGTCCCTGTCCCCGTCCCGACTTGTCCCGACTTTGCTCGACTGCCGCTCGCTGCCGCTCGGGTCGTGGTCCATATGACAGCGCAAGCACGACAAACGTCTGCGGGACGAGACGAGACGAGACGAGACGAGACGACTAAGGAATAAATTCGTGGTTACAAATCAAATTTGGAACTCTACACTCCTACACAACAATAGGCGGTGACGTATTTCAGAAATCACCTGCCGATTCGTACTGTTTTGTCGTTTTCAAAGTCTTCTTGGCAAACTTGGTTAGCACATTCTCCCTCAAACTGAGTTAATTACTGCTTTTTCGTACCATTACAGTAGTTTAAAAGGCTTAAGGAAGCATCTTTCTCACAACAGAAAGGTAGTTTGAAAATTGGGCTGGCGACATAAAAAAAAAAGGAAGGGAGCCAACAGCACCCGGGTTTCCCAGGCGGTCACCCATCCAAGTACTAGCCGGGCCCGATGATGCTTAACTTCGGTGATCGGACGAGAACCGGTGTATTCATCATGGTATGGCCGTTGGCGCTCATCTAATGTAGGAGCACGGCAGAATTCGCGTTCGGCTTTTCTCCCAACACACAAAATGTTAGTTTTCGGCCGCATTTGACGAAAGCGCTTCCTTCCGCAACCGCCAGTTCCTCGAGGACGGCGCGGGGAGGCGCGCCCGGCGTCCCAGCAGAGCGACGGCCGAATTGGCGGGCGCACCGCCGCGTGTGTGAGACGCACTGCTGCTCGTTGCACCCCCTGTCATTTGCTGGGCGCGTGCAGCCTTCGACACTAGCGGAGGACGCATCTTGTCCCTGGTGTTCAGCGGAGGGCCTCTGCGGGGTGTGGCAGTGTCGTGCTGGAGGGCGCCACTTGTAGCGATGTGGGCTTCCTCGCCTCGCCTCGCCTCGCCTCGCCTCGCCTCGCCTCACACCAGGTGTCTGCGTAGTTTGCAGTGCATTCGCACCATTCCTATCCCTGTCCCTGTCCCCGTCCCGACTTGTCCCGACTTTGCTCGACTGCCGCTCGCTGCCGCTCGGGTCGTGGTCCATATGACAGCGCAAGCACGACAAACGTCTGCGGGACGAGACGAGACGAGATGAGACGAGACGACTAAGGAATAAATTCGTGGTTACAAATCAAATTTGGAACTCTACACTCCTACACAACAATAGGCGGTGACGTATTTCAGAAATCACCTGCCGGTTCGTACTGTTTTGTCGTTTTCAAAGTCTTCTTGGCAAACTTGGTTAGCACATTCTCCCTCAAACTGAGTTAATTACTGCATTTTCGTACCATTACAGTAGTTTAAAAGGCTTAAGGAAGCATCTTTGTCACAACAGAAAGGTAGTTTGAAAATTGGGCTGGCGACATAAAAAAAAAAAGAAAAGGAAGGGAGCCAACAGCACCCGGGTTTCCCAGGCGGTCACCCATCCAAGTACTAACCGGTCCCGATGATGCTTAACTTCGGTGATCGGACGAGAACCGGTGTATTCATCATGGTATGGCCGTTGGCGCTCATCTAATGTAGGAGCACGGCAGAATTCGCGTTCGGCTTTTCTTCCAACACACAAAATGTTAGTTTTCGGCCGCATTTGACGAAAGCGCTTCCTTCCGCAACCGCCAGTTCCTCGAGGACGGCGCGGGGAGGCGCGCCCGGCGTCCCAGCAGAGCGACGGCCGAATTGGCGGGCGCACCGCCGCGTGTGTGAGACGCACTGCTGCTCGTTGCACCCCCTGTCATTTGCTGGGCGCGTGCAGCCTTCGACACTAGCGGAGGACGCATCTTGTCCCTGGTGTTCAGCGGAGGGCCTCTGCGGGGTGTGGCAGTGTCGTGCTGGAGGGCGCCACTGGTAGCGATGTGGGCTTCCTCGCCTCGCCTCGCCTCGCCTCGCCTCACACCAGGTGTCTGCGTAGTTTGCAGTGCATTCGCACCATTCCTATCCCTGTCCCTGTCCCCGTCCCGACTAGTCCCGACTTTGCTCGACTGCCGCTCGCTGCCGCTCGGGTCGTGGTCCATATGACAGCGCAAGCACGACAAACGTCTGCGGGACGAGACGAGACGAGACGAGACGAGACGACTAAGGAATAAATTCGTGGTTACAAATCAAATTTGGAACTCTACACTCCTACACAACAATAGGCGGTGACGTATTTCAGAAATCACCTGCCGATTCGTACTGTTTTGTCGTTTTCAAAGTCTTCTTGGCAAACTTGGTTAGCACATTCTCCCTCAAACTGAGTTAATTACTGCTTTTTCTTACCATTACAGTAGTTTAAAAGGCTTAAGGAAGCATCTTTCTCACAACAGAAAGGTAGTTTGAAAATTGGGCTGGCGACATAAAAAAAAAAAGGAAGGGAGCCAACAGCACCCGGGTTTCCCAGGCGGTCACCCATCCAAGTACTAGCCGGGCCCGATGATGCTTAACTTCGGTGATCGGACGAGAACCGGTGTATTCATCATGGTATGGCCGTTGGCGCTCATCTAATGTAGGAGCACGGCAGAATTCGCGTTCGGCTTTTCTCCCAACACACAAAATGTTAGTTTTCGGCCGCATTTGACGAAAGCGCTTCCTTCCGCAACCGCCAGTTCCTCGAGGACGGCGCGGGGAGGCGCGCCCGGCGTCCCAGCAGAGCGACGGCCGAATTGGCGGGCGCACCGCCGCGTGTGTGAGACGCACTGCTGCTCGTTGCACCCCCTGTCATTTGCTGGGCGCGTGCAGCCTTCGACACTAGCGGAGGACGCATCTTGTCCCTGGTGTTCAGCGGAGGGCCTCTGCGGGGTGTGGCAGTGTCGTGCTGGAGGGCGCCACTTGTAGCGATGTGGGCTTCCTCGCCTCGCCTCGCCACGCCTCGCCTCGCCTCACACCAGGTGTCTGCGTAGTTTGCAGTGCATTCGCACCATTCCTATCCCTGTCCCTGTCCCCGTCCCGACTTGTCCCGACTTTGCTCGACTGCCGCTCGCTGCCGCTCGGGTCGTGGTCCATATGACAGCGCAAGCACGACAAACGTCTGCGGGACGAGACGAGACGAGACGAGACGAGACGACTAAGGAATAAATTCGTGGTTACAAATCAAATTTGGAACTCTACACTCCTACACAACAATAGGCGGTGACGTATTTCAGAAATCACCTGCCGGTTCGTACTGTTTTGTCGTTTTCAAAGTCTTCTTGGCAAACTTGGTTAGCACATTCTCCCTCAAACTGAGTTAATTACTGCATTTTCGTACCATTACAGTAGTTTAAAAGGCTTAAGGAAGCATCTTTGTCACAACAGAAAGGTAGTTTGAAAATTGGGCTGGCGACATAACAAAAAAAAGAAAAGGAAGGGAGCCAACAGCACCCGGGTTTCCCAGGCGGTCACCCATCCAAGTACTAGCCGGGCCCGATGATGCTTAACTTCGGTGATCGGACGAGAACCTGTGTATTCATCATGGTATGGCCGTTGGCGCTCATCTAATGTAGGAGCACGGCAGAATTCGCGTTCGGCTTTTCTCCCAACACACAAAATGTTAGTTTTCGGCCGCATTTGACGAAAGCGCTTCCTTCCACAACCGCCAGTTCCTCGCGGACGGCGCGGGGAGGCGCGCCCGGTGTCCCAGCAGAGCGACGGCCGAATTGGCGGGCGCACCGCCGCGTGTGTGAGACGCACTGCTGCTCGTTGCACCCCCTGTCATTCGCTGGGCGCGTGCAGCCTTCGACACCAGCGGAGGACGCATCTTGTCCCTGGTGTTCAGCGGAGGGCCTGTGCGGGGTGTGGCAGTATCGTGCTGGAGGGCGCCACTGGTAGCGATGTGGGCTTCCTCGCTTCGCCTCGCCTCACACCAGGTGTCTGCGTAGTTTGCAGTGCATTCGCACCATTCCTATCCCTGTCCCTGTCCCCGTCCCGACTTGTCCCGACTTTGCTCGACTGCCGCTCGCTGCCGCTCGGGTCGTGGTCCATATGACAGCGCAAGCACGACAAACGTCTGCGGGACGAGACGAGACGAGACGAGACGAGACGACTAAGGAATAAATTCGTGGTTACAAATCAAATTTGGAACTCTACACTCCTACACATCAATAGGCGGCGACGTATTTCAGAAATCACCTGCCGATTCGTACTGTTTTGTCGTTTTCAAAGTCTTCTTGGCAAACTTGGTTAGCACATTCTCCCTCAAACTGAGTTAATTACTGCATTTTCGTACCATTACAGTAGTTTAAAAGGCTTAAGGAAGCATCTTTCTCACAACAGAAAGGTAGTTTGAAAATTGGGCTGGCGACATAAAAAAAAAAAAAAGGAAGGGAGCCAACAGCACCCGGGTTTCCCAGGCGGTCACCCATCCAAGTACTAGCCGGGCCCGATGATGCTTAACTTCGGTGATCGGACGAGAACCGGTGTATTCATCATGGTATGGCCGTTGGCGCTCATCTAATGTAGGAGCACGGCAGAATTCGCGTTCGGCTTTTCTCCCAACACACAAAATGTTAGTTTTCGGCCGCATTTGACGAAAGCGCTTCCTTCCGCAACCGCCAGTTCCTCGAGGACGGCGCGGGGAGGCGCGCCCGGCGTCCCAGCAGAGCGACGGCCGAATTGGCGGGCGCACCGCCGCGTGTGTGAGACGCACTGCTGCTCGTTGCACCCCCTGTCATTCGCTGGGCGCGTGCAGCCTTCGACACTAGCGGAGGACGCATCTTGTCCCTGGTGTTCAGCGGAGGGCCTGTGCGGGGTGTGGCAGTATCGTGCTGGAGGGCGCCACTGGTAGCGATGTGGGCTTCCTCGCTTCGCCTCGCCTCACACCAGGTGTCTGCGTAGTTTGCAGTGCATTCGCACCATTCCTATCCCTGTCCCTGTCCCCGTCCCGACTTGTCCCGACTTTGCTCGACTGCCGCTCGCTGCCGCTCGGGTCGTGGTCCATATGACAGCGCAAGCACGACAAACGTCTGCGGGTCGAGACGAGACGAGACGAGACGAGACGACTAAGGAATAAATTCGTGGTTACAAATCAAATTTGGAACTCTACACTCCTACACAACAATAGGCGGTGACGTATTTCAGAAATCACCTGCCGGTTCGTACTGTTTTGTCGTTTTCAAAGTCTTCTTGGCAAACTTGGTTAGCACATTCTCCCTCAAACTGAGTTAATTACTGCGTTTTCGTACCATTACAGTAGTTTAAAAGGCTTAAGGAAGCATCTTTGTCACAACAGAAAGGTAGTTTGAAAATTGGGCTTGCGACATAACAAAAAAAAGAAAAGGAAGGGAGCCAACAGCACCCGGGTTTCCCAGGCGGTCACCCATCCAAGTACTAGCCGGGCCCGATGATGCTTAACTTCGGTGATCGGACGAGAACCGGTGTATTCATCATGGTATGGCCGTTGGCGCTCATCTAATGTAGGAGCACGGCAGAATTCGCGTTCGGCTTTTCTCCCAACACACAAAATGTTAGTTTTCGGCCGCATTTGACGAAAGCGCTTCCTTCCGCAACCACCAGTTCCTCGCGGACGGCGCGGGGAGGCGCGCCCGGTGTCCCAGCAGAGCGACGGCCGAATTGGCGGGCGCACCGCCGCGTGTGTGAGACGCACTGCTGCTCGTTGCACCCCCTGTCATTCGCTGGGCGCGTCCAGCCTTCGACACCAGCGGAGGACGCATCTTGTCCCTGGTGTTCAGCGGAGGGCCTGTGCGGGGTGTGGCAGTATCGTGCTGGAGGGCGCCACTGGTAGCGATGTGGGCTTCCTCGCTTCACCTCGCCTCACACCAGGTGTCTGCGTAGTTTGCAGTGCATTCGCACCATTCCTATCCCTGTCCCTGTCCTCGTCCCGACTTGTCCCGACTTTGCTCGACTGCCGCTCGCTGCCGCTCGGGTCGTGGTCCATATGACAGCGCAAGCACGACAAACGTCTGCGGGACGAGACGAGACGAGACGAGACGAGACGACTAAGGAATAAATTCGTGGTTACAAATCAAATTTGGAACTCTACACTCCTACACAACAATAGGCGGTGACGTATTTCAGAAATCACCTGCCGATTCGTACTGTTTTGTCGTTTTCAAAGTCTTCTTGGCAAACTTGGTTAGCACATTCTCCCTCAAACTGAGTTAATTACTGCATTTTCGTACCATTACAGTAGTTTAAAAGGCTTAAGGAAGCATCTTTGTCACAACAGAAAGGTAGTTTGAAAATTGGGCTGGCGACATAACAAAAAAAAAAAAAGGAAGGGAGCCAACAGCACCCGAGTTTCCCAGGCGGTCACCCATCCAAGTACTAGCCGGGCCCGATGATGCTTAACTTCGGTGATCGGACGAGAACCGGTGTATTCATCATGGTATGGCCGTTGGCGCTCATCTAATGTAGGAGCACGGCAGAATTCGCGTTCGGCTTTTCTTCCAACACACAAAATGTTAGTTTTCGGCCGCATTTGACGAAAGCGCTTCCTTCCGCAACCGCCAGTTCCACGAGGACGGCGCGGGGAGGCGCGCCCGGCGTCCCAGCAGAGCGACGGCCGAATTGGCGGGCGCACCGCCGCGTGTGTGAGACGCACTGCTGCTCGTTGCACCCCCTGTCATTTGCTGGGCGCGTGCAGCCTTCGACACTAGCGGAGGACGCATCTTGTCCCTGGTGTTCAGCGGAGGGCCTCTGCGGGGTGTGGCAGTGTCGTGCTGGAGGGCGCCACTTGTAGCGATGTGGGCTTCCTCGCCTCGCCTCGCCTCGCCTCGCCTCGCCTCACACCAGGTGTCTGCGTAGTTTGCAGTGCATTCGCACCATTCCTATCCCTGTCCCTGTCCCCGTCCCGACTTGTCCCGACTTTGCTCGACTGCCGCTCGCTGCCGCTCGGGTCGTGGTCCATATGACAGCGCAAGCACGACAAACGTCTGCGGGACGAGACGAGACGAGACGAGACGAGACGACTAAGGAATAAATTCGTGGTTACAAATCAAATTTGGAACTCTACACTCCTACACATCAATAGGCGGCGACGTATTTCAGAAATCACCTGCCGATTCGTACTGTTTTGTCGTTTTCAAAGTCTTCTTGGCAAACTTGGTTAGCACATTCTCCCTCAAACTGAGTTAATTACTGCATTTTCGTACCATTACAGTAGTTTAAAAGGCTTAAGGAAGCATCTTTCTCACAACAGAAAGGTAGTTTGAAAATTGGGCTGGCGACATAAAAAAAAAAAAAAAAGGAAGGGAGCCAACAGCACCCGGGTTTCCCAGGCGGTCACCCATCCAAGTACTAGCCGGGCCCGATGATGCTTAACTTCGGTGATCGGACGAGAACCGGTGTATTCATCATGGTATGGCCGTTGGCGCTCATCTAATGTAGGAGCACGGCAGAATTCGCGTTCGGCTTTTCTCCCAACACACAAAATGTTAGTTTTCGGCCGCATTTGACGAAAGCGCTTCCTTCCGCAACCGCCAGTTCCTCGAGGACGGCGCGGGGAGGCGCGCCCGGCGTCCCAGCAGAGCGACGGCCGAATTGGCGGGCGCACCGCCGCGTGTGTGAGACGCACTGCTGCTCGTTGCACCCCCTGTCATTCGCTGGGCGCGTGCAGCCTTCGACACTAGCGGAGGACGCATCTTGTCCCTGGTGTTCAGCGGAGGGCCTGTGCGGGGTGTGGCAGTATCGTGCTGGAGGGCGCCACTGGTAGCGATGTGGGCTTCCTCGCTTCGCCTCGCCTCACACCAGGTGTCTGCGTAGTTTGCAGTGCATTCGCACCATTCCTATCCCTGTCCCTGTCCCCGTCCCGACTTGTCCCGACTTTGCTCGACTGCCGCTCGCTGCCGCTCGGGTCGTGGTCCATATGACAGCGCAAGCACGACAAACGTCTGCGGGACGAGACGAGACGAGACGAGACGAGACGACTAAGGAATAAATTCGTGGTTACAAATCAAATTTGGAACTCTACACTCCTACACATCAATAGGCGGCGACGTATTTCAGAAATCACCTGCCGATTCGTACTGTTTTGTCGTTTTCAAAGTCTTCTTGGCAAACTTGGTTAGCACATTCTCCCTCAAACTGAGTTAATTACTGCATTTTCGTACCATTACAGTAGTTTAAAAGGCTTAAGGAAGCATCTTTCTCACAACAGAAAGGTAGTTTGAAAATTGGGCTGGCGACATAAAAAAAAAAAAAGGAAGGGAGCCAACAGCACCCGGGTTTCCCAGGCGGTCACCCATCCAAGTACTAGCCGGGCCCGATGATGCTTAACTTCGGTGATCGGACGAGAACCGGTGTATTCATCATGGTATGGCCGTTGGCGCTCATCTAATGTAGGAGCACGGCAGAATTCGCGTTCGGCTTTTCTCCCAACACACAAAATGTTAGTTTTCGGCCGCATTTGACGAAAGCGCTTCCTTCCGCAACCGCCAGTTCCTCGAGGACGGCGCGGGGAGGCGCGCCCGGCGTCCCAGCAGAGCGACGGCCGAATTGGCGGGCGCACCGCCGCGTGTGTGAGACGCACTGCTGCTCGTTGCACCCCCTGTCATTCGCTGGGCGCGTGCAGCCTTCGACACTAGCGGAGGACGCATCTTGTCCCTGGTGTTCAGCGGAGGGCCTGTGCGGGGTGTGGCAGTATCGTGCTGGAGGGCGCCACTGGTAGCGATGTGGGCTTCCTCGCTTCGCCTCGCCTCACACCAGGTGTCTGCGTAGTTTGCAGTGCATTCGCACCATTCCTATCCCTGTCCCTGTCCCCGTCCCGACTTGTCCCGACTTTGCTCGACTGCCGCTTGCTGCCGCTCGGGTCGTGGTCCATATGACAGCGCAAGCACGACAAACGTCTGCGGGTCGAGACGAGACGAGACGAGACGAGACGACTAAGGAATAAATTCGTGGTTACAAATCAAATTTGGAACTCTACACTCCTACACAACAATAGGCGGTGACGTATTTCAGAAATCACCTGCCGGTTCGTACTGTTTTGTCGTTTTCAAAGTCTTCTTGGCAAACTTGGTTAGCACATTCTCCCTCAAACTGAGTTAATTACTGCGTTTTCGTACCATTACAGTAGTTTAAAAGGCTTAAGGAAGCATCTTTGTCACAACAGAAAGGTAGTTTGAAAATTGGGCTTGCGACATAACAAAAAAAAGAAAAGGAAGGGAGCCAACAGCACCCGGGTTTCCCAGGCGGTCACCCATCCAAGTACTAGCCGGGCCCGATGATGCTTAACTTCGGTGATCGGACGAGAACCGGTGTATTCATCATGGTATGGCCGTTGGCGCTCATCTAATGTAGGAGCACGGCAGAATTCGCGTTCGGCTTTTCTCCCAACACACAAAATGTTAGTTTTCGGCCGCATTTGACGAAAGCGCTTCCTTCCGCAACCGCCAGTTCCTCGCGGACGGCGCGGGGAGGCGCGCCCGGTGTCCCAGCAGAGCGACGGCCGAATTGGCGGGCGCACCGCCGCGTGTGTGAGACGCACTGCTGCTCGTTGCACCCCCTGTCATTCGCTGGGCGCGTCCAGCCTTCGACACCAGCGGAGGACGCATCTTGTCCCTGGTGTTCAGCGGAGGGCCTGTGCGGGGTGTGGCAGTATCGTGCTGGAGGGCGCCACTGGTAGCGATGTGGGCTTCCTCGCTTCACCTCGCCTCACACCAGGTGTCTGCGTAGTTTGCAGTGCATTCGCACCATTCCTATCCCTGTCCCTGTCCCCGTCCCGACTTGTCCCGACTTTGCTCGACTGCCGCTCGCTGCCGCTCGGGTCGTGGTCCATATGACAGCGCAAGCACGACAAACGTCTGCGGGACGAGACGAAACGAGACGAGACGAGACGACTAAGGAATAAATTCGTGGTTACAAATCAAATTTGGAACTCTACACTCCTACACAACAATAGGCGGTGACGTATTTCAGAAATCACCTGCCGATTCGTACTGTTTTGTCGTTTTCAAAGTCTTCTTGGCAAACTTGGTTAGCACATTCTCCCTCAAACTGAGTTAATTACTGCTTTTTCGTACCATTACAGTAGTTTAAAAGGCTTAAGGAAGCATCTTTCTCACAACAGAAAGGTAGTTTGAAAATTGGGCTGGCGACATAAAAAAAAAAAAGGAAGGGAGCCAACAGCACCCGGGTTTCCCAGGCGGTCACCCATCCAAGTACTAGCCGGGCCCGATGATGCTTAACTTCGGTGATCGGACGAGAACCGATGTATTCATCATGGTATGGCCGTTGGCGCTCATCTAATGTAGGAGCACGGCAGAATTCGCGTTCGGCTTTTCTTCCAACACACAAAATGTTAGTTTTCGGCCGCATTTGACGAAAGCGCTTCCTTCCGCAACCGCCAGTTCCACGAGGACGGCGCGGGGAGGCGCGCCCGGCGTCCCAGCAGAGCGACGGCCGAATTGGCGGGCGCACCGCCGCGTGTGTGAGACGCACTGCTGCTCGTTGCACCCCCTGTCATTTGCTGGGCGCGTGCAGCCTTCGACACTAGCGGAGGACGCATCTTGTCCCTGGTGTTCAGCGGAGGGCCTCTGCGGTGTGTGGCAGTGTCGTGCTGGAGGGCGCCACTTGTAGCGATGTGGGCTTCCTCGCCTCGCCTCGCCTCGCCTCGCCTCGCCTCACACCAGGTGTCTGCGTAGTTTGCAGTGCATTCGCACCATTCCTATCCCTGTCCCTGTCCCCGTCCCGACTTGTCCCGACTTTGCTCGACTGCCGCTCGCTGCCGCTCGGGTCGTGGTCCATATGACAGCGCAAGCACGACAAACGTCTGCGGGACGAGACGAGACGAGACGAGACGAGACGACTAAGGAATAAATTCGTGGTTACAAATCAAATTTGGAACTCTACACTCCTACACAACAATAGGCGGTGACGTATTTCAGAAATCACCTGCCGGTTCGTACTGTTTTGTCGTTTTCAAAGTCTTCTTGGCAAACTTGGTTAGCACATTCTCCCTCAAACTGAGTTAATTACTGCATTTTCGTACCATTACAGTAGTTTAAAAGGCTTAAGGAAGCATCTTTGTCACAACAGAAAGGTAGTTTGAAAATTGGGCTGGCGACATAAAAAAAAAAGGAAGGGAGCCAACAGCACCCGGGTTTCCCAGGCGGTCACGCATCCAAGTACTAGCCGGGCCCGATGATGCTTAACTTCGGTGATCGGACGAGAACCTGTGTATTCATCATGGTATGGCCGTTGGCGCTCATCTAATGTAGGAGCACGGCAGAATTCGCGTTCGGCTTTTCTCCCAACACACAAAATGTTAGTTTTCGGCCGCATTTGACGAAAGCGCTTCCTTCCGCAACCGCCAGTTCCTCGAGGACGGCGCGGGGAGGCGCGCCCGGCGTCCCAGCAGAGCGACGGCCGAATTGGCGGGCGCACCGCCGCGTGTGTGAGACGCACTGCTGCTCGTTGCACCCCCTGTCATTTGCTGGGCGCGTGCAGCCTTCGACACTAGCGGAGGACGCATCTTGTCCCTGGTGTTCAGCGGAGGGCCTGTGCGGGGTGTGGCAGTGTCGTGCTGGAGGGCGCCACTGGTAGCGATGTGGGCTTCCTCGCCTCGCCTCGCCTCGCCTCACACCAGGTGTCTGCGTAGTTTGCAGTGCATTCGCACCATTCCTATCCCTGTCCCTGTCCCCGTCCCGACTTGTCCCGACTTTGCTCGACTGCCGCTCGCTGCCGCTCGGGTCGTGGTCCATATGACAGCGCAAGCACGACAAACGTCTGCGGGACGAGACGAGACGAGACGAGACGAGACGACTAAGGAATAAATTCGTGGTTACAAATCAAATTTGGAACTCTACACTCCTACACAACAATAGGCGGTGACGTATTTCAGAAATCACCTGCCGATTCGTACTGTTTTGTCGTTTTCAAAGTCTTCTTGGCAAACTTGGTTAGCACATTCTCCCTCAAACTGAGTTAATTACTGCATTTTCGTACCATTACAGTAGTTTAAAAGGCTTAAGGAAGCATCTTTCTCACAACAGAAAGGTAGTTTGAAAATTGGGCTGGCGACATAAAAAAAAAAAAAGGAAGGGAGCCAACAGCACCTTTTTTTTTTTTATTTTATTTTTTTTTCTCAAACTGAGTTAATTACTGCATTTTCGTACCATTACAGTAGTTTAAAAGGCTTAAGGAAGCATCTTTGTCACAACAGAAAGGTAGTTTGAAAATTGGGCTGGCGACATAACAAAAAAAAAAAAACAGGAAGGGAGCAAACAGCACCTTTTTTTTTTTTTTTTTATGAAAATTGGGCTGGCGACATAACAAAAAAAAAACAGGAAGGGAGCCAGCAGCACCTTTTTTTTTTTTTTTTTTTTTTATTTTATTTGAAAGGTGCTGTTGACTTATCAAGAGCTCCTGATTTACGCCCTCCAAAAGTTGCCTTCATCGGCGAGGTGTGCTGGCGTGAATATATGCTGTGGGTTTCCACTACAAATATCAGAAAGGAATATGCATCCGCCAAGATTAAGAAAGAAACGCAAGGTAATCCGTCTTCCAGACTGCATGCCAAATAATAGAAACAAAAGTGGCTACTGGACGCCGTGGCAACTGGCATCGACAGTGATCTACAACAATGACAACCCATCAAAGCAACAGTCACGTGGCATCCACCAAAAAAAAAAGGAAATCCACCGCAAATAAAAGAAAGTCCGAAAGAAAACATGTCTCCGCTAACGGCCGACGGATGGTACATGGAGAATAAAACAAACGTCGACGCATAGCAAGAGGAAAGAGTCCCACATTCAGACACACACCAACTGTGAGAAAATGATCACCGCGACTCGGCCCCCTCAGTCGCCGCGAGAAAGGAACAAATAACAAGAAAGAAAGAAAGGAGGAACAGAAAGTAAAGCAAACATAAAAGAACTTTTGACGGACAAAGCGCCATTCACATAAATGTAGGTCATGTGTACGGTTTCGTTAATGTACGGTCCATTAGAAACACAACTTTACCAAGCCATAAAATCATTACCCAAGAAAGGAAGACCGGTGGTAAGCAAGGGTTCGTCATAAACGCCAACAGAAATATTGGCAGTAGTGTCAGATAGGAAAAAGAAAAATGTCATGATTGGGTATAGAGTCGTATCAGGAAAGTGACAATTTAGTGAATGCATGGGCCAAGGCGACATGCAAAAAATTGGCAAAAATCGAGGAATAAGCCTGTCGACCAAGGGTCAAATGATGTTCCGCCCACAGGTAAGACAGAAAGTCGACGGCATCAGTCAATTTCAGGGCGAAAATACAATAAACCGTGTGTCCCAAAATCCAAAGAGTAGCATTCCGTTTGGTGGCCGGATACGCTACACACTGAGGCACGATGGCGTCCAAAGCTGTCACCTGCCGCCTGTCCACTCTGTTGATTAAACGCACCATGTCACACGCAATGTCCCAAACAACACGGAATTTCCGACACTCGAATCGGTGTTCGATAGTGTCCTCCTCAGGACACGAATCACAGACACCCGAAGGAATCAGACCGATAGAGTGCAGCTTAGCATTAGTCGGAATTGTGCGGTTGACCACTTTATACCATGTTCCGTGAACGTCAGCAGGAATAACGGCGGTGGCGAGGTTCCGCCACACCATCCGCCAGTCGTGCTGAGGTAGCCGATACTCCCATTTATTCCTGCTCGGCGATCCCCGAAGAGCGCGAATAATGTCACCGACATTGCACGCACGGACATCGCCGAGCACCAGATAGCTGTTATACACATAATACCGGCGTACGAAGTTCAAAGTGGACGGAATATGACTGATCGAGACCGGAGCAATCACCGATGGTGGGCGGTACGCACGGAACAAGGCAGCCGTCGGACTGCACGGCCCCTTGTCAAGCACCACAGTAGTCCGCTTTACGAAGAGCGCCGCACACTTGTTGCGAAAGTCAACGAAACCCAGCCCCCCCTCCGCCAGACTCAAGGTACAGGTTGCCAGGGAGACCTTAAAAATGTCACCCTTCCATAGCAACCAATAGACCGCCTGTTGAAGGGCCCGTTCCAGTTGTTTCGGCACAGGTAGGACTTGTGCCAGATACCACGCTTTGGCCAAAATCTGCGTGTTAATAAGGGCCACCCGTTGACGGAGCGCCAAATTCCGAGAGGCATACAGTTTCGCAACGGCCCTAACCTTATACAGGGTGGACCGCCAATTCAGAGCTTCCATACGCTGCAGATTGTCGGTCAGAATGACACCGAGCACTGTCTGTCGTTGCTTGACACAAAACCAGTCGCCGCGAGCAGTACGCAGGCGAGGTGTAAGAGGGAGCAAAACAGTCTTCCGAGGATTCACGATAGCCCCCGTCGCCCTCTCAAATCGCTGTAAAACACCATGCAGCCTGTTAATGTCCTCTGGCTGATCAAGGAACACGCCGAGGTCGTCTGCATACGCTCTACAGATCAGCTGATCGCCACCAATGCGAATGCCCCGGCATTCCTGGGCGATACAGCGGAGGAGCGGATCCAAAGCCAAAGCGAAGAGCGACATAGACAAGGGGCAGCCCTGGCGAACTGAGCGGCTAATAGGTATAACACGACTGGGAATTCCGTTTATTACAACCCGTGACGTGGCATTCCTTAAAATATTATACACCATCGTCGTCAGTTTAGGACCAAATCCGAAACCGACCAAGACCTGCCGCAGATAGGTGTGACTAATCCGATCGAAAGCGTTTTTGAAGTCGACCAGCATTATCGCAGCCGTCCGGAGCCTGTGACTTTTTACATATCCGATACAATCCCGGTACGCCAGAACAGCATCGAATATGTTACGGTCCCTGACAGCGCAAGTCTGATGGTCACTCACCACCTTTGGCATAACGTCCGTCAACCTGTGCGTGATACACCGCGCTATAATTTTATAGTCGGCGTTCAGCAAGGTTATAGGACGGACATTGTCGAGATTTGGTGTGGCGGTCGATTTCGGAACGAGGGCAATGCGCCCTTCTGAAAATTCCGCAGGAATAGCAACGCCGTTATGGACCTCATTCATAATGGCAATTAAAACATCACTTAAAAGACTGAAAAATTTTAAATAAAATTCCGCGGGAATCCCGTCCAGTCCAGGGGACCGGCCCCGAGGACTCCGTTTCACAGCTGTATCTAAGTCATCAAGGGTAAAAGGTTCATTTAAACTGGCTCTATCTTGTCGTGTTAACACACGTGGGACCCTCTGCAAAAAATCGCGCAGCGCCCCGGCGTCGACGTCAACCTGTCGAAAGAGCGTCTCAAAGTGCGCGTGAACTTCTCGCTCAATGGCCGCACCATCGGATGTGGACGTGCCATCTCGCTGGACCCATTTACGGATGGCCAACCGCTCGCGCCGCCGGCGCTCCCTGCTCAGGTGGTAGAGAGAGAGCGGCTCCCCTTCCACGTCACCCACCGGTTGGCTCCGCGCGATAGTCCCAACACCCTTCCGACGTAGATCATCGAGGAGCTTGGCTTTGAATTGATTAAAAACCGGAAGCAACTCAGGTGACGTCGCGACTCGCTGAGCGATATCCTTTAAACAATCCTGGTAAAAACGTGCCGTCGACCGACGCCAATGCGCCGCATCGCGGCTAAAATCGATTAAAAAACGCCGAATAGCCGGCTTGGCGACCGCCACCCACCACCCGATAGTACTGCCGCCATCTCCCTTACCACGCAAGAGCTGGCGCCACAACGCAGTAAATTGAGACGTTAGACTGGCATCGTCCAAAAGGCTACAGTTAAATTTCCAAATATTGCTGCGCCGAGGAGGGCGCGCACGCGGCAAAAAGAGTTGACACATGTAACCGCAATGGTCCGAAAAAATAACCGGCAACACGTCCGCCTTCCGGACGTGGGCGGCGAGCGGCGAAGACACATAGATCCTGTCCAAGCGACTGTGACCGGTGGCGTAAAAGTGGGTGAAATGCGTCTTGTCCGGATGCAGCACACGCCACGTGTCGCGGAGCCGAAAACTGTCAACCAACGTACGTAATTCCTGGCACCAGTTAGGACGCGGCTCCTGATCTCGACCATCAATCACAGCATTAAAATCACCACCGGTCACTAAGTCAGTATGATTACGATGGAGAAGTGGACAGAGATCCTGACCATAAAATTTATTCCGCGCTGGCTTGTCACCGGCATGAGCATACACATTGACAAAGGCAAGACCATTGACGGTACATGCTATAGCGCGGCCATTTGGCAATATTTCAATATTGCTAACATCGAATTCAGGACGGATTAAGATAGCAGTACCAGTCTGTTCGTCGGACATTATATTATCAACGACAGTAAAATCAGAAGCGTCAAGTAAAAACAACAGAGCCTGACGCGTAACTTCCTGTAAAAATGCCACATGACAGTGGGAGTCATGTAAAAAAGTGAGCAAAGCCGACAACTTGTGCGGGTTACTCAACTTGTTGACATTGATAGTTAAAATATTCCACGAACAACGCTCAGGCTCCATACACAATTAAAATACACAAGCACAAAACGCTCCTCATTTAAAAACAAACAGCAAACATGGACGGAATTTCAGCCACCAAAAAGGATAAAATTTTCTCTAAAAAGACTGAATTGATTCCCGTCAACTGGAAGAGGGAACAACAGAGAATAACAGTGATAGTTAAAATATTCCACGAACAACGCTCAGGCGCCATACACAATTAAAAGACACAAGCACAAAAAACTCCTCATAAAAAACAGACAGCAGACATTGACGGAATTTCAGCCACCAAAAAGGATAAAAAGTTCTCGAAAAAGACGGGTGTAATTCCCGTCAACTGGATTAAGGGACAACAAAGAAATCACTAAGTCTCCGCACCACCTTCCACATCCGCCGCCCAGTCAGTGGGGGGGACGGAAGTGGGGGTGGACGCGGTCCCAGAATCTGTGCCACCGGAGGCTGCCGACAAAGGATCAACGACGGGCATCTCCACGTCGGAAGAAGAGGTCGGCACACGCTCAAGGGCAGAAGGACAAACCCGACGCTGGTGGGTGTCTTCAGCCTTCCGTTTCGTCGGCAACTGCGGCGTCGCCACAGCCGAAGCTGTGTCGGTCGGCACAACGGAACCGTCACCAGTGGGCTGCTGACTTAAAACGGTGCGTAAATGTCGAACAGCGACATCACGCTTCTGATCGGCAACGCTGAGATCGTCGGGCAGCGAAGGGCGAGAAGCGGCAAGCTGTTGTGGTTGTGATTGCTGTGTCTGACGCCCGCAGCCGGAAGCCGGAGACGGCCGCCGCTCGCGGTCTGCACGTGGGTCCCGACGCGCGACACGCTGTTGTGAGTCCTGCCGACCAACCCGCGACTGCCGGGAAGCGGCGGGCGAACGGTCAACTGGAGACGGACTGCGGTCCTGTCGTGTAGACCCCCTGTCAGAGGAGGGCGACCGACCAACACTACGAGCACGTTGCCTGCTAGAACTGCGAGACGGAAGTTCATCACGCCGCGGTTTCGGAGCCACAAAAATTTCCCGCGATTCCACAACAGCAGTGTGAACAGGAGCACCGGCAGCTATGTCAACTGAGGCAGGCAACGTATCAAAAGATTCCGATACCGTAACAGGCTGCGAAACAGGTTCCGACACTACATCAGTCGCCGACGCGGGCATGGGGTCGGACACAGACGCAAGTGAAACACGTGGTAAAGACAAACTTTCGTCAGCCTGCACGGTAGCCGTAGCAGGCGCGGAAACAGCAGACACAGAAGCAAGGTCACAATCGGGAGTGGACACATCCATGGCAACCGCGGCGTCAGCTAGGTTAGCATCGGCCACGCGGCGCGCGGGTGCGGGGGGGGCTGTACCTAAGACCGTAGCAGCGACAGAGGCAAAGCTGTCCCCGCGCAAACCGTCATCGATCGGTAATTGAGCAGGCCGTTTACGTTTAGGACAGTCCTGCCGGTAATGACCAACGCCACTACAAAATGAACAAGTTTGAGGCTGTCCACTATAAGTCACAAACGCACGGTGGCCGTTAACCAGAATAAAGGACGGAATGTGTTGTCTGACAACCATTTTCACACTCCGCACACCGTTTTCGACTTGAAACAAATATGCGGAGGACCACTTTTCCTTAAACACTGACAAAACGGTACCGTACGGACGCAAATAACGTGAAATAGTATCATTCCGTATTTCAAAAGGCAAGTTAAAGATACGAATTTGCCTAACGCCAAAGCCGGCGTGCGACACAGTCACATTACTAATTTTACCGTCAAGATGTCGAAATTTACGCACGCCGTCATTGACAGACACAACAGTATCACACATATCAGGAGATCTCAATTTCAAAAACACCGAATTAAGGAACGTATCAAACTGTATGCCAAGAACGTCATCATGCCTTAACATCAAGTCCTCTAATATCCAACGGTGAATTTCGAATGCCGATGGTTTATCAACGGATCGATCAAACTCACATTGTACGTTATTCTGTCTTTCCTCACTATCATCGTATATCATTTCCATTACTTACAGTCAGGTATAAACACAAGCCACGAGGCAGAGGAAGCAGACGACACGCGAGGCGCCGCCGGCCAAGTCGCACACGGAAGTACTGCTCGCTCGGCACCGAGGTGTTGCCAGGCGGGCAGCCAGCCAAGTACTAGCCGGGCCCGATGATGCTTAACTTCGGTGATCGGACGAGAACCGGTGTATTCATCATGGTATGGCCGTTGGCGCTTATCTAATGTAGGAGCACGGCAGAATTCGCGTTCGGCTTTTCTCCCAACACACAAAATGTTAGTTTTCGGCCGCATTTGACGAAAGCGCTTCCTTCCGCAACCGCCAGTTCCTCGAGGACGGCGCGGGGAGGCGCGCCCGGCGTCCCAGCAGAGCGACGGCCGAATTGGCGGGCGCACCGCCGCGTGTGTGAGACGCACTGCTGCTCGTTGCACCCCCTGTCATTTGCTGGGCGCGTGCAGCCTTCGACACTAGCGGAGGACGCATCTTGTCCCTGGTGTTCAGCGGAGGGCCTCTGCGGGGTGTGGCAGTGTCGTGCTGGAGGGCGCCACTGGTAGCGATGTGGGCTTCCTCGCCTCGCCTCGCCTCGCCTCGCCTCGCCTCGCCTCACACCAGGTGTCTGCGTAGTTTGCAGTGCATTCGCACCATTCCTATCCCTGTCCCTGTCCCCGTCCCGACTTGTCCCGACTTTGCTCGACTGCCGCTCGCTGCCGCTCGGGTCGTGGTCCATATGACAGCGCAAGCACGACAAACGTCTGCGGGACGAGACGAGACGAGACGAGACGAGACGACTAAGGAATAAATTCGTGGTTACAAATCAAATTTGGAACTCTACACTCCTACACATCAATAGGCGGCGACGTATTTCAGAAATCACCTGCCGATTCGTACTGTTTTGTCGTTTTCAAAGTCTTCTTGGCAAACTTGGTTAGCACATTCTCCCTCAAACTGAGTTAATTACTGCATTTTCGTACCATTACAGTAGTTTAAAAGGCTTAAGGAAGCATCTTTCTCACAACAGAAAGGTAGTTTGAAAATTGGGCTGGCGACATAAAAAAAAAAAAGGAAGGGAGCCAACAGCACCCGGGTTTCCCAGGCGGTCACCCA
This sequence comes from Schistocerca cancellata, assembly GCF_023864275.1. NCBI lineage: Eukaryota > Metazoa > Arthropoda > Insecta > Orthoptera > Acrididae > Schistocerca > Schistocerca cancellata. The sequence continues at coordinate 522,128,997 of NC_064634.1, read as the reverse complement.
TCCAAGTACTAGCCGGGCCCGATGATGCTTAACTTCGGTGATCGGACGAGAACCGGTGTATTCATCATGGTATGGCCGTTGGCGCTCATCTGATGTAGGAGCACGGCAGAATTCGCGTTCGGCTTTTCTCCCAACACACAAAATGTTAGTTTTCGGCCGCATTTGACGAAAGCGCTTCCTTCCGCAACCGCCAGTTCCTCGAGGACGGCGCGGGGAGGCGCGCCCGGCGTCCCAGCAGAGCGACGGCCGAATTGGCGGGCGCACCGCCGCGTGTGTGAGACGCACTGCTGCTCGTTGCACCCCCTGTCATTTGCTGGGCGCGTGCAGCCTTCGACACTAGCGGAGGACGCATCTTGTCCCTGGTGTTCAGCGGAGGGCCTCTGCGGGGTGTGGCAGTGTCGTGCTGGAGGGCGCCACTGGTAGCGATGTGGGCTTCCTCGCCTCGCCTCGCCTCGCCTCACACCAGGTGTCTGCGTAGTTTGCAGTGCATTCGCACCATTCCTATCCCTGTCCCTGTCCCCGTCCCGACTTGTCCCGACTTTGCTCGACTGCCGCTCGCTGCCGCTCGGGTCGTGGTCCATATGACAGCGCAAGCACGACAAACGTCTGCGGGACGAGACGAGACGAGACGAGACGAGACGACTAAGGAATAAATTCGTGGTTACAAATCAAATTTGGAACTCTACACTCCTACACAACAATAGGCGGTGACGTATTTCAGAAATCACCTGCCGATTCGTACTGTTTTGTCGTTTTCAAAGTCTTCTTGGCAAACTTGGTTAGCACATTCTCCCTCAAACTGAGTTAATTACTGCATTTTCGTACCATTACAGTAGTTTAAAAGGCTTAAGGAAGCATCTTTCTCACAACAGAAAGGTAGTTTGAAAATTGGGCTGGCGACATAGAAAAAAAAAAAAGGAAGGGAGCCAACAGCACCCGGGTTTCCCAGGCGGTCACCCATCCAAGTACTAGCCCAGCCCGATGATGCTTAACTTCGGTGATCGGACGAGAACCGGTGTATTCATCATCGTATGGCCGTTGGCGCTTATCTAATGTAGGAGCACGGCAGAATTCGCGTTCGGCTTTTCTCCCAACACACAAAATGTTAGTTTTCGGCCGCATTTGACGAAAGCGCTTCCTTCCGCAACCGCCAGTTCCTCGAGGACGGCGCGGGGAGGCGCGCCCGGCGTCCCAGCAGAGCGACGGCCGAATTGGCGGGCGCACCGCCGCGTGTGTGAGACGCACTGCTGCTCGTTGCACCCCCTGTCATTTGCTGGGCGCGTGCAGCCTTCGACACTAGCGGAGGACGCATCTTGTCCCTGGTGTTCAGCGGAGGGCCTCTGCGGGGTGTGGCAGTGTCGTGCTGGAGGGCGCCACTGGTAGCGATGTGGGCTTCCTCGCCTCGCCTCGCCTCGCCTCGCCTCGCCTCACACCAGGTGTCTGCGTAGTTTGCAGTGCATTCGCACCATTCCTATCCCTGTCCCTGTCCCCGTCCCGACTTGTCCCGACTTTGCTCGACTGCCGCTCGCTGCCGCTCGGGTCGTGGTCCATATGACAGCGCAAGCACGACAAACGTCTGCGGGACGAGACGAGACGAGACGAGACGAGACGACTAAGGAATAAATTCGTGGTTACAAATCAAATTTGGAACTCTACACTCCTACACAACAATAGGCGGTGACGTATTTCAGAAATCACCTGCCGATTCGTACTGTTTTGTCGTTTTCAAAGTCTTCTTGGCAAACTTGGTTAGCACATTCTCCCTCAAACTGAGTTAATTACTGCATTTTCGTACCATTACAGTAGTTTAAAAGGCTTAAGGAAGCATCTTTCTCACAACAGAAAGGTAGTTTGAAAATTGGGCTGGCGACATAGAAAAAAAAAAAAGGAAGGGAGCCAACAGCACCCGGGTTTCCCAGGCGGTCACCCATCCAAGTACTAGCCCAGCCCGATGATGCTTAACTTCGGTGATCGGACGAGAACCGGTGTATTCATCATCGTATGGCCGTTGGCGCTTATCTAATGTAGGAGCACGGCAGAATTCGCGTTCGGCTTTTCTCCCAACACACAAAATGTTAGTTTTCGGCCGCATTTGACGAAAGCGCTTCCTTCCGCAACCGCCAGTTCCTCGAGGACGGCGCGGGGAGGCGCGCCCGGCGTCCCAGCAGAGCGACGGCCGAATTGGCGGGCGCACCGCCGCGTGTGTGAGACGCACTGCTGCTCGTTGCACCCCCTGTCATTTGCTGGGCGCGTGCAGCCTTCGACACTAGCGGAGGACGCATCTTGTCCCTGGTGTTCAGCGGAGGGCCTCTGCGGGGTGTGGCAGTGTCGTGCTGGAGGGCGCCACTGGTAGCGATGTGGGCTTCCTCGCCTCGCCTCGCCTCGCCTCGCCTCGCCTCACACCAGGTGTCTGCGTAGTTTGCAGTGCATTCGCACCATTCCTATCCCTGTCCCTGTCCCCGTCCCGACTTGTCCCGACTTTGCTCGACTGCCGCTCGCTGCCGCTCGGGTCGTGGTCCATATGACAGCGCAAGCACGACAAACGTCTGCGGGACGAGACGAGACGAGACGAGACGAGACGACTAAGGAATAAATTCGTGGTTACAAATCAAATTTGGAACTCTACACTCCTACACAACAATAGGCGGTGACGTATTTCAGAAATCACCTGCCGATTCGTACTGTTTTGTCGTTTTCAAAGTCTTCTTGGCAAACTTGGTTAGCACATTCTCCCTCAAACTGAGTTAATTACTGCATTTTCGTACCATTACAGTAGTTTAAAAGGCTTAAGGAAGCATCTTTCTCACAACAGAAAGGTAGTTTGAAAATTGGGCTGGCGACATAAAAAAAAAAAGGAAGGGAGCCAACAGCACCCGGGTTTCCCAGGCGGTCACCCATCCAAGTACTAGCCGGGCCCGATGATGCTTAACTTCGGTGATCGGACGAGAACCGTTGTATTCATCATGGTATGGCCGTTGGCGCTCATCTAATGTAGGAGCACGGCAGAATTCGCGTTCGGCTTTTCTCCCAACACACAAAATGTTAGTTTTCGGCCGCATTTGACGAAAGCGCTTCCTTCCGCAACCGCCAGTTCCTCGAGGACGGCGCGGGGAGGCGCGCCCGGCGTCCCAGCAGAGCGACGGCCGAATTGGCGGGCGCACCGCCGCGTGTGTGAGACGCACTGCTGCTCGTTGCACCCCCTGTCATTTGCTGGGCGCGTGCAGCCTTCGACACTAGCGGAGGACGCATCTTGTCCCTGGTGTTCAGCGGAGGGCCTGTGCGGGGTGTGGCAGTATCGTGCTGGAGGGCGCCACTGGTAGCGATGTGGGCTTCCTCGCTTCGCCTCGCCTCACACCAGGTGTCTGCGTAGTTTGCAGTGCATTCGCACCATTCCTATCCCTGTCCCTGTCCCCGTCCCGACTTGTCCCGACTTTGCTCGACTGCCGCTCGCTGCCGCTCGGGTCGTGGTCCATATGACAGCGCAAGCACGACAAACGTCTGCGGGACGAGACGAGACGAGACGAGACGAGACGACTAAGGAATAAATTCGTGGTTACAAATCAAATTTGGAACTCTACACTCCTACACATCAATAGGCGGTGACGTATTTCAGAAATCACCTGCCGATTCGTACTGTTTTGTCGTTTTCAAAGTCTTCTTGGCAAACTTGGTTAGCACATTCTCCCTCAAACTGAGTTAATTACTGCATTTTCGTACCATTACAGTAGTTTAAAAGGCTTAAGGAAGCATCTTTCTCACAACAGAAAGGTAGTTTGAAAATTGGGCTGGCGACATAAAAAAAAAAAAGGAAGGGAGCCAACAGCACCCGGGTTTCCCAGGCGGTCACCCATCCAAGTACTAGCCGGGCCCGATGATGCTTAACTTCGGTGATCGGACGAGAACCGGTGTATTCATCATGGTATGGCCGTTGGCGCTCATCTGATGTAGGAGCACGGCAGAATTCGCGTTCGGCTTTTCTCCCAACACACAAAATGTTAGTTTTCGGCCGCATTTGACGAAAGCGCTTCCTTCCGCAACCGCCAGTTCCTCGAGGACGGCGCGGGGAGGCGCGCCCGGCGTCCCAGCAGAGCGACGGCCGAATTGGCGGGCGCACCGCCGCGTGTGTGAGACGCACTGCTGCTCGTTGCACCCCCTGTCATTTGCTGGGCGCGTGCAGCCTTCGACACTAGCGGAGGACGCATCTTGTCCCTGGTGTTCAGCGGAGGGCCTCTGCGGGGTGTGGCAGTGTCGTGCTGGAGGGCGCCACTGGTAGCGATGTGGGCTTCCTCGCCTCGCCTCGCCTCGCCTCACACCAGGTGTCTGCGTAGTTTGCAGTGCATTCGCACCATTCCTATCCCTGTCCCTGTCCCCGTCCCGACTTGTCCCGACTTTGCTCGACTGCCGCTCGCTGCCGCTCGGGTCGTGGTCCATATGACAGCGCAAGCACGACAAACGTCTGCGGGACGAGACGAGACGAGACGAGACGAGACGACTAAGGAATAAATTCGTGGTTACAAATCAAATTTGGAACTCTACACTCCTACACAACAATAGGCGGTGACGTATTTCAGAAATCACCTGCCGATTCGTACTGTTTTGTCGTTTTCAAAGTCTTCTTGGCAAACTTGGTTAGCACATTCTCCCTCAAACTGAGTTAATTACTGCATTTTCGTACCATTACAGTAGTTTAAAAGGCTTAAGGAAGCATCTTTCTCACAACAGAAAGGTAGTTTGAAAATTGGGCTGGCGACATAGAAAAAAAAAAAAGGAAGGGAGCCAACAGCACCCGGGTTTCCCAGGCGGTCACCCATCCAAGTACTAGCCCAGCCCGATGATGCTTAACTTCGGTGATCGGACGAGAACCGGTGTATTCATCATCGTATGGCCGTTGGCGCTTATCTAATGTAGGAGCACGGCAGAATTCGCGTTCGGCTTTTCTCCCAACACACAAAATGTTAGTTTTCGGCCGCATTTGACGAAAGCGCTTCCTTCCGCAACCGCCAGTTCCTCGAGGACGGCGCGGGGAGGCGCGCCCGGCGTCCCAGCAGAGCGACGGCCGAATTGGCGGGCGCACCGCCGCGTGTGTGAGACGCACTGCTGCTCGTTGCACCCCCTGTCATTTGCTGGGCGCGTGCAGCCTTCGACACTAGCGGAGGACGCATCTTGTCCCTGGTGTTCAGCGGAGGGCCTCTGCGGGGTGTGGCAGTGTCGTGCTGGAGGGCGCCACTGGTAGCGATGTGGGCTTCCTCGCCTCGCCTCGCCTCGCCTCGCCTCGCCTCACACCAGGTGTCTGCGTAGTTTGCAGTGCATTCGCACCATTCCTATCCCTGTCCCTGTCCCCGTCCCGACTTGTCCCGACTTTGCTCGACTGCCGCTCGCTGCCGCTCGGGTCGTGGTCCATATGACAGCGCAAGCACGACAAACGTCTGCGGGACGAGACGAGACGAGACGAGACGAGACGACTAAGGAATAAATTCGTGGTTACAAATCAAATTTGGAACTCTACACTCCTACACAACAATAGGCGGTGACGTATTTCAGAAATCACCTGCCGATTCGTACTGTTTTGTCGTTTTCAAAGTCTTCTTGGCAAACTTGGTTAGCACATTCTCCCTCAAACTGAGTTAATTACTGCATTTTCGTACCATTACAGTAGTTTAAAAGGCTTAAGGAAGCATCTTTGTCACAACAGAAAGGTAGTTTGAAAATTGGGCTGGCGACATAGAAAAAAAAAAAAGGAAGGGAGCCAACAGCACCCGGGTTTCCCAGGCGGTCACCCATCCAAGTACTAGCCCAGCCCGATGATGCTTAACTTCGGTGATCGGACGAGAACCGGTGTATTCATCATCGTATGGCCGTTGGCGCTTATCTAATGTAGGAGCACGGCAGAATTCGCGTTCGGCTTTTCTCCCAACACACAAAATGTTAGTTTTCGGCCGCATTTGACGAAAGCGCTTCCTTCCGCAACCGCCAGTTCCTCGAGGACGGCGCGGGGAGGCGCGCCCGGCGTCCCAGCAGAGCGACGGCCGAATTGGCGGGCGCACCGCCGCGTGTGTGAGACGCACTGCTGCTCGTTGCACCCCCTGTCATTTGCTGGGCGCGTGCAGCCTTCGACACTAGCGGAGGACGCATCTTGTCCCTGGTGTTCAGCGGAGGGCCTCTGCGGGGTGTGGCAGTGTCGTGCTGGAGGGCGCCACTGGTAGCGATGTGGGCTTCCTCGCCTCGCCTCGCCTCGCCTCGCCTCGCCTCACACCAGGTGTCTGCGTAGTTTGCAGTGCATTCGCACCATTCCTATCCCTGTCCCTGTCCCCGTCCCGACTTGTCCCGACTTTGCTCGACTGCCGCTCGCTGCCGCTCGGGTCGTGGTCCATATGACAGCGCAAGCACGACAAACGTCTGCGGGACGAGACGAGACGAGACGAGACGAGACGACTAAGGAATAAATTCGTGGTTACAAATCAAATTTGGAACTCTACACTCCTACACAACAATAGGCGGTGACGTATTTCAGAAATCACCTGCCGATTCGTACTGTTTTGTCGTTTTCAAAGTCTTCTTGGCAAACTTGGTTAGCACATTCTCCCTCAAACTGAGTTAATTACTGCATTTTCGTACCATTACAGTAGTTTAAAAGGCTTAAGGAAGCATCTTTCTCACAACAGAAAGGTAGTTTGAAAATTGGGCTGGCGACATAAAAAAAAAAAGGAAGGGAGCCAACAGCACCCGGGTTTCCCAGGCGGTCACCCATCCAAGTACTAGCCGGGCCCGATGATGCTTAACTTCGGTGATCGGACGAGAACCGTTGTATTCATCATGGTATGGCCGTTGGCGCTCATCTAATGTAGGAGCACGGCAGAATTCGCGTTCGGCTTTTCTCCCAACACACAAAATGTTAGTTTTCGGCCGCATTTGACGAAAGCGCTTCCTTCCGCAACCGCCAGTTCCTCGAGGACGGCGCGGGGAGGCGCGCCCGGCGTCCCAGCAGAGCGACGGCCGAATTGGCGGGCGCACCGCCGCGTGTGTGAGACGCACTGCTGCTCGTTGCACCCCCTGTCATTTGCTGGGCGCGTGCAGCCTTCGACACTAGCGGAGGACGCATCTTGTCCCTGGTGTTCAGCGGAGGGCCTGTGCGGGGTGTGGCAGTATCGTGCTGGAGGGCGCCACTGGTAGCGATGTGGGCTTCCTCGCTTCGCCTCGCCTCACACCAGGTGTCTGCGTAGTTTGCAGTGCATTCGCACCATTCCTATCCCTGTCCCTGTCCCCGTCCCGACTTGTCCCGACTTTGCTCGACTGCCGCTCGCTGCCGCTCGGGTCGTGGTCCATATGACAGCGCAAGCACGACAAACGTCTGCGGGACGAGACGAGACGAGACGAGACGAGACGACTAAGGAATAAATTCGTGGTTACAAATCAAATTTGGAACTCTACACTCCTACACATCAATAGGCGGTGACGTATTTCAGAAATCACCTGCCGATTCGTACTGTTTTGTCGTTTTCAAAGTCTTCTTGGCAAACTTGGTTAGCACATTCTCCCTCAAACTGAGTTAATTACTGCATTTTCGTACCATTACAGTAGTTTAAAAGGCTTAAGGAAGCATCTTTCTCACAACAGAAAGGTAGTTTGAAAATTGGGCTGGCGACATAAAAAAAAAAAAGGAAGGGAGCCAACAGCACCCGGGTTTCCCAGGCGGTCACCCATCCAAGTACTAGCCGGGCCCGATGATGCTTAACTTCGGTGATCGGACGAGAACCGGTGTATTCATCATGGTATGGCCGTTGGCGCTCATCTGATGTAGGAGCACGGCAGAATTCGCGTTCGGCTTTTCTCCCAACACACAAAATGTTAGTTTTCGGCCGCATTTGACGAAAGCGCTTCCTTCCGCAACCGCCAGTTCCTCGAGGACGGCGCGGGGAGGCGCGCCCGGCGTCCCAGCAGAGCGACGGCCGAATTGGCGGGCGCACCGCCGCGTGTGTGAGACGCACTGCTGCTCGTTGCACCCCCTGTCATTTGCTGGGCGCGTGCAGCCTTCGACACTAGCGGAGGACGCATCTTGTCCCTGGTGTTCAGCGGAGGGCCTCTGCGGGGTGTGGCAGTGTCGTGCTGGAGGGCGCCACTGGTAGCGATGTGGGCTTCCTCGCCTCGCCTCGCCTCGCCTCACACCAGGTGTCTGCGTAGTTTGCAGTGCATTCGCACCATTCCTATCCCTGTCCCTGTCCCCGTCCCGACTTGTCCCGACTTTGCTCGACTGCCGCTCGCTGCCGCTCGGGTCGTGGTCCATATGACAGCGCAAGCACGACAAACGTCTGCGGGACGAGACGAGACGAGACGAGACGAGACGACTAAGGAATAAATTCGTGGTTACAAATCAAATTTGGAACTCTACACTCCTACACAACAATAGGCGGTGACGTATTTCAGAAATCACCTGCCGATTCGTACTGTTTTGTCGTTTTCAAAGTCTTCTTGGCAAACTTGGTTAGCACATTCTCCCTCAAACTGAGTTAATTACTGCATTTTCGTACCATTACAGTAGTTTAAAAGGCTTAAGGAAGCATCTTTCTCACAACAGAAAGGTAGTTTGAAAATTGGGCTGGCGACATAGAAAAAAAAAAAAGGAAGGGAGCCAACAGCACCCGGGTTTCCCAGGCGGTCACCCATCCAAGTACTAGCCCAGCCCGATGATGCTTAACTTCGGTGATCGGACGAGAACCGGTGTATTCATCATCGTATGGCCGTTGGCGCTTATCTAATGTAGGAGCACGGCAGAATTCGCGTTCGGCTTTTCTCCCAACACACAAAATGTTAGTTTTCGGCCGCATTTGACGAAAGCGCTTCCTTCCGCAACCGCCAGTTCCTCGAGGACGGCGCGGGGAGGCGCGCCCGGCGTCCCAGCAGAGCGACGGCCGAATTGGCGGGCGCACCGCCGCGTGTGTGAGACGCACTGCTGCTCGTTGCACCCCCTGTCATTTGCTGGGCGCGTGCAGCCTTCGACACTAGCGGAGGACGCATCTTGTCCCTGGTGTTCAGCGGAGGGCCTCTGCGGGGTGTGGCAGTGTCGTGCTGGAGGGCGCCACTGGTAGCGATGTGGGCTTCCTCGCCTCGCCTCGCCTCGCCTCGCCTCGCCTCACACCAGGTGTCTGCGTAGTTTGCAGTGCATTCGCACCATTCCTATCCCTGTCCCTGTCCCCGTCCCGACTTGTCCCGACTTTGCTCGACTGCCGCTCGCTGCCGCTCGGGTCGTGGTCCATATGACAGCGCAAGCACGACAAACGTCTGCGGGACGAGACGAGACGAGACGAGACGAGACGACTAAGGAATAAATTCGTGGTTACAAATCAAATTTGGAACTCTACACTCCTACACAACAATAGGCGGTGACGTATTTCAGAAATCACCTGCCGATTCGTACTGTTTTGTCGTTTTCAAAGTCTTCTTGGCAAACTTGGTTAGCACATTCTCCCTCAAACTGAGTTAATTACTGCATTTTCGTACCATTACAGTAGTTTAAAAGGCTTAAGGAAGCATCTTTGTCACAACAGAAAGGTAGTTTGAAAATTGGGCTGGCGACATAGAAAAAAAAAAAAGGAAGGGAGCCAACAGCACCCGGGTTTCCCAGGCGGTCACCCATCCAAGTACTAGCCCAGCCCGATGATGCTTAACTTCGGTGATCGGACGAGAACCGGTGTATTCATCATCGTATGGCCGTTGGCGCTTATCTAATGTAGGAGCACGGCAGAATTCGCGTTCGGCTTTTCTCCCAACACACAAAATGTTAGTTTTCGGCCGCATTTGACGAAAGCGCTTCCTTCCGCAACCGCCAGTTCCTCGAGGACGGCGCGGGGAGGCGCGCCCGGCGTCCCAGCAGAGCGACGGCCGAATTGGCGGGCGCACCGCCGCGTGTGTGAGACGCACTGCTGCTCGTTGCACCCCCTGTCATTTGCTGGGCGCGTGCAGCCTTCGACACTAGCGGAGGACGCATCTTGTCCCTGGTGTTCAGCGGAGGGCCTCTGCGGGGTGTGGCAGTGTCGTGCTGGAGGGCGCCACTGGTAGCGATGTGGGCTTCCTCGCCTCGCCTCGCCTCGCCTCGCCTCGCCTCACACCAGGTGTCTGCGTAGTTTGCAGTGCATTCGCACCATTCCTATCCCTGTCCCTGTCCCCGTCCCGACTTGTCCCGACTTTGCTCGACTGCCGCTCGCTGCCGCTCGGGTCGTGGTCCATATGACAGCGCAAGCACGACAAACGTCTGCGGGACGAGACGAGACGAGACGAGACGAGACGACTAAGGAATAAATTCGTGGTTACAAATCAAATTTGGAACTCTACACTCCTACACAACAATAGGCGGTGACGTATTTCAGAAATCACCTGCCGATTCGTACTGTTTTGTCGTTTTCAAAGTCTTCTTGGCAAACTTGGTTAGCACATTCTCCCTCAAACTGAGTTAATTACTGCATTTTCGTACCATTACAGTAGTTTAAAAGGCTTAAGGAAGCATCTTTCTCACAACAGAAAGGTAGTTTGAAAATTGGGCTGGCGACATAAAAAAAAAAAGGAAGGGAGCCAACAGCACCCGGGTTTCCCAGGCGGTCACCCATCCAAGTACTAGCCGGGCCCGATGATGCTTAACTTCGGTGATCGGACGAGAACCGTTGTATTCATCATGGTATGGCCGTTGGCGCTCATCTAATGTAGGAGCACGGCAGAATTCGCGTTCGGCTTTTCTCCCAACACACAAAATGTTAGTTTTCGGCCGCATTTGACGAAAGCGCTTCCTTCCGCAACCGCCAGTTCCTCGAGGACGGCGCGGGGAGGCGCGCCCGGCGTCCCAGCAGAGCGACGGCCGAATTGGCGGGCGCACCGCCGCGTGTGTGAGACGCACTGCTGCTCGTTGCACCCCCTGTCATTTGCTGGGCGCGTGCAGCCTTCGACACTAGCGGAGGACGCATCTTGTCCCTGGTGTTCAGCGGAGGGCCTGTGCGGGGTGTGGCAGTATCGTGCTGGAGGGCGCCACTGGTAGCGATGTGGGCTTCCTCGCTTCGCCTCGCCTCACACCAGGTGTCTGCGTAGTTTGCAGTGCATTCGCACCATTCCTATCCCTGTCCCTGTCCCCGTCCCGACTTGTCCCGACTTTGCTCGACTGCCGCTCGCTGCCGCTCGGGTCGTGGTCCATATGACAGCGCAAGCACGACAAACGTCTGCGGGACGAGACGAGACGAGACGAGACGAGACGACTAAGGAATAAATTCGTGGTTACAAATCAAATTTGGAACTCTACACTCCTACACAACAATAGGCGGTGACGTATTTTAGAAATCACCTGCCCATTCGTACTGTTTTGTCGTTTTCAAAGTCTTCTTGGCAAACTTGGTTAGCACATTCTCCCTCAAACTGAGTTAATTACTGCATTTTCGTACCATTACAGTAGTTTAAAAGGCTTAAGGAAGCATCTTTCTCACAACAGAAAGGTAGTTTGAAAATTGGGCTGGCGACATAGAAAAAAAAAAAGGAAGGGAGCCAACAGCACCCGGGTTTCCCAGGCGGTCACCCATCCAAGTACTAGCCCAGCCCGATGATGCTTAACTTCGGTGATCGGACGAGAACCGGTGTATTCATCATCGTATGGCCGTTGGCGTTTATCTAATGTAGGAGCACGGCAGAATTCGCGTTCGGCTTTTCTCCCAACACACAAAATGTTAGTTTTCGGCCGCATTTGACGAAAGCGCTTCCTTCCGCAACCGCCAGTTCCTCGAGGACGGCGCGGGGAGGCGCGCCCGGCGTCCCAGCAGAGCGACGGCCGAATTGGCGGGCGCACCGCCGCGTGTGTGAGACGCACTGCTGCTCGTTGCACCCCCTGTCATTTGCTGGGCGCGTGCAGCCTTCGACACTAGCGGAGGACGCATCTTGTCCCTGGTGTTCAGCGGAGGGCCTCTGCGGGGTGTGGCAGTGTCGTGCTGGAGGGCGCCACTGGTAGCGATGTGGGCTTCCTCGCCTCGCCTCGCCTCGCCTCGCCTCGCCTCACACCAGGTGTCTGCGTAGTTTGCAGTGCATTCGCACCATTCCTATCCCTGTCCCTGTCCCCGTCCCGACTTGTCCCGACTTTGCTCGACTGCCGCTCGCTGCCGCTCGGGTCGTGGTCCATATGACAGCGCAAGCACGACAAACGTCTGCGGGACGAGACGAGACGAGACGAGACGAGACGACTAAGGAATAAATTCGTGGTTACAAATCAAATTTGGAACTCTACACTCCTACACAACAATAGGCGGTGACGTATTTCAGAAATCACCTGCCGATTCGTACTGTTTTGTCGTTTTCAAAGTCTTCTTGGCAAACTTGGTTAGCACATTCTCCCTCAAACTGAGTTAATTACTGCATTTTCGTACCATTACAGTAGTTTAAAAGGCTTAAGGAAGCATCTTTCTCACAACAGAAAGGTAGTTTGAAAATTGGGCTGGCGACATAAAAAAAAAAAAGGAAGGGAGCCAACAGCACCCGGGTTTCCCAGGCGGTCACCCATCCAAGTACTAGCCGGGCCAGATGATGCTTAACTTCGGTGATCGGACGAGAACCGTTGTATTCATCATGGTATGGCCGTTGGCGCTCATCTAATGTAGGAGCACGGCAGAATTCGCGTTCGGCTTTTCTCCCAACACACAAAATGTTAGTTTTCGGCCGCATTTGACGAAAGCGCTTCCTTCCGCAACCGCCAGTTCCTCGAGGACGGCGCGGGGAGGCGCGCCCGGCGTCCCAGCAGAGCGACGGCCGAATTGGCGGGCGCACCGCCGCGTGTGTGAGACGCACTGCTGCTCGTTGCACCCCCTGTCATTCGCTGGGCGCGTGCAGCCTTCGACACTAGCGGAGGACGCATCTTGTCCCTGGTGTTCAGCGGAGGGCCTGTGCGGGGTGTGGCAGTATCGTGCTGGAGGGCGCCACTGGTAGCGATGTGGGCTTCCTCGCTTCGCCTCGCCTCACACCAGGTGTCTGCGTAGTTTGCAGTGCATTCGCACCATTCCTATCCCTGTCCCTGTCCCCGTCCCGACTTGTCCCGACTTTGCTCGACTGCCGCTCGCTGCCGCTCGGGTCGTGGTCCATATGACAGCGCAAGCACGACAAACGTCTGCGGGACGAGACGAGACGAGACGAGACGAGACGACTAAGGAATAAATTCGTGGTTACAAATCAAATTTGGAACTCTACACTCCTACACAACAATAGGCGGTGACGTATTTCAGAAATCACCTGCCGATTCGTACTGTTTTGTCGTTTTCAAAGTCTTCTTGGCAAACTTGGTTAGCACATTCTCCCTCAAACTGAGTTAATTACTGCATTTTCGTACCATTACAGTAGTTTAAAAGGCTTAAGGAAGCATCTTTCTCACAACAGAAAGGTAGTTTGAAAATTGGGCTGGCGACATAAAAAAAAAAAGGAAGGGAGCCAACAGCACCCGGGTTTCCCAGGCGGTCACCCATCCAAGTACTAGCCGGGCCCGATGATGCTTAACTTCGGTGATCGGACGAGAACCGGTGTATTCATCATGGTATGGCCGTTGGCGCTCATCTGATGTAGGAGCACGGCAGAATTCGCGTTCGGCTTTTCTCCCAACACACAAAATGTTAGTTTTCGGCCGCATTTGACGAAAGCGCTTCCTTCCGCAACCGCCAGTTCCTCGAGGACGGCGCGGGGAGGCGCGCCCGGCGTCCCAGCAGAGCGACGGCCGAATTGGCGGGCGCACCGCCGCGTGTGTGAGACGCACTGCTGCTCGTTGCACCCCCTGTCATTCGCTGGGCGCGTGCAGCCTTCGACACTAGCGGAGGACGCATCTTGTCCCTGGTGTTCAGCGGAGGGCCTGTGCGGGGTGTGGCAGTATCGTGCTGGAGGGCGCCACTGGTAGCGATGTGGGCTTCCTCGCTTCGCCTCGCCTCACACCAGGTGTCTGCGTAGTTTGCAGTGCATTCGCACCATTCCTATCCCTGTCCCTGTCCCCGTCCCGACTTGTCCCGACTTTGCTCGACTGCCGCTCGCTGCCGCTCGGGTCGTGGTCCATATGACAGCGCAAGCACGACAAACGTCTGCGGGACGAGACGAGACGAGACGAGACGAGACGACTAAGGAATAAATTCGTGGTTACAAATCAAATTTGGAACTCTACACTCCTACACAACAATAGGCGGTGACGTATTTCAGAAATCACCTGCCGATTCGTACTGTTTTGTCGTTTTCAAAGTCTTCTTGGCAAACTTGGTTAGCACATTCTCCCTCAAACTGAGTTAATTACTGCATTTTCGTACCATTACAGTAGTTTAAAAGGCTTAAGGAAGCATCTTTCTCACAACAGAAAGGTAGTTTGAAAATTGGGCTGGCGACATAAAAAAAAAAAGGAAGGGAGCCAACAGCACCCGGGTTTCCCAGGCGGTCACCCATCCAAGTACTAGCCGGGCCCGATGATGCTTAACTTCGGTGATCGGACGAGAACCGGTGTATTCATCATGGTATGGCCGTTGGCGCTCATCTGATGTAGGAGCACGGCAGAATTCGCGTTCGGCTTTTCTCCCAACACACAAAATGTTAGTTTTCGGCCGCATTTGACGAAAGCGCTTCCTTCCGCAACCGCCAGTTCCTCGAGAACGGCGCGGGGAGGCGCGCCCGGCGTCCCAGCAGAGCGACGGCCGAATTGGCGGGCGCACCGCCGCGTGTGTGAGACGCACTGCTGCTCGTTGCACCCCCTGTCATTTGCTGGGCGCGTGCAGCCTTCGACACTAGCGGAGGACGCATCTTGTCCCTGGTGTTCAGCGGAGGGCCTCTGCGGGGTGTGGCAGTGTCGTGCTGGAGGGCGCCACTGGTAGCGATGTGGGCTTCCTCGCCTCGCCTCGCCTCGCCTCACACCAGGTGTCTGCGTAGTTTGCAGTGCATTCGCACCATTCCTATCCCTGTCCCTGTCCCCGTCCCGACTTGTCCCGACTTTGCTCGACTGCCGCTCGCTGCCGCTCGGGTCGTGGTCCATATGACAGCGCAAGCACGACAAACGTCTGCGGGACGAGACGAGACGAGACGAGACGAGACGACTAAGGAATAAATTCGTGGTTACAAATCAAATTTGGAACTCTACACTCCTACACAACAATAGGCGGTGACGTATTTCAGAAATCACCTGCCGATTCGTACTGTTTTGTCGTTTTCAAAGTCTTCTTGGCAAACTTGGTTAGCACATTCTCCCTCAAACTGAGTTAATTACTGCATTTTCGTACCATTACAGTAGTTTAAAAGGCTTAAGGAAGCATCTTTCTCACAACAGAAAGGTAGTTTGAAAATTGGGCTGGCGACATAGAAAAAAAAAAAGGAAGGGAGCCAACAGCACCCGGGTTTCCCAGGCGGTCACCCATCCAAGTACTAGCCCAGCCCGATGATGCTTAACTTCGGTGATCGGACGAGAACCGGTGTATTCATCATGGTATGGCCGTTGGCGCTTATCTAATGTAGGAGCACGGCAGAATTCGCGTTCGGCTTTTCTCCCAACACACAAAATGTTAGTTTTCGGCCGCATTTGACGAAAGCGCTTCCTTCCGCAACCGCCAGTTCCTCGAGGACGGCGCGGGGAGGCGCGCCCGGCGTCCCAGCAGAGCGACGGCCGAATTGGCGGGCGCACCGCCGCGTGTGTGAGACGCACTGCTGCTCGTTGCACCCCCTGTCATTTGCTGGGCGCGTGCAGCCTTCGACACTAGCGGAGGACGCATCTTGTCCCTGGTGTTCAGCGGAGGGCCTCTGCGGGGTGTGGCAGTGTCGTGCTGGAGGGCGCCACTGGTAGCGATGTGGGCTTCCTCGCCTCGCCTCGCCTCGCCTCGCCTCGCCTCACACCAGGTGTCTGCGTAGTTTGCAGTGCATTCGCACCATTCCTATCCCTGTCCCTGTCCCCGTCCCGACTTGTCCCGACTTTGCTCGACTGCCGCTCGCTGCCGCTCGGGTCGTGGTCCATATGACAGCGCAAGCACGACAAACGTCTGCGGGACGAGACGAGACGAGACGAGACGAGACGACTAAGGAATAAATTCGTGGTTACAAATCAAATTTGGAACTCTACACTCCTACACAACAATAGGCGGTGACGTATTTCAGAAATCACCTGCCGATTCGTACTGTTTTGTCGTTTTCAAAGTCTTCTTGGCAAACTTGGTTAGCACATTCTCCCTCAAACTGAGTTAATTACTGCATTTTCGTACCATTACAGTAGTTTAAAAGGCTTAAGGAAGCATCTTTCTCACAACAGAAAGGTAGTTTGAAAATTGGGCTGGCGACATAAAAAAAAAAAAGGAAGGGAGCCAACAGCACCCGGGTTTCCCAGGCGGTCACCCATCCAAGTACTAGCCGGGCCCGATGATGCTTAACTTCGGTGATCGGACGAGAACCGTTGTATTCATCATGGTATGGCCGTTGGCGCTCATCTAATGTAGGAGCACGGCAGAATTCGCGTTCGGCTTTTCTCCCAACACACAAAATGTTAGTTTTCGGCCGCATTTGACGAAAGCGCTTCCTTCCGCAACCGCCAGTTCCTCGAGGACGGCGCGGGGAGGCGCGCCCGGCGTCCCAGCAGAGCGACGGCCGAATTGGCGGGCGCACCGCCGCGTGTGTGAGACGCACTGCTGCTCGTTGCACCCCCTGTCATTCGCTGGGCGCGTGCAGCCTTCGACACTAGCGGAGGACGCATCTTGTCCCTGGTGTTCAGCGGAGGGCCTGTGCGGGGTGTGGCAGTATCGTGCTGGAGGGCGCCACTGGTAGCGATGTGGGCTTCCTCGCTTCGCCTCGCCTCACACCAGGTGTCTGCGTAGTTTGCAGTGCATTCGCACCATTCCTATCCCTGTCCCTGTCCCCGTCCCGACTTGTCCCGACTTTGCTCGACTGCCGCTCGCTGCCGCTCGGGTCGTGGTCCATATGACAGCGCAAGCACGACAAACGTCTGCGGGACGAGACGAGACGAGACGAGACGAGACGACTAAGGAATAAATTCGTGGTTACAAATCAAATTTGGAACTCTACACTCCTACACAACAATAGGCGGTGACGTATTTCAGAAATCACCTGCCGATTCGTACTGTTTTGTCGTTTTCAAAGTCTTCTTGGCAAACTTGGTTAGCACATTCTCCCTCAAACTGAGTTAATTACTGCATTTTCGTACCATTACAGTAGTTTAAAAGGCTTAAGGAAGCATCTTTCTCACAACAGAAAGGTAGTTTGAAAATTGGGCTGGCGACATAGAAAAAAAAAAAGGAAGGGAGCCAACAGCACCCGGGTTTCCCAGGCGGTCACCCATCCAAGTACTAGCCCAGCCCGATGATGCTTAACTTCGGTGATCGGACGAGAACCGGTGTATTCATCATGGTATGGCCGTTGGCGCTTATCTAATGTAGGAGCACGGCAGAATTCGCGTTCGGCTTTTCTCCCAACACACAAAATGTTAGTTTTCGGCCGCATTTGACGAAAGCGCTTCCTTCCGCAACCGCCAGTTCCTCGAGGACGGCGCGGGGAGGCGCGCCCGGCGTCCCAGCAGAGCGACGGCCGAATTGGCGGGCGCACCGCCGCGTGTGTGAGACGCACTGCTGCTCGTTGCACCCCCTGTCATTTGCTGGGCGCGTGCAGCCTTCGACACTAGCGGAGGACGCATCTTGTCCCTGGTGTTCAGCGGAGGGCCTCTGCGGGGTGTGGCAGTGTCGTGCTGGAGGGCGCCACTGGTAGCGATGTGGGCTTCCTCGCCTCGCCTCGCCTCGCCTCGCCTCGCCTCACACCAGGTGTCTGCGTAGTTTGCAGTGCATTCGCACCATTCCTATCCCTGTCCCTGTCCCCGTCCCGACTTGTCCCGACTTTGCTCGACTGCCGCTCGCTGCCGCTCGGGTCGTGGTCCATATGACAGCGCAAGCACGACAAACGTCTGCGGGACGAGACGAGACGAGACGAGACGAGACGACTAAGGAATAAATTCGTGGTTACAAATCAAATTTGGAACTCTACACTCCTACACAACAATAGGCGGTGACGTATTTCAGAAATCACCTGCCGATTCGTACTGTTTTGTCGTTTTCAAAGTCTTCTTGGCAAACTTGGTTAGCACATTCTCCCTCAAACTGAGTTAATTACTGCATTTTCGTACCATTACAGTAGTTTAAAAGGCTTAAGGAAGCATCTTTCTCACAACAGAAAGGTAGTTTGAAAATTGGGCTGGCGACATAAAAAAAAAAAAGGAAGGGAGCCAACAGCACCCGGGTTTCCCAGGCGGTCACCCATCCAAGTACTAGCCGGGCCCGATGATGCTTAACTTCGGTGATCGGACGAGAACCGTTGTATTCATCATGGTATGGCCGTTGGCGCTCATCTAATGTAGGAGCACGGCAGAATTCGCGTTCGGCTTTTCTCCCAACACACAAAATGTTAGTTTTCGGCCGCATTTGACGAAAGCGCTTCCTTCCGCAACCGCCAGTTCCTCGAGGACGGCGCGGGGAGGCGCGCCCGGCGTCCCAGCAGAGCGACGGCCGAATTGGCGGGCGCACCGCCGCGTGTGTGAGACGCACTGCTGCTCGTTGCACCCCCTGTCATTCGCTGGGCGCGTGCAGCCTTCGACACTAGCGGAGGACGCATCTTGTCCCTGGTGTTCAGCGGAGGGCCTGTGCGGGGTGTGGCAGTATCGTGCTGGAGGGCGCCACTGGTAGCGATGTGGGCTTCCTCGCTTCGCCTCGCCTCACACCAGGTGTCTGCGTAGTTTGCAGTGCATTCGCACCATTCCTATCCCTGTCCCTGTCCCCGTCCCGACTTGTCCCGACTTTGCTCGACTGCCGCTCGCTGCCGCTCGGGTCGTGGTCCATATGACAGCGCAAGCACGACAAACGTCTGCGGGACGAGACGAGACGAGACGAGACGAGACGACTAAGGAATAAATTCGTGGTTACAAATCAAATTTGGAACTCTACACTCCTACACAACAATAGGCGGTGACGTATTTCAGAAATCACCTGCCGATTCGTACTGTTTTGTCGTTTTCAAAGTCTTCTTGGCAAACTTGGTTAGCACATTCTCCCTCAAACTGAGTTAATTACTGCATTTTCGTACCATTCAGTAGTTTAAAACTCTTAAGGATGCATCTTTGTCACAACAGAAAGGTAGTTTGAAAATTGGGCTGGCGACATAACAAAAAAAAAAAAAAAGAAGGGAGCCAACAGCACCCGGGTTTCCCAGGCGGTCACCCATCCAAGTACTAGCCGGGCCCGATGATGCTTAACTTCGGTGATCGGACGAGAACCGGTGTATTCATCATGGTATGGCCGTTGGCGCTTATCTAATGTAGGAGCACGGCAGAATTCGCGTTCGGCTTTTCTCCCAACACACAAAAAGTTAGTTTTCGGCCGCATTTGACGAAAGCGCTTCCTTCCGCAACCGCCAGTTCCTCGAGGACGGCGCGGGGAGGCGCGCCCGGCGTCCCAGCAGAGCGACGGCCGAATTGGCGGGCGCACCGCCGCGTGTGTGAGACGCACTGCTGCTCGTTGCACCCCCTGTCATTTGCTGGGCGCGTGCAGCCTTCGACACTAGCGGAGGACGCATCTTGTCCCTGGTGTTCAGCGGAGGGCCTCTGCGGGGTGTGGCAGTGTCGTGCTGGAGGGCGCCACTGGTAGCGATGTGGGCTTCCTCGCCTCGCCTCGCCTCGCCTCGCCTCGCCTCACACCAGGTGTCTGCGTAGTTTGCAGTGCATTCGCACCATTCCTATCCCTGTCACTGTCCCCGTCCCGACTTGTCCCGACTTTGCTCGACTGCCGCTCGCTGCCGCTCGGGTCGTGGTCCATATGACAGCGCAAGCACGACAAACGTCTGCGGGACGAGACGAGACGAGACGAGACGAGACGACTAAGGAATAAATTCGTGGTTACAAATCAAATTTGGAACTCTACACTCCTACACAACAATAGGCGGTGACGTATTTCAGAAATCACCTGCCGATTCGTACTGTTTTGTCGTTTTCAAAGTCTTCTTGGCAAACTTGGTTAGCACATTCTCCCTCAAACTGAGTTAATTACTGCATTTTCGTACCATTACAGTAGTTTAAAAGGCTTAAGGAAGCATCTTTCTCACAACAGAAAGGTAGTTTGAAAATTGGGCTGGCGACATAAAAAAAAAAAAGGAAGGGAGCCAACAGCACCCGGGTTTCCCAGGCGGTCACCCATCCAAGTACTAGCCGGGCCCGATGATGCTTAACTTCGGTGATCGGACGAGAACCGTTGTATTCATCATGGTATGGCCGTTGGCGCTCATCTAATGTAGGAGCACGGCAGAATTCGCGTTCGGCTTTTCTCCCAACACACAAAATGTTAGTTTTCGGCCGCATTTGACGAAAGCGCTTCCTTCCGCAACCGCCAGTTCCTCGAGGACGGCGCGGGGAGGCGCGCCCGGCGTCCCAGCAGAGCGACGGCCGAATTGGCGGGCGCACCGCCGCGTGTGTGAGACGCACTGCTGCTCGTTGCACCCCCTGTCATTCGCTGGGCGCGTGCAGCCTTCGACACTAGCGGAGGACGCATCTTGTCCCTGGTGTTCAGCGGAGGGCCTGTGCGGGGTGTGGCAGTATCGTGCTGGAGGGCGCCACTGGTAGCGATGTGGGCTTCCTCGCTTCGCCTCGCCTCACACCAGGTGTCTGCGTAGTTTGCAGTGCATTCGCACCATTCCTATCCCTGTCCCTGTCCCCGTCCCGACTTGTCCCGACTTTGCTCGACTGCCGCTCGCTGCCGCTCGGGTCGTGGTCCATATGACAGCGCAAGCACGACAAACGTCTGCGGGACGAGACGAGACGAGACGAGACGAGACGACTAAGGAATAAATTCGTGGTTACAAATCAAATTTGGAACTCTACACTCCTACACAACAATAGGCGGTGACGTATTTCAGAAATCACCTGCCGATTCGTACTGTTTTGTCGTTTTCAAAGTCTTCTTGGCAAACTTGGTTAGCACATTCTCCCTCAAACTGAGTTAATTACTGCATTTTCGTACCATTCAGTAGTGTAAAAGGCTTAAGGATGCATCTTTGTCACAACAGAAAGGTAGTTTGAAAATTGGGCTGGCGACATAACAAAAAAAAAAAAAAGAAGGGAGCCAACAGCACCCGGGTTTCCCAGGCGGTCACCCATCCAAGTACTAGCCGGGCCCGATGATGCTTAACTTCGGTGATCGGACGAGAACCGGTGTATTCATCATGGTATGGCCGTTGGCGCTTATCTAATGTAGGAGCACGGCAGAATTCGCGTTCGGCTTTTCTCCCAACACACAAAATGTTAGTTTTCGGCCGCATTTGACGAAAGCGCTTCCTTCCGCAACCGCCAGTTCCTCGAGGACGGCGCGGGGAGGCGCGCCCGGCGTCCCAGCAGAGCGACGGCCGAATTGGCGGGCGCACCGCCGCGTGTGTGAGACGCACTGCTGCTCGTTGCACCCCCTGTCATTTGCTGGGCGCGTGCAGCCTTCGACACTAGCGGAGGACGCATCTTGTCCCTGGTGTTCAGCGGAGGGCCTCTGCGGGGTGTGGCAGTGTCGTGCTGGAGGGCGCCACTGGTAGCGATGTGGGCTTCCTCGCCTCGCCTCGCCTCGCCTCGCCTCGCCTCACACCAGGTGTCTGCGTAGTTTGCAGTGCATTCGCACCATTCCTATCCCTGTCACTGTCCCCGTCCCGACTTGTCCCGACTTTGCTCGACTGCCGCTCGCTGCCGCTCGGGTCGTGGTCCATATGACAGCGCAAGCACGACAAACGTCTGCGGGACGAGACGAGACGAGACGAGACGAGACGACTAAGGAATAAATTCGTGGTTACAAATCAAATTTGGAACTCTACACTCCTACACAACAATAGGCGGTGACGTATTTCAGAAATCACCTGCCGATTCGTACTGTTTTGTCGTTTTCAAAGTCTTCTTGGCAAACTTGGTTAGCACATTCTCCCTCAAACTGAGTTAATTACTGCATTTTCGTACCATTACAGTAGTTTAAAAGGCTTAAGGAAGCATCTTTCTCACAACAGAAAGGTAGTTTGAAAATTGGGCTGGCGACATAAAAAAAAAAAAGGAAGGGAGCCAACAGCACCCGGGTTTCCCAGGCGGTCACCCATCCAAGTACTAGCCGGGCCCGATGATGCTTAACTTCGGTGATCGGACGAGAACCGTTGTATTCATCATGGTATGGCCGTTGGCGCTCATCTAATGTAGGAGCACGGCAGAATTCGCGTTCGGCTTTTCTCCCAACACACAAAATGTTAGTTTTCGGCCGCATTTGACGAAAGCGCTTCCTTCCGCAACCGCCAGTTCCTCGAGGACGGCGCGGGGAGGCGCGCCCGGCGTCCCAGCAGAGCGACGGCCGAATTGGCGGGCGCACCGCCGCGTGTGTGAGACGCACTGCTGCTCGTTGCACCCCCTGTCATTCGCTGGGCGCGTGCAGCCTTCGACACTAGCGGAGGACGCATCTTGTCCCTGGTGTTCAGCGGAGGGCCTGTGCGGGGTGTGGCAGTATCGTGCTGGAGGGCGCCACTGGTAGCGATGTGGGCTTCCTCGCTTCGCCTCGCCTCACACCAGGTGTCTGCGTAGTTTGCAGTGCATTCGCACCATTCCTATCCCTGTCCCTGTCCCCGTCCCGACTTGTCCCGACTTTGCTCGACTGCCGCTCGCTGCCGCTCGGGTCGTGGTCCATATGACAGCGCAAGCACGACAAACGTCTGCGGGACGAGACGAGACGAGACGAGACGAGACGACTAAGGAATAAATTCGTGGTTACAAATCAAATTTGGAACTCTACACTCCTACACAACAATAGGCGGTGACGTATTTCAGAAATCACCTGCCGATTCGTACTGTTTTGTCGTTTTCAAAGTCTTCTTGGCAAACTTGGTTAGCACATTCTCCCTCAAACTGAGTTAATTACTGCATTTTCGTACCATTCAGTAGTTTAAAACTCTTAAGGATGCATCTTTGTCACAACAGAAAGGTAGTTTGAAAATTGGGCTGGCGACATAACAAAAAAAAAAAAAAAGAAGGGAGCCAACAGCACCCGGGTTTCCCAGGCGGTCACCCATCCAAGTACTAGCCGGGCCCGATGATGCTTAACTTCGGTGATCGGACGAGAACCGGTGTATTCATCATGGTATGGCCGTTGGCGCTTATCTAATGTAGGAGCACGGCAGAATTCGCGTTCGGCTTTTCTCCCAACACACAAAAAGTTAGTTTTCGGCCGCATTTGACGAAAGCGCTTCCTTCCGCAACCGCCAGTTCCTCGAGGACGGCGCGGGGAGGCGCGCCCGGCGTCCCAGCAGAGCGACGGCCGAATTGGCGGGCGCACCGCCGCGTGTGTGAGACGCACTGCTGCTCGTTGCACCCCCTGTCATTTGCTGGGCGCGTGCAGCCTTCGACACTAGCGGAGGACGCATCTTGTCCCTGGTGTTCAGCGGAGGGCCTCTGCGGGGTGTGGCAGTGTCGTGCTGGAGGGCGCCACTGGTAGCGATGTGGGCTTCCTCGCCTCGCCTCGCCTCGCCTCGCCTCGCCTCACACCAGGTGTCTGCGTAGTTTGCAGTGCATTCGCACCATTCCTATCCCTGTCACTGTCCCCGTCCCGACTTGTCCCGACTTTGCTCGACTGCCGCTCGCTGCCGCTCGGGTCGTGGTCCATATGACAGCGCAAGCACGACAAACGTCTGCGGGACGAGACGAGACGAGACGAGACGAGACGACTAAGGAATAAATTCGTGGTTACAAATCAAATTTGGAACTCTACACTCCTACACAACAATAGGCGGTGACGTATTTCAGAAATCACCTGCCGATTCGTACTGTTTTGTCGTTTTCAAAGTCTTCTTGGCAAACTTGGTTAGCACATTCTCCCTCAAACTGAGTTAATTACTGCATTTTCGTACCATTACAGTAGTTTAAAAGGCTTAAGGAAGCATCTTTCTCACAACAGAAAGGTAGTTTGAAAATTGGGCTGGCGACATAAAAAAAAAAAGGAAGGGAGCCAACAGCACCCGGGTTTCCCAGGCGGTCACCCATCCAAGTACTAGCCGGGCCCGATGATGCTTAACTTCGGTGATCGGACGAGAACCGTTGTATTCATCATGGTATGGCCGTTGTCGCTCATCTAATGTAGGAGCACGGCAGAATTCGCGTTCGGCTTTTCTCCCAACACACAAAATGTTAGTTTTCGGCCGCATTTGACGAAAGCGCTTCCTTCCGCAACCGCCAGTTCCTCGAGGACGGCGCGGGGAGGCGCGCCCGGCGTCCCAGCAGAGCGACGGCCGAATTGGCGGGCGCACCGCCGCGTGTGTGAGACGCACTGCTGCTCGTTGCACCCCCTGTCATTCGCTGGGCGCGTGCAGCCTTCGACACTAGCGGAGGACGCATCTTGTCCCTGGTGTTCAGCGGAGGGCCTGTGCGGGGTGTGGCAGTATCGTGCTGGAGGGCGCCACTGGTAGCGATGTGGGCTTCCTCGCTTCGCCTCGCCTCACACCAGGTGTCTGCGTAGTTTGCAGTGCATTCGCACCATTCCTATCCCTGTCCCTGTCCCCGTCCCGACTTGTCCCGACTTTGCTCGACTGCCGCTCGCTGCCGCTCGGGTCGTGGTCCATATGACAGCGCAAGCACGACAAACGTCTGCGGGACGAGACGAGACGAGACGAGACGAGACGACTAAGGAATAAATTCGTGGTTACAAATCAAATTTGGAACTCTACACTCCTACACAACAATAGGCGGTGACGTATTTCAGAAATCACCTGCCGATTCGTACTGTTTTGTCGTTTTCAAAGTCTTCTTGGCAAACTTGGTTAGCACATTCTCCCTCAAACTGAGTTAATTACTGCATTTTCGTACCATTCAGTAGTTTAAAAGGCTTAAGGATGCATCTTTGTCACAACAGAAAGGTAGTTTGAAAATTGGGCTGGCGACATAACAAAAAAAAAAAAAAGAAGGGAGCCAACAGCACCCGGGTTTCCCAGGCGGTCACCCATCCAAGTACTAGCCGGGCCCGATGATGCTTAACTTCGGTGATCGGACGAGAACCGGTGTATTCATCATGGTATGGCCGTTGGCGCTTATCTAATGTAGGAGCACGGCAGAATTCGCGTTCGGCTTTTCTCCCAACACACAAAATGTTAGTTTTCGGCCGCATTTGACGAAAGCGCTTCCTTCCGCAACCGCCAGTTCCTCGAGGACGGCGCGGGGAGGCGCGCCCGGCGTCCCAGCAGAGCGACGGCCGAATTGGCGGGCGCACCGCCGCGTGTGTGAGACGCACTGCTGCTCGTTGCACCCCCTGTCATTTGCTGGGCGCGTGCAGCCTTCGACACTAGCGGAGGACGCATCTTGTCCCTGGTGTTCAGCGGAGGGCCTCTGCGGGGTGTGGCAGTGTCGTGCTGGAGGGCGCCACTGGTAGCGATGTGGGCTTCCTCGCCTCGCCTCGCCTCGCCTCGCCTCGCCTCACACCAGGTGTCTGCGTAGTTTGCAGTGCATTCGCACCATTCCTATCCCTGTCACTGTCCCCGTCCCGACTTGTCCCGACTTTGCTCGACTGCCGCTCGCTGCCGCTCGGGTCGTGGTCCATATGACAGCGCAAGCACGACAAACGTCTGCGGGACGAGACGAGACGAGACGAGACGAGACGACTAAGGAATAAATTCGTGGTTACAAATCAAATTTGGAACTCTACACTCCTACACAACAATAGGCGGTGACGTATTTCAGAAATCACCTGCCGATTCGTACTGTTTTGTCGTTTTCAAAGTCTTCTTGGCAAACTTGGTTAGCACATTCTCCCTCAAACTGAGTTAATTACTGCATTTTCGTACCATTACAGTAGTTTAAAAGGCTTAAGGAAGCATCTTTCTCACAACAGAAAGGTAGTTTGAAAATTGGGCTGGCGACATAAAAAAAAAAAGGAAGGGAGCCAACAGCACCCGGGTTTCCCAGGCGGTCACCCATCCAAGTACTAGCCGGGCCCGATGATGTTTAACTTCGGTGATCGGACGAGAACCGTTGTATTCATCATGGTATGGCCGTTGGCGCTCATCTAATGTAGGAGCACGGCAGAATTCGCGTTCGGCTTTTCTCCCAACACACAAAATGTTAGTTTTCGGCCGCATTTGACGAAAGCGCTTCCTTCCGCAACCGCCAGTTCCTCGAGGACGGCGCGGGGAGGCGCGCCCGGCGTCCCAGCAGAGCGACGGCCGAATTGGCGGGCGCACCGCCGCGTGTGTGAGACGCACTGCTGCTCGTTGCACCCCCTGTCATTCGCTGGGCGCGTGCAGCCTTCGACACTAGCGGAGGACGCATCTTGTCCCTGGTGTTCAGCGGAGGGCCTGTGCGGGGTGTGGCAGTATCGTGCTGGAGGGCGCCACTGGTAGCGATGTGGGCTTCCTCGCTTCGCCTCGCCTCACACCAGGTGTCTGCGTAGTTTGCAGTGCATTCGCACCATTCCTATCCCTGTCCCTGTCCCCGTCCCGACTTGTCCCGACTTTGCTCGACTGCCGCTCGCTGCCGCTCGGGTCGTGGTCCATATGACAGCGCAAGCACGACAAACGTCTGCGGGACGAGACGAGACGAGACGAGACGAGACGACTAAGGAATAAATTCGTGGTTACAAATCAAATTTGGAACTCTACACTCCTACACAACAATAGGCGGTGACGTATTTCAGAAATCACCTGCCGATTCGTACTGTTTTGTCGTTTTCAAAGTCTTCTTGGCAAACTTGGTTAGCACATTCTCCCTCAAACTGAGTTAATTACTGCATTTTCGTACCATTACAGTAGTTTAAAAGGCTTAAGGATGCATCTTTGTCACAACAGAAAGGTAGTTTGAAAATTGGGCTGGCGACATAACAAAAAAAAAAAAAGGAAGGGAGCCAACAGCACCCGGGTTTCCCAGGCGGTCACCCATCCAAGTACTAGCCGGGCCCGATGATGCTTAACTTCGGTGATCGGACGAGAACCGGTGTATTCATCATGGTATGGCCGTTGGCGCTCATCTAATGTAGGAGCACGGCAGAATTCGCGTTCGGCTTTTCTCCCAACACACAAAATGTTAGTTTTCGGCCGCATTTGACGAAAGCGCTTCCTTCCGCAACCGCCAGTTCCTCGAGGACGGCGCGGGGAGGCGCGCCCGGCGTCCCAGCAGAGCGACGGCCGAATTGGCGGGCGCACCGCCGCGTGTGTGAGACGCACTGCTGCTCGTTGCACCCCCTGTCATTTGCTGGGCGCGTGCAGCCTTCGACACTAGCGGAGGACGCATCTTGTCCCTGGTGTTCAGCGGAGGGCCTCTGCGGGGTGTGGCAGTGTCGTGCTGGAGGGCGCCACTGGTAGCGATGTGGGCTTCCTCGCCTCGCCTCGCCTCGCCTCGCCTCGCCTCGCCTCACACCAGGTGTCTGCGTAGTTTGCAGTGCATTCGCACCATTCCTATCCCTGTCCCTGTCCCCGTCCCGACTTGTCCCGACTTTGCTCGACTGCCGCTCGCTGCCGCTCGGGTCGTGGTCCATATGACAGCGCAAGCACGACAAACGTCTGCGGGACGAGACGAGACGAGACGAGACGAGACGACTAAGGAATAAATTCGTGGTTACAAATCAAATTTGGAACTCTACACTCCTACACAACAATAGGCGGTGACGTATTTCAGAAATCACCTGCCGATTCGTACTGTTTTGTCGTTTTCAAAGTCTTCTTGGCAAACTTGGTTAGCACATTCTCCCTCAAACTGAGTTAATTACTGCATTTTCGTACCATTACAGTAGTTTAAAAGGCTTAAGGAAGCATCTTTCTCACAACAGAAAGGTAGTTTGAAAATTGGGCTGGCGACATAAAAAAAAAAAAGGAAGGGAGCCAACAGCACCCGGGTTTCCCAGGCGGTCACCCATCCAAGTACTAGCCGGGCCCGATGATGCTTAACTTCGGTGATCGGACGAGAACCGTTGTATTCATCATGGTATGGCCGTTGGCGCTCATCTAATGTAGGAGCACGGCAGAATTCGCGTTCGGCTTTTCTCCCAACACACAAAATGTTAGTTTTCGGCCGCATTTGACGAAAGCGCTTCCTTCCGCAACCGCCAGTTCCTCGAGGACGGCGCGGGGAGGCGCGCCCGGCGTCCCAGCAGAGCGACGGCCGAATTGGCGGGCGCACCGCCGCGTGTGTGAGACGCACTGCTGCTCGTTGCACCCCCTGTCATTCGCTGGGCGCGTGCAGCCTTCGACACTAGCGGAGGACGCATCTTGTCCCTGGTGTTCAGCGGAGGGCCTGTGCGGGGTGTGGCAGTATCGTGCTGGAGGGCGCCACTGGTAGCGATGTGGGCTTCCTCGCTTCGCCTCGCCTCACACCAGGTGTCTGCGTAGTTTGCAGTGCATTCGCACCATTCCTATCCCTGTCCCTGTCCCCGTCCCGACTTGTCCCGACTTTGCTCGACTGCCGCTCGCTGCCGCTCGGGTCGTGGTCCATATGACAGCGCAAGCACGACAAACGTCTGCGGGACGAGACGAGACGAGACGAGACGAGACGACTAAGGAATAAATTCGTGGTTACAAATCAAATTTGGAACTCTACACTCCTACACAACAATAGGCGGTGACGTATTTCAGAAATCACCTGCCGATTCGTACTGTTTTGTCGTTTTCAAAGTCTTCTTGGCAAACTTGGTTAGCACATTCTCCCTCAAACTGAGTTAATTACTGCATTTTCGTACCATTCAGTAGTTTAAAAGGCTTAAGGATGCATCTTTGTCACAACAGAAAGGTAGTTTGAAAATTGGGCTGGCGACATAACAAAAAAAAAAAAAAGAAGGGAGCCAACAGCACCCGGGTTTCCCAGGCGGTCACCCATCCAAGTACTAGCCGGGCCCGATGATGCTTAACTTCGGTGATCGGACGAGAACCGGTGTATTCATCATGGTATGGCCGTTGGCGCTTATCTAATGTAGGAGCACGGCAGAATTCGCGTTCGGCTTTTCTCCCAACACACAAAATGTTAGTTTTCGGCCGCATTTGACGAAAGCGCTTCCTTCCGCAACCGCCAGTTCCTCGAGGACGGCGCGGGGAGGCGCGCCCGGCGTCCCAGCAGAGCGACGGCCGAATTGGCGGGCGCACCGCCGCGTGTGTGAGACGCACTGCTGCTCGTTGCACCCCCTGTCATTTGCTGGGCGCGTGCAGCCTTCGACACTAGCGGAGGACGCATCTTGTCCCTGGTGTTCAGCGGAGGGCCTCTGCGGGGTGTGGCAGTGTCGTGCTGGAGGGCGCCACTGGTAGCGATGTGGGCTTCCTCGCCTCGCCTCGCCTCGCCTCGCCTCGCCTCACACCAGGTGTCTGCGTAGTTTGCAGTGCATTCGCACCATTCCTATCCCTGTCACTGTCCCCGTCCCGACTTGTCCCGACTTTGCTCGACTGCCGCTCGCTGCCGCTCGGGTCGTGGTCCATATGACAGCGCAAGCACGACAAACGTCTGCGGGACGAGACGAGACGAGACGAGACGAGACGACTAAGGAATAAATTCGTGGTTACAAATCAAATTTGGAACTCTACACTCCTACACAACAATAGGCGGTGACGTATTTCAGAAATCACCTGCCGATTCGTACTGTTTTGTCGTTTTCAAAGTCTTCTTGGCAAACTTGGTTAGCACATTCTCCCTCAAACTGAGTTAATTACTGCATTTTCGTACCATTACAGTAGTTTAAAAGGCTTAAGGAAGCATCTTTCTCACAACAGAAAGGTAGTTTGAAAATTGGGCTGGCGACATAAAAAAAAAAAGGAAGGGAGCCAACAGCACCCGGGTTTCCCAGGCGGTCACCCATCCAAGTACTAGCCGGGCCCGATGATGTTTAACTTCGGTGATCGGACGAGAACCGTTGTATTCATCATGGTATGGCCGTTGGCGCTCATCTAATGTAGGAGCACGGCAGAATTCGCGTTCGGCTTTTCTCCCAACACACAAAATGTTAGTTTTCGGCCGCATTTGACGAAAGCGCTTCCTTCCGCAACCGCCAGTTCCTCGAGGACGGCGCGGGGAGGCGCGCCCGGCGTCCCAGCAGAGCGACGGCCGAATTGGCGGGCGCACCGCCGCGTGTGTGAGACGCACTGCTGCTCGTTGCACCCCCTGTCATTCGCTGGGCGCGTGCAGCCTTCGACACTAGCGGAGGACGCATCTTGTCCCTGGTGTTCAGCGGAGGGCCTGTGCGGGGTGTGGCAGTATCGTGCTGGAGGGCGCCACTGGTAGCGATGTGGGCTTCCTCGCTTCGCCTCGCCTCACACCAGGTGTCTGCGTAGTTTGCAGTGCATTCGCACCATTCCTATCCCTGTCCCTGTCCCCGTCCCGACTTGTCCCGACTTTGCTCGACTGCCGCTCGCTGCCGCTCGGGTCGTGGTCCATATGACAGCGCAAGCACGACAAACGTCTGCGGGACGAGACGAGACGAGACGAGACGAGACGACTAAGGAATAAATTCGTGGTTACAAATCAAATTTGGAACTCTACACTCCTACACAACAATAGGCGGTGACGTATTTCAGAAATCACCTGCCGATTCGTACTGTTTTGTCGTTTTCAAAGTCTTCTTGGCAAACTTGGTTAGCACATTCTCCCTCAAACTGAGTTAATTACTGCATTTTCGTACCATTACAGTAGTTTAAAAGGCTTAAGGATGCATCTTTGTCACAACAGAAAGGTAGTTTGAAAATTGGGCTGGCGACATAACAAAAAAAAAAAAAGGAAGGGAGCCAACAGCACCCGGGTTTCCCAGGCGGTCACCCATCCAAGTACTAGCCGGGCCCGATGATGCTTAACTTCGGTGATCGGACGAGAACCGGTGTATTCATCATGGTATGGCCGTTGGCGCTCATCTAATGTAGGAGCACGGCAGAATTCGCGTTCGGCTTTTCTCCCAACACACAAAATGTTAGTTTTCGGCCGCATTTGACGAAAGCGCTTCCTTCCGCAACCGCCAGTTCCTCGAGGACGGCGCGGGGAGGCGCGCCCGGCGTCCCAGCAGAGCGACGGCCGAATTGGCGGGCGCACCGCCGCGTGTGTGAGACGCACTGCTGCTCGTTGCACCCCCTGTCATTTGCTGGGCGCGTGCAGCCTTCGACACTAGCGGAGGACGCATCTTGTCCCTGGTGTTCAGCGGAGGGCCTCTGCGGGGTGTGGCAGTGTCGTGCTGGAGGGCGCCACTGGTAGCGATGTGGGCTTCCTCGCCTCGCCTCGCCTCGCCTCGCCTCGCCTCACACCAGGTGTCTGCGTAGTTTGCAGTGCATTCGCACCATTCCTATCCCTGTCCCTGTCCCCGTCCCGACTTGTCCCGACTTTGCTCGACTGCCGCTCGCTGCCGCTCGGGTCGTGGTCCATATGACAGCGCAAGCACGACAAACGTCTGCGGGACGAGACGAGACGAGACGAGACGAGACGACTAAGGAATAAATTCGTGGTTACAAATCAAATTTGGAACTCTACACTCCTACACAACAATAGGCGGTGACGTATTTCAGAAATCACCTGCCGATTCGTACTGTTTTGTCGTTTTCAAAGTCTTCTTGGCAAACTTGGTTAGCACATTCTCCCTCAAACTGAGTTAATTACTGCATTTTCGTACCATTACAGTAGTTTAAAAGGCTTAAGGAAGCATCTTTCTCACAACAGAAAGGTAGTTTGAAAATTGGGCTGGCGACATAAAAAAAAAAAAGGAAGGGAGCCAACAGCACCCGGGTTTCCCAGGCGGTCACCCATCCAAGTACTAGCCGGGCCCGATGATGCTTAACTTCGGTGATCGGACGAGAACCGTTGTATTCATCATGGTATGGCCGTTGGCGCTCATCTAATGTAGGAGCACGGCAGAATTCGCGTTCGGCTTTTCTCCCAACACACAAAATGTTAGTTTTCGGCCGCATTTGACGAAAGCGCTTCCTTCCGCAACCGCCAGTTCCTCGAGGACGGCGCGGGGAGGCGCGCCCGGCGTCCCAGCAGAGCGACGGCCGAATTGGCGGGCGCACCGCCGCGTGTGTGAGACGCACTGCTGCTCGTTGCACCCCCTGTCATTCGCTGGGCGCGTGCAGCCTTCGACACTAGCGGAGGACGCATCTTGTCCCTGGTGTTCAGCGGAGGGCCTGTGCGGGGTGTGGCAGTATCGTGCTGGAGGGCGCCACTGGTAGCGATGTGGGCTTCCTCGCTTCGCCTCGCCTCACACCAGGTGTCTGCGTAGTTTGCAGTGCATTCGCACCATTCCTATCCCTGTCCCTGTCCCCGTCCCGACTTGTCCCGACTTTGCTCGACTGCCGCTCGCTGCCGCTCGGGTCGTGGTCCATATGACAGCGCAAGCACGACAAACGTCTGCGGGACGAGACGAGACGAGACGAGACGAGACGACTAAGGAATAAATTCGTGGTTACAAATCAAATTTGGAACTCTACACTCCTACACAACAATAGGCGGTGACGTATTTCAGAAATCACCTGCCGATTCGTACTGTTTTGTCGTTTTCAAAGTCTTCTTGGCAAACTTGGTTAGCACATTCTCCCTCAAACTGAGTTAATTACTGCATTTTCGTACCATTCAGTAGTTTAAAAGGCTTAAGGATGCATCTTTGTCACAACAGAAAGGTAGTTTGAAAATTGGGCTGGCGACATAACAAAAAAAAAAAAAAGAAGGGAGCCAACAGCACCCGGGTTTCCCAGGCGGTCACCCATCCAAGTACTAGCCGGGCCCGATGATGCTTAACTTCGGTGATCGGACGAGAACCGGTGTATTCATCATGGTATGGCCGTTGGCGCTTATCTAATGTAGGAGCACGGCAGAATTCGCGTTCGGCTTTTCTCCCAACACACAAAATGTTAGTTTTCGGCCGCATTTGACGAAAGCGCTTCCTTCCGCAACCGCCAGTTCCTCGAGGACGGCGCGGGGAGGCGCGCCCGGCGTCCCAGCAGAGCGACGGCCGAATTGGCGGGCGCACCGCCGCGTGTGTGAGACGCACTGCTGCTCGTTGCACCCCCTGTCATTTGCTGGGCGCGTGCAGCCTTCGACACTAGCGGAGGACGCATCTTGTCCCTGGTGTTCAGCGGAGGGCCTCTGCGGGGTGTGGCAGTGTCGTGCTGGAGGGCGCCACTGGTAGCGATGTGGGCTTCCTCGCCTCGCCTCGCCTCGCCTCGCCTCGCCTCACACCAGGTGTCTGCGTAGTTTGCAGTGCATTCGCACCATTCCTATCCCTGTCACTGTCCCCGTCCCGACTTGTCCCGACTTTGCTCGACTGCCGCTCGCTGCCGCTCGGGTCGTGGTCCATATGACAGCGCAAGCACGACAAACGTCTGCGGGACGAGACGAGACGAGACGAGACGAGACGACTAAGGAATAAATTCGTGGTTACAAATCAAATTTGGAACTCTACACTCCTACACAACAATAGGCGGTGACGTATTTCAGAAATCACCTGCCGATTCGTACTGTTTTGTCGTTTTCAAAGTCTTCTTGGCAAACTTGGTTAGCACATTCTCCCTCAAACTGAGTTAATTACTGCATTTTCGTACCATTACAGTAGTTTAAAAGGCTTAAGGAAGCATCTTTCTCACAACAGAAAGGTAGTTTGAAAATTGGGCTGGCGACATAAAAAAAAAAAGGAAGGGAGCCAACAGCACCCGGGTTTCCCAGGCGGTCACCCATCCAAGTACTAGCCGGGCCCGATGATGTTTAACTTCGGTGATCGGACGAGAACCGTTGTATTCATCATGGTATGGCCGTTGGCGCTCATCTAATGTAGGAGCACGGCAGAATTCGCGTTCGGCTTTTCTCCCAACACACAAAATGTTAGTTTTCGGCCGCATTTGACGAAAGCGCTTCCTTCCGCAACCGCCAGTTCCTCGAGGACGGCGCGGGGAGGCGCGCCCGGCGTCCCAGCAGAGCGACGGCCGAATTGGCGGGCGCACCGCCGCGTGTGTGAGACGCACTGCTGCTCGTTGCACCCCCTGTCATTCGCTGGGCGCGTGCAGCCTTCGACACTAGCGGAGGACGCATCTTGTCCCTGGTGTTCAGCGGAGGGCCTGTGCGGGGTGTGGCAGTATCGTGCTGGAGGGCGCCACTGGTAGCGATGTGGGCTTCCTCGCTTCGCCTCGCCTCACACCAGGTGTCTGCGTAGTTTGCAGTGCATTCGCACCATTCCTACCCCTGTCCCTGTCCCCGTCCCGACTTGTCCCGACTTTGCTCGACTGCCGCTCGCTGCCGCTCGGGTCGTGGTCCATATGACAGCGCAAGCACGACAAACGTCTGCGGGACGAGACGAGACGAGACGAGACGAGACGACTAAGGAATAAATTCGTGGTTACAAATCAAATTTGGAACTCTACACTCCTACACAACAATAGGCGGTGACGTATTTCAGAAATCACCTGCCGATTCGTACTGTTTTGTCGTTTTCAAAGTCTTCTTGGCAAACTTGGTTAGCACATTCTCCCTCAAACTGAGTTAATTACTGCATTTTCGTACCATTACAGTAGTTTAAAAGGCTTAAGGATGCATCTTTGTCACAACAGAAAGGTAGTTTGAAAATTGGGCTGGCGACATAACAAAAAAAAAAAAAGGAAGGGAGCCAACAGCACCCGGGTTTCCCAGGCGGTCACCCATCCAAGTACTAGCCGGGCCCGATGATGCTTAACTTCGGTGATCGGACGAGAACCGGTGTATTCATCATGGTATGGCCGTTGGCGCTCATCTAATGTAGGAGCACGGCAGAATTCGCGTTCGGCTTTTCTCCCAACACACAAAATGTTAGTTTTCGGCCGCATTTGACGAAAGCGCTTCCTTCCGCAACCGCCAGTTCCTCGAGGACGGCGCGGGGAGGCGCGCCCGGCGTCCCAGCAGAGCGACGGCCGAATTGGCGGGCGCACCGCCGCGTGTGTGAGACGCACTGCTGCTCGTTGCACCCCCTGTCATTTGCTGGGCGCGTGCAGCCTTCGACACTAGCGGAGGACGCATCTTGTCCCTGGTGTTCAGCGGAGGGCCTCTGCGGGGTGTGGCAGTGTCGTGCTGGAGGGCGCCACTGGTAGCGATGTGGGCTTCCTCGCCTCGCCTCGCCTCGCCTCGCCTCGCCTCGCCTCACACCAGGTGTCTGCGTAGTTTGCAGTGCATTCGCACCATTCCTATCCCTGTCCCTGTCCCCGTCCCGACTTGTCCCGACTTTGCTCGACTGCCGCTCGCTGCCGCTCGGGTCGTGGTCCATATGACAGCGCAAGCACGACAAACGTCTGCGGGACGAGACGAGACGAGACGAGACGAGACGACTAAGGAATAAATTCGTGGTTACAAATCAAATTTGGAACTCTACACTCCTACACAACAATAGGCGGTGACGTATTTCAGAAATCACCTGCCGATTCGTACTGTTTTGTCGTTTTCAAAGTCTTCTTGGCAAACTTGGTTAGCACATTCTCCCTCAAACTGAGTTAATTACTGCATTTTCGTACCATTACAGTAGTTTAAAAGGCTTAAGGAAGCATCTTTCTCACAACAGAAAGGTAGTTTGAAAATTGGGCTGGCGACATAAAAAAAAAAAAGGAAGGGAGCCAACAGCACCCGGGTTTCCCAGGCGGTCACCCATCCAAGTACTAGCCGGGCCCGATGATGCTTAACTTCGGTGATCGGACGAGAACCGTTGTATTCATCATGGTATGGCCGTTGGCGCTCATCTAATGTAGGAGCACGGCAGAATTCGCGTTCGGCTTTTCTCCCAACACACAAAATGTTAGTTTTCGGCCGCATTTGACGAAAGCGCTTCCTTCCGCAACCGCCAGTTCCTCGAGGACGGCGCGGGGAGGCGCGCCCGGCGTCCCAGCAGAGCGACGGCCGAATTGGCGGGCGCACCGCCGCGTGTGTGAGACGCACTGCTGCTCGTTGCACCCCCTGTCATTCGCTGGGCGCGTGCAGCCTTCGACACTAGCGGAGGACGCATCTTGTCCCTGGTGTTCAGCGGAGGGCCTGTGCGGGGTGTGGCAGTATCGTGCTGGAGGGCGCCACTGGTAGCGATGTGGGCTTCCTCGCTTCGCCTCGCCTCACACCAGGTGTCTGCGTAGTTTGCAGTGCATTCGCACCATTCCTATCCCTGTCCCTGTCCCCGTCCCGACTTGTCCCGACTTTGCTCGACTGCCGCTCGCTGCCGCTCGGGTCGTGGTCCATATGACAGCGCAAGCACGACAAACGTCTGCGGGACGAGACGAGACGAGACGAGACGAGACGACTAAGGAATAAATTCGTGGTTACAAATCAAATTTGGAACTCTACACTCCTACACAACAATAGGCGGTGACGTATTTCAGAAATCACCTGCCGATTCGTACTGTTTTGTCGTTTTCAAAGTCTTCTTGGCAAACTTGGTTAGCACATTCTCCCTCAAACTGAGTTAATTACTGCATTTTCGTACCATTCAGTAGTTTAAAAGGCTTAAGGATGCATCTTTGTCACAACAGAAAGGTAGTTTGAAAATTGGGCTGGCGACATAACAAAAAAAAAAAAAAAGGAAGGGAGCCAACAGCACCCGGGTTTCCCAGGCGGTCACCCATCCAAGTACTAGCCGGGCCCGATGATGCTTAACTTCGGTGATCGGACGAGAACCGGTGTATTCATCATGGTATGGCCGTTGGCGCTCATCTAATGTAGGAGCACGGCAGAATTCGCGTTCGGCTTTTCTCCCAACACACAAAATGTTAGTTTTCGGCCGCATTTGACGAAAGCGCTTCCTTCCGCAACCGCCAGTTCCTCGAGGACGGCGCGGGGAGGCGCGCCCGGCGTCCCAGCAGAGCGACGGCCGAATTGGCGGGCGCACCGCCGCGTGTGTGAGACGCACTGCTGCTCGTTGCACCCCCTGTCATTCGCTGGGCGCGTGCAGCCTTCGACACTAGCGGAGGACGCATCTTGTCCCTGGTGTTCAGCGGAGGGCCTCTGCGGGGTGTGGCAGTATCGTGCTGGAGGGCGCCACTGGTAGCGATGTGGGCTTCCTCGCTTCGCCTCGCCTCACACCAGGTGTCTGCGTAGTTTGCAGTGCATTCGCACCATTCCTATCCCTGTCCCTGTCCCCGTCCCGACTTGTCCCGACTTTGCTCGACTGCCGCTCGCTGCCGCTCGGGTCGTGGTCCATATGACAGCGCAAGCACGACAAACGTCTGCGGGACGAGACGAGACGAGACGAGACGAGACGACTAAGGAATAAATTCGTGGTTACAAATCAAATTTGGAACTCTACACTCCTACACAACAATAGGCGGTGACGTATTTCAGAAATCACCTGCCGATTCGTACTGTTTTGTCGTTTTCAAAGTCTTCTTGGCAAACTTGGTTAGCACATTCTCCCTCAAACTGAGTTAATTACTGCATTTTCGTACCATTCAGTAGTTTAAAAGGCTTAAGGATGCATCTTTGTCACAACAGAAAGGTAGTTTGAAAATTGGGCTGGCGACATAACAAAAAAAAAAAAAAAGGAAGGGAGCCAACAGCACCCGGGTTTCCCAGGCGGTCACCCATCCAAGTACTAGCCGGGCCCGATGATGCTTAACTTCGGTGATCGGACGAGAACCGGTGTATTCATCATGGTATGGCCGTTGGCGCTCATCTAATGTAGGAGCACGGCAGAATTCGCGTTCGGCTTTTCTCCCAACACACAAAATGTTAGTTTTCGGCCGCATTTGACGAAAGCGCTTCCTTCCGCAACCGCCAGTTCCTCGAGGACGGCGCGGGGAGGCGCGCCCGGCGTCCCAGCAGAGCGACGGCCGAATTGGCGGGCGCACCGCCGCGTGTGTGAGACGCACTGCTGCTCGTTGCACCCCCTGTCATTTGCTGGGCGCGTGCAGCCTTCGACACTAGCGGAGGACGCATCTTGTCCCTGGTGTTCAGCGGAGGGCCTCTGCGGGGTGTGGCAGTGTCGTGCTGGAGGGCGCCACTGGTAGCGATGTGGGCTTCCTCGCCTCGCCTCGCCTCGCCTCACACCAGGTGTCTGCGTAGTTTGCAGTGCATTCGCACCATTCCTATCCCTGTCCCTGTCCCCGTCCCGACTTGTCCCGACTTTGCTCGACTGCCGCTCGGTGCCGCTCGGGTCGTGGTCCATATGACAGCGCAAGCACGACAAACGTCTGCGGGACGAGACGAGACGAGACGAGACGAGACGACTAAGGAATAAATTCGTGGTTACAAATCAAATTTGGAACTCTACACTCCTACACAACAATAGGCGGTGACGTATTTCAGAAATCACCTGCCGATTCGTACTGTTTTGTCGTTTTCAAAGTCTTCTTGGCAAACTTGGTTAGCACATTCTCCCTCAAACTGAGTTAATTACTGCATTTTCGTACCATTACAGTAGTTTAAAAGGCTTAAGGAAGCATCTTTGTCACAACAGAAAGGTAGTTTGAAAATTGGGCTGGCGACATAACAAAAAAAAGAAAAGGAAGGGAGCCAACAGCACCCGGGTTTCCCAGGCGGTCACCCATCCAAGTACTAGCCGGGCCCGATGATGCTTAACTTCGGTGATCGGACGAGAACCGGTGTATTCATCGTGGTATGGCCGTTGTGGCTCATCTAATGTAGGAGCACGGCAGAATTCGCGTTCGGCTTTTCTCCCAACACACAAAATGTTAGTTTTCGGCCGCATTTGACGAAAGCGCTTCCTTCCGCAACCGCCAGTTCCTCGAGGACGGCGCGGGGAGGCGCGCCCGGCGTCCCAGCAGAGCGACGGCCGAATTGGCGGGCGCACCGCCGCGTGTGTGAGACGCACTGCTGCTCGTTGCACCCCCTGTCATTCGCTGGGCGCGTGCAGCCTTCGACACTAGCGGAGGACGCATCTTGTCCCTGGTGTTCAGCGGAGGGCCTGTGCGGGGTGTGGCAGTATCGTGCTGGAGGGCGCCACTGGTAGCGATGTGGGCTTCCTCGCTTCGCCTCGCCTCACACCAGGTGTCTGCGTAGTTTGCAGTGCATTCGCACCATTCCTATCCCTGTCCCTGTCCCCGTCCCGACTTGTCCCGACTTTGCTCGACTGCCGCTCGCTGCCGCTCGGGTCGTGGTCCATATGACAGCGCAAGCACGACAAACGTCTGCGGGACGAGACGAGACGAGACGAGACGAGACGACTAAGGAATAAATTCGTGGTTACAAATCAAATTTGGAACTCTACACTCCTACACAACAATAGGCGGTGACGTATTTCAGAAATCACCTGCCGATTCGTACTGTTTTGTCGTTTTCAAAGTCTTCTTGGCAAACTTGGTTAGCACATTCTCCCTCAAACTGAGTTAATTACTGCATTTTCGTACCATTCAGTAGTTTAAAAGGCTTAAGGATGCATCTTTGTCACAACAGAAAGGTAGTTTGAAAATTGGGCTGGCGACATAACAAAAAAAAAAAAAAAGGAAGGGAGCCAACAGCACCCGGGTTTCCCAGGCGGTCACCCATCCAAGTACTAGCCGGGCCCGATGATGCTTAACTTCGGTGATCGGACGAGAACCGGTGTATTCATCATGGTATGGCCGTTGGCGCTCATCTAATGTAGGAGCACGGCAGAATTCGCGTTCGGCTTTTCTCCCAACACACAAAATGTTAGTTTTCGGCCGCATTTGACGAAAGCGCTTCCTTCCGCAACCGCCAGTTCCTCGAGGACGGCGCGGGGAGGCGCGCCCGGCGTCCCAGCAGAGCGACGGCCGAATTGGCGGGCGCACCGCCGCGTGTGTGAGACGCACTGCTGCTCGTTGCACCCCCTGTCATTTGCTGGGCGCGTGCAGCCTTCGACACTAGCGGAGGACGCATCTTGTCCCTGGTGTTCAGCGGAGGGCCTCTGCGGGGTGTGGCAGTGTCGTGCTGGAGGGCGCCACTGGTAGCGATGTGGGCTTCCTCGCCTCGCCTCGCCTCGCCTCACACCAGGTGTCTGCGTAGTTTGCAGTGCATTCGCACCATTCCTATCCCTGTCCCTGTCCCCGTCCCGACTTGTCCCGACTTTGCTCGACTGCCGCTCGGTGCCGCTCGGGTCGTGGTCCATATGACAGCGCAAGCACGACAAACGTCTGCGGGACGAGACGAGACGAGACGAGACGAGACGACTAAGGAATAAATTCGTGGTTACAAATCAAATTTGGAACTCTACACTCCTACACAACAATAGGCGGTGACGTATTTCAGAAATCACCTGCCGATTCGTACTGTTTTGTCGTTTTCAAAGTCTTCTTGGCAAACTTGGTTAGCACATTCTCCCTCAAACTGAGTTAATTACTGCATTTTCGTACCATTACAGTAGTTTAAAAGGCTTAAGGAAGCATCTTTGTCACAACAGAAAGGTAGTTTGAAAATTGGGCTGGCGACATAACAAAAAAAAGAAAAGGAAGGGAGCCAACAGCACCCGGGTTTCCCAGGCGGTCACCCATCCAAGTACTAGCCGGGCCCGATGATGCTTAACTTCGGTGATCGGACGAGAACCGGTGTATTCATCGTGGTATGGCCGTTGTGGCTCATCTAATGTAGGAGCACGGCAGAATTCGCGTTCGGCTTTTCTCCCAACACACAAAATGTTAGTTTTCGGCCGCATTTGACGAAAGCGCTTCCTTCCGCAACCGCCAGTTCCTCGAGGACGGCGCGGGGAGGCGCGCCCGGCGTCCCAGCAGAGCGACGGCCGAATTGGCGGGCGCACCGCCGCGTGTGTGAGACGCACTGCTGCTCGTTGCACCCCCTGTCATTCGCTGGGCGCGTGCAGCCTTCGACACTAGCGGAGGACGCATCTTGTCCCTGGTGTTCAGCGGAGGGCCTGTGCGGGGTGTGGCAGTATCGTGCTGGAGGGCGCCACTGGTAGCGATGTGGGCTTCCTCGCTTCGCCTCGCCTCACACCAGGTGTCTGCGTAGTTTGCAGTGCATTCGCACCATTCCTATCCCTGTCCCTGTCCCCGTCCCGACTTGTCCCGACTTTGCTCGACTGCCGCTCGCTGCCGCTCGGGTCGTGGTCCATATGACAGCGCAAGCACGACAAACGTCTGCGGGACGAGACGAGACGAGACGAGACGAGACGACTAAGGAATAAATTCGTGGTTACAAATCAAATTTGGAACTCTACACTCCTACACAACAATAGGCGGTGACGTATTTCAGAAATCACCTGCCGATTCGTACTGTTTTGTCGTTTTCAAAGTCTTCTTGGCAAATTTGGTTAGCACATTCTCCCTCAAACTGAGTTAATTACTGCATTTTCGTACCATTCAGTAGTTTAAAAGGCTTAAGGATGCATCTTTGTCACAACAGAAAGGTAGTTTGAAAATTGGGCTGGCGACATAACAAAAAAAAAAAAAAGGAAGGGAGCCAACAGCACCCGGGTTTCCCAGGCGGTCACCCATCCAAGTACTAGCCGGGCCCGATGATGCTTAACTTCGGTGATCGGACGAGAACCGGTGTATTCATCATGGTATGGCCGTTGGCGCTCATCTGATGTAGGAGCACGGCAGAATTCGCGTTCGGCTTTTCTCCCAACACACAAAATGTTAGTTTTCGGCCGCATTTGACGAAAGCGCTTCCTTCCGCAACCGCCAGTTCCTCGAGGACGGCGCGGGGAGGCGCGCCCGGCGTCCCAGCAGAGCGACGGCCGAATTGGCGGGCGCACCGCCGCGTGTGTGAGACGCACTGCTGCTCGTTGCACCCCCTGTCATTTGCTGGGCGCGTGCAGCCTTCGACACTAGCGGAGGACGCATCTTGTCCCTGGTGTTCAGCGGAGGGCCTCTGCGGGGTGTGGCAGTGTCGTGCTGGAGGGCGCCACTGGTAGCGATGTGGGCTTCCTCGCCTCGCCTCGCCTCGCCTCACACCAGGTGTCTGCGTAGTTTGCAGTGCATTCGCACCATTCCTATCCCTGTCCCTGTCCCCGTCCCGACTTGTCCCGACTTTGCTCGACTGCCGCTCGCTGCCGCTCGGGTCGTGGTCCATATGACAGCGCAAGCACGACAAACGTCTGCGGGACGAGACGAGACGAGACGAGACGAGACGACTAAGGAATAAATTCGTGGTTACAAATCAAATTTGGAACTCTACACTCCTACACAACAATAGGCGGTGACGTATTTCAGAAATCACCTGCCGATTCGTACTGTTTTGTCGTTTTCAAAGTCTTCTTGGCAAACTTGGTTAGCACATTCTCCCTCAAACTGAGTTAATTACTGCATTTTCGTACCATTACAGTAGTTTAAAAGGCTTAAGGAAGCATCTTTCTCACAACAGAAAGGTAGTTTGAAAATTGGGCTGGCGACATAAAAAAAAAAAGGAAGGGAGCCAACAGCACCCGGGTTTCCCAGGCGGTCACCCATCCAAGTACTAGCCGGGCCCGATGATGCTTAACTTCGGTGATCGGACGAGAACCGGTGTATTCATCATGGTATGGCCGTTGGCGCTCATCTAATGTAGGAGCACGGCAGAATTCGCGTTCGGCTTTTCTCCCAACACACAAAATGTTAGTTTTCGGCCGCATTTGACGAAAGCGCTTCCTTCCGCAACCGCCAGTTCCTCGAGGACGGCGCGGGGAGGCGCGCCCGGCGTCCCAGCAGAGCGACGGCCGAATTGGCGGGCGCACCGCCGCGTGTGTGAGACGCACTGCTGCTCGTTGCACCCCCTGTCATTCGCTGGGCGCGTGCAGCCTTCGACACTAGCGGAGGACGCATCTTGTCCCTGGTGTTCAGCGGAGGGCCTGTGCGGGGTGTGGCAGTATCGTGCTGGAGGGCGCCACTGGTAGCGATGTGGGCTTCCTCGCTTCGCCTCGCCTCACACCAGGTGTCTGCGTAGTTTGCAGTGCATTCGCACCATTCCTATCCCTGTCCCTGTCCCCGTCCCGACTTGTCCCGACTTTGCTCGACTGCCGCTCGCTGCCGCTCGGGTCGTGGTCCATATGACAGCGCAAGCACGACAAACGTCTGCGGGACGAGACGAGACGAGACGAGACGAGACGACTAAGGAATAAATTCGTGGTTACAAATCAAATTTGGAACTCTACACTCCTACACAACAATAGGCGGTGACGTATTTCAGAAATCACCTGCCGATTCGTACTGTTTTGTCGTTTTCAAAGTCTTCTTGGCAAACTTGGTTAGCACATTCTCCCTCAAACTGAGTTAATTACTGCATTTTCGTACCATTACAGTAGTTTAAAAGGCTTAAGGAAGCATCTTTGTCACAACAGAAAGGTAGTTTGAAAATTGGGCTGGCGACATAACAAAAAAAAGAAAAGGAAGGGAGCCAACAGCACCCGGGTTTCCCAGGCGGTCACCCATCCAAGTACTAGCCGGGCCCGATGATGCTTAACTTCGGTGATCGGACGAGAACCGGTGTATTCATCGTGGTATGGCCGTTGTGGCTCATCTAGTGTAGGAGCACGGCAGAATTCGCGTTCGGCTTTTCTCCCAACACACAAAATGTTAGTTTTCGGCCGCATTTGACGAAAGCGCTTCCTTCCGCAACCGCCAGTTCCTCGAGGACGGCGCGGGGAGGCGCGCCCGGCGTCCCAGCAGAGCGACGGCCGAATTGGCGGGCGCACCGCCGCGTGTGTGAGACGCACTGCTGCTCGTTGCACCCCCTGTCATTCGCTGGGCGCGTGCAGCCTTCGACACTAGCGGAGGACGCATCTTGTCCCTGGTGTTCAGCGGAGGGCCTGTGCGGGGTGTGGCAGTATCGTGCTGGAGGGCGCCACTGGTAGCGATGTGGGCTTCCTCGCTTCGCCTCGCCTCACACCAGGTGTCTGCGTAGTTTGCAGTGCATTCGCACCATTCCTATCCCTGTCCCTGTCCCCGTCCCGACTTGTCCCGACTTTGCTCGACTGCCGCTCGCTGCCGCTCGGGTCGTGGTCCATATGACAGCGCAAGCACGACAAACGTCTGCGGGACGAGACGAGACGAGACGAGACGAGACGACTAAGGAATAAATTCGTGGTTACAAATCAAATTTGGAACTCTACACTCCTACACAACAATAGGCGGTGACGTATTTCAGAAATCACCTGCCGATTCGTACTGTTTTGTCGTTTTCAAAGTCTTCTTGGCAAATTTGGTTAGCACATTCTCCCTCAAACTGAGTTAATTACTGCATTTTCGTACCATTCAGTAGTTTAAAAGGCTTAAGGATGCATCTTTGTCACAACAGAAAGGTAGTTTGAAAATTGGGCTGGCGACATAACAAAAAAAAAAAAAAAGGAAGGGAGCCAACAGCACCCGGGTTTCCCAGGCGGTCACCCATCCAAGTACTAGCCGGGCCCGATGATGCTTAACTTCGGTGATCGGACGAGAACCGGTGTATTCATCATGGTATGGCCGTTGGCGCTCATCTGATGTAGGAGCACGGCAGAATTCGCGTTCGGCTTTTCTCCCAACACACAAAATGTTAGTTTTCGGCCGCATTTGACGAAAGCGCTTCCTTCCGCAACCGCCAGTTCCTCGAGGACGGCGCGGGGAGGCGCGCCCGGCGTCCCAGCAGAGCGACGGCCGAATTGGCGGGCGCACCGCCGCGTGTGTGAGACGCACTGCTGCTCGTTGCACCCCCTGTCATTT
Source organism: Schistocerca cancellata (assembly GCF_023864275.1). Lineage (NCBI taxonomy): Eukaryota > Metazoa > Arthropoda > Insecta > Orthoptera > Acrididae > Schistocerca > Schistocerca cancellata. The sequence goes on along the minus strand of NC_064634.1, from coordinate 522,084,459 downwards.
GCTGGGCGCGTGCAGCCTTCGACACTAGCGGAGGACGCATCTTGTCCCTGGTGTTCAGCGGAGGGCCTCTGCGGGGTGTGGCAGTGTCGTGCTGGAGGGCGCCACTGGTAGCGATGTGGGCTTCCTCGCCTCGCCTCGCCTCGCCTCACACCAGGTGTCTGCGTAGTTTGCAGTGCATTCGCACCATTCCTATCCCTGTCCCTGTCCCCGTCCCGACTTGTCCCGACTTTGCTCGACTGCCGCTCGCTGCCGCTCGGGTCGTGGTCCATATGACAGCGCAAGCACGACAAACGTCTGCGGGACGAGACGAGACGAGACGAGACGAGACGACTAAGGAATAAATTCGTGGTTACAAATCAAATTTGGAACTCTACACTCCTACACAACAATAGGCGGTGACGTATTTCAGAAATCACCTGCCGATTCGTACTGTTTTGTCGTTTTCAAAGTCTTCTTGGCAAACTTGGTTAGCACATTCTCCCTCAAACTGAGTTAATTACTGCATTTTCGTACCATTACAGTAGTTTAAAAGGCTTAAGGAAGCATCTTTCTCACAACAGAAAGGTAGTTTGAAAATTGGGCTGGCGACATAAAAAAAAAAGGAAGGGAGCCAACAGCACCCGGGTTTCCCAGGCGGTCACCCATCCAAGTACTAGCCGGGCCCGATGATGCTTAACTTCGGTGATCGGACGAGAACCGGTGTATTCATCATGGTATGGCCGTTGGCGCTCATCTAATGTAGGAGCACGGCAGAATTCGCGTTCGGCTTTTCTCCCAACACACAAAATGTTAGTTTTCGGCCGCATTTGACGAAAGCGCTTCCTTCCGCAACCGCCAGTTCCTCGAGGACGGCGCGGGGAGGCGCGCCCGGCGTCCCAGCAGAGCGACGGCCGAATTGGCGGGCGCACCGCCGCGTGTGTGAGACGCACTGCTGCTCGTTGCACCCCCTGTCATTCGCTGGGCGCGTGCAGCCTTCGACACTAGCGGAGGACGCATCTTGTCCCTGGTGTTCAGCGGAGGGCCTGTGCGGGGTGTGGCAGTATCGTGCTGGAGGGCGCCACTGGTAGCGATGTGGGCTTCCTCGCTTCGCCTCGCCTCACACCAGGTGTCTGCGTAGTTTGCAGTGCATTCGCACCATTCCTATCCCTGTCCCTGTCCCCGTCCCGACTTGTCCCGACTTTGCTCGACTGCCGCTCGCTGCCGCTCGGGTCGTGGTCCATATGACAGCGCAAGCACGACAAACGTCTGCGGGACGAGACGAGACGAGACGAGACGAGACGACTAAGGAATAAATTCGTGGTTACAAATCAAATTTGGAACTCTACACTCCTACACAACAATAGGCGGTGACGTATTTCAGAAATCACCTGCCGATTCGTACTGTTTTGTCGTTTTCAAAGTCTTCTTGGCAAATTTGGTTAGCACATTCTCCCTCAAACTGAGTTAATTACTGCATTTTCGTACCATTCAGTAGTTTAAAAGGCTTAAGGATGCATCTTTGTCACAACAGAAAGGTAGTTTGAAAATTGGGCTGGCGACATAACAAAAAAAAAAAAAGGAAGGGAGCCAACAGCACCCGGGTTTCCCAGGCGGTCACCCATCCAAGTACTAGCCGGGCCCGATGATGCTTAACTTCGGTGATCGGACGAGAACCGGTGTATTCATCATGGTATGGCCGTTGGCGCTCATCTGATGTAGGAGCACGGCAGAATTCGCGTTCGGCTTTTCTCCCAACACACAAAATGTTAGTTTTCGGCCGCATTTGACGAAAGCGCTTCCTTCCGCAACCGCCAGTTCCTCGAGGACGGCGCGGGGAGGCGCGCCCGGCGTCCCAGCAGAGCGACGGCCGAATTGGCGGGCGCACCGCCGCGTGTGTGAGACGCACTGCTGCTCGTTGCACCCCCTGTCATTTGCTGGGCGCGTGCAGCCTTCGACACTAGCGGAGGACGCATCTTGTCCCTGGTGTTCAGCGGAGGGCCTCTGCGGGGTGTGGCAGTGTCGTGCTGGAGGGCGCCACTGGTAGCGATGTGGGCTTCCTCGCCTCGCCTCGCCTCGCCTCACACCAGGTGTCTGCGTAGTTTGCAGTGCATTCGCACCATTCCTATCCCTGTCCCTGTCCCCGTCCCGACTTGTCCCGACTTTGCTCGACTGCCGCTCGCTGCCGCTCGGGTCGTGGTCCATATGACAGCGCAAGCACGACAAACGTCTGCGGGACGAGACGAGACGAGACGAGACGAGACGACTAAGGAATAAATTCGTGGTTACAAATCAAATTTGGAACTCTACACTCCTACACAACAATAGGCGGTGACGTATTTCAGAAATCACCTGCCGATTCGTACTGTTTTGTCGTTTTCAAAGTCTTCTTGGCAAACTTGGTTAGCACATTCTCCCTCAAACTGAGTTAATTACTGCATTTTCGTACCATTACAGTAGTTTAAAAGGCTTAAGGAAGCATCTTTCTCACAACAGAAAGGTAGTTTGAAAATTGGGCTGGCGACATAAAAAAAAAGGAAGGGAGCCAACAGCACCCGGGTTTCCCAGGCGGTCACCCATCCAAGTACTAGCCGGGCCCGATGATGCTTAACTTCGGTGATCGGACGAGAACCGGTGTATTCATCATGGTATGGCCGTTGGCGCTCATCTAATGTAGGAGCACGGCAGAATTCGCGTTCGGCTTTTCTCCCAACACACAAAATGTTAGTTTTCGGCCGCATTTGACGAAAGCGCTTCCTTCCGCAACCGCCAGTTCCTCGAGGACGGCGCGGGGAGGCGCGCCCGGCGTCCCAGCAGAGCGACGGCCGAATTGGCGGGCGCACCGCCGCGTGTGTGAGACGCACTGCTGCTCGTTGCACCCCCTGTCATTCGCTGGGCGCGTGCAGCCTTCGACACTAGCGGAGGACGCATCTTGTCCCTGGTGTTCAGCGGAGGGCCTGTGCGGGGTGTGGCAGTATCGTGCTGGAGGGCGCCACTGGTAGCGATGTGGGCTTCCTCGCTTCGCCTCGCCTCACACCAGGTGTCTGCGTAGTTTGCAGTGCATTCGCACCATTCCTATCCCTGTCCCTGTCCCCGTCCCGACTTGTCCCGACTTTGCTCGACTGCCGCTCGCTGCCGCTCGGGTCGTGGTCCATATGACAGCGCAAGCACGACAAACGTCTGCGGGACGAGACGAGACGAGACGAGACGACTAAGGAATAAATTCGTGGTTACAAATCAAATTTGGAACTCTACACTCCTACACAACAATAGGCGGTGACGTATTTCAGAAATCACCTGCCGATTCGTACTGTTTTGTCGTTTTCAAAGTCTTCTTGGCAAATTTGGTTAGCACATTCTCCCTCAAACTGAGTTAATTACTGCATTTTCGTACCATTCAGTAGTTTAAAAGGCTTAAGGATGCATCTTTGTCACAACAGAAAGGTAGTTCGAAAATTGGGCTGGCGACATAACAAAAAAAAAAAAAGGAAGGGAGCCAACAGCACCCGGGTTTCCCAGGCGGTCACCCATCCAAGTACTAGCCGGGCCCGATGATGCTTAACTTCGGTGATCGGACGAGAACCGGTGTATTCATCATGGTATGGCCGTTGGCGCTCATCTGATGTAGGAGCACGGCAGAATTCGCGTTCGGCTTTTCTCCCAACACACAAAATGTTAGTTTTCGGCCGCATTTGACGAAAGCGCTTCCTTCCGCAACCGCCAGTTCCTCGAGGACGGCGGGGGGAGGCGCGCCCGGCGTCCCAGCAGAGCGACGGCCGAATTGGCGGGCGCACCGCCGCGTGTGTGAGACGCACTGCTGCTCGTTGCACCCCCTGTCATTTGCTGGGCGCGTGGAGCCTTCGACACTAGCGGAGGACGCATCTTGTCCCTGGTGTTCAGCGGAGGGCCTCTGCGGGGTGTGGCAGTGTCGTGCTGGAGGGCGCCACTGGTAGCGATGTGGGCTTCCTCGCCTCGCCTCGCCTCGCCTCACACCAGGTGTCTGCGTAGTTTGCAGTGCATTCGCACCATTCCTATCCCTGTCCCTGTCCCCGTCCCGACTTGTCCCGACTTTGCTCGACTGCCGCTCGCTGCCGCTCGGGTCGTGGTCCATATGACAGCGCAAGCACGACAAACGTCTGCGGGACGAGACGAGACGAGACGAGACGAGACGACTAAGGAATAAATTCGTGGTTACAAATCAAATTTGGAACTCTACACTCCTACACAACAATAGGCGGTGACGTATTTCAGAAATCACCTGCCGATTCGTACTGTTTTGTCGTTTTCAAAGTCTTCTTGGCAAACTTGGTTAGCACATTCTCCCTCAAACTGAGTTAATTACTGCATTTTCGTACCATTACAGTAGTTTAAAAGGCTTAAGGAAGCATCTTTCTCACAACAGAAAGGTAGTTTGAAAATTGGGCTGGCGACATAAAAAAAAAAAGGAAGGGAGCCAACAGCACCCGGGTTTCCCAGGCGGTCACCCATCCAAGTACTAGCCGGGCCCGATGATGCTTAACTTCGGTGATCGGACGAGAACCGGTGTATTCATCATGGTATGGCCGTTGGCGCTCATCTAATGTAGGAGCACGGCAGAATTCGCGTTCGGCTTTTCTCCCAACACACAAAATGTTAGTTTTCGGCCGCATTTGACGAAAGCGCTTCCTTCCGCAACCGCCAGTTCCTCGAGGACGGCGCGGGGAGGCGCGCCCGGCGTCCCAGCAGAGCGACGGCCGAATTGGCGGGCGCACCGCCGCGTGTGTGAGACGCACTGCTGCTCGTTGCACCCCCTGTCATTCGCTGGGCGCGTGCAGCCTACGACACTAGCGGAGGACGCATCTTGTCCCTGGTGTTCAGCGGAGGGCCTGTGCGGGGTGTGGCAGTATCGTGCTGGAGGGCGCCACTGGTAGCGATGTGGGCTTCCTCGCTTCGCCTCGCCTCACACCAGGTGTCTGCGTAGTTTGCAGTGCATTCGCACCATTCCTATCCCTGTCCCTGTCCCCGTCCCGACTTGTCCCGACTTTGCTCGACTGCCGCTCGCTGCCGCTCGGGTCGTGGTCCATATGACAGCGCAAGCACGACAAACGTCTGCGGGACGAGACGAGACGAGACGAGACGAGACGACTAAGGAATAAATTCGTGGTTACAAATCAAATTTGGAACTCTACACTCCTACACAACAATAGGCGGTGACGTATTTCAGAAATCACCTGCCGATTCGTACTGTTTTGTCGTTTTCAAAGTCTTCTTGGCAAATTTGGTTAGCACATTCTCCCTCAAACTGAGTTAATTACTGCATTTTCGTACCATTCAGTAGTTTAAAAGGCTTAAGGATGCATCTTTGTCACAACAGAAAGGTAGTTTGAAAATTGGGCTGGCGACATAACAAAAAAAAAAAAAGGAAGGGAGCCAACAGCACCCGGGTTTCCCAGGCGGTCACCCATCCAAGTACTAGCCGGGCCCGATGATGCTTAACTTCGGTGATCGGACGAGAACCGGTGTATTCATCATGGTATGGCCGTTGGCGCTCATCTGATGTAGGAGCACGGCAGAATTCGCGTTCGGCTTTTCTCCCAACACACAAAATGTTAGTTTTCGGCCGCATTTGACGAAAGCGCTTCCTTCCGCAACCGCCAGTTCCTCGAGGACGGCGCGGGGAGGCGCGCCCGGCGTCCCAGCAGAGCGACGGCCGAATTGGCGGGCGCACCGCCGCGTGTGTGAGACGCACTGCTGCTCGTTGCACCCCCTGTCATTTGCTGGGCGCGTGCAGCCTTCGACACTAGCGGAGGACGCATCTTGTCCCTGGTGTTCAGCGGAGGGCCTCTGCGGGGTGTGGCAGTGTCGTGCTGGAGGGCGCCACTGGTAGCGATGTGGGCTTCCTCGCCTCGCCTCGCCTCGCCTCACACCAGGTGTCTGCGTAGTTTGCAGTGCATTCGCACCATTCCTATCCCTGTCCCTGTCCCCGTCCCGACTTGTCCCGACTTTGCTCGACTGCCGCTCGCTGCCGCTCGGGTCGTGGTCCATATGACAGCGCAAGCACGACAAACGTCTGCGGGACGAGACGAGACGAGACGAGACGAGACGACTAAGGAATAAATTCGTGGTTACAAATCAAATTTGGAACTCTACACTCCTACACAACAATAGGCGGTGACGTATTTCAGAAATCACCTGCCGATTCGTACTGTTTTGTCGTTTTCAAAGTCTTCTTGGCAAACTTGGTTAGCACATTCTCCCTCAAACTGAGTTAATTACTGCATTTTCGTACCATTACAGTAGTTTAAAAGGCTTAAGGAAGCATCTTTCTCACAACAGAAAGGTAGTTTGAAAATTGGGCTGGCGACATAAAAAAAAAAAGGAAGGGAGCCAACAGCACCCGGGTTTCCCAGGCGGTCACCCATCCAAGTACTAGCCGGGCCCGATGATGCTTAACTTCGGTGATCGGACGAGAACCGGTGTATTCATCATGGTATGGCCGTTGGCGCTCATCTAATGTAGGAGCACGGCAGAATTCGCGTTCGGCTTTTCTCCCAACACACAAAATGTTAGTTTTCGGCCGCATTTGACGAAAGCGCTTCCTTCCGCAACCGCCAGTTCCTCGAGGACGGCGCGGGGAGGCGCGCCCGGCGTCCCAGCAGAGCGACGGCCGAATTGGCGGGCGCACCGCCGCGTGTGTGAGACGCACTGCTGCTCGTTGCACCCCCTGTCATTCGCTGGGCGCGTGCAGCCTTCGACACTAGCGGAGGACGCATCTTGTCCCTGGTGTTCAGCGGAGGGCCTGTGCGGGGTGTGGCAGTATCGTGCTGGAGGGCGCCACTGGTAGCGATGTGGGCTTCCTCGCTTCGCCTCGCCTCGCCTCACACCAGGTGTCTGCGTAGTTTGCAGTGCATTCGCACCATTCCTATCCCTGTCCCTGTCCCCGTCCCGACTTGTCCCGACTTTGCTCGACTGCCGCTCGCTGCCGCTCGGGTCGTGGTCCATATGACAGCGCAAGCACGACAAACGTCTGCGGGACGAGACGAGACGAGACGAGACGAGACGACTAAGGAATAAATTCGTGGTTACAAATCAAATTTGGAACTCTACACTCCTACACAACAATAGGCGGTGACGTATTTCAGAAATCACCTGCCGATTCGTACTGTTTTGTCGTTTTCAAAGTCTTCTTGGCAAATTTGGTTAGCACATTCTCCCTCAAACTGAGTTAATTACTGCATTTTCGTACCATTCAGTAGTTTAAAAGGCTTAAGGATGCATCTTTGTCACAACAGAAAGGTAGTTTGAAAATTGGGCTGGCGACATAACAAAAAAAAAAAAAGGAAGGGAGCCAACAGCACCCGGGTTTCCCAGGCGGTCACCCATCCAAGTACTAGCCGGGCCCGATGATGCTTAACTTCGGTGATCGGACGAGAACCGGTGTATTCATCATGGTATGGCCGTTGGCGCTCATCTGATGTAGGAGCACGGCAGAATTCGCGTTCGGCTTTTCTCCCAACACACAAAATGTTAGTTTTCGGCCGCATTTGACGAAAGCGCTTCCTTCCGCAACCGCCAGTTCCTCGAGGACGGCGCGGGGAGGCGCGCCCGGCGTCCCAGCAGAGCGACGGCCGAATTGGCGGGCGCACCGCCGCGTGTGTGAGACGCACTGCTGCTCGTTGCACCCCCTGTCATTTGCTGGGCGCGTGCAGCCTTCGACACTAGCGGAGGACGCATCTTGTCCCTGGTGTTCAGCGGAGGGCCTCTGCGGGGTGTGGCAGTGTCGTGCTGGAGGGCGCCACTGGTAGCGATGTGGGCTTCCTCGCCTCGCCTCGCCTCGCCTCACACCAGGTGTCTGCGTAGTTTGCAGTGCATTCGCACCATTCCTATCCCTGTCCCTGTCCCCGTCCCGACTTGTCCCGACTTTGCTCGACTGCCGCTCGCTGCCGCTCGGGTCGTGGTCCATATGACAGCGCAAGCACGACAAACGTCTGCGGGACGAGACGAGACGAGACGAGACGAGACGACTAAGGAATAAATTCGTGGTTACAAATCAAATTTGGAACTCTACACTCCTACACAACAATAGGCGGTGACGTATTTCAGAAATCACCTGCCGATTCGTACTGTTTTGTCGTTTTCAAAGTCTTCTTGGCAAACTTGGTTAGCACATTCTCCCTCAAACTGAGTTAATTACTGCATTTTCGTACCATTACAGTAGTTTAAAAGGCTTAAGGAAGCATCTTTCTCACAACAGAAAGGTAGTTTGAAAATTGGGCTGGCGACATAACAAAAAAAAAAAAAGGAAGGGAGCCAACAGCACCCGGGTTTCCCAGGCGGTCACCCATCCAAGTACTAGCCGGGCCCGAAGATGCTTAACTTCGGTGATCGGACGAGAACCTGTGTATTCATCATGGTATGGCCGTTGGCGCTCATCTAATGTAGGAGCACGGCAGAATTCGCGTTCGGCTTTTCTCCCAACACACAAAATGTTAGTTTTCGGCCGCATTTGACGAAAGCGCTTCCTTCCGCAACCGCCAGTTCCTCGAGGACGGCGCGGGGAGGCGCGCCCGGCGTCCCAGCAGAGCGACGGCCGAATTGGCGGGCGCACCGCCGCGTGTGTGAGACGCACTGCTGCTCGTTGCACCCCCTGTCATTCGCTGGGCGCGTGCAGCCTTCGACACTAGCGGAGGACGCATCTTGTCCCTGGTGTTCAGCGGAGGGCCTGTGCGGGGTGTGGCAGTATCGTGCTGGAGGGCGCCACTGGTAGCGATGTGGGCTTCCTCGCTTCGCCTCGCCTCACACCAGGTGTCTGCGTAGTTTGCAGTGCATTCGCACCATTCCTATCCCTGTCCCTGTCCCCGTCCCGACTTGTCCCGACTTTGCTCGACTGCCGCTCGCTGCCGCTCGGGTCGTGGTCCATATGACAGCGCAAGCACGACAAACGTCTGCGGGACGAGACGAGACGAGACGAGACGAGACGACTAAGGAATAAATTCGTGGTTACAAATCAAATTTGGAACTCTACACTCCTACACAACAATAGGCGGTGACGTATTTCAGAAATCACCTGCCGATTCGTACTGTTTTGTCGTTTTCAAAGTCTTCTTGGCAAACTTGGTTAGCACATTCTCCCTCAAACTGAGTTAATTACTGCATTTTCGTACCATTACAGTAGTTTAAAAGGCTTAAGGATGCATCTTTGTCACAACAGAAAGGTAGTTTGAAAATTGGGCTGGCGACATAACAAAAAAAAAAAAAGGAAGGGAGCCAACAGCACCCGGGTTTCCCAGGCGGTCACCCATCCAAGTACTAGCCGGGCCCGATGATGCTTAACTTCGGTGATCGGACGAGAACCGGTGTATTCATCATGGTATGGCCGTTGGCGCTCATCTGATGTAGGAGCACGGCAGAATTCGCGTTCGGCTTTTCTCCCAACACACAAAATGTTAGTTTTCGGCCGCATTTGACGAAAGCGCTTCCTTCCGCAACCGCCAGTTCCTCGAGGACGGCGCGGGGAGGCGCGCCCGGCGTCCCAGCAGAGCGACGGCCGAATTGGCGGGCGCACCGCCGCGTGTGTGAGACGCACTGCTGCTCGTTGCACCCCCTGTCATTCGCTGGGCGCGTGCAGCCTTCGACACTAGCGGAGGACGCATCTTGTCCCTGGTGTTCAGCGGAGGGCCTGTGCGGGGTGTGGCAGTATCGTGCTGGAGGGCGCCACTGGTAGCGATGTGGGCTTCCTCGCTTCGCCTCGCCTCACACCAGGTGTCTGCGTAGTTTGCAGTGCATTCGCACCATTCCTATCCCTGTCCCTGTCCCCGTCCCGACTTGTCCCGACTTTGCTCGACTGCCGCTCGCTGCCGCTCGGGTCGTGGTCCATATGACAGCGCAAGCACGACAAACGTCTGCGGGACGAGACGAGACGAGACGAGACGAGACGACTAAGGAATAAATTCGTGGTTACAAATCAAATTTGGAACTCTACACTCCTACACAACAATAGGCGGTGACGTATTTCAGAAATCACCTGCCGATTCGTACTGTTTTGTCGTTTTCAAAGTCTTCTTGGCAAACTTGGTTAGCACATTCTCCCTCAAACTGAGTTAATTACTGCATTTTCGTACCATTACAGTAGTTTAAAAGGCTTAAGGATGCATCTTTGTCACAACAGAAAGGTAGTTTGAAAATTGGGCTGGCGACATAACAAAAAAAAAAAAAAGGAAGGGAGCCAACAGCACCCGGGTTTCCCAGGCGGTCACCCATCCAAGTACTAGCCGGGCCCGATGATGCTTAACTTCGGTGATCGGACGAGAACCGGTGTATTCATCATGGTATGGCCGTTGGCGCTCATCTAATGTAGGAGCACGGCAGAATTCGCGTTCGGCTTTTCTCCCAACACACAAAATGTTAGTTTTCGGCCGCATTTGACGAAAGCGCTTCCTTCCGCAACCGCCAGTTCCTCGAGGACGGCGCGGGGAGGCGCGCCCGGCGTCCCAGCAGAGCGACGGCCGAATTGGCGGGCGCACCGCCGCGTGTGTGAGACGCACTGCTGCTCGTTGCACCCCCTGTCATTCGCTGGGCGCGTGCAGCCTTCGACACTAGCGGAGGACGCATCTTGTCCCTGGTGTTCAGCGGAGGGCCTGTGCGGGGTGTGGCAGTATCGTGCTGGAGGGCGCCACTGGTAGCGATGTGGGCTTCCTCGCTTCGCCTCGCCTCACACCAGGTGTCTGCGTAGTTTGCAGTGCATTCGCACCATTCCTATCCCTGTCCCTGTCCCCGTCCCGACTTGTCCCGACTTTGCTCGACTTCCGCTCGCTGCCGCTCGGGTCGTGGTCCATATGACAGCGCAAGCACGACAAACGTCTGCGGGACGAGACGAGACGAGACGAGACGAGACGACTAAGGAATAAATTCGTGGTTACAAATCAAATTTGGAACTCTACACTCCTACACAACAATAGGCGGTGACGTATTTCAGAAATCACCTGCCGATTCGTACTGTTTTGTCGTTTTCAAAGTCTTCTTGGCAAACTTGGTTAGCACATTCTCCCTCAAACTGAGTTAATTACTGCATTTTCGTACCATTACAGTAGTTTAAAAGGCTTCAGGATGCATCTTTGTCACAACAGAAAGGTAGTTTGAAAATTGGGCTGGCGACATAACAAAAAAAAAAAGGAAGAGAGCCAACAGCACCCGGGTTTCCCAGGCGGTCACCCATCCAAGTACTAGCCGGGCCCGATGATGCTTAACTTCGGTGATCGGACGAGAACCGGTGTATTCATCATGGTATGGCCGTTGGCGCTCATCTAATGTAGGAGCACGGCAGAATTCGCGTTCGGCTTTTCTCCCAACACACAAAATGTTAGTTTTCGGCCGCATTTGACGAAAGCGCTTCCTTCCGCAACCGCCAGTTCCTCGAGGACGGCGCGGGGAGGCGCGCCCGGCGTCCCAGCAGAGTGACGGCCGAATTGGCGGACGCACCGCCGCGTGTGTGAGACGCACTGCTGCTCGTTGCACCCCCTGTCATTCGCTGGGCGCGTGCAGCCTTCGACACTAGCGGAGGACGCATCTTGTCCCTGGTGTTCAGCGGAGGGCCTGTGCGGGGTGTGGCAGTATCGTGCTGGAGGGCGCCACTGGTAGCGATGTGGGCTTCCTCGCTTCGCCTCGCCTCACACCAGGTGTCTGCGTAGTTTGCAGTGCATTCGCACCATTCCTACCCCTGTCCCTGTCCCCGTCCCGACTTGTCCCGACTTTGCTCGACTGCCGCTCGCTGCCGCTCGGGTCGTGGTCCATATGACAGCGCAAGCACGACAAACGTCTGCGGGACGAGACGAGACGAGACGAGACGAGACGACTAAGGAATAAATTCGTGGTTACAAATCAAATTTGGAACTCTACACTCCTACACAACAATAGGCGGTGACGTATTTCAGAAATCACCTGCCGATTCGTACTGTTTTGTCGTTTTCAAAGTCTTCTTGGCAAACTTGGTTAGCACATTCTCCCTCAAACTGAGTTAATTACTGCATTTTCGTACCATTACAGTAGTTTAAAAGGCTTAAGGAAGCATCTTTCTCACAACAGAAAGGTAGTTTGAAAATTGGGCTGGCGACATAAAAAAAAAAAAAGGAAGGGAGCCAACAGCACCCGGGTTTCCCAGGCGGTCACCCATCCAAGTACTAGCCGGGCCCGATGATGCTTAACTTCGGTGATCGGACGAGAACCGGTGTATTCATCATGGTATGGCCGTTGGCGCTCATCTAATGTAGGAGCACGGCAGAATTCGCGTTCGGCTTTTCTCCCAACACACAAAATGTTCGTTTTCTGCCGCATTTGACGAAAGCGCTTCCTTCCGCAACCGCCAGTTCCTCGAGGACGGCGCGGGGAGGCGCGCCCGGCGTCCCAGCAGAGCGACGGCCGAATTGGCGGGCGCACCGCCGCGTGTGTGAGACGCACTGCTGCTCGTTGCACCCCCTGTCATTTGCTGGGCGCGTGCAGCCTTCGACACTAGCGGAGGACGCATCTTGTCCCTGGTGTTCAGCGGAGGGCCTCTGCGGGGTGTGGCAGTGTCGTGCTGGAGGGCGCCACTGGTAGCGATGTGGGCTTCCTCGTCTCGCCTCGCCTCGCCTCGCCTCGCCTCACACCAGGTGTCTGCGTAGTTTGCAGTGCATTCGCACCATTCCTATCCCTGTCCCTGTCCCCGTCCCGACTTGTCCCGACTTTGCTCGACTGCCGCTCGCTGCCGCTCGGGTCGTGGTCCATATGACAGCGCAAGCACGACAAACGTCTGCGGGACGAGACGAGACGAGACGAGACGAGACGACTAAGGAATAAATTCGTGGTTACAAATCAAATTTGGAACTCTACACTCCTACACAACAATAGGCGGTGACGTATTTCAGAAATCACCTGCCGATTCGTACTGTTTTGTCGTTTTCAAAGTCTTCTTGGCAAACTTGGTTAGCACATTCTCCCTCAAACTGAGTTAATTACTGCATTTTCGTACCATTACAGTAGTTTAAAAGGCTTAAGGAAGCATCTTTCTCACAACAGAAAGGTAGTTTGAAAATTGGGCTGGCGACATAAAAAAAAAAAAAGGAAGGGAGCCAACAGCACCCGGGTTTCCCAGGCGGTCACCCATCCAAGTACTAGCCGGGCCCGATGATGCTTAACTTCGGTGATCGGACGAGAACCGGTGTATTCATCATGGTATGGCCGTTGGCGCTCATCTAATGTAGGAGCACGGCAGAATTCGCGTTCGGCTTTTCTCCCAACACACAAAATGTTCGTTTTCTGCCGCATTTGACGAAAGCGCTTCCTTCCGCAACCGCCAGTTCCTCGAGGACGGCGCGGGGAGGCGCGCCCGGCGTCCCAGCAGAGCGACGGCCGAATTGGCGGGCGCACCGCCGCGTGTGTGAGACGCACTGCTGCTCGTTGCACCCCCTGTCATTTGCTGGGCGCGTGCAGCCTTCGACACTAGCGGAGGACGCATCTTGTCCCTGGTGTTCAGCGGAGGGCCTCTGCGGGGTGTGGCAGTGTCGTGCTGGAGGGCGCCACTGGTAGCGATGTGGGCTTCCTCGTCTCGCCTCGCCTCGCCTCGCCTCGCCTCACACCAGGTGTCTGCGTAGTTTGCAGTGCATTCGCACCATTCCTATCCCTGTCCCTGTCCCCGTCCCGACTTGTCCCGACTTTGCTCGACTGCCGCTCGCTGCCGCTCGGGTCGTGGTCCATATGACAGCGCAAGCACGACAAACGTCTGCGGGACGAGACGAGACGAGACGAGACGAGACGACTAAGGAATAAATTCGTGGTTACAAATCAAATTTGGAACTCTACACTCCTACACAACAATAGGCGGTGACGTATTTCAGAAATCACCTGCCGATTCGTACTGTTTTGTCGTTTTCAAAGTCTTCTTGGCAAACTTGGTTAGCACATTCTCCCTCAAACTGAGTTAATTACTGCATTTTCGTACCATTACAGTAGTTTAAAAGGCTTAAGGATGCATCTTTGTCACAACAGAAAGGTAGTTTGAAAATTGGGCTGGCGACATAACAAAAAAAAAAAAGGAAGGGAGCCAACAGCACCCGGGTTTCCCAGGCGGTCACCCATCCAAGTACTAGCCGGGCCCGATGATGCTTAACTTCGGTGATCGGACGAGAACCGGTGTATTCATCATGGTATGGCCGTTGGCGCTCATCTAATGTAGGAGCACGGCAGAATTCGCGTTCGGCTTTTCTCCCAACACACAAAATGTTAGTTTTCGGCCGCATTTGACGAAAGCGCTTCCTTCCGCAACCGCCAGTTCCTCGAGGACGGCGCGGGGAGGCGCGCCCGGCGTCCCAGCAGAGCGACGGCCGAATTGGCGGGCGCACCGCCGCGTGTGTGAGACGCACTGCTGCTCGTTGCACCCCCTGTCATTCGCTGGGCGCGTGCAGCCTTCGACACTAGCGGAGGACGCATCTTGTCCCTGGTGTTCAGCGGAGGGCCTGTGCGGGGTGTGGCAGTATCGTGCTGGAGGGCGCCACTGGTAGCGATGTGGGCTTCCTCGCTTCGCCTCGCCTCACACCAGGTGTCTGCGTAGTTTGCAGTGCATTCGCACCATTCCTATCCCTGTCCCTGTCCCCGTCCCGACTTGTCCCGACTTTGCTCGACTTCCGCTCGCTGCCGCTCGGGTCGTGGTCCATATGACAGCGCAAGCACGACAAACGTCTGCGGGACGAGACGAGACGAGACGAGACGAGACGACTAAGGAATAAATTCGTGGTTACAAATCAAATTTGGAACTCTACACTCCTACACAACAATAGGCGGTGACGTATTTCAGAAATCACCTGCCGATTCGTACTGTTTTGTCGTTTTCAAAGTCTTCTTGGCAAACTTGGTTAGCACATTCTCCCTCAAACTGAGTTAATTACTGCATTTTCGTACCATTACAGTAGTTTAAAAGGCTTAAGGATGCATCTTTGTCACAACAGAAAGGTAGTTTGAAAATTGGGCTGGCGACATAACAAAAAAAAAAAAAAGGAAGGGAGCCAACAGCACCCGGGTTTCCCAGGCGGTCACCCATCCAAGTACTAGCCGGGCCCGATGATGCTTAACTTCGGTGATCGGACGAGAACCGGTGTATTCATCATGGTATGGCCGTTGGCGCTCATCTAATGTAGGAGCACGGCAGAATTCGCGTTCGGCTTTTCTCCCAACACACAAAATGTTAGTTTTCGGCCGCATTTGACGAAAGCGCTTCCTTCCGCAACCGCCAGTTCCTCGAGGACGGCGCGGGGAGGCGCGCCCGGCGTCCCAGCAGAGCGACGGCCGAATTGGCGGGCGCACCGCCGCGTGTGTGAGACGCACTGCTGCTCGTTGCACCCCCTGTCATTCGCTGGGCGCGTGCAGCCTTCGACACTAGCGGAGGACGCATCTTGTCCCTGGTGTTCAGCGGAGGGCCTGTGCGGGGTGTGGCAGTATCGTGCTGGAGGGCGCCACTGGTAGCGATGTGGGCTTCCTCGCTTCCCCTCGCCTCACACCAGGTGTCTGCGTAGTTTGCAGTGCATTCGCACCATTCCTATCCCTGTCCCTGTCCCCGTCCCGACTTGTCCCGACTTTGCTCGACTTCCGCTCGCTGCCGCTCGGGTCGTGGTCCATATGACAGCGCAAGCACGACAAACGTCTGCGGGACGAGACGAGACGAGACGAGACGAGACGACTAAGGAATAAATTCGTGGTTACAAATCAAATTTGGAACTCTACACTCCTACACAACAATAGGCGGTGACGTATTTCAGAAATCACCTGCCGATTCGTACTGTTTTGTCGTTTTCAAAGTCTTCTTGGCAAACTTGGTTAGCACATTCTCCCTCAAACTGAGTTAATTACTGCATTTTCGTACCATTACAGTAGTTTAAAAGGCTTCAGGATGCATCTTTGTCACAACAGAAAGGTAGTTTGAAAATTGGGCTGGCGACATAACAAAAAAAAAAAGGAAGAGAGCCAACAGCACCCGGGTTTCCCAGGCGGTCACCCATCCAAGTACTAGCCGGGCCCGATGATGCTTAACTTCGGTGATCGGACGAGAACCGGTGTATTCATCATGGTATGGCCGTTGGCGCTCATCTAATGTAGGAGCACGGCAGAATTCGCGTTCGGCTTTTCTCCCAACACACAAAATGTTAGTTTTCGGCCGCATTTGACGAAAGCGCTTCCTTCCGCAACCGCCAGTTCCTCGAGGACGGCGCGGGGAGGCGCGCCCGGCGTCCCAGCAGAGTGACGGCCGAATTGGCGGACGCACCGCCGCGTGTGTGAGACGCACTGCTGCTCGTTGCACCCCCTGTCATTCGCTGGGCGCGTGCAGCCTTCGACACTAGCGGAGGACGCATCTTGTCCCTGGTGTTCAGCGGAGGGCCTGTGCGGGGTGTGGCAGTATCGTGCTGGAGGGCGCCACTGGTAGCGATGTGGGCTTCCTCGCTTCGCCTCGCCTCACACCAGGTGTCTGCGTAGTTTGCAGTGCATTCGCACCATTCCTACCCCTGTCCCTGTCCCCGTCCCGACTTGTCCCGACTTTGCTCGACTGCCGCTCGCTGCCGCTCGGGTCGTGGTCCATATGACAGCGCAAGCACGACAAACGTCTGCGGGACGAGACGAGACGAGACGAGACGAGACGACTAAGGAATAAATTCGTGGTTACAAATCAAATTTGGAACTCTACACTCCTACACAACAATAGGCGGTGACGTATTTCAGAAATCACCTGCCGATTCGTACTGTTTTGTCGTTTTCAAAGTCTTCTTGGCAAACTTGGTTAGCACATTCTCCCTCAAACTGAGTTAATTACTGCATTTTCGTACCATTACAGTAGTTTAAAAGGCTTAAGGAAGCATCTTTCTCACAACAGAAAGGTAGTTTGAAAATTGGGCTGGCGACATAAAAAAAAAAAAAAAGGAAGGGAGCCAACAGCACCCGGGTTTCCCAGGCGGTCACCCATCCAAGTACTAGCCGGGCCCGATGATGCTTAACTTCGGTGATCGGACGAGAACCGGTGTATTCATCATGGTATGGCCGTTGGCGCTCATCTAATGTAGGAGCACGGCAGAATTCGCGTTCGGCTTTTCTCCCAACACACAAAATGTTCGTTTTCTGCCGCATTTGACGAAAGCGCTTCCTTCCGCAACCGCCAGTTCCTCGAGGACGGCGCGGGGAGGCGCGCCCGGCGTCCCAGCAGAGCGACGGCCGAATTGGCGGGCGCACCGCCGCGTGTGTGAGACGCACTGCTGCTCGTTGCACCCCCTGTCATTTGCTGGGCGCGTGCAGCCTTCGACACTAGCGGAGGACGCATCTTGTCCCTGGTGTTCAGCGGAGGGCCTCTGCGGGGTGTGGCAGTGTCGTGCTGGAGGGCGCCACTGGTAGCGATGTGGGCTTCCTCGTCTCGCCTCGCCTCGCCTCGCCTCGCCTCACACCAGGTGTCTGCGTAGTTTGCAGTGCATTCGCACCATTCCTATCCCTGTCCCTGTCCCCGTCCCGACTTGTCCCGACTTTGCTCGACTGCCGCTCGCTGCCGCTCGGGTCGTGGTCCATATGACAGCGCAAGCACGACAAACGTCTGCGGGACGAGACGAGACGAGACGAGACGAGACGACTAAGGAATAAATTCGTGGTTACAAATCAAATTTGGAACTCTACACTCCTACACAACAATAGGCGGTGACGTATTTCAGAAATCACCTGCCGATTCGTACTGTTTTGTCGTTTTCAAAGTCTTCTTGGCAAACTTGGTTAGCACATTCTCCCTCAAACTGAGTTAATTACTGCATTTTCGTACCATTACAGTAGTTTAAAAGGCTTAAGGATGCATCTTTGTCACAACAGAAAGGTAGTTTGAAAATTGGGCTGGCGACATAACAAAAAAAAAAAAAGGAAGGGAGCCAACAGCACCCGGGTTTCCCAGGCGGTCACCCATCCAAGTACTAGCCGGGCCCGATGATGCTTAACTTCGGTGATCGGACGAGAACCGGTGTATTCATCATGGTATGGCCGTTGGCGCTCATCTAATGTAGGAGCACGGCAGAATTCGCGTTCGGCTTTTCTCCCAACACACAAAATGTTAGTTTTCGGCCGCATTTGACGAAAGCGCTTCCTTCCGCAACCGCCAGTTCCTCGAGGACGGCGCGGGGAGGCGCGCCCGGCGTCCCAGCAGAACGACGGCCGAATTGGCGGGCGCACCGCCGCGTGTGTGAGACGCACTGCTGCTCGTTGCACCCCCTGTCATTCGCTGGGCGCGTGCAGCCTTCGACACTAGCGGAGGACGCATCTTGTCCCTGGTGTTCAGCGGAGGGCCTGTGCGGGGTGTGGCAGTATCGTGCTGGAGGGCGCCACTGGTAGCGATGTGGGCTTCCTCGCTTCGCCTCGCCTCGCCTCACACCAGGTGTCTGCGTAGTTTGCAGTGCATTCGCACCATTCCTATCCCTGTCCCTGTCCCCGTCCCGACTTGTCCCGACTTTGCTCGACTTCCGCTCGCTGCCGCTCGGGTCGTGGTCCATATGACAGCGCAAGCACGACAAACGTCTGCGGGACGAGACGAGACGAGACGAGACGAGACGACTAAGGAATAAATTCGTGGTTACAAATCAAATTTGGAACTCTACACTCCTACACAACAATAGGCGGTGACGTATTTCAGAAATCACCTGCCGATTCGTACTGTTTTGTCGTTTTCAAAGTCTTCTTGGCAAACTTGGTTAGCACATTCTCCCTCAAACTGAGTTAATTACTGCATTTTCGTACCATTACAGTAGTTTAAAAGGCTTCAGGATGCATCTTTGTCACAACAGAAAGGTAGTTTGAAAATTGGGCTGGCGACATAACAAAAAAAAAAAAGGAAGAGAGCCAACAGCACCCGGGTTTCCCAGGCGGTCACCCATCCAAGTACTAGCCGGGCCCGATGATGCTTAACTTCGGTGATCGGACGAGAACCGGTGTATTCATCATGGTATGGCCGTTGGCGCTCATCTAATGTAGGAGCACGGCAGAATTCGCGTTCGGCTTTTCTCCCAACACACAAAATGTTAGTTTTCGGCCGCATTTGACGAAAGCGCTTCCTTCCGCAACCGCCAGTTCCTCGAGGACGGCGCGGGGAGGCGCGCCCGGCGTCCCAGCAGAGTGACGGCCGAATTGGCGGACGCACCGCCGCGTGTGTGAGACGCACTGCTGCTCGTTGCACCCCCTGTCATTCGCTGGGCGCGTGCAGCCTTCGACACTAGCGGAGGACGCATCTTGTCCCTGGTGTTCAGCGGAGGGCCTGTGCGGGGTGTGGCAGTATCGTGCTGGAGGGCGCCACTGGTAGCGATGTGGGCTTCCTCGCTTCGCCTCGCCTCACACCAGGTGTCTGCGTAGTTTGCAGTGCATTCGCACCATTCCTACCCCTGTCCCTGTCCCCGTCCCGACTTGTCCCGACTTTGCTCGACTGCCGCTCGCTGCCGCTCGGGTCGTGGTCCATATGACAGCGCAAGCACGACAAACGTCTGCGGGACGAGACGAGACGAGACGAGACGAGACGACTAAGGAATAAATTCGTGGTTACAAATCAAATTTGGAACTCTACACTCCTACACAACAATAGGCGGTGACGTATTTCAGAAATCACCTGCCGATTCGTACTGTTTTGTCGTTTTCAAAGTCTTCTTGGCAAACTTGGTTAGCACATTCTCCCTCAAACTGAGTTAATTACTGCATTTTCGTACCATTACAGTAGTTTAAAAGGCTTAAGGATGCATCTTTGTCACAACAGAAAGGTAGTTTGAAAATTGGGCTGGCGACATAACAAAAAAAAAAAAAGGAAGGGAGCCAACAGCACCCGGGTTTCCCAGGCGGTCACCCATCCAAGTACTAGCCGGGCCCGATGATGCTTAACTTCGGTGATCGGACGAGAACCGGTGTATTCATCATGGTATGGCCGTTGGCGCTCATCTAATGTAGGAGCACGGCAGAATTCGCGTTCGGCTTTTCTCCCAACACACAAAATGTTAGTTTTCGGCCGCATTTGACGAAAGCGCTTCCTTCCGCAACCGCCAGTTCCTCGAGGACGGCGCGGGGAGGCGCGCCCGGCGTCCCAGCAGAGCGACGGCCGAATTGGCGGGCGCACCGCCGCGTGTGTGAGACGCACTGCTGCTCGTTGCACCCCCTGTCATTCGCTGGGCGCGTGCAGCCTTCGACACTAGCGGAGGACGCATCTTGTCCCTGGTGTTCAGCGGAGGGCCTGTGCGGGGTGTGGCAGTATCGTGCTGGAGGGCGCCACTGGTAGCGATGTGGGCTTCCTCGCTTCGCCTCGCCTCGCCTCACACCAGGTGTCTGCGTAGTTTGCAGTGCATTCGCACCATTCCTATCCCTGTCCCTGTCCCCGTCCCGACTTGTCCCGACTTTGCTCGACTTCCGCTCGCTGCCGCTCGGGTCGTGGTCCATATGACAGCGCAAGCACGACAAACGTCTGCGGGACGAGACGAGACGAGACGAGACGAGACGACTAAGGAATAAATTCGTGGTTACAAATCAAATTTGGAACTCTACACTCCTACACAACAATAGGCGGTGACGTATTTCAGAAATCACCTGCCGATTCGTACTGTTTTGTCGTTTTCAAAGTCTTCTTGGCAAACTTGGTTAGCACATTCTCCCTCAAACTGAGTTAATTACTGCATTTTCGTACCATTACAGTAGTTTAAAAGGCTTCAGGATGCATCTTTGTCACAACAGAAAGGTAGTTTGAAAATTGGGCTGGCGACATAACAAAAAAAAAAAAGGAAGAGAGCCAACAGCACCCGGGTTTCCCAGGCGGTCACCCATCCAAGTACTAGCCGGGCCCGATGATGCTTAACTTCGGTGATCGGACGAGAACCGGTGTATTCATCATGGTATGGCCGTTGGCGCTCATCTAATGTAGGAGCACGGCAGAATTCGCGTTCGGCTTTTCTCCCAACACACAAAATGTTAGTTTTCGGCCGCATTTGACGAAAGCGCTTCCTTCCGCAACCGCCAGTTCCTCGAGGACGGCGCGGGGAGGCGCGCCCGGCGTCCCAGCAGAGTGACGGCCGAATTGGCGGACGCACCGCCGCGTGTGTGAGACGCACTGCTGCTCGTTGCACCCCCTGTCATTCGCTGGGCGCGTGCAGCCTTCGACACTAGCGGAGGACGCATCTTGTCCCTGGTGTTCAGCGGAGGGCCTGTGCGGGGTGTGGCAGTATCGTGCTGGAGGGCGCCACTGGTAGCGATGTGGGCTTCCTCGCTTCGCCTCGCCTCACACCAGGTGTCTGCGTAGTTTGCAGTGCATTCGCACCATTCCTACCCCTGTCCCTGTCCCCGTCCCGACTTGTCCCGACTTTGCTCGACTGCCGCTCGCTGCCGCTCGGGTCGTGGTCCATATGACAGCGCAAGCACGACAAACGTCTGCGGGACGAGACGAGACGAGACGAGACGAGACGACTAAGGAATAAATTCGTGGTTACAAATCAAATTTGGAACTCTACACTCCTACACAACAATAGGCGGTGACGTATTTCAGAAATCACCTGCCGATTCGTACTGTTTTGTCGTTTTCAAAGTCTTCTTGGCAAACTTGGTTAGCACATTCTCCCTCAAACTGAGTTAATTACTGCATTTTCGTACCATTACAGTAGTTTAAAAGGCTTAAGGAAGCATCTTTCTCACAACAGAAAGGTAGTTTGAAAATTGGGCTGGCGACATAAAAAAAAAAAAAGGAAGGGAGCCAACAGCACCCGGGTTTCCCAGGCGGTCACCCATCCAAGTACTAGCCGGGCCCGATGATGCTTAACTTCGGTGATCGGACGAGAACCGGTGTATTCATCATGGTATGGCCGTTGGCGCTCATCTAATGTAGGAGCACGGCAGAATTCGCGTTCGGCTTTTCTCCCAACACACAAAATGTTCGTTTTCGGCCGCATTTGACGAAAGCGCTTCCTTCCGCAACCGCCAGTTCCTCGAGGACGGCGCGGGGAGGCGCGCCCGGCGTCCCAGCAGAGCGACGGCCGAATTGGCGGGCGCACCGCCGCGTGTGTGAGACGCACTGCTGCTCGTTGCACCCCCTGTCATTTGCTGGGCGCGTGCAGCCTTCGACACTAGCGGAGGACGCATCTTGTCCCTGGTGTTCAGCGGAGGGCCTCTGCGGGGTGTGGCAGTGTCGTGCTGGAGGGCGCCACTGGTAGCGATGTGGGCTTCCTCGTCTCGCCTCGCCTCGCCTCGCCTCGCCTCACACCAGGTGTCTGCGTAGTTTGCAGTGCATTCGCACCATTCCTATCCCTGTCCCTGTCCCCGTCCCGACTTGTCCCGACTTTGCTCGACTGCCGCTCGCTGCCGCTCGGGTCGTGGTCCATATGACAGCGCAAGCACGACAAACGTCTGCGGGACGAGACGAGACGAGACGAGACGAGACGACTAAGGAATAAATTCGTGGTTACAAATCAAATTTGGAACTCTACACTCCTACACAACAATAGGCGGTGACGTATTTCAGAAATCACCTGCCGATTCGTACTGTTTTGTCGTTTTCAAAGTCTTCTTGGCAAACTTGGTTAGCACATTCTCCCTCAAACTGAGTTAATTACTGCATTTTCGTACCATTACAGTAGTTTAAAAGGCTTAAGGAAGCATCTTTCTCACAACAGAAAGGTAGTTTGAAAATTGGGCTGGCGACATAAAAAAAAAAGGAAGGGAGCCAACAGCACCCGGGTTTCCCAGGCGGTCACCCATCCAAGTACTAGCCGGGCCCGATGATGCTTAACTTCGGTGATCGGACGAGAACCGGTGTATTCATCATGGTATGGCCGTTGGCGCTCATCTAATGTAGGAGCACGGCAGAATTCGCGTTCGGCTTTTCTCCCAACACACAAAATGTTCGTTTTCGGCCGCATTTGACGAAAGCGCTTCCTTCCGCAACCGCCAGTTCCTCGAGGACGGCGCGGGGAGGCGCGCCCGGCGTCCCAGCAGAGCGACGGCCGAATTGGCGGGCGCACCGCCGCGTGTGTGAGACGCACTGCTGCTCGTTGCACCCCCTGTCATTTGCTGGGCGCGTGCAGCCTTCGACACTAGCGGAGGACGCATCTTGTCCCTGGTGTTCAGCGGAGGGCCTCTGCGGGGTGTGGCAGTGTCGTGCTGGAGGGCGCCACTGGTAGCGATGTGGGCTTCCTCGTCTCGCCTCGCCTCGCCTCGCCTCGCCTCACACCAGGTGTCTGCGTAGTTTGCAGTGCATTCGCACCATTCCTATCCCTGTCCCTGTCCCCGTCCCGACTTGTCCCGACTTTGCTCGACTGCCGCTCGCTGCCGCTCGGGTCGTGGTCCATATGACAGCGCAAGCACGACAAACGTCTGCGGGACGAGACGAGACGAGACGAGACGAGACGACTAAGGAATAAATTCGTGGTTACAAATCAAATTTGGAACTCTACACTCCTACACAACAATAGGCGGTGACGTATTTCAGAAATCACCTGCCGATTCGTACTGTTTTGTCGTTTTCAAAGTCTTCTTGGCAAACTTGGTTAGCACATTCTCCCTCAAACTGAGTTAATTACTGCATTTTCGTACCATTACAGTAGTTTAAAAGGCTTCAGGATGCATCTTTGTCACAACAGAAAGGTAGTTTGAAAATTGGGCTGAAGACATAACAAAAAAAAAAAAAGGAAGAGAGCCAACAGCACCCGGGTTTCCCAGGCGGTCACCCATCCAAGTACTAGCCGGGCCCGATGATGCTTAACTTCGGTGATCGGACGAGAACCGGTGTATTCATCATGGTATGGCCGTTGGCGCTCATCTAATGTAGGAGCACGGCAGAATTCGCGTTCGGCTTTTCTCCCAACACACAAAATGTTAGTTTTCGGCCGCATTTGACGAAAGCGCTTCCTTCCGCAACCGCCAGTTCCTCGAGGACGGCGCGGGGAGGCGCGCCCGGCGTCCCAGCAGAGCGACGGCCGAATTGGCGGACGCACCGCCGCGTGTGTGAGACGCACTGCTGCTCGTTGCACCCCCTGTCATTCGCTGGGCGCGTGCAGCCTTCGACACTAGCGGAGGACGCATCTTGTCCCTGGTGTTCAGCGGAGGGCCTGTGCGGGGTGTGGCAGTATCGTGCTGGAGGGCGCCACTGGTAGCGATGTGGGCTTCCTCGCTTCGCCTCGCCTCACACCAGGTGTCTGCGTAGTTTGCAGTGCATTCGCACCATTCCTACCCCTGTCCCTGTCCCCGTCCCGACTTGTCCCGACTTTGCTCGACTGCCGCTCGCTGCCGCTCGGGTCGTGGTCCATATGACAGCGCAAGCACGACAAACGTCTGCGGGACGAGACGAGACGAGACGAGACGAGACGACTAAGGAATAAATTCGTGGTTACAAATCAAATTTGGAACTCTACACTCCTACACAACAATAGGCGGTGACGTATTTCAGAAATCACCTGCCGATTCGTACTGTTTTGTCGTTTTCAAAGTCTTCTTGGCAAACTTGGTTAGCACATTCTCCCTCAAACTGAGTTAATTACTGCATTTTCGTACCATTACAGTAGTTTAAAGGCTTAAGGAAGCATCTTTCTCACAACAGAAAGGTAGTTTGAAAATTGGGCTGGCGACATAAAAAAAAAAAAAGGAAGGGAGCCAACAGCACCCGGGTTTCCCAGGCGGTCACCCATCCAAGTACTAGCCGGGCCCGATGATGCTTAACTTCGGTGATCGGACGAGAACCGGTGTATTCATCATGGTATGGCCGTTGGCGCTCATCTAATGTAGGAGCACGGCAGAATTCGCGTTCGGCTTTTCTCCCAACACACAAAATGTTAGTTTTCGGCCGCATTTGACGAAAGCGCTTCCTTCCGCAACCGCCAGTTCCTCGAGGACGGCGCGGGGAGGCGCGCCCGGCGTCCCAGCAGAGCGACGGCCGAATTGGCGGACGCACCGCCGCGTGTGTGAGACGCACTGCTGCTCGTTGCACCCCCTGTCATTCGCTGGGCGCGTGCAGCCTTCGACACTAGCGGAGGACGCATCTTGTCCCTGGTGTTCAGCGGAGGGCCTGTGCGGGGTGTGGCAGTATCGTGCTGGAGGGCGCCACTGGTAGCGATGTGGGCTTCCTCGCTTCGCCTCGCCTCACACCAGGTGTCTGCGTAGTTTGCAGTGCATTCGCACCATTCCTACCCCTGTCCCTGTCCCCGTCCCGACTTGTCCCGACTTTGCTCGACTGCCGCTCGCTGCCGCTCGGGTCGTGGTCCATATGACAGCGCAAGCACGACAAACGTCTGCGGGACGAGACGAGACGAGACGAGACGAGACGACTAAGGAATAAATTCGTGGTTACAAATCAAATTTGGAACTCTACACTCCTACACAACAATAGGCGGTGACGTATTTCAGAAATCACCTGCCGATTCGTACTGTTTTGTCGTTTTCAAAGTCTTCTTGGCAAACTTGGTTAGCACATTCTCCCTCAAACTGAGTTAATTACTGCATTTTCGTACCATTACAGTAGTTTAAAGGCTTAAGGAAGCATCTTTCTCACAACAGAAAGGTAGTTTGAAAATTGGGCTGGCGACATAAAAAAAAAAAAAGGAAGGGAGCCAACAGCACCCGGGTTTCCCAGGCGGTCACCCATCCAAGTACTAGCCGGGCCCGATGATGCTTAACTTCGGTGATCGGACGAGAACCGGTGTATTCATCATGGTATGGCCGTTGGCGCTCATCTAATGTAGGAGCACGGCAGAATTCGCGTTCGGCTTTTCTCCCAACACACAAAATGTTCGTTTTCGGCCGCATTTGACGAAAGCGCTTCCTTCCGCAACCGCCAGTTCCTCGAGGACGGCGCGGGGAGGCGCGCCCGGCGTCCCAGCAGAGCGACGGCCGAATTGGCGGGCGCACCGCCGCGTGTGTGAGACGCACTGCTGCTCGTTGCACCCCCTGTCATTTGCTGGGCGCGTGCAGCCTTCGACACTAGCGGAGGACGCATCTTGTCCCTGGTGTTCAGCGGAGGGCCTCTGCGGGGTGTGGCAGTGTCGTGCTGGAGGGCGCCACTGGTAGCGATGTGGGCTTCCTCGTCTCGCCTCGCCTCGCCTCGCCTCGCCTCACACCAGGTGTCTGCGTAGTTTGCAGTGCATTCGCACCATTCCTATCCCTGTCCCTGTCCCCGTCCCGACTTGTCCCGACTTTGCTCGACTGCCGCTCGCTGCCGCTCGGGTCGTGGTCCATATGACAGCGCAAGCACGACAAACGTCTGCGGGACGAGACGAGACGAGACGAGACGAGACGACTAAGGAATAAATTCGTGGTTACAAATCAAATTTGGAACTCTACACTCCTACACAACAATAGGCGGTGACGTATTTCAGAAATCACCTGCCGATTCGTACTGTTTTGTCGTTTTCAAAGTCTTCTTGGCAAACTTGGTTAGCACATTCTCCCTCAAACTGAGTTAATTACTGCATTTTCGTACCATTACAGTAGTTTAAAAGGCTTAAGGAAGCATCTTTCTCACAACAGAAAGGTAGTTTGAAAATTGGGCTGGCGACATAAAAAAAAAAGGAAGGGAGCCAACAGCACCCGGGTTTCCCAGGCGGTCACCCATCCAAGTACTAGCCGGGCCCGATGATGCTTAACTTCGGTGATCGGACGAGAACCGGTGTATTCATCATGGTATGGCCGTTGGCGCTCATCTAATGTAGGAGCACGGCAGAATTCGCGTTCGGCTTTTCTCCCAACACACAAAATGTTCGTTTTCGGCCGCATTTGACGAAAGCGCTTCCTTCCGCAACCGCCAGTTCCTCGAGGACGGCGCGGGGAGGCGCGCCCGGCGTCCCAGCAGAGCGACGGCCGAATTGGCGGGCGCACCGCCGCGTGTGTGAGACGCACTGCTGCTCGTTGCACCCCCTGTCATTTGCTGGGCGCGTGCAGCCTTCGACACTAGCGGAGGACGCATCTTGTCCCTGGTGTTCAGCGGAGGGCCTCTGCGGGGTGTGGCAGTGTCGTGCTGGAGGGCGCCACTGGTAGCGATGTGGGCTTCCTCGTCTCGCCTCGCCTCGCCTCGCCTCGCCTCACACCAGGTGTCTGCGTAGTTTGCAGTGCATTCGCACCATTCCTATCCCTGTCCCTGTCCCCGTCCCGACTTGTCCCGACTTTGCTCGACTGCCGCTCGCTGCCGCTCGGGTCGTGGTCCATATGACAGCGCAAGCACGACAAACGTCTGCGGGACGAGACGAGACGAGACGAGACGAGACGACTAAGGAATAAATTCGTGGTTACAAATCAAATTTGGAACTCTACACTCCTACACAACAATAGGCGGTGACGTATTTCAGAAATCACCTGCCGATTCGTACTGTTTTGTCGTTTTCAAAGTCTTCTTGGCAAACTTGGTTAGCACATTCTCCCTCAAACTGAGTTAATTACTGCATTTTCGTACCATTACAGTAGTTTAAAAGGCTTCAGGATGCATCTTTGTCACAACAGAAAGGTAGTTTGAAAATTGGGCTGGCGACATAACAAAAAAAAAAAAAAGGAAGAGAGCCAACAGCACCCGGGTTTCCCAGGCGGTCACCCATCCAAGTACTAGCCGGGCCCGATGATGCTTAACTTCGGTGATCGGACGAGAACCGGTGTATTCATCATGGTATGGCCGTTGGCGCTCATCTAATGTAGGAGCACGGCAGAATTCGCGTTCGGCTTTTCTCCCAACACACAAAATGTTAGTTTTCGGCCGCATTTGACGAAAGCGCTTCCTTCCGCAACCGCCAGTTCCTCGAGGACGGCGCGGGGAGGCGCGCCCGGCGTCCCAGCAGAGCGACGGCCGAATTGGCGGACGCACCGCCGCGTGTGTGAGACGCACTGCTGCTCGTTGCACCCCCTGTCATTCGCTGGGCGCGTGCAGCCTTCGACACTAGCGGAGGACGCATCTTGTCCCTGGTGTTCAGCGGAGGGCCTGTGCGGGGTGTGGCAGTATCGTGCTGGAGGGCGCCACTGGTAGCGATGTGGGCTTCCTCGCTTCGCCTCGCCTCACACCAGGTGTCTGCGTAGTTTGCAGTGCATTCGCACCATTCCTACCCCTGTCCCTGTCCCCGTCCCGACTTGTCCCGACTTTGCTCGACTGCCGCTCGCTGCCGCTCGGGTCGTGGTCCATATGACAGCGCAAGCACGACAAACGTCTGCGGGACGAGACGAGACGAGACGAGACGACTAAGGAATAAATTCGTGGTTACAAATCAAATTTGGAACTCTACACTCCTACACAACAATAGGCGGTGACGTATTTCAGAAATCACCTGCCGATTCGTACTGTTTTGTCGTTTTCAAAGTCTTCTTGGCAAACTTGGTTAGCACATTCTCCCTCAAACTGAGTTAATTACTGCATTTTCGTACCATTACAGTAGTTTAAAGGCTTAAGGAAGCATCTTTCTCACAACAGAAAGGTAGTTTGAAAATTGGGCTGGCGACATAAAAAAAAAAAAAAGGAAGGGAGCCAACAGCACCCGGGTTTCCCAGGCGGTCACCCATCCAAGTACTAGCCGGGCCCGATGATGCTTAACTTCGGTGATCGGACGAGAACCGGTGTATTCATCATGGTATGGCCGTTGGCGCTCATCTAATGTAGGAGCACGGCAGAATTCGCGTTCGGCTTTTCTCCCAACACACAAAATGTTCGTTTTCGGCCGCATTTGACGAAAGCGCTTCCTTCCGCAACCGCCAGTTCCTCGAGGACGGCGCGGGGAGGCGCGCCCGGCGTCCCAGCAGAGCGACGGCCGAATTGGCGGGCGCACCGCCGCGTGTGTGAGACGCACTGCTGCTCGTTGCACCCCCTGTCATTTGCTGGGCGCGTGCAGCCTTCGACACTAGCGGAGGACGCATCTTGTCCCTGGTGTTCAGCGGAGGGCCTCTGCGGGGTGTGGCAGTGTCGTGCTGGAGGGCGCCACTGGTAGCGATGTGGGCTTCCTCGTCTCGCCTCGCCTCGCCTCGCCTCGCCTCACACCAGGTGTCTGCGTAGTTTGCAGTGCATTCGCACCATTCCTATCCCTGTCCCTGTCCCCGTCCCGACTTGTCCCGACTTTGCTCGACTGCCGCTCGCTGCCGCTCGGGTCGTGGTCCATATGACAGCGCAAGCACGACAAACGTCTGCGGGACGAGACGAGACGAGACGAGACGAGACGACTAAGGAATAAATTCGTGGTTACAAATCAAATTTGGAACTCTACACTCCTACACAACAATAGGCGGTGACGTATTTCAGAAATCACCTGCCGATTCGTACTGTTTTGTCGTTTTCAAAGTCTTCTTGGCAAACTTGGTTAGCACATTCTCCCTCAAACTGAGTTAATTACTGCATTTTCGTACCATTACAGTAGTTTAAAAGGCTTAAGGAAGCATCTTTCTCACAACAGAAAGGTAGTTTGAAAATTGGGCTGGCGACATAAAAAAAAAAAGGAAGGGAGCCAACAGCACCCGGGTTTCCCAGGCGGTCACCCATCCAAGTACTAGCCGGGCCCGATGATGCTTAACTTCGGTGATTTTTTTTTTTTTTTTTTTTTCTTTATTTTTTTTTTTTTATTTATTTATTTTTTTTTTTATTTTTTTTTTTTTTTTTTTTTTTTTTTGTTGAGATCCTTTAGGAGAACAAAGGTCCATTGTGGCCAGCGGAAACATGTCCAAAACGATGTGAGAAAGGAATACCATCCGCTGAAGGTGTGGATATAACGTGAGGAAGGAAGAACGCAAACGCGAAACACAAATAAAAAACCATTCTAGAAGGACAATGACCACAAGTCAGCAGCGGAGGCCTCCCGCCGCAAGAGAAAAGCAAAAGTAAAGAGACTCTCAAAGAAAATTTAAAAATAAAAAACACACACGAACGAGCACACTATACGTGCCAAATATGTCCGGCGCACGGTAAAGGTGAATTCTACACAATTCCGGCAGCAGCAAACATATTTCGTCTTCTCGATAAGCTGGATTTCCGTGCCCAAGAGGCAACCGTTTCAACACAAAATATCTTTAAGCACCGTCTCACAGTTCAGGGACAAGGCAATTGACAGTCCTGCAATAGTCACAAAAATTTAGGAAAAGTCAACAATTAGGGAACAAATCGTCAAATCCAGGAGAGAAAAAAAAAAAAAAACCAATATGGCAATCCTAAGGACAACCTCCCAAAATGGCGGAAGATTAGTCGAGCCGGTGAGACAAATTAACTGTCATACATCAAGAATAGAACAATGATATCATTCCGCACATTCCACCAAAAGGAACAGTGGAATGGAAAGTACATAATCATGGCAGGAGAGAAATATGTAATTTGGTAAAGGCGGTCCGTAGAGGTACATCTAAAAATCGGGCATAATTGGAAACATACTGCGGGTTACGTTTCTCCCGCCCATAGTAGTCCCAAAGATACGTCAAAAACTGCAAGCGATCCATGAGTCGAAGAGAAAAAATCGCATGTGCAGCATGCGCAGCGATCCACACGGTAGCGTTTCTCTTGGTGGCAGGATACGGCCGCCAGTCGGGAACCAGGATATACAAAGGCTGTATGGCACGCGGGGTAGTCCGATTGATCAATGCCAACATCTCACGGGTGGCATCCCATACCTCTTGAAACTGGGGGCACACAAAACGGTGTTCGATCGTGTCCTCAGCCGCGCACCGCCCGCAGAGGCCACTCGGGAGGAGATTGATTGCGTGGAGTTTCGCATTCGTGGCAACGGTGCGATTCACAACTTTATACCAGGTGGCCCGAACATCGGATGTCAACAATTTACTGGAAATGTTGGACCACACCGTCCGCCAATCGCATTGCGGCAGCCTCAACTCCCATTTGTTAGTCGGCAGAGTTCCGCGGAGGGCCTCTGCGATCGCGCTGACGCTACCCCTGCGCCGGTCGTCGCCTATCAGATAGCTAGTGTGGAGGAAATACTGGCGAACGAAATTCAATCTGTACGGGATAGCCTGGACAGAGACAGGCGCGCGGAGAGAAGCAGGGCGGTAAAGGTCGAAGAGTACCGACGTGGGGCTAAGCCCCGCATTGGCTATTACACGGTTGGTTCGGTGGAGCAAAAGGGCAGCACACTTTGAAGGAAAATCAACCATACCGACGCCGCCCCTGTCCGGCGGGAGCGTGCAAATATTATAGGCGACTTTAAAGATTTCGCCTCGCCAGACCAACCAAGAAACAGCATGCTTGATTGCCCGTTCAATCTCCTTCGGCACCGGCAAAACTTGAGCCAAGTACCAGGCCTTGGCCAACACCTGGGTATTTACAACCGAAGCTCTATCCAGCAAAGACAAATTTCGTTTGGCGGCAGCCTGAGTCGCCGCTCGTACAGAATATAACACCGCGCGCCAATTTATCACCGCCATTTGTTGTACATTGGCAGTCATCTGGATCCCGAGAATCTTATGTCGCAACCTTACGGTATACCAATCACGACGGACAGCCCTCATGGTCGCAGTAAGCGGCAGTAAGATGGACTTACGGGGGTTCACAACCGCACCCGATGCCGTTTCAAATTGGTGAAGAATGAGGCGGAGCGTATCAATATCATCGGGACGTTGGATAAAAACACCCAAGTCGTCCGCATACGCCCGACAGACAAGCGAACCCGTACCAAACGGGACACCGTGGCAAACATTTGTTATCTTACGGATCAGAGGATCCAACGCTAAAACGAATAATCCCATGGAAAGTGGGCACCCTTGGCGGACGGATCTGTTCATCCTGAGGACATCACCGGCCTGGCCATGAAAAAGGATTCTGGATGTAGCCGATTTCAGAAGGTTAGATATCACATGCGTGAATGTTAAACCAAATCCAAACTTAGACATGACCCGCCGCAAGTACTCGTGACTAATTCTATCAAACGCGTTATGAAAATCAATGGAAAGTATCGCAGCCCGGCCGCCACGGCGTGACGAGGCAGAAGCGATACACTCACGATACGCGAGTACAGCGTCATAAATATTCCGTCCAGGTACGGCACACGATTGAGAAGGACTAATGACGGTCTTCAACGCCGGCCGCAAACGGTGGGAAAAGCAGCGTGCTATGATTTTATAATCGGCGTTTAAGAGTGTGATCGGCCGTAAAGTCACCGCACTTGGGATGCCAGTGGTTTTCGGGATGAGGACGACGAGACCCTCTAAAAATTCTTCCGGCACATCGAGACCATTATGTATTTCATTCACCATGGCAACAAAAGTATCAGTTAAAAGACCGGAAAATTTCACATAAAATTCCACAGGAATGCCGTCATGGCCAGGGGCCTTTCCCTTCGGGCTAGCCTTAACGGCGGCAGAAACATCAGCAGCTGTAAAACGCTCATTTAAAAGAAGTCTATCCTGACGCGTTAAAATAGAAGGCAGGTCGTGTAAAAACATCTGCAAGGAGGCTTCATTCAAAGGTTGAGATTGAAAGAGATTAGAGTAGTGATCGTAAATTTCGTCCTGAATCACCCGGCAATCTGAAGTCCTAAGACCGTCACGCGTCATCCAGTCGGTGAATAAAAGTTTTTCACGCCGCAGACGGGCCCGTCGTAAATGATACAATGAAAGCGGTTCCTCCAAAGTGGGATCGAAAGGCCTGCTACGGACAACAGAGCCCTGTGCCTTCCGATGCAGATGGTTTAAAATCTTCGTCTTAATTTTCCGTAACGTGGGAAGGAGTTCAGGGCGGTCGGTAACCCGAGTAATTAAATCCTGTAAACAATCGCGATAGAAAGCGACCGTCATCACTTCCCAATGGGCCTTGTCACGACAGTAATTAATGAGCAGAGTACGAATAGCCGGTTTAGCGTGACGGAGCCACCAATCGACAGTAGAACCCGCCTGTGGGCGGCTCTGAAGAAGTTGGTGCCACAACAAATGCACCTGTTCGACAAGACTGACGTCATCCAAAACACTAACATTGAATTTCCAGTAGGATCGCGTACGTTCTGGGCGAACAGACGGAACATTAAAAGCACACAAATAACCACAATGATCCGAAAAAGCGACGGGAGCAACTTCTGCCTGCAAGATTTGAGCAGCGAGGTCCGGCGATATATAAAATCTGTCCAATCTACTATGCCCAGTAGGATAAAAATAAGTAAAACCTGTAGCAGTCGGACTAAAACAAAGCCACGTGTCCTCAAGTTTAAAAGTGTCAACTAAAGTTTGCAGTGCAAGACACTTATTCGCCGTCGGCTCCTGGTCGGCATCACGCAAGACACAATTAAAATCACCACCTAAGATGATCCGTCGGTGGTTTCGATGGAAGAGCTGACATAAATCATGATGGAAAAAAGTATCCCTCAGACGTTTATTGTCAGTTCCAGAGGGGGCATACACGTTAACAAAAAATATGTCGCAGATAACACATGCCAACCCTCGTCCATTCGGTAAAATTTCTACGTGTTTATACTCTAAACCGGGCGTGATTAAAATAGCCGTACCAAAGGTCGCTTCCGGATCAATATTAAGAATTACATTATAGGCAGTAAGATGCGGGACAACGTCAGCTGTTATTTCTTGAAGGAAAACCACATCGCAACGAGCAGATTGCAAAAAGTGTAAGAGGGCGTGAACTTTACGGTCACTTCGGATGTGATTGATATTAAGGGTGAGGACGCGTAACTGGTGGAATGCACGCGTCAGGGTGGACTCTGTAACTTAAGCGGAACTAGAAAAAGTGATCCTCCTCCACATCATCAGACCACTGCATGGTGTCCGAAGGAGCAGGTACGGCGTCCGGAACGGGCCGGGAAGCGGGGGCAGTGGGCACCGACACAGGCGGACCGTGTACGAAAGGTGCGTCGCGACGCTCTTGGACCAAAGTATCCGTCAGTCCCTCAACCGCCTGGTCGAAGGTGACGTCGACGCCCTCAGTGGGCGCCGTTTTCGAACGCTTCTTTGACCTTTTACGCTTCGGTTTTGGATCGGCAGGGGCGGACTGAGTGGAAGCTTGGGACACCTCACTTTCGGCACCGCTAGCATCCGCCTCGCCGGCGGTGGACGGGCCCGGCTGTGACGGCAATTTCCGCTTGTCTGTCGGCGGGGCGGGGACTGAAATCGGCCGTGGTGACGCGACCAACATTTCAGAAGTCTCCGGAACGGGCACGTCCGAAACACTGACGGCTGGCAAATCAGCAATACGGACCTCGCGAGGGGTGTGATCGGCAGGTAAACTTTGTTCTGACACAACCGGGGGAACGACAACTGTGGGCGGAGTCACATTGTCAGACACAGGAGCCTCAGCTGCAGGAGCGGCAGAAACCGGTCGGTCGGGCGGGGTGATCGAGGGGGGTCCAACCAACGCGCCCGCATACGTGGAGGTATCAGCAGCTTCGCGCGGCAGCTGAGCCGGCCTGCGTAAAGTGCAGGTTTGTCGCAAATGATCTGTTTTGCCACACACGGAGCACGTCTGCGGCTGCCCACTATAGCTGAGGAAAGCGCGCGTGCCAGCAATGAGCAAATACGACGGTATATGTTTCTTCAAATCTACACGGACCGTCCGAACACCACTCAGAACCCGGTACCTAAATCCTGCAGGCCACACATCATTCTCCACACTAAGCACGGTGCCAAATTCTCCGAGTTTACGAGCAATGGCCTCATTTGGGCATTCGAACGGAACATTATAAACTTTCACATTTCGAATGCCGAAGCCTGCCGGCAGAATCAAAACATCAGACAAAGCACCGTCCACGTGCTTAAACTTCTTAACTCCACCACTTTCGGTAACAAGCTTGTCTACAAAATCCGCGGTCGGAAGTTTCAAAAATACAGAGTTTTGAATAAAGTCAAGCTGGATACCGATCAAATCAGATTCGGGAATACGCAATTCGGAAAATACCCATTCGTGTACATCAAAAGGCGACGGTCTAGCCGCGTTCCTATCAAAAACACACTGTACGGAGTTAGCACGATTCATAATAAAGCGTCAATAAACTTACAGGAACTAGTAGAGAAGAGAGAACGCTGCGAGGCGCAGCACCAAACACGCGACGAAGACACCGCCTGCAGCACACGAAGGTGTCAGCAGGCACGAGCCTAACACACGTCCGGCTGGGCGCGTGCAGCCTTCGACACTAGCAGAGGACGCATCTTGTCCCTGGTGTTCAGCGGAGGGCCTGTGCGGGGTGTGGCAGTGTCGTGCTGGAGGGCCCACTGGTAGCGATGTGGGCTTCCTCGCCTCGCCTCGCCTCGCCTCGCCTCGCCTCGCCTCGCCTCACACCAGGTGTCTGCGTAGTTTGCAGTGCATTCGCACCATTCCTATCCCTGTCCCTGTCCCCGTCCCGACTTGTCCCGACTTTGCTCGACTGCCGCTCGCTGCCGCTCGGGTCGTGGTCCATATGACAGCGCAAGCACGTCAAACGTCTGCGGGACGAGACGAGACGAGACGAGACGAGACGACTAAGGAATAAATTCGTGGTTACAAATCAAATTTGGAACTCTACACTCCTACACAACAATAGGCGGTGACGTATTTCAGAAATCACCTGCCGATTCGTACTGTTTTGTCGTTTTCAAAGTCTTCTTGGCAAGCTTGGTTAGCACATTCTCCCTCAAACTGAGTTAATTACTGCATTTTCGTACCATTACAGTAGTTTAAAAGGCTTAAGGAAGCATCTTTGTCACAACAGAAAGGTAGTTTGAAAATTGGGCTGGCGACATTACAAAAAAAAAAACAGGAAGGGAGCCAACAGCACCCGGGTTTCCCAGGCGGTCACCCATCCAAGTACTAGCCGGGCCCGATGATGCTTAACTTCGGTGATCGGACGAGAACCGGTGTATTCATCATGGTATGGCCGTTGGCGCTCATCTAATGTAGGAGCACGGCAGAATTCGCGTTCGGCTTTTCTCCCAACACACAAAATGTTAGTTTTCGGCCGCATTTGACGAAAGCGCTTCCTTCCGCAACCGCCAGTTCCTCGAGGACGGCGCGGGGAGGCGCGCCCGGCGTCCCAGCAGAGTGACGGCCGAATTGGCGGGCGCACCGCCGCGTGTGTGAGACGCACTGCTGCTCGTTGCACCCCCTGTCATTCGCTGGGCGCGTGTAGCCTTCGACACTAGCGAAGGACGCATCTTGTCCCTGGTGTTCAGCGGAGGGCCTCTGCGGGGTGTGGCAGTGTCGTGCTGGAGGGCCCACTGGTAGCGATGTGGGCTTCCTCGCCTCGCCACGCCTCGCCTCGCCGCGCCTCACACCAGGTGTCTGCGTAGTTTGCAGTGCATTCGCACCATTCCTATCCCTGTCCCTGTCCCCGTCCCGACTTGTCCCGACTTTGCTCGACTGCCGCTCGCTGCCGCTCGGGTCGTGGTCCATATGACAGCGCAAGCACGTCAAACGTCTGCGGGACGAGACGAGACGAGACGAGACGAGACGACTAAGGAATAAATTCGTGGTTACAAATCAAATTTGGAACTCTACACTCCTACACAACAATAGGCGGTGACGTATTTCAGAAATCACCTGCCGATTCGTAGTGTTTTGTCGTTTTCAAAGTCTTCTTGGCAAACTTGGTTAGCACATTCTCCCTCAAACTGAGTTAATTACTGCATTTTCGTACCATTACAGTTGTTTAAAAGGCTTAAGGAAGCATCTTTGTCACAACAGAAAGGTAGTTTGAAAATTGGGCTGGCGACATGACAAAAAAAAAACAGGAAGGGAGCCAACAGCACCCGGGTTTCCCAGGCGGTCACCCATCCAAGTACTAGCCGTGCCCGATGATGCTTAACCTCGGTGATCGGACGAGAACCTGTGTATTCATCATGGTATGGCCGTTGGCGCTCATCTAATGTAGGAGCACGGCAGAATTCGCGTTCGGCTTTTCTCCCAACACACAAAATGTTAGTTTTCGGCCGCATTTGACGAAAGCGCTTCCTTCCGCAACCGCCAGTTCCTCGAGGACGGCGCGGGGAGGCGCGCCCGGCGTCCCAGCAGAGCGACGGCCGAATTGGCGGGCGCACCGCCGCGTGTGTGAGACGCACTGCTGCTCGTTGCACCCCCTGTCATTTGCTGGGCGCGTGCAGCCTTCGACACTAGCGGAGGACGCATCTTGTCCCTGGTGTTCAGCGGAGGGCCTCTGCGGGGTGTGGCAGTGTCGTGCTGGAGGGCGCCACTGGTAGCGATGTGGGCTTCCTCGCCTCGCCTCGCCTCGCCTCGCCTCGCCTCACACCAGGTGTCTGCGTAGTTTGCAGTGCATTCGCACCATTCCTATCCCTGTCCCTGTCCCCGTCCCGACTTGTCCCGACTTTGCTCGACTGCCGCTCGCTGCCGCTCGGGTCGTGGTCCATATGACAGCGCAAGCACGACAAACGTCTGCGGGACGAGACGAGACGAGACGAGACGAGACGACTAAGGAATAAATTCGTGGTTACAAATCAAATTTGGAACTCTACACTCCTACACAACAATAGGCGGTGACGTATTTCAGAAATCACCTGCCGATTCGTACTGTTTTGTCGTTTTCAAAGTCTTCTTGGCAAACTTGGTTAGCACATTCTCCCTCAAACTGAGTTAATTACTGCATTTTCGTACCATTACAGTAGTTTAAAAGGCTTCAGGATGCATCTTTGTCACAACAGAAAGGTAGTTTGAAAATTGGGCTGGCGACATAACAAAAAAAAAAAAAGGAAGAGAGCCAACAGCACCCGGGTTTCCCAGGCGGTCACCCATCCAAGTACTAGCCGGGCCCGATGATGCTTAACTTCGGTGATCGGACGAGAACCGGTGTATTCATCATGGTATGGCCGTTGGCGCTCATCTAATGTAGGAGCACGGCAGAATTCGCGTTCGGCTTTTCTCCCAACACACAAAATGTTAGTTTTCGGCCGCATTTGACGAAAGCGCTTCCTTCCGCAACCGCCAGTTCCTCGAGGACGGCGCGGGGAGGCGCGCCCGGCGTCCCAGCAGAGCGACGGCCGAATTGGCGGACGCACCGCCGCGTGTGTGAGACGCACTGCTGCTCGTTGCACCCCCTGTCATTCGCTGGGCGCGTGCAGCCTTCGACACTAGCGGAGGACGCATCTTGTCCCTGGTGTTCAGCGGAGGGCCTGTGCGGGGTGTGGCAGTATCGTGCTGGAGGGCGCCACTGGTAGCGATGTGGGCTTCCTCGCTTCGCCTCGCCTCACACCAGGTGTCTGCGTAGTTTGCAGTGCATTCGCACCATTCCTACCCCTGTCCCTGTCCCCGTCCCGACTTGTCCCGACTTTGCTCGACTGCCGCTCGCTGCCGCTCGGGTCGTGGTCCATATGACAGCGCAAGCACGACAAACGTCTGCGGGACGAGACGAGACGAGACGAGACGAGACGACTAAGGAATAAATTCGTGGTTACAAATCAAATTTGGAACTCTACACTCCTACACAACAATAGGCGGTGACGTATTTCAGAAATCACCTGCCGATTCGTACTGTTTTGTCGTTTTCAAAGTCTTCTTGGCAAACTTGGTTAGCACATTCTCCCTCAAACTGAGTTAATTACTGCATTTTCGTACCATTACAGTAGTTTAAAAGGCTTAAGGAAGCATCTTTCTCACAACAGAAAGGTAGTTTGAAAATTGGGCTGGCGACATAAAAAAAAAAAAAGGAAGGGAGCCAACAGCACCCGGGTTTCCCAGGCGGTCACCCATCCAAGTACTAGCCGGGCCCGATGATGCTTAACTTCGGTGATCGGACGAGAACCGGTGTATTCATCATGGTATGGCCGTTGGCGCTCATCTAATGTAGGAGCACGGCAGAATTCGCGTTCGGCTTTTCTCCCAACACACAAAATGTTCGTTTTCGGCCGCATTTGACGAAAGCGCTTCCTTCCGCAACCGCCAGTTCCTCGAGGACGGCGCGGGGAGGCGCGCCCGGCGTCCCAGCAGAGCGACGGCCGAATTGGCGGGCGCACCGCCGCGTGTGTGAGACGCACTGCTGCTCGTGTCACCCCCTGTCATTTGCTGGGCGCGTGCAGCCTTCGACACTAGCGGAGGACGCATCTTGTCCCTGGTGTTCAGCGGAGGGCCTCTGCGGGGTGTGGCAGTGTCGTGCTGGAGGGCGCCACTGGTAGCGATGTGGGCTTCCTCGTCTCGCCTCGCCTCGCCTCGCCTCGCCTCACACCAGGTGTCTGCGTAGTTTGCAGTGCATTCGCACCATTCCTATCCCTGTCCCTGTCCCCGTCCCGACTTGTCCCGACTTTGCTCGACTGCCGCTCGCTGCCGCTCGGGTCGTGGTCCATATGACAGCGCAAGCACGACAAACGTCTGCGGGACGAGACGAGACGAGACGAGACGAGACGACTAAGGAATAAATTCGTGGTTACAAATCAAATTTGGAACTCTACACTCCTACACAACAATAGGCGGTGACGTATTTCAGAAATCACCTGCCGATTCGTACTGTTTTGTCGTTTTCAAAGTCTTCTTGGCAAACTTGGTTAGCACATTCTCCCTCAAACTGAGTTAATTACTGCATTTTCGTACCATTACAGTAGTTTAAAAGGCTTAAGGAAGCATCTTTCTCACAACAGAAAGGTAGTTTGAAAATTGGGCTGGCGACATAAAAAAAAAAAGGAAGGGAGCCAACAGCACCCGGGTTTCCCAGGCGGTCACCCATCCAAGTACTAGCCGGGCCCGATGATGCTTAACTTCGGTGATCGGACGAGAACCTGTGTATTCATCATGGTATGGCCGTTGGCGCTCATCTAATGTAGGAGCACGGCAGAATTCGCGTTCGGCTTTTCTCCCAACACACAAAATGTTAGTTTTCGGCCGCATTTGACGAAAGCGCTTCCTTCCGCAACCGCCAGTTCCTCGAGGACGGCGCGGGGAGGCGCGCCCGGCGTCCCAGCAGAGCGACGGCCGAATTGGCGGGCGCACCGCCGCGTGTGTGAGACGCACTGCTGCTCGTTGCACCCCCTGTCATTTGCTGGGCGCGTGCAGCCTTCGACACTAGCGGAGGACGCATCTTGTCCCTGGTGTTCAGCGGAGGGCCTCTGCGGGGTGTGGCAGTGTCGTGCTGGAGGGCGCCACTGGTAGCGATGTGGGCTTCCTCGCCTCGCCTCGCCTCGCCTCGCCTCGCCTCACACCAGGTGTCTGCGTAGTTTGCAGTGCATTCGCACCATTCCTATCCCTGTCCCTGTCCCCGTCCCGACTTGTCCCGACTTTGCTCGACTGCCGCTCGCTGCCGCTCGGGTCGTGGTCCATATGACAGCGCAAGCACGACAAACGTCTGCGGGACGAGACGAGACGAGACGAGACGAGACGACTAAGGAATAAATTCGTGGTTACAAATCAAATTTGGAACTCTACACTCCTACACAACAATAGGCGGTGACGTATTTCAGAAATCACCTGCCGATTCGTACTGTTTTGTCGTTTTCAAAGTCTTCTTGGCAAACTTGGTTAGCACATTCTCCCTCAAACTGAGTTAATTACTGCATTTTCGTACCATTACAGTAGTTTAAAAGGCTTAAGGAAGCATCTTTCTCACAACAGAAAGGTAGTTTGAAAATTGGGCTGGCGACATAAAAAAAAAAGGAAGGGAGCCAACAGCACCTTTTTTTTTTTTTTTTTTTTTGCGGGCCTCCCATCTCCCCTTATAGCCCGGCCGTGTCGCTCTCCACAAAATGCCTTCTATTGGCGAGCTTCATGAGCTATAAAGGTGCTGTTGACTCCATGTCCCACGACGAACGGACGAAAAGAAAGTCAGTATCCCCCGTTGGTGTCCTTAAAACGGTCGACGTCCGTCGGGAAAAAGCGGCAAGAGCAAAAAAAACCATAATCCAGCAATCTGCTGCATGGAGACAATGACTCCGCCAGGGAATCAAAATCCAGTAGAAATAAAACCACTTCCTTAGTGTCACTAGTACCGGGAAAGTTCCACACCAGTAAAACTGAGGGGTAAAGTCCATCAGGTGGACAAGTGAAACGAAAAGGAAAAAAAAAACAAAAAAATGAAAGTCACTGCGTGGTAACACTAGTGAAAATTGAAAATATCACTGCCGCCACATGGGAGACCTACAGGAGAAAACCAGTGCTTGTAAATAAAAGTGCCGATGTCCACAGCATAAAAAATCAGAATCAAGAAAAAGGTAAACTGTACCGGAAATAAAAAAAGACACAGATAAGAAAAAAAAAAAAAAAAAAAAGAAAAAGAGTTCCTCTGAGTACACGTATTTCCATAAGTGTTCGTTCCTTGAAAAACACAGCTTGAGCGGTCAAAATAGAATAGTATACCAAACCGTCATAAACATGTTAAGCATCCACCGACATCCGGGAAAAGGCATGAGCAAGTGCAACCTTCAAAAAATTTGCAAAAGTAGCACGATAGCCAGGCAAAGCTTCAGTTTGTTCATGCTGAGTCCATAAATAGGTAAGAAAGTCCAATTCAGTAGTCAACTTCAGGTGAAACATTGCAAAAACGGTATGACCCAGGAGCCACACCGTAGCATTCTTCTTTGTATTCGGGTAGGCGACGCATTGAGGAATTAAGGCGTCGGTCGGCAAGACTGAACGCGTATTCACTCGAGTGATTAGGCGAATCATATCTCTGGCGGCATCCCAAACACTGCAAAAATGTCCACACACAAAACGGTGTTCAAGTGTATCTTCCGCATCACACAAGTCGCAAGCTCCAGACGAGATGAGGTTGATGGAATGGAGCTTCGAATTTGTAGGGAAGGTACGATGCACAACCTTGTACCACACGGCGTGTACAGAGGGAGGAAGAACATGGCTGGCAAGATTTTTCCATACCGCGACCCAATTATACCACGGTAGCCGATACTCCCACTTACAACGCACAGGTGATCCACGGAAAGCAGAAACGACGTCGCAGACTCGAAGACTGGGAACGTCACATAGCGCGAGGTAGCTGTTGTCCATATAGTAGCGACGCACATAGTTAAGAAAAAAGGGAATGTGCGAGACATTCACCGGCGCCTCCACTGATAGAGGACGATACATACTGAAGACCGCCGCAGTGGTACCGTTCGGGGCCCTCTCCATAACAACGGTGGTCCGTTTCCAAAGGAGAGCAGAGCACTTCGCGCGAAGATCTACCAAACCCAAACCACCATCTGTCGGGCTTAGAGTACAGGTGTCATACGAGACTTTAAAAATGTCACCTCGCCATAAAAACCAATACACCGCCTGCTTGAGGGCACGTTCCAACTGCCGAGGCAGTGGAAGGACCTGTGCGAGGTACCACACCCTGGCCAGAATGTTAGTATTGATCAAGGCCACCTTGTCACGAAGCGCCAACGTGCGAGCCGCATAGATCTTGGCAACGGCGCGCACCTTATGGAGCGTAGACCGCCAATTGAGCGCCTCCATCCGTTGTGGATGAGAAGAAAAAAGCACGCCCAGGACTTTGTGCTGTTCGCGGACACAAAACCAGCTCCGCTGTATGGACCGTGCGCGGGGTGTAAGAGGCAAACAAACAGTCTTAGTTGGGTTGACAATGGCACCTGTAGCTTTTTCAAAGCGTTGCAGTGCACCATATAGAGTGTCAACGTCATCAGAATGGCCAAGAAAAACGCCAAGATCGTCGGCGTACGCCTTGCAAATGAGGCGGTGCGTCCCTATCTGAATGCCACGGCAGTCGCGGCCGATAATTCGCAGCAACGGATCTAAAGCTACAGAAAAAAGGGCCATTGAAAGGGGACACCCCTGCCGCACCGAGCGCCCAACACGGAAAGCTGGCGTCAAGTGGCCATTGACACTAACACGTGACGTCGCATTTTGTAAAAGATGCTTTACCACAGTCGTAAACTTAAAACCGAAGCCCATCCGCACAAGAACCTGGCGGAGGTACACATGGCTAATGCGGTCGAAAGCATTTTTGAAATCAATTAAGAAGATGGCAGCTGTCGGCAGTCTCGCACTTTTAACAAAACCGATACAGTCGCGATAGGCGAGGACGGCATCAAAAATGTTTCGACCCTGCACCGCACATGATTGACTATCACTGAGGACCGACGGTAAAACAACTTTAAGGCGTTGAGCCACGCATCGCGTTACAAT
This sequence comes from Schistocerca cancellata, assembly GCF_023864275.1. Classification (NCBI taxonomy): domain Eukaryota; kingdom Metazoa; phylum Arthropoda; class Insecta; order Orthoptera; family Acrididae; genus Schistocerca; species Schistocerca cancellata. The sequence continues at coordinate 522,041,516 of NC_064634.1, read as the reverse complement.
CTTAAAATCGGCGTTCAGTAAAGTGATCGGCCGAACAGCGTCAATGCAGGGCGTCGCAGTCGATTTGGGAACCAATGTCACTACCCCCTCCTCAAACGCAGCAGGGATAACAGCACCATCCCGTATTTCATTTAAAAGAGCCACAAAAACATCACGAAAAAGATCATAAAATTTCAGATAAAATTCAGCAGGAATGCCGTCGGGACCAGGCGATTTACTTTTAGGGCTTCGTCGGATAGCATCGTACAGGTCGTCAGGTACATAAGCAGCATTTAAAAGCGTCCTATCCGTACGAGTTAAAACATGAGGTATGACGTGTAAAAAATCCCGCAACGCATTACAATCAACATCCAGCGCACGGAAAAGGGAACTAAAATGAGTAAAAACATCCCGCTCAATGTCGGACTGGACAGTAGTCCGTCTACCGTCGCACTGTTTCCAGGTACCGATGTGCAGACGGGCGCGCCGCCTGCGTTCCCTATGCAGATGATAAAGCGACAATGGTTCGCCATCCACAACCCCCGCAGGCTGGCTGCGGACGACGACACCGCCACTAACAGCACGCAAATCAGCGAGAAGCTTACGCTGGAACTGCTTAAAAGCGGGCAGCAAGGCAGGCTGTGACGTCACGCGCAGCGCGAGGTCTTGTAAACACGCCTGATGGAAGCGGGCGGTAGCGCGACGCCACCGAGCCGCCTCGCGGCTAAAATCCATTAAAAACCGCCTGATCACCGGCTTGGCCTCCCCGACCCACCACTCCAGCACACTACAGTCACCTCGCTTGGTCCCGAGCAATTTCTGCCACAGATTGGTAAAACACGTCACAAAATGGTCGTCGTTCAATAATGCACAATTAAATTTCCACAATTTCTTTCGCCTGGGAACACAAAATCTAGGCAATAAAAGCTGACAAAGGTAACCGGAATGATCAGAAAACAGCACGGGAAACATTTCCGTGCGGCAAATACGGGCAGAAAGCGGGGCAGAAACGTAAATTCTGTCCAGGCGGCTGTGCCCCGTGGGATAAAAATGAGTAAAATGCGTAACATCAGGGTTTAAAACACGCCACGTATCAACGAGCTGAAAACTGCGAACCAAGTCGCCGAGCTCGCGACAAATGTTAGGACGAGGCACCTGATCAACAACATCTAAAACGCAATTAAAATCGCCGCCTACAACTAAAGCATCCACATTCCGGTGTAACAGCGCACACAATTCCTGCCCATAAAAAACAGCCCTCGCCGGCTTATCGTTCCCAGACGGAGCATAGACGTTAACAAATACAACGCCCAGTATAGTGCAACTAACGGCACGACCATTAGGTAAAATAGCAACATTTGAAATAACGAGGTCAGAACGTACTAAAATGGCAGTTCCTGTACTGTGATCCGGTAAAACATTGTCAATAACAGTAAAGTCACTAAAATCGTGTAAAAAGACAAGGGCATCACGCGTCACCTCTTGTAAAAACACAACATGGCAGTGGTGATCACGTAAAAAGTTCTTAAAAGCCAGTATCTTACACGGGTGACTCAATTTGTTAAGATTAATGGTGACAACATTCCACTGGCTAAAATCGTAAGTCATAGACTCACACAATTAAAAGACACACACAAAAGTAAAACACACATAAAACACGGGAGGTGCAGGTGCGCGACAGGGGAGGGGGCACACAGGACACACACTACGTCTCCCCACCCTCCACAACATCCTTCGCCCACTCCGAAGGCTCGAAGGGGGAGAGGGGCGGCAGGGTGGCAGTAGCCGTCACGCCAGAAGCGACCGACACAGAATCCTTAACGGACATCTCCACGTCGGAAGAAGGCACCGACACGCGGTCGTGAATAGAAGGACCAGCGCGACGACGGTGTACATCCTCTGCCTTCCGTTTAGTCGACAGAGATGCCGCAGTCACAGCCGAAACCGTGTCTGGCGCTAAAACAGGCACATCTACAGAGGCGGGTTGACTTAACACAGTCCGTAGATGGCGAACAGCAACGTCACGTTGCTGCGCTGCAACACTCAGATCAGCTGACTGTGCGTGGCGAGAGGAGGCACGCTGCTGCTGTTGTTGTTGTTTGCGCATCGGCTGACGCCCGGAGCCGGCAGCCTGAGGCGGCCGTAGCTCCACGTCGAGGTCGCGCCGCGCGGCGCGGCGTTGCGACGCCCAAGAAGAGGCGGGGGGGCGCCCTACTGGGGACGGACTACGGTCACCTCGCGCTAAACCTCTGTCGTAGGAAGGGGAGCTACTGGCACTGCGGAAGCGTTGCCTACTGGAACTGCGAGAACGAGCTTCATCCCGCTGCGGTTTTGGTTCCACAAAAACATCGCTCGATTCCGCAACAGGAAGAGGCTCAGAAACGTTAGAGGGTGCAACGACGGGTGCAGGCACAGAAGGAGAGGGCTCCGCCTGCGACACAGTGGGGGCAACAGAGTCCGAATTAGGGCGCGAAACAACATCGGTTACCGACTGCGGCACGGAGTCAGAGACTGTCTCCGACACAACAGCACCCACAACCGGTTGAACAACAGCAGGCACGTTTTCCGAAACCGTGGACAAAGAGTCCTGGCCGGTAGTCGCAACAGCAGAGACACTATGATCAGCAGACACATCCATCGCTTCCGCGGCGGCAGCAAGATTAACATCTGCCGCACGCCGCGCGGGCGCGGGGGGGGCGGAACCCAAGACCGTTGCGGCGACGGAAGCAAAACTAACTCCTTGCAAATCGGCCTCAAGCGGTAGCTGAACAGGCCGTTTTCGCTTCGGACAATCCTGCCTATAATGGCCAACACCATTACAAAAGGAGCAAGTTTGTGGCTGGCCACTGTACGTGACAAACGCACGGTGACCGTTTACCAAAATAAAAGACGGAATATGCTGCCTAACCACCATCTTAACACTGCGCACACCGTTCTCGACTTGAAATATATACGCAGACGACCATTTCTCCTTCACGACAGATAAAACAGTGCCATATGGCCGCAAGTGACGAGAAATAGTGTCATTACGTATTTCAAACGGAAGGTTAAATATCCGTATATGTCGAAGACCAAAACCAGCGTGAGACACAGTGACATTACTAATATTTCCGTTAAGGTGTCGAAATTTGCGAACACCGTCATTAACAGAAACTACAGCATCACACAGATCGGAAGATTTGAGTTTTAAGAACACAGAATTTAAGAACGTATCGAACTGAATACCGAGTACGTCATTAGTAGACAACAACAAATCCTCAATTAACCAACGATGGATCTCAAAAGCCGAGGGTTTCTCGACGGAACGTTCGAATTCACACTGAACATTGTTCTGTCGCTCTTCACTATCATCGTAAAGAATATCCATTACTTACAGTTCAGTAGAAAGAAAGCCACGTGGCAAAGTAAGCAGACGACACGCGAGGCGCCGCCGGCCAAGTCGCACAAGGAAAACACTGCTCGCTCGGCACCGAGGTGTTGCCAGGCGGGCAGCCAGCCAAGTACTAGCCGGGCCCGATGATGCTTAACTTCGGTGATCGGACGAGAACCGTTGTATTCATCATGGTATGGCCGTTGGCGCTCATCTAATGTAGGAGCACGGCAGAATTCGCGTTCGGCTTTTCTCCCAACACACAAAATGTTAGTTTTCGGCCGCATTTGACGAAAGCGCTTCCTTCCGCAACCGCCAGTTCCTCGAGGACGGCGCGGGGAGGCGCGCCCGGCGTCCCAGCAGAGCGACGGGCGAATTGGCGGGCGCACCGCCGCGTGTGTGAGACGCACTGCTGCTCGTTGCACCCCCTGTCATTCGCTGGGCGCGTGCAGCCTTCGACACTAGCGGAGGACGCATCTTGTCCCTGGTGTTCAGCGGAGGGCCTGTGCGGGGTGTGGCAGTATCGTGCTGGAGGGCGCCACTGGTAGCGATGTGGGCTTCCTCGCTTCGCCTCGCCTCACACCAGGTGTCTGCGTAGTTTGCAGTGCATTCGCACCATTCCTATCCCTGTCCCTGTCCCCGTCCCGACTTGTCCCGACTTTGCTCGACTGCCGCTCGCTGCCGCTCGGGTCGTGGTCCATATGACAGCGCAAGCACGACAAACGTCTGCGGGACGAGACGAGACGAGACGAGACGAGACGACTAAGGAATAAATTCGTGGTTACAAATCAAATTTGGAACTCTACACTCCTACACAACAATAGGCGGTGACGTATTTCAGAAATCACCTGCCGATTCGTACTGTTTTGTCGTTTTCAAAGTCTTCTTGGCAAACTTGGTTAGCACATTCTCCCTCAAACTGAGTTAATTACTGCATTTTCGTACCATTACAGTAGTTTAAAAGGCTTAAGGAAGCATCTTTCTCACAACAGAAAGGTAGTTTGAAAATTGGGCTGGCGACATAGAAAAAAAAAAAAGGAAGGGAGCCAACAGCACCCGGGTTTCCCAGGCGGTCACCCATCCAAGTACTAGCCGGGCCCAATGATGCTTAACTTCGGTGATCGGACGAGAACCGGTGTATTCATCATGGTATGGCCGTTGGCGCTTATCTAATGTAGGAGCACGGCAGAATTCGCGTTCGGCTTTTCTCCCAACACACAAAATGTTAGTTTTCGGCCGCATTTGACGAAAGCGCTTCCTTCCGCAACCGCCAGTTCCTCGAGGACGGCGCGGGGAGGCGCGCCCGGCGTCCCAGCAGAGCGACGGCCGAATTGGCGGGCGCACCGCCGCGTGTGTGAGACGCACTGCTGCTCGTTGCACCCCCTGTCATTTGCTGGGCGCGTGCAGCCTTCGACACTAGCGGAGGACGCATCTTGTCCCTGGTGTTCAGCGGAGGGCCTCTGCGGGGTGTGGCAGTGTCGTGCTGGAGGGCGCCACTGGTAGCGATGTGGGCTTCCTCGCCTCGCCTCGCCTCGCCTCGCCTCGCCTCACACCAGGTGTCTGCGTAGTTTGCAGTGCATTCGCACCATTCCTATCCCTGTCCCTGTCCCCGTCCCGACTTGTCCCGACTTTGCTCGACTGCCGCTCGCTGCCGCTCGGGTCGTGGTCCATATGACAGCGCAAGCACGACAAACGTCTGCGGGACGAGACGAGACGAGACGAGACGAGACGACTAAGGAATAAATTCGTGGTTACAAATCAAATTTGGAACTCTACACTCCTACACAACAATAGGCGGTGACGTATTTCAGAAATCACCTGCCGATTCGTACTGTTTTGTCGTTTTCAAAGTCTTCTTGGCAAACTTGGTTAGCACATTCTCCCTCAAACTGAGTTAATTACTGCATTTTCGTACCATTACAGTAGTTTAAAAGGCTTAAGGAAGCATCTTTCTCACAACAGAAAGGTAGTTTGAAAATTGGGCTGGCGACATAAAAAAAAAAAAAGGAAGGGAGCCAACAGCACCCGGGTTTCCCAGGCGGTCACCCATCCAAGTACTAGCCGGGCCCGATGATGCTTAACTTCGGTGATCGGACGAGAACCGTTGTATTCATCATGGTATGGCCGTTGGCGCTCATCTAATGTAGGAGCACGGCAGAATTCGCGTTCGGCTTTTCTCCCAACACACAAAATGTTAGTTTTCGGCCGCATTTGACGAAAGCGCTTCCTTCCGCAACCGCCAGTTCCTCGAGGACGGCGCGGGGAGGCGCGCCCGGCGTCCCAGCAGAGCGACGGCCGAATTGGCGGGCGCACCGCCGCGTGTGTGAGACGCACTGCTGCTCGTTGCACCCCCTGTCATTCGCTGGGCGCGTGCAGCCTTCGACACTAGCGGAGGACGCATCTTGTCCCTGGTGTTCAGCGGAGGGCCTGTGCGGGGTGTGGCAGTATCGTGCTGGAGGGCGCCACTGGTAGCGATGTGGGCTTCCTCGCTTCGCCTCGCCTCACACCAGGTGTCTGCGTAGTTTGCAGTGCATTCGCACCATTCCTATCCCTGTCCCTGTCCCCGTCCCGACTTGTCCCGACTTTGCTCGACTGCCGCTCGCTGCCGCTCGGGTCGTGGTCCACATGACAGCGCAAGCACGACAAACGTCTGCGGGACGAGACGAGACGAGACGAGACGAGACGACTAAGGAATAAATTCGTGGTTACAAATCAAATTTGGAACCCTACACTCCTACACAACAATAGGCGGTGACGTATTTCAGAAATCACCTGCCGATTCGTACTGTTTTGTCGTTTTCAAAGTCTTCTTGGCAAACTTGGTTAGCACATTCTCCCTCAAACTGAGTTAATTACTGCATTTTCGTACCATTACAGTAGTTTAAAAGGCTTAAGGATGCATCTTTGTCACAACAGAAAGGTAGTTTGAAAATTGGGCTGGCGACATAACAAAAAAAAAAAAAAGGAAGGGAGCCAACAGCACCCGGGTTTCCCAGGCGGTCACCCATCCAAGTACTAGCCGGGCCCGATGATGCTTAACTTCGGTGATCGGACGAGAACCGGTGTATTCATCATGGTATGGCCGTTGGCGCTCATCTAATGTAGGAGCACGGCAGAATTCGCGTTCGGCTTTTCTCCCAACACACAAAATGTTAGTTTTCGGCCGCATTTGACGAAAGCGCTTCCTTCCGCAACCGCCAGTTCCTCGAGGACGGCGCGGGGAGGCGCGCCCGGCGTCCCAGCAGAGCGACGGCCGAATTGGCGGGCGCACCGCCGCGTGTGTGAGACGCACTGCTGCTCGTTGCACCCCCTGTCATTCGCTGGGCGCGTGCAGCCTTCGACACTAGCGGAGGACGCATCTTGTCCCTGGTGTTCAGCGGAGGGCCTGTGCGGGGTGTGGCAGTATCGTGCTGGAGGGCGCCACTGGTAGCGATGTGGGCTTCCTCGCTTCGCCTCGCCTCACACCAGGTGTCTGCGTAGTTTGCAGTGCATTCGCACCATTCCTACCCCTGTCCCTGTCCCCGTCCCGACTTGTCCCGACTTTGCTCGACTGCCGCTCGCTGCCGCTCGGGTCGTGGTCCATATGACAGCGCAAGCACGACAAACGTCTGCGGGACGAGACGAGACGAGACGAGACGACTAAGGAATAAATTCGTGGTTACAAATCAAATTTGGAACTCTACACTCCTACACAACAATAGGCGGTGACGTATTTCAGAAATCACCTGCCGATTCGTACTGTTTTGTCGTTTTCAAAGTCTTCTTGGCAAACTTGGTTAGCACATTCTCCCTCAAACTGAGTTAATTACTGCATTTTCGTACCATTACAGTAGTTTAAAAGGCTTAAGGAAGCATCTTTCTCACAACAGAAAGGTAGTTTGAAAATTGGGCTGGCGACATAGAAAAAAAAAAAAGGAAGGGAGCCAACAGCACCCGGGTTTCCCAGGCGGTCACCCGTCCAAGTACTAGCCGGGCCCGATGATGCTTAACTTCGGTGATCGGACGAGAACCGGTGTATTCATCATGGTATGGCCGTTGGCGCTTATCTAATGTAGGAGCACGGTAGAATTCGCGTTCGGCTTTTCTCCCAACACACAAAATGTTAGTTTTCGGCCGCATTTGACGAAAGCGCTTCCTTCCGCAACCGCCAGTTCCTCGAGGACGGCGCGGGGAGGCGCGCTCGGCGTCCCAGCAGAGCGACGGCCGAATTGGCGGGCGCACCGCCGCGTGTGTGAGACGCACTGCTGCTCGTTGCACCCCCTGTCATTTGCTGGGCGCGTGCAGCCTTCGACACTAGCGGAGGACGCATCTTGTCCCTGGTGTTCAGCGGAGGGCCTCTGCGGGGTGTGGCAGTGTCGTGCTGGAGGGCGCCACTGGTAGCGATGTGGGCTTCCTCGCCTCGCCTCGCCTCGCCTCGCCTCGCCTCACACCAGGTGTCTGCGTAGTTTGCAGTGCATTCGCACCATTCCTATCCCTGTCCCTGTCCCCGTCCCGACTTGTCCCGACTTTGCTCGACTGCCGCTCGCTGCCGCTCGGGTCGTGGTCCATATGACAGCGCAAGCACGACAAACGTCTGCGGGACGAGACGAGACGAGACGAGACGAGACGACTAAGGAATAAATTCGTGGTTACAAATCAAATTTGGAACTCTACACTCCTACACAACAATAGGCGGTGACGTATTTCAGAAATCACCTGCCGATTCGTACTGTTTTGTCGTTTTCAAAGTCTTCTTGGCAAACTTGGTTAGCACATTCTCCCTCAAACTGAGTTAATTACTGCATTTTCGTACCATTACAGTAGTTTAAAAGGCTTAAGGAAGCATCTTTCTCACAACAGAAAGGTAGTTTGAAAATTGGGCTGGCGACATAAAAAAAAAAAAGGAAGGGAGCCAACAGCACCCGGGTTTCCCAGGCGGTCACCCATCCAAGTACTAGCCGGGCCCGATGATGCTTAACTTCGGTGATCGGACGAGAACCGGTGTATTCATCATGGTATGGCCGTTGGCGCTCATCTAATGTAGGAGCACGGCAGAATTCGCGTTCGGCTTTTCTCCCAACACACAAAAAGTTAGTTTTCGGCCGCATTTGACGAAAGCGCTTCCTTCCGCAACCGCCAGTTCCTCGAGGACGGCGCGGGGAGGCGCGCCCGGCGTCCCAGCAGAGCGACGGCCGAATTGGCGGGCGCACCGCCGCGTGTGTGAGACGCACTGCTGCTCGTTGCACCCCCTGTCATTCGCTGGGCGCGTGCAGCCTTCGACACTAGCGGAGGACGCATCTTGTCCCTGGTGTTCAGCGGAGGGCCTGTGCGGGGTGTGGCAGTATCGTGCTGGAGGGCGCCACTGGTAGCGATGTGGGCTTCCTCGCTTCGCCTCGCCTCACACCAGGTGTCTGCGTAGTTTGCAGTGCATTCGCACCATTCCTACCCCTGTCCCTGTCCCCGTCCCGACTTGTCCCGACTTTGCTCGACTGCCGCTCGCTGCCGCTCGGGTCGTGGTCCATATGACAGCGCAAGCACGACAAACGTCTGCGGGACGAGACGAGACGAGACGAGACGACTAAGGAATAAATTCGTGGTTACAAATCAAATTTGGAACTCTACACTCCTACACAACAATAGGCGGTGACGTATTTCAGAAATCACCTGCCGATTCGTACTGTTTTGTCGTTTTCAAAGTCTTCTTGGCAAACTTGGTTAGCACATTCTCCCTCAAACTGAGTTAATTACTGCATTTTCGTACCATTACAGTAGTTTAAAAGGCTTAAGGAAGCATCTTTCTCACAACAGAAAGGTAGTTTGAAAATTGGGCTGGCGACATAGAAAAAAAAAAAAGGAAGGGAGCCAACAGCACCCGGGTTTCCCAGGCGGTCACCCATCCAAGTACTAGCCGGGCCCGATGATGCTTAACTTCGGTGATTGGACGAGAACCGGTGTATTCATCATGGTATGGCCGTTGGCGCTTATCTAATGTAGGAGCACGGCAGAATTCGCGTTCGGCTTTTCTCCCAACACACAAAATGTTAGTTTTCGGCCGCATTTGACGAAAGCGCTTCCTTCCGCAACCGCCAGTTCCTCGAGGACGGCGCGGGGAGGCGCGCCCGGCGTCCCAGCAGAGCGACGGCCGAATTGGCGGGCGCACCGCCGCGTGTGTGAGACGCACTGCTGCTCGTTGCACCCCCTGTCATTTGCTGGGCGCGTGCAGCCTTCGACACTAGCGGAGGACGCATCTTGTCCCTGGTGTTCAGCGGAGGGCCTCTGCGGGGTGTGGCAGTGTCGTGCTGGAGGGCGCCACTGGTAGCGATGTGGGCTTCCTCGCCTCGCCTCGCCTCGCCTCGCCTCGCCTCACACCAGGTGTCTGCGTAGTTTGCAGTGCATTCGCACCATTCCTATCCCTGTCCCTGTCCCCGTCCCGACTTGTCCCGACTTTGCTCGACTGCCGCTCGCTGCCGCTCGGGTCGTGGTCCATATGACAGCGCAAGCACGACAAACGTCTGCGGGACGAGACGAGACGAGACGAGACGAGACGACTAAGGAATAAATTCGTGGTTACAAATCAAATTTGGAACTCTACACTCCTACACAACAATAGGCGGTGACGTATTTCAGAAATCACCTGCCGATTCGTACTGTTTTGTCGTTTTCAAAGTCTTCTTGGCAAACTTGGTTAGCACATTCTCCCTCAAACTGAGTTAATTACTGCATTTTCGTACCATTACAGTAGTTTAAAAGGCTTAAGGAAGCATCTTTCTCACAACAGAAAGGTAGTTTGAAAATTGGGCTGGCGACATAAAAAAAAAAAAAGGAAGGGAGCCAACAGCACCCGGGTTTCCCAGGCGGTCACCCATCCAAGTACTAGCCGGGCCCGATGATGCTTAACTTCGGTGATCGGACGAGAACCGTTGTATTCATCATGGTATGGCCGTTGGCGCTCATCTAATGTAGGAGCACGGCAGAATTCGCGTTCGGCTTTTCTCCCAACACACAAAATGTTAGTTTTCGGCCGCATTTGACGAAAGCGCTTCCTTCCGCAACCGCCAGTTCCTCGAGGACGGCGCGGGGAGGCGCGCCCGGCGTCCCAGCAGAGCGACGGCCGAATTGGCGGGCGCACCGCCGCGTGTGTGAGACGCACTGCTGCTCGTTGCACCCCCTGTCATTCGCTGGGCGCGTGCAGCCTTCGACACTAGCGGAGGACGCATCTTGTCCCTGGTGTTCAGCGGAAGGCCTGTGCGGGGTGTGGCAGTATCGTGCTGGAGGGCGCCACTGGTAGCGATGTGGGCTTCCTCGCTTCGCCTCGCCTCACACCAGGTGTCTGCGTAGTTTGCAGTGCATTCGCACCATTCCTATCCCTGTCCCTGTCCCCGTCCCGACTTGTCCCGACTTTGCTCGACTGCCGCTCGCTGCCGCTCGGGTCGTGGTCCACATGACAGCGCAAGCACGACAAACGTCTGCGGGACGAGACGAGACGAGACGAGACGAGACGACTAAGGAATAAATTCGTGGTTACAAATCAAATTTGGAACCCTACACTCCTACACAACAATAGGCGGTGACGTATTTCAGAAATCACCTGCCGATTCGTACTGTTTTGTCGTTTTCAAAGTCTTCTTGGCAAACTTGGTTAGCACATTCTCCCTCAAACTGAGTTAATTACTGCATTTTCGTACCATTACAGTAGTTTAAAAGGCTTAAGGATGCATCTTTGTCACAACAGAAAGGTAGTTTGAAAATTGGGCTGGCGACATAACAAAAAAAAAAAAAAGGAAGGGAGCCAACAGCACCCGGGTTTCCCAGGCGGTCACCCATCCAAGTACTAGCCGGGCCCGATGATGCTTAACTTCGGTGATCGGACGAGAACCGGTGTATTCATCATGGTATGGCCGTTGGCGCTCATCTAATGTAGGAGCACGGCAGAATTCGCGTTCGGCTTTTCTCCCAACACACAAAATGTTAGTTTTCGGCCGCATTTGACGAAAGCGCTTCCTTCCGCAACCGCCAGTTCCTCGAGGACGGCGCGGGGAGGCGCGCCCGGCGTCCCAGCAGAGCGACGGCCGAATTGGCGGGCGCACCGCCGCGTGTGTGAGACGCACTGCTGCTCGTTGCACCCCCTGTCATTCGCTGGGCGCGTGCAGCCTTCGACACTAGCGGAGGACGCATCTTGTCCCTGGTGTTCAGCGGAGGGCCTGTGCGGGGTGTGGCAGTATCGTGCTGGAGGGCGCCACTGGTAGCGATGTGGGCTTCCTCGCTTCGCCTCGCCTCACACCAGGTGTCTGCGTAGTTTGCAGTGCATTCGCACCATTCCTATCCCTGTCCCTGTCCCCGTCCCGACTTGTCCCGACTTTGCTCGACTGCCGCTCGCTGCCGCTCGGGTCGTGGTCCACATGACAGCGCAAGCACGACAAACGTCTGCGGGACGAGACGAGACGAGACGAGACGAGACGACTAAGGAATAAATTCGTGGTTACAAATCAAATTTGGAACCCTACACTCCTACACAACAATAGGCGGTGACGTATTTCAGAAATCACCTGCCGATTCGTACTGTTTTGTCGTTTTCAAAGTCTTCTTGGCAAACTTGGTTAGCACATTCTCCCTCAAACTGAGTTAATTACTGCATTTTCGTACCATTACAGTAGTTTAAAAGGCTTAAGGATGCATCTTTGTCACAACAGAAAGGTAGTTTGAAAATTGGGCTGGCGACATAACAAAAAAAAAAAAAAGGAAGGGAGCCAACAGCACCCGGGTTTCCCAGGCGGTCACCCATCCAAGTACTAGCCGGGCCCGATGATGCTTAACTTCGGTGATCGGACGAGAACTTTTTTTTTTTTTTTTTTGGCTTAAGGAAGCATCTTTGTCACAACAGAAAGGTAGTTAGAAAATTGGGCTGGCGACATAATAAAAAAAAACAAAAGGAAGGGAGCCAACAGCACCCGGGTTTCCCAGGCGGTCACCCATCCAAGTACTAGCCGGGCCCGATGTTGCTTAACTTCAGTGATTTTTTTTTTTTTTTTTTTTTTATCGGACGAGAACTTTTTTTTTTTTTTTTTTTATTTTTAATTTTTTTTTTTCTATTTGTTTACTTTTTATTTCATTTTTTTTTTTTTTTTTTAAACTAAATATACTTCATTGTAAGAGCAGGCCAGGGTGGCGGTGGAGGCAAAGTGGGCGGGGGTCGCAATCCGAGGCCCGGCCACAGTGTCTCCCTCGCCCTCCCAACCCAAGAAACAGGGAATAACGGAAAAGGTGGTGTATTGTACTCTCTTTATTTTTTTTTTTTTTTGTGTGAGATTAGCATTTTTCTTATTGGTTTCTTTTTTTTTTCTTTATTTTTTTTTATTTTTTTTTTTTTTTTTATTTTTATTTTTTTTTTTTTTTTTTTTTTTTTGTTGAGATCCTTTAGGAGAACAAAGGTCCATTGTGGCCAGCGGAAACATGTCCAAAACGATGTGAGAAAGGAATACCATCCGCTGAAGGTGTGGATATAACGTGAGGAAGGAAGAACGCAAACGCGAAACACAAATAAAAAACCATTCTAGAAGGACAATGACCACAAGTCAGCAGCGGAGGCCTCCCGCCGCAAGAGAAAAGCAAAAGTAAAGAGACTCTCAAAGAAAATTTAAAAATAAAAAACACACACGAACGAGCACACTATACGTGCCAAATATGTCCGGCGCACGGTAAAGGTGAATTCTACACAATTCCGGCAGCAGCAAACATATTTCGTCTTCTCGATAAGCTTGATTTCCGTGCCCAAGAGGCAACCGTTTCAACACAAAATATCTTTAAGCACCGTCTCACAGTTCAGGGACAAGTCAATTGACAGTCCTGCAATAGTCACAAAAATTTAGGAAAAGTCAGCAATTAGGGAACAAATCGTCAAATCCAGGAGAGAAAAAAAAAAACCAATATGGCAATCCTAAGGACAACCTCCCAAAATGGCGGAAGATTAGTCGAGCCGGTGAGACAAATTAACTGTCATACATCAAGAATAGAACAATGATATCATTCCGCACATTCCACCAAAAGGAACAGTGGAATGGAAAGTACATAATCATGGCAGGAGAGAAATATGTAATTTGGTAAAGGCGGTCCGTAGAGGTACATCTAAAAATCGGGCATAATTGGAAACATACTGCGGGTTACGTTTCTCCCGCCCATAGTAGTCCCAAAGATACGTCAAAAACTGCAAGCGATCCATGAGTCGAAGAGAAAAAATCGCATGTGCAGCATGCGCAGCGATCCACACGGTAGCGTTTCTCTTGGTGGCAGGATACGGCCGCCAGTCGGGAACCAGGATATACAAAGGCTGTATGGCACGCGGGGTAGTCCGATTGATCAATGCCAACATCTCACGGGTGGCATCCCATACCTCTTGAAACTGGGGGCACACAAAACGGTGTTCGATCGTGTCCTCAGCCGCGCACCGCCCGCAGAGGCCACTCGGGAGGAGATTGATTGCGTGGAGTTTCGCATTCGTGGCAACGGTGCGATTCACAACTTTATACCAGGTGGCCCGAACATCGGATGTCAACAATTTACTGGAAATGTTGGACCACACCGTCCGCCAATCGCATTGCGGCAGCCTCAACTCCCATTTGTTAGTCGGCAGAGTTCCGCGGAGGGCCTCTGCGATCGCGCTGACGCTACCCCTGCGCCGGTCGTCGCCTATCAGATAGCTAGTGTGGAGGAAATACTGGCGAACGAAATTCAATCTGTACGGGATAGCCTGGACAGAGACAGGCTCGCGGAGAGAAGCAGGGCGGTAAAGGTCGAAGAGTACCGACGTGGGGCTAAGCCCCGCATTGGCTATTACACGGTTGGTTCGGTGGAGCAAAAGGGCAGCACACTTTGAAGGAAAATCAACCATACCGACGCCGCCCCTGTCCGGCGGGAGCGTGCAAATATTATAGGCGACTTTAAAGATTTCGCCTCGCCAGACCAACCAAGAAACAGCATGCTTGATTGCCCGTTCAATCTCCTTCGGCACCGGCAAAACTTGAGCCAAGTACCAGGCCTTGGCCAACACCTGGGTATTTACAACCGAAGCTCTATCCAGCAAAGACAAATTTCGTTTGGCGGCAGCCTGAGTCGCCGCTCGTACAGAATATAACACCGCGCGCCAATTTATCACCGCCATTTGTTGTACATTGGCAGTCATCTGGATCCCGAGAATCTTATGTCGCAACCTTACGGTATACCAATCACGACGGACAGCCCTCATGGTCGCAGTAAGCGGCAGTAAGATGGACTTACGGGGGTTCACAACCGCACCCGATGCCGTTTCAAATTGGTGAAGAATGAGGCGGAGCGTATCAATATCATCGGGACGTTGGATAAAAACACCCAAGTCGTCCGCATACGCCCGACAGACAAGCGAACCCGTACCAAACGGGACACCGTGGCAAACATTTGTTATCTTACGGATCAGAGGATCCAACGCTAAAACGAATAATCCCATGGAAAGTGGGCACCCTTGGCGGACGGATCTGTTCATCCTGAGGACATCACCGGCCTGGCCATGAAAAAGGATTCTGGATGTAGCCGATTTCAGAAGGTTAGATATCACATGCGTGAATGTTAAACCAAATCCAAACTTAGACATGACCCGCCGCAAGTACTCGTGACTAATTCTATCAAACGCGTTATGAAAATCAATGGAAAGTATCGCAGCCCGGCCGCCACGGCGTGACGAGGCAGAAGCGATACACTCACGATACGCGAGTACAGCGTCATAAATATTCCGTCCAGGTACGGCACACGATTGAGAAGGACTAATGACGGTCTTCAACGCCGGCCGCAAACGGTGGGAAAAGCAGCGTGCTATGATTTTATAATCGGCGTTTAAGAGTGTGATCGGCCGTAAAGTCACCGCACTTGGGATGCCAGTGGTTTTCGGGATGAGGACGACGAGACCCTCTAAAAATTCTTCCGGCACATCGAGACCATTATGTATTTCATTCACCATGGCAACAAAAGTATCAGTTAAAAGACCGGAAAATTTCACATAAAATTCCACAGGAATGCCGTCATGGCCAGGGGCCTTTCCCTTCGGGCTAGCCTTAACGGCGGCAGAAACATCAGCAGCTGTAAAACGCTCATTTAAAAGAAGTCTATCCTGACGCGTTAAAATAGAAGGCAGGTCGTGTAAAAACATCTGCAAGGAGGCTTCATTCAAAGGTTGAGATTGAAAGAGATTAGAGTAGTGATCGTAAATTTCGTCCTGAATCACCCGGCAATCTGAAGTCCTAAGACCGTCACGCGTCATCCAGTCGGTGAATAAAAGTTTTTCACGCCGCAGACGGGCCCGTCGTAAATGATACAATGAAAGCGGTTCCTCCAAAGTGGGATCGAAAGGCCTGCTACGGACAACAGAGCCCTGTGCCTTCCGATGCAGATGGTTTAAAATCTTCGTCTTAATTTTCCGTAACGTGGGAAGGAGTTCAGGGCGGTCGGTAACCCGAGTAATTAAATCCTGTAAACAATCGCGATAGAAAGCGACCGTCATCACTTCCCAATGGGCCTTGTCACGACAGTAATTAATGAGCAGAGTACGAATAGCCGGTTTAGCGTGACGGAGCCACCAATCGACAGTAGAACCCGCCTGTGGGCGGCTCTGAAGAAGTTGGTGCCACAACAAATGCACCTGTTCGACAAGACTGACGTCATCCAAAACACTAACATTGAATTTCCAGTAGGATCGCGTACGTTCTGGGCGAACAGACGGAACATTAAAAGCACACAAATAACCACAATGATCCGAAAAAGCGACGGGAGCAACTTCTGCCTGCAAGATTTGAGCAGCGAGGTCCGGCGATATATAAAATCTGTCCAATCTACTATGCCCAGTAGGATAAAAATAAGTAAAACCTGTAGCAGTCGGACTAAAACAAAGCCACGTGTCCTCAAGTTTAAAAGTGTCAACTAAAGTTTGCAGTGCAAGACACTTATTCGCCGTCGGCTCCTGGTCGGCATCACGCAAGACACAATTAAAATCACCACCTAAGATGATCCGTCGGTGGTTTCGATGGAAGAGCTGACATAAATCATGATGGAAAAAAGTATCCCTCAGACGTTTATTGTCAGTTCCAGAGGGGGCATACACGTTAACAAAAAATATGTCGCAGATAACACATGCCAACCCTCGTCCATTCGGTAAAATTTCTACGTGTTTATACTCTAAACCGGGCGTGATTAAAATAGCCGTACCAAAGGTCGCTTCCGGATCAATATTAAGAATTACATTATAGGCAGTAAGATGCGGGACAACGTCAGCTGTTATTTCTTGAAGGAAAACCACATCGCAACGAGCAGATTGCAAAAAGTGTAAGAGGGCGTGAACTTTACGGTCACTTCGGATGTGATTGATATTAAGGGTGAGGACGCGTAACTGGTGGAATGCACGCGTCAGGGTGGACTCTGTAACTTAAGCGGAACTAGAAAAAGTGATCCTCCTCCACATCATCAGACCACTGCATGGTGTCCGAAGGAGCAGGTACGGCGTCCGGAACGGGCCGGGAAGCGGGGGCAGTGGGCACCGACACAGGCGGACCGTGTACGAAAGGTGCGTCGCGACGCTCTTGGACCAAAGTATCCGTCAGTCCCTCAACCGCCTGGTCGAAGGTGACGTCGACGCCCTCAGTGGGCGCCGTTTTCGAACGCTTCTTTGACCTTTTACGCTTCGGTTTTGGATCGGCAGGGGCGGACTGAGTGGAAGCTTGGGACACCTCACTTTCGGCACCGCTAGCATCCGCCTCGCCGGCGGTGGACGGGCCCGGCTGTGACGGCAATTTCCGCTTGTCTGTCGGCGGGGCGGGGACTGAAATCGGCCGTGGTGACGCGACCAACATTTCAGAAGTCTCCGGAACGGGCACGTCCGAAACACTGACGGCTGGCAAATCAGCAATACGGACCTCGCGAGGGGTGTGATCGGCAGGTAAACTTTGTTCTGACACAACCGGGGGAACGACAACTGTGGGCGGAGTCACATTGTCAGACACAGGAGCCTCAGCTGCAGGAGCGGCAGAAACCGGTCGGTCGGGCGGGGTGATCGAGGGGGGTCCAACCAACGCGCCCGCATACGTGGAGGTATCAGCAGCTTCGCGCGGCAGCTGAGCCGGCCTGCGTAAAGTGCAGGTTTGTCGCAAATGATCTGTTTTGCCACACACGGAGCACGTCTGCGGCTGCCCACTATAGCTGAGGAAAGCGCGCGTGCCAGCAATGAGCAAATACGACGGTATATGTTTCTTCAAATCTACACGGACCGTCCGAACACCACTCAGAACCCGGTACCTAAATCCTGCAGGCCACACATCATTCTCCACACTAAGCACGGTGCCAAATTCTCCGAGTTTACGAGCAATGGCCTCATTTGGGCATTCGAACGGAACATTATAAACTTTCACATTTCGAATGCCGAAGCCTGCCGGCAGAATCAAAACATCAGACAAAGCACCGTCCACGTGCTTAAACTTCTTAACTCCACCACTTTCGGTAACAAGCTTGTCTACAAAATCCGCGGTCGGAAGTTTCAAAAATACAGAGTTTTGAATAAAGTCAAGCTGGATACCGATCAAATCAGATTCGGGAATACGCAATTCGGAAAATACCCATTCGTGTACATCAAAAGGCGACGGTCTAGCCGCGTTCCTATCAAAAACACACTGTACGGAGTTAGCACGATTCATAATAAAGCGTCAATAAACTTACAGGAACTAGTAGAGAAGAGAGAACGCTGCGAGGCGCAGCACCAAACACGCGACGAAGACACCGCCTGCAGCACACGAAGGTGTCAGCAGGCACGAGCCTAACACACGTCCGGCTGGGCGCGTGCAGCCTTCGACACTAGCAGAGGACGCATCTTGTCCCTGGTGTTCAGCGGAGGGCCTGTGCGGGGTGTGGCAGTGTCGTGCTGGAGGGCCCACTGGTAGCGATGTGGGCTTCCTCGCCTCGCCTCGCCTCGCCTCGCCTCGCCTCGCCTCGCCTCACACCAGGTGTCTGCGTAGTTTGCAGTGCATTCGCACCATTCCTATCCCTGTCCCTGTCCCCGTCCCGACTTGTCCCGACTTTGCTCGACTGCCGCTCGCTGCCGCTCGGGTCGTGGTCCATATGACAGCGCAAGCACGTCAAACGTCTGCGGGACGAGACGAGACGAGACGAGACGAGACGACTAAGGAATAAATTCGTGGTTACAAATCAAATTTGGAACTCTACACTCCTACACAACAATAGGCGGTGACGTATTTCAGAAATCACCTGCCGATTCGTACTGTTTTGTCGTTTTCAAAGTCTTCTTGGCAAGCTTGGTTAGCACATTCTCCCTCAAACTGAGTTAATTACTGCATTTTCGTACCATTACAGTAGTTTAAAAGGCTTAAGGAAGCATCTTTGTCACAACAGAAAGGTAGTTTGAAAATTGGGCTGGCGACATTACAAAAAAAAAAACAGGAAGGGAGCCAACAGCACCCGGGTTTCCCAGGCGGTCACCCATCCAAGTACTAGCCGGGCCCGATGATGCTTAACTTCGGTGATCGGACGAGAACCGGTGTATTCATCATGGTATGGCCGTTGGCGCTCATCTAATGTAGGAGCACGGCAGAATTCGCGTTCGGCTTTTCTCCCAACACACAAAATGTTAGTTTTCGGCCGCATTTGACGAAAGCGCTTCCTTCCGCAACCGCCAGTTCCTCGAGGACGGCGCGGGGAGGCGCGCCCGGCGTCCCAGCAGAGTGACGGCCGAATTGGCGGGCGCACCGCCGCGTGTGTGAGACGCACTGCTGCTCGTTGCACCCCCTGTCATTCGCTGGGCGCGTGTAGCCTTCGACACTAGCGAAGGACGCATCTTGTCCCTGGTGTTCAGCGGAGGGCCTCTGCGGGGTGTGGCAGTGTCGTGCTGGAGGGCCCACTGGTAGCGATGTGGGCTTCCTCGCCTCGCCTCGCCTCGCCTCGCCGCGCCTCACACCAGGTGTCTGCGTAGTTTGCAGTGCATTCGCACCATTCCTATCCCTGTCCCTGTCCCCGTCCCGACTTGTCCCGACTTTGCTCGACTGCCGCTCGCTGCCGCTCGGGTCGTGGTCCATATGACAGCGCAAGCACGTCAAACGTCTGCGGGACGAGACGAGACGAGACGAGACGAGACGACTAAGGAATAAATTCGTGGTTACAAATCAAATTTGGAACTCTACACTCCTACACAACAATAGGCGGTGACGTATTTCAGAAATCACCTGCCGATTCGTAGTGTTTTGTCGTTTTCAAAGTCTTCTTGGCAAACTTGGTTAGCACATTCTCCCTCAAACTGAGTTAATTACTGCATTTTCGTACCATTACAGTTGTTTAAAAGGCTTAAGGAAGCATCTTTGTCACAACAGAAAGGTAGTTTGAAAATTGGGCTGGCGACATGACAAAAAAAAAACAGGAAGGGAGCCAACAGCACCCGGGTTTCCCAGGCGGTCACCCATCCAAGTACTAGCCGTGCCCGATGATGCTTAACCTCGGTGATCGGACGAGAACCTGTGTATTCATCATGGTATGGCCGTTGGCGCTCATCTAATGTAGGAGCACGGCAGAATTCGCGTTCGGCTTTTCTCCCAACACACAAAATGTTAGTTTTCGGCCGCATTTGACGAAAGCGCTTCCTTCCGCAACCGCCAGTTCCTCGAGGACGGCGCGGGGAGGCGCGCCCGGCGTCCCAGCAGAGCGACGGCCGAATTGGCGGGCGCACCGCCGCGTGTGTGAGACGCACTGCTGCTCGTTGCACCCCCTGTCATTTGCTGGGCGCGTGCAGCCTTCGACACTAGCGGAGGACGCATCTTGTCCCTGGTGTTCAGCGGAGGGCCTCTGCGGGGTGTGGCAGTGTCGTGCTGGAGGGCGCCACTGGTAGCGATGTGGGCTTCCTCGCCTCGCCTCGCCTCGCCTCGCCTCGCCTCACACCAGGTGTCTGCGTAGTTTGCAGTGCATTCGCACCATTCCTATCCCTGTCCCTGTCCCCGTCCCGACTTGTCCCGACTTTGCTCGACTGCCGCTCGCTGCCGCTCGGGTCGTGGTCCATATGACAGCGCAAGCACGACAAACGTCTGCGGGACGAGACGAGACGAGACGAGACGAGACGACTAAGGAATAAATTCGTGGTTACAAATCAAATTTGGAACTCTACACTCCTACACAACAATAGGCGGTGACGTATTTCAGAAATCACCTGCCGATTCGTACTGTTTTGTCGTTTTCAAAGTCTTCTTGGCAAACTTGGTTAGCACATTCTCCCTCAAACTGAGTTAATTACTGCATTTTCGTACCATTACAGTAGTTTAAAAGGCTTAAGGAAGCATCTTTCTCACAACAGAAAGGTAGTTTGAAAATTGGGCTGGCGACATAAAAAAAAAAAAAGGAAGGGAGCCAACAGCACCCGGGTTTCCCAGGCGGTCACCCATCCAAGTACTAGCCGGGCCCGATGATGCTTAACTTCGGTGATCGGACGAGAACCGTTGTATTCATCATGGTATGGCCGTTGGCGCTCATCTAATGTAGGAGCACGGCAGAATTCGCGTTCGGCTTTTCTCCCAACACACAAAATGTTAGTTTTCGGCCGCATTTGACGAAAGCGCTTCCTTCCGCAACCGCCAGTTCCTCGAGGACGGCGCGGGGAGGCGCGCCCGGCGTCCCAGCAGAGCGACGGCCGAATTGGCGGGCGCACCGCCGCGTGTGTGAGACGCACTGCTGCTCGTTGCACCCCCTGTCATTCGCTGGGCGCGTGCAGCCTTCGACACTAGCGGAGGACGCATCTTGTCCCTGGTGTTCAGCGGAGGGCCTGTGCGGGGTGTGGCAGTATCGTGCTGGAGGGCGCCACTGGTAGCGATGTGGGCTTCCTCGCTTCGCCTCGCCTCACACCAGGTGTCTGCGTAGTTTGCAGTGCATTCGCACCATTCCTATCCCTGTCCCTGTCCCCGTCCCGACTTGTCCCGACTTTGCTCGACTGCCGCTCGCTGCCGCTCGGGTCGTGGTCCACATGACAGCGCAAGCACGACAAACGTCTGCGGGACGAGACGAGACGAGACGAGACGAGACGACTAAGGAATAAATTCGTGGTTACAAATCAAATTTGGAACCCTACACTCCTACACAACAATAGGCGGTGACGTATTTCAGAAATCACCTGCCGATTCGTACTGTTTTGTCGTTTTCAAAGTCTTCTTGGCAAACTTGGTTAGCACATTCTCCCTCAAACTGAGTTAATTACTGCATTTTCGTACCATTACAGTAGTTTAAAAGGCTTCAGGATGCATCTTTGTCACAACAGAAAGGTAGTTTGAAAATTGGGCTGGCGACATAACAAAAAAAAAAAAAAGGAAGGGAGCCAACAGCACCCGGGTTTCCCAGGCGGTCACCCATCCAAGTACTAGCCGGGCCCGATGATGCTTAACTTCGGTGATCGGACGAGAACCGGTGTATTCATCATGGTATGGCCGTTGGCGCTCATCTAATGTAGGAGCACGGCAGAATTCGCGTTCGGCTTTTCTCCCAACACACAAAATGTTAGTTTTCGGCCGCATTTGACGAAAGCGCTTCCTTCCGCAACCGCCAGTTCCTCGAGGACGGCGCGGGGAGGCGCGCCCGGCGTCCCAGCAGAGCGACGGCCGAATTGGCGGGCGCACCGCCGCGTGTGTGAGACGCACTGCTGCTCGTTGCACCCCCTGTCATTCGCTGGGCGCGTGCAGCCTTCGACACTAGCGGAGGACGCATCTTGTCCCTGGTGTTCAGCGGAGGGCCTGTGCGGGGTGTGGCAGTATCGTGCTGGAGGGCGCCACTGGTAGCGATGTGGGCTTCCTCGCTTCGCCTCGCCTCACACCAGGTGTCTGCGTAGTTTGCAGTGCATTCGCACCATTCCTACCCCTGTCCCTGTCCCCGTCCCGACTTGTCCCGACTTTGCTCGACTGCCGCTCGCTGCCGCTCGTGTCGTGGTCCATATGACAGCGCAAGCACGACAAACATCTGCGGGACGAGACGAGACGAGACGAGACGACTAAGGAATAAATTCGTGGTTACAAATCAAATTTGGAACTCTACACTCCTACACAACAATAGGCGGTGACGTATTTCAGAAATCACCTGCCGATTCGTATTGTTTTGTCGTTTTCAAAGTCTTCTTGGCAAACTTGGTTAGCACATTCTCCCTCAAACTGAGTTAATTACTGCATTTTCGTACCATTACAGTAGTTTAAAAGGCTTAAGGAAGCATCTTTCTCACAACAGAAAGGTAGTTTGAAAATTGGGCTGGCGACATAGAAAAAAAAAAAAGGAAGGGAGCCAACAGCACCCGGGTTTCCCAGGCGGTCACCCGTCCAAGTACTAGCCGGGCCCGATGATGCTTAACTTCGGTGATCGGACGAGAACCGGTGTATTCATCATGGTATGGCCGTTGGCGCTTATCTAATGTAGGAGCACGGCAGAATTCGCGTTCGGCTTTTCTCCCAACACACAAAATGTTAGTTTTCGGCCGCATTTGACGAAAGCGCTTCCTTCCGCAACCGCCAGTTCCTCGAGGACGGCGCGGGGAGGCGCGCTCGGCGTCCCAGCAGAGCGACGGCCGAATTGGCGGGCGCACCGCCGCGTGTGTGAGACGCACTGCTGCTCGTTGCACCCCCTGTCATTTGCTGGGCGCGTGCAGCCTTCGACACTAGCGGAGGACGCATCTTGTCCCTGGTGTTCAGCGGAGGGCCTCTGCGGGGTGTGGCAGTGTCGTGCTGGAGGGCGCCACTGGTAGCGATGTGGGCTTCCTCGCCTCGCCTCGCCTCGCCTCGCCTCGCCTCACACCAGGTGTCTGCGTAGTTTGCAGTGCATTCGCACCATTCCTATCCCTGTCCCTGTCCCCGTCCCGACTTGTCCCGACTTTGCTCGACTGCCGCTCGCTGCCGCTCGGGTCGTGGTCCATATGACAGCGCAAGCACGACAAACGTCTGCGGGACGAGACGAGACGAGACGAGACGAGACGACTAAGGAATAAATTCGTGGTTACAAATCAAATTTGGAACTCTACACTCCTACACAACAATAGGCGGTGACGTATTTCAGAAATCACCTGCCGATTCGTACTGTTTTGTCGTTTTCAAAGTCTTCTTGGCAAACTTGGTTAGCACATTCTCCCTCAAACTGAGTTAATTACTGCATTTTCGTACCATTACAGTAGTTTAAAAGGCTTAAGGAAGCATCTTTGTCACAACAGAAAGGTAGTTTGAAAATTGGGCTGGCGACATAAAAAAAAAAAGGAAGGGAGCCAACAGCACCCGGGTTTCCCAGGCGGTCACCCATCCAAGTACTAGCCCAGCCCGATGATGCTTAACTTCGGTGATCGGACGAGAACCGGTGTATTCATCATGGTATGGCCGTTGGCGCTCATCTAATGTAGGAGCACGGCAGAATTCGCGTTCGGCTTTTCTCCCAACACACAAAATGTTAGTTTTCGGCCGCATTTGACGAAAGCGCTTCCTTCCGCAACCGCCAGTTCCTCGAGGACGGCGCGGGGAGGCGCGCCCGGCGTCCCAGCAGAGCGACGGCCGAATTGGCGGGCGCACCGCCGCGTGTGTGAGACGCACTGCTGCTCGTTGCACCCCCTGTCATTCGCTGGGCGCGTGCAGCCTTCGACACTAGCGGAGGACGCATCTTGTCCCTGGTGTTCAGCGGAGGGCCTGTGCGGGGTGTGGCAGTATCGTGCTGGAGGGCGCCACTGGTAGCGATGTGGGCTTCCTCGCTTCGCCTCGCCTCACACCAGGTGTCTGCGTAGTTTGCAGTGCATTCGCACCATTCCTACCCCTGTCCCTGTCCCCGTCCCGACTTGTCCCGACTTTGCTCGACTGCCGCTCGCTGCCGCTCGGGTCGTGGTCCATATGACAGCGCAAGCACGACAAACGTCTGCGGGACGAGACGAGACGAGACGAGACGACTAAGGAATAAATTCGTGGTTACAAATCAAATTTGGAACTCTACACTCCTACACAACAATAGGCGGTGACGTATTTCAGAAATCACCTGCCGATTCGTACTGTTTTGTCGTTTTCAAAGTCTTCTTGGCAAACTTGGTTAGCACATTCTCCCTCAAACTGAGTTAATTACTGCATTTTCGTACCATTACAGTAGTTTAAAAGGCTTCAGGATGCATCTTTGTCACAACAGAAAGGTAGTTTGAAAATTGGGCTGGCGACATAACAAAAAAAAAAAAAAGGAAGGGAGCCAACAGCACCCGGGTTTCCCAGGCGGTCACCCATCCAAGTACTAGCCGGGCCCGATGATGCTTAACTTCGGTGATCGGACGAGAACCGGTGTATTCATCATGGTATGGCCGTTGGCGCTCATCTAATGTAGGAGCACGGCAGAATTCGCGTTCGGCTTTTCTCCCAACACACAAAATGTTAGTTTTCGGCCGCATTTGACGAAAGCGCTTCCTTCCGCAACCGCCAGTTCCTCGAGGACGGCGCGGGGAGGCGCGCCCGGCGTCCCAGCAGAGCGACGGCCGAATTGGCGGGCGCACCGCCGCGTGTGTGAGACGCACTGCTGCTCGTTGCACCCCCTGTCATTCGCTGGGCGCGTGCAGCCTTCGACACTAGCGGAGGACGCATCTTGTCCCTGGTGTTCAGCGGAGGGCCTGTGCGGGGTGTGGCAGTATCGTGCTGGAGGGCGCCACTGGTAGCGATGTGGGCTTCCTCGCTTCGCCTCGCCTCACACCAGGTGTCTGCGTAGTTTGCAGTGCATTCGCACCATTCCTACCCCTGTCCCTGTCCCCGTCCCGACTTGTCCCGACTTTGCTCGACTGCCGCTCGCTGCCGCTCGGGTCGTGGTCCATATGACAGCGCAAGCACGACAAACATCTGCGGGACGAGACGAGACGAGACGAGACGACTAAGGAATAAATTCGTGGTTACAAATCAAATTTGGAACTCTACACTCCTACACAACAATAGGCGGTGACGTATTTCAGAAATCACCTGCCGATTCGTACTGTTTTGTCGTTTTCAAAGTCTTCTTGGCAAACTTGGTTAGCACATTCTCCCTCAAACTGAGTTAATTACTGCATTTTCGTACCATTACAGTAGTTTAAAAGGCTTAAGGAAGCATCTTTCTCACAACAGAAAGGTAGTTTGAAAATTGGGCTGGCGACATAGAAAAAAAAAAAGGAAGGGAGCCAACAGCACCCGGGTTTCCCAGGCGGTCACCCGTCCAAGTACTAGCCGGGCCCGATGATGCTTAACTTCGGTGATCGGACGAGAACCGGTGTATTCATCATGGTATGGCCGTTGGCGCTTATCTAATGTAGGAGCACGGCAGAATTCGCGTTCGGCTTTTCTCCCAACACACAAAATGTTAGTTTTCGGCCGCATTTGACGAAAGCGCTTCCTTCCGCAACCGCCAGTTCCTCGAGGACGGCGCGGGGAGGCGCGCTCGGCGTCCCAGCAGAGCGACGGCCGAATTGGCGGGCGCACCGCCGCGTGTGTGAGACGCACTGCTGCTCGTTGCACCCCCTGTCATTTGCTGGGCGCGTGCAGCCTTCGACACTAGCGGAGGACGCATCTTGTCCCTGGTGTTCAGCGGAGGGCCTCTGCGGGGTGTGGCAGTGTCGTGCTGGAGGGCGCCACTGGTAGCGATGTGGGCTTCCTCGCCTCGCCTCGCCTCGCCTCGCCTCGCCTCACACCAGGTGTCTGCGTAGTTTGCAGTGCATTCGCACCATTCCTATCCCTGTCCCTGTCCCCGTCCCGACTTGTCCCGACTTTGCTCGACTGCCGCTCGCTGCCGCTCGGGTCGTGGTCCATATGACAGCGCAAGCACGACAAACGTCTGCGGGACGAGACGAGACGAGACGAGACGAGACGACTAAGGAATAAATTCGTGGTTACAAATCAAATTTGGAACTCTACACTCCTACACAACAATAGGCGGTGACGTATTTCAGAAATCACCTGCCGATTCGTACTGTTTTGTCGTTTTCAAAGTCTTCTTGGCAAACTTGGTTAGCACATTCTCCCTCAAACTGAGTTAATTACTGCATTTTCGTACCATTACAGTAGTTTAAAAGGCTTAAGGAAGCATCTTTCTCACAACAGAAAGGTAGTTTGAAAATTGGGCTGGCGACATAAAAAAAAAAAAGGAAGGGAGCCAACAGCACCCGGGTTTCCCAGGCGGTCACCCATCCAAGTACTAGCCGGGCCCGATGATGCTTAACTTCGGTGATCGGACGAGAACCGGTGTATTCATCATGGTATGGCCGTTGGCGCTCATCTAATGTAGGAGCACGGCAGAATTCGCGTTCGGCTTTTCTCCCAACACACAAAATGTTAGTTTTCGGCCGCATTTGACGAAAGCGCTTCCTTCCGCAACCGCCAGTTCCTCGAGGACGGCGCGGGGAGGCGCGCCCGGCGTCCCAGCAGAGCGACGGCCGAATTGGCGGGCGCACCGCCGCGTGTGTGAGACGCACTGCTGCTCGTTGCACCCCCTGTCATTCGCTGGGCGCGTGCAGCCTTCGACACTAGCGGAGGACGCATCTTGTCCCTGGTGTTCAGCGGAGGGCCTGTGCGGGGTGTGGCAGTATCGTGCTGGAGGGCGCCACTGGTAGCGATGTGGGCTTCCTCGCTTCGCCTCGCCTCACACCAGGTGTCTGCGTAGTTTGCAGTGCATTCGCACCATTCCTACCCCTGTCCCTGTCCCCGTCCCGACTTGTCCCGACTTTGCTCGACTGCCGCTCGCTGCCGCTCGGGTCGTGGTCCATATGACAGCGCAAGCACGACAAACGTCTGCGGGACGAGACGAGACGAGACGAGACGACTAAGGAATAAATTCGTGGTTACAAATCAAATTTGGAACTCTACACTCCTACACAACAATAGGCGGTGACGTATTTCAGAAATCACCTGCCGATTCGTACTGTTTTGTCGTTTTCAAAGTCTTCTTGGCAAACTTGGTTAGCACATTCTCCCTCAAACTGAGTTAATTACTGCATTTTCGTACCATTACAGTAGTTTAAAAGGCTTCAGGATGCATCTTTGTCACAACAGAAAGGTAGTTTGAAAATTGGGCTGGCGACATAACAAAAAAAAAAAAAAGGAAGGGAGCCAACAGCACCCGGGTTTCCCAGGCGGTCACCCATCCAAGTACTAGCCGGGCCCGATGATGCTTAACTTCGGTGATCGGACGAGAACCGGTGTATTCATCATGGTATGGCCGTTGGCGCTCATCTAATGTAGGAGCACGGCAGAATTCGCGTTCGGCTTTTCTCCCAACACACAAAATGTTAGTTTTCGGCCGCATTTGACGAAAGCGCTTCCTTCCGCAACCGCTAGTTCCTCGAGGACGGCGCGGGGAGGCGCGCCCGGCGTCCCAGCAGAGCGACGGCCGAATTGGCGGGCGCACCGCCGCGTGTGTGAGACGCACTGCTGCTCGTTGCACCCCCTGTCATTCGCTGGGCGCGTGCAGCCTTCGACACTAGCGGAGGACGCATCTTGTCCCTGGTGTTCAGCGGAGGGCCTGTGCGGGGTGTGGCAGTATCGTGCTGGAGGGCGCCACTGGTAGCGATGTGGGCTTCCTCGCTTCGCCTCGCCTCACACCAGGTGTCTGCGTAGTTTGCAGTGCATTCGCACCATTCCTACCCCTGTCGCTGTCCCCGTCCCGACTTGTCCCGACTTTGCTCGACTGCCGCTCGCTGCCGCTCGGGTCGTGGTCCATATGACAGCGCAAGCACGACAAACGTCTGCGGGACGAGACGAGACGAGACGAGACGACTAAGGAATAAATTCGTGGTTACAAATCAAATTTGGAACTCTACACTCCTACACAACAATAGGCGGTGACGTATTTCAGAAATCACCTGCCGATTCGTACTGTTTTGTCGTTTTCAAAGTCTTCTTGGCAAACTTGGTTAGCACATTCTCCCTCAAACTGAGTTAATTACTGCATTTTCGTACCATTACAGTAGTTTAAAAGGCTTCAGGATGCATCTTTGTCACAACAGAAAGGTAGTTTGAAAATTGGGCTGGCGACATAACAAAAAAAAAAAGGAAGGGAGCCAACAGCACCCGGGTTTCCCAGGCGGTCACCCATCCAAGTACTAGCCGGGCCCGATGATGCTTAACTTCGGTGATCGGACGAGAACCGGTGTATTCATCATGGTATGGCCGTTGGCGCTCATCTAATGTAGGAGCACGGCAGAATTCGCGTTCGGCTTTTCTCCCAACACACAAAATGTTAGTTTTCGGCCGCATTTGACGAAAGCGCTTCCTTCCGCAACCGCCAGTTCCTCGAGGACGGCGCGGGGAGGCGCGCCCGGCGTCCCAGCAGAGCGACGGCCGAATTGGCGGGCGCACCGCCGCGTGTGTGAGACGCACTGCTGCTCGTTGCACCCCCTGTCATTCGCTGGGCGCGTGCAGCCTTCGACACTAGCGGAGGACGCATCTTGTCCCTGGTGTTCAGCGGAGGGCCTGTGCGGGGTGTGGCAGTATCGTGCTGGAGGGCGCCACTGGTAGCGATGTGGGCTTCCTCGCTTCGCCTCGCCTCACACCAGGTGTCTGCGTAGTTTGCAGTGCATTCGCACCATTCCTACCCCTGTCCCTGTCCCCGTCCCGACTTGTCCCGACTTTGCTCGACTGCCGCTCGCTGCCGCTCGGGTCGTGGTCCATATGACAGCGCAAGCACGACAAACGTCTGCGGGACGAGACGAGACGAGACGAGACGACTAAGGAATAAATTCGTGGTTACAAATCAAATTTGGAACTCTACACTCCTACACAACAATAGGCGGTGACGTATTTCAGAAATCACCTGCCGATTCGTACTGTTTTGTCGTTTTCAAAGTCTTCTTGGCAAACTTGGTTAGCACATTCTCCCTCAAACTGAGTTAATTACTGCATTTTCGTACCATTACAGTAGTTTAAAAGGCTTCAGGATGCATCTTTGTCACAACAGAAAGGTAGTTTGAAAATTGGGCTGGCGACATAACAAAAAAAAAAAAAAGGAAGGGAGCCAACAGCACCCGGGTTTCCCAGGCGGTCACCCATCCAAGTACTAGCCGGGCCCGATGATGCTTAACTTCGGTGATCGGACGAGAACCGGTGTATTCATCATGGTATGGCCGTTGGCGCTCATCTAATGTAGGAGCACGGCAGAATTCGCGTTCGGCTTTTCTCCCAACACACAAAATGTTAGTTTTCGGCCGCATTTGACGAAAGCGCTTCCTTCCGCAACCGCTAGTTCCTCGAGGACGGCGCGGGGAGGCGCGCCCGGCGTCCCAGCAGAGCGACGGCCGAATTGGCGGGCGCACCGCCGCGTGTGTGAGACGCACTGCTGCTCGTTGCACCCCCTGTCATTCGCTGGGCGCGTGCAGCCTTCGACACTAGCGGAGGACGCATCTTGTCCCTGGTGTTCAGCGGAGGGCCTGTGCGGGGTGTGGCAGTATCGTGCTGGAGGGCGCCACTGGTAGCGATGTGGGCTTCCTCGCTTCGCCTCGCCTCACACCAGGTGTCTGCGTAGTTTGCAGTGCATTCGCACCATTCCTACCCCTGTCGCTGTCCCCGTCCCGACTTGTCCCGACTTTGCTCGACTGCCGCTCGCTGCCGCTCGGGTCGTGGTCCATATGACAGCGCAAGCACGACAAACGTCTGCGGGACGAGACGAGACGAGACGAGACGACTAAGGAATAAATTCGTGGTTACAAATCAAATTTGGAACTCTACACTCCTACACAACAATAGGCGGTGACGTATTTCAGAAATCACCTGCCGATTCGTACTGTTTTGTCGTTTTCAAAGTCTTCTTGGCAAACTTGGTTAGCACATTCTCCCTCAAACTGAGTTAATTACTGCATTTTCGTACCATTACAGTAGTTTAAAAGGCTTCAGGATGCATCTTTGTCACAACAGAAAGGTAGTTTGAAAATTGGGCTGGCGACATAACAAAAAAAAAAAAGGAAGGGAGCCAACAGCACCCGGGTTTCCCAGGCGGTCACCCATCCAAGTACTAGCCGGGCCCGATGATGCTTAACTTCGGTGATCGGACGAGAACCGGTGTATTCATCATGGTATGGCCGTTGGCGCTCATCTAATGTAGGAGCACGGCAGAATTCGCGTTCGGCTTTTCTCCCAACACACAAAATGTTAGTTTTCGGCCGCATTTGACGAAAGCGCTTCCTTCCGCAACCGCCAGTTCCTCGAGGACGGCGCGGGGAGGCGCGCCCGGCGTCCCAGCAGAGCGACGGCCGAATTGGCGGGCGCACCGCCGCGTGTGTGAGACGCACTGCTGCTCGTTGCACCCCCTGTCATTCGCTGGGCGCGTGCAGCCTTCGACACTAGCGGAGGACGCATCTTGTCCCTGGTGTTCAGCGGAGGGCCTGTGCGGGGTGTGGCAGTATCGTGCTGGAGGGCGCCACTGGTAGCGATGTGGGCTTCCTCGCTTCGCCTCGCCTCACACCAGGTGTCTGCGTAGTTTGCAGTGCATTCGCACCATTCCTACCCCTGTCCCTGTCCCCGTCCCGACTTGTCCCGACTTTGCTCGACTGCCGCTCGCTGCCGCTCGGGTCGTGGTCCATATGACAGCGCAAGCACGACAAACGTCTGCGGGACGAGACGAGACGAGACGAGACGACTAAGGAATAAATTCGTGGTTACAAATCAAATTTGGAACTCTACACTCCTACACAACAATAGGCGGTGACGTATTTCAGAAATCACCTGCCGATTCGTACTGTTTTGTCGTTTTCAAAGTCTTCTTGGCAAACTTGGTTAGCACATTCTCCCTCAAACTGAGTTAATTACTGCATTTTCGTACCATTACAGTAGTTTAAAAGGCTTCAGGATGCATCTTTGTCACAACAGAAAGGTAGTTTGAAAATTGGGCTGGCGACATAACAAAAAAAAAAAAGGAAGGGAGCCAACAGCACCCGGGTTTCCCAGGCGGTCACCCATCCAAGTACTAGCCGGGCCCGATGATGCTTAACTTCGGTGATCGGACGAGAACCGGTGTATTCATCATGGTATGGCCGTTGGCGCTCATCTAATGTAGGAGCACGGCAGAATTCGCGTTCGGCTTTTCTCCCAACACACAAAATGTTAGTTTTCGGCCGCATTTGACGAAAGCGCTTCCTTCCGCAACCGCCAGTTCCTCGAGGACGGCGCGGGGAGGCGCGCCCGGCGTCCCAGCAGAGCGACGGCCGAATTGGCGGGCGCACCGCCGCGTGTGTGAGACGCACTGCTGCTCGTTGCACCCCCTGTCATTCGCTGGGCGCGTGCAGCCTTCGACACTAGCGGAGGACGCATCTTGTCCCTGGTGTTCAGCGGAGGGCCTGTGCGGGGTGTGGCAGTATCGTGCTGGAGGGCGCCACTGGTAGCGATGTGGGCTTCCTCGCTTCGCCTCGCCTCACACCAGGTGTCTGCGTAGTTTGCAGTGCATTCGCACCATTCCTACCCCTGTCCCTGTCCCCGTCCCGACTTGTCCCGACTTTGCTCGACTGCCGCTCGCTGCCGCTCGGGTCGTGGTCCATATGACAGCGCAAGCACGACAAACGTCTGCGGGACGAGACGAGACGAGACGAGACGACTAAGGAATAAATTCGTGGTTACAAATCAAATTTGGAACTCTACACTCCTACACAACAATAGGCGGTGACGTATTTCAGAAATCACCTGCCGATTCGTACTGTTTTGTCGTTTTCAAAGTCTTCTTGGCAAACTTGGTTAGCACATTCTCCCTCAAACTGAGTTAATTACTGCATTTTCGTACCATTACAGTAGTTTAAAAGGCTTAAGGAAGCATCTTTGTCACAACAGAAAGGTAGTTTGAAAATTGGGCTGGCGACATAAAAAAAAAAAGGAAGGGAGCCAACAGCACCTGGGTTTCCCAGGCGGTCACCCATCCAAGTAATAGCCGGGCCCGATGATGCTTAACTTCGGTGATCGGACGAGAACCGGTGTATTCATCATGGTATGGCCGTTGGCGCTCATCTAATGTAGGAGCACGGCAGAATTCGCGTTCGGCTTTTCTCCCAACACACAAAATGTTAGTTTTCGGCCGCATTTGACGAAAGCGCTTCCTTCCGCAACCGCCAGTTCCTCGAGGACGGCGCGGGGAGGCGCGCCCGGCGTCCCAGCAGAGCGACGGCCGAATTGGCGGGCGCACCGCCGCGTGTGTGAGACGCACTGCTGCTCGTTGAACCCCCTGTCATTTGCTGGGCGCGTGCAGCCTTCGACACTAGCGGAGGACGCATCTTGTCCCTGGTGTTCAGCGGAGGGCCTGTGCGGGGTGTGGCATTATCGTGCTGGAGGGCGCCACTGGTAGCGATGTGGGCTTCCTCGCCTCGCCTCGCCTCGCCTCACACCAGGTGTCTGCGTAGTTTGCAGTGCATTCGCACCATTCCTATCCCTGTCCCTGTCCCCGTCCCGACTTGTCCCGACTTTGCTCGACTGCCGCTCGCTGCCGCTCGGGTCGTGGTCCATATGACAGCGCAAGCACGACAAACGTCTGCGGGACGAGACGAGACGAGACGAGACGACTAAGGAATAAATTCGTGGTTACAAATCAAATTTGGAACTCTACACTCCTACACAACAATAGGCGGTGACGTATTTCAGAAATCACCTGCCGATTCGTACTGTTTTGTCGTTTTCAAAGTCTTCTTGGCAAACTTGGTTAGCACATTCTCCCTCAAACTGAGTTAATTACTGCATTTTCGTACCATTACAGTAGTTTAAAAGGCTTCAGGATGCATCTTTGTCACAACAGAAAGGTAGTTTGAAAATTGGGCTGGCGACATAACAAAAAAAAAAAAAAGGAAGGGAGCCAACAGCACCCGGGTTTCCCAGGCGGTCACCCATCCAAGTACTAGCCGGGCCCGATGATGCTTAACTTCGGTGATCGGACGAGAACCGGTGTATTCATCATGGTATGGCCGTTGGCGCTCATCTAATGTAGGAGCACGGCAGAATTCGCGTTCGGCTTTTCTCCCAACACACAAAATGTTAGTTTTCGGCCGCATTTGACGAAAGCGCTTCCTTCCGCAACCGCTAGTTCCTCGAGGACGGCGCGGGGAGGCGCGCCCGGCGTCCCAGCAGAGCGACGGCCGAATTGGCGGGCGCACCGCCGCGTGTGTGAGACGCACTGCTGCTCGTTGCACCCCCTGTCATTCGCTGGGCGCGTGCAGCCTTCGACACTAGCGGAGGACGCATCTTGTCCCTGGTGTTCAGCGGAGGGCCTGTGCGGGGTGTGGCAGTATCGTGCTGGAGGGCGCCACTGGTAGCGATGTGGGCTTCCTCGCTTCGCCTCGCCTCACACCAGGTGTCTGCGTAGTTTGCAGTGCATTCGCACCATTCCTACCCCTGTCGCTGTCCCCGTCCCGACTTGTCCCGACTTTGCTCGACTGCCGCTCGCTGCCGCTCGGGTCGTGGTCCATATGACAGCGCAAGCACGACAAACGTCTGCGGGACGAGACGAGACGAGACGAGACGACTAAGGAATAAATTCGTGGTTACAAATCAAATTTGGAACTCTACACTCCTACACAACAATAGGCGGTGACGTATTTCAGAAATCACCTGCCGATTCGTACTGTTTTGTCGTTTTCAAAGTCTTCTTGGCAAACTTGGTTAGCACATTCTCCCTCACACTGAGTTAATTACTGCATTTTCGTACCATTACAGTAGTTTAAAAGGCTTAAGGAAGCATCTTTGTCACAACAGAAAGGTAGTTTGAAAATTGGGCTGGCGACATAAAAAAAAAAGGAAGGGAGCCAACAGCACCTGGGTTTCCCAGGCGGTCACCCATCCAAGTACTAGCCGGGCCCGATGATGCTTAACTTCGGTGATCGGACGAGAACCGGTGTATTCATCATGGTATGGCCGTTGGCGCTCATCTAATGTAGGAGCACGGCAGAATTCGCGTTCGGCTTTTCTCCCAACACACAAAATGTTAGTTTTCGGCCGCATTTGACGAAAGCGCTTCCTTCCGCAACCGCCAGTTCCTCGAGGACGGCGCGGGGAGGCGCGCCCGGCGTCCCAGCAGAGCGACGGCCGAATTGGCGGGCGCACCGCCGCGTGTGTGAGACGCACTGCTGCTCGTTGCACCCCCTGTCATTTGCTGGGCGCGTGCAGCCTTCGACACTAGCGGAGGACGCATCTTGTCCCTGGTGTTCAGCGGAGGGCCTGTGCGGGGTGTGGCATTATCGTGCTGGAGGGCGCCACTGGTAGCGATGTGGGCTTCCTCGCCTCGCCTCGCCTCGCCTCACACCAGGTGTCTGCGTAGTTTGCAGTGCATTCGCACCATTCCTATCCCTGTCCCTGTCCCCGTCCCGACTTGTCCCGACTTTGCTCGACTGCCGCTCGCTGCCGCTCGGGTCGTGGTCCATATGACAGCGCAAGCACGACAAACGTCTGCGGGACGAGACGAGACGAGACGAGACGAGACGACTAAGGTATAAATTCGTGGTTACAAATCAAATTTGGAACTCTACACTCCTACACAACAATAGGCGGTGACGTATTTCAGAAATCACCTGCCGATTCGTACTGTTTTGTCGTTTTCAAAGTCTTCTTGGCAAACTTGGTTAGCACATTCTCCCTCAAACTGAGTTAATTACTGCATTTTCGTACCATTACAGTAGTTTAAAAGGCTTAAGGAAGCATCTTTGTCACAACAGAAAGGTAGTTTGAAAATTGGGCTGGCGACATAAAAAAAAAGGAAGGGAGCCAACAGCACCCGGGTTTCCCAGGCGGTCTCCCATCCAAGTACTAGCCGAGCCCGATGATGCTTAACTTCGGTGATCGGACGAGAACCGGTGTATTCATCATGGTATGGCCGTTGGCGCTCATCTAATGTAGGAGCACGGCAGAATTCGCGTTCGGCTTTTCTCCCAACACACAAAATGTTAGTTTTCGGCCGCATTTGACGAAAGCGCTTCCTTCCGCAACCGCCAGTTCCTCGAGGACGGCGCGGGGAGGCGCGCCCGGCGTCCCAGCAGAGCGACGGCCGAATTGGCGGGCGCACCGCCGCGTGTGTGAGACGCACTGCTGCTCGTTGCACCCCCTGTCATTCGCTGGGCGCGGTCAGCCTTCGACACTAGCGGAGGACGCATCTTGTCCCTGGTGTTCAGCGGAGGGCCTGTGCGGGGTGTGGCTGTATCGTGCTGGAGGGCGCCACTGGTAGCGATGTGGGCTTCCTCGCTTCGCCTCGCCTCACACCAGGTGTCTGCGTAGTTTGCAGTGCATTCGCACCATTCCTATCCCTGTCCCTGTCCCGACTTTGCTCGACTGCCGCTCGCTGCCGCTCGGGTCGTGGTCCATATGACAGCGCAAGCACGACAAACGTCTGCGGGACGAGACGAGACGAGACGAGACGAGACGACTAAGGAATAAATTCGTGGTTACAAATCAAATTTGGAACTCTACACTCCTACACAACAATAGGCGGTGACGTATTTCAGAAATCACCTGCCGATTCGTACTGTTTTGTCGTTTTCAAAGTCTTCTTGGCAAACTTGGTTAGCACATTCTCCCTCAAACTGAGTTAATTACTGCATTTTCGTACCATTACAGTAGTTTAAAAGGCTTAAGGAAGCATCTTTGTCACAACAGAAAGGTAGTTTGAAAATTGGGCTGGCGACATAAAAAAAAAAAGGAAGGGAGCCAACAGCACCTGGGTTTCCCAGGCGGTCACCCATCCAAGTAATAGCCGGGCCCGATGATGCTTAACTTCGGTGATCGGACGAGAACCGGTGTATTCATCATGGTATGGCCGTTGGCGCTCATCTAATGTAGGAGCACGGCAGAATTCGCGTTCGGCTTTTCTCCCAACACACAAAATGTTAGTTTTCGGCCGCATTTGACGAAAGCGCTTCCTTCCGCAACCGCCAGTTCCTCGAGGACGGCGCGGGGAGGCGCGCCCGGCGTCCCAGCAGAGCGACGGCCGAATTGGCGGGCGCACCGCCGCGTGTGTGAGACGCACTGCTGCTCGTTGAACCCCCTGTCATTTGCTGGGCGCGTGCAGCCTTCGACACTAGCGGAGGACGCATCTTGTCCCTGGTGTTCAGCGGAGGGCCTGTGCGGGGTGTGGCATTATCGTGCTGGAGGGCGCCACTGGTAGCGATGTGGGCTTCCTCGCCTCGCCTCGCCTCGCCTCACACCAGGTGTCTGCGTAGTTTGCAGTGCATTCGCACCATTCCTATCCCTGTCCCTGTCCCCGTCCCGACTTGTCCCGACTTTGCTCGACTGCCGCTCGCTGCCGCTCGGGTCGTGGTCCATATGACAGCGCAAGCACGACAAACGTCTGCGGGACGAGACGAGACGAGACGAGACGACTAAGGAATAAATTCGTGGTTACAAATCAAATTTGGAACTCTACACTCCTACACAACAATAGGCGGTGACGTATTTCAGAAATCACCTGCCGATTCGTACTGTTTTGTCGTTTTCAAAGTCTTCTTGGCAAACTTGGTTAGCACATTCTCCCTCAAACTGAGTTAATTACTGCATTTTCGTACCATTACAGTAGTTTAAAAGGCTTCAGGATGCATCTTTGTCACAACAGAAAGGTAGTTTGAAAATTGGGCTGGCGACATAACAAAAAAAAAAAAAAGGAAGGGAGCCAACAGCACCCGGGTTTCCCAGGCGGTCACCCATCCAAGTACTAGCCGGGCCCGATGATGCTTAACTTCGGTGATCGGACGAGAACCGGTGTATTCATCATGGTATGGCCGTTGGCGCTCATCTAATGTAGGAGCACGGCAGAATTCGCGTTCGGCTTTTCTCCCAACACACAAAATGTTAGTTTTCGGCCGCATTTGACGAAAGCGCTTCCTTCCGCAACCGCTAGTTCCTCGAGGACGGCGCGGGGAGGCGCGCCCGGCGTCCCAGCAGAGCGACGGCCGAATTGGCGGGCGCACCGCCGCGTGTGTGAGACGCACTGCTGCTCGTTGCACCCCCTGTCATTCGCTGGGCGCGTGCAGCCTTCGACACTAGCGGAGGACGCATCTTGTCCCTGGTGTTCAGCGGAGGGCCTGTGCGGGGTGTGGCAGTATCGTGCTGGAGGGCGCCACTGGTAGCGATGTGGGCTTCCTCGCTTCGCCTCGCCTCACACCAGGTGTCTGCGTAGTTTGCAGTGCATTCGCACCATTCCTACCCCTGTCGCTGTCCCCGTCCCGACTTGTCCCGACTTTGCTCGACTGCCGCTCGCTGCCGCTCGGGTCGTGGTCCATATGACAGCGCAAGCACGACAAACGTCTGCGGGACGAGACGAGACGAGACGAGACGACTAAGGAATAAATTCGTGGTTACAAATCAAATTTGGAACTCTACACTCCTACACAACAATAGGCGGTGACGTATTTCAGAAATCACCTGCCGATTCGTACTGTTTTGTCGTTTTCAAAGTCTTCTTGGCAAACTTGGTTAGCACATTCTCCCTCACACTGAGTTAATTACTGCATTTTCGTACCATTACAGTAGTTTAAAAGGCTTAAGGAAGCATCTTTGTCACAACAGAAAGGTAGTTTGAAAATTGGGCTGGCGACATAAAAAAAAAAGGAAGGGAGCCAACAGCACCTGGGTTTCCCAGGCGGTCACCCATCCAAGTACTAGCCGGGCCCGATGATGCTTAACTTCGGTGATCGGACGAGAACCGGTGTATTCATCATGGTATGGCCGTTGGCGCTCATCTAATGTAGGAGCACGGCAGAATTCGCGTTCGGCTTTTCTCCCAACACACAAAATGTTAGTTTTCGGCCGCATTTGACGAAAGCGCTTCCTTCCGCAACCGCCAGTTCCTCGAGGACGGCGCGGGGAGGCGCGCCCGGCGTCCCAGCAGAGCGACGGCCGAATTGGCGGGCGCACCGCCGCGTGTGTGAGACGCACTGCTGCTCGTTGCACCCCCTGTCATTTGCTGGGCGCGTGCAGCCTTCGACACTAGCGGAGGACGCATCTTGTCCCTGGTGTTCAGCGGAGGGCCTGTGCGGGGTGTGGCATTATCGTGCTGGAGGGCGCCACTGGTAGCGATGTGGGCTTCCTCGCCTCGCCTCGCCTCGCCTCACACCAGGTGTCTGCGTAGTTTGCAGTGCATTCGCACCATTCCTATCCCTGTCCCTGTCCCCGTCCCGACTTGTCCCGACTTTGCTCGACTGCCGCTCGCTGCCGCTCGGGTCGTGGTCCATATGACAGCGCAAGCACGACAAACGTCTGCGGGACGAGACGAGACGAGACGAGACGAGACGACTAAGGTATAAATTCGTGGTTACAAATCAAATTTGGAACTCTACACTCCTACACAACAATAGGCGGTGACGTATTTCAGAAATCACCTGCCGATTCGTACTGTTTTGTCGTTTTCAAAGTCTTCTTGGCAAACTTGGTTAGCACATTCTCCCTCAAACTGAGTTAATTACTGCATTTTCGTACCATTACAGTAGTTTAAAAGGCTTAAGGAAGCATCTTTGTCACAACAGAAAGGTAGTTTGAAAATTGGGCTGGCGACATAAAAAAAAAGGAAGGGAGCCAACAGCACCCGGGTTTCCCAGGCGGTCTCCCATCCAAGTACTAGCCGAGCCCGATGATGCTTAACTTCGGTGATCGGACGAGAACCGGTGTATTCATCATGGTATGGCCGTTGGCGCTCATCTAATGTAGGAGCACGGCAGAATTCGCGTTCGGCTTTTCTCCCAACACACAAAATGTTAGTTTTCGGCCGCATTTGACGAAAGCGCTTCCTTCCGCAACCGCCAGTTCCTCGAGGACGGCGCGGGGAGGCGCGCCCGGCGTCCCAGCAGAGCGACGGCCGAATTGGCGGGCGCACCGCCGCGTGTGTGAGACGCACTGCTGCTCGTTGCACCCCCTGTCATTTGCTGGGCGCGTGCAGCCTTCGACACTAGCGGAGGACGCATCTTGTCCCTGGTGTTCAGCGGAGGGCCTGTGCGGGGTGTGGCATTATCGTGCTGGAGGGCGCCACTGGTAGCGATGTGGGCTTCCTCGCTTCGCCTCGCCTCACACCAGGTGTCTGCGTAGTTTGCAGTGCATTCGCACCATTCCTATCCCTGTCCCTGTCCCCGTCCCGACTTGTCCCGACTTTGCTCGACTGCCGCTCGCTGCCGCTCGGGTCGTGGTCCATATGACAGCGCAAGCACGACAAACGTCTGCGGGACGAGACGAGACGAGACGAGACGAGACGACTAAGGAATAAATTCGTGGTTACAAATCAAATTTGGAACTCTACACTCCTACACATCAATAGGCGGTGACGTATTTCAGAAATCACCTGCCGATTCGTACTGTTTTGTCGTTTTCAAAGTTTTCTTGGCAAACTTGGTTAGCACATTCTCCCTCACACTGAGTTAATTACTGCATTTTCGTACCATTACAGTAGTTTAAAAGGCTTAAGGAAGCATCTTTCTCACAACAGAAAGGTAGTTTGAAAATTGGGCTGGCGACATAAAAAAAAAGGAAGTGAGCCAACAGCACCCGGGTTTCCCAGGCGGTCACCTATCCAAGTACTAGCCGGGCCCGATGATGCTTAACTTCGGTGATCGGACGAGAACCGGTGTATTCATCATGGTATGGCCGTTGGCGCTCATCTAATGTAGGAGCACGGCAGAATTCGCATTCGGCTTTTCTCCCAACACACAAAATGTTAGTTTTCGGCCGCATTTGACGAAAGCGCTTCCTTCCGCAACCGCCAGTTCCTCGAGGACGGCGCGGGGAGGCGCGCCCGGCGTCCCAGCAGAGCGACGGCCGAATTGGCGGGCGCACCGCCGCGTGTGTGAGACGCACTGCTGCTCGTTGCACCCCCTGTCATTTGCTGGGCGCGTGCAGCCTTCGACACTAGCGGAGGACGCATCTTGTCCCTGGTGTTCAGCGGAGGGCCTGTGCGGGGTGTGGCATTATCGTGCTGGAGGGCGCCTGTGGTAGCGATGTGGGCTTCCTCGCTTCGCCTCGCCTCACACCAGGTGTCTGCGTAGTTTGCAGTGCATTCGCACCATTCCTATCCCTGTCCCTGTCCCCGTCCCGACTTGTCCCGACTTTGCTCGACTGCCGCTCGCTGCCGCTCGGGTCGTGGTCCATATGACAGCGCAAGCACGACAAACGTCTGCGGGACGAGACGAGACGAGACGAGACGAGACGACTAAGGAATAAATTCGTGGTTACAAATCAAATTTGGAACTCTACACTCCTACACAACAATAGGCGGTGACGTATTTCAGAAATCACCTGCCGATTCGTACTGTTTTGTCGTTTTCAAAGTCTTCTTGGCAAACTTGGTTAGCACATTCTCCCTCAAACTGAGTTAATTACTGCATTTTCGTACCATTACAGTAGTTTAAAAGGCTTAAGGAAGCATCTTTGTCACAACAGAAAGGTAGTTTGAAAATTGGGCTGGCGACATAAAAAAAAAAGGAAGGGAGCCAACAGCACCTGGGTTTCCCAGGCGGTCACCCTTCCAAGTACTAGCCGGGCCCGATGATGCTTAACTTCGGTGATCGGACGAGAACCGGTGTATTCATCATGGTATGGCCGTTGGCGCTCATCTAATGTAGGAGCACGGCAGAATTCGCGTTCGGCTTTTCTCCCAACACACAAAATGTTAGTTTTCGGCCGCATTTGACGAAAGCGCTTCCTTCCGCAACCGCCAGTTCCTCGAGGACGGCGCGGGGAGGCGCGCCCGGCGTCCCAGCAGAGCGACGGCCGAATTGGCGGGCGCACCGCCGCGTGTGTGAGACGCACTGCTGCTCGTTGCACCCCCTGTCATTTGCTGGGCGCGTGCAGCCTTCGACACTAGCGGAGGACGCATCTTGTCCCTGGTGTTCAGCGGAGGGCCTGTGCGGGGTGTGGCATTATCGTGCTGGAGGGCGCCACTGGTAGCGATGTGGGCTTCCTCGCTTCGCCTCGCCTCACACCAGGTGTCTGCGTAGTTTGCAGTGCATTCGCACCATTCCTATCCCTGTCCCTGTCCCCGTCCCGACTTGTCCCGACTTTGCTCGACTGCCGCTCGCTGCCGCTCGGGTCGTGGTCCATATGACAGCGCAAGCACGACAAACGTCTGCGGGACGAGACGAGACGAGACGAGACGAGACGACTAAGGAATAAATTCGTGGTTACAAATCAAATTTGGAACTCTACACTCCTACACAACAATAGGCGGTGACGTATTTCAGAAATCACCTGCCGATTCGTACTGTTTTGTCGTTTTCAAAGTCTTCTTGGCAAACTTGGTTAGCACATTCTCCCTCAAACTGAGTTAATTACTACATTTTCGTACCATTAC
The DNA here is from genome assembly GCF_023864275.1 of Schistocerca cancellata. Lineage (NCBI taxonomy): Eukaryota > Metazoa > Arthropoda > Insecta > Orthoptera > Acrididae > Schistocerca > Schistocerca cancellata. Next base: position 521,999,914 of record NC_064634.1, on the reverse strand, counting down.
AGTAGTTTAAAAGGCTTAAGGAAGCATCTTTGTCACAACAGAAAGGTAGTTTGAAAATTGGGCTGGCGACATAAAAAAAAAGGAAGGGAGCCAACAGCACCTGGGTTTCCCAGGCGGTCACCCATCCAAGAACTAGCCGGGCCCGATGATGCTTAACTTCGGTGATCGGAGGAGAACCGGTGTATTCATCATGGTATGGCCGTTGGCGCTCATCTAATGTAGGAGCACGGCAGAATTCGCGTTCGGCTTTTCTCCCAACACACAAAATGTTAGTTTTCGGCCGCATTTGACGAAAGCGCTTCCTTCCGCAACCGCCAGTTCCTCGAGGACGGCGCGGGGAGGCGCGCCCGGCGTCCCAGCAGAGCGACGGCCGAATTGGCGGGCGCACCGCCGCGTGTGTGAGACGCACTGCTGCTCGTTGCACCCCCTGTCATTTGCTGGGCGCGTGCAGCCTTCGACACTAGCGGAGGACGCATCTTGTCCCTGGTGTTCAGCGGAGGGCCTGTGCGGGGTGTGGCATTATCGTGCTGGAGGGCGCCACTGGTAGCGATGTGGGCTTCCTCGCTTCGCCTCGCCTCACACCAGGTGTCTGCGTAGTTTGCAGTGCATTCGCACCATTCCTATCCCTGTCCCTGTCCCCGTCCCGACTTGTCCCGACTTTGCTCGACTGCCGCTCGCTGCCGCTCGGGTCGTGGTCCATATGACAGCGCAAGCACGACAAACGTCTGCGGGACGAGACGAGACGAGACGAGACGACTAAGGAATAAATTCGTGGTTACAAATCAAATTTGGAACTCTACACTCCTACACAACAATAGGCGGTGACGTATTTCAGAAATCACCTGCCGATTCGTACTGTTTTGTCGTTTTCAAAGTCTTCTTGGCAAACTTGGTTAGCACATTCTCCCTCAAACTGAGTTAATTACTGCATTTTCGTACCATTACAGTAGTTTAAAAGGCTTAAGGAAGCATCTTTCTCACAACAGAAAGGTAGTTTGAAAATTGGGCTGGCGACATAAAAAAAAAAAAGGAAGGGAGCCAACAGCACCCGGGTTTCCCAGGCGGTCACCCATCCAAGTACTAGCCGGGCCCGATGATGCTTAACTTCGGTGATCGGACGAGAACCGGTGTATTCATCATGGTATGGCCGTTGGCGCTCATCTAATGTAGGAGCACGGCAGAATTCGCGTTCGGCTTTTCTCCCAACACACAAAATGTTAGTTTTCGGCCGCATTTGACGAAAGCGCTTCCTTCCGCAACCGCCAGTTCCTCGAGGACGGCGCGGGGAGGCGCGCCCGGCGTCCCAGCAGAGCGACGGCCGAATTGGCGGGCGCACCGCCGCGTGTGTGAGACGCACTGCTGCTCGTTGCACCCCCTGTCATTTGCTGGGCGCGTGCAGCCTTCGACACTAGCGGAGGACGCATCTTGTCCCTGGTGTTCAGCGGAGGGCCTGTGCGGGGTGTGGCATTATCGTGCTGGAGGGCGCCACTGGTAGCGATGTGGGCTTCCTCGCTTCGCCTCGCCTCACACCAGGTGTCTGCGTAGTTTGCAGTGCATTCGCACCATTCCTATCCCTGTCCCTGTCCCCGTCCCGACTTGTCCCGACTTTGCTCGACTGCCGCTCGCTGCCGCTCGGGTCGTGGTCCATATGACAGCGCAAGCACGACAAACGTCTGCGGGACGAGACGAGACGAGACGAGACGAGACGACTAAGGAATAAATTCGTGGTTACAAATCAAATTTGGAACTCTACACTCCTACACAACAATAGGCGGTGACGTATTTCAGAAATCACCTGCCGATTCGTACTGTTTTGTCGTTTTCAAAGTCTTCTTGGCAAACTTGGTTAGCACATTCTCCCTCAAACTGAGTTAATTACTACATTTTCGTACCATTACAGTAGTTTAAAAGGCTTAAGGAAGCATCTTTGTCACAACAGAAAGGTAGTTTGAAAATTGGGCTGGCGACATAAAAAAAAAAGGAAGGGAGCCAACAGCACCTGGGTTTCCCAGGCGGTCACCCATCCAAGTACTAGCCGGGCCCGATGATGCTTAACTTCGGTGATCGGACGAGAACCGGTGTATTCATCATGGTATGGCCGTTGGCGCTCATCTAATGTAGGAGCACGGCAGAATTCGCGTTCGGCTTTTCTCCCAACACACAAAATGTTAGTTTTCGGCCGCATTTGACGAAAGCGCTTCCTTCCGCAACCGCCAGTTCCTCGAGGACGGCGCGGGGAGGCGCGCCCGGCGTCCCAGCAGAGCGACGGCCGAATTGGCGGGCGCACCGCCGCGTGTGTGAGACGCACTGCTGCTCGTTGCACCCCCTGTCATTTGCTGGGCGCGTGCAGCCTTCGACACTAGCGGAGGACGCATCTTGTCCCTGGTGTTCAGCGGAGGGCCTGTGCGGGGTGTGGCATTATCGTGCTGGAGGGCGCCACTGGTAGCGATGTGGGCTTCCTCGCTTCGCCTCGCCTCACACCAGGTGTCTGCGTAGTTTGCAGTGCATTCGCACCATTCCTATCCCTGTCCCTGTCCCCGTCCCGACTTGTCCCGACTTTGCTCGACTGCCGCTCGCTGCCGCTCGGGTCGTGGTCCATATGACAGCGCAAGCACGACAAACGTCTGCGGGACGAGACGAGACGAGACGAGACGAGACGACTAAGGAATAAATTCGTGGTTACAAATCAAATTTGGAACTCTACACTCCTACACAACAATAGGCGGTGACGTATTTCAGAAATCACCTGCCGATTCGTACTGTTTTGTCGTTTTCAAAGTTTTCTTGGCAAACTTGGTTAGCACATTCTCCCTCAAACTGAGTTAATTACTGCATTTTCGTACCATTACAGTAGTTTAAAAGGCTTAAGGAAGCATCTTTGTCACAACAGAAAGGTAGTTTGAAAATTGGGCTGGCGACATAAAAAAAAAGGAAGGGAGCCAACAGCACCTGGGTTTCCCAGGCGGTCACCCATCCAAGTACTAGCCGGGCCCGATGATGCTTAACTTCGGTGATCGGAGGAGAACCGGTGTATTCATCATGGTATGGCCGTTGGCGCTCATCTAATGTAGGAGCACGGCAGAATTCGCGTTCGGCTTTTCTCCCAACACACAAAATGTTAGTTTTCGGCCGCATTTGACGAAAGCGCTTCCTTCCGCAACCGCCAGTTCCTCGAGGACGGCGCGGGGAGGCGCGCCCGGCGTCCCAGCAGAGCGACGGCCGAATTGGCGGGCGCACCGCCGCGTGTGTGAGACGCACTGCTGCTCGTTGCACCCCCTGTCATTTGCTGGGCGCGTGCAGCCTTCGACACTAGCGGAGGACGCATCTTGTCCCTGGTGTTCAGCGGAGGGCCTGTGCGGGGTGTGGCATTATCGTGCTGGAGGGCGCCACTGGTAGCGATGTGGGCTTCCTCGCTTCGCCTCGCCTCACACCAGGTGTCTGCGTAGTTTGCAGTGCATTCGCACCATTCCTATCCCTGTCCCTGTCCCCGTCCCGACTTGTCCCGACTTTGCTCGACTGCCGCTCGCTGCCGCTCGGGTCGTGGTCCATATGACAGCGCAAGCACGACAAACGTCTGCGGGACGAGACGAGACGAGACGAGACGAGACGACTAAGGAATAAATTCGTGGTTACAAATCAAATTTGGAACTCTACACTCCTACACATCAATAGGCGGTGACGTATTTCAGAAATCACCTGCCGATTCGTACTGTTTTGTCGTTTTCAAAGTTTTCTTGGCAAACTTGGTTAGCACATTCTCCCTCAAACTGAGTTAATTACTGCATTTTCGTACCATTACAGTAGTTTAAAAGGCTTAAGGAAGCATCTTTGTCACAACAGAAAGGTAGTTTGAAAATTGGGCTGGCGACATAAAAAAAAAAAGGAAGGGAGCCAACAGCACCTGGGTTTCCCAGGCGGTCACCCATCCAAGTACTAGCCGGGCCCGATGATGCTTAACTTCGGTGATCGGAGGAGAACCGGTGTATTCATCATGGTATGGCCGTTGGCGCTCATCTAATGTAGGAGCACGGCAGAATTCGCGTTCGGCTTTTCTCCCAACACACAAAATGTTAGTTTTCGGCCGCATTTGACGAAAGCGCTTCCTTCCGCAACCGCCAGTTCCTCGAGGACGGCGCGGGGAGGCGCGCCCGGCGTCCCAGCAGAGCGACGGCCGAATTGGCGGGCGCACCGCCGCGTGTGTGAGACGCACTGCTGCTCGTTGCACCCCCTGTCATTTGCTGGGCGCGTGCAGCCTTCGACACTAGCGGAGGACGCATCTTGTCCCTGGTGTTCAGCGGAGGGCCTGTGCGGGGTGTGGCAGTGTCGTGCTGGAGGGCGCCACTGGTAGCGATGTGGGCTTCCTCGCCTCGCCTCGCCTCGCCTCACACCAGGTGTCTGCGTAGTTTGCAGTGCATTCGCACCATTCCTATCCCTGTCCCTGTCCCCGTCCCGACTTGTCCCGACTTTGCTCGACTGCCGCTCGCTGCCGCTCGGGTCGTGGTCCATATGACAGCGCAAGCACGACAAACGTCTGCGGGACGAGACGAGACGAGACAAGACGAGACGACTAAGGAATAAATTCGTGGTTACAAATCAAATTTGGAACTCTACACTCCTACACAACAATAGGCGGTGACGTATTTCAGAAATCACCTGCCGATTCGTACTGTTTTGTCGTTTTCAAAGTCTTCTTGGCAAACTTGGTTAGCACATTCTCCCTCAAACTGAGTTAATTACTGCATTTTCGTACCATTACAGTAGTTTAAAAGGCTTAAGGAAGCATCTTTGTCACAACAGAAAGGTAGTTTGAAAATTGGGCTGGCGACATAAAAAAAAAAAGGAAGGGAGCCAACAGCACCTGGGTTTCCCAGGCGGTCACCCATCCAAGTACTAGCCCAGCCCGATGATGCTTAACTTCGGTGATCGGAGGAGAACCGGTGTATTCATCATGGTATGGCCGTTGGCGCTCATCTAATGTAGGAGCACGGCAGAATTCGCGTTCGGCTTTTCTCCCAACACACAAAATGTTAGTTTTCGGCCGCATTTGACGAAAGCGCTTCCTTCCGCAACCGCCAGTTCCTCGAGGACGGCGCGGGGAGGCGCGCCCGGCGTCCCAGCAGAGCGACGGCCGAATTGGCGGGCGCACCGCCGCGTGTGTGAGACGCACTGCTGCTCGTTGCACCCCCTGTCATTTGCTGGGCGCGTGCAGCCTTCGACACTAGCGGAGGACGCATCTTGTCCCTGGTGTTCAGCGGAGGGCCTGTGCGGGGTGTGGCATTATCGTGCTGGAGGGCGCCACTGGTAGCGATGTGGGCTTCCTCGCTTCGCCTCGCCTCACACCAGGTGTCTGCGTAGTTTGCAGTGCATTCGCACCATTCCTATCCCTGTCCCTGTCCCCGTCCCGACTTGTCCCGACTTTGCTCGACTGCCGCTCGCTGCCGCTCGGGTCGTGGTCCATATGACAGCGCAAGCACGACAAACGTCTGCGGGACGAGACGAGACGAGACGAGACGAGACGACTAAGGAATAAATTCGTGGTTACAAATCAAATTTGGAACTCTACACTCCTACACATCAATAGGCGGTGACGTATTTCAGAAATCACCTGCCGATTCGTACTGTTTTGTCGTTTTCAAAGTTTTCTTGGCAAACTTGGTTAGCACATTCTCCCTCAAACTGAGTTAATTACTGCATTTTCGTACCATTACAGTAGTTTAAAAGGCTTAAGGAAGCATCTTTGTCACAACAGAAAGGTAGTTTGAAAATTGGGCTGGCGACATAAAAAAAAAAGGAAGGGAGCCAACAGCACCTGGGTTTCCCAGGCGGTCACCCATCCAAGTACTAGCCGGGCCCGATGATGCTTAACTTCGGTGATCGGAGGAGAACCGGTGTATTCATCATGGTATGGCCGTTGGCGCTCATCTAATGTAGGAGCACGGCAGAATTCGCGTTCGGCTTTTCTCCCAACACACAAAATGTTAGTTTTCGGCCGCATTTGACGAAAGCGCTTCCTTCCGCAACCGCCAGTTCCTCGAGGACGGCGCGGGGAGGCGCGCCCGGCGTCCCAGCAGAGCGACGGCCGAATTGGCGGGCGCACCGCCGCGTGTGTGAGACGCACTGCTGCTCGTTGCACCCCCTGTCATTTGCTGGGCGCGTGCAGCCTTCGACACTAGCGGAGGACGCATCTTGTCCCTGGTGTTCAGCGGAGGGCCTGTGCGGGGTGTGGCATTATCGTGCTGGAGGGCGCCACTGGTAGCGATGTGGGCTTCCTCGCTTCGCCTCGCCTCACACCAGGTGTCTGCGTAGTTTGCAGTGCATTCGCACCATTCCTATCCCTGTCCCTGTCCCCGTCCCGACTTGTCCCGACGTTGCTCGACTGCCGCTCGCTGCCGCTCGGGTCGTGGTCCATATGACAGCGCAAGCACGACAAACGTCTGCGGGACGAGACGAGACGAGACGAGACGAGACGACTAAGGAATAAATTCGTGGTTACAAATCAAATTTGGAACTCTACACTCCTACACATCAATAGGCGGTGACGTATTTCAGAAATCACCTGCCGATTCGTACTGTTTTGTCGTTTTCAAAGTTTTCTTGGCAAACTTGGTTAGCACATTCTCCCTCAAACTGAGTTAATTACTGCATTTTCGTACCATTACAGTAGTTTAAAAGGCTTAAGGAAGCATCTTTCTCACAACAGAAAGGTAGTTTGAAAATTGGGCTGGCGACATAAAAAAAAAAAGGAAGGGAGCCAACAGCACCTGGGTTTCCCAGGCGGTCACCCATCCAAGTACTAGCCGGGCCCGATGATGCTTAACTTCGGTGATCGGAGGAGAACCGGTGTATTCATCATGGTATGGCCGTTGGCGCTCATCTAATGTAGGAGCACGGCAGAATTCGCGTTCGGCTTTTCTCCCAATACACAAAATGTTAGTTTTCGGCCGCATTTGACGAGAGCGCTTCCTTCCGCAACCGCCAGTTCCTCGAGGACGGCGCGGGGAGGCGCGCCCGGCGTCCCAGCAGAGCGACGGCCGAATTGGCGGGCGCACCGCCGCGTGTGTGAGACGCACTGCTGCTCGTTGCACCCCCTGTCATTTGCTGGGCGCGTGCAGCCTTCGACACTAGCGGAGGACGCATCTTGTCCCTGGTGTTCAGCGGAGGGCCTCTGCGGGGTGTGGCAGTGTCGTGCTGGAGGGCGCCACTGGTAGCGATGTGGGCTTCCTCGCCTCGCCTCGCCTCGCCTCACACCAGGTGTCTGCGTAGTTTGCAGTGCATTCGCACCATTCCTATCCCTGTCCCTGTCCCCGTCCCGACTTGTCCCGACTTTGCTCGACTGCCGCTCGCTGCCGCTCGGGTCGTGGTCCATATGACAGCGCAAGCACGACAAACGTCTGCGGGACGAGACGAGACGAGACGAGACGAGACGACTAAGGAATAAATTCGTGGTTACAAATCAAATTTGGAACTCTACACTCCTACACAACAATAGGCGGTGACGTATTTCAGAAATCACCTGCCGATTCGTACTGTTTTGTCGTTTTCAAAGTCTTCTTGGCAAACTTGGTTAGCACATTCTCCCTCAAACTGAGTTAATTACTGCATTTTCGTACCATTACAGTAGTTTAAAAGGCTTAAGGAAGCATCTTTGTCACAACAGAAAGGTAGTTTGAAAATTGGGCTGGCGACATAAAAAAAAAGGAAGGGAGCCAACAGCACCTGGGTTTCCCAGGCGGTCACCCATCCAAGTACTAGCCGGGCCCGATGATGCTTAACTTCGGTGATCGGAGGAGAACCGGTGTATTCATCATGGTATGGCCGTTGGCGCTCATCTAATGTAGGAGCACGGCAGAATTCGCGTTCGGCTTTTCTCCCAACACACAAAATGTTAGTTTTCGGCCGCATTTGACGAAAGCGCTTCCTTCCGCAACCGCCAGTTCCTCGAGGACGGCGCGGGGAGGCGCGCCCGGCGTCCCAGCAGAGCGACGGCCGAATTGGCGGGCGCACCGCCGCGTGTGTGAGACGCACTGCTGCTCGTTGCACCCCCTGTCATTTGCTGGGCGCGTGCAGCCTTCGACACTAGCGGAGGACGCATCTTGTCCCTGGTGTTCAGCGGAGGGCCTGTGCGGGGTGTGGCATTATCGTGCTGGAGGGCGCCACTGGTAGCGATGTGGGCTTCCTCGCTTCGCCTCGCCTCACACCAGGTGTCTGCGTAGTTTGCAGTGCATTCGCACCATTCCTATCCCTGTCCCTGTCCCCGTCCCGACTTGTCTCGACTTTGCTCGACTGCCGCTCGCTGCCGCTCGGGTCGTGGTCCATATGACAGCGCAAGCACGACAAACGTCTGCGGGACGAGACGAGACGAGACGAGACGAGACGACTAAGGAATAAATTCGTGGTTACAAATCAAATTTGGAACTCTACACTCCTACACATCAATAGGCGGTGACGTATTTCAGAAATCACCTGCCGATTCGTACTGTTTTGTCGTTTTCAAAGTTTTCTTGGCAAACTTGGTTAGCACATTCTCCCTCAAACTGAGTTAATTACTGCATTTTCGTACCATTACAGTAGTTTAAAAGGCTTAAGGAAGCATCTTTCTCACAACAGAAAGGTAGTTTGAAAATTGGGCTGGCGACATAAAAAAAAAAAGGAAGTGAGCCAACAGCACCCGGGTTTCCCAGGCGGTCACCCATCCAAGTACTAGCGGGGCCCGATGATGCTTAACTTCGGTAATCGGACGAGAACCGGTGTATTCATCATGGTATGGCCGTTGGCGCTCATCTAATGTAGGAGCACGGCAGAATTCGCGTTCGGCTTTTCTCCCAACACACAAAATGTTAGTTTTCGGCCGCATTTGACGAAAGCGCTTCCTTCCGCAACCGCCAGTTCCTCGAGGACGGCGCGGGGAGGCGCGCCCGGCGTCCCAGCAGAGCGACGGCCGAATTGGCGGGCGCACCGCCGCGTGTGTGAGACGCACTGCTGCTCGTTGCACCCCCTGTCAATTGCTGGGCGCGTGCAGCCTTCGACACTAGCGGAGGACGCATCTTGTCCCTGGTGTTCAGCGGAGGGCCTCTGCGGGGTGTGGCAGTGTCGTGCTGGAGGGCGCCACTGGTAGCGATGTGGGCTTCCTCGCCTCGCCTCGCCTCGCCTCACACCAGGTGTCTGCGTAGTTTGCAGTGCATTCGCACCATTCCTATCCCTGTCCCTGTCCCCGTCCCGACTTGTCCCGACTTTGCTCGACTGCCGCTCGCTGCCGCTCGGGTCGTGGTCCATATGACAGCGCAAGCACGACAAACGTCTGCGGGACGAGACGAGACGAGACGAGACGAGACGACTAAGGAATAAATTCGTGGTTACAAATCAAATTTGGAACTCTACACTCCTACACAACAATAGGCGGTGACGTATTTCAGAAATCACCTGCCGATTCGTACTGTTTTGTCGTTTTCAAAGTCTTCTTGGCAAACTTGGTTAGCACATTCTCCCTCAAACTGAGTTAATTACTGCATTTTCGTACCATTACAGTAGTTTAAAAGGCTTAAGGAAGCATCTTTGTCACAACAGAAAGGTAGTTTGAAAATTGGGCTGGCGACATAAAAAAAAAGGAAGGGAGCCAACAGCACCTGGGTTTCCCAGGCGGTCACCCATCCAAGTACTAGCCGGGCCCGATGAAGCTTAACTTCGGTGATCGGAGGAGAACCGGTGTATTCATCATGGTATGGCCGTTGGCGCTCATCTAATGTAGGAGCACGGCAGAATTCGCGTTCGGCTTTTCTCCCAACACACAAAAAGTTAGTTTTCGGCCGCATTTGACGAGAGCGCTTCCTTCCGCAACCGCCAGTTCCTCGAGGACGGCGCGGGGAGGCGCGCCCGGCGTCCCAGCAGAGCGACGGCCGAATTGGCGGGCGCACCGCCGCGTGTGTGAGACGCACTGCTGCTCGTTGCACCCCCTGTCATTTGCTGGGCGCGTGCAGCCTTCGACACTAGCGGAGGACGCATCTTGTCCCTGGTGTTCAGCGGAGGGCCTGTGCGGGGTGTGGCATTATCGTGCTGGAGGGCGCCACTGGTAGCGATGTGGGCTTCCTCGCTTCGCCTCGCCTCACACCAGGTGTCTGCGTAGTTTGCAGTGCATTCGCACCATTCCTATCCCTGTCCCTGTCCCCGTCCCGACTTGTCTCGACTTTGCTCGACTGCCGCTCGCTGCCGCTCGGGTCGTGGTCCATATGACAGCGCAAGCACGACAAACGTCTGCGGGACGAGACGAGACGAGACGAGACGAGACGACTAAGGAATAAATTCGTGGTTACAAATCAAATTTGGAACTCTACACTCCTACACATCAATAGGCGGTGACGTATTTCAGAAATCACCTGCCGATTCGTACTGTTTTGTCGTTTTCAAAGTTTTCTTGGCAAACTTGGTTAGCACATTCTCCCTCAAACTGAGTTAATTACTGCATTTTCGTACCATTACAGTAGTTTAAAAGGCTTAAGGAAGCATCTTTCTCACAACAGAAAGGTAGTTTGAAAATTGGGCTGGCGACATAAAAAAAAAAGGAAGTGAGCCAACAGCACCCGGGTTTCCCAGGCGGTCACCCATCCAAGTACTAGCGGGGCCCGATGATGCTTAACTTCGGTAATCGGACGAGAACCGGTGTATTCATCATGGTATGGCCGTTGGCGCTCATCTAATGTAGGAGCACGGCAGAATTCGCGTTCGGCTTTTCTCCCAACACACAAAATGTTAGTTTTCGGCCGCATTTGACGAAAGCGCTTCCTTCCGCAACCGCCAGTTCCTCGAGGACGGCGCGGGGAGGCGCGCCCGGCGTCCCAGCAGAGCGACGGCCGAATTGGCGGGCGCACCGCCGCGTGTGTGAGACGCACTGCTGCTCGTTGCACCCCCTGTCAATTGCTGGGCGCGTGCAGCCTTCGACACTAGCGGAGGACGCATCTTGTCCCTGGTGTTCAGCGGAGGGCCTCTGCGGGGTGTGGCAGTGTCGTGCTGGAGGGCGCCACTGGTAGCGATGTGGGCTTCCTCGCCTCGCCTCGCCTCGCCTCACACCAGGTGTCTGCGTAGTTTGCAGTGCATTCGCACCATTCCTATCCCTGTCCCTGTCCCCGTCCCGACTTGTCCCGACTTTGCTCGACTGCCGCTCGCTGCCGCTCGGGTCGTGGTCCATATGACAGCGCAAGCACGACAAACGTCTGCGGGACGAGACGAGACGAGACGAGACGAGACGACTAAGGAATAAATTCGTGGTTACAAATCAAATTTGGAACTCTACACTCCTACACAACAATAGGCGGTGACGTATTTCAGAAATCACCTGCCGATTCGTACTGTTTTGTCGTTTTCAAAGTCTTCTTGGCAAACTTGGTTAGCACATTCTCCCTCAAACTGAGTTAATTACTGCATTTTCGTACCATTACAGTAGTTTAAAAGGCTTAAGGAAGCATCTTTGTCACAACAGAAAGGTAGTTTGAAAATTGGGCTGGCGACATAAAAAAAAAGGAAGGGAGCCAACAGCACCTGGGTTTCCCAGGCGGTCACCCATCCAAGTACTAGCCGGGCCCGATGAAGCTTAACTTCGGTGATCGGAGGAGAACCGGTGTATTCATCATGGTATGGCCGTTGGCGCTCATCTAATGTAGGAGCACGGCAGAATTCGCGTTCGGCTTTTCTCCCAACACACAAAAAGTTAGTTTTCGGCCGCATTTGACGAGAGCGCTTCCTTCCGCAACCGCCAGTTCCTCGAGGACGGCGCGGGGAGGCGCGCCCGGCGTCCCAGCAGAGCGACGGCCGAATTGGCGGGCGCACCGCCGCGTGTGTGAGACGCACTGCTGCTCGTTGCACCCCCTGTCATTTGCTGGGCGCGTGCAGCCTTCGACACTAGCGGAGGACGCATCTTGTCCCTGGTGTTCAGCGGAGGGCCTGTGCGGGGTGTGGCATTATCGTGCTGGAGGGCGCCACTGGTAGCGATGTGGGCTTCCTCGCTTCGCCTCGCCTCACACCAGGTGTCTGCGTAGTTTGCAGTGCATTCGCACCATTCCTATCCCTGTCCCTGTCCCCGTCCCGACTTGTCTCGACTTTGCTCGACTGCCGCTCGCTGCCGCTCGGGTCGTGGTCCATATGACAGCGCAAGCACGACAAACGTCTGCGGGACGAGACGAGACGAGACGAGACGAGACGACTAAGGAATAAATTCGTGGTTACAAATCAAATTTGGAACTCTACACTCCTACACATCAATAGGCGGTGACGTATTTCAGAAATCACCTGCCGATTCGTACTGTTTTGTCGTTTTCAAAGTTTTCTTGGCAAACTTGGTTAGCACATTCTCCCTCAAACTGAGTTAATTACTGCATTTTCGTACCATTACAGTAGTTTAAAAGGCTTAAGGAAGCATCTTTCTCACAACAGAAAGGTAGTTTGAAAATTGGGCTGGCGACATAAAAAAAAAAGGAAGTGAGCCAACAGCACCCGGGTTTCCCAGGCGGTCACCCATCCAAGTACTAGCGGGGCCCGATGATGCTTAACTTCGGTAATCGGACGAGAACCGGTGTATTCATCATGGTATGGCCGTTGGCGCTCATCTAATGTAGGAGCACGGCAGAATTCGCGTTCGGCTTTTCTCCCAACACACAAAATGTTAGTTTTCGGCCGCATTTGACGAAAGCGCTTCCTTCCGCAACCGCCAGTTCCTCGAGGACGGCGCGGGGAGGCGCGCCCGGCGTCCCAGCAGAGCGACGGCCGAATTGGCGGGCGCACCGCCGCGTGTGTGAGACGCACTGCTGCTCGTTGCACCCCCTGTCAATTGCTGGGCGCGTGCAGCCTTCGACACTAGCGGAGGACGCATCTTGTCCCTGGTGTTCAGCGGAGGGCCTCTGCGGGGTGTGGCAGTGTCGTGCTGGAGGGCGCCACTGGTAGCGATGTGGGCTTCCTCGCCTCGCCTCGCCTCGCCTCACACCAGGTGTCTGCGTAGTTTGCAGTGCATTCGCACCATTCCTATCCCTGTCCCTGTCCCCGTCCCGACTTGTCCCGACTTTGCTCGACTGCCGCTCGCTGCCGCTCGGGTCGTGGTCCATATGACAGCGCAAGCACGACAAACGTCTGCGGGACGAGACGAGACGAGACGAGACGAGACGACTAAGGAATAAATTCGTGGTTACAAATCAAATTTGGAACTCTACACTCCTACACAACAATAGGCGGTGACGTATTTCAGAAATCACCTGCCGATTCGTACTGTTTTGTCGTTTTCAAAGTCTTCTTGGCAAACTTGGTTAGCACATTCTCCCTCAAACTGAGTTAATTACTGCATTTTCGTACCATTACAGTAGTTTAAAAGGCTTAAGGAAGCATCTTTGTCACAACAGAAAGGTAGTTTGAAAATTGGGCTGGCGACATAAAAAAAAAGGAAGGGAGCCAACAGCACCCGGGTTTCCCAGGCGGTCACCCATCCAAGTACTAGCCGGGCCCGATGATGCTTAACTTCGGTGATCGGAGGAGAACCGGTGTATTCATCATGGTATGGCCGTTGGCGCTCATCTAATGTAGGAGCACGGCAGAATTCGCGTTCGGCTTTTCTCCCAACACACAAAATGTTAGTTTTCGGCCGCATTTGACGAGAGCGCTTCCTTCCGCAACCGCCAGTTCCTCGAGGACGGCGCGGGGAGGCGCGCCCGGCGTCCCAGCAGAGCGACGGCCGAATTGGCGGGCGCACCGCCGCGTGTGTGAGACGCACTGCTGCTCGTTGCACCCCCTGTCATTTGCTGGGCGCGTGCAGCCTTCGACACTAGCGGAGGACGCATCTTGTCCCTGGTGTTCAGCGGAGGGCCTGTGCGGGGTGTGGCATTATAGTGCTGGAGGGCGCCACTGGTAGCGATGTGGGCTTCCTCGCTTCGCCTCGCCTCACACCAGGTGTCTGCGTAGTTTGCAGTGCATTCGCACCATTCCTATCCCTGTCCCTGTCCCCGTCCCGACTTGTCCCGACTTTGCTCGACTGCCGCTCGCTGCCGCTCGGGTCGTGGTCCATATGACAGCGCAAGCACGACAAACGTCTGCGGGACGAGACGAGACGAGACGAGACGAGACGACTAAGGAATAAATTCGTGGTTACAAATCAAATTTGGAACTCTACACTCCTACACATCAATAGGCGGTGACGTATTTCAGAAATCACCTGCCGATTCGTACTGTTTTGTCGTTTTCAAAGTTTTCTTGGCAAACTTGGTTAGCACATTCTCCCTCAAACTGAGTTAATTACTGCATTTTCGTACCATTACAGTAGTTTAAAAGGCTTAAGGAAGCATCTTTCTCACAACAGAAAGGGAGGTTGAAAATTGGGCTGGCGACATAAAAAAAAAGGAAGGGAGCCAACAGCAGCCGGGTTTCCCAGGCATTCACCCATCCAAGTACTAGCTGGGCCCGATGATGCTTAACTTCGGTGATCGGACGAGAACCGGTGTATTCATCATGGTATGGCCGTTGGCGCTCATCTAATGTAGGAGCACGGCAGAATTCGCGTTCGGCTTTTCTCCCAACACACAAAATGTTAGTTTTCGGCCGCATTTGACGAAAGCGCTTCCTTCCGCAACCGCCAGTTCCTCGAGGACGGCGCGGGGAGGCGCGCCCGGCGTCCCAGCAGAGCGACGGCCGAATTGGCGGGCGCACCGCCGCGTGTGTGAGACGCACTGCTGCTCGTTGCACCCCCTGTCATTTGCTGGGCGCGTGCAGCCTTCGACACTAGCGGAGGACGCATCTTGTCCCTGGTGTTCAGCGGAGGGCCTCTGCGGGGTGTGGCAGTGTCGTGCTGGAGGGCGCCACTGGTAGCGATGTGGGCTTCCTCGCCTCGCCTCGCCTCGCCTCACACCAGGTGTCTGCGTAGTTTGCAGTGCATTCGCACCATTCCTATCCCTGTCCCTGTCCCCGTCCCGACTTGTCCCGACTTTGCTCGACTGCCGCTCGCTGCCGCTCGGGTCGTGGTCCATATGACAGCGCAAGCACGACAAACGTCTGCGGGACGAGACGAGACGAGACGAGACGAGACGACTAAGGAATAAATTCGTGGTTACAAATCAAATTTGGAACTCTACACTCCTACACATCAATAGGCGGTGACGTATTTCAGAAATCACCTGCCGATTCGTACTGTTTTGTCGTTTTCAAAGTTTTCTTGGCAAACTTGGTTAGCACATTCTCCCTCAAACTGAGTTAATTACTGCATTTTCGTACCATTACAGTAGTTTAAAAGGCTTAAGGAAGCATCTTTCTCACAACAGAAAGGGAGGTTGAAAATTGGGCTGGCGACATAAAAAAAAAGGAATGGAGCCAACAGCACCCGGGTTTCCCAGGCATTCACCCATCCAAGTACTAGCTGGGCCCGATGATGCTTAACTTCGGTGATCGGACGAGAACCGGTGTATTCATCATGGTATGGCCGTTGGCGCTCATCTAATGTAGGAGCACGGCAGAATTCGCGTTCGGCTTTTCTCCCAACACACAAAATGTTAGTTTTCGGCCGCATTTGACGAAAGCGCTTCCTTCCGCAACCGCCAGTTCCTCGAGGACGGCGCGGGGAGGCGCGCCCGGCGTCCCAGCAGAGCGACGGCCGAATTGGCGGGCGCACCGCCGCGTGTGTGAGACGCACTGCTGCTCGTTGCACCCCCTGTCATTTGCTGGGCGCGTGCAGCCTTCGACACTAGCGGAGGACGCATCTTGTCCCTGGTGTTCAGCGGAGGGCCTCTGCGGGGTGTGGCAGTGTCGTGCTGGAGGGCGCCACTGGTAGCGATGTGGGCTTCCTCGCCTCGCCTCGCCTCGCCTCACACCAGGTGTCTGCGTAGTTTGCAGTGCATTCGCACCATTCCTATCCCTGTCCCTGTCCCCGTCCCGACTTGTCCCGACTTTGCTCGACTGCCGCTCGCTGCCGCTCGGGTCGTGGTCCATATGACAGCGCAAGCACGACAAACGTCTGCGGGACGAGACGAGACGAGACGAGACGAGACGACTAAGGAATAAATTCGTGGTTACAAATCAAATTTGGAACTCTACACTCCTACACAACAATAGGCGGTGACGTATTTCAGAAATCACCTGCCGATTCGTACTGTTTTGTCGTTTTCAAAGTCTTCTTGGCAAACTTGGTTAGCACATTCTCCCTCAAACTGAGTTAATTACTGCATTTTCGTACCATTACAGTAGTTTAAAAGGCTTAAGGAAGCATCTTTCTCACAACAGAAAGGTAGTTTGAAAATTGGGCTGGCGACATAAAAAAAAAAGGAAGGGAGCCAACAGCACCTGGGTTTCCCAGGCGGTCACCCATCCAAGTACTAGCCGGGCCCGATGATGCTTAACTCCGGTGATCGGACGAGAACCGGTGTATTCATCATGGTATGGCCGTTGGCGCTCATCTAATGTAGGAGCACGGCAGAATTCGCGTTCGGCTTTTCTCCCAACACACAAAATGTTAGTTTTCGGCCGCATTTGACGAGAGCGCTTCCTTCCGCAACCGCCAGTTCCTCGAGGACGGCGCGGGGAGGCGCGCCCGGCGTCCCAGCAGAGCGACGGCCGAATTGGCGGGCGCACCGCCGCGTGTGTGAGACGCACTGCTGCTCGTTGCACCCCCTGTCATTTGCTGGGCGCGTGCAGCCTTCGACACTAGCGGAGGACGCATCTTGTCCCTGGTGTTCAGCGGAGGGCCTGTGCGGGGTGTGGCAGTGTCGTGCTGGAGGGCGCCATTGGTAGCGATGTGGGCTTCCTCGCCTCGCCTCGCCTCGCCTCACACCAGGTGTCTGCGTAGTTTGCAGTGCATTCGCACCATTCCTATCCCTGTCCCTGTCCCCGTCCCGACTTGTCCCGACTTTGCTCGACTGCCGCTCGCTGCCGCTCGGGTCGTGGTCCATATGACAGCGCAAGCACGACAAACGTCTGCGGGACGAGACGAGACGAGACGAGACGAGACGACTAAGGAATAAATTCGTGGTTACAAATCAAATTTGGAACTCTACACTCCTACACATCAATAGGCGGTGACGTATTTCAGAAATC
Source organism: Schistocerca cancellata (assembly GCF_023864275.1). Lineage (NCBI taxonomy): Eukaryota > Metazoa > Arthropoda > Insecta > Orthoptera > Acrididae > Schistocerca > Schistocerca cancellata. Next base: position 521,982,868 of record NC_064634.1, on the reverse strand, counting down.
ACCTGCCGATTCGTACTGTTTTGTCGTTTTCAAAGTTTTCTTGGCAAACTTGGTTAGCACATTCTCCCTCAAACTGAGTTAATTACTGCATTTTCGTACCATTACAGTAGTTTAAAAGGCTTAAGGAAGCATCTTTCTCACAACAGAAAGGGAGGTTGAAAATTGGGCTGGCGACATAAAAAAAAAAGGAAGGGAGCCAACAGCACCCGGGTTTCCCAGGCGGTCACCCATCCAAGTACTAGCTGGGCCCGATGATGCTTAACTTCGGTGATCGGACGAGAACCGGTGTATTCATCATGGTATGGCCGTTGGCGCTCATCTAATGTAGGAGCACGGCAGAATTCGCGTTCGGCTTTTCTCCCAACACACAAAAAGTTAGTTTTCGGCCGCATTTGACGAAAGCGCTTCCTTCCGCAACCGCCAGTTCCTCGAGGACGGCGCGGGGAGGCGCGCCCGGCGTCCCAGCAGAGCGACGGCCGAATTGGCGGGCGCACCGCCGCGTGTGTGAGACGCACTGCTGCTCGTTGCACCCCCTGTCATTTGCTGGGCGCGTGCAGCCTTCGACACTAGCGGAGGACGCATCTTGTCCCTGGTGTTCAGCGGAGGGCCTGTGCGGGGTGTGGCATTATCGTGCTGGAGGGCGCCACTGGTAGCGATGTGGGCTTCCTCGCTTCGCCTCGCCTCACACCAGGTGTCTGCGTAGTTTGCAGTGCATTCGCACCATTCCTATCCCTGTCCCTGTCCCCGTCCCGACTTGTCTCGACTTTGCTCGACTGCCGCTCGCTGCCGCTCGGGTCGTGGTCCATATGACAGCGCAAGCACGACAAACGTCTGCGGGACGAGACGAGACGAGACGAGACGAGACGACTAAGGAATAAATTCGTGGTTACAAATCAAATTTGGAACTCTACACTCCTACACATCAATAGGCGGTGACGTATTTCAGAAATCACCTGCCGATTCGTACTGTTTTGTCGTTTTCAAAGTTTTCTTGGCAAACTTGGTTAGCACATTCTCCCTCAAACTGAGTTAATTACTGCATTTTCGTACCATTACAGTAGTTTAAAAGGCTTAAGGAAGCATCTTTCTCACAACAGAAAGGTAGTTTGAAAATTGGGCTGGCGACATAAAAAAAAAAGGAAGTGAGCCAACAGCACCCGGGTTTCCCAGGCGGTCACCCATCCAAGTACTAGCGGGGCCCGATGATGCTTAACTTCGGTAATCGGACGAGAACCGGTGTATTCATCATGGTATGGCCGTTGGCGCTCATCTAATGTAGGAGCACGGCAGAATTCGCGTTCGGCTTTTCTCCCAACACACAAAATGTTAGTTTTCGGCCGCATTTGACGAAAGCGCTTCCTTCCGCAACCGCCAGTTCCTCGAGGACGGCGCGGGGAGGCGCGCCCGGCGTCCCAGCAGAGCGACGGCCGAATTGGCGGGCGCACCGCCGCGTGTGTGAGACGCACTGCTGCTCGTTGCACCCCCTGTCAATTGCTGGGCGCGTGCAGCCTTCGACACTAGCGGAGGACGCATCTTGTCCCTGGTGTTCAGCGGAGGGCCTCTGCGGGGTGTGGCAGTGTCGTGCTGGAGGGCGCCACTGGTAGCGATGTGGGCTTCCTCGCCTCGCCTCGCCTCGCCTCACACCAGGTGTCTGCGTAGTTTGCAGTGCATTCGCACCATTCCTATCCCTGTCCCTGTCCCCGTCCCGACTTGTCCCGACTTTGCTCGACTGCCGCTCGCTGCCGCTCGGGTCGTGGTCCATATGACAGCGCAAGCACGACAAACGTCTGCGGGACGAGACGAGACGAGACGAGACGAGACGACTAAGGAATAAATTCGTGGTTACAAATCAAATTTGGAACTCTACACTCCTACACAACAATAGGCGGTGACGTATTTCAGAAATCACCTGCCGATTCGTACTGTTTTGTCGTTTTCAAAGTCTTCTTGGCAAACTTGGTTAGCACATTCTCCCTCAAACTGAGTTAATTACTGCATTTTCGTACCATTACAGTAGTTTAAAAGGCTTAAGGAAGCATCTTTGTCACAACAGAAAGGTAGTTTGAAAATTGGGCTGGCGACATAAAAAAAAAGGAAGGGAGCCAACAGCACCTGGGTTTCCCAGGCGGTCACCCATCCAAGTACTAGCCGGGCCCGATGAAGCTTAACTTCGGTGATCGGAGGAGAACCGGTGTATTCATCATGGTATGGCCGTTGGCGCTCATCTAATGTAGGAGCACGGCAGAATTCGCGTTCGGCTTTTCTCCCAACACACAAAAAGTTAGTTTTCGGCCGCATTTGACGAGAGCGCTTCCTTCCGCAACCGCCAGTTCCTCGAGGACGGCGCGGGGAGGCGCGCCCGGCGTCCCAGCAGAGCGACGGCCGAATTGGCGGGCGCACCGCCGCGTGTGTGAGACGCACTGCTGCTCGTTGCACCCCCTGTCATTTGCTGGGCGCGTGCAGCCTTCGACACTAGCGGAGGACGCATCTTGTCCCTGGTGTTCAGCGGAGGGCCTGTGCGGGGTGTGGCATTATCGTGCTGGAGGGCGCCACTGGTAGCGATGTGGGCTTCCTCGCTTCGCCTCGCCTCACACCAGGTGTCTGCGTAGTTTGCAGTGCATTCGCACCATTCCTATCCCTGTCCCTGTCCCCGTCCCGACTTGTCTCGACTTTGCTCGACTGCCGCTCGCTGCCGCTCGGGTCGTGGTCCATATGACAGCGCAAGCACGACAAACGTCTGCGGGACGAGACGAGACGAGACGAGACGAGACGACTAAGGAATAAATTCGTGGTTACAAATCAAATTTGGAACTCTACACTCCTACACATCAATAGGCGGTGACGTATTTCAGAAATCACCTGCCGATTCGTACTGTTTTGTCGTTTTCAAAGTTTTCTTGGCAAACTTGGTTAGCACATTCTCCCTCAAACTGAGTTAATTACTGCATTTTCGTACCATTACAGTAGTTTAAAAGGCTTAAGGAAGCATCTTTCTCACAACAGAAAGGTAGTTTGAAAATTGGGCTGGCGACATAAAAAAAAAAGGAAGTGAGCCAACAGCACCCGGGTTTCCCAGGCGGTCACCCATCCAAGTACTAGCGGGGCCCGATGATGCTTAACTTCGGTAATCGGACGAGAACCGGTGTATTCATCATGGTATGGCCGTTGGCGCTCATCTAATGTAGGAGCACGGCAGAATTCGCGTTCGGCTTTTCTCCCAACACACAAAATGTTAGTTTTCGGCCGCATTTGACGAAAGCGCTTCCTTCCGCAACCGCCAGTTCCTCGAGGACGGCGCGGGGAGGCGCGCCCGGCGTCCCAGCAGAGCGACGGCCGAATTGGCGGGCGCACCGCCGCGTGTGTGAGACGCACTGCTGCTCGTTGCACCCCCTGTCAATTGCTGGGCGCGTGCAGCCTTCGACACTAGCGGAGGACGCATCTTGTCCCTGGTGTTCAGCGGAGGGCCTCTGCGGGGTGTGGCAGTGTCGTGCTGGAGGGCGCCACTGGTAGCGATGTGGGCTTCCTCGCCTCGCCTCGCCTCGCCTCACACCAGGTGTCTGCGTAGTTTGCAGTGCATTCGCACCATTCCTATCCCTGTCCCTGTCCCCGTCCCGACTTGTCCCGACTTTGCTCGACTGCCGCTCGCTGCCGCTCGGGTCGTGGTCCATATGACAGCGCAAGCACGACAAACGTCTGCGGGACGAGACGAGACGAGACGAGACGAGACGACTAAGGAATAAATTCGTGGTTACAAATCAAATTTGGAACTCTACACTCCTACACAACAATAGGCGGTGACGTATTTCAGAAATCACCTGCCGATTCGTACTGTTTTGTCGTTTTCAAAGTCTTCTTGGCAAACTTGGTTAGCACATTCTCCCTCAAACTGAGTTAATTACTGCATTTTCGTACCATTACAGTAGTTTAAAAGGCTTAAGGAAGCATCTTTGTCACAACAGAAAGGTAGTTTGAAAATTGGGCTGGCGACATAAAAAAAAAGGAAGGGAGCCAACAGCACCCGGGTTTCCCAGGCGGTCACCCATCCAAGTACTAGCCGGGCCCGATGAAGCTTAACTTCGGTGATCGGAGGAGAACCGGTGTATTCATCATGGTATGGCCGTTGGCGCTCATCTAATGTAGGAGCACGGCAGAATTCGCGTTCGGCTTTTCTCCCAACACACAAAATGTTAGTTTTCGGCCGCATTTGACGAGAGCGCTTCCTTCCGCAACCGCCAGTTCCTCGAGGACGGCGCGGGGAGGCGCGCCCGGCGTCCCAGCAGAGCGACGGCCGAATTGGCGGGCGCACCGCCGCGTGTGTGAGACGCACTGCTGCTCGTTGCACCCCCTGTCATTTGCTGGGCGCGTGCAGCCTTCGACACTAGCGGAGGACGCATCTTGTCCCTGGTGTTCAGCGGAGGGCCTGTGCGGGGTGTGGCATTATAGTGCTGGAGGGCGCCACTGGTAGCGATGTGGGCTTCCTCGCTTCGCCTCGCCTCACACCAGGTGTCTGCGTAGTTTGCAGTGCATTCGCACCATTCCTATCCCTGTCCCTGTCCCCGTCCCGACTTGTCCCGACTTTGCTCGACTGCCGCTCGCTGCCGCTCGGGTCGTGGTCCATATGACAGCGCAAGCACGACAAACGTCTGCGGGACGAGACGAGACGAGACGAGACGAGACGACTAAGGAATAAATTCGTGGTTACAAATCAAATTTGGAACTCTACACTCCTACACATCAATAGGCGGTGACGTATTTCAGAAATCACCTGCCGATTCGTACTGTTTTGTCGTTTTCAAAGTTTTCTTGGCAAACTTGGTTAGCACATTCTCCCTCAAACTGAGTTAATTACTGCATTTTCGTACCATTACAGTAGTTTAAAAGGCTTAAGGAAGCATCTTTCTCACAACAGAAAGGGAGGTTGAAAATTGGGCTGGCGACATAAAAAAAAAAGGAAGGGAGCCAACAGCACCCGGGTTTCCCAGGCATTCACCCATCCAAGTACTAGCTGGGCCCGATGATGCTTAACTTCGGTGATCGGACGAGAACCGGTGTATTCATCATGGTATGGCCGTTGGCGCTCATCTAATGTAGGAGCACGGCAGAATTCGCGTTCGGCTTTTCTCCCAACACACAAAATGTTAGTTTTCGGCCGCATTTGACGAAAGCGCTTCCTTCCGCAACCGCCAGTTCCTCGAGGACGGCGCGGGGAGGCGCGCCCGGCGTCCCAGCAGAGCGACGGCCGAATTGGCGGGCGCACCGCCGCGTGTGTGAGACGCACTGCTGCTCGTTGCACCCCCTGTCATTTGCTGGGCGCGTGCAGCCTTCGACACTAGCGGAGGACGCATCTTGTCCCTGGTGTTCAGCGGAGGGCCTGTGCGGGGTGTGGCAGTGTCGTGCTGGAGGGCGCCACTGGTAGCGATGTGGGCTTCCTCGCCTCGCCTCGCCTCGCCTCACACCAGGTGTCTGCGTAGTTTGCAGTGCATTCGCACCATTCCTATCCCTGTCCCTGTCCCCGTCCCGACTTGTCCCGACTTTGCTCGACTGCCGCTCGCTGCCGCTCGGGTCGTGGTCCATATGACAGCGCAAGCACGACAAACGTCTGCGGGACGAGACGAGACGAGACGAGACGAGACGACTAAGGAATAAATTCGTGGTTACAAATCAAATTTGGAACTCTACACTCCTACACAACAATAGGCGGTGACGTATTTCAGAAATCACCTGCCGATTCGTACTGTTTTGTCGTTTTCAAAGTCTTCTTGGCAAACTTGGTTAGCACATTCTCCCTCAAACTGAGTTAATTACTGCATTTTCGTACCATTACAGTAGTTTAAAAGGCTTAAGGAAGCATCTTTCTCACAACAGAAAGGTAGTTTGAAAATTGGGCTGGCGACATAAAAAAAAAAAGGAAGGGAGCCAACAGCACCTGGGTTTCCCAGGCGGTCACCCATCCAAGTACTAGCCGGGCCCGATGATGCTTAACTCCGGTGATCGGACGAGAACCGGTGTATTCATCATGGTATGGCCGTTGGCGCTCATCTAATGTAGGAGCACGGCAGAATTCGCGTTCGGCTTTTCTCCCAACACACAAAATGTTAGTTTTCGGCCGCATTTGACGAGAGCGCTTCCTTCCGCAACCGCCAGTTCCTCGAGGACGGCGCGGGGAGGCGCGCCCGGCGTCCCAGCAGAGCGACGGCCGAATTGGCGGGCGCACCGCCGCGTGTGTGAGACGCACTGCTGCTCGTTGCACCCCCTGTCATTTGCTGGGCGCGTGCAGCCTTCGACACTAGCGGAGGACGCATCTTGTCCCTGGTGTTCAGCGGAGGGCCTGTGCGGGGTGTGGCAGTGTCGTGCTGGAGGGCGCCACTGGTAGCGATGTGGGCTTCCTCGCCTCGCCTCGCCTCGCCTCACACCAGGTGTCTGCGTAGTTTGCAGTGCATTCGCACCATTCCTATCCCTGTCCCTGTCCCCGTCCCGACTTGTCCCGACTTTGCTCGACTGCCGCTCGCTGCCGCTCGGGTCGTGGTCCATATGACAGCGCAAGCACGACAAACGTCTGCGGGACGAGACGAGACGAGACGAGACGAGACGACTAAGGAATAAATTCGTGGTTACAAATCAAATTTGGAACTCTACACTCCTACACATCAATAGGCGGTGACGTATTTCAGAAATCACCTGCCGATTCGTACTGTTTTGTCGTTTTCAAAGTTTTCTTGGCAAACTTGGTTAGCACATTCTCCCTCAAACTGAGTTAATTACTGCATTTTCGTACCATTACAGTAGTTTAAAAGGCTTAAGGAAGCATCTTTCTCACAACAGAAAGGGAGGTTGAAAATTGGGCTGGCGACATAAAAAAAAAAGGAAGGGAGCCAACAGCACCCGGGTTTCCCAGGCGGTCACCCATCCAAGTACTAGCTGGGCCCGATGATGCTTAACTTCGGTGATCGGACGAGAACCGGTGTATTCATCATGGTATGGCCGTTGGCGCTCATCTAATGTAGGAGCACGGCAGAATTCGCGTTCGGCTTTTCTCCCAACACACAAAATGTTAGTTTTCGGCCGCATTTGACGAAAGCGCTTCCTTCCGCAACCGCCAGTTCCTCGAGGACGGCGCGGGGAGGCGCGCCCGGCGTCCCAGCAGAGCGACGGCCGAATTGGCGGGCGCACCGCCGCGTGTGTGAGACGCACTGCTGCTCGTTGCACCCCCTGTCATTTGCTGGGCGCGTGCAGCCTTCGACACTAGCGGAGGACGCATCTTGTCCCTGGTGTTCAGCGGAGGGCCTCTGCGGGGTGTGGCAGTGTCGTGCTGGAGGGCGCCACTGGTAGCGATGTGGGCTTCCTCGCCTCGCCTCGCCTCGCCTCACACCAGGTGTCTGCGTAGTTTGCAGTGCATTCGCACCATTCCTATCCCTGTCCCTGTCCCCGTCCCGACTTGTCCCGACTTTGCTCGACTGCCGCTCGCTGCCGCTCGGGTCGTGGTCCATATGACAGCGCAAGCACGACAAACGTCTGCGGGACGAGACGAGACGAGACGAGACGAGACGACTAAGGAATAAATTCGTGGTTACAAATCAAATTTGGAACTCTACACTCCTACACAACAATAGGCGGTGACGTATTTCAGAAATCACCTGCCGATTCGTACTGTTTTGTCGTTTTCAAAGTCTTCTTGGCAAACTTGGTTAGCACATTCTCCCTCAAACTGAGTTAATTACTGCATTTTCGTACCATTACAGTAGTTTAAAAGGCTTAAGGAAGCATCTTTCTCACAACAGAAAGGTAGTTTGAAAATTGGGCTGGCGACATAAAAAAAAAGGAAGGGAGCCAACAGCACCTGGGTTTCCCAGGCGGTCACCCATCCAAGTACTAGCCGGGCCCGATGATGCTTAACTCCGGTGATCGGACGAGAACCGGTGTATTCATCATGGTATGGCCGTTGGCGCTCATCTAATGTAGGAGCACGGCAGAATTCGCGTTCGGCTTTTCTCCCAACACACAAAAAGTTAGTTTTCGGCCGCATTTGACGAGAGCGCTTCCTTCCGCAACCGCCAGTTCCTCGAGGACGGCGCGGGGAGGCGCGCCCGGCGTCCCAGCAGAGCGACGGCCGAATTGGCGGGCGCACCGCCGCGTGTGTGAGACGCACTGCTGCTCGTTGCACCCCCTGTCATTTGCTGGGCGCGTGCAGCCTTCGACACTAGCGGAGGACGCATCTTGTCCCTGGTGTTCAGCGGAGGGCCTGTGCGGGGTGTGGCATTATCGTGCTGGAGGGCGCCACTGGTAGCGATGTGGGCTTCCTCGCTTCGCCTCGCCTCACACCAGGTGTCTGCGTAGTTTGCAGTGCATTCGCACCATTCCTATCCCTGTCCCTGTCCCCGTCCCGACTTGTCTCGACTTTGCTCGACTGCCGCTCGCTGCCGCTCGGGTCGTGGTCCATATGACAGCGCAAGCACGACAAACGTCTGCGGGACGAGACGAGACGAGACGAGACGAGACGACTAAGGAATAAATTCGTGGTTACAAATCAAATTTGGAACTCTACACTCCTACACATCAATAGGCGGTGACGTATTTCAGAAATCACCTGCCGATTCGTACTGTTTTGTCGTTTTCAAAGTTTTCTTGGCAAACTTGGTTAGCACATTCTCCCTCAAACTGAGTTAATTACTGCATTTTCGTACCATTACAGTAGTTTAAAAGGCTTAAGGAAGCATCTTTCTCACAACAGAAAGGTAGTTTGAAAATTGGGCTGGCGACATAAAAAAAAAAGGAAGTGAGCCAACAGCACCCGGGTTTCCCAGGCGGTCACCCATCCAAGTACTAGCGGGGCCCGATGATGCTTAACTTCGGTAATCGGACGAGAACCGGTGTATTCATCATGGTATGGCCGTTGGCGCTCATCTAATGTAGGAGCACGGCAGAATTCGCGTTCGGCTTTTCTCCCAACACACAAAATGTTAGTTTTCGGCCGCATTTGACGAAAGCGCTTCCTTCCGCAACCGCCAGTTCCTCGAGGACGGCGCGGGGAGGCGCGCCCGGCGTCCCAGCAGAGCGACGGCCGAATTGGCGGGCGCACCGCCGCGTGTGTGAGACGCACTGCTGCTCGTTGCACCCCCTGTCAATTGCTGGGCGCGTGCAGCCTTCGACACTAGCGGAGGACGCATCTTGTCCCTGGTGTTCAGCGGAGGGCCTCTGCGGGGTGTGGCAGTGTCGTGCTGGAGGGCGCCACTGGTAGCGATGTGGGCTTCCTCGCCTCGCCTCGCCTCGCCTCACACCAGGTGTCTGCGTAGTTTGCAGTGCATTCGCACCATTCCTATCCCTGTCCCTGTCCCCGTCCCGACTTGTCCCGACTTTGCTCGACTGCCGCTCGCTGCCGCTCGGGTCGTGGTCCATATGACAGCGCAAGCACGACAAACGTCTGCGGGACGAGACGAGACGAGACGAGACGAGACGACTAAGGAATAAATTCGTGGTTACAAATCAAATTTGGAACTCTACACTCCTACACAACAATAGGCGGTGACGTATTTCAGAAATCACCTGCCGATTCGTACTGTTTTGTCGTTTTCAAAGTCTTCTTGGCAAACTTGGTTAGCACATTCTCCCTCAAACTGAGTTAATTACTGCATTTTCGTACCATTACAGTAGTTTAAAAGGCTTAAGGAAGCATCTTTCTCACAACAGAAAGGTAGTTTGAAAATTGGGCTGGCGACATAAAAAAAAAGGAAGGGAGCCAACAGCACCTGGGTTTCCCAGGCGGTCACCCATCCAAGTACTAGCCGGGCCCGATGATGCTTAACTCCGGTGATCGGACGAGAACCGGTGTATTCATCATGGTATGGCCGTTGGCGCTCATCTAATGTAGGAGCACGGCAGAATTCGCGTTCGGCTTTTCTCCCAACACACAAAATGTTAGTTTTCGGCCGCATTTGACGAGAGCGCTTCCTTCCGCAACCGCCAGTTCCTCGAGGACGGCGCGGGGAGGCGCGCCCGGCGTCCCAGCAGAGCGACGGCCGAATTGGCGGGCGCACCGCCGCGTGTGTGAGACGCACTGCTGCTCGTTGCACCCCCTGTCATTTGCTGGGCGCGTGCAGCCTTCGACACTAGCGGAGGACGCATCTTGTCCCTGGTGTTCAGCGGAGGGCCTGTGCGGGGTGTGGCAGTGTCGTGCTGGAGGGCGCCACTGGTAGCGATGTGGGCTTCCTCGCCTCGCCTCGCCTCGCCTCACACCAGGTGTCTGCGTAGTTTGCAGTGCATTCGCACCATTCCTATCCCTGTCCCTGTCCCCGTCCCGACTTGTCCCGACTTTGCTCGACTGCCGCTCGCTGCCGCTCGGGTCGTGGTCCATATGACAGCGCAAGCACGACAAACGTCTGCGGGACGAGACGAGACGAGACGAGACGAGACGACTAAGGAATAAATTCGTGGTTACAAATCAAATTTGGAACTCTACACTCCTACACATCAATAGGCGGTGACGTATTTCAGAAATCACCTGCCGATTCGTACTGTTTTGTCGTTTTCAAAGTTTTCTTGGCAAACTTGGTTAGCACATTCTCCCTCAAACTGAGTTAATTACTGCATTTTCGTACCATTACAGTAGTTTAAAAGGCTTAAGGAAGCATCTTTCTCACAACAGAAAGGGAGGTTGAAAATTGGGCTGGCGACATAAAAAAAAAAGGAAGGGAGCCAACAGCACCTGGGTTTCCCAGGCGGTCACCCATCCAAGTACTAGCCGGGCCCGATGAAGCTTAACTTCGGTGATCGGAGGAGAACCGGTGTATTCATCATGGTATGGCCGTTGGCGCTCATCTAATGTAGGAGCACGGCAGAATTCGCGTTCGGCTTTTCTCCCAACACACAAAAAGTTAGTTTTCGGCCGCATTTGACGAGAGCGCTTCCTTCCGCAACCGCCAGTTCCTCGAGGACGGCGCGGGGAGGCGCGCCCGGCGTCCCAGCAGAGCGACGGCCGAATTGGCGGGCGCACCGCCGCGTGTGTGAGACGCACTGCTGCTCGTTGCACCCCCTGTCATTTGCTGGGCGCGTGCAGCCTTCGACACTAGCGGAGGACGCATCTTGTCCCTGGTGTTCAGCGGAGGGCCTGTGCGGGGTGTGGCATTATCGTGCTGGAGGGCGCCACTGGTAGCGATGTGGGCTTCCTCGCTTCGCCTCGCCTCACACCAGGTGTCTGCGTAGTTTGCAGTGCATTCGCACCATTCCTATCCCTGTCCCTGTCCCCGTCCCGACTTGTCTCGACTTTGCTCGACTGCCGCTCGCTGCCGCTCGGGTCGTGGTCCATATGACAGCGCAAGCACGACAAACGTCTGCGGGACGAGACGAGACGAGACGAGACGAGACGACTAAGGAATAAATTCGTGGTTACAAATCAAATTTGGAACTCTACACTCCTACACATCAATAGGCGGTGACGTATTTCAGAAATCACCTGCCGATTCGTACTGTTTTGTCGTTTTCAAAGTTTTCTTGGCAAACTTGGTTAGCACATTCTCCCTCAAACTGAGTTAATTACTGCATTTTCGTACCATTACAGTAGTTTAAAAGGCTTAAGGAAGCATCTTTCTCACAACAGAAAGGTAGTTTGAAAATTGGGCTGGCGACATAAAAAAAAAAGGAAGTGAGCCAACAGCACCCGGGTTTCCCAGGCGGTCACCCATCCAAGTACTAGCGGGGCCCGATGATGCTTAACTTCGGTAATCGGACGAGAACCGGTGTATTCATCATGGTATGGCCGTTGGCGCTCATCTAATGTAGGAGCACGGCAGAATTCGCGTTCGGCTTTTCTCCCAACACACAAAATGTTAGTTTTCGGCCGCATTTGACGAAAGCGCTTCCTTCCGCAACCGCCAGTTCCTCGAGGACGGCGCGGGGAGGCGCGCCCGGCGTCCCAGCAGAGCGACGGCCGAATTGGCGGGCGCACCGCCGCGTGTGTGAGACGCACTGCTGCTCGTTGCACCCCCTGTCAATTGCTGGGCGCGTGCAGCCTTCGACACTAGCGGAGGACGCATCTTGTCCCTGGTGTTCAGCGGAGGGCCTCTGCGGGGTGTGGCAGTGTCGTGCTGGAGGGCGCCACTGGTAGCGATGTGGGCTTCCTCGCCTCGCCTCGCCTCGCCTCACACCAGGTGTCTGCGTAGTTTGCAGTGCATTCGCACCATTCCTATCCCTGTCCCTGTCCCCGTCCCGACTTGTCCCGACTTTGCTCGACTGCCGCTCGCTGCCGCTCGGGTCGTGGTCCATATGACAGCGCAAGCACGACAAACGTCTGCGGGACGAGACGAGACGAGACGAGACGAGACGACTAAGGAATAAATTCGTGGTTACAAATCAAATTTGGAACTCTACACTCCTACACAACAATAGGCGGTGACGTATTTCAGAAATCACCTGCCGATTCGTACTGTTTTGTCGTTTTCAAAGTCTTCTTGGCAAACTTGGTTAGCACATTCTCCCTCAAACTGAGTTAATTACTGCATTTTCGTACCATTACAGTAGTTTAAAAGGCTTAAGGAAGCATCTTTCTCACAACAGAAAGGTAGTTTGAAAATTGGGCTGGCGACATAAAAAAAAAGGAAGGGAGCCAACAGCACCTGGGTTTCCCAGGCGGTCACCCATCCAAGTACTAGCCGGGCCCGATGATGCTTAACTCCGGTGATCGGACGAGAACCGGTGTATTCATCATGGTATGGCCGTTGGCGCTCATCTAATGTAGGAGCACGGCAGAATTCGCGTTCGGCTTTTCTCCCAACACACAAAATGTTAGTTTTCGGCCGCATTTGACGAGAGCGCTTCCTTCCGCAACCGCCAGTTCCTCGAGGACGGCGCGGGGAGGCGCGCCCGGCGTCCCAGCAGAGCGACGGCCGAATTGGCGGGCGCACCGCCGCGTGTGTGAGACGCACTGCTGCTCGTTGCACCCCCTGTCATTTGCTGGGCGCGTGCAGCCTTCGACACTAGCGGAGGACGCATCTTGTCCCTGGTGTTCAGCGGAGGGCCTGTGCGGGGTGTGGCAGTGTCGTGCTGGAGGGCGCCACTGGTAGCGATGTGGGCTTCCTCGCCTCGCCTCGCCTCGCCTCACACCAGGTGTCTGCGTAGTTTGCAGTGCATTCGCACCATTCCTATCCCTGTCCCTGTCCCCGTCCCGACTTGTCCCGACTTTGCTCGACTGCCGCTCGCTGCCGCTCGGGTCGTGGTCCATATGACAGCGCAAGCACGACAAACGTCTGCGGGACGAGACGAGACGAGACGAGACGAGACGACTAAGGAATAAATTCGTGGTTACAAATCAAATTTGGAACTCTACACTCCTACACATCAATAGGCGGTGACGTATTTCAGAAATCACCTGCCGATTCGTACTGTTTTGTCGTTTTCAAAGTTTTCTTGGCAAACTTGGTTAGCACATTCTCCCTCAAACTGAGTTAATTACTGCATTTTCGTACCATTACAGTAGTTTAAAAGGCTTAAGGAAGCATCTTTCTCACAACAGAAAGGGAGGTTGAAAATTGGGCTGGCGACATAAAAAAAAAAGGAAGGGAGCCAACAGCACCTGGGTTTCCCAGGCGGTCACCCATCCAAGTACTAGCCGGGCCCGATGAAGCTTAACTTCGGTGATCGGAGGAGAACCGGTGTATTCATCATGGTATGGCCGTTGGCGCTCATCTAATGTAGGAGCACGGCAGAATTCGCGTTCGGCTTTTCTCCCAACACACAAAAAGTTAGTTTTCGGCCGCATTTGACGAGAGCGCTTCCTTCCGCAACCGCCAGTTCCTCGAGGACGGCGCGGGGAGGCGCGCCCGGCGTCCCAGCAGAGCGACGGCCGAATTGGCGGGCGCACCGCCGCGTGTGTGAGACGCACTGCTGCTCGTTGCACCCCCTGTCATTTGCTGGGCGCGTGCAGCCTTCGACACTAGCGGAGGACGCATCTTGTCCCTGGTGTTCAGCGGAGGGCCTGTGCGGGGTGTGGCATTATCGTGCTGGAGGGCGCCACTGGTAGCGATGTGGGCTTCCTCGCTTCGCCTCGCCTCACACCAGGTGTCTGCGTAGTTTGCAGTGCATTCGCACCATTCCTATCCCTGTCCCTGTCCCCGTCCCGACTTGTCTCGACTTTGCTCGACTGCCGCTCGCTGCCGCTCGGGTCGTGGTCCATATGACAGCGCAAGCACGACAAACGTCTGCGGGACGAGACGAGACGAGACGAGACGAGACGACTAAGGAATAAATTCGTGGTTACAAATCAAATTTGGAACTCTACACTCCTACACATCAATAGGCGGTGACGTATTTCAGAAATCACCTGCCGATTCGTACTGTTTTGTCGTTTTCAAAGTTTTCTTGGCAAACTTGGTTAGCACATTCTCCCTCAAACTGAGTTAATTACTGCATTTTCGTACCATTACAGTAGTTTAAAAGGCTTAAGGAAGCATCTTTCTCACAACAGAAAGGTAGTTTGAAAATTGGGCTGGCGACATAAAAAAAAAAGGAAGTGAGCCAACAGCACCCGGGTTTCCCAGGCGGTCACCCATCCAAGTACTAGCGGGGCCCGATGATGCTTAACTTCGGTAATCGGACGAGAACCGGTGTATTCATCATGGTATGGCCGTTGGCGCTCATCTAATGTAGGAGCACGGCAGAATTCGCGTTCGGCTTTTCTCCCAACACACAAAATGTTAGTTTTCGGCCGCATTTGACGAAAGCGCTTCCTTCCGCAACCGCCAGTTCCTCGAGGACGGCGCGGGGAGGCGCGCCCGGCGTCCCAGCAGAGCGACGGCCGAATTGGCGGGCGCACCGCCGCGTGTGTGAGACGCACTGCTGCTCGTTGCACCCCCTGTCATTCGCTGGGCGCGGTCAGCCTTCGACACTAGCGGAGGACGCATCTTGTCCCTGGTGTTCAGCGGAGGGCCTCTGCGGGGTGTGGCAGTGTCGTGCTGGAGGGCGCCACTGGTAGCGATGTGGGCTTCCTCGCCTCGCCTCGCCTCGCCTCACACCAGGTGTCTGCGTAGTTTGCAGTGCATTCGCACCATTCCTATCCCTGTCCCTGTCCCCGTCCCGACTTGTCCCGACTTTGCTCGACTGCCGCTCGCTGCCGCTCGGGTCGTGGTCCATATGACAGCGCAAGCACGACAAACGTCTGCGGGACGAGACGAGACGAGACGAGACGAGACGACTAAGGAATAAATTCGTGGTTACAAATCAAATTTGGAACTCTACACTCCTACACAACAATAGGCGGTGACGTATTTCAGAAATCACCTGCCGATTCGTACTGTTTTGTCGTTTTCAAAGTCTTCTTGGCAAACTTGGTTAGCACATTCTCCCTCAAACTGAGTTAATTACTGCATTTTCGTACCATTACAGTAGTTTAAAAGGCTTAAGGAAGCATCTTTGTCACAACAGAAAGGTAGTTTGAAAATTGGGCTGGCGACATAAAAAAAAAGGAAGGGAGCCAACAGCACCTGGGTTTCCCAGGCGGTCACCCATCCAAGTACTAGCCGGGCCCGATGAAGCTTAACTTCGGTGATCGGAGGAGAACCGGTGTATTCATCATGGTATGGCCGTTGGCGCTCATCTAATGTAGGAGCACGGCAGAATTCGCGTTCGGCTTTTCTCCCAACACACAAAATGTTAGTTTTCGGCCGCATTTGACGAGAGCGCTTCCTTCCGCAACCGCCAGTTCCTCGAGGACGGCGCGGGGAGGCGCGCCCGGCGTCCCAGCAGAGCGACGGCCGAATTGGCGGGCGCACCGCCGCGTGTGTGAGACGCACTGCTGCTCGTTGCACCCCCTGTCATTTGCTGGGCGCGTGCAGCCTTCGACACTAGCGGAGGACGCATCTTGTCCCTGGTGTTCAGCGGAGGGCCTGTGCGGGGTGTGGCATTATAGTGCTGGAGGGCGCCACTGGTAGCGATGTGGGCTTCCTCGCTTCGCCTCGCCTCACACCAGGTGTCTGCGTAGTTTGCAGTGCATTCGCACCATTCCTATCCCTGTCCCTGTCCCCGTCCCGACTTGTCCCGACTTTGCTCGACTGCCGCTCGCTGCCGCTCGGGTCGTGGTCCATATGACAGCGCAAGCACGACAAACGTCTGCGGGACGAGACGAGACGAGACGAGACGAGACGACTAAGGAATAAATTCGTGGTTACAAATCAAATTTGGAACTCTACACTCCTACACATCAATAGGCGGTGACGTATTTCAGAAATCACCTGCCGATTCGTACTGTTTTGTCGTTTTCAAAGTTTTCTTGGCAAACTTGGTTAGCACATTCTCCCTCAAACTGAGTTAATTACTGCATTTTCGTACCATTACAGTAGTTTAAAAGGCTTAAGGAAGCATCTTTCTCACAACAGAAAGGGAGGTTGAAAATTGGGCTGGCGACATAAAAAAAAAAGGAAGGGAGCCAACAGCACCCGGGTTTCCCAGGCATTCACCCATCCAAGTACTAGCTGGGCCCGATGATGCTTAACTTCGGTGATCGGACGAGAACCGGTGTATTCATCATGGTATGGCCGTTGGCGCTCATCTAATGTAGGAGCACGGCAGAATTCGCGTTCGGCTTTTCTCCCAACACACAAAATGTTAGTTTTCGGCCGCATTTGACGAAAGCGCTTCCTTCCGCAACCGCCAGTTCCTCGAGGACGGCGCGGGGAGGCGCGCCCGGCGTCCCAGCAGAGCGACGGCCGAATTGGCGGGCGCACCGCCGCGTGTGTGAGACGCACTGCTGCTCGTTGCACCCCCTGTCATTTGCTGGGCGCGTGCAGCCTTCGACACTAGCGGAGGACGCATCTTGTCCCTGGTGTTCAGCGGAGGGCCTCTGCGGGGTGTGGCAGTGTCGTGCTGGAGGGCGCCACTGGTAGCGATGTGGGCTTCCTCGCCTCGCCTCGCCTCGCCTCACACCAGGTGTCTGCGTAGTTTGCAGTGCATTCGCACCATTCCTATCCCTGTCCCTGTCCCCGTCCCGACTTGTCCCGACTTTGCTCGACTGCCGCTCGCTGCCGCTCGGGTCGTGGTCCATATGACAGCGCAAGCACGACAAACGTCTGCGGGACGAGACGAGACGAGACGAGACGAGACGACTAAGGAATAAATTCGTGGTTACAAATCAAATTTGGAACTCTACACTCCTACACAACAATAGGCGGTGACGTATTTCAGAAATCACCTGCCGATTCGTACTGTTTTGTCGTTTTCAAAGTCTTCTTGGCAAACTTGGTTAGCACATTCTCCCTCAAACTGAGTTAATTACTGCATTTTCGTACCATTACAGTAGTTTAAAAGGCTTAAGGAAGCATCTTTCTCACAACAGAAAGGTAGTTTGAAAATTGGGCTGGCGACATAAAAAAAAAAAGGAAGGGAGCCAACAGCACCTGGGTTTCCCAGGCGGTCACCCATCCAAGTACTAGCCGGGCCCGATGATGCTTAACTCCGGTGATCGGACGAGAACCGGTGTATTCATCATGGTATGGCCGTTGGCGCTCATCTAATGTAGGAGCACGGCAGAATTCGCGTTCGGCTTTTCTCCCAACACACAAAATGTTAGTTTTCGGCCGCATTTGACGAGAGCGCTTCCTTCCGCAACCGCCAGTTCCTCGAGGACGGCGCGGGGAGGCGCGCCCGGCGTCCCAGCAGAGCGACGGCCGAATTGGCGGGCGCACCGCCGCGTGTGTGAGACGCACTGCTGCTCGTTGCACCCCCTGTCAATTGCTGGGCGCGTGCAGCCTTCGACACTAGCGGAGGACGCATCTTGTCCCTGGTGTTCAGCGGAGGGCCTCTGCGGGGTGTGGCAGTGTCGTGCTGGAGGGCGCCACTGGTAGCGATGTGGGCTTCCTCGCCTCGCCTCGCCTCGCCTCACACCAGGTGTCTGCGTAGTTTGCAGTGCATTCGCACCATTCCTATCCCTGTCCCTGTCCCCGTCCCGACTTGTCCCGACTTTGCTCGACTGCCGCTCGCTGCCGCTCGGGTCGTGGTCCATATGACAGCGCAAGCACGACAAACGTCTGCGGGACGAGACGAGACGAGACGAGACGAGACGACTAAGGAATAAATTCGTGGTTACAAATCAAATTTGGAACTCTACACTCCTACACAACAATAGGCGGTGACGTATTTCAGAAATCACCTGCCGATTCGTACTGTTTTGTCGTTTTCAAAGTTTTCTTGGCAAACTTGGTTAGCACATTCTCCCTCAAACTGAGTTAATTACTGCATTTTCGTACCATTACAGTAGTTTAAAAGGCTTAAGGAAGCATCTTTCTCACAACAGAAAGGGAGGTTGAAAATTGGGCTGGCGACATAAAAAAAAAGGAAGGGAGCCAACAGCACCCGGGTTTCCCAGGCATTCACCCATCCAAGTACTAGCTGGGCCCGATGATGCTTAACTTCGGTGATCGGACGAGAACCGGTGTATTCATCATGGTATGGCCGTTGGCGCTCATCTAATGTAGGAGCACGGCAGAATTCGCGTTCGGCTTTTCTCCCAACACACAAAATGTTAGTTTTCGGCCGCATTTGACGAAAGCGCTTCCTTCCGCAACCGCCAGTTCCTCGAGGACGGCGCGGGGAGGCGCGCCCGGCGTCCCAGCAGAGCGACGGCCGAATTGGCGGGCGCACCGCCGCGTGTGTGAGACGCACTGCTGCTCGTTGCACCCCCTGTCATTTGCTGGGCGCGTGCAGCCTTCGACACTAGCGGAGGACGCATCTTGTCCCTGGTGTTCAGCGGAGGGCCTCTGCGGGGTGTGGCAGTGTCGTGCTGGAGGGCGCCACTGGTAGCGATGTGGGCTTCCTCGCCTCGCCTCGCCTCGCCTCACACCAGGTGTCTGCGTAGTTTGCAGTGCATTCGCACCATTCCTATCCCTGTCCCTGTCCCCGTCCCGACTTGTCCCGACTTTGCTCGACTGCCGCTCGCTGCCGCTCGGGTCGTGGTCCATATGACAGCGCAAGCACGACAAACGTCTGCGGGACGAGACGAGACGAGACGAGACGAGACGACTAAGGAATAAATTCGTGGTTACAAATCAAATTTGGAACTCTACACTCCTACACAACAATAGGCGGTGACGTATTTCAGAAATCACCTGCCGATTCGTACTGTTTTGTCGTTTTCAAAGTCTTCTTGGCAAACTTGGTTAGCACATTCTCCCTCAAACTGAGTTAATTACTGCATTTTCGTACCATTACAGTAGTTTAAAAGGCTTAAGGAAGCATCTTTCTCACAACAGAAAGGTAGTTTGAAAATTGGGCTGGCGACATAAAAAAAAAAAGGAAGGGAGCCAACAGCACCTGGGTTTCCCAGGCGGTCACCCATCCAAGTACTAGCCGGGCCCGATGATGCTTAACTCCGGTGATCGGACGAGAACCGGTGTATTCATCATGGTATGGCCGTTGGCGCTCATCTAATGTAGGAGCACGGCAGAATTCGCGTTCGGCTTTTCTCCCAACACACAAAATGTTAGTTTTCGGCCGCATTTGACGAGAGCGCTTCCTTCCGCAACCGCCAGTTCCTCGAGGACGGCGCGGGGAGGCGCGCCCGGCGTCCCAGCAGAGCGACGGCCGAATTGGCGGGCGCACCGCCGCGTGTGTGAGACGCACTGCTGCTCGTTGCACCCCCTGTCATTTGCTGGGCGCGTGCAGCCTTCGACACTAGCGGAGGACGCATCTTGTCCCTGGTGTTCAGCGGAGGGCCTGTGCGGGGTGTGGCAGTGTCGTGCTGGAGGGCGCCACTGGTAGCGATGTGGGCTTCCTCGCCTCGCCTCGCCTCGCCTCACACCAGGTGTCTGCGTAGTTTGCAGTGCATTCGCACCATTCCTATCCCTGTCCCTGTCCCCGTCCCGACTTGTCCCGACTTTGCTCGACTGCCGCTCGCTGCCGCTCGGGTCGTGGTCCATATGACAGCGCAAGCACGACAAACGTCTGCGGGACGAGACGAGACGAGACGAGACGAGACGACTAAGGAATAAATTCGTGGTTACAAATCAAATTTGGAACTCTACACTCCTACACATCAATAGGCGGTGACGTATTTCAGAAATCACCTGCCGATTCGTACTGTTTTGTCGTTTTCAAAGTTTTCTTGGCAAACTTGGTTAGCACATTCTCCCTCAAACTGAGTTAATTACTGCATTTTCGTACCATTACAGTAGTTTAAAAGGCTTAAGGAAGCATCTTTGTCACAACAGAAAGGTAGTTTGAAAATTGGGCTGGCGACATAAAAAAAAAGGAAGGGAGCCAACAGCACCTGGGTTTCCCAGGCGGTCACCCATCCAAGTACTAGCCGGGCCCGATGAAGCTTAACTTCGGTGATCGGAGGAGAACCGGTGTATTCATCATGGTATGGCCGTTGGCGCTCATCTAATGTAGGAGCACGGCAGAATTCGCGTTCGGCTTTTCTCCCAACACACAAAATGTTAGTTTTCGGCCGCATTTGACGAGAGCGCTTCCTTCCGCAACCGCCAGTTCCTCGAGGACGGCGCGGGGAGGCGCGCCCGGCGTCCCAGCAGAGCGACGGCCGAATTGGCGGGCGCACCGCCGCGTGTGTGAGACGCACTGCTGCTCGTTGCACCCCCTGTCATTTGCTGGGCGCGTGCAGCCTTCGACACTAGCGGAGGACGCATCTTGTCCCTGGTGTTCAGCGGAGGGCCTCTGCGGGGTGTGGCATTATAGTGCTGGAGGGCGCCACTGGTAGCGATGTGGGCTTCCTCGCTTCGCCTCGCCTCACACCAGGTGTCTGCGTAGTTTGCAGTGCATTCGCACCATTCCTATCCCTGTCCCTGTCCCCGTCCCGACTTGTCCCGACTTTGCTCGACTGCCGCTCGCTGCCGCTCGGGTCGTGGTCCATATGACAGCGCAAGCACGACAAACGTCTGCGGGACGAGACGAGACGAGACGAGACGAGACGACTAAGGAATAAATTCGTGGTTACAAATCAAATTTGGAACTCTACACTCCTACACATCAATAGGCGGTGACGTATTTCAGAAATCACCTGCCGATTCGTACTGTTTTGTCGTTTTCAAAGTTTTCTTGGCAAACTTGGTTAGCACATTCTCCCTCAAACTGAGTTAATTACTGCATTTTCGTACCATTACAGTAGTTTAAAAGGCTTAAGGAAGCATCTTTCTCACAACAGAAAGGGAGGTTGAAAATTGGGCTGGCGACATAAAAAAAAAAGGAAGGGAGCCAACAGCACCCGGGTTTCCCAGGCATTCACCCATCCAAGTACTAGCTGGGCCCGATGATGCTTAACTTCGGTGATCGGACGAGAACCGGTGTATTCATCATGGTATGGCCGTTGGCGCTCATCTAATGTAGGAGCACGGCAGAATTCGCGTTCGGCTTTTCTCCCAACACACAAAATGTTAGTTTTCGGCCGCATTTGACGAAAGCGCTTCCTTCCGCAACCGCCAGTTCCTCGAGGACGGCGCGGGGAGGCGCGCCCGGCGTCCCAGCAGAGCGACGGCCGAATTGGCGGGCGCACCGCCGCGTGTGTGAGACGCACTGCTGCTCGTTGCACCCCCTGTCATTTGCTGGGCGCGTGCAGCCTTCGACACTAGCGGAGGACGCATCTTGTCCCTGGTGTTCAGCGGAGGGCCTCTGCGGGGTGTGGCAGTGTCGTGCTGGAGGGCGCCACTGGTAGCGATGTGGGCTTCCTCGCCTCGCCTCGCCTCGCCTCACACCAGGTGTCTGCGTAGTTTGCAGTGCATTCGCACCATTCCTATCCCTGTCCCTGTCCCCGTCCCGACTTGTCCCGACTTTGCTCGACTGCCGCTCGCTGCCGCTCGGGTCGTGGTCCATATGACAGCGCAAGCACGACAAACGTCTGCGGGACGAGACGAGACGAGACGAGACGAGACGACTAAGGAATAAATTCGTGGTTACAAATCAAATTTGGAACTCTACACTCCTACACAACAATAGGCGGTGACGTATTTCAGAAATCACCTGCCGATTCGTACTGTTTTGTCGTTTTCAAAGTCTTCTTGGCAAACTTGGTTAGCACATTCTCCCTCAAACTGAGTTAATTACTGCATTTTCGTACCATTACAGTAGTTTAAAAGGCTTAAGGAAGCATCTTTCTCACAACAGAAAGGTAGTTTGAAAATTGGGCTGGCGACATAAAAAAAAAAAGGAAGGGAGCCAACAGCACCTGGGTTTCCCAGGCGGTCACCCATCCAAGTACTAGCCGGGCCCGATGATGCTTAACTCCGGTGATCGGACGAGAACCGGTGTATTCATCATGGTATGGCCGTTGGCGCTCATCTAATGTAGGAGCACGGCAGAATTCGCGTTCGGCTTTTCTCCCAACACACAAAATGTTAGTTTTCGGCCGCATTTGACGAGAGCGCTTCCTTCCGCAACCGCCAGTTCCTCGAGGACGGCGCGGGGAGGCGCGCCCGGCGTCCCAGCAGAGCGACGGCCGAATTGGCGGGCGCACCGCCGCGTGTGTGAGACGCACTGCTGCTCGTTGCACCCCCTGTCATTTGCTGGGCGCGTGCAGCCTTCGACACTAGCGGAGGACGCATCTTGTCCCTGGTGTTCAGCGGAGGGCCTGTGCGGGGTGTGGCAGTGTCGTGCTGGAGGGCGCCACTGGTAGCGATGTGGGCTTCCTCGCCTCGCCTCGCCTCGCCTCACACCAGGTGTCTGCGTAGTTTGCAGTGCATTCGCACCATTCCTATCCCTGTCCCTGTCCCCGTCCCGACTTGTCCCGACTTTGCTCGACTGCCGCTCGCTGCCGCTCGGGTCGTGGTCCATATGACAGCGCAAGCACGACAAACGTCTGCGGGACGAGACGAGACGAGACGAGACGAGACGACTAAGGAATAAATTCGTGGTTACAAATCAAATTTGGAACTCTACACTCCTACACATCAATAGGCGGTGACGTATTTCAGAAATCACCTGCCGATTCGTACTGTTTTGTCGTTTTCAAAGTTTTCTTGGCAAACTTGGTTAGCACATTCTCCCTCAAACTGAGTTAATTACTGCATTTTCGTACCATTACAGTAGTTTAAAAGGCTTAAGGAAGCATCTTTGTCACAACAGAAAGGTAGTTTGAAAATTGGGCTGGCGACATAAAAAAAAAGGAAGGGAGCCAACAGCACCTGGGTTTCCCAGGCGGTCACCCATCCAAGTACTAGCCGGGCCCGATGAAGCTTAACTTCGGTGATCGGAGGAGAACCGGTGTATTCATCATGGTATGGCCGTTGGCGCTCATCTAATGTAGGAGCACGGCAGAATTCGCGTTCGGCTTTTCTCCCAACACACAAAATGTTAGTTTTCGGCCGCATTTGACGAGAGCGCTTCCTTCCGCAACCGCCAGTTCCTCGAGGACGGCGCGGGGAGGCGCGCCCGGCGTCCCAGCAGAGCGACGGCCGAATTGGCGGGCGCACCGCCGCGTGTGTGAGACGCACTGCTGCTCGTTGCACCCCCTGTCATTTGCTGGGCGCGTGCAGCCTTCGACACTAGCGGAGGACGCATCTTGTCCCTGGTGTTCAGCGGAGGGCCTGTGCGGGGTGTGGCATTATAGTGCTGGAGGGCGCCACTGGTAGCGATGTGGGCTTCCTCGCTTCGCCTCGCCTCACACCAGGTGTCTGCGTAGTTTGCAGTGCATTCGCACCATTCCTATCCCTGTCCCTGTCCCCGTCCCGACTTGTCCCGACTTTGCTCGACTGCCGCTCGCTGCCGCTCGGGTCGTGGTCCATATGACAGCGCAAGCACGACAAACGTCTGCGGGACGAGACGAGACGAGACGAGACGAGACGACTAAGGAATAAATTCGTGGTTACAAATCAAATTTGGAACTCTACACTCCTACACATCAATAGGCGGTGACGTATTTCAGAAATCACCTGCCGATTCGTACTGTTTTGTCGTTTTCAAAGTTTTCTTGGCAAACTTGGTTAGCACATTCTCCCTCAAACTGAGTTAATTACTGCATTTTCGTACCATTACAGTAGTTTAAAAGGCTTAAGGAAGCATCTTTCTCACAACAGAAAGGGAGGTTGAAAATTGGGCTGGCGACATAAAAAAAAAAGGAAGGGAGCCAACAGCACCCGGGTTTCCCAGGCATTCACCCATCCAAGTACTAGCTGGGCCCGATGATGCTTAACTTCGGTGATCGGACGAGAACCGGTGTATTCATCATGGTATGGCCGTTGGCGCTCATCTAATGTAGGAGCACGGCAGAATTCGCGTTCGGCTTTTCTCCCAACACACAAAATGTTAGTTTTCGGCCGCATTTGACGAAAGCGCTTCCTTCCGCAACCGCCAGTTCCTCGAGGACGGCGCGGGGAGGCGCGCCCGGCGTCCCAGCAGAGCGACGGCCGAATTGGCGGGCGCACCGCCGCGTGTGTGAGACGCACTGCTGCTCGTTGCACCCCCTGTCATTTGCTGGGCGCGTGCAGCCTTCGACACTAGCGGAGGACGCATCTTGTCCCTGGTGTTCAGCGGAGGGCCTCTGCGGGGTGTGGCAGTGTCGTGCTGGAGGGCGCCACTGGTAGCGATGTGGGCTTCCTCGCCTCGCCTCGCCTCGCCTCACACCAGGTGTCTGCGTAGTTTGCAGTGCATTCGCACCATTCCTATCCCTGTCCCTGTCCCCGTCCCGACTTGTCCCGACTTTGCTCGACTGCCGCTCGCTGCCGCTCGGGTCGTGGTCCATATGACAGCGCAAGCACGACAAACGTCTGCGGGACGAGACGAGACGAGACGAGACGAGACGACTAAGGAATAAATTCGTGGTTACAAATCAAATTTGGAACTCTACACTCCTACACAACAATAGGCGGTGACGTATTTCAGAAATCACCTGCCGATTCGTACTGTTTTGTCGTTTTCAAAGTCTTCTTGGCAAACTTGGTTAGCACATTCTCCCTCAAACTGAGTTAATTACTGCATTTTCGTACCATTACAGTAGTTTAAAAGGCTTAAGGAAGCATCTTTCTCACAACAGAAAGGTAGTTTGAAAATTGGGCTGGCGACATAAAAAAAAAAAGGAAGGGAGCCAACAGCACCTGGGTTTCCCAGGCGGTCACCCATCCAAGTACTAGCCGGGCCCGATGATGCTTAACTCCGGTGATCGGACGAGAACCGGTGTATTCATCATGGTATGGCCGTTGGCGCTCATCTAATGTAGGAGCACGGCAGAATTCGCGTTCGGCTTTTCTCCCAACACACAAAATGTTAGTTTTCGGCCGCATTTGACGAGAGCGCTTCCTTCCGCAACCGCCAGTTCCTCGAGGACGGCGCGGGGAGGCGCGCCCGGCGTCCCAGCAGAGCGACGGCCGAATTGGCGGGCGCACCGCCGCGTGTGTGAGACGCACTGCTGCTCGTTGCACCCCCTGTCATTTGCTGGGCGCGTGCAGCCTTCGACACTAGCGGAGGACGCATCTTGTCCCTGGTGTTCAGCGGAGGGCCTGTGCGGGGTGTGGCAGTGTCGTGCTGGAGGGCGCCACTGGTAGCGATGTGGGCTTCCTCGCCTCGCCTCGCCTCGCCTCACACCAGGTGTCTGCGTAGTTTGCAGTGCATTCGCACCATTCCTATCCCTGTCCCTGTCCCCGTCCCGACTTGTCCCGACTTTGCTCGACTGCCGCTCGCTGCCGCTCGGGTCGTGGTCCATATGACAGCGCAAGCACGACAAACGTCTGCGGGACGAGACGAGACGAGACGAGACGAGACGACTAAGGAATAAATTCGTGGTTACAAATCAAATTTGGAACTCTACACTCCTACACATCAATAGGCGGTGACGTATTTCAGAAATCACCTGCCGATTCGTACTGTTTTGTCGTTTTCAAAGTTTTCTTGGCAAACTTGGTTAGCACATTCTCCCTCAAACTGAGTTAATTACTGCATTTTCGTACCATTACAGTAGTTTAAAAGGCTTAAGGAAGCATCTTTCTCACAACAGAAAGGGAGGTTGAAAATTGGGCTGGCGACATAAAAAAAAAAGGAAGGGAGCCAACAGCACCCGGGTTTCCCAGGCGGTCACCCATCCAAGTACTAGCTGGGCCCGATGATGCTTAACTTCGGTGATCGGACGAGAACCGGTGTATTCATCATGGTATGGCCGTTGGCGCTCATCTAATGTAGGAGCACGGCAGAATTCGCGTTCGGCTTTTCTCCCAACACACAAAATGTTAGTTTTCGGCCGCATTTGACGAAAGCGCTTCCTTCCGCAACCGCCAGTTCCTCGAGGACGGCGCGGGGAGGCGCGCCCGGCGTCCCAGCAGAGCGACGGCCGAATTGGCGGGCGCACCGCCGCGTGTGTGAGACGCACTGCTGCTCGTTGCACCCCCTGTCATTTGCTGGGCGCGTGCAGCCTTCGACACTAGCGGAGGACGCATCTTGTCCCTGGTGTTCAGCGGAGGGCCTCTGCGGGGTGTGGCAGTGTCGTGCTGGAGGGCGCCACTGGTAGCGATGTGGGCTTCCTCGCCTCGCCTCGCCTCGCCTCACACCAGGTGTCTGCGTAGTTTGCAGTGCATTCGCACCATTCCTATCCCTGTCCCTGTCCCCGTCCCGACTTGTCCCGACTTTGCTCGACTGCCGCTCGCTGCCGCTCGGGTCGTGGTCCATATGACAGCGCAAGCACGACAAACGTCTGCGGGACGAGACGAGACGAGACGAGACGAGACGACTAAGGAATAAATTCGTGGTTACAAATCAAATTTGGAACTCTACACTCCTACACAACAATAGGCGGTGACGTATTTCAGAAATCACCTGCCGATTCGTACTGTTTTGTCGTTTTCAAAGTCTTCTTGGCAAACTTGGTTAGCACATTCTCCCTCAAACTGAGTTAATTACTGCATTTTCGTACCATTACAGTAGTTTAAAAGGCTTAAGGAAGCATCTTTGTCACAACAGAAAGGTAGTTTGAAAATTGGGCTGGCGACATAAAAAAAAAGGAAGGGAGCCAACAGCACCTGGGTTTCCCAGGCGGTCACCCATCCAAGTACTAGCCGGGCCCGATGATGCTTAACTCCGGTGATCGGACGAGAACCGGTGTATTCATCATGGTATGGCCGTTGGCGCTCATCTAATGTAGGAGCACGGCAGAATTCGCGTTCGGCTTTTCTCCCAACACACAAAATGTTAGTTTTCGGCCGCATTTGACGAAAGCGCTTCCTTCCGCAACCGCCAGTTCCTCGAGGACGGCGCGGGGAGGCGCGCCCGGCGTCCCAGCAGAGCGACGGCCGAATTGGCGGGCGCACCGCCGCGTGTGTGAGACGCACTGCTGCTCGTTGCACCCCCTGTCATTTGCTGGGCGCGTGCAGCCTTCGACACTAGCGGAGGACGCATCTTGTCCCTGGTGTTCAGCGGAGGGCCTGTGCGGGGTGTGGCAGTGTCGTGCTGGAGGGCGCCACTGGTAGCGATGTGGGCTTCCTCGCCTCGCCTCGCCTCGCCTCACACCAGGTGTCTGCGTAGTTTGCAGTGCATTCGCACCATTCCTATCCCTGTCCCTGTCCCCGTCCCGACTTGTCCCGACTTTGCTCGACTGCCGCTCGCTGCCGCTCGGGTCGTGGTCCATATGACAGCGCAAGCACGACAAACGTCTGCGGGACGAGACGAGACGAGACGAGACGAGACGACTAAGGAATAAATTCGTGGTTACAAATCAAATTTGGAACTCTACACTCCTACACATCAATAGGCGGTGACGTATTTCAGAAATCACCTGCCGATTCGTACTGTTTTGTCGTTTTCAAAGTTTTCTTGGCAAACTTGGTTAGCACATTCTCCCTCAAACTGAGTTAATTACTGCATTTTCGTACCATTACAGTAGTTTAAAAGGCTTAAGGAAGCATCTTTCTCACAACAGAAAGGGAGGTTGAAAATTGGGCTGGCGACATAAAAAAAAAAGGAAGGGAGCCAACAGCACCCGGGTTTCCCAGGCGGTCACCCATCCAAGTACTAGCTGGGCCCGATGATGCTAAACTTCGGTGATCGGACGAGAACCGGTGTATTCATCATGGTATGGCCGTTGGCGCTCATCTAATGTAGGAGCACGGCAGAATTCGCGTTCGGCTTTTCTCCCAACACACAAAATGTTAGTTTTCGGCCGCATTTGACGAAAGCGCTTCCTTCCGCAACCGCCAGTTCCTCGAGGACGGCGCGGGGAGGCGCGCCCGGCGTCCCAGCAGAGCGACGGCCGAATTGGCGGGCGCACCGCCGCGTGTGTGAGACGCACTGCTGCTCGTTGCACCCCCTGTCATTTGCTGGGCGCGTGCAGCCTTCGACACTAGCGGAGGACGCATCTTGTCCCTGGTGTTCAGCGGAGGGCCTGTGCGGGGTGTGGCAGTGTCGTGCTGGAGGGCGCCACTGGTAGCGATGTGGGCTTCCTCGCCTCGCCTCGCCTCGCCTCACACCAGGTGTCTGCGTAGTTTGCAGTGCATTCGCACCATTCCTATCCCTGTCCCTGTCCCCGTCCCGACTTGTCCCGACTTTGCTCGACTGCCGCTCGCTGCCGCTCGGGTCGTGGTCCATATGACAGCGCAAGCACGACAAACGTCTGCGGGACGAGACGAGACGAGACGAGACGAGACGACTAAGGAATAAATTCGTGGTTACAAATCAAATTTGGAACTCTACACTCCTACACAACAATAGGCGGTGACGTATTTCAGAAATCACCTGCCGATTCGTACTGTTTTGTCGTTTTCAAAGTCTTCTTGGCAAACTTGGTTAGCACATTCTCCCTCAAACTGAGTTAATTACTGCATTTTCGTACCATTACAGTAGTTTAAAAGGCTTAAGGAAGCATCTTTGTCACAACAGAAAGGTAGTTTGAAAATTGGGCTGGCGACATAAAAAAAAAGGAAGGGAGCCAACAGCACCTGGGTTTCCCAGGCGGTCACCCATCCAAGTACTAGCCGGGCCCGATGATGCTTAACTCCGGTGATCGGACGAGAACCGGTGTATTCATCATGGTATGGCCGTTGGCGCTCATCTAATGTAGGAGCACGGCAGAATTCGCGTTCGGCTTTTCTCCCAACACACAAAATGTTAGTTTTCGGCCGCATTTGACGAAAGCGCTTCCTTCCGCAACCGCCAGTTCCTCGAGGACGGCGCGGGGAGGCGCGCCCGGCGTCCCAGCAGAGCGACGGCCGAATTGGCGGGCGCACCGCCGCGTGTGTGAGACGCACTGCTGCTCGTTGCACCCCCTGTCATTTGCTGGGCGCGTGCAGCCTTCGACACTAGCGGAGGACGCATCTTGTCCCTGGTGTTCAGCGGAGGGCCTGTGCGGGGTGTGGCAGTGTCGTGCTGGAGGGCGCCACTGGTAGCGATGTGGGCTTCCTCGCCTCGCCTCGCCTCGCCTCACACCAGGTGTCTGCGTAGTTTGCAGTGCATTCGCACCATTCCTATCCCTGTCCCTGTCCCCGTCCCGACTTGTCCCGACTTTGCTCGACTGCCGCTCGCTGCCGCTCGGGTCGTGGTCCATATGACAGCGCAAGCACGACAAACGTCTGCGGGACGAGACGAGACGAGACGAGACGAGACGACTAAGGAATAAATTCGTGGTTACAAATCAAATTTGGAACTCTACACTCCTACACATCAATAGGCGGTGACGTATTTCAGAAATCACCTGCCGATTCGTACTGTTTTGTCGTTTTCAAAGTTTTCTTGGCAAACTTGGTTAGCACATTCTCCCTCAAACTGAGTTAATTACTGCATTTTCGTACCATTACAGTAGTTTAAAAGGCTTAAGGAAGCATCTTTCTCACAACAGAAAGGGAGGTTGAAAATTGGGCTGGCGACATAAAAAAAAAAGGAAGGGAGCCAACAGCACCCGGGTTTCCCAGGCGGTCACCCATCCAAGTACTAGCTGGGCCCGATGATGCTAAACTTCGGTGATCGGACGAGAACCGGTGTATTCATCATGGTATGGCCGTTGGCGCTCATCTAATGTAGGAGCACGGCAGAATTCGCGTTCGGCTTTTCTCCCAACACACAAAATGTTAGTTTTCGGCCGCATTTGACGAAAGCGCTTCCTTCCGCAACCGCCAGTTCCTCGAGGACGGCGCGGGGAGGCGCGCCCGGCGTCCCAGCAGAGCGACGGCCGAATTGGCGGGCGCACCGCCGCGTGTGTGAGACGCACTGCTGCTCGTTGCACCCCCTGTCATTTGCTGGGCGCGTGCAGCCTTCGACACTAGCGGAGGACGCATCTTGTCCCTGGTGTTCAGCGGAGGGCCTGTGCGGGGTGTGGCAGTGTCGTGCTGGAGGGCGCCACTGGTAGCGATGTGGGCTTCCTCGCCTCGCCTCGCCTCGCCTCACACCAGGTGTCTGCGTAGTTTGCAGTGCATTCGCACCATTCCTATCCCTGTCCCTGTCCCCGTCCCGACTTGTCCCGACTTTGCTCGACTGCCGCTCGCTGCCGCTCGGGTCGTGGTCCATATGACAGCGCAAGCACGACAAACGTCTGCGGGACGAGACGAGACGAGACGAGACGAGACGACTAAGGAATAAATTCGTGGTTACAAATCAAATTTGGAACTCTACACTCCTACACAACAATAGGCGGTGACGTATTTCAGAAATCACCTGCCGATTCGTACTGTTTTGTCGTTTTCAAAGTCTTCTTGGCAAACTTGGTTAGCACATTCTCCCTCAAACTGAGTTAATTACTGCATTTTCGTACCATTACAGTAGTTTAAAAGGCTTAAGGAAGCATCTTTGTCACAACAGAAAGGTAGTTTGAAAATTGGGCTGGCGACATAAAAAAAAAGGAAGGGAGCCAACAGCACCTGGGTTTCCCAGGCGGTCACCCATCCAAGTACTAGCCGGGCCCGATGATGCTTAACTCCGGTGATCGGACGAGAACCGGTGTATTCATCATGGTATGGCCGTTGGCGCTCATCTAATGTAGGAGCACGGCAGAATTCGCGTTCGGCTTTTCTCCCAACACACAAAATGTTAGTTTTCGGCCGCATTTGACGAAAGCGCTTCCTTCCGCAACCGCCAGTTCCTCGAGGACGGCGCGGGGAGGCGCGCCCGGCGTCCCAGCAGAGCGACGGCCGAATTGGCGGGCGCACCGCCGCGTGTGTGAGACGCACTGCTGCTCGTTGCACCCCCTGTCATTTGCTGGGCGCGTGCAGCCTTCGACACTAGCGGAGGACGCATCTTGTCCCTGGTGTTCAGCGGAGGGCCTGTGCGGGGTGTGGCAGTGTCGTGCTGGAGGGCGCCACTGGTAGCGATGTGGGCTTCCTCGCCTCGCCTCGCCTCGCCTCACACCAGGTGTCTGCGTAGTTTGCAGTGCATTCGCACCATTCCTATCCCTGTCCCTGTCCCCGTCCCGACTTGTCCCGACTTTGCTCGACTGCCGCTCGCTGCCGCTCGGGTCGTGGTCCATATGACAGCGCAAGCACGACAAACGTCTGCGGGACGAGACGAGACGAGACGAGACGAGACGACTAAGGAATAAATTCGTGGTTACAAATCAAATTTGGAACTCTACACTCCTACACATCAATAGGCGGTGACGTATTTCAGAAATCACCTGCCGATTCGTACTGTTTTGTCGTTTTCAAAGTTTTCTTGGCAAACTTGGTTAGCACATTCTCCCTCAAACTGAGTTAATTACTGCATTTTCGTACCATTACAGTAGTTTAAAAGGCTTAAGGAAGCATCTTTCTCACAACAGAAAGGGAGGTTGAAAATTGGGCTGGCGACATAAAAAAAAAAGGAAGGGAGCCAACAGCACCCGGGTTTCCCAGGCGGTCACCCATCCAAGTACTAGCTGGGCCCGATGATGCTAAACTTCGGTGATCGGACGAGAACCGGTGTATTCATCATGGTATGGCCGTTGGCGCTCATCTAATGTAGGAGCACGGCAGAATTCGCGTTCGGCTTTTCTCCCAACACACAAAATGTTAGTTTTCGGCCGCATTTGACGAAAGCGCTTCCTTCCGCAACCGCCAGTTCCTCGAGGACGGCGCGGGGAGGCGCGCCCGGCGTCCCAGCAGAGCGACGGCCGAATTGGCGGGCGCACCGCCGCGTGTGTGAGACGCACTGCTGCTCGTTGCACCCCCTGTCATTTGCTGGGCGCGTGCAGCCTTCGACACTAGCGGAGGACGCATCTTGTCCCTGGTGTTCAGCGGAGGGCCTGTGCGGGGTGTGGCAGTGTCGTGCTGGAGGGCGCCACTGGTAGCGATGTGGGCTTCCTCGCCTCGCCTCGCCTCGCCTCACACCAGGTGTCTGCGTAGTTTGCAGTGCATTCGCACCATTCCTATCCCTGTCCCTGTCCCCGTCCCGACTTGTCCCGACTTTGCTCGACTGCCGCTCGCTGCCGCTCGGGTCGTGGTCCATATGACAGCGCAAGCACGACAAACGTCTGCGGGACGAGACGAGACGAGACGAGACGAGACGACTAAGGAATAAATTCGTGGTTACAAATCAAATTTGGAACTCTACACTCCTACACAACAATAGGCGGTGACGTATTTCAGAAATCACCTGCCGATTCGTACTGTTTTGTCGTTTTCAAAGTCTTCTTGGCAAACTTGGTTAGCACATTCTCCCTCAAACTGAGTTAATTACTGCATTTTCGTACCATTACAGTAGTTTAAAAGGCTTAAGGAAGCATCTTTCTCACAACAGAAAGGTAGTTTGAAAATTGGGCTGGCGACATAAAAAAAAAAGGAAGGGAGCCAACAGCACCCGGGTTTCCCAGGCGGTCACCCATCCAAGTACTAGCTGGGCCCGATGATGCTTAACTTCGGTGATCGGACGAGAACCGGTGTATTCATCATGGTATGGCCGTTGGCGCTCATCTAATGTAGGAGCACGGCAGAATTCGCGTTCGGCTTTTCTCCCAACACACAAAATGTTAGTTTTCGGCCGCATTTGACGAAAGCGCTTCCTTCCGCAACCGCCAGTTCCTCGAGGACGGCGCGGGGAGGCGCGCCCGGCGTCCCAGCAGAGTGACGGCCGAATTGGCGGGCGCACCGCCGCGTGTGTGAGACGCACTGCTGCTCGTTGCACCCCCTGTCATTTGCTGGGCGCGTGCAGCCTTCGACACTAGCGGAGGACGCATCTTGTCCCTGGTGTTCAGCGGAGGGCCTCTGCGGGGTGTGGCAGTGTCGTGCTGGAGGGCGCCACTGGTAGCGATGTGGGCTTCCTCGCCTCGCCTCGCCTCACACCAGGTGTCTGCGTAGTTTGCTGTGCATTCGCACCATTCCTATCCCTGTCCCTGTCCCCGTCCCGACTTGTCCCGACTTTGCTCGACTGCCGCTCGCTGCCGCTCGGGTCGTGGTCCATATGACAGCGCAAGCACGACAAACGTCTGCGGGACGAGACGAGACGAGACGAGACGAGACGACTAAGGAATAAATTCGTGGGTACAAATCAAATTTGGAACTCTACACTCCTACACAACAATAGGCGGTGACGTATTTCAGAAATCACCTGCCGATTCGTACTGTTTTGTCGTTTTCAAAGTCTTCTTGGCAAACTTGGTTAGCACATTCACCCTCAAACTGAGTTAATTACTACATTTTCGTACCATTACAGTAGTTTAAAAGGCTTAAGGAAGCATCTTTGTCACAACAGAAAGGTAGTTTGAAAATTGGGCTGGCGACATAACAAAAAAAAAAAAAAAAAGGAAGGGGGCCAACAGCACCTTTTTTTTTTTAAATCCAGTAGAAAAAAACCACGTCCTTAGTGGCACTATTACCGGGAAAGTTCCACACCAGTAAAACTGAGGGGTAAAGTCCATCAGGTGGACAAGTGAAACGAAAAGGAAAAAACAAAGAAAATGAAAGTCACTGCGTGGTAACGCTAGTGAAAAATTGAAAATATCACTGCCGCCACATGGGAGACCTACAGGAGAAAACCAGTGCTCTTAAATAAAAGTGCCGATGACCACAGCATAAAAAATCAGAAACAAGAAAAAGGTAAACTGTACCGGAAATAAAAAAAATACACAAATAAGAAAAAAAAGAGTTCCTCTGAGTACACGTATTTCCATAAATGTTCGTTCCTTGAAAAACACAGCTTGAGCGGTCAAAATAGAATAGTATACCAAACCGTCATAAACATGTTAAGCATCCACCGACATCCGGGAAAAGGCATGAGCAAGTGCAACCTTCAAAAAATTTGCAAAAGTAGCACGATAGCCAGGCAAAGCATCAGTTTGTTCATGCTGAGTCAATAAATAGGTGAGAAAGTCCAATTCATTAGTCAATTTCAGGTGAAACATCGGAAAAACGGTATGACCCAGGAGCCACACCGTAGCATTCTTCTTAGTATTCGGGTAGGCGACGCATTGAGGAATTAAAGCGTCGGTCGGCAAGACTGAACGCGTATCCACTCGATTGATTAGGCGAATCATATCTCTGGCGGCATCCCAAACACTGCAAAAATGTCCACACACGAAACGGTGTTCAAGTGTATCTTCCGCATCACACAATTCGCAAGCTCCAGACGAGATGAGGTTGATGGAATGGAGCTTCGCATTCGTAGGGAAGGTACGATGCACAACCTTGTACCACACGGCGTGTACAGAGGGAGGAAGAACATGGCTGGCAAGATTTTTCCATACCGTGACCCAATTATACCACGGCAGCCGATACTCCCACTTACAACGCACAGGTGATCCACGAAAAGCAGAAACGACGTCGCAGACTCGAAGGCTGGGAACGTCACAGAGCG
The DNA here is from genome assembly GCF_023864275.1 of Schistocerca cancellata. Classification (NCBI taxonomy): domain Eukaryota; kingdom Metazoa; phylum Arthropoda; class Insecta; order Orthoptera; family Acrididae; genus Schistocerca; species Schistocerca cancellata. Next base: position 521,948,218 of record NC_064634.1, on the reverse strand, counting down.
CGAGGTAGCTGTTGTCCATATAGTAGCGACGCACATAATTAAGAAAAAAGGGAATGTGCGAGACATTCACCGGCGCCTCCACTGATAGACTAAAGACCGCCGCAGTGGTACCGTTCGGGGCCCTCTCCATAACAACGGTGGTCCGTTTCCAAAGGAGAGCAGAGCACTTCGCGCGAAGATCGACCAGACCCAAACCACCATCCGTCGGGCTGAGGGTACAGGTGGCATACGAGACTTTAAAAATGTCACCTCGCCATAAAAACCAATACACCGCCTGCTTGAGGGCACGTTCCAACTGCCGAGGCAGTGGAAGGACCTGCGCGAGGTACCACACCCTGGCCAGAATGTTAGTACTGATCAAGGCCACCTTGTCACGAAGCGCCAACGTGCGAGCCGCATAGATCTTGGCAACGGCGCGCACCTTATGCAGCGTGGACCGCCAATTGAGCGCTTCCATCCGTTGTGGATGAGAAGAAAAAAGCACGCCCAGGACTTTGTGCTGTTCGCGGACACAAAACCAGCTCCGCTGTATGGACCGTGCGCGGGGTGTAAGAGGCAAACAAACAGTCTTAGCAGGGTTGACAATGGCACCTGTGGCTTTTTCAAAGCGTTGCAGTGCGCCATATAGAGTGTCAACGTCATCAGAATGTCCAAGAAAAACGCCAAGATCGTCGGCGTACGCCTTGCAAATGAGACGGTGCGTCCCTATCTGAATGCCGCGGCAGTCGCGGCCGATAATTCGCAGCAACGGATCTAAAGCTACAGAAAAAAGGGCCATTGAAAGGGGACACCCCTGCCGCACCGAGCGCCCAACACAGAAAGCCGGCGTCAAGTGGCCATTGACACTAACACGTGACGTCGCATTCTGTAAAAGATGCTTTACCACAGTCGTAAACTTAAAACCGAAGCCCATCCGCACAAGAACCTGGCGGAGGTACACATGGCTAATGCGGTCGAAAGCATTTTTGAAATCAATTAAGAAGATGGCAGCTGTCGGCAGTCTCGCACTTTTAACAAAACCGATACAGTCGCGATAGGCGAGGACGGCATCAAAAATGTTTCGCCCTGCACCGCACATGATTGACTATCACTGAGGACCGACGGTAAAACAACTTTAAGGCGTTGAGCCACGCAGCGCGTCACAATCTTAAAGTCGGCGTTCAGTAAAGTGATCGGCCGAACAGCGTCAATGCAGGGCGTCGCAGTCGATTTGGGAACCAATGTCACTACCCCCTCCTCAAACGCAGCAGGGATAACAGCACCATCCCGAATTTCATTTAAAAGAGCCACAAAAACATCACGAAAAAGATCATAAAATTTCAGATAAAATTCAGCAGGAATGCCGTCGGGACCAGGCGATTTACTTTTAGGGCTTCGTCGGATAGCATCGTACAGGTCGTCAGGTACATAAGCAGCATTTAAATGCATCCTATCCGTACGAGTTAAAACATGAGGTATGACTTGTAAAAAATCCCGCAACGCATTACAATCAACATCCAGCGCACGGAAAAGGGAACTAAAATGAGTAAAAACATCCCGCTCAATGTCGGACTGGACAGTAGTCCGTCTACCGTCGCACTGTTTCCAGGTACCGATGTGCAGACGGGCGCGCCGCCTTCGTTCCCTGTTCAGATGATAAAGCGACAAAGGTTCGCCATCCACAACCCCCGCAGGCTGGCTGCGGACGACGACACCGTCACTAACAGCACGCAAATCAGCGAGAAGCTTACGCTGGAATTCCTTAAAAGCGGGCAGCAAGGCAGGCTGTGACGTCACGCGCAGCGCGAGGTCTTGCAAACACGCCTGATGGAAGCGGGCGGTAGCGCGACGCCAACGAGCCGCCTCGCGGCTAAAATCCATCAAAAACCGCCTGATCACCGGCTTGGCCTCCCCGACCCACCACTCCAGCACACTACAGTCACCTCGCTTAGTCCCGAGCAATTTCTGCCACAGATTGGTAAAACACGTCACAAAATGGTCGTCATTCAATAATGCACAATTAAATTTCCACAAATTCTTTCGTCTGGGAACACAAAATCTAGGCAATAAAAGCTGACAAAGGTAACCGGAATGATCAGAAAACAGCACGGGAAACATTTCCGTGCGGCAAATACGGGCAGAAAGCGGGGCAGAAACGTAAATTCTGTCCAGGCGGCTGTGCCCCGTGGGATAAAAATGCGTAACATCAGGGTTTAAAACACGCCACGTATCAACGAGCTGAAAACTGCGAATCAAGTCGCCGAGCTCGAGACAAATGTTAGGACGAGGCACCTGATCGACAACATCTAAAACGCAATTAAAATCGCCGCCTACAACTAAAGCATCCACATTCCGGTGTAACAGCGCACACAATTCCTGCCCATAAAAAACAGCCCTCGCCGGCTTATCGTTCCCAGACGGAGCATAGACGTTAACAAATACAACGCCCAGTATAGTGCAACTAACGGCACGACCATTAGGTAAAATAGCAACATTTGAAATAGCGAGGTCAGAACGTACTAAAATGGCAGTTCCTGTACTGTGATCCGGTAATACATTGTCAATAACAGTAAAGTCACTAAAATCGTGTAAAAAGACAAGGGCATCACGCGTCACCTCTTGTAAAAACACAACATGGCAGTGGTGATCACGTAAAAAGTCCTTAAAAGCCAGTATCTTACACGGGTGACTCAACTTGTTAAGATTAATGGTGACAACATTCCACTGGCTAAAATCGTAAGTCATAGACTCACACAATTAAAAGACACACACAAAAGTAAAACACACATAAAACACGGGATGTGCAGGTGCGCGACAGAGGAGGGGGCACACAGGACACACACTACGTCTCCCCACCCCCCACAACATCCTGCGCCCACTCCGAAGGCTCGAAGGGGGAGAGGGGCGGCAGGGTAGCAGTAGCCGTCACGCCAGAAGCGACCGACACAGAATCCTTAACGGACATCTCCACGTCGGAAGAAGGCACCGGCACGCGGTCGTGAATAGAAGGACCAGCGCGACGACGGTGTACATCCTCAGCCTTCCGTTTAGTCGACAGAGATGCTGCAGTCACAGCCGAAACTGTGTCTGGCGCTAAAACAGGCACATCTACAGAAGTGGGTTGACTTAACACAGTCCGCAGATGGCGAACAGCTACGTCACGCTGCTGCGCTGCAACACTCAGATCAGCTGACTGTGCGTGTCGAGAGAAGGCACGCTGCTGCTGTTGTTGTTGTTTGCGCGGCGGCTGACGCCCGGAGCCGGCAGCCTGAGGCGGCCGTAGCTCCACATCGAGGTCGCGCCGCGCGGCGCGGCGTTGCGACGCCCAAGAAGAGGCGTGGGGGCGCCCTACTGGGGACGGACTACGGTCACCTCGCGATAAACCCCTGTCGTAGGAAGGGGAGCTACTTGCACTGCGGAAGCGTTGCCTACTGGAACTTCGAGAACGAGCCTCATCCCGCTGCGGTTTTGGTTCCACAAAAACATCGCGCGATTCCGCAACAGGAAGAGGCTCAGAAACGTCAGAGGGTGCAACGACGGGTGCAGGCACAGAAGGAGAGGGCTCCGCCTGCGACACAGTAGGTGCAACAGAGTTCGAATTAGGGCGCGAAACAACATCGGTTACCGACTGCGGCACGGAGTCAGAGACTGTCTCCGACACAACAGCACCCACAACCGGTTGAACAACAACAGGCACGTTTTCCGAAACCGTGGACAAAGATTCCTGGCCGGTAGTCGCAACAGCAGAGACAGTATGATCAGCAGACACATCCATCGCTTCCGCGGCGGCAGCAAGATTAACATCTGCCGCACGCCGCGCGGGCGCGGGGGGGGGGGGGGGGGGGGGGCGGAACCCAAGACCGTTGCGGCGACGGAAGCAAAACTAACTCCTTGCAAATCGGCCTCAAGTGGTAGCTGAACAGGCCGTTTTCGCTTCGGACAATCCTGCCTATAATGTCCAACACCATTACAAAAGGAGCAAGTTTGTGGCTGGCCACTGTACGTGACAAACGCACGGTGACCATTTACCAAAATAAAAGACGGAATATGCTGCCTAACCACCATCTTAACACTGCGCACACCGTTCTCTACTTGAAATATATACGCAGACGACCATTTCTCTTTCACGACAGATAAAACAGTGCCATATGGCCGCAAGTGACGAGAAATGGTGTCATTACGAATTTCAAACGGAAGGTTAAATATCCGTATATGTCGAAGACCGAAACTGGCGTGAGACACAGTGACATTACTAATATTTCCGTTAAGGTGTCTAAATTTGCGAACAGCGTCATTAACAGAAACTACAGCATCACACAGATCGGAAGATTTCAGTTTTAAGAACACAGAATTTAAGAACGTATCGAACTGAATACCGAGTACGTCATTAGTAGACAACAACAAATTCTCAATTAACCAACGATGAATTTCAAAAGCCGAAGGTTTCTCAACGGAACGATCAAATTCGCACTGAACATTGTTCTGTCGCTCTTCGCTATCATCGTAAAGAATATCCATTACTTACAGTTCAGTAGAAAGAAAGCCACGTGGCAAAGTAAGCAGACGACACGCGAGGCGCCGCCGGCCAAGTCGCACAAGGTAAACACTGCTCGCTCGGCACCGAGGTGTTGCCAGGCGGTCACCCATCCAAGTACTAACCGCGCCCGATGTTGCTTAACTTCGGTGATCGGACGAGAACCGGTGTAGTCAACATGGTATGGCCGTTGGCGTCCTTATACTGTAGCCGCACCACGGAGGAAGCATTCGCCTCTTCTCCCAACACACGCAATCGCCGCTTTCCGTGGCACATTTGACGCAAAGCGCGTCTTTCCACCTCGAAGGTGGCGCGGAGTGCGCGCTCGCCTCGGCGTCTCATAGGCGACTGCCGAACGTAGGTGAGACGCACAACACAGCTGCTCGATGCACCGCCTGTCATTCGTTTGGTGCGTGCGGCCTCCGACACCCACTGGCGACGCGCCTTGTTCCTGTTATCCGGCGCAGGGCTTGCGCGCGGCCGGGCGGCGGGGGCACTGCGCGGGGTGTTGCAGTGTCCTGCTGGACCGACGGAAGCTTTCTCACCTGCCTGACACACGCCGCGCTTCCAGATTTATGCGTAATTTGCGCGGTGCATTTGCATTCGCGCCTGTCCCCCCTCCCGTCCCGACTTGTCCCGACTTTGCTCGACTGCCGCTCGCTGCCGCTCGGGTCGCGGCCCATATGACAGCACAAGCACGAGAAACATCTGCGAGACGGGCGCGGGCCTGACCGGCGTGTCCGAGACGCCGTGGGCGGCCGTTCGGAGCTACTAGAGCAGCGCTGTGCCGTGCCATGGAAAGGTGCGAAACCAAGGACAGAAGACACAGAATTTTTGTTTACAAATTTGCACGTGTACACTGCTACAAAACAATAAGCCCGGACGTATTTCGGAACATTTCTGCCGCTTAATACTGTTTTGTTATTTCCAGAGACACTTTGGAAATCTTCCTTGGCACACGCTTCTTCAAACTGAGTTCCCTAATATCGTATCTTTTGTTTATTACAACAGATTTAAGTCATTGTGGAAACATCTTTGTCGCATCGGAAAGGTAGCGTGAAGAGACGGCTGGCAGGGCTGGCGACAAGAAAGCAAAATATGAAGACAGCCAGAGGTCCCAGGCAGTCGCCGATCCGAATACTAACGTTGTTGCTTAACTTGGGTGATGGCACGAGAACGGTTGGTTTTTTTTTATTTATTTATTTATTTAGTTACTTTTCGGAATTTAGCACTGCTGCGTAACAGTAGGCTCTGGCGCATTTCAAGAACACATCTGTCGATTGGTAGTGTTTTGTCATTTTCAACGAGTTCCTAGCACTCTTCCTTCGCGCATTCTTACTCAAACCGAGTTCATTACCGTAATTTCGTATCTTACGTTTAATACAGTACTTTAAAATGCTTGTGGAAGCATCTTTGTCGACACCTGAAAGTTATTATGAAAAGAGGCCTGGCAGGTGTAGCGACGTAAAAATGAAAAAATGAGAAAGAGCCAACAGCACGCGGTGTTCCCAGGCGGTCACCCATCCAAGTACTAACCGCGCCCGATGTTGCTTAACTTCGGTGATCGGACGAGAACCGGTGTAGTCAACATGGTATGGCCGTTGGCGTCCTTATGCTGTAGCCGCACCACGGAGGAAGCATTCGCCTCTTCTCCCAACACACGCAATCGCCGCTTTCCGTGGCACATTTGACGCAAAGCGCGTCTTTCCACCTCGAAGGTGGCGCGGAGTGCGCGCTCGCCTCGGCGTCTCATAGGCGACTGCCGAACGTAGGTGAGACGCACAACACAGCTGCTCGATGCACCGCCTGTCATTCGTTTGGTGCGTGCGGCCTCCGACACCCACTGGCGACGCGCCTTGTTCCTGTTATCCGGCGCAGGGCTTGCGCGCGGCCGGGCGGCGGGGGCACTGCGCGGGGTGTTGCAGTGTCCTGCTGGACCGACGGAAGCTTTCTCACCTGCCTGACACACGCCGCGCTTCCAGATTTATGCGTAATTTGCGCGGTGCATTTGCATTCGCGCCTGTCCCCCCTCCCGTCCCGACTTGTCCCGACTTTGCTCGACTGCCGCTCGCTGCCGCTCGGGTCGCGGCCCATATGACAGCACAAGCACGAGAAACATCTGCGAGACGGGCGCGGGCCTGACCGGCGTGTCCGAGACGCCGTGGGCGGCCGTTCGGAGCTACTAGAGCAGCGCTGTGCCGTGCCATGGAAAGGTGCGAAACCAAGGACAGAAGACACAGAATTTTTGTTTACAAATTTGCACGTGTACACTGCTACAAAACAATAAGCCCGGACGTATTTCGGAACATTTCTGCCGCTTAATACTGTTTTGTTATTTCCAGAGACACTTTGGAAATCTTCCTTGGCACACGCTTCTTCAAACTGAGTTCCCTAATATCGTATCTTTTGTTTATTACAACAGATTTAAGTCATTGTGGAAACATCTTTGTCGCATCGGAAAGGTAGCGTGAAGAGACGGCTGGCAGGGCTGGCGACAAGAAAGCAAAATATGAAGACAGCCAGAGGTCCCAGGCAGTCGCCGATCCGAATACTAACGTTGTTGCTTAACTTGGGTGATGGCACGAGAACGGTTGGTTTTTTTTTATTTATTTATTTATTTAGTTACTTTTCGGAATTTAGCACTGCTGCGTAACAGTAGGCTCTGGCGCATTTCAAGAACACATCTGTCGATTGGTAGTGTTTTGTCATTTTCAACGAGTTCCTAGCACTCTTCCTTCGCGCATTCTTACTCAAACCGAGTTCATTACCGTAATTTCGTATCTTACGTTTAATACAGTACTTTAAAATGCTTGTGGAAGCATCTTTGTCGACACCTGAAAGTTATTATGAAAAGAGGCCTGGCAGGTGTAGCGACGTAAAAATGAAAAAATGAGAAAGAGCCAACAGCACGCGGTGTTCCCAGGCGGTCACCCATCCAAGTACTAACCGCGCCCGATGTTGCTTAACTTCGGTGATCGGACGAGAACCGGTGTAGTCAACATGGTATGGCCGTTGGCGTCCTTATGCTGTAGCCGCACCACGGAGGAAGCATTCGCCTCTTCTCCCAACACACGCAATCGCCGCTTTCCGTGGCACATTTGACGCAAAGCGCGTCTTTCCACCTCGAAGGTGGCGCGGAGTGCGCGCTCGCCTCGGCGTCTCATAGGCGACTGCCGAACGTAGGTGAGACGCACAACACAGCTGCTCGATGCACCGCCTGTCATTCGTTTGGTGCGTGCGGCCTCCGACACCCACTGGCGACGCGCCTTGTTCCTGTTATCCGGCGCAGGGCTTGCGCGCGGCCGGGCGGCGGGGGCACTGCGCGGGGTGTTGCAGTGTCCTGCTGGACCGACGGAAGCTTTCTCACCTGCCTGACACACGCCGCGCTTCCAGATTTATGCGTAATTTGCGCGGTGCATTTGCATTCGCGCCTGTCCCCCCTCCCGTCCCGACTTGTCCCGACTTTGCTCGACTGCCGCTCGCTGCCGCTCGGGTCGCGGCCCATATGACAGCACAAGCACGAGAAACATCTGCGAGACGGGCGCGGGCCTGACCGGCGTGTCCGAGACGCCGTGGGCGGCCGTTCGGAGCTACTAGAGCAGCGCTGTGCCGTGCCATGGAAAGGTGCGAAACCAAGGACAGAAGACACAGAATTTTTGTTTACAAATTTGCACGTGTACACTGCTACAAAACAATAAGCCCGGACGTATTTCGGAACATTTCTGCCGCTTAATACTGTTTTGTTATTTCCAGAGACACTTTGGAAATCTTCCTTGGCACACGCTTCTTCAAACTGAGTTCCCTAATATCGTATCTTTTGTTTATTACAACAGATTTAAGTCATTGTGGAAACATCTTTGTCGCATCGGAAAGGTAGCGTGAAGAGACGGCTGGCAGGGCTGGCGACAAGAAAGCAAAATATGAAGACAGCCAGAGGTCCCAGGCAGTCGCCGATCCGAATACTAACGTTGTTGCTTAACTTGGGTGATGGCACGAGAACGGTTGGTTTTTTTTTATTTATTTATTTATTTAGTTACTTTTCGGAATTTAGCACTGCTGCGTAACAGTAGGCTCTGGCGCATTTCAAGAACACATCTGTCGATTGGTAGTGTTTTGTCATTTTCAACGAGTTCCTAGCACTCTTCCTTCGCGCATTCTTACTCAAACCGAGTTCATTACCGTAATTTCGTATCTTACGTTTAATACAGTACTTTAAAATGCTTGTGGAAGCATCTTTGTCGACACCTGAAAGTTATTATGAAAAGAGGCCTGGCAGGTGTAGCGACGTAAAAATGAAAAAATGAGAAAGAGCCAACAGCACGCGGTGTTCCCAGGCGGTCACCCATCCAAGTACTAACCGCGCCCGATGTTGCTTAACTTCGGTGATCGGACGAGAACCGGTGTAGTCAACATGGTATGGCCGTTGGCGTCCTTATACTGTAGCCGCACCACGGAGGAAGCATTCGCCTCTTCTCCCAACACACGCAATCGCCGCTTTCCGTGGCACATTTGACGCAAAGCGCGTCTTTCCACCTCGAAGGTGGCGCGGAGTGCGCGCTCGCCTCGGCGTCTCATAGGCGACTGCCGAACGTAGGTGAGACGCACAACACAGCTGCTCGATGCACCGCCTGTCATTCGTTTGGTGCGTGCGGCCTCCGACACCCACTGGCGACGCGCCTTGTTCCTGTTATCCGGCGCGGGGCTTGCGCGCGGCCGGGCGGCGGGGGCACTGCGCGGGGTGTTGCAGTGTCCTGCTGGACCGACGGAAGCTTTCTCACCTGCCTGACACACGCCGCGCTTCCAGATTTATGCGTAATTTGCGCGGTGCATTTGCATTCGCGCCTGTCCCCCCTCCCGTCCCGACTTGTCCCGACTTTGCTCGACTGCCGCTCGCTGCCGCTCGGGTCGCGGCCCATATGACAGCACAAGCACGAGAAACATCTGCGAGACGGGCGCGGGCCTGACCGGCGTGTCCGAGACGCCGTGGGCGGCCGTTCGGAGCTACTAGAGCAGCGCTGTGCCGTGCCATGGAAAGGTGCGAAACCAAGGACAGAAGACACAGAATTTTTGTTTACAAATTTGCACGTGTACACTGCTACAAAACAATAAGCCCGGACGTATTTCGGAACATTTCTGCCGCTTAATACTGTTTTGTTATTTCCAGAGACACTTTGGAAATCTTCCTTGGCACACGCTTCTTCAAACTGAGTTCCCTAATATCGTATCTTTTGTTTATTACAACAGATTTAAGTCATTGTGGAAACATCTTTGTCGCATCGGAAAGGTAGCGTGAAGAGACGGCTGGCAGGGCTGGCGACAAGAAAGCAAAATATGAAGACAGCCAGAGGTCCCAGGCAGTCGCCGATCCGAATACTAACGTTGTTGCTTAACTTGGGTGATGGCACGAGAACGGTTGGTTTTTTTTTATTTATTTATTTATTTAGTTACTTTTCGGAATTTAGCACTGCTGCGTAACAGTAGGCTCTGGCGCATTTCAAGAACACATCTGTCGATTGGTAGTGTTTTGTCATTTTCAACGAGTTCCTAGCACTCTTCCTTCGCGCATTCTTACTCAAACCGAGTTCATTACCGTAATTTCGTATCTTACGTTTAATACAGTACTTTAAAATGCTTGTGGAAGCATCTTTGTCGACACCTGAAAGTTATTATGAAAAGAGGCCTGGCAGGTGTAGCGACGTAAAAATGAAAAAATGAGAAAGAGCCAACAGCACGCGGTGTTCCCAGGCGGTCACCCATCCAAGTACTAACCGCGCCCGATGTTGCTTAACTTCGGTGATCGGACGAGAACCGGTGTAGTCAACATGGTATGGCCGTTGGCGTCCTTATACTGTAGCCGCACCACGGAGGAAGCATTCGCCTCTTCTCCCAACACACGCAATCGCCGCTTTCCGTGGCACATTTGACGCAAAGCGCGTCTTTCCACCTCGAAGGTGGCGCGGAGTGCGCGCTCGCCTCGGCGTCTCATAGGCGACTGCCGAACGTAGGTGAGACGCACAACACAGCTGCTCGATGCACCGCCTGTCATTCGTTTGGTGCGTGCGGCCTCCGACACCCACTGGCGACGCGCCTTGTTCCTGTTATCCGGCGCAGGGCTTGCGCGCGGCCGGGCGGCGGGGGCACTGCGCGGGGTGTTGCAGTGTCCTGCTGGACCGACGGAAGCTTTCTCACCTGCCTGACACACGCCGCGCTTCCAGATTTATGCGTAATTTGCGCGGTGCATTTGCATTCGCGCCTGTCCCCCCTCCCGTCCCGACTTGTCCCGACTTTGCTCGACTGCCGCTCGCTGCCGCTCGGGTCGCGGCCCATATGACAGCACAAGCACGAGAAACATCTGCGAGACGGGCGCGGGCCTGACCGGCGTGTCCGAGACGCCGTGGGCGGCCGTTCGGAGCTACTAGAGCAGCGCTGTGCCGTGCCATGGAAAGGTGCGAAACCAAGGACAGAAGACACAGAATTTTTGTTTACAAATTTGCACGTGTACACTGCTACAAAACAATAAGCCCGGACGTATTTCGGAACATTTCTGCCGCTTAATACTGTTTTGTTATTTCCAGAGACACTTTGGAAATCTTCCTTGGCACACGCTTCTTCAAACTGAGTTCCCTAATATCGTATCTTTTGTTTATTACAACAGATTTAAGTCATTGTGGAAACATCTTTGTCGCATCGGAAAGGTAGCGTGAAGAGACGGCTGGCAGGGCTGGCGACAAGAAAGCAAAATATGAAGACAGCCAGAGGTCCCAGGCAGTCGCCGATCCGAATACTAACGTTGTTGCTTAACTTGGGTGATGGCACGAGAACGGTTGGTTTTTTTTTATTTATTTATTTATTTAGTTACTTTTCGGAATTTAGCACTGCTGCGTAACAGTAGGCTCTGGCGCATTTCAAGAACACATCTGTCGATTGGTAGTGTTTTGTCATTTTCAACGAGTTCCTAGCACTCTTCCTTCGCGCATTCTTACTCAAACCGAGTTCATTACCGTAATTTCGTATCTTACGTTTAATACAGTACTTTAAAATGCTTGTGGAAGCATCTTTGTCGACACCTGAAAGTTATTATGAAAAGAGGCCTGGCAGGTGTAGCGACGTAAAAATGAAAAAATGAGAAAGAGCCAACAGCACGCGGTGTTCCCAGGCGGTCACCCATCCAAGTACTAACCGCGCCCGATGTTGCTTAACTTCGGTGATCGGACGAGAACCGGTGTAGTCAACATGGTATGGCCGTTGGCGTCCTTATGCTGTAGCCGCACCACGGAGGAAGCATTCGCCTCTTCTCCCAACACACGCAATCGCCGCTTTCCGTGGCACATTTGACGCAAAGCGCGTCTTTCCACCTCGAAGGTGGCGCGGAGTGCGCGCTCGCCTCGGCGTCTCATAGGCGACTGCCGAACGTAGGTGAGACGCACAACACAGCTGCTCGATGCACCGCCTGTCATTCGTTTGGTGCGTGCGGCCTCCGACACCCACTGGCGACGCGCCTTGTTCCTGTTATCCGGCGCAGGGCTTGCGCGCGGCCGGGCGGCGGGGGCACTGCGCGGGGTGTTGCAGTGTCCTGCTGGACCGACGGAAGCTTTCTCACCTGCCTGACACACGCCGCGCTTCCAGATTTATGCGTAATTTGCGCGGTGCATTTGCATTCGCGCCTGTCCCCCCTCCCGTCCCGACTTGTCCCGACTTTGCTCGACTGCCGCTCGCTGCCGCTCGGGTCGCGGCCCATATGACAGCACAAGCACGAGAAACATCTGCGAGACGGGCGCGGGCCTGACCGGCGTGTCCGAGACGCCGTGGGCGGCCGTTCGGAGCTACTAGAGCAGCGCTGTGCCGTGCCATGGAAAGGTGCGAAACCAAGGACAGAAGACACAGAATTTTTGTTTACAAATTTGCACGTGTACACTGCTACAAAACAATAAGCCCGGACGTATTTCGGAACATTTCTGCCGCTTAATACTGTTTTGTTATTTCCAGAGACACTTTGGAAATCTTCCTTGGCACACGCTTCTTCAAACTGAGTTCCCTAATATCGTATCTTTTGTTTATTACAACAGATTTAAGTCATTGTGGAAACATCTTTGTCGCATCGGAAAGGTAGCGTGAAGAGACGGCTGGCAGGGCTGGCGACAAGAAAGCAAAATATGAAGACAGCCAGAGGTCCCAGGCAGTCGCCGATCCGAATACTAACGTTGTTGCTTAACTTGGGTGATGGCACGAGAACGGTTGGTTTTTTTTTATTTATTTATTTATTTAGTTACTTTTCGGAATTTAGCACTGCTGCGTAACAGTAGGCTCTGGCGCATTTCAAGAACACATCTGTCGATTGGTAGTGTTTTGTCATTTTCAACGAGTTCCTAGCACTCTTCCTTCGCGCATTCTTACTCAAACCGAGTTCATTACCGTAATTTCGTATCTTACGTTTAATACAGTACTTTAAAATGCTTGTGGAAGCATCTTTGTCGACACCTGAAAGTTATTATGAAAAGAGGCCTGGCAGGTGTAGCGACGTAAAAATGAAAAAATGAGAAAGAGCCAACAGCACGCGGTGTTCCCAGGCGGTCACCCATCCAAGTACTAACCGCGCCCGATGTTGCTTAACTTCGGTGATCGGACGAGAACCGGTGTAGTCAACATGGTATGGCCGTTGGCGTCCTTATACTGTAGCCGCACCACGGAGGAAGCATTCGCCTCTTCTCCCAACACACGCAATCGCCGCTTTCCGTGGCACATTTGACGCAAAGCGCGTCTTTCCACCTCGAAGGTGGCGCGGAGTGCGCGCTCGCCTCGGCGTCTCATAGGCGACTGCCGAACGTAGGTGAGACGCACAACACAGCTGCTCGATGCACCGCCTGTCATTCGTTTGGTGCGTGCGGCCTCCGACACCCACTGGCGACGCGCCTTGTTCCTGTTATCCGGCGCGGGGCTTGCGCGCGGCCGGGCGGCGGGGGCACTGCGCGGGGTGTTGCAGTGTCCTGCTGGACCGACGGAAGCTTTCTCACCTGCCTGACACACGCCGCGCTTCCAGATTTATGCGTAATTTGCGCGGTGCATTTGCATTCGCGCCTGTCCCCCCTCCCGTCCCGACTTGTCCCGACTTTGCTCGACTGCCGCTCGCTGCCGCTCGGGTCGCGGCCCATATGACAGCACAAGCACGAGAAACATCTGCGAGACGGGCGCGGGCCTGACCGGCGTGTCCGAGACGCCGTGGGCGGCCGTTCGGAGCTACTAGAGCAGCGCTGTGCCGTGCCATGGAAAGGTGCGAAACCAAGGACAGAAGACACAGAATTTTTGTTTACAAATTTGCACGTGTACACTGCTACAAAACAATAAGCCCGGACGTATTTCGGAACATTTCTGCCGCTTAATACTGTTTTGTTATTTCCAGAGACACTTTGGAAATCTTCCTTGGCACACGCTTCTTCAAACTGAGTTCCCTAATATCGTATCTTTTGTTTATTACAACAGATTTAAGTCATTGTGGAAACATCTTTGTCGCATCGGAAAGGTAGCGTGAAGAGACGGCTGGCAGGGCTGGCGACAAGAAAGCAAAATATGAAGACAGCCAGAGGTCCCAGGCAGTCGCCGATCCGAATACTAACGTTGTTGCTTAACTTGGGTGATGGCACGAGAACGGTTGGTTTTTTTTTATTTATTTATTTATTTAGTTACTTTTCGGAATTTAGCACTGCTGCGTAACAGTAGGCTCTGGCGCATTTCAAGAACACATCTGTCGATTGGTAGTGTTTTGTCATTTTCAACGAGTTCCTAGCACTCTTCCTTCGCGCATTCTTACTCAAACCGAGTTCATTACCGTAATTTCGTATCTTACGTTTAATACAGTACTTTAAAATGCTTGTGGAAGCATCTTTGTCGACACCTGAAAGTTATTATGAAAAGAGGCCTGGCAGGTGTAGCGACGTAAAAATGAAAAAATGAGAAAGAGCCAACAGCACGCGGTGTTCCCAGGCGGTCACCCATCCAAGTACTAACCGCGCCCGATGTTGCTTAACTTCGGTGATCGGACGAGAACCGGTGTAGTCAACATGGTATGGCCGTTGGCGTCCTTATACTGTAGCCGCACCACGGAGGAAGCATTCGCCTCTTCTCCCAACACACGCAATCGCCGCTTTCCGTGGCACATTTGACGCAAAGCGCGTCTTTCCACCTCGAAGGTGGCGCGGAGTGCGCGCTCGCCTCGGCGTCTCATAGGCGACTGCCGAACGTAGGTGAGACGCACAACACAGCTGCTCGATGCACCGCCTGTCATTCGTTTGGTGCGTGCGGCCTCCGACACCCACTGGCGACGCGCCTTGTTCCTGTTATCCGGCGCGGGGCTTGCGCGCGGCCGGGCGGCGGGGGCACTGCGCGGGGTGTTGCAGTGTCCTGCTGGACCGACGGAAGCTTTCTCACCTGCCTGACACACGCCGCGCTTCCAGATTTATGCGTAATTTGCGCGGTGCATTTGCATTCGCGCCTGTCCCCCCTCCCGTCCCGACTTGTCCCGACTTTGCTCGACTGCCGCTCGCTGCCGCTCGGGTCGCGGCCCATATGACAGCACAAGCACGAGAAACATCTGCGAGACGGGCGCGGGCCTGACCGGCGTGTCCGAGACGCCGTGGGCGGCCGTTCGGAGCTACTAGAGCAGCGCTGTGCCGTGCCATGGAAAGGTGCGAAACCAAGGACAGAAGACACAGAATTTTTGTTTACAAATTTGCACGTGTACACTGCTACAAAACAATAAGCCCGGACGTATTTCGGAACATTTCTGCCGCTTAATACTGTTTTGTTATTTCCAGAGACACTTTGGAAATCTTCCTTGGCACACGCTTCTTCAAACTGAGTTCCCTAATATCGTATCTTTTGTTTATTACAACAGATTTAAGTCATTGTGGAAACATCTTTGTCGCATCGGAAAGGTAGCGTGAAGAGACGGCTGGCAGGGCTGGCGACAAGAAAGCAAAATATGAAGACAGCCAGAGGTCCCAGGCAGTCGCCGATCCGAATACTAACGTTGTTGCTTAACTTGGGTGATGGCACGAGAACGGTTGGTTTTTTTTTATTTATTTATTTATTTAGTTACTTTTCGGAATTTAGCACTGCTGCGTAACAGTAGGCTCTGGCGCATTTCAAGAACACATCTGTCGATTGGTAGTGTTTTGTCATTTTCAACGAGTTCCTAGCACTCTTCCTTCGCGCATTCTTACTCAAACCGAGTTCATTACCGTAATTTCGTATCTTACGTTTAATACAGTACTTTAAAATGCTTGTGGAAGCATCTTTGTCGACACCTGAAAGTTATTATGAAAAGAGGCCTGGCAGGTGTAGCGACGTAAAAATGAAAAAATGAGAAAGAGCCAACAGCACGCGGTGTTCCCAGGCGGTCACCCATCCAAGTACTAACCGCGCCCGATGTTGCTTAACTTCGGTGATCGGACGAGAACCGGTGTAGTCAACATGGTATGGCCGTTGGCGTCCTTATACTGTAGCCGCACCACGGAGGAAGCATTCGCCTCTTCTCCCAACACACGCAATCGCCGCTTTCCGTGGCACATTTGACGCAAAGCGCGTCTTTCCACCTCGAAGGTGGCGCGGAGTGCGCGCTCGCCTCGGCGTCTCATAGGCGACTGCCGAACGTAGGTGAGACGCACAACACAGCTGCTCGATGCACCGCCTGTCATTCGTTTGGTGCGTGCGGCCTCCGACACCCACTGGCGACGCGCCTTGTTCCTGTTATCCGGCGCAGGGCTTGCGCGCGGCCGGGCGGCGGGGGCACTGCGCGGGGTGTTGCAGTGTCCTGCTGGACCGACGGAAGCTTTCTCACCTGCCTGACACACGCCGCGCTTCCAGATTTATGCGTAATTTGCGCGGTGCATTTGCATTCGCGCCTGTCCCCCCTCCCGTCCCGACTTGTCCCGACTTTGCTCGACTGCCGCTCGCTGCCGCTCGGGTCGCGGCCCATATGACAGCACAAGCACGAGAAACATCTGCGAGACGGGCGCGGGCCTGACCGGCGTGTCCGAGACGCCGTGGGCGGCCGTTCGGAGCTACTAGAGCAGCGCTGTGCCGTGCCATGGAAAGGTGCGAAACCAAGGACAGAAGACACAGAATTTTTGTTTACAAATTTGCACGTGTACACTGCTACAAAACAATAAGCCCGGACGTATTTCGGAACATTTCTGCCGCTTAATACTGTTTTGTTATTTCCAGAGACACTTTGGAAATCTTCCTTGGCACACGCTTCTTCAAACTGAGTTCCCTAATATCGTATCTTTTGTTTATTACAACAGATTTAAGTCATTGTGGAAACATCTTTGTCGCATCGGAAAGGTAGCGTGAAGAGACGGCTGGCAGGGCTGGCGACAAGAAAGCAAAATATGAAGACAGCCAGAGGTCCCAGGCAGTCGCCGATCCGAATACTAACGTTGTTGCTTAACTTGGGTGATGGCACGAGAACGGTTGGTTTTTTTTTATTTATTTATTTATTTAGTTACTTTTCGGAATTTAGCACTGCTGCGTAACAGTAGGCTCTGGCGCATTTCAAGAACACATCTGTCGATTGGTAGTGTTTTGTCATTTTCAACGAGTTCCTAGCACTCTTCCTTCGCGCATTCTTACTCAAACCGAGTTCATTACCGTAATTTCGTATCTTACGTTTAATACAGTACTTTAAAATGCTTGTGGAAGCATCTTTGTCGACACCTGAAAGTTATTATGAAAAGAGGCCTGGCAGGTGTAGCGACGTAAAAATGAAAAAATGAGAAAGAGCCAACAGCACGCGGTGTTCCCAGGCGGTCACCCATCCAAGTACTAACCGCGCCCGATGTTGCTTAACTTCGGTGATCGGACGAGAACCGGTGTAGTCAACATGGTATGGCCGTTGGCGTCCTTATACTGTAGCCGCACCACGGAGGAAGCATTCGCCTCTTCTCCCAACACACGCAATCGCCGCTTTCCGTGGCACATTTGACGCAAAGCGCGTCTTTCCACCTCGAAGGTGGCGCGGAGTGCGCGCTCGCCTCGGCGTCTCATAGGCGACTGCCGAACGTAGGTGAGACGCACAACACAGCTGCTCGATGCACCGCCTGTCATTCGTTTGGTGCGTGCGGCCTCCGACACCCACTGGCGACGCGCCTTGTTCCTGTTATCCGGCGCGGGGCTTGCGCGCGGCCGGGCGGCGGGGGCACTGCGCGGGGTGTTGCAGTGTCCTGCTGGACCGACGGAAGCTTTCTCACCTGCCTGACACACGCCGCGCTTCCAGATTTATGCGTAATTTGCGCGGTGCATTTGCATTCGCGCCTGTCCCCCCTCCCGTCCCGACTTGTCCCGACTTTGCTCGACTGCCGCTCGCTGCCGCTCGGGTCGCGGCCCATATGACAGCACAAGCACGAGAAACATCTGCGAGACGGGCGCGGGCCTGACCGGCGTGTCCGAGACGCCGTGGGCGGCCGTTCGGAGCTACTAGAGCAGCGCTGTGCCGTGCCATGGAAAGGTGCGAAACCAAGGACAGAAGACACAGAATTTTTGTTTACAAATTTGCACGTGTACACTGCTACAAAACAATAAGCCCGGACGTATTTCGGAACATTTCTGCCGCTTAATACTGTTTTGTTATTTCCAGAGACACTTTGGAAATCTTCCTTGGCACACGCTTCTTCAAACTGAGTTCCCTAATATCGTATCTTTTGTTTATTACAACAGATTTAAGTCATTGTGGAAACATCTTTGTCGCATCGGAAAGGTAGCGTGAAGAGACGGCTGGCAGGGCTGGCGACAAGAAAGCAAAATATGAAGACAGCCAGAGGTCCCAGGCAGTCGCCGATCCGAATACTAACGTTGTTGCTTAACTTGGGTGATGGCACGAGAACGGTTGGTTTTTTTTTATTTATTTATTTATTTAGTTACTTTTCGGAATTTAGCACTGCTGCGTAACAGTAGGCTCTGGCGCATTTCAAGAACACATCTGTCGATTGGTAGTGTTTTGTCATTTTCAACGAGTTCCTAGCACTCTTCCTTCGCGCATTCTTACTCAAACCGAGTTCATTACCGTAATTTCGTATCTTACGTTTAATACAGTACTTTAAAATGCTTGTGGAAGCATCTTTGTCGACACCTGAAAGTTATTATGAAAAGAGGCCTGGCAGGTGTAGCGACGTAAAAATGAAAAAATGAGAAAGAGCCAACAGCACGCGGTGTTCCCAGGCGGTCACCCATCCAAGTACTAACCGCGCCCGATGTTGCTTAACTTCGGTGATCGGACGAGAACCGGTGTAGTCAACATGGTATGGCCGTTGGCGTCCTTATACTGTAGCCGCACCACGGAGGAAGCATTCGCCTCTTCTCCCAACACACGCAATCGCCGCTTTCCGTGGCACATTTGACGCAAAGCGCGTCTTTCCACCTCGAAGGTGGCGCGGAGTGCGCGCTCGCCTCGGCGTCTCATAGGCGACTGCCGAACGTAGGTGAGACGCACAACACAGCTGCTCGATGCACCGCCTGTCATTCGTTTGGTGCGTGCGGCCTCCGACACCCACTGGCGACGCGCCTTGTTCCTGTTATCCGGCGCAGGGCTTGCGCGCGGCCGGGCGGCGGGGGCACTGCGCGGGGTGTTGCAGTGTCCTGCTGGACCGACGGAAGCTTTCTCACCTGCCTGACACACGCCGCGCTTCCAGATTTATGCGTAATTTGCGCGGTGCATTTGCATTCGCGCCTGTCCCCCCTCCCGTCCCGACTTGTCCCGACTTTGCTCGACTGCCGCTCGCTGCCGCTCGGGTCGCGGCCCATATGACAGCACAAGCACGAGAAACATCTGCGAGACGGGCGCGGGCCTGACCGGCGTGTCCGAGACGCCGTGGGCGGCCGTTCGGAGCTACTAGAGCAGCGCTGTGCCGTGCCATGGAAAGGTGCGAAACCAAGGACAGAAGACACAGAATTTTTGTTTACAAATTTGCACGTGTACACTGCTACAAAACAATAAGCCCGGACGTATTTCGGAACATTTCTGCCGCTTAATACTGTTTTGTTATTTCCAGAGACACTTTGGAAATCTTCCTTGGCACACGCTTCTTCAAACTGAGTTCCCTAATATCGTATCTTTTGTTTATTACAACAGATTTAAGTCATTGTGGAAACATCTTTGTCGCATCGGAAAGGTAGCGTGAAGAGACGGCTGGCAGGGCTGGCGACAAGAAAGCAAAATATGAAGACAGCCAGAGGTCCCAGGCAGTCGCCGATCCGAATACTAACGTTGTTGCTTAACTTGGGTGATGGCACGAGAACGGTTGGTTTTTTTTTATTTATTTATTTATTTAGTTACTTTTCGGAATTTAGCACTGCTGCGTAACAGTAGGCTCTGGCGCATTTCAAGAACACATCTGTCGATTGGTAGTGTTTTGTCATTTTCAACGAGTTCCTAGCACTCTTCCTTCGCGCATTCTTACTCAAACCGAGTTCATTACCGTAATTTCGTATCTTACGTTTAATACAGTACTTTAAAATGCTTGTGGAAGCATCTTTGTCGACACCTGAAAGTTATTATGAAAAGAGGCCTGGCAGGTGTAGCGACGTAAAAATGAAAAAATGAGAAAGAGCCAACAGCACGCGGTGTTCCCAGGCGGTCACCCATCCAAGTACTAACCGCGCCCGATGTTGCTTAACTTCGGTGATCGGACGAGAACCGGTGTAGTCAACATGGTATGGCCGTTGGCGTCCTTATACTGTAGCCGCACCACGGAGGAAGCATTCGCCTCTTCTCCCAACACACGCAATCGCCGCTTTCCGTGGCACATTTGACGCAAAGCGCGTCTTTCCACCTCGAAGGTGGCGCGGAGTGCGCGCTCGCCTCGGCGTCTCATAGGCGACTGCCGAACGTAGGTGAGACGCACAACACAGCTGCTCGATGCACCGCCTGTCATTCGTTTGGTGCGTGCGGCCTCCGACACCCACTGGCGACGCGCCTTGTTCCTGTTATCCGGCGCGGGGCTTGCGCGCGGCCGGGCGGCGGGGGCACTGCGCGGGGTGTTGCAGTGTCCTGCTGGACCGACGGAAGCTTTCTCACCTGCCTGACACACGCCGCGCTTCCAGATTTATGCGTAATTTGCGCGGTGCATTTGCATTCGCGCCTGTCCCCCCTCCCGTCCCGACTTGTCCCGACTTTGCTCGACTGCCGCTCGCTGCCGCTCGGGTCGCGGCCCATATGACAGCACAAGCACGAGAAACATCTGCGAGACGGGCGCGGGCCTGACCGGCGTGTCCGAGACGCCGTGGGCGGCCGTTCGGAGCTACTAGAGCAGCGCTGTGCCGTGCCATGGAAAGGTGCGAAACCAAGGACAGAAGACACAGAATTTTTGTTTACAAATTTGCACGTGTACACTGCTACAAAACAATAAGCCCGGACGTATTTCGGAACATTTCTGCCGCTTAATACTGTTTTGTTATTTCCAGAGACACTTTGGAAATCTTCCTTGGCACACGCTTCTTCAAACTGAGTTCCCTAATATCGTATCTTTTGTTTATTACAACAGATTTAAGTCATTGTGGAAACATCTTTGTCGCATCGGAAAGGTAGCGTGAAGAGACGGCTGGCAGGGCTGGCGACAAGAAAGCAAAATATGAAGACAGCCAGAGGTCCCAGGCAGTCGCCGATCCGAATACTAACGTTGTTGCTTAACTTGGGTGATGGCACGAGAACGGTTGGTTTTTTTTTATTTATTTATTTATTTAGTTACTTTTCGGAATTTAGCACTGCTGCGTAACAGTAGGCTCTGGCGCATTTCAAGAACACATCTGTCGATTGGTAGTGTTTTGTCATTTTCAACGAGTTCCTAGCACTCTTCCTTCGCGCATTCTTACTCAAACCGAGTTCATTACCGTAATTTCGTATCTTACGTTTAATACAGTACTTTAAAATGCTTGTGGAAGCATCTTTGTCGACACCTGAAAGTTATTATGAAAAGAGGCCTGGCAGGTGTAGCGACGTAAAAATGAAAAAATGAGAAAGAGCCAACAGCACGCGGTGTTCCCAGGCGGTCACCCATCCAAGTACTAACCGCGCCCGATGTTGCTTAACTTCGGTGATCGGACGAGAACCGGTGTAGTCAACATGGTATGGCCGTTGGCGTCCTTATACTGTAGCCGCACCACGGAGGAAGCATTCGCCTCTTCTCCCAACACACGCAATCGCCGCTTTCCGTGGCACATTTGACGCAAAGCGCGTCTTTCCACCTCGAAGGTGGCGCGGAGTGCGCGCTCGCCTCGGCGTCTCATAGGCGACTGCCGAACGTAGGTGAGACGCACAACACAGCTGCTCGATGCACCGCCTGTCATTCGTTTGGTGCGTGCGGCCTCCGACACCCACTGGCGACGCGCCTTGTTCCTGTTATCCGGCGCAGGGCTTGCGCGCGGCCGGGCGGCGGGGGCACTGCGCGGGGTGTTGCAGTGTCCTGCTGGACCGACGGAAGCTTTCTCACCTGCCTGACACACGCCGCGCTTCCAGATTTATGCGTAATTTGCGCGGTGCATTTGCATTCGCGCCTGTCCCCCCTCCCGTCCCGACTTGTCCCGACTTTGCTCGACTGCCGCTCGCTGCCGCTCGGGTCGCGGCCCATATGACAGCACAAGCACGAGAAACATCTGCGAGACGGGCGCGGGCCTGACCGGCGTGTCCGAGACGCCGTGGGCGGCCGTTCGGAGCTACTAGAGCAGCGCTGTGCCGTGCCATGGAAAGGTGCGAAACCAAGGACAGAAGACACAGAATTTTTGTTTACAAATTTGCACGTGTACACTGCTACAAAACAATAAGCCCGGACGTATTTCGGAACATTTCTGCCGCTTAATACTGTTTTGTTATTTCCAGAGACACTTTGGAAATCTTCCTTGGCACACGCTTCTTCAAACTGAGTTCCCTAATATCGTATCTTTTGTTTATTACAACAGATTTAAGTCATTGTGGAAACATCTTTGTCGCATCGGAAAGGTAGCGTGAAGAGACGGCTGGCAGGGCTGGCGACAAGAAAGCAAAATATGAAGACAGCCAGAGGTCCCAGGCAGTCGCCGATCCGAATACTAACGTTGTTGCTTAACTTGGGTGATGGCACGAGAACGGTTGGTTTTTTTTTATTTATTTATTTATTTAGTTACTTTTCGGAATTTAGCACTGCTGCGTAACAGTAGGCTCTGGCGCATTTCAAGAACACATCTGTCGATTGGTAGTGTTTTGTCATTTTCAACGAGTTCCTAGCACTCTTCCTTCGCGCATTCTTACTCAAACCGAGTTCATTACCGTAATTTCGTATCTTACGTTTAATACAGTACTTTAAAATGCTTGTGGAAGCATCTTTGTCGACACCTGAAAGTTATTATGAAAAGAGGCCTGGCAGGTGTAGCGACGTAAAAATGAAAAAATGAGAAAGAGCCAACAGCACGCGGTGTTCCCAGGCGGTCACCCATCCAAGTACTAACCGCGCCCGATGTTGCTTAACTTCGGTGATCGGACGAGAACCGGTGTAGTCAACATGGTATGGCCGTTGGCGTCCTTATACTGTAGCCGCACCACGGAGGAAGCATTCGCCTCTTCTCCCAACACACGCAATCGCCGCTTTCCGTGGCACATTTGACGCAAAGCGCGTCTTTCCACCTCGAAGGTGGCGCGGAGTGCGCGCTCGCCTCGGCGTCTCATAGGCGACTGCCGAACGTAGGTGAGACGCACAACACAGCTGCTCGATGCACCGCCTGTCATTCGTTTGGTGCGTGCGGCCTCCGACACCCACTGGCGACGCGCCTTGTTCCTGTTATCCGGCGCAGGGCTTGCGCGCGGCCGGGCGGCGGGGGCACTGCGCGGGGTGTTGCAGTGTCCTGCTGGACCGACGGAAGCTTTCTCACCTGCCTGACACACGCCGCGCTTCCAGATTTATGCGTAATTTGCGCGGTGCATTTGCATTCGCGCCTGTCCCCCCTCCCGTCCCGACTTGTCCCGACTTTGCTCGACTGCCGCTCGCTGCCGCTCGGGTCGCGGCCCATATGACAGCACAAGCACGAGAAACATCTGCGAGACGGGCGCGGGCCTGACCGGCGTGTCCGAGACGCCGTGGGCGGCCGTTCGGAGCTACTAGAGCAGCGCTGTGCCGTGCCATGGAAAGGTGCGAAACCAAGGACAGAAGACACAGAATTTTTGTTTACAAATTTGCACGTGTACACTGCTACAAAACAATAAGCCCGGACGTATTTCGGAACATTTCTGCCGCTTAATACTGTTTTGTTATTTCCAGAGACACTTTGGAAATCTTCCTTGGCACACGCTTCTTCAAACTGAGTTCCCTAATATCGTATCTTTTGTTTATTACAACAGATTTAAGTCATTGTGGAAACATCTTTGTCGCATCGGAAAGGTAGCGTGAAGAGACGGCTGGCAGGGCTGGCGACAAGAAAGCAAAATATGAAGACAGCCAGAGGTCCCAGGCAGTCGCCGATCCGAATACTAACGTTGTTGCTTAACTTGGGTGATGGCACGAGAACGGTTGGTTTTTTTTTATTTATTTATTTATTTAGTTACTTTTCGGAATTTAGCACTGCTGCGTAACAGTAGGCTCTGGCGCATTTCAAGAACACATCTGTCGATTGGTAGTGTTTTGTCATTTTCAACGAGTTCCTAGCACTCTTCCTTCGCGCATTCTTACTCAAACCGAGTTCATTACCGTAATTTCGTATCTTACGTTTAATACAGTACTTTAAAATGCTTGTGGAAGCATCTTTGTCGACACCTGAAAGTTATTATGAAAAGAGGCCTGGCAGGTGTAGCGACGTAAAAATGAAAAAATGAGAAAGAGCCAACAGCACGCGGTGTTCCCAGGCGGTCACCCATCCAAGTACTAACCGCGCCCGATGTTGCTTAACTTCGGTGATCGGACGAGAACCGGTGTAGTCAACATGGTATGGCCGTTGGCGTCCTTATACTGTAGCCGCACCACGGAGGAAGCATTCGCCTCTTCTCCCAACACACGCAATCGCCGCTTTCCGTGGCACATTTGACGCAAAGCGCGTCTTTCCACCTCGAAGGTGGCGCGGAGTGCGCGCTCGCCTCGGCGTCTCATAGGCGACTGCCGAACGTAGGTGAGACGCACAACACAGCTGCTCGATGCACCGCCTGTCATTCGTTTGGTGCGTGCGGCCTCCGACACCCACTGGCGACGCGCCTTGTTCCTGTTATCCGGCGCAGGGCTTGCGCGCGGCCGGGCGGCGGGGGCACTGCGCGGGGTGTTGCAGTGTCCTGCTGGACCGACGGAAGCTTTCTCACCTGCCTGACACACGCCGCGCTTCCAGATTTATGCGTAATTTGCGCGGTGCATTTGCATTCGCGCCTGTCCCCCCTCCCGTCCCGACTTGTCCCGACTTTGCTCGACTGCCGCTCGCTGCCGCTCGGGTCGCGGCCCATATGACAGCACAAGCACGAGAAACATCTGCGAGACGGGCGCGGGCCTGACCGGCGTGTCCGAGACGCCGTGGGCGGCCGTTCGGAGCTACTAGAGCAGCGCTGTGCCGTGCCATGGAAAGGTGCGAAACCAAGGACAGAAGACACAGAATTTTTGTTTACAAATTTGCACGTGTACACTGCTACAAAACAATAAGCCCGGACGTATTTCGGAACATTTCTGCCGCTTAATACTGTTTTGTTATTTCCAGAGACACTTTGGAAATCTTCCTTGGCACACGCTTCTTCAAACTGAGTTCCCTAATATCGTATCTTTTGTTTATTACAACAGATTTAAGTCATTGTGGAAACATCTTTGTCGCATCGGAAAGGTAGCGTGAAGAGACGGCTGGCAGGGCTGGCGACAAGAAAGCAAAATATGAAGACAGCCAGAGGTCCCAGGCAGTCGCCGATCCGAATACTAACGTTGTTGCTTAACTTGGGTGATGGCACGAGAACGGTTGGTTTTTTTTTATTTATTTATTTATTTAGTTACTTTTCGGAATTTAGCACTGCTGCGTAACAGTAGGCTCTGGCGCATTTCAAGAACACATCTGTCGATTGGTAGTGTTTTGTCATTTTCAACGAGTTCCTAGCACTCTTCCTTCGCGCATTCTTACTCAAACCGAGTTCATTACCGTAATTTCGTATCTTACGTTTAATACAGTACTTTAAAATGCTTGTGGAAGCATCTTTGTCGACACCTGAAAGTTATTATGAAAAGAGGCCTGGCAGGTGTAGCGACGTAAAAATGAAAAAATGAGAAAGAGCCAACAGCACGCGGTGTTCCCAGGCGGTCACCCATCCAAGTACTAACCGCGCCCGATGTTGCTTAACTTCGGTGATCGGACGAGAACCGGTGTAGTCAACATGGTATGGCCGTTGGCGTCCTTATACTGTAGCCGCACCACGGAGGAAGCATTCGCCTCTTCTCCCAACACACGCAATCGCCGCTTTCCGTGGCACATTTGACGCAAAGCGCGTCTTTCCACCTCGAAGGTGGCGCGGAGTGCGCGCTCGCCTCGGCGTCTCATAGGCGACTGCCGAACGTAGGTGAGACGCACAACACAGCTGCTCGATGCACCGCCTGTCATTCGTTTGGTGCGTGCGGCCTCCGACACCCACTGGCGACGCGCCTTGTTCCTGTTATCCGGCGCGGGGCTTGCGCGCGGCCGGGCGGCGGGGGCACTGCGCGGGGTGTTGCAGTGTCCTGCTGGACCGACGGAAGCTTTCTCACCTGCCTGACACACGCCGCGCTTCCAGATTTATGCGTAATTTGCGCGGTGCATTTGCATTCGCGCCTGTCCCCCCTCCCGTCCCGACTTGTCCCGACTTTGCTCGACTGCCGCTCGCTGCCGCTCGGGTCGCGGCCCATATGACAGCACAAGCACGAGAAACATCTGCGAGACGGGCGCGGGCCTGACCGGCGTGTCCGAGACGCCGTGGGCGGCCGTTCGGAGCTACTAGAGCAGCGCTGTGCCGTGCCATGGAAAGGTGCGAAACCAAGGACAGAAGACACAGAATTTTTGTTTACAAATTTGCACGTGTACACTGCTACAAAACAATAAGCCCGGACGTATTTCGGAACATTTCTGCCGCTTAATACTGTTTTGTTATTTCCAGAGACACTTTGGAAATCTTCCTTGGCACACGCTTCTTCAAACTGAGTTCCCTAATATCGTATCTTTTGTTTATTACAACAGATTTAAGTCATTGTGGAAACATCTTTGTCGCATCGGAAAGGTAGCGTGAAGAGACGGCTGGCAGGGCTGGCGACAAGAAAGCAAAATATGAAGACAGCCAGAGGTCCCAGGCAGTCGCCGATCCGAATACTAACGTTGTTGCTTAACTTGGGTGATGGCACGAGAACGGTTGGTTTTTTTTTATTTATTTATTTATTTAGTTACTTTTCGGAATTTAGCACTGCTGCGTAACAGTAGGCTCTGGCGCATTTCAAGAACACATCTGTCGATTGGTAGTGTTTTGTCATTTTCAACGAGTTCCTAGCACTCTTCCTTCGCGCATTCTTACTCAAACCGAGTTCATTACCGTAATTTCGTATCTTACGTTTAATACAGTACTTTAAAATGCTTGTGGAAGCATCTTTGTCGACACCTGAAAGTTATTATGAAAAGAGGCCTGGCAGGTGTAGCGACGTAAAAATGAAAAAATGAGAAAGAGCCAACAGCACGCGGTGTTCCCAGGCGGTCACCCATCCAAGTACTAACCGCGCCCGATGTTGCTTAACTTCGGTGATCGGACGAGAACCGGTGTAGTCAACATGGTATGGCCGTTGGCGTCCTTATACTGTAGCCGCACCACGGAGGAAGCATTCGCCTCTTCTCCCAACACACGCAATCGCCGCTTTCCGTGGCACATTTGACGCAAAGCGCGTCTTTCCACCTCGAAGGTGGCGCGGAGTGCGCGCTCGCCTCGGCGTCTCATAGGCGACTGCCGAACGTAGGTGAGACGCACAACACAGCTGCTCGATGCACCGCCTGTCATTCGTTTGGTGCGTGCGGCCTCCGACACCCACTGGCGACGCGCCTTGTTCCTGTTATCCGGCGCAGGGCTTGCGCGCGGCCGGGCGGCGGGGGCACTGCGCGGGGTGTTGCAGTGTCCTGCTGGACCGACGGAAGCTTTCTCACCTGCCTGACACACGCCGCGCTTCCAGATTTATGCGTAATTTGCGCGGTGCATTTGCATTCGCGCCTGTCCCCCCTCCCGTCCCGACTTGTCCCGACTTGTCCCGACTTTGCTCGACTGCCGCTCGCTGCCGCTCGGGTCGCGGCCCATATGACAGCACAAGCACGAGAAACATCTGCGAGACGGGCGCGGGCCTGACCGGCGTGTCCGAGACGCCGTGGGCGGCCGTTCGGAGCTACTAGAGCAGCGCTGTGCCGTGCCATGGAAAGGTGCGAAACCAAGGACAGAAGACACAGAATTTTTGTTTACAAATTTGCACGTGTACACTGCTACAAAACAATAAGCCCGGACGTATTTCGGAACATTTCTGCCGCTTAATACTGTTTTGTTATTTCCAGAGACACTTTGGAAATCTTCCTTGGCACACGCTTCTTCAAACTGAGTTCCCTAATATCGTATCTTTTGTTTATTACAACAGATTTAAGTCATTGTGGAAACATCTTTGTCGCATCGGAAAGGTAGCGTGAAGAGACGGCTGGCAGGGCTGGCGACAAGAAAGCAAAATATGAAGACAGCCAGAGGTCCCAGGCAGTCGCCGATCCGAATACTAACGTTGTTGCTTAACTTGGGTGATGGCACGAGAACGGTTGGTTTTTTTTTATTTATTTATTTATTTAGTTACTTTTCGGAATTTAGCACTGCTGCGTAACAGTAGGCTCTGGCGCATTTCAAGAACACATCTGTCGATTGGTAGTGTTTTGTCATTTTCAACGAGTTCCTAGCACTCTTCCTTCGCGCATTCTTACTCAAACCGAGTTCATTACCGTAATTTCGTATCTTACGTTTAATACAGTACTTTAAAATGCTTGTGGAAGCATCTTTGTCGACACCTGAAAGTTATTATGAAAAGAGGCCTGGCAGGTGTAGCGACGTAAAAATGAAAAAATGAGAAAGAGCCAACAGCACGCGGTGTTCCCAGGCGGTCACCCATCCAAGTACTAACCGCGCCCGATGTTGCTTAACTTCGGTGATCGGACGAGAACCGGTGTAGTCAACATGGTATGGCCGTTGGCGTCCTTATACTGTAGCCGCACCACGGAGGAAGCATTCGCCTCTTCTCCCAACACACGCAATCGCCGCTTTCCGTGGCACATTTGACGCAAAGCGCGTCTTTCCACCTCGAAGGTGGCGCGGAGTGCGCGCTCGCCTCGGCGTCTCATAGGCGACTGCCGAACGTAGGTGAGACGCACAACACAGCTGCTCGATGCACCGCCTGTCATTCGTTTGGTGCGTGCGGCCTCCGACACCCACTGGCGACGCGCCTTGTTCCTGTTATCCGGCGCAGGGCTTGCGCGCGGCCGGGCGGCGGGGGCACTGCGCGGGGTGTTGCAGTGTCCTGCTGGACCGACGGAAGCTTTCTCACCTGCCTGACACACGCCGCGCTTCCAGATTTATGCGTAATTTGCGCGGTGCATTTGCATTCGCGCCTGTCCCCCCTCCCGTCCCGACTTGTCCCGACTTTGCTCGACTGCCGCTCGCTGCCGCTCGGGTCGCGGCCCATATGACAGCACAAGCACGAGAAACATCTGCGAGACGGGCGCGGGCCTGACCGGCGTGTCCGAGACGCCGTGGGCGGCCGTTCGGAGCTACTAGAGCAGCGCTGTGCCGTGCCATGGAAAGGTGCGAAACCAAGGACAGAAGACACAGAATTTTTGTTTACAAATTTGCACGTGTACACTGCTACAAAACAATAAGCCCGGACGTATTTCGGAACATTTCTGCCGCTTAATACTGTTTTGTTATTTCCAGAGACACTTTGGAAATCTTCCTTGGCACACGCTTCTTCAAACTGAGTTCCCTAATATCGTATCTTTTGTTTATTACAACAGATTTAAGTCATTGTGGAAACATCTTTGTCGCATCGGAAAGGTAGCGTGAAGAGACGGCTGGCAGGGCTGGCGACAAGAAAGCAAAATATGAAGACAGCCAGAGGTCCCAGGCAGTCGCCGATCCGAATACTAACGTTGTTGCTTAACTTGGGTGATGGCACGAGAACGGTTGGTTTTTTTTTATTTATTTATTTATTTAGTTACTTTTCGGAATTTAGCACTGCTGCGTAACAGTAGGCTCTGGCGCATTTCAAGAACACATCTGTCGATTGGTAGTGTTTTGTCATTTTCAACGAGTTCCTAGCACTCTTCCTTCGCGCATTCTTACTCAAACCGAGTTCATTACCGTAATTTCGTATCTTACGTTTAATACAGTACTTTAAAATGCTTGTGGAAGCATCTTTGTCGACACCTGAAAGTTATTATGAAAAGAGGCCTGGCAGGTGTAGCGACGTAAAAATGAAAAAATGAGAAAGAGCCAACAGCACGTTTTTTTTTTTTTTTTTTTTTTTTTTTTTTAAACGTAATAAACTTTTATTTACAAAATAACAAATACAGTCATGAGATTCCAAGGTATTTTCAATTTCAATTTCAGTTAGTTATCGAGTCTTTTTCTTTTCTTTACTGATATGTAACTTTGTTGCAATTGTCTGTTTCATTATATTTTGTGCATTTGCAGGTTGATTTGCACTGTTGCACTGATTTGTAAGTCAGTGGAGCAAGAATATTTCATTTTTCAGTTTTGTTTGCGTTTTTGTTAAATTTTATGGGTTATTGATTCAAACACTTCTAAGTTCTTTACTTTAGGTCGAGTTTTTGGTCTGGTGCCATTATGTGGCTTGTAACTATTATTAGAGATGTCTTATTGGCTAAGGCTTACATTTAAGAGACAAAGGACAATGACAAATATGTATGAATGAATATTATATATATATATAGCGAGGTGTCCACGAGATGGTGGTTGAGGGGAAGAGAGCGAGAGAGGGAGAGAGAGAGAGAGTAATAGAGAAAGAGAGAGAGAGAGAGAGAGAGAGAGAGAGAGAGAGAGAGTGAGAGGGCGATATGGAACACATTTGAAACGTAATTAAGGAATATTTCTATAAGTGGACAACTATATTCTAGATAAGCTTAACATGATTAAATAGGGATTGAATATAGATGTTTCTTTTGTTATTCTACTCACATAGTCATCTTCGGCGTAGTGATGTTTCGCACATTCTTAAGAACGCTACCTGGATGTGCCCTATATGTGTAGCCGTAGCACTGCGGACACTGTTGTTGCACTGCACAAATTTTACACCGAACTCACATTTAACACACAACACTTTGGGGGCGTTGGAGGGTCTCTGCATCGGTGACGACGGAGGCGTGGAGGACTAGGGGGGGGCGTGGTGTGGCGGCAGCGGTGTCGGCGGCGCCGGCGGCGTCGGCGGCGTCGGCGGCGGCGGCGGCGGCGGCGGCGGCGGCGGTCGTGGCGTGTGGGGACGGAGGGCGTCCTTGAAGGCGGCGTCCAGCGCTATCTGTAGGTAGTTCTGGAACGTCTGCCTGTAGTTGTTTTTCCGCTTGGCTCGCTTGTGTTCCTCCCAGAGATCGGTGAGGAACTGCACTCCGTCCGTTTGTTTTTTCGCGATTATGGCGTGCGCTGTCATCGCGAACGTCCACATGGTCGCGACGCGTTTGGGACGTGGAAAACAATTTGCAGCCGGGATGGTGAGGGCTGTGGCTTCTATAGTTCGGTGGTCCACCCTGTTCATGAGTGCCACCATTTTCCTGCACGTCTCCCATATCGCCTGACTTGTCGGACATGTGAAGCGGTGTTCCACGGTGTCGATCTCGTTGCACGCTTCGCAGTGCGGCGACTCACGCATGCCGATGCGCGCTAGCCGCTCGTTCGTTGGTATCTTGTTGTGTACGACTTTGTACCACGTGTCTCTAGCTTCCGGAGGTATGGCTTTCTCAGAGAGATTCTTCCAGACTTGTGGCCAGTCGTGGTCTGGAAGATTCGTCTCTGTTCTGCTTCTTCCTTGTTTGCCTCTCAGTGCACGATAGATTTTCGCTGCAGTTCTCATCTCTTTCACTGCTAGCGTGGATGAGATGTAGCTACTGTCCATTACTATCTGCTTCAAGTAGCGCATCTTGTAGGGTATTCTACTGACATCTACCGGCGCTTCCCCGGAATCGGGTCTGTGTTCTTTCAGTAGAGACGACGTGGTACAGTCTACACTTCTGTCCTCCATTTGTAGAGCTCGGTGGAGCAACAGTGCCGCGCATTTTCTCGTGACATCTATCAGGCCCAGCCCCCCTTCTTCTCTAGGGAGAGTGCTGGTGGCTTGCGACACTTTGAGAATTTCCCGCCTCCACAGCAGGTAGTATACAGCGCTTCCTATAGACTTCCCTATTTCTGTTGGTACGTTCATGACTTGTGCCATGTACCAAGCCTTCGCCAGGATCGTTTCGTTGATCAGCTGTGTTTTCTGATCCAACGTCAGGTTTCTGTTGGCGTGTGTCCTGACGAGTCCTCTCGTGGTGTTCAGGATGTTCCGCCAGTTCTCTGCGGCCATTTTGAGTGGGCTGGCCTGCAGCTGAACACCTAGAACTTTATATTTGTCGGTCACCTGGTACCATGGTCTGGCCTCTCTCAGTTTCCCGTTCCCTATCGGGACGAGCACGGTTTTTTTGGGGTTGGTTTTCGCCCCAGATGCCTTCCCAAAAGACTCTATTATTGGGAGGACTTTGTCGATGTCCTCTTTACCGTCCACGAAAATGCTCAAGTCATCGGCATATGCCATACATGTCACGTTTATATCGTTCAGCTTGTAGCCGTTGACGGTGGCAGCGAGTTTCCTGAGGACTGGGTCGAGGGCTACTGTGAATAGTGCCATCGACAGTGGGCACCCTTGCCTCACAGATTTCCCCAGTTTTATTGGCGTAGATGTCCAGCCATTTACAGTAACTCTTGACGTGGCATTTGTTAACATGTTTTTGATGACTTGAGCGAATTTGGAGCCAAAACCCAGTCTTGCCAAGGTCATCAGCAGGTACCGGTGACCGATCCTGTCGAAGGCCTTTTGGAAGTCTACAGAGATGATCGCTGCAGTCGCTCTGTTGGATGCGGCGTGGGCTATAACGTCTCTGTACGTGCAGACGGCGTCGAAAATGTTTCTGCCTAACACTGCACATGTCTGCCATGGGCTGATTGCTTTTTTGAGGGCGAGCTTCATATTTTCCGCGACGCATTTCGCTACGAGCTTGTAGTCCGCATTTAGGAGGGTAATTGGGCGGAAGTCTGTTAACGTTTTTGGCGCCTTATTTTTCGGTATCAGAGTGATGGTCCCTTCCAGGAACGGAGGTGGTATCTCCTTCCCGTCCAGAATTTCGTTGACAATTGCTGTTATTATTCCACCTACTTTGTCCCAGCAGGTGGCGTAGAATTCTGACGGTAATCCGTCCGCTCCTGGAGCTTTGCCGTTGGCGCAGGTGTTGAGGACGGCTCTCACTTCATCCTCTGACACGGCTTCCGTCAGCAAAGCGCGATCGGTGTCGTTCAGCCGTCTGCGCGTTCCTTGTAGTATTCTTGCTGTTTCTGCGTCATCTGGTTCCTCTGCCTTGAAGAGATCAGAGAAGTGGTCTTCTACGTGACGCATCATGTCCCTCCTAGTTGTTATTTTGCGGCCAGCTGCGTCGCTAAGCTCTCTTACAGTTCTGTTTTGTGCCCTCTCCCTCTCCCTGTGCAGGTGGTGCAGTGTGGCAGGTTCGTCTTCAGTGGCGCCGTGTGTCTGGCTGCGGACGACGACGCCTTTCATTTGTTGACGCCTGATATTCAGTAGTCGCGCCTTTATTCCTCTCACTCGCGTGAGAAGCAGGTCGTCGTCTGGAGGACAGTTGAGCGCGTCCTTCAGACACTGCGTGTAAAAGTCTGCCGTGCTCTTCCTCCAGAAAGCCTTTTCCGCACTGTGCCTTATCAGCGTCTTCCTTATGTGTGGTTTTCCAGATGCGACCCACCATTGTGTGGTGGACGGATAGTGTCGTCGCGTCTGTAAACTTTCTTCTAGTGTGAGCGCTATCTCCTGCTGAAGTTTGGCGTCACTTAGATGTTCCGTGTTAAGTTTCCACGCTGATCTTCCTCCTGATATTTTATTCGTTGGCAGCTGGAGCTTGCAAATGTAGGCACAGTGGTCGGAGAAGATCACAGGGCAGACTTCCACACGTGATACAGAGGCGGCCAACTCTCTGGTCACATAAATCCTGTCAAGCCTGCTTCTTCCGCGGTTGTGGAAGTACGTGAATTCCGTTGTGTTGGGATATAATAGACGCCAAGAGTCACGTAGATTCAGTTTTCTTAGCAGTTCCTGCAGCTCCATGCACAGATTAGGTACCGGGACTTGATCTTCCGGAGCAGACACGCAGTTGAAATCGCCTCCCAGCACAACATTGCTGTTGTTGCGTGGAAGGAGTGCACAAATATCTTCATTGAAGAACTGGCTTCTGGCCCTCTTGTTTTCTGTGCCTGACGGCGCATAGATGTTGACAAAGTACGTCCCAGCTATTTTGATTGCTATTCCACGGCCGTCAGTCAGGGTCTTGATGTCCTCTGTGTCGATACCATTCCTCACCATTACAGCAGTGCCAGTTCTCGTTTCTGCGTCAATGTTTGTGAAGACGTCGAATCCCGGTACTTGTTCCAAGTCCGTGGTGACGACTTCTTGTAATATCGCTACATCGGCAGCTCGGTGCTGCAGGAACTCCGTGAGGGCGTCTATCTTCACAACCGAATTCATTTTATTGACATTGCACGTGATGACGTTATAGCCAGAGCGTTCCTGCATTTAAGCGCTATGTGGAGGCGGGGGTTGAACTTGCTGTGGGCGGTCCGGCCGTAGGACTAGGTCCTCCGGTTCGGTGGTTTGTTTTCGCGCGTTTTCGGGCGAGATGTCCGACGCTTCCCCGTCGGAGGTCTCCATCCTCTCGTCGTTTGAGCTGCTGCTGCGGCTTCGCCGCCTGTTGCGCCGTCTTTTGGCTTTGGACGCCGGTTGCGGCTGCTCGTTAGACTCCTTCGGTTCGTCGTCGGACTCCTTCAAGATGCGGGCGAGTTTGGTCACCTGCTTCTTGATGGCGATCTCGCGCGCCTCGGTGTACGAGGTGGGCGTGGCCTCTGCGCTGGGCCCGGCCAGCTGGCTGCCGTGAATGACAGCCTCAGCTGACGGCTGGGCGGGCGCGGCGGCGTGCGTGACCTTCAGCCGCCGGGCGGCGGGGGAGGGGGCGGCCGCCGGCTCGGCCTCCATTGTGGTCTCGTTGTCCGAGTCGGAGCTCAGGTGCCGCTTCTCCCCTGCGCTGACCGCGGCGGCCGCTGCTGGGGCCGGTGTTGCCGGCTGGGCGGCCTCGGCTGGCGCGGCAGCCACCGCTGCTTCCGCTACGGCAGGCTCGTCGTTGGCGCGCGGGCTCTGGCCCGACAAAATTCCGGCGTAACTTGCCGCCTGCTCCGCTGCGTTGTCCGCGTTTTCGCGCGGCAGCTGAGCCACTCTCTTATTTTTGGGGCAGCTGCTCCTCATGTGTTCAGTCGAACTGCAGATGGAGCACGTCGGTGGTTGTCCGCTATATTGGACAACACCTCTGTGTCCTCCTATTACAATAAACGACGGCACGTGTTTTCGTAGGACCATCCTGACGGACCTAACACCAGAGTCCACTTTATACCGGTGCCCAGTACCCCAGAAGTCTCTCGTTACAGAGAGAACCTCACCGTACAGCTTGAAGTAGCGTGCGACTTCCTCATTTGGCACCTCGAAGGGGAGGTTATACACCTTTATGTTCCTCACGCCGTGTCCGGCGTACGTTATTTTTACATCGCTGACGTGGCCATCTCTGTGTTTAAATTTTCTTACACCACCGCTTACGTTTACAAGCGTCTCGCATCTCACGTCCGTTTTCAACTTCAGAAAGAGGCTAAGCAGCGTGAAATCAAGCTGCAACCCCTCTAATTCGTCCTCCTGAATTTTAAGTTCGTGAAACATCCACTCCTCTATATCGAAAGAGGACGGCCGTTCGTGTTCACGATCAAACGCGCACTGAATCGTCGTACTTGAGCGATTAAACGTTGTCATTTTTTTTCGTAGAGCACTCACCAAATCGTTGAAACACGATCGCCTACGGCGAAACGGCTACGGCAGGCGCGGCGCGGGAGCCGGCAGGCGGCGGGCGCGGGCGCGGCGCGGTAGGATGTCGGGCGGGGACGGCTCGGCGGCCGGTAATCCTCGACTACCTGGGACGCACAATAGCGAGCGGCACACGTGTTGCCAGGCGGGCAGCCAGCCACGCGGTGTTCCCAGGCGGTCACCCATCCAAGTACTAACCGCGCCCGATGTTGCTTAACTTCGGTGATCGGACGAGAACCGGTGTAGTCAACATGGTATGGCCGTTGGCGTCCTTATACTGTAGCCGCACCACGGAGGAAGCATTCGCCTCTTCTCCCAACACACGCAATCGCCGCTTTCCGTGGCACATTTGACGCAAAGCGCGTCTTTCCACCTCGAAGGTGGCGCGGAGTGCGCGCTCGCCTCGGCGTCTCATAGGCGACTGCCGAACGTAGGTGAGACGCACAACACAGCTGCTCGATGCACCGCCTGTCATTCGTTTGGTGCGTGCGGCCTCCGACACCCACTGGCGACGCGCCTTGTTCCTGTTATCCGGCGCAGGGCTTGCGCGCGGCTGGGCGGCGGGGGCACTGCGCGGGGTGTTGCAGTGTCCTGCTGGACCGACGGAAGCTTTCTCACCTGCCTGACACACGCCGCGCTTCCAGATTTATGCGTAATTTGCGCGGTGCATTTGCATTCGCGCCTGTCCCCCCTCCCGTCCCGACTTGTCCCGACTTTGCTCGACTGCCGCTCGCTGCCGCTCGGGTCGCGGCCCATATGACAGCACAAGCACGAGAAACATCTGCGAGACGGGCGCGGGCCTGACCGGCGTGTCCGAGACGCCGTGGGCGGCCGTTCGGAGCTACTAGAGCAGCGCTGTGCCGTGCCATGGAAAGGTGCGAAACCAAGGACAGAAGACACAGAATTTTTGTTTACAAATTTGCACGTGTACACTGCTACAAAACAATAAGCCCGGACGTATTTCGGAACATTTCTGCCGCTTAATACTGTTTTGTTATTTCCAGAGACACTTTGGAAATCTTCCTTGGCACACGCTTCTTCAAACTGAGTTCCCTAATATCGTATCTTTTGTTTATTACAACAGATTTAAGTCATTGTGGAAACATCTTTGTCGCATCGGAAAGGTAGCGTGAAGAGACGGCTGGCAGGGCTGGCGACAAGAAAGCAAAATATGAAGACAGCCAGAGGTCCCAGGCAGTCGCCGATCCGAATACTAACGTTGTTGCTTAACTTGGGTGATGGCACGAGAACGGTTGGTTTTTTTTTATTTATTTATTTATTTAGTTACTTTTCGGAATTTAGCACTGCTGCGTAACAGTAGGCTCTGGCGCATTTCAAGAACACATCTGTCGATTGGTAGTGTTTTGTCATTTTCAACGAGTTCCTAGCACTCTTCCTTCGCGCATTCTTACTCAAACCGAGTTCATTACCGTAATTTCGTATCTTACGTTTAATACAGTACTTTAAAATGCTTGTGGAAGCATCTTTGTCGACACCTGAAAGTTATTATGAAAAGAGGCCTGGCAGGTGTAGCGACGTAAAAATGAAAAAATGAGAAAGAGCCAACAGCACGTTTTTTTTTTTTTTTTTTTTTTTTTTTTAAACGTAATAAACTTTTATTTACAAAATAACAAATACAGTCATGAGATTCCAAGGTATTTTCAATTTCAATTTCAGTTAGTTATCGAGTCTTTTTCTTTTCTTTACTGATATGTAACTTTGTTGCAATTGTCTGTTTCATTATATTTTGTGCATTTGCAGGTTGATTTGCACTGTTGCACTGATTTGTAAGTCAGTGGAGCAAGAATATTTCATTTTTCAGTTTTGTTTGCGTTTTTGTTAAATTTTATGGGTTATTGATTCAAACACTTCTAAGTTCTTTACTTTAGGTCGAGTTTTTGGTCTGGTGCCATTATGTGGCTTGTAACTATTATTAGAGATGTCTTATTGGCTAAGGCTTACATTTAAGAGACAAAGGACAATGACAAATATGTATGAATGAATATTATATATATATATAGCGAGGTGTCCACGAGATGGTGGTTGAGGGGAAGAGAGCGAGAGAGGGAGAGAGAGAGAGAGTAATAGAGAAAGAGAGAGAGAGAGAGAGAGAGAGAGAGAGAGAGAGAGAGTGAGAGGGCGATATGGAACACATTTGAAACGTAATTAAGGAATATTTCTATAAGTGGACAACTATATTCTAGATAAGCTTAACATGATTAAATAGGGATTGAATATAGATGTTTCTTTTGTTATTCTACTCACATAGTCATCTTCGGCGTAGTGATGTTTCGCACATTCTTAAGAACGCTACCTGGATGTGCCCTATATGTGTAGCCGTAGCACTGCGGACACTGTTGTTGCACTGCACAAATTTTACACCGAACTCACATTTAACACACAACACTTTGGGGGCGTTGGAGGGTCTCTGCATCGGTGACGACGGAGGCGTGGAGGACTAGGGGGGGGCGTGGTGTGGCGGCAGCGGTGTCGGCGGCGCCGGCGGCGTCGGCGGCGTCGGCGGCGGCGGCGGCGGCGGCGGCGGCGGCGGTCGTGGCGTGTGGGGACGGAGGGCGTCCTTGAAGGCGGCGTCCAGCGCTATCTGTAGGTAGTTCTGGAACGTCTGCCTGTAGTTGTTTTTCCGCTTGGCTCGCTTGTGTTCCTCCCAGAGATCGGTGAGGAACTGCACTCCGTCCGTTTGTTTTTTCGCGATTATGGCGTGCGCTGTCATCGCGAACGTCCACATGGTCGCGACGCGTTTGGGACGTGGAAAACAATTTGCAGCCGGGAT
The DNA here is from genome assembly GCF_023864275.1 of Schistocerca cancellata. Classification (NCBI taxonomy): domain Eukaryota; kingdom Metazoa; phylum Arthropoda; class Insecta; order Orthoptera; family Acrididae; genus Schistocerca; species Schistocerca cancellata. The sequence continues at coordinate 521,909,754 of NC_064634.1, read as the reverse complement.
GGTGAGGGCTGTGGCTTCTATAGTTCGGTGGTCCACCCTGTTCATGAGTGCCACCATTTTCCTGCACGTCTCCCATATCGCCTGACTTGTCGGACATGTGAAGCGGTGTTCCACGGTGTCGATCTCGTTGCACGCTTCGCAGTGCGGCGACTCACGCATGCCGATGCGCGCTAGCCGCTCGTTCGTTGGTATCTTGTTGTGTACGACTTTGTACCACGTGTCTCTAGCTTCCGGAGGTATGGCTTTCTCAGAGAGATTCTTCCAGACTTGTGGCCAGTCGTGGTCTGGAAGATTCGTCTCTGTTCTGCTTCTTCCTTGTTTGCCTCTCAGTGCACGATAGATTTTCGCTGCAGTTCTCATCTCTTTCACTGCTAGCGTGGATGAGATGTAGCTACTGTCCATTACTATCTGCTTCAAGTAGCGCATCTTGTAGGGTATTCTACTGACATCTACCGGCGCTTCCCCGGAATCGGGTCTGTGTTCTTTCAGTAGAGACGACGTGGTACAGTCTACACTTCTGTCCTCCATTTGTAGAGCTCGGTGGAGCAACAGTGCCGCGCATTTTCTCGTGACATCTATCAGGCCCAGCCCCCCTTCTTCTCTAGGGAGAGTGCTGGTGGCTTGCGACACTTTGAGAATTTCCCGCCTCCACAGCAGGTAGTATACAGCGCTTCCTATAGACTTCCCTATTTCTGTTGGTACGTTCATGACTTGTGCCATGTACCAAGCCTTCGCCAGGATCGTTTCGTTGATCAGCTGTGTTTTCTGATCCAACGTCAGGTTTCTGTTGGCGTGTGTCCTGACGAGTCCTCTCGTGGTGTTCAGGATGTTCCGCCAGTTCTCTGCGGCCATTTTGAGTGGGCTGGCCTGCAGCTGAACACCTAGAACTTTATATTTGTCGGTCACCTGGTACCATGGTCTGGCCTCTCTCAGTTTCCCGTTCCCTATCGGGACGAGCACGGTTTTTTTGGGGTTGGTTTTCGCCCCAGATGCCTTCCCAAAAGACTCTATTATTGGGAGGACTTTGTCGATGTCCTCTTTACCGTCCACGAAAATGCTCAAGTCATCGGCATATGCCATACATGTCACGTTTATATCGTTCAGCTTGTAGCCGTTGACGGTGGCAGCGAGTTTCCTGAGGACTGGGTCGAGGGCTACTGTGAATAGTGCCATCGACAGTGGGCACCCTTGCCTCACAGATTTCCCCAGTTTTATTGGCGTAGATGTCCAGCCATTTACAGTAACTCTTGACGTGGCATTTGTTAACATGTTTTTGATGACTTGAGCGAATTTGGAGCCAAAACCCAGTCTTGCCAAGGTCATCAGCAGGTACCGGTGACCGATCCTGTCGAAGGCCTTTTGGAAGTCTACAGAGATGATCGCTGCAGTCGCTCTGTTGGATGCGGCGTGGGCTATAACGTCTCTGTACGTGCAGACGGCGTCGAAAATGTTTCTGCCTAACACTGCACATGTCTGCCATGGGCTGATTGCTTTTTTGAGGGCGAGCTTCATATTTTCCGCGACGCATTTCGCTACGAGCTTGTAGTCCGCATTTAGGAGGGTAATTGGGCGGAAGTCTGTTAACGTTTTTGGCGCCTTATTTTTCGGTATCAGAGTGATGGTCCCTTCCAGGAACGGAGGTGGTATCTCCTTCCCGTCCAGAATTTCGTTGACAATTGCTGTTATTATTCCACCTACTTTGTCCCAGCAGGTGGCGTAGAATTCTGACGGTAATCCGTCCGCTCCTGGAGCTTTGCCGTTGGCGCAGGTGTTGAGGACGGCTCTCACTTCATCCTCTGACACGGCTTCCGTCAGCAAAGCGCGATCGGTGTCGTTCAGCCGTCTGCGCGTTCCTTGTAGTATTCTTGCTGTTTCTGCGTCATCTGGTTCCTCTGCCTTGAAGAGATCAGAGAAGTGGTCTTCTACGTGACGCATCATGTCCCTCCTAGTTGTTATTTTGCGGCCAGCTGCGTCGCTAAGCTCTCTTACAGTTCTGTTTTGTGCCCTCTCCCTCTCCCTGTGCAGGTGGTGCAGTGTGGCAGGTTCGTCTTCAGTGGCGCCGTGTGTCTGGCTGCGGACGACGACGCCTTTCATTTGTTGACGCCTGATATTCAGTAGTCGCGCCTTTATTCCTCTCACTCGCGTGAGAAGCAGGTCGTCGTCTGGAGGACAGTTGAGCGCGTCCTTCAGACACTGCGTGTAAAAGTCTGCCGTGCTCTTCCTCCAGAAAGCCTTTTCCGCACTGTGCCTTATCAGCGTCTTCCTTATGTGTGGTTTTCCAGATGCGACCCACCATTGTGTGGTGGACGGATAGTGTCGTCGCGTCTGTAAACTTTCTTCTAGTGTGAGCGCTATCTCCTGCTGAAGTTTGGCGTCACTTAGATGTTCCGTGTTAAGTTTCCACGCTGATCTTCCTCCTGATATTTTATTCGTTGGCAGCTGGAGCTTGCAAATGTAGGCACAGTGGTCGGAGAAGATCACAGGGCAGACTTCCACACGTGATACAGAGGCGGCCAACTCTCTGGTCACATAAATCCTGTCAAGCCTGCTTCTTCCGCGGTTGTGGAAGTACGTGAATTCCGTTGTGTTGGGATATAATAGACGCCAAGAGTCACGTAGATTCAGTTTTCTTAGCAGTTCCTGCAGCTCCATGCACAGATTAGGTACCGGGACTTGATCTTCCGGAGCAGACACGCAGTTGAAATCGCCTCCCAGCACAACATTGCTGTTGTTGCGTGGAAGGAGTGCACAAATATCTTCATTGAAGAACTGGCTTCTGGCCCTCTTGTTTTCTGTGCCTGACGGCGCATAGATGTTGACAAAGTACGTCCCAGCTATTTTGATTGCTATTCCACGGCCGTCAGTCAGGGTCTTGATGTCCTCTGTGTCGATACCATTCCTCACCATTACAGCAGTGCCAGTTCTCGTTTCTGCGTCAATGTTTGTGAAGACGTCGAATCCCGGTACTTGTTCCAAGTCCGTGGTGACGACTTCTTGTAATATCGCTACATCGGCAGCTCGGTGCTGCAGGAACTCCGTGAGGGCGTCTATCTTCACAACCGAATTCATTTTATTGACATTGCACGTGATGACGTTATAGCCAGAGCGTTCCTGCATTTAAGCGCTATGTGGAGGCGGGGGTTGAACTTGCTGTGGGCGGTCCGGCCGTAGGACTAGGTCCTCCGGTTCGGTGGTTTGTTTTCGCGCGTTTTCGGGCGAGATGTCCGACGCTTCCCCGTCGGAGGTCTCCATCCTCTCGTCGTTTGAGCTGCTGCTGCGGCTTCGCCGCCTGTTGCGCCGTCTTTTGGCTTTGGACGCCGGTTGCGGCTGCTCGTTAGACTCCTTCGGTTCGTCGTCGGACTCCTTCAAGATGCGGGCGAGTTTGGTCACCTGCTTCTTGATGGCGATCTCGCGCGCCTCGGTGTACGAGGTGGGCGTGGCCTCTGCGCTGGGCCCGGCCAGCTGGCTGCCGTGAATGACAGCCTCAGCTGACGGCTGGGCGGGCGCGGCGGCGTGCGTGACCTTCAGCCGCCGGGCGGCGGGGGAGGGGGCGGCCGCCGGCTCGGCCTCCATTGTGGTCTCGTTGTCCGAGTCGGAGCTCAGGTGCCGCTTCTCCCCTGCGCTGACCGCGGCGGCCGCTGCTGGGGCCGGTGTTGCCGGCTGGGCGGCCTCGGCTGGCGCGGCAGCCACCGCTGCTTCCGCTACGGCAGGCTCGTCGTTGGCGCGCGGGCTCTGGCCCGACAAAATTCCGGCGTAACTTGCCGCCTGCTCCGCTGCGTTGTCCGCGTTTTCGCGCGGCAGCTGAGCCACTCTCTTATTTTTGGGGCAGCTGCTCCTCATGTGTTCAGTCGAACTGCAGATGGAGCACGTCGGTGGTTGTCCGCTATATTGGACAACACCTCTGTGTCCTCCTATTACAATAAACGACGGCACGTGTTTTCGTAGGACCATCCTGACGGACCTAACACCAGAGTCCACTTTATACCGGTGCCCAGTACCCCAGAAGTCTCTCGTTACAGAGAGAACCTCACCGTACAGCTTGAAGTAGCGTGCGACTTCCTCATTTGGCACCTCGAAGGGGAGGTTATACACCTTTATGTTCCTCACGCCGTGTCCGGCGTACGTTATTTTTACATCGCTGACGCGGCCATCTCTGTGTTTAAATTTTCTTACACCACCGCTTACGTTTACAAGCGTCTCGCATCTCACGTCCGTTTTCAACTTCAGAAAGAGGCTAAGCAGCGTGAAATCAAGCTGCAACCCCTCTAATTCGTCCTCCTGAATTTTAAGTTCGTGAAACATCCACTCCTCTATATCGAAAGAGGACGGCCGTTCGTGTTCACGATCAAACGCGCACTGAATCGTCGTACTTGAGCGATTAAACGTTGTCATTTTTTTTCGTAGAGCACTCACCAAATCGTTGAAACACGATCGCCTACGGCGAAACGGCTACGGCAGGCGCGGCGCGGGAGCCGGCAGGCGGCGGGCGCGGGCGCGGCGCGGTAGGATGTCGGGCGGGGACGGCTCGGCGGCCGGTAATCCTCGACTACCTGGGACGCACAATAGCGAGCGGCACACGTGTTGCCAGGCGGGCAGCCAGCCACGCGGTGTTCCCAGGCGGTCACCCATCCAAGTACTAACCGCGCCCGATGTTGCTTAACTTCGGTGATCGGACGAGAACCGGTGTAGTCAACATGGTATGGCCGTTGGCGTCCTTATACTGTAGCCGCACCACGGAGGAAGCATTCGCCTCTTCTCCCAACACACGCAATCGCCGCTTTCCGTGGCACATTTGACGCAAAGCGCGTCTTTCCACCTCGAAGGTGGCGCGGAGTGCGCGCTCGCCTCGGCGTCTCATAGGCGACTGCCGAACGTAGGTGAGACGCACAACACAGCTGCTCGATGCACCGCCTGTCATTCGTTTGGTGCGTGCGGCCTCCGACACCCACTGGCGACGCGCCTTGTTCCTGTTATCCGGCGCAGGGCTTGCGCGCGGCTGGGCGGCGGGGGCACTGCGCGGGGTGTTGCAGTGTCCTGCTGGACCGACGGAAGCTTTCTCACCTGCCTGACACACGCCGCGCTTCCAGATTTATGCGTAATTTGCGCGGTGCATTTGCATTCGCGCCTGTCCCCCCTCCCGTCCCGACTTGTCCCGACTTTGCTCGACTGCCGCTCGCTGCCGCTCGGGTCGCGGCCCATATGACAGCACAAGCACGAGAAACATCTGCGAGACGGGCGCGGGCCTGACCGGCGTGTCCGAGACGCCGTGGGCGGCCGTTCGGAGCTACTAGAGCAGCGCTGTGCCGTGCCATGGAAAGGTGCGAAACCAAGGACAGAAGACACAGAATTTTTGTTTACAAATTTGCACGTGTACACTGCTACAAAACAATAAGCCCGGACGTATTTCGGAACATTTCTGCCGCTTAATACTGTTTTGTTATTTCCAGAGACACTTTGGAAATCTTCCTTGGCACACGCTTCTTCAAACTGAGTTCCCTAATATCGTATCTTTTGTTTATTACAACAGATTTAAGTCATTGTGGAAACATCTTTGTCGCATCGGAAAGGTAGCGTGAAGAGACGGCTGGCAGGGCTGGCGACAAGAAAGCAAAATATGAAGACAGCCAGAGGTCCCAGGCAGTCGCCGATCCGAATACTAACGTTGTTGCTTAACTTGGGTGATGGCACGAGAACGGTTGGTTTTTTTTTTATTTATTTATTTATTTAGTTACTTTTCGGAATTTAGCACTGCTGCGTAACAGTAGGCTCTGGCGCATTTCAAGAACACATCTGTCGATTGGTAGTGTTTTGTCATTTTCAACGAGTTCCTAGCACTCTTCCTTCGCGCATTCTTACTCAAACCGAGTTCATTACCGTAATTTCGTATCTTACGTTTAATACAGTACTTTAAAATGCTTGTGGAAGCATCTTTGTCGACACCTGAAAGTTATTATGAAAAGAGGCCTGGCAGGTGTAGCGACGTAAAAATGAAAAAAATGAGAAAGAGCCAACAGCACGCGGTGTTCCCAGGCGGTCACCCATCCAAGTACTAACCGCGCCCGATGTTGCTTAACTTCGGTGATCGGACGAGAACCGGTGTAGTCAACATGGTATGGCCGTTGGCGTCCTTATACTGTAGCCGCACCACGGAGGAAGCATTCGCCTCTTCTCCCAACACACGCAATCGCCGCTTTCCGTGGCACATTTGACGCAAAGCGCGTCTTTCCACCTCGAAGGTGGCGCGGAGTGCGCGCTCGCCTCGGCGTCTCATAGGCGACTGCCGAACGTAGGTGAGACGCACAACACAGCTGCTCGATGCACCGCCTGTCATTCGTTTGGTGCGTGCGGCCTCCGACACCCACTGGCGACGCGCCTTGTTCCTGTTATCCGGCGCAGGGCTTGCGCGCGGCCGGGCGGCGGGGGCACTGCGCGGGGTGTTGCAGTGTCCTGCTGGACCGACGGAAGCTTTCTCACCTGCCTGACACACGCCGCGCTTCCAGATTTATGCGTAATTTGCGCGGTGCATTTGCATTCGCGCCTGTCCCCCCTCCCGTCCCGACTTGTCCCGACTTTGCTCGACTGCCGCTCGCTGCCGCTCGGGTCGCGGCCCATATGACAGCACAAGCACGAGAAACATCTGCGAGACGGGCGCGGGCCTGACCGGCGTGTCCGAGACGCCGTGGGCGGCCGTTCGGAGCTACTAGAGCAGCGCTGTGCCGTGCCATGGAAAGGTGCGAAACCAAGGACAGAAGACACAGAATTTTTGTTTACAAATTTGCACGTGTACACTGCTACAAAACAATAAGCCCGGACGTATTTCGGAACATTTCTGCCGCTTAATACTGTTTTGTTATTTCCAGAGACACTTTGGAAATCTTCCTTGGCACACGCTTCTTCAAACTGAGTTCCCTAATATCGTATCTTTTGTTTATTACAACAGATTTAAGTCATTGTGGAAACATCTTTGTCGCATCGGAAAGGTAGCGTGAAGAGACGGCTGGCAGGGCTGGCGACAAGAAAGCAAAATATGAAGACAGCCAGAGGTCCCAGGCAGTCGCCGATCCGAATACTAACGTTGTTGCTTAACTTGGGTGATGGCACGAGAACGGTTGGTTTTTTTTTTATTTATTTATTTATTTAGTTACTTTTCGGAATTTAGCACTGCTGCGTAACAGTAGGCTCTGGCGCATTTCAAGAACACATCTGTCGATTGGTAGTGTTTTGTCATTTTCAACGAGTTCCTAGCACTCTTCCTTCGCGCATTCTTACTCAAACCGAGTTCATTACCGTAATTTCGTATCTTACGTTTAATACAGTACTTTAAAATGCTTGTGGAAGCATCTTTGTCGACACCTGAAAGTTATTATGAAAAGAGGCCTGGCAGGTGTAGCGACGTAAAAATGAAAAAAATGAGAAAGAGCCAACAGCACGCGGTGTTCCCAGGCGGTCACCCATCCAAGTACTAACCGCGCCCGATGTTGCTTAACTTCGGTGATCGGACGAGAACCGGTGTAGTCAACATGGTATGGCCGTTGGCGTCCTTATACTGTAGCCGCACCACGGAGGAAGCATTCGCCTCTTCTCCCAACACACGCAATCGCCGCTTTCCGTGGCACATTTGACGCAAAGCGCGTCTTTCCACCTCGAAGGTGGCGCGGAGTGCGCGCTCGCCTCGGCGTCTCATAGGCGACTGCCGAACGTAGGTGAGACGCACAACACAGCTGCTCGATGCACCGCCTGTCATTCGTTTGGTGCGTGCGGCCTCCGACACCCACTGGCGACGCGCCTTGTTCCTGTTATCCGGCGCAGGGCTTGCGCGCGGCCGGGCGGCGGGGGCACTGCGCGGGGTGTTGCAGTGTCCTGCTGGACCGACGGAAGCTTTCTCACCTGCCTGACACACGCCGCGCTTCCAGATTTATGCGTAATTTGCGCGGTGCATTTGCATTCGCGCCTGTCCCCCCTCCCGTCCCGACTTGTCCCGACTTTGCTCGACTGCCGCTCGCTGCCGCTCGGGTCGCGGCCCATATGACAGCACAAGCACGAGAAACATCTGCGAGACGGGCGCGGGCCTGACCGGCGTGTCCGAGACGCCGTGGGCGGCCGTTCGGAGCTACTAGAGCAGCGCTGTGCCGTGCCATGGAAAGGTGCGAAACCAAGGACAGAAGACACAGAATTTTTGTTTACAAATTTGCACGTGTACACTGCTACAAAACAATAAGCCCGGACGTATTTCGGAACATTTCTGCCGCTTAATACTGTTTTGTTATTTCCAGAGACACTTTGGAAATCTTCCTTGGCACACGCTTCTTCAAACTGAGTTCCCTAATATCGTATCTTTTGTTTATTACAACAGATTTAAGTCATTGTGGAAACATCTTTGTCGCATCGGAAAGGTAGCGTGAAGAGACGGCTGGCAGGGCTGGCGACAAGAAAGCAAAATATGAAGACAGCCAGAGGTCCCAGGCAGTCGCCGATCCGAATACTAACGTTGTTGCTTAACTTGGGTGATGGCACGAGAACGGTTGGTTTTTTTTTATTTATTTATTTATTTAGTTACTTTTCGGAATTTAGCACTGCTGCGTAACAGTAGGCTCTGGCGCATTTCAAGAACACATCTGTCGATTGGTAGTGTTTTGTCATTTTCAACGAGTTCCTAGCACTCTTCCTTCGCGCATTCTTACTCAAACCGAGTTCATTACCGTAATTTCGTATCTTACGTTTAATACAGTACTTTAAAATGCTTGTGGAAGCATCTTTGTCGACACCTGAAAGTTATTATGAAAAGAGGCCTGGCAGGTGTAGCGACGTAAAAATGAAAAAATGAGAAAGAGCCAACAGCACGCGGTGTTCCCAGGCGGTCACCCATCCAAGTACTAACCGCGCCCGATGTTGCTTAACTTCGGTGATCGGACGAGAACCGGTGTAGTCAACATGGTATGGCCGTTGGCGTCCTTATACTGTAGCCGCACCACGGAGGAAGCATTCGCCTCTTCTCCCAACACACGCAATCGCCGCTTTCCGTGGCACATTTGACGCAAAGCGCGTCTTTCCACCTCGAAGGTGGCGCGGAGTGCGCGCTCGCCTCGGCGTCTCATAGGCGACTGCCGAACGTAGGTGAGACGCACAACACAGCTGCTCGATGCACCGCCTGTCATTCGTTTGGTGCGTGCGGCCTCCGACACCCACTGGCGACGCGCCTTGTTCCTGTTATCCGGCGCAGGGCTTGCGCGCGGCCGGGCGGCGGGGGCACTGCGCGGGGTGTTGCAGTGTCCTGCTGGACCGACGGAAGCTTTCTCACCTGCCTGACACACGCCGCGCTTCCAGATTTATGCGTAATTTGCGCGGTGCATTTGCATTCGCGCCTGTCCCCCCTCCCGTCCCGACTTGTCCCGACTTTGCTCGACTGCCGCTCGCTGCCGCTCGGGTCGCGGCCCATATGACAGCACAAGCACGAGAAACATCTGCGAGACGGGCGCGGGCCTGACCGGCGTGTCCGAGACGCCGTGGGCGGCCGTTCGGAGCTACTAGAGCAGCGCTGTGCCGTGCCATGGAAAGGTGCGAAACCAAGGACAGAAGACACAGAATTTTTGTTTACAAATTTGCACGTGTACACTGCTACAAAACAATAAGCCCGGACGTATTTCGGAACATTTCTGCCGCTTAATACTGTTTTGTTATTTCCAGAGACACTTTGGAAATCTTCCTTGGCACACGCTTCTTCAAACTGAGTTCCCTAATATCGTATCTTTTGTTTATTACAACAGATTTAAGTCATTGTGGAAACATCTTTGTCGCATCGGAAAGGTAGCGTGAAGAGACGGCTGGCAGGGCTGGCGACAAGAAAGCAAAATATGAAGACAGCCAGAGGTCCCAGGCAGTCGCCGATCCGAATACTAACGTTGTTGCTTAACTTGGGTGATGGCACGAGAACGGTTGGGTTTTTTTTATTTATTTATTTATTTAGTTACTTTTCGGAATTTAGCACTGCTGCGTAACAGTAGGCTCTGGCGCATTTCAAGAACACATCTGTCGATTGGTAGTGTTTTGTCATTTTCAACGAGTTCCTAGCACTCTTCCTTCGCGCATTCTTACTCAAACCGAGTTCATTACCGTAATTTCGTATCTTACGTTTAATACAGTACTTTAAAATGCTTGTGGAAGCATCTTTGTCGACACCTGAAAGTTATTATGAAAAGAGGCCTGGCAGGTGTAGCGACGTAAAAATGAAAAAATGAGAAAGAGCCAACAGCACGCGGTGTTCCCAGGCGGTCACCCATCCAAGTACTAACCGCGCCCGATGTTGCTTAACTTCGGTGATCGGACGAGAACCGGTGTAGTCAACATGGTATGGCCGTTGGCGTCCTTATACTGTAGCCGCACCACGGAGGAAGCATTCGCCTCTTCTCCCAACACACGCAATCGCCGCTTTCCGTGGCACATTTGACGCAAAGCGCGTCTTTCCACCTCGAAGGTGGCGCGGAGTGCGCGCTCGCCTCGGCGTCTCATAGGCGACTGCCGAACGTAGGTGAGACGCACAACACAGCTGCTCGATGCACCGCCTGTCATTCGTTTGGTGCGTGCGGCCTCCGACACCCACTGGCGACGCGCCTTGTTCCTGTTATCCGGCGCAGGGCTTGCGCGCGGCCGGGCGGCGGGGGCACTGCGCGGGGTGTTGCAGTGTCCTGCTGGACCGACGGAAGCTTTCTCACCTGCCTGACACACGCCGCGCTTCCAGATTTATGCGTAATTTGCGCGGTGCATTTGCATTCGCGCCTGTCCCCCCTCCCGTCCCGACTTGTCCCGACTTTGCTCGACTGCCGCTCGCTGCCGCTCGGGTCGCGGCCCATATGACAGCACAAGCACGAGAAACATCTGCGAGACGGGCGCGGGCCTGACCGGCGTGTCCGAGACGCCGTGGGCGGCCGTTCGGAGCTACTAGAGCAGCGCTGTGCCGTGCCATGGAAAGGTGCGAAACCAAGGACAGAAGACACAGAATTTTTGTTTACAAATTTGCACGTGTACACTGCTACAAAACAATAAGCCCGGACGTATTTCGGAACATTTCTGCCGCTTAATACTGTTTTGTTATTTCCAGAGACACTTTGGAAATCTTCCTTGGCACACGCTTCTTCAAACTGAGTTCCCTAATATCGTATCTTTTGTTTATTACAACAGATTTAAGTCATTGTGGAAACATCTTTGTCGCATCGGAAAGGTAGCGTGAAGAGACGGCTGGCAGGGCTGGCGACAAGAAAGCAAAATATGAAGACAGCCAGAGGTCCCAGGCAGTCGCCGATCCGAATACTAACGTTGTTGCTTAACTTGGGTGATGGCACGAGAACGGTTGGTTTTTTTTTTATTTATTTATTTATTTAGTTACTTTTCGGAATTTAGCACTGCTGCGTAACAGTAGGCTCTGGCGCATTTCAAGAACACATCTGTCGATTGGTAGTGTTTTGTCATTTTCAACGAGTTCCTAGCACTCTTCCTTCGCGCATTCTTACTCAAACCGAGTTCATTACCGTAATTTCGTATCTTACGTTTAATACAGTACTTTAAAATGCTTGTGGAAGCATCTTTGTCGACACCTGAAAGTTATTATGAAAAGAGGCCTGGCAGGTGTAGCGACGTAAAAATGAAAAAATGAGAAAGAGCCAACAGCACGCGGTGTTCCCAGGCGGTCACCCATCCAAGTACTAACCGCGCCCGATGTTGCTTAACTTCGGTGATCGGACGAGAACCGGTGTAGTCAACATGGTATGGCCGTTGGCGTCCTTATACTGTAGCCGCACCACGGAGGAAGCATTCGCCTCTTCTCCCAACACACGCAATCGCCGCTTTCCGTGGCACATTTGACGCAAAGCGCGTCTTTCCACCTCGAAGGTGGCGCGGAGTGCGCGCTCGCCTCGGCGTCTCATAGGCGACTGCCGAACGTAGGTGAGACGCACAACACAGCTGCTCGATGCACCGCCTGTCATTCGTTTGGTGCGTGCGGCCTCCGACACCCACTGGCGACGCGCCTTGTTCCTGTTATCCGGCGCAGGGCTTGCGCGCGGCCGGGCGGCGGGGGCACTGCGCGGGGTGTTGCAGTGTCCTGCTGGACCGACGGAAGCTTTCTCACCTGCCTGACACACGCCGCGCTTCCAGATTTATGCGTAATTTGCGCGGTGCATTTGCATTCGCGCCTGTCCCCCCTCCCGTCCCGACTTGTCCCGACTTTGCTCGACTGCCGCTCGCTGCCGCTCGGGTCGCGGCCCATATGACAGCACAAGCACGAGAAACATCTGCGAGACGGGCGCGGGCCTGACCGGCGTGTCCGAGACGCCGTGGGCGGCCGTTCGGAGCTACTAGAGCAGCGCTGTGCCGTGCCATGGAAAGGTGCGAAACCAAGGACAGAAGACACAGAATTTTTGTTTACAAATTTGCACGTGTACACTGCTACAAAACAATAAGCCCGGACGTATTTCGGAACATTTCTGCCGCTTAATACTGTTTTGTTATTTCCAGAGACACTTTGGAAATCTTCCTTGGCACACGCTTCTTCAAACTGAGTTCCCTAATATCGTATCTTTTGTTTATTACAACAGATTTAAGTCATTGTGGAAACATCTTTGTCGCATCGGAAAGGTAGCGTGAAGAGACGGCTGGCAGGGCTGGCGACAAGAAAGCAAAATATGAAGACAGCCAGAGGTCCCAGGCAGTCGCCGATCCGAATACTAACGTTGTTGCTTAACTTGGGTGATGGCACGAGAACGGTTGGTTTTTTTTTTATTTATTTATTTATTTAGTTACTTTTCGGAATTTAGCACTGCTGCGTAACAGTAGGCTCTGGCGCATTTCAAGAACACATCTGTCGATTGGTAGTGTTTTGTCATTTTCAACGAGTTCCTAGCACTCTTCCTTCGCGCATTCTTACTCAAACCGAGTTCATTACCGTAATTTCGTATCTTACGTTTAATACAGTACTTTAAAATGCTTGTGGAAGCATCTTTGTCGACACCTGAAAGTTATTATGAAAAGAGGCCTGGCAGGTGTAGCGACGTAAAAATGAAAAAAATGAGAAAGAGCCAACAGCACGCGGTGTTCCCAGGCGGTCACCCATCCAAGTACTAACCGCGCCCGATGTTGCTTAACTTCGGTGATCGGACGAGAACCGGTGTAGTCAACATGGTATGGCCGTTGGCGTCCTTATACTGTAGCCGCACCACGGAGGAAGCATTCGCCTCTTCTCCCAACACACGCAATCGCCGCTTTCCGTGGCACATTTGACGCAAAGCGCGTCTTTCCACCTCGAAGGTGGCGCGGAGTGCGCGCTCGCCTCGGCGTCTCATAGGCGACTGCCGAACGTAGGTGAGACGCACAACACAGCTGCTCGATGCACCGCCTGTCATTCGTTTGGTGCGTGCGGCCTCCGACACCCACTGGCGACGCGCCTTGTTCCTGTTATCCGGCGCAGGGCTTGCGCGCGGCCGGGCGGCGGGGGCACTGCGCGGGGTGTTGCAGTGTCCTGCTGGACCGACGGAAGCTTTCTCACCTGCCTGACACACGCCGCGCTTCCAGATTTATGCGTAATTTGCGCGGTGCATTTGCATTCGCGCCTGTCCCCCCTCCCGTCCCGACTTGTCCCGACTTTGCTCGACTGCCGCTCGCTGCCGCTCGGGTCGCGGCCCATATGACAGCACAAGCACGAGAAACATCTGCGAGACGGGCGCGGGCCTGACCGGCGTGTCCGAGACGCCGTGGGCGGCCGTTCGGAGCTACTAGAGCAGCGCTGTGCCGTGCCATGGAAAGGTGCGAAACCAAGGACAGAAGACACAGAATTTTTGTTTACAAATTTGCACGTGTACACTGCTACAAAACAATAAGCCCGGACGTATTTCGGAACATTTCTGCCGCTTAATACTGTTTTGTTATTTCCAGAGACACTTTGGAAATCTTCCTTGGCACACGCTTCTTCAAACTGAGTTCCCTAATATCGTATCTTTTGTTTATTACAACAGATTTAAGTCATTGTGGAAACATCTTTGTCGCATCGGAAAGGTAGCGTGAAGAGACGGCTGGCAGGGCTGGCGACAAGAAAGCAAAATATGAAGACAGCCAGAGGTCCCAGGCAGTCGCCGATCCGAATACTAACGTTGTTGCTTAACTTGGGTGATGGCACGAGAACGGTTGGTTTTTTTTTTATTTATTTATTTATTTAGTTACTTTTCGGAATTTAGCACTGCTGCGTAACAGTAGGCTCTGGCGCATTTCAAGAACACATCTGTCGATTGGTAGTGTTTTGTCATTTTCAACGAGTTCCTAGCACTCTTCCTTCGCGCATTCTTACTCAAACCGAGTTCATTACCGTAATTTCGTATCTTACGTTTAATACAGTACTTTAAAATGCTTGTGGAAGCATCTTTGTCGACACCTGAAAGTTATTATGAAAAGAGGCCTGGCAGGTGTAGCGACGTAAAAATGAAAAAAATGAGAAAGAGCCAACAGCACGCGGTGTTCCCAGGCGGTCACCCATCCAAGTACTAACCGCGCCCGATGTTGCTTAACTTCGGTGATCGGACGAGAACCGGTGTAGTCAACATGGTATGGCCGTTGGCGTCCTTATACTGTAGCCGCACCACGGAGGAAGCATTCGCCTCTTCTCCCAACACACGCAATCGCCGCTTTCCGTGGCACATTTGACGCAAAGCGCGTCTTTCCACCTCGAAGGTGGCGCGGAGTGCGCGCTCGCCTCGGCGTCTCATAGGCGACTGCCGAACGTAGGTGAGACGCACAACACAGCTGCTCGATGCACCGCCTGTCATTCGTTTGGTGCGTGCGGCCTCCGACACCCACTGGCGACGCGCCTTGTTCCTGTTATCCGGCGCAGGGCTTGCGCGCGGCCGGGCGGCGGGGGCACTGCGCGGGGTGTTGCAGTGTCCTGCTGGACCGACGGAAGCTTTCTCACCTGCCTGACACACGCCGCGCTTCCAGATTTATGCGTAATTTGCGCGGTGCATTTGCATTCGCGCCTGTCCCCCCTCCCGTCCCGACTTGTCCCGACTTTGCTCGACTGCCGCTCGCTGCCGCTCGGGTCGCGGCCCATATGACAGCACAAGCACGAGAAACATCTGCGAGACGGGCGCGGGCCTGACCGGCGTGTCCGAGACGCCGTGGGCGGCCGTTCGGAGCTACTAGAGCAGCGCTGTGCCGTGCCATGGAAAGGTGCGAAACCAAGGACAGAAGACACAGAATTTTTGTTTACAAATTTGCACGTGTACACTGCTACAAAACAATAAGCCCGGACGTATTTCGGAACATTTCTGCCGCTTAATACTGTTTTGTTATTTCCAGAGACACTTTGGAAATCTTCCTTGGCACACGCTTCTTCAAACTGAGTTCCCTAATATCGTATCTTTTGTTTATTACAACAGATTTAAGTCATTGTGGAAACATCTTTGTCGCATCGGAAAGGTAGCGTGAAGAGACGGCTGGCAGGGCTGGCGACAAGAAAGCAAAATATGAAGACAGCCAGAGGTCCCAGGCAGTCGCCGATCCGAATACTAACGTTGTTGCTTAACTTGGGTGATGGCACGAGAACGGTTGGTTTTTTTTTTATTTATTTATTTATTTAGTTACTTTTCGGAATTTAGCACTGCTGCGTAACAGTAGGCTCTGGCGCATTTCAAGAACACATCTGTCGATTGGTAGTGTTTTGTCATTTTCAACGAGTTCCTAGCACTCTTCCTTCGCGCATTCTTACTCAAACCGAGTTCATTACCGTAATTTCGTATCTTACGTTTAATACAGTACTTTAAAATGCTTGTGGAAGCATCTTTGTCGACACCTGAAAGTTATTATGAAAAGAGGCCTGGCAGGTGTAGCGACGTAAAAATGAAAAAATGAGAAAGAGCCAACAGCACGCGGTGTTCCCAGGCGGTCACCCATCCAAGTACTAACCGCGCCCGATGTTGCTTAACTTCGGTGATCGGACGAGAACCGGTGTAGTCAACATGGTATGGCCGTTGGCGTCCTTATACTGTAGCCGCACCACGGAGGAAGCATTCGCCTCTTCTCCCAACACACGCAATCGCCGCTTTCCGTGGCACATTTGACGCAAAGCGCGTCTTTCCACCTCGAAGGTGGCGCGGAGTGCGCGCTCGCCTCGGCGTCTCATAGGCGACTGCCGAACGTAGGTGAGACGCACAACACAGCTGCTCGATGCACCGCCTGTCATTCGTTTGGTGCGTGCGGCCTCCGACACCCACTGGCGACGCGCCTTGTTCCTGTTATCCGGCGCAGGGCTTGCGCGCGGCCGGGCGGCGGGGGCACTGCGCGGGGTGTTGCAGTGTCCTGCTGGACCGACGGAAGCTTTCTCACCTGCCTGACACACGCCGCGCTTCCAGATTTATGCGTAATTTGCGCGGTGCATTTGCATTCGCGCCTGTCCCCCCTCCCGTCCCGACTTGTCCCGACTTTGCTCGACTGCCGCTCGCTGCCGCTCGGGTCGCGGCCCATATGACAGCACAAGCACGAGAAACATCTGCGAGACGGGCGCGGGCCTGACCGGCGTGTCCGAGACGCCGTGGGCGGCCGTTCGGAGCTACTAGAGCAGCGCTGTGCCGTGCCATGGAAAGGTGCGAAACCAAGGACAGAAGACACAGAATTTTTGTTTACAAATTTGCACGTGTACACTGCTACAAAACAATAAGCCCGGACGTATTTCGGAACATTTCTGCCGCTTAATACTGTTTTGTTATTTCCAGAGACACTTTGGAAATCTTCCTTGGCACACGCTTCTTCAAACTGAGTTCCCTAATATCGTATCTTTTGTTTATTACAACAGATTTAAGTCATTGTGGAAACATCTTTGTCGCATCGGAAAGGTAGCGTGAAGAGACGGCTGGCAGGGCTGGCGACAAGAAAGCAAAATATGAAGACAGCCAGAGGTCCCAGGCAGTCGCCGATCCGAATACTAACGTTGTTGCTTAACTTGGGTGATGGCACGAGAACGGTTGGTTTTTTTTTTATTTATTTATTTATTTAGTTACTTTTCGGAATTTAGCACTGCTGCGTAACAGTAGGCTCTGGCGCATTTCAAGAACACATCTGTCGATTGGTAGTGTTTTGTCATTTTCAACGAGTTCCTAGCACTCTTCCTTCGCGCATTCTTACTCAAACCGAGTTCATTACCGTAATTTCGTATCTTACGTTTAATACAGTACTTTAAAATGCTTGTGGAAGCATCTTTGTCGACACCTGAAAGTTATTATGAAAAGAGGCCTGGCAGGTGTAGCGACGTAAAAATGAAAAAAATGAGAAAGAGCCAACAGCACGCGGTGTTCCCAGGCGGTCACCCATCCAAGTACTAACCGCGCCCGATGTTGCTTAACTTCGGTGATCGGACGAGAACCGGTGTAGTCAACATGGTATGGCCGTTGGCGTCCTTATACTGTAGCCGCACCACGGAGGAAGCATTCGCCTCTTCTCCCAACACACGCAATCGCCGCTTTCCGTGGCACATTTGACGCAAAGCGCGTCTTTCCACCTCGAAGGTGGCGCGGAGTGCGCGCTCGCCTCGGCGTCTCATAGGCGACTGCCGAACGTAGGTGAGACGCACAACACAGCTGCTCGATGCACCGCCTGTCATTCGTTTGGTGCGTGCGGCCTCCGACACCCACTGGCGACGCGCCTTGTTCCTGTTATCCGGCGCAGGGCTTGCGCGCGGCCGGGCGGCGGGGGCACTGCGCGGGGTGTTGCAGTGTCCTGCTGGACCGACGGAAGCTTTCTCACCTGCCTGACACACGCCGCGCTTCCAGATTTATGCGTAATTTGCGCGGTGCATTTGCATTCGCGCCTGTCCCCCCTCCCGTCCCGACTTGTCCCGACTTTGCTCGACTGCCGCTCGCTGCCGCTCGGGTCGCGGCCCATATGACAGCACAAGCACGAGAAACATCTGCGAGACGGGCGCGGGCCTGACCGGCGTGTCCGAGACGCCGTGGGCGGCCGTTCGGAGCTACTAGAGCAGCGCTGTGCCGTGCCATGGAAAGGTGCGAAACCAAGGACAGAAGACACAGAATTTTTGTTTACAAATTTGCACGTGTACACTGCTACAAAACAATAAGCCCGGACGTATTTCGGAACATTTCTGCCGCTTAATACTGTTTTGTTATTTCCAGAGACACTTTGGAAATCTTCCTTGGCACACGCTTCTTCAAACTGAGTTCCCTAATATCGTATCTTTTGTTTATTACAACAGATTTAAGTCATTGTGGAAACATCTTTGTCGCATCGGAAAGGTAGCGTGAAGAGACGGCTGGCAGGGCTGGCGACAAGAAAGCAAAATATGAAGACAGCCAGAGGTCCCAGGCAGTCGCCGATCCGAATACTAACGTTGTTGCTTAACTTGGGTGATGGCACGAGAACGGTTGGTTTTTTTTTTATTTATTTATTTATTTAGTTACTTTTCGGAATTTAGCACTGCTGCGTAACAGTAGGCTCTGGCGCATTTCAAGAACACATCTGTCGATTGGTAGTGTTTTGTCATTTTCAACGAGTTCCTAGCACTCTTCCTTCGCGCATTCTTACTCAAACCGAGTTCATTACCGTAATTTCGTATCTTACGTTTAATACAGTACTTTAAAATGCTTGTGGAAGCATCTTTGTCGACACCTGAAAGTTATTATGAAAAGAGGCCTGGCAGGTGTAGCGACGTAAAAATGAAAAAATGAGAAAGAGCCAACAGCACGCGGTGTTCCCAGGCGGTCACCCATCCAAGTACTAACCGCGCCCGATGTTGCTTAACTTCGGTGATCGGACGAGAACCGGTGTAGTCAACATGGTATGGCCGTTGGCGTCCTTATACTGTAGCCGCACCACGGAGGAAGCATTCGCCTCTTCTCCCAACACACGCAATCGCCGCTTTCCGTGGCACATTTGACGCAAAGCGCGTCTTTCCACCTCGAAGGTGGCGCGGAGTGCGCGCTCGCCTCGGCGTCTCATAGGCGACTGCCGAACGTAGGTGAGACGCACAACACAGCTGCTCGATGCACCGCCTGTCATTCGTTTGGTGCGTGCGGCCTCCGACACCCACTGGCGACGCGCCTTGTTCCTGTTATCCGGCGCAGGGCTTGCGCGCGGCCGGGCGGCGGGGGCACT